>NC_141689.1:1021226781-1022505947 GCF_964263255.1 Lissotriton vulgaris | reverse complement strand
GACTGACAGGACGCCCCATTTGGAATGTCCTCGACACTCTCCTTTAAAAGATTCAGCTGTAATGGGCTTTCGGACTCGGCCCTAACGGAAGGCCCAGGAGGTTCATGATTATTAGGAGGGATTGTTTCCTCTACTGTCGAATAAACCTCGGCCAAGGTTATAATTGGTTTTGGGCCAGAGATGCGTTCAGGAGTTTTGGAGGTTGCAATGCTGCCTAGAGAAGATTTTTTTCTGAGTGCAAGTTCAGTTGAGAGCCTCCTAGCACACTCAAGTTCAATTGATACTTTGTGCTGAAGTTTAGTTATTTCATTATCAATAGAGAGGCTGGTCCTGGTGATAAAATCATCTAAGGTGCCTGTGGCTTTTTTGGAGGTCTTGGTAGCCTTGCTCCTAGTTTCGCGTGAGGACATTGTGTGGAAGAGTTGTTACAATAAATATATGAATAGTGCAGGAAAGCCAGCTAATGAAACTCAAAAAAAAATAAAACCAAGAGGAGTGGCCCAGTCCGGTCTTGAACGGTCTCTAACGGCCTAAAACGGCCCTGTCTTTGCCCAGTCTTAGCCCGGGCTGCGTCCCGCGCTGCGGGAGTTAGTTGGCTTTTTATAGGAGGAGCAGAAAGGGTGGGGGACGGGCCAGCAGGGAGAGCGGACCGGAAGCTCTTCCTTGGTCTCGCAGGGACTTCTGGGAAATGAAGTCCCTGCACGCTCGCAGCCCTGCTGATGCCTCGCGCCCCTTACCGCCTTGCCGCTAAACTCCTCACGTCTCCTCCCAAGGCTGCTGGCGCTGTAACCCAGCAGCGAAGCGGCACCCGCGGAGCGGGTGCGGCGAGGGGTTGACAGGAAGCCTCGAACGCTGGATAAAGTGTCCTCGTGCGCTGGGAAGCTTCGTTCCTCTGTGCCTGTGTCCTCTGTAAGTAAGTGTCAAGATCAAGAAGCTACGATTGCAGCTGAGATTGCTAGAGACAGTTCCCAAGACAGTCAACGTTCTGCTCCACTGAGTCAAGATCCACTAGGACAACCAATTCTTGAAAATGAAGCGGCAATCATCATGAATGAAGTGGAAACAGCAATGCATCAAGCTCAAGAAGATATTATGGACTTAGGAAATTTGGAAGAACAACTAAGCGGCACATTAGGATGAGTCCGGCCGCCATCCCGAGGCAATACCGGACCACCCGCCATAAGGGTGGCGGTCCCGTGAGGGCCATTAGGATGCGCCCGCCACACTGTTGGGCACATTCCGCATTTTAAACATTGCAGTGGGCGGTGCTGAAAGCACCGCCCGCCGTAATACTAAAAATGCACATTGTGCACTTCAATGCACAACGTGACAGGCACCGTGCGGTGCCTGTCATGTTGTACAGTGAAGTGCAGGGGGTACCACAGGTACCCCCCATGTGCACCCTCCACCCCCCCCGGAGTCCCTGGGGTCCCACAACGGGCCCCCACAAGACATTCCCGCATGCCTTTCCTTGGCGGAGTTACCGCCACGGAAAAGCATGTCTCCGCCTTCACCCTAATATGGATGGTGGTGTCTAACAGACACCGTCACCATATGAAACGCTTTTCAGCGGTCAATTCCTTGACCGGGCGGAAAAGCGGCGGACAGTCTTTCCGTCGACCGTGGTCCCACCGGCCATAGTAATATGGCGGGGGAAATGGGTGGCAGGTGGGGAAGAATATCGGGCCCTAAATGTTGAACAGAAAGAAATATATCACCAAGTGAGAAAACAGAATGACCATGGATGTCTTCATGAAAAGAAAGAATGCACATCATTTCAACCTATCCAAATGTATGTCAGTGGTCAAGCTGGAACAGGAAAAAGTTTCTTGATTAAAGTTTTGACCAGTAATCTACAGAAAATAACTGATTCACATTTGTCTTGTGTTGTAACTGCTCCAACTGGGTTGGCAGCACACAACATTAACCCCTCTCATGCTGGTGACGAACCCCAGCCGTCACACCCCACGGTGGGCGTGTGCTGATGATGGCTGGGGTTCGTCATGGCCCGCCCTGTCCTTTTGTTTACCGCACAGCGGTAAAATCGCAGCCGCAGCAAAGGGATTAAAGGAATCACATTGCATTGTTTACTTATGCTACCTGGAGAGCATGAAAACAATTTGGTATATAACAAGCTATCTAGTGAAGCTTGTTATGAAGTTTCAAGAGTGCTAAAGAAAATGAAACTTCTAATTATTGATGAGGTAAGCATGGTCTCAAACTTAATGCTTGCTTTTGTGCATTTAAGAACGCAGCAAATTCTTAAAACAGAGTACGATGTCTTATTTGGAGGAAAGCATGTCATAGTTTTTTGTAGATCTACTGCAACTTACTCCCGTGAAAGGACAACCAGTATTTAAAACACTAGTGCATGAAGAAACCAGAAAGTCTTTGGGAAGTGTTGGAAACATTAATATTTGGTCATATTTTGAATACAAAGAACTCATTACAAAAATGCTACAGGCAAATAATGTTGATTATGGAACTATTCTTCAAGATATAAGAATTGGAGTACTGACAGAACATGGCAAACAAGCTTTGCAAAGTCGACTACTTTCGAATTTGTTTCCAAATGAAAATATAGTTCCTGAGAAAATATATAAGAAAATTGCAGAAAATAAATCTATAATCTGCTTAATGCCAACACCGTGCGAGAGTTATACATTCAATGAAGAACTTTTAAAGCTGGAAAATGAAGAAATAATAAAAATGGAAGCCATTGATAAAATAGAGCATGAAGGAATCACTATTATTTTGACAGAAAAATTGAAAACAAAATTGGATTCTTTAGAAAAATCGATATCTAAAACTGCTGGTTTAGGAAAGAATCTATACGTATGTATAAACTGTCTGGTAATGTTAAGGCGTAATTTGGATGTAGAAAAAGGTTTAGTAAATGGAGCAATGGGTAAATTTGTTGATTTTGTTAATTATCAAAATAGAGATGGAATTGAATTAAAAAAAACATTGATCAAATTGAAGAAGTAAAACAAATTGGTCGTTGTTCTGTTTGTTTTTTGCTTGTTAAAGATTTATATGTCTGTAGAAAACAGTTTCAATTTTCTCTGGCATATGCAATAACTATCCATAAATCTTAGGGATTAAGTGTAGACAGTGCTTTGGTGAACATTGGAAGTACCTTATTTAATTAGGGTATGGCATATGTTGCTGTGTCCTGAGTCAGAACTTTTGATTTTAATGAGACAAAGATTAATGCAGATGCAAACTGTGTAAAAGGGTATAATAGGTTAAGAAGAGCATATGCTCCCAATTTAGGTGAATATCCTGTGTTTAAAAATCATGTAGTTGGTCGAAAAAAAAGATATGAGGATAACTGTAGTGAGGTTATAGGAAAGGAAACAAATCAAGATGATGTTGAGATTGCAAGCAAAAAGAAAAAGTACACTATTGAAGTAATTGTTGGTTAGGGTATAGCATATGTTGCTTTGTCCTGAGTCAGAACTTTTGATTTTAATGAGACAAAGATTACTGCAGATGCAAACTGTGTAAAAGGGTATAATAGGTTAAGAAGAGCATATGCTCCCAATTTAGGTGAGTATCCTGTTTTAAAAATCATGTAGTTGGTCGATAAAAAAAGATATGAGGATAACTGTAGTGAGGTTATAGGAAAGGAAACAAATCAAGATGATGTTGAGATTGCAAGCAAAAAGAAAAAGTACACTATTGAAGTAATTGTTGGTTATCAGTTAGAAAATAGTTCAGGTATAAACTGCTATGCTAATGTAGTGGTCAATGTTGTTTTCTTTCTTGATAGATTGCAACAGCAAATTATGGAGAATCGTGAAAAAAGATTTTGTCCCTTGTTGCATTGTATATATGAAAAATTGAGAGCTTATAAAAGTAAAATGCAAAGCGTTTCTGATTATCGTAATCTTTTGGATATATGTCACGGTTCTACACAATTTACTCAGAATATCCAACACGATGCTCAGGAATTTCTAATGTATATGCTTGCCGTATTGGAAAATGAAGGAATAGAAATTGAAAATCTTTTTGCCCTTTGTTATTAATGGGAACATTGTATGTTTACATGGAGCACCAACATAGATACTGAAAGATTTATATATTTGACTTTACCAGACTGTAAAACAGTGTCTTTCAACAAACTAGTTAAAGCAGCAAATCAAAACATGGATTGTAGCCAATGCAGATCAGAAATGTTATCAACAGTATTTATACGAAGATATGGACAATATATAATTTTAATGATACAACATTGTACAGCTGATGGAGGAAAATTGGAAACTTTAATTAAACATTTTGTAGCAAGTCATGTATCAATATCAGGAAGAATTTTTGTAACAGTAGCAATTATTTTCTATGATGGCCCTTCAACAACATCTGGACATTTCACTGTCTATTTAAAATGCAATAAAGGATGGACATATTGCAATGATGCTCAATTGGTTTTTAAACAATGTTTACCTAGCGAATTAAAAAAAATCCTATCTAAAAATTTTAAAGCCAAAGTTTTAAGAAGATAATTCAGCTTATGAGGAATATGTTAAAAAGTATGAATTCAATTACTGTTGGACAATTTCAGTATAAAGGATGTCAGGAATACCATTTGGCCTAGAGGAAAGGTATACATTTAAATTAAGGACTTTTCTTGGATATTCTTACAGCATATATTATTAAAGAACATCATTTAAAGTATATGAAAATAATAAAGAATTGTTCATTTAATTATTAATTCAGTTTTTTGAAATTGAAGAAAGAAAAATTTCTTAGAAGAAAGCATTTAAGATATATGAGATTTGTAATAAAGTATGTTATTGAGGATATTGTTTTTATGGAATGTTGAGAAATAGTTGAGTATATTATAAATACATTTTTTACATACATTTGCTTTTTTTTAAACAATCTTATTGATTGTTTTTTTGCCCGCTCATATGTGATGAGTAACAGTGAAATCACGGTTTGTAGTGAAATTAAATATATTCTGACAACAGCAAAAAAGAAAAGGCAAATAAAATATTTTATATAATGTTCAAATTATGTTGTGTTATAAAAAAATCTAATATTATATATTATAACTGAATTTTGTCTTTTCTTTCACAGATCCTAATTCTTAAGTATGGCATTTTCAAAAATGTAAAATATAAAAAATATCTGAAAAAAATGTTTAGCATTTTTTTTAAATCGACTACTCTCCAGGTAAGATTTACTAAGTATTAAGACGCACAATGGGCTGTTTTTTCACATTGTTAAAGAAAGTGGGGAAGGAACCCATGTGCCCTGAAAAAAAATATTTGATTGGTTCATAACATTATCAATTGTACCTATTGAAGGACTGCAAGCATTTCATTTGTTGTACCTTAAGCATCTTTGGAAAGATATCTCTGTGCCTACCTCCTGTCACTCTCATGCAAATTTTCAATCACTCAACTAGCAATATGTTCTTATTGTAACAGTCTGCCAATTCCTAAGCACTTAAAGGGTAGATTTAGAAATATCCTGTACCAACAATATGTCACTTTTTGTAAGATAGTGATGGCGCCAGACGCTCCTTCATATTTACAAGGAGAGGAAAAGGCACTCTGTGTAGCTTTTCTTCTTCATATAAATACAACCTCATCATGCACATCACTTTGCATTCAAGGGGCGTTCCATAGGTGTTGCTGTGGGTGTTTGCGCACAACACTCATAGAACAGACACATCTCCAGATTTATCATAAATCATGAATCTGGAGATGTGTGTGAATGCTGCACCACCTTCCAGTTGGTGTAGCAAGGCACAACCAGGAGTATTGTTTTCATGTCTCCTAGTTTTTGTCTCCTTCAATATATGCTGCATTGCACAGCATACATTGAAGGAGAAAAATGCCTTCACTGATTGTTTTTGTTCAGGAAGGTGTGTCTTCCTGCACAAAAACTAGGGAACACTATGCGTTGGGGTACCCCTGTGTGAGCATGACCTCCTCTGTAAGTCTCTAGTACATAATAGGGCTGGGGTATTAAAACTACCTCTTACAAAGCGCCACGGGGTGCGTTTGCACAGTGGTGAAGGGAGGGGAGGCTGAGGAGACATGTGTGCAAACACGCCCTGTGGCCATTGTAAGTTGGGAGATTAAGTCCCCTTGAATCCTGAGGGTCCCGGGGGTCCAACTAGCCCACTAAGTACCTCCAGTAAGCGCCACAGAGCTGCGTTGCACAGAGGTGTAAAAAGGGGCATGGCCTGGACCACCTCTCTGCAACGCAGGCCTGTGGCACTTACTGGAGGTACCTGGTGGCGTAGTTGGCCCCCAGGGGTCCTCAGGATTGAAGGGGACTTAATTCCTCAACTTAAAACACGCCACAGGGCATATTTAAACACCTCACCTCTAGCCCGCCTCCTCTCTTTACCACTGTGCAAATGCGCCCTGTGGCACATTTTAAGTTGGGGGATTAAGTCCCCTTTAATCCTGGGAGTCCCTGGGTCCAACTAGTCCACCACAAACTAACTATAACAGTGGAATTTCTATGGTTTTGTTCGAGTGAAATGTCCAGCTAACTATAACATCCCCGAAACCTATGTTTTTCTCTGTGAATTTCAGAGGTTTATTAAATGCTCATTTCTAACTATAACGTCTGTAAAACCTATGGTTTTTTTCAGTGCATTTCAAAGATTTTATAAATGTAAATTTTTTACTACAATGTCCCATAAACCTATATTGTTTTAAAGAAAATTTTAAAAAGACGTGAAAAACTAACTATAACATTAGTCTGTTATAAGTTATAATTAAACAATGTTTAAAACTTAAGTGCTCATTAGGATGGCGGACGGGCCTGCGTCCGTCCGCCACCCCAGAGGAAGAGGGACCGTTAGCAGGGGCAGCAGCGGTGCCTCCAGTGCAATTAGGATGTGACCGCCACCCTGGCGGTCACATCCTCAATATTTAACATTGCGGCGGGTGCGGCTTGAAGCAGCACCCGCCGCAAGGTTAAATATGCATGCTTCGCATTTGCATGCACAAAGCGGCGGGCACTGCGCGGTGCCTGCCGCTTCATGCACGCAAATGCAGGGGAGTACCATAGGTACCCCCCATGTGCACCCCCCACCCCCCGTCACCCTGGGGGCCCGCAATGGGCCCCCAAAGAAATCACTGTATGCCTTTCCACGGCAGAGAAGCCGCCGCGGAAAGGCATCTGTTTACCCCCATCCAAATATGGCTGGCGGTGTCTGTTAGACACCGCCTCCATATTAGAGCTTTTCCGCCACGGTCGTAAGTCGACCGTGGCAGAAAAGAGGCGGGCGGTCTTCCTGACCCCCCAGCCATCCTAATCTGGCGGGGGGTCTTTGAAGCCTCCGCAGCGGTTTTTTCGCATCCTCCGGGCCGGCGGACACTTCTGCCGGCCCGGAGGACACGGGAAAACCGCAATCCTAATGACCCCCTTAATTAGCAGTAGGTAACATATAAATGTGAAAAAAGTGTGACGCAGCAGCTGTGATACCTGACTTCGAACAACATCGCTCACAGTTCGATTCCCGGCTCCAGTGGCATGTTAACCCACCACTATGTCACTGTGGGCAACACCTTGCTTAATCTTCCTGACCCTGAGCGCCGGCACACCTTTCCGGGGTAGCTGTACGCTTTACAAATGCTGGCATTTTTTAAATTTAAAACCATAGTGATGAGAAGTATTAGCACGTATTTTTTTTCCCATATTCTGAACAATATTTTTTTTTTGTCTTCTATTTAGAATGAATAGATGTTTTTAGTCATGAGAATGGAAATGACACAGTTTGCCGGGTAACAGTTTTTAAGCTCCCCAACCAATGTACATATTAAAGACTTACCGCTTCACATTTTGTAACTTTTCCCAACACATGCACAAGTTAAACAGTTAAAATGTGAGCATGTGTGAACTGTAAAACGTGACATCTAAGTGTGCGGAGCCGCATCTTCCTTCCATAGACTACTTAATAACCAAAAAGTATATAAACCACACCAGTTGTTCGATTATCTTTGTTTTTGCAAGTTATTTACACGTGTCCATTCTGTGATGCAGATTCGCTTTTCCACTGTTGGATTCTTGTTTTGCGGCAACAAAACATATTCCAGAGTTGAAAGTGGTTTGATTATGGCATGGTAGATATTTATAATATGTAGCTATTTGTCAATATTTAAACATTTGTATTTAGATAAAAGTGGTATTGGTTGTTTTTGCCTTTTTTTCTGTAACGTCAGCAGCTTGTTTTCAGAAACAGACAGAATGGAAAGGGGCGACCACTCGGTCCCCCCGAACGTATGGTCGGGTGCCCCGATCCCCCCGGGAAGCCATTTTGGGCGGGAGGCGTGTCACGACTGGTATGCCCGAAGCGGCGTAGCCGGGGCGCGCCTTTTCCCGCCCAAGAGGGGTTGTCCTAGACACCTACACCGTTGGCCACGCCCTGTAGGCGGTCGGAGGAGGGTCCACGCCCTCCCGGAGAAGAATAAAAGGAGCAGCAATCCAAGGAAGCATCCTCTTGTTCCTGTGCTTGGAAGCTGCACCTCTTCGTTGCACGTGAGCCCTTGACGGAACAAGAGCCAATTTTGAGAACTTTTAATTTTGTCTTTCTTCTTTCAGCAAATTTGAAGCTCCTTGACCTAGGACCTCGAGGAATATCCGTGAACGATGCCTGGCAAGAAGGTCGGAAAGAAGGTTGGAACCGACCAGATGCTTCGTATGCTGGTGAAGGACATGGCGGACATGAAGAAGCAGATGGTGGCAATGAATGGTGCGGGTGGACCAAAGAAAGTCATCGGACCAGCATTGCCGGGAGTAATCCCTAACGGGAGAGGTAGAAGGGCCAGGAAGGGGGCATCAGGTGGGGAGGCTCCGGTTCCCGAATCACCTCCAGCGAGCCCAATCACTCCGATCGAGGCCCCAGTTCCGGTCCCGAACGCGGGACAACCGATCCCTGTGGTGGTCACTCCTGTGGACGAGGGGGATATGCCTCCTGTGCTGGCTGCCCAGTTGGCGGCATGGTTGGGCAGAGAGAACGAGGGGGCCACGGCTGATGAAGCCAGGTCGATAATGAAGCAGTTGCGGCAATCGAAAGATGCTGTGAAGGCACCTTCTCCTCTTGTTTCCCCGCAGGTCCCCGTGGAGCAACCAGTATCGGGCGTTAGTTCGGCAGCGACACCGGTCACAGCTACTGGTTCGGGTAAGCAGCCATTGCCGATGGCGGGGGAGGGGTCGTTACCCTCAAGGAGGGAAAAAGTTGTGCAACATATCCCGATGGATGTGAAAGAAAGGATTTGGGCAGATAAATATGTGAACATGTTTTCCTTGTTGACCGATCACTATGAGATTGAGCATGTTAAAAATCAGAAAGAGTTGTTGCATCCTAGTGTATGGCGTGCAAAGATGGCGGGTTTCAGAGTAGATGAAACGATCGCCAATTGGGCCAGGGCGTTTGGAATGTTCACTGCAATTATGGGGGAACGTAGGCCCGAATTATTGTTGGAACTAGCCGTTTATCAGACACGTATCATGGAATTCTATGAATTGTACGGGGGCAATAAATGGTGTTGTTATGATAGTACATTTCGTAAGTCCAAGGAGCACGACTCATCCCTGACGTGGGATTGTTTCGACTCCATTTCCTGGCAGAAACTTGAGAGGTCGAACACGGCGAAGTCGCCTTCTTTGGGCGGGAACGGGGTTGAGCCTTCCCGCCATTCTTTGGGGGCGCCCTTTCGAGCGGGCACAAGCAGCGATCAGAACGCGAAGAATAATGGGAACTCGGGTAGGAAAGGGGTCTGTTGGAACTTTAACAGAGGCAAGTGCACTAGGCCACAGGGGACATGCAAATTCAGGCATGAGTGTGCAGGGTGCGGACAGTCCTCACACCCCGAAAGTTCGTGCAGAGCCAAGAATGGAGATACGGGAGGTAGAGGAGGCGCCAAACAGGTCTAAAATCGACCGAGGGGCACCATTACCTACTCCTGTTGATATCATGGCATTGATCCCTTGGCTGAACGAATACCCTGATCATATCTCCGCCGGGGTATTGCGAGACGGTTTCTCATATGGTTTCCGCATCCCGGCGGGGGATTTTCGGGGGGAGGCACAATGTAAGAACCAACTATCGGTTCAACAAAATACGGCGGTGGTGCAGGCAAAGATTGGGAAGGAAGTGGCCCGAGGTCGGGTTGCTGGACCATATGACATGCCACCACTTAGCGATTTTGTTTGTTCACCGTTGGGAGTGGTCCCCAAGAAGGACCCAGGTGAGTTCAGGTTAATACACAATTTGTCAGCTCCTAGGGGTCTTTCGGTGAACGATGCGATTGACCCGGGAGTTTGTTCGGTGCGGTACGCTTCCTTTGATGAGGCCGTCGCCATTTTGAATCGCCTGGGGCCCGGAGCGCTGATGGCTAAATCAGACGTCGAGTCAGCGTTCCGGTTGCTCCCTGTACACCCAGATGATCAGCGTCTCCTAGGTTTTATGTTTCAAGGACGCTATTACATGGATAAATGTATGCCAATGGGTTGCTCCATCTCTTGTGCGTATTTTGAGAAATTCAGTAGTTTTTTGCAATGGGCGTTCACAAGAGCCACGGGCTTTACACAGGTTATGCAATACCTTGATGATTTTCTGTTTCTGGGGGCAGCCGGGGACACGGAATGTGCACAGGCTTTGAGGGAATTCTGTAATCTTATGAAGGAATTTGGCGTGCCACTGGCACCAGGTAAGACGGTAGGGCCATCTACTACACTCGAGTTTCTGGGAATTGAGCTCGATTCTGTAGAGGGGTGCTTCCCCTTGCCCAAAGAGAAGGTAATAAAATTCAGGGCCTCGCTCGAAATGTGTCTTGGTGAGAGAAAAGTAACTCTCCATCAATTACAACAGGCTGTGGGTCAGCTTAACTTTGCTCTGAGAGTAATACCGATGGCTCGCCCCTTTTCCCGTTCTATCGCACAAGCCATGGTGGGCCTCAAGGAAGGGCACCACCGCACAAGACTGTCAGCAGAGGTTCGCCAGGATATGCGCATATGGCTGGCATTTCTGGCGGATTTCAACGGTCGTGTTGTGTGGACCGATCCACCAGTTTCCTCGGAAGAACTGGGGTTGTGGACCGACTCGGCAGGGAGTGTAGGTTTTGGCGCCATATTTGGCAATCAATGGTCGGCACGAACCTGGCCTGTGTGGTGGCACGATAATGGACTCACTGGTAACATTGGGTTTCTGGAGCTGTTCCCCATTTTGGTGGCCTTGAAAACTTGGCCAGAGGGGTTTCGTGATCGCTCTGTGGTGTTCTGGTCTGATAATATGACCGTGGTTGAGTGTATCAATAATCAGGCAGCACGCTGCAAATGGATTTTGAGATTGCTGAAGGAAATTGTCCTGCTATGTATGAGACTAAACGTCCACTTTAGGGCCAGACACGTGCCAGGGGTACTAAACCAGGCAGCTGATGCACTCTCTTGTTCCCATATGCAGGCCTTCCGGGGTTTTCTGCCCTCAGCGGACTCGGTGGCGGCACCATTTCCCGAAGCTCTCTGGTCTCTCGGTGCCCCGGATTACAAAACCTCGTGGGAGAGAGTCTAGCACCCAGGACAAGGAAGGCTTATGAAGGGGCGTTCCGTTCCTATTGGTCCTTTTTGGGTTCAGCTAGGGGGGGGCACTGGGGGCAGGAGGAGTATGTCCTGAAATTTCTGGTATCACTACATCAGGCAGGCAGATCAGTGGCTACGGCCAATAGGCACCGGGCCGCCATTTCCTTCATGGCGCGGGCTCATGGCATCCAGGACCCCACATCGTCCTTTCTGGTACAGAAGGCGCTGCGTGGGTGGCAACGCCTTGAGGGTCGTAGAGTGGATGAGAGGCACCCGATAGGTTTGGACAGATTGTTCCTTTTAATGTCCGTACTTCCTGCGACATGTTCATCTCAATCCGAGACGGTGCTGTTCCGGGCCGCTTTTGCATTAGCATTCCATGGGGCTATGCGGGTAGGCGAACTGGTAGCGAGGAACAAGCAGGACACGGGGTGAGGACTGTGTCGAGAACACATTCAAATCAAGGGCGAGACAATGGTGATCTCGATAGTCAGGTCCAAGGCCGATCAGGGAGCAATCGGGGACAGTGTGGTAGTCCAGCGGATTCCGGGATCTCCCATGTGCCCGGTTAAATGCGTTGAAGAGTACTTAGCGCTGAGGGCGGCAGCATGGGGGGGAAGCTTGCTGAGGCACACCGATGCCACCCCACTGACTAGGTTTCAGTTTCAGCGGGTGTTAACAATGGCAATCGCGGCGGCGGGCTTGAACCCGAGCGATTTTGGGACCCATTCCTTCCGGATAGGGGCTGCTACAGAGGCTACAGCCAGGGGTCTGAGTGTTGAAAAAGTAAAGCGGTTGGGGCGTTGGTCCTCAAACTGTTATAAAAGGTATGTGCGTTTGCACATGTTGTGAAGCTAATGTCATGCACTCACGCTTCTTGTTTTCTGTTTGGTTTACAGTTTCGCGAGCAGGCTTTGCGGGGCAGACTGTGCAGTTGACCCGACACCTGGGGACCAGCGGTCAAAGATCACCGGCTGAGGAAAGAGTGGTGTGGGTCGTTGGCCACTCATACGTGAGGCACGCCGCAGACGTATTCAAAGCAGGTGACATGATTCACGTGGCTGGGGAATACGGGTACAGTGTGACCTTCCACGGAAGGGGCGGGCTCTGTATTGACCAGTTTCAAAGTTTCATTGAGGGACTGTTAGGGCGGACGAGGTCACCGCCATCTGTAATCATAGTGCATCTTGGGGGCAATGATTTAGTGACCATTGGTCGACGAGTGCTTCTCGAGTTAATTTTGTCCACAGTAAGTTGGTTGGCAAGAAGGGTTTCGGGGTGCACAATCGCATGGTCACACATGATTCCTCGGAAGGTGTGGCGGGGGGCCCTCTCTGTGCCAGCTTTGAACCAGTCAGTAAAGAAGGTTAATAACAAATTGAGTAGGTTGTTCCGTACAGGTAAATTGCAGTGTATTCCACACGGGTGTATCCGGGGGGACCATATGTATTTGGCGGATGGGGTTCATTTGTCTCGGGAGGGAAATGTCTTACTCATAGGAGACTTCTTAGCTTGGTTAAAGAGTTTACTTAACCATGACCTTTAGTAGGAGCTTTTGTGGGGGGTCCGGATAGCCGGTCAACTATCCGGCCTGTGGCGGTAAGGTCATGATCGGTGAGCAGTAATTGGAAGATCCCTAGAGGTGGGGCGCCACCCATTATGGATGGGAGCGCCCGGGGGGAGGCGGCCATTGGCCCCTCACATGGGGAGGCGGTACCCTTCTAAGGATGGGACCGCCGAAAGGGAAGGCGGTCAAGACCCCTCCCTGGGGAGGAGGGGCTACGGGTCCCCTCCTTGGAATTTCCCGGGGCCAGGACATCCGCGACGGCGGATGTGGTAAGCAGTGTGGGGTGGGAGGGGGGTCTACGCTACCTTCTAGACACCTCACACGAGTCCTCGGATGACCACCAAGATGGCGTCGAGTAAATATGGGCCCCCGTTAAGACAAGGGAAATTGGAAGTTGGCACAGATGTACAGTCCTCTGTGCGCCCGCCCCTCACAAGTAAGGGGGGGAGTTCTGGTATTAGGGATCTGACACCGGTTACGACCTTGCCGTTGGTCCGTAATGTTAGGATGTACAATTTGAATTTTGAGAAATGCATTTACAGGATGTTTTAGAATCGGCTAGGAGAACCTTTGTATTAGAGATATGTTAAGGTTAGCCAATAAACATCGTAATGTATAAATGAAATTGTACATGATATGAAACTGTTATTTTAATGTTTTAATTTTGTTTCATATTTTAATAAATACGGCCGGGAGGGTAACTCCCTCCCGCCTTCCAAAAGCTCAAGAACCGTATCCGTCTTCCCATTCTTGGGGATTGTGTTGGGAGGGGGTGACGGGTATCCAGGCCATATGGAAAGGGGCGACCACTCGGTCCCCCCGAACGTATGGTCGGGTGCCCCGATCCCCCCGGGAAGCCATTTTGGGCGGGAGGCGTGTCACGACTGGTATGCCCGAAGCGGCGTAGCCGGGGCGCGCCTTTTCCCGCCCAAGAGGGGTTGTCCTAGACACCTACACCGTTGGCCACGCCCTGTAGGCGGTCGGAGGAGGGTCCACGCCCTCCCGGAGAAGAATAAAAGGAGCAGCAATCCAAGGAAGCATCCTCTTGTTCCTGTGCTTGGAAGCTGCACCTCTTCGTTGCACGTGAGCCCTTGACGGAACAAGAGCCAATTTTGACCCACCCACCAGCCCCTGATGACAGCGTTTTGTATTGCAATAAAGTCGATTGATGATGATATTATCTCTTTTTCAGGTTGTTTTCTAATAAAGTTTGATGTTTTGATGTACAATAAATGGTTGCTCTTTTAGCATGAACTCAGGCGAGTATCGCAGCTGTGATGAAAGAAGTGTATTGTAGAGATAAAGTTTATACTTGAAATGCTAGTATAACTGTTTTTCGTTCTCCTTAGATTAAACAATGTCGTATTTATTTTTTGGTCGGGCGGTAAGGTCATGATCGGTGAGCAGTAATTGGAAGATTCCTAGAGGTGGGGCGCCACCCATTATGGATGGGAGCGCCCGGGGGGAGGCGGCCATTGGCCCCTCACACGGGGAGGCGGTACCCTTCTAAGGATGGGACCGCCGAAAGGGAAGGCGGTCAAGACCCCTCCCTGGGGAGGAGGGGCTACGGGTCCCCTCCTTGGAATTTCCCGGGGCCAGGACATCCGCGACGGCGGATGTGGTAAGCAGTGTGGGGTGGGAGGGGGGTCTACGCTACCTTCTAGACACCTCACACGAGTCCTCGGACGACCACCAAGATGGCGTCGAGTAAATATGGGCCCCCGTTAAGACAAGGGAAATTGGAAGTTGGCACAGATGTACAGTCCTCTGTGCGCCCGCCCCTCACAAGTAAGGGGGGGAGTTCTGGTATTAGGGATCTGACACCGGTTACGACCTTGCCGTTGGCCGGTAATGTTAGGATGTACAATTTGAATTTTGAGAAATGCATTTACAGGATGTTTTAGAATCGGCTAGGAGAACCTTTGTATTAGAGATATGTTAAGGTTAGCCAATAAACATCGTAATGTATAAATGAAATTGTACATGATATGAAACTGTTATTTTAATGTTTTAATTTTGTTTCATATTTTAATAAATACGGCCGGGAGGGTAACTCCCTCCCGCCTTCCAAAAGCTCAAGAACCGTATCCGTCTTCCCATTCTTGGGGATTGTGTTGGGAGGGGGTGACGGGTATCCAGGCCATATACAGGAAACATTGATCCTTTTCTGGCTCCTTTGAGCTCATATACTTTGACTATGTATATTATAATATTGACACTGTACTTGACCTCAGAGGTGTTGGTGACCCGTCTGCGCGAAGACTAAAGATTTATACGTAACGTCACAAGCTTCTGGTTGTTACCCTGTTTCCTCCTTGGGATCATATACTGTGAATATGTATATTATAATATTAGCAGTCATTGTGATGACAGAGGAGTTCATGACCCGTCGGCGCGAAGACTAAAGATTTCTATGTAAGGTCAGCAGCTTCTGGTATCTAACTCTATTTTCCCCTTGGGATTATATAGTGTGAATATGTATATAATAATATTCACAGTCATTATGATCTCAGAGTAGTTTATGACCAGTCGCAGTGAAGATGAAAGATTTCAAAGTCCCGGATAAAAGAAGCTCTGAACATATTCCCTGCTGGAAAGTATTTTGTTATTGATCTTGTTTTGTATTCATAACTTTATTTTCCTTTTTGTGTGGCATCAGTGACACTCTCTATATTGTAATACAGTTTCATATTGTCACAGAACAGGAATTGGAGATTTGTCGCGCCACGAGTAAACCATCTGAAATACAGCTTACTGACCTTTATAACTTACTAGATGAGATATTTTTACAGTGAGATTATTTTTCGAAATTGCAATATTAAAAAAGATAGTTTACATAGATTGTTTCTTAGTGACTACCTTTGATAAACCCTACATTTCTGAATGATATTTGTCATTTCTATTTATCTCATTTGCGGTTACCATTCACCTTTTCCCTATGGAACATATAGGACCAGTAGTGTATAATATTATACTACTATCTTATATATTTTTAAAAGAGTACTTGATTTGTTAGCGGAGCAGTGAGCGACCTCTAAACACTACGACAGATTCTACAGAACAGAAATTGTAAAAAATGATGAAGCGTACATTTCTATGTAATATAAAGTCATTTGTGTTTAACAGTTTTTTACTTGTTATTGTTCTTGTGACCTGAGATGATGTAGTACAGGAGTTTTTCTTGTAGCACTTCTTTTCTACTTTATCTAAAAGTAACTCTTGCCCTCTTATACTATCAAGAATATGGGGCAACGCTTTTACAAGCTATAGCAGAAAAAAAGGGAGGGTGTGGCCATGCTTAAGGGATATTTTATGAATTGCGTTTTTATTTGTCACCCCTTTGATACATACAGTGTCAGTTTCCGAAGAAAGTTTATTATAATTGCTTAATAAAAACTGTTTCAAACCTAGACTGAAATTTTTGCTGCGCAACCACAACTCCCCGTCAGAAAAGTAAACACCACATTGTAAGGAAATAGTGCTCCTGTGAAGTATCCCACCGCAAACCTAATAAAAAGTCGACTGCAACACACTCTGTTATTTTTCCGCCGTGATTTGTAGACCCCACGCCAATTATATAAATTGCCCTTAAAATATATAAAAAACTATTTTTACCTTCACAATCCCTGTCCACCACCTTGTGACCACAGTACAGAGTTAATAGTGTTCCTACCCTCCCCGCTACTACTTTGTTTTCCCGTACTCCATTGAAGTGCATCACAAAATCGTTCACAACAGTGAACCGTTCCCAGCCAATAATGATTAAACCTGTACTCGGCACACTTTAGCCAATAAAATGTCCATGGTGTTCCGCAGAGGGGGAGGGAATCGCTGCCAACACTTTTACTTTAAATGCTTCAGAGCAAATGAACATTAAGCTTGGGAAGATCCTGCTTGGAACACATCAGCTAATCAGATGTACTTGCTACACCGCGCAGGGGGGGTAATGGCTGGCAACACTTCTACTTTTAAATATTCGCAGCCAATGAACAATGATCTTTTTGTTGGAACACCTCAGCCAATTAAACAGGAACAGAACACGCCCTCCCAACTAATATTACATTTCCTCTAACAAAGTGACACTATCCGTAATAAAAGTGAACATAATAAGTAAACATTACTACGCATTATATTAAAGGAAGGCCGCAATATGGAGCATTGTTCTTTTAACAATATGATTTCCACAGCCACCTGAACATTGCCGCAATACCGTGCATCGTTCTTTTGCGGACGTAATTTCCACGGCCTACGCAACATTCACACTACCTGTGTGTGCACCCTACACATTGCTTGCCGCAATAAGTGCATAGTTTTCCCAACGGGATTTCCAGAGCCTATTCAAACTTACTGCTTGCTGCAATACGGCGCATTGTTTACCCGACGAATTTCCAGAGCCTACGCAACCTTATTGCTTGCTGCAATACAGCGCATTGTTTTCCCGATATGATTTCCAGAGTCTACGAAACATTCAAACTCCCTGCCTCTGCGCCGTACAGACTGCTTAAACTAAGACAACAGTGTTCCTACTATACCCTCTTATAGATTTATTCTCTTTTTTTCCCCTATGCCTTTTAACTCAGTCACAAAATGGCTGCCAACACTTCCTAGTTACAACAGTTCGCAGCCAATGAGCCGCACACTCGTGCTCGTAATGCCTCAGCCAATCAGATGTAAAAATTCTCAAATATCGATATCTGTAAATTTTGATATTTCTGTACAAATACTGAATGGACTTTGAGATGTCATCAGTGATGTCACTGACCATGTCATAAATGATGTTATATGTGACATCATCAGCAGTGGATTGCGGGCGCGTGAGTTATAGTTAGTAGAACTAACTATAAAGGAGGAATTTAAATAGTTTTGTAGAATGAAATGTCCAGCTAACTATAACAGCCCTGAAACCTATGGTTTTTTCAGTGAATTTCTAAGGTTTTTTAAATGCTAACTCCTAACTATAAATTGTCTCAAACCAATGTTTTTTTCAGTGAATTTAAATGACAACTTTTAAATGTAATAATAGTTATATTTATTTTTTAATACTGATTTTCTACACTTTTTTATTATTTATTTTTACATCTTTTACTTTTTAAATTACATTATATATTTTTAATATAAATGGAAAAAAAAATTGAAAAAATATTGAAACCTAAATATAGTTTTTTTGTTTTATATTTTTATTTTAATATATTGATATTATTTTCTTTATTGTTTTTTTTTCCAATTTTTTTTGTGGAGTCGTGCACCCAAAGTGTACCTTTCTTGATCACTGCGCAGGAACCTAGCTGCCATTTTGGGAATGTTGAGAAGGATCCGCATAGGGTGTGCGATGGCTGCATATTTTCATTTTCATGCACAATCGGTACGCGACTCCAGGCGCATAAGTGACACATGCGCATTTCTTTACGTGACGCTCACGCGCTTCCGCGTGTCATCATATATGTGTTCTACGTGGTGGGTGCACGACTCCCACGAAATTTTTTAAAGTCTAAAATTATATATATATATATATATATATATATATATATATATATATATATATATATATATTCACTGAAAAAACCATAGGTTATAGACCATATATAGTTAGGAATTAACATTTACAAAACCTTATTTTACTCACACAAAACCATTGAAATTCGCATATATAGTTAGTTGCACTAACTATATATCGCGCACCCGCAATCCACTGCTGATCATGTCACATATTACATCATTCATGACATGGTCAGTGACATCACTGATGACATCTCAAATGACATCACTGATGACATCTCAAATGAATTCACTGATGACATCACTGATGACATCTCATTTGACATTACTGATCACATCACTGATGACATCATTCATGTGATAATACGATGAACCTCTTCAGACTCTAATATAACCTTAGATACACTCAGTGTAAACAGACACTCACAGACTGTCACTCATCCATGGAGTTACTCACACACCTACTCAGTCATGCAAAGAATCAATCACACCTCCATTTCCTCAACTATACAGTTATACACACCTTACTTATTCAAACATATACTAACACATATTTACTCTCTTATACAATCCCTGATACAAGTTCACAATGATCCATACAGCCACTCACACATTCACTGGCTCTTATGCACAGTTATTTATATATGTCAACTCTCACATGTACTGTGTTTTAAATATGTACTTACTTTGACATGTAGCACTGAAATATCCATTCACTCACCAATACACTCATGCACACAGTCAACCGCCCATACAGCTGTTTCCACATGCACTTTTGACCCTATACATCTAGTGAATCAACTGCTCACACATCTATGCACAGAGTCATACACCTCCCAGGCACACACACACACACTCAGTCTCCCATACAAATACTTGGGCAACTAATCAATAACCCATATAGTTACTCATATAGCTACTGATCAACACACGCAGCAGTTTACAGAACAACAGACATAATTATGCACAAATTAAGACAGTTTAGTCACTAACCCATGCACTCAGTGAGACACATTTAATCACTCACTCATACAGTCAGTCATGCACCTACTAAATCCTTCATCCAGACACTTATACATCCACTCATTCTTCAATATGTAAGACATATTTTAACTTTACAGAAACATACAGTCACTGGATGTGGTCATTTGAGATGTCATCAGTGATGTCATCAGTGATGTCACTGACCATGTAAAGAATGATGTAATATGTGTCATGATCAGCAGTGGATTGCGGGTGCGCGATATATAGTTAGTGCAACTAACTATATATGCGAATTTCAATGGTTTTGTGTGAGTAAAATAAGGTTTTGTAAATGCTAATTCCTAACTATATATGGTCTATAACCTATGGTTTTTTCAGTGAATATATATATATATATATATATATATATATATATATATATATATATATATATATATATATATATATAATTTTAGACTTTAAAAAATTTCGTGGGAGTCGTGCACCCACCACGTAGATTTATAGAAGAGTGGTATTAATAAAGCATATCAACCCTCTCTCACACAATTCCACTTCTGTATTCATAGTTGGATAATAGTGTTGGTAGAACTAGCACTAGAATTCGTCTTTTTACACATTGTGGGCACACTATGGATAGGCTTGAGTGGTAGAGTACCCAATTGAAGCCAGGCTGACAATACACATCACTAACTGCGTTCTGCCACCTCCACTCACATATCAACTCCAGTGGAAGTTGTATCTGCACATAGTATTATTAAAATGATGAAACATGCCTCCAGTGGCAGCTAGGTGAGGGTTCAAAATCCTTTTTTATACTTTAATCTACATCACATAGCCATACAAATCATACAATCTAGGCAGGACACGTGAAGAGACACAATTGTTAGTGTTGCAATAGGAAGTAGAATCTTGTGGATATGTTCATAACCCTGGGATGCCCTGAGATTTAGAAGATTATTCAGTGATTTACTCACACTGTAGACTGGGGGGGGTAGCCCCCTTAACCCTTTCTGCAGATGCCCTGGTTGCAGTTGCGACTGGTGCAGGTAAGAGTGGTGGAGCAGGATGGATGGGGGAGTCGACAGATGACGATGAGGGGAAAAAAATAAAACCACTTACCTTGTGCTCGCTGCATTGGCGAGTCAGCGAGCACAAGGTAAGTGGTTTTCATTTCTTTTTTTTATTTTCCCATCATCCTCTTCTGTCGACTCCCCCCACCCCGCCCCACCAGCCCGCCACTCATACTTGCACCGGCCACATCTGCATGGAGGGCAGCTGCATTTGTAGGGGTGCAGTAGCTGTACTCAGCGTTGACGTTAGCTGCCCCCTTTGAAAATTACAACCACTGGCCTAGAGCCTCTGGTGCCCCCAAGTTGTGAAATATGCCCATTTTAAGGGACCAACAACAATTATCTCTAATCCCGCTGGTATGATTATCTTCCCAGAGCATATCTATCCATAAAGCCAAGGAGGCTCAGGAAGCAAAGCTTTCACTGTGGATAGAATACAGTGGTTCAAGGGGAATATTAGCAATCTTCCCCTCTGATGGTGCTGTTTTCTCGGTGCCGCTATTATATGCAGAGGGAGGGATTAAGCCTTACACTAACAGCTCTCCATTGCAAGTGGTCAATATACTCTTTTTCTGACAAAGGAAGAGTATTTCAAATAAGCACTTGAAATCATGTGTGAGCACAAAGCCACATCATTTCCAGACAATTTTTGGGTTGATAAGTATGAGGATATCTGCCAGCACATCAGTTGTTTGTCAACTGAGTCTTCCTTGTCTCCCTCAACCTAATGTGATCCCAAAAGGGTGCTATGTATCTGAGAAATTATCACATAAACCTTATTTCTACCAGCATTGTTATATTTTGGAGTGCAAAGATTGTATTTTGCATGGGCAGTCCATGCCTCTGTATTTTCTGTAATCTATTGTCCTTTGCTTCCAAAACGTTTTGTCATCCCTTAACACAAATTCCATTGTGGTAATTCTGCTGCTGCTGGAGTCGGACACTGGATGCTGTTCATGAATGAATCAGCAAATGCTGTGAAGTTTCATTAGCGGTGTCATTTCCTGGTACCTGCCTAATTTAACACCAGACCGAAGCACTGCTAGATTAGAACCCCTTTCCACTGCCAGTCATTCTGGTGCTCAGTGACCAAAATATCAACAAATGATCAAAAATAATCCGGTGCAAAATGTACTGTCTGGCCAGTGAACCAAACTAGGCTCAGCACGCTGTGCATAAAGTGTTTCTGCTAGATATACATCACCCGAAAAATGCGATGCAAGTGCATGCAACGAAATTCGTTAAATTTATTTAAATGTGTACTTACCTGGAAACCTCTGTAATCCATAGTTTACTTCCCCCCACCCTGCCCCTCCCCCTCCCGACGTCACCGCCCAGCAGCTACTCCCACTATCGACCGCGGCTAGCATTCAATTCTAATTCTTTCGATGTGCTTTTCTTAATGATGTTTGACATGCATAGAAAAAAATGTATATGATGTTGAAGGTGCTTACATGTAAAATATGATGTTTATGAAACCCCCATTAATTTGTGAAATAAATAATTATTGCCGTCTTTAATAATGATGATTTTTTATTGCATTATTCTGTGGATATGCATACTAATTTCATCCCATTTCAGTCCTTATCCTTGTCTTCTTGATGGATTTGGGTTGAGGTGACTTTATCACAGCACAGCACTGCTGATGGGGGAAATAGCAGCAGAAGTTCGGAAGGAATGAACTCCTAATCATCTCCCTACCCCGCCTAAGTTTCTGGTGTTGCTGATAGTAAGAATAACCTCAGCACCACAGAAAGTAGTCAGTTTGGGGGTGGTATGTGCAGCATAGTGTAGCTTATGATAATTAGGTAGCTAACTTTAGATGACCTGGAGCCCAGCAGTGCTGGTTGTAAAGTAAATCTACTTGATCTGAAGTGACGATGAAAGTGGTTGCACTTTACAAGACCTTGAGATGGTCCCTGTCCCACTATAAGGAATAAGAAGTTGCCTCAAACCCAGGAAACACTGGTTGCTTCTGACCAGGTCTGATACACTTTTTCTGGAAGCAGGGTTTCTCTATTCCTACTTGTCCTCGTTAGGATCTATCCAATCATTTAAAGTCAAGCTCACATTCAGAGGTGAGAATAAAATGTACCCACTTGCGTAGTAAATTTTGCTAGCCTTAGCCAGTGGGGCTGCTAATCTTCTTCTGTGGTTGCTGCATGGTTTGTATCTCCATTTCATGACTACATTATGCTGCTCCCAGTACCCACATGTTAACAAGTATGGGGATTGTGGGCAGTCTGGAGGCTAGAAAATCCATATCAATGCCCTTCATCAGGCTGCTAAAACTAAATGAGATTTTTAATCTGTCACAGGATCAAAGTATTGAAAACGGATTTTTTTTATACAATGCAGATCAATTGGCACTCTTTCCAGAACTCCAAGCAAATGTTAGTAAGAAGGTGGTGACGTATTAGGGAATTTGCTTTCCACTGGACCTGGATTCAATGTGTGCCTTGAAATATGTCCATTTCTCCTGAAAATGTTAAACTGATTGTGGCCAAAATAACCTTATTAAAACAGCAACACTATCTCAGCGTTTGGTTCTCTTCCATTCTAGTTTTGTTTCCTTGAGTCCAATTTCTATGAGAAGTTGAGATAGTGGACTCGTTCCCTTTTTTGGGGGTCTTCTTTGATAAAAACAAACGTGCTACAACTGGTTGAGGGAAGAGGTTTGGAATTAGAGAGAAGCCTAATGGTGATGAAGTCCTTCTCTAAAAAGTTGGGCTCAAAGTCACTAGTCCCTATTAGGAAGATTTATCAGGCCAAATCAAAGTCTGCGGCAACATACGGGGCTTGGGTCTGGGGGATGGCTCCTATTGATTCACTGCAAGCAACTGAGAATACATTTTTTAAGTATCTGGTGTCCATCCTGCCATCCTATTCAAGCTACATACTACATATTGAGTTGGACTTATCCCATATTACTGACTCAATTAGGTTAGCCCCGATCCCCCTGTGGCTCTCCATATTGTGTTGGGACACTGTGACCTTATTTCAAAACATCATTAGAGACTGCCCAAAATTGGAGAATTACAGGAGAATCAGATGGCTGAATTATGTAGAGTGGGAACTGCCAAATATGGGATAAAAAGAATTATTTAAAGACCCGACAGCCTGCAGAAGAATATCTAGACAATAATTGGCTGACATATTTAACAAGAGGGCCAACTACCTCAGAAAGGAGCAGAATTACAACAATCAATCAGTCCTTGCCTATCAATTAGTCCCTCCACTAGTAGAGGGAGGTTACTCATATTTAGTGGATATCCCGATCTCACAGCACAAATTTATTTTAACATGCTTCCGTTTGAACCTCCTTCCACTGATGCTGGGTTTCCCAGCAAAGAGGTTTAAACATTCTGATCTTTCACAGCTCCCTTGTGACGGGAATTCACCCCAAACCGATCTTCATTTAATGTTCTTTTGCAGGTTTCCTAAGAAGGAAAGAAAGGAACACATTGCCCCAATTTAAACGTGGTTCAAGTTTAGACAGTTTCGGGTTGCACTATACTTTTTGAAATCACTGCCCGACCCCTTAGTCTATTATGCAGTGGCACAATTCCGGTGGGCATGCATGAGCAAAAGGAAGCAGATGGGTTTATGATTGCTGATGGTTTCCTTTTACAATTTACTGGGTAAAATGTTTATTTTTTTTAGATAAATTGTATTTTATTCTAAAATTGTATGTGATGCTTGTATGCATTCTCTCCCCATATGGTCACAATGAATTTTGCTCTGATATTTAAATGAATATGAACTTGGGAGTGTAATGTTGATTATCGCATGTGGGTCTAATTGTTTTGCTTTATGTACTTTTAGGATCTTAATTGAAAGATCGAATATGTTTTAAAGTAAAGTAAAGAGTCCAATTTGTATAAGAAGGGGAATGGATCAGCAATGGGAGAAAGCCCCCACAGTGAGTCATTCCTTGATTCTTTTGAGAATTACCAAATACTATTTAGCTGCTTAATGTCGTTGCAGGCTAGCAGATTCCTACCAGTGAGAATCACCCGATTCATGTCTTTTAGACCTCTCTTTTTTGGATCCTTTCTGTGAGTAAGATCCCCAAGAGCACAGCTCACTATATGAATCCGTTTAGGATAGTTTTGAACTGTAGCCACCAGCACCCACTGTTGGACGTGGCCCTCTCTGCAGGGTCACACCTAAACATTTTGCTTTCACCTCTCCTGCTTTCTGACCCATTTCTGTTGGCTTTTAGGGCTCTGCTAACCGGTGATAAAGTGCTTGTGCTCTCCTCCTATAACATGGTGTAATTCTCTTACACCTGATTGATACATTTACTTGTGAGTCCTTTGTATATAGCACCATGGGTACCCAGGGCCTGTAAATTAAATGCTACTAGCAGGCTGCAGCATCATTGTGCATCCACTAATATATGTTTCAGGGCTGCCATTGCAGCCTGTAGAACAGTTTTAAACTGTTGTTTTGACCTGGCAAAGTAAACCTATTGCCAGGCTTAAATATTTATTTTTAATACATATAAAACACCCATAAAGTATACCTGTACAAATCACAGGAAGAGGTGCATTGTCTTTGAAAAGTGGGACATATGCTTTTAAGTGTTACATGTCCTGGTAGTGAAAAACTCCTAAATTAGTTTAACACTACTGTAAGGCCTACCTCTCCCAGGGGATAACATTGGGTTACCTTAGTACATGTAATAGGTGTTAACATTTGATTGGGAGCAGGTAGAAATATCTTAAATGAATTGCAATTTAAAATCCCCTTCCACTCTAAAGTCAGTTTTTCAAATACAATTTTGAAAATGCCACTTTAGAAAGCTGGCGTTTTTCTGCCCTAAACTTTCTGAGGCCATCTAAGTATTTCCAGCTGCATGGGTCTATTAATTGCTCCCCCATCAGGAACAATGGGACTTAGATGCAGCTGAGAGAGGGCCATCCTGCCACGATGGGAGTTACAGAGCTGTTCCCTGCCCAACTTACATGTAGAAGGTCTGCCTCCAGCACACTCAAAAGGAACTTGACACTAGCTTTTTGTCACCTTAGACCTCTTGGAGCCTGGTCAGTAGAAGAAAGAGGAAGGAACTTTCCAGAATCAGATACAGTGGTGGATTAGAAGTTTTCCCTGCTTCAAAGGGTGGCATCAGGTATTAATATTGGACCACCTGAGCTACTCATCAGTTCACTCCTGGATCTGAATAGGGCCCCCAGAAGGACTGCTATGTATTTCAGAAGACTGCCCTGCTGCTTGAGGACTACTTTGTACCTCAGAGGACTGTCCTGCTGCTGCCAGGGGACTGCCATGCTGCTTGAAGCCTGCCTTGTCCCCTCAGAGGACAGCTCTAAAGCTTAAGGTCTGCCTTGCTGCTTGATGCTAGGACTTTCAGAGTGACTCCAAGGATCAGTTGTCTAACAACTGTTCTCAGCTACAGGGACACATTAAGTTGCAGAGGCCTTCTTGCAACTGCCCAGCTGACCTGCTGCAACTATCCCTGCCTGGACCTGCAATACAACGCGCCTGGACCTGCAACTGGATCTGTCTGAGCCCTGCTAGCCTCTGCTGGAGCGAGTTCCTGATCTCTAAGAGGTGCCCCCCTGGGACCTGCACACTAGGTTAACATCAGTTGAGGTCCTCTGCCAAATCGTGAAGTTTTGAGCTCTGCATGCTGGACTTTCAGAAGGTACATTTTACAGCAGAATTAACCCGGTTCCTGTCTCCAGCCCACACTCCATCGCGGTCGATCTGAACTTGTATCTTGCTCAGGTCTAGTGCAACCAGATACCCACAATTAGCTTGTTCAACTATTTGGCGCTATTTTTACTTAAAACTATAAAACAGCATATCTCTGGTTTTACTAGTTGGATATTGTTGTTTTGTTCGCATTTTATTTATTTCATTCTACTTTACTTTTGACTAAATTGGTGTGGGATATCTCTTATATTGTTTTTTCACTTTCTTACCATTTGAGTGCTGCATAAATACTTAACACGGTGCCTCTAAATTAAGCATGACTGCTTTTCTGCCAAGCTATCAGAGGGTTAAGCACACTTTAATGTAATGCCTTTTGTGGTTCACTCTGACAAGGATTGTAGTTGTTGGTTGAGAAGGGTTTTCACCCCCATCTATCAAAAACACAATTTCTTACACCCACTTTTTAAAATATGGCCTGATGATGTGCAACTAGGGTAAGAGACAGCACAGCGTATGCAGGCTGAGTGTTTTACACCTTTTAAGACAAAATCATACCTTTTGATTGGTATCAGATAGGAACATGTGGATCTTGGGCACAAATCTAGTTACAGTTATATTCTATATGCATGTTTTCTGTATTTAAAACTGGAAATCCTTTGAGTTAACCTGCCAGGCCAAGTTAATTACTCTGTAGGGCAGCTAAGAGTTCAGCAATCCAGCTGAACAATGGATCCATCCAAAGGAATATCCTTCTACTGGAATAGCAGAGGGGATGGACGAAATATCCATAGAGTAATTAGCCCCCTCGCTACCTCTGACAAGCATCCCATAGTGGAGAAAGAGAGTAGGCAAGCATTTGGTTTCAGTCATGACAGGTCCAAATGGCAAGAAATCATACCTGAGAGGGAGGAGCCTGGCTTGTACAGAGCAGTTAGACAGCCTTTGGGCTGCTCCCAGGAAGTGTCATTCAGGGGGAGAGGTATCATGGCATCTTTGGATTGGGTATCAACTCCCACCTTCTAAATCTCTCCCCTCCATTTTTAAACCACCAGACAGGGAAAAGTATTTGAGAATTTGAGGAGAAAGAGAAGAAGGATGAACTAACTTCGTGGATGAACCACTATCTGGAGTGGAAGGACTCTGAATTATTGCTTCACGAGCAGCAAAACTGTGCAGTGCCATATTGGTGTATATTTACTAGGTGGTGCACACTGGTGATATCTTTGGCCATTGTTCCATATTTGGTATTTGGTAATTGCCCTGCAGCGCAAAGGCGCGAGATTGGTGACTTTCATGGGTTTTGTGCTTAAGCCACACATTCCAATATCAATCTCTAATCACACAAGGGTACATCATGTAGTATGAGTGGTTACACAAATGTTGTATCATGCAATTTTACTTTTTCCCCAGTTTGCATCTGTTTTATTTAATACTGGTATTCTGCGCAAAACCAGACTGTGCAGCTATCCTAGCGGAGTTTGCGTTGTTCCTACCCATTATGGCCACTTTGTATCGATTATCTAGAGTTTCAGGCTATGCACTAAATGCTATTGATCTGAGTTCACTTCTTCTTTCGGCACAAAAAACTCTTTTGTGCACAGAAGTTGGCCAATGCTATCATTTGTGCACCTTTGTGTCATGCAGCAACTCTTTGTGTTAAACCTTAGTAAATCTGGGCAAGAATGTCTGCAGGAATGCAGTAGGATATCAATACCTCACATTTGGTGGTCGTGTTTCAAACTGTAAGATACTAGAAAACAGTGCCCACTGGCATAAAAGGTCGAAGTCTGTATTTTTAGCCCTTGATGATCATTTGAGGCTCTGCAACAGCCAGTGGTTAATTTGTGAAACAATAAGTGCCGGGGCTCTAGTCAGAAGGCAGCTTGCACCAGTCCATTGCTCCTATTAGCGCTGTCTATAACAACACTAACTATTAATCATGAAACCCTACAAGTGGGGAGAGGATGTGGCATACCGGTCAAGGGAATTAAGGGTGGGGGGTTTACGTATCGAGAAAGGGTTTAAGTAACAGAAAACTGTAATGTAATGAACACCTTTTAATCCTTCTGTGTGATGCACAATTGTTTAGCAAATGTAAAGACTACAATGTTGTACTACTGAGCTGAAAATTACAGACAATAAAAATCTATATATATATATATATATTATTTAATCGGTCAAGGCTGCTGCTGACTTTGGAGCTGAGAAATCAGGTGCGAGGCTCGGAATACGCTCCAAATCCTGTGATTCTGGGCAAATCACTTAATCTCCCCGTGCCTACAATAAAATGAATGTGCCATTAACTGGTGCTCCTGAAAAGCACTCCAATACCTTTAAGTCGAGTTTGCGCTATAAGCGCAGGTGTTGATGATTAAGTGCAGGTGATGAGCACCGGAAACCACTGACTTAAATTAAGCCCTGGCAACAGCTGGATTAGTGATCATCTATAGCTGTTAGCTACCAGCTTAAACAATTGAATTCTGCTCCCACAATAAAACATTGGTAACATATAAACCCTAGTAGACTGAGATTAAGACACCTGTTAAAACAAGCATTAGAAATGCAATAGGTCTCGCAGCATTAGAGTTAGTGCTTTTAGAATTGTTAATGGTTTTTTTTGTAAATCTTTAGCATGAGGTTGAGGGTGAGTGAGGGTGAGTGAGGGTGAGTGAGGGTGAGGGTGAGTGAGGGTGGGTGAGGGTGGGTGAGTGTGAGTGAGGGTGAGTGGGGGTGAGTGTGGGTGAGTGTGGGTGAGTGTGGGTGAGGGTGAGGGATTGAGGGTGAGGGGTTGAGGGTGAGGGGTTGAGGGTGAGTGAGGGTGAGGGGTTGAGGGTGAGTGAGGGTGAGGGGTTGAGGGTGAATGAGGGTGAGGGAGGGTGAGGGGTTGAGGGTGAGGGGTTGAGGGTGAGTGGGGGTGAGTGAGGGTGAGGGGTTGAGGGTGAGTGAGGGTGAAGGTGAGTGAGGGTGAAGGTGAGTGAGGGTGAGGGTGAGTGAGGGTGAGTGTGGGTGAGTGTGGGTGAGTGTGGGTGAGTGTGGGTGAGTGAGGGTGAGGGATTGAGGGTGAGGGGTTGAGGGTGGGTGAGGGGTTGAGGGTGAGGGGTTGAGGGTGAGGGGTTGAGGGTGAGTGGGGGTGAGGGGTTGAGGGTGGGTGAGGGGTTGAGGGTGAGTGAGGATGAGGGGTTGAGGGTGGGTGAGGGTGAGTGAGGGTGAGTGTGAGTGAGGGTGAGTGAAGGTGGGTGAGGGTGAGGGGTTGAGGGTGAGGCGTTGAGGGTGAGTGAGGGTGAGGGGTTGAGGGTGAGTGAAGGTGAGGGTGAGGGTGAGTGAGGGTGAGTGAAGGTGAGGGTGAGGGTGAGTGAGGGTGAGGGGTTGAGGGTGAGTGAGGGTGAGTGAGGGTGAGGGGTTGAGGGTGAGTGAGGATGAGTGAGAGTGAGGGTGAGTGAGGGGTTGAGGGTGAGGGGTTGAGGGTGAGTGAGGGTGAGGGGTTGAGGGTGAGTGAGGGTGAGGTGTTGAGGGTGAGTGAGGGTGAGGTGTTGAGGGTGAGTGAGGGTGAGGGTGAGGGGTTGAGGGTGAGTGAGGGTGAGGGTAGGTGAGGGGTTGAGGGTGAGTGAGGGTGAGTGAGGGGTTGAGGGTGAGTGAGGGTGAGGGTGAGTGAGGGTGAGGGTGAGTGTGGGTGAGGGTGAGTGTGGGTGAGGGTGAGTGAGGGTGAGGGGTTGAGGGTGAGTGAGGGTGAGGGGTTGAGGGTGAGTGAGGGTGAGTGTGAGTGAGGGGTTGAGGGTGAGTGAGGGTGAGTGTGGGTGAGGGTGAGTGAGCTACATCTAATGACTTCAGAGGACTGCTTATAGACTGTTTAAATTACAACCATTGTCGATAGTAAGTACTATTGACCCTGATAACGAAAACACACAACACCAGCTGTCACGGCAGACTGAAACACCCCTCTAACGCACGCTGGTTAATAAAACGAGGCACAACACCGAGGAATATTGACCAGATCACTAATAAGATTGGAGCGCCAATTGATTTTGAACCAAATCAATAGGAGATTAACACAATATTTGTAAAGCAGTGGAATGTGGTGGGGACGTGGCGCAAACAATAAGTGCAGCTAGATCATATACTCAAATACATCCAAGATAGGGTGTTAACGAATAGCGGGTAATTTAACTGAGTGATGCGGCTTCGCACTATGTCCTCAAAGTAAAATGGAGATTAGCAAGCTGGACAATCTGGAGGGTTACTTACATGCCGCTGGTACCAAAAGTGTCTGCCCGCTTCCCTCGATGTGTACATGGGCTTGTCTTGGCCGATTATTTTTAAATAGGTAAGCCAGAGCGCGCCAAACCAGATTGCTCGGTATTTCCGGGTCACGTGATCAGGGCATTCAAGTCTACGCAGTGCCAGACTCTATGGTGCGTGCGTGCTGGTACAGCAGGCAACACTAGAATGCTGACCCTTAAAAACAAATCAGAAGGCGCTTCGTGAAATCGGCGACACAATAATCTTCGGCACAATAGTAAAAGCAAGCACCAGTAGAGGCGTGTTTGGAAACCGAAGACTGGGTAAGGGGAGAGATGCATGGATTGGAGAGATGCAGGCTGTACTATGCAGCCCCATTAACGATCCCGCCCAAGCAACCATTTTGTATTTATTTACCTGGACAGCCGCAGTGGCGGACTGAGGAACGCTCGCGATATTTACAGGCAGCGCTACTGGATATGGAGCCTGCGTGTAGAAATAATTGGAAACAAGGCTAGCGGCAGGCAGGCAGGGGAGGAGAGGAGGAGGGGGGAGGAGAGTAGGGGAGGCACGGCCGAAAACAAGTAGTGAGGGGGCGGAGCTGGGGGAGGCTGTGGAAGAGAGTAGGCAAGGCGACACGGCGGGAGGGGGCGGAGCGGGTAAACAAAGACGGACATGCACGCGCCCGTGACTTTTAAGGTCAATGCGCATGCGCATAAGCTTAATGCGCATGCGCATTGACCTTAAAAGTCACGGGCACTGCAAGGAATCGCCACGATTCCTTGCAGTGTGGATAAAGAGTGGATAACTCGCAATACTCTCGCCTTGCTCGATGCGCATGCGCATCGACAGGCGAGACCTAAAAAGAAGCTCAGGAGGTAACTAGTGTGAACTACACAAAAGGCTCCATTGCAAGAGTAAATTCATGTTGGGAGTTCACAAATTGTGGGGCATATTATCAAGGGGGTTTATCTCCGCTTTTTTGGCTTTAAAAGCCAAGAAAGCGGAGATAAAATTATCTCCCTATTACCTAGCTGTCGCTAACACCAGTTAGCGACAGCTAGTAGGAGATAGCGACCATCTTGGGCCCCACTTTGCATGTCAGTGATATTTATCACTAATGACATGCAAAGTGGGCGTGCCAAGATGTTAGCGATTGAAAACAGTCGCTAACATCGCTATCTCCTATTACCAACTTTTGGAGATATTCGCCCTAAGCGCGAATATCTCCAAAAGCTAACACCTGCCCTGAGCAGTTCTTAGCCATGTTATCCAATGGGAGGTGGATAACATGGCTAAGAGCATTAGCTCGGTAATGCATGAATATCGCTGACTTTTCAGCGATATTCATTCATTTGCGGCAATTTTTATCGCATTTACGATAAACCTTGGTAATACCAAGGTTTATTTGCGGTAAAAATCGCCGCAGCTCAGCTGTACATTTTTGTCTCTAACCAAGCAATAGCGATAATTATCGCTATTGCTTGGTAATATGCCCCTGTGATTTTACACTCGCAAATAGATTTACTCACATGGAACTATTTACAAGTAAGATTGCGACAGTATGGAACTATTTTATGCATGAGAAAAGTATATGAATACCGATACAGAAATGTGAGTTTTTGACTATTCCAAATCTATATAAATGATATTCCCATCCAGGACATGGTCACAGATGGACATCTACTAAAAGAAAGAGAACCCCATATATAGGCTGTGAATAAGGAGGGAAAGCCCAAAGAATTTGTGGGATAGAGGAGATAGCTCAGTCTTCCACATAGGAAAGCGTATTTTGCTCTGGAAGAAAAACAAGTTTTAAAGTACAGAGGTGCATTGGAAAAGTGTTGACACGTGTAAGTGCAGACCAGTGACATTTCCCCATCTGTAGATATTTATGCATGCGAGAGTAGAAAGGTGCCACTTGTGCAGCTTCTCTACTACGCGATTTCTCAGTGAAATGCAAAGCAGTCTAAAATTTACTCTAAATCTACCCAGCTGTGTCAAAATGGACATTTTCTGCTGTCTTTCTTCATAATCTCAAAAGGTATGTATGCCTGCAGTCTTCAAGAGAAATAATGAGATTCAATAAGGTAGCGGAACTTCGAGGCAAGTAAAGCAATCATGCTAGTGGTAATGAAACAGGAAAGTGCAAATCATGTCTCTATCAAGCAAGGCCTCCTAGCTGGGATCCAAGACATCGTCGGTTTCTATGATTAGTCTCAAGATTTCTCCAAGACGTAATCTGATTACCTGCAAGGTTGAGACTGTGCCATAAAATGTCAAAAGAGCAAGAAATAATTGCACGTACACCAAAGTGTCTCCAAGATTATCAGAACGAAATGCAATGCAATGATTGTACTCGGCAGGACATCACGCACGCTGGAAAGGGAAGAATTTGAAAGTCACCGAAGATACTTATCAAAATAGCAGTCCGTTTTCCTGCATTAAAATCAACTAGGCAGGTGTCTTCAATTGATTTCAAACTATTGCGGGTGAATGTGTATTTTTAATGCTGGGTTAGTTATGCTACTTTAATTTTATAGGCAATATTTACAGGTCACATTTCTCATTTAGGAATCCTTTCTAAACGAACCTGTAAATAAACTAAAGATTATCTTTATATTCATTTCTCAAAATCTGTTTTACCAGCCAAAGACCTCTATGCAATCTAGATTGTAAAATGCCCAAGGAAGCGTTTTGCTTTATTTAATGGTGCACATGCAAATAATTGTGGAATGCATTCTTAGTTTTTCTTGCAATATCTCCTCTCATCCTCTTCCTCCACGACCACAGCTCTTTTTCCTGCAGTCTTTGTCCCTTTGTAAAGAATTTAGGACCAACAGTGTAAAGTGAATTTGTGGTATCAAAGCCTGTGATTCCTAAAATCACGTGCTCTGGAACCACAGGTGCTTCTTATGTTGGAATAGTCTTGTTTTTTGTGGGTTAGTGCATTAGGTGACCTCCTGCGAATGTCGTTTTGGAATGAAACTGATTAGTGCATAAATCATATGGTAACGTGAAGAGCAGGCCACAAACTAGTTTACATGAGAAACCACTCATTGGTTTGCGGACTGCCCTTTGTACATCAGGCCCCTAGCACATTAAACATAGTTGCTAATACCTGGGCTGCGGTGAATCACGAGTCTTCTCAGGATAAAACAGTGCAGCAAATAAACCGCCTTTGGCCCAGTGTTTCTGAAACTGGAGCATCGCCAAATATAGATCAAACTAATTTTTCATCATGTTTGCCTCTTAATGAATTCGGACTGACGACAACAGATGGATTCTTCCTAATTTGTTGCACTTGAAATATGCCACTAAATGTGGAACAACTTCAGTTAAGGCCCTGCGTAATGAGGTAGCAGGCAGGACATTGCATCTGCTTATTACAGTAAAATCCCCTCATAACGTTTTTTTCTTTCAATTTTCATGTCAACTCTCCTCTGCTCTCCCATGTTCCCTCCCGCTCACTCCACCATGGGACCTTTTTTTTCATGTGTGACCCTTAAACATGCCTCTATTGTTTTTTCATGGGCAGGACAACTTTTTGGAATCGGTGAATTGGGGCGTTTGTGAGCCACCTCATGTGTTTTGCACGACGCGTGTTTCTTTTTGTTTATCTGCTTGTGATTGGTAAACACACATATCTCGCTTTATAATTCTGTTTCTTTCAACTGCAATGCGTCCTGAAAACCTGTATCTCTGCTCTTCGTTTTTTAATATCATTGTTTCCCTAATTGCACCTGCAGCAGTATGTAATGCCACAATGCGGTGCAGGATGGGAAAAATTCGCCAGCGAGGAGATGGCAGCAAAGAGCCCGAATAATGTGCATCATAGGGGTAATGCAAGTCACCAAGAAGTACCATACCATACCTTTGCACGACCCTTACAACAAGTGGCAGGGTGTATATGCAACACTTTACTACAATTAACACCTGCAAGGGTATCCAAGCCAACCATGGGTAGTTTATGACACGTGTTAACTATATCTAAAGAAACAGGTTTCCGGCCGGCATCCCTACAGGGCTATGAAACTTTTGGGTCAAGTTTGCGCTTTATAAAAACTTTATAAATAAATCAAAAAATTCTCTCCATCATCCTTGTCTCCTAACTATTTTTAAATATGGTAGCGGCTGCTACCTGACTCGGGTGGTGCGGCGGGGCCAGGGGGTGGGGGGAACTAAAACATTTTTTTTTAAAAACACTTACCTGTGACGACCGGCCTGCCGCCGCCTCTCCTCCGCCCTCTTCTTTCTACTCCGGTCCTGCCACAGGATACAGGAAGCACCCGGCTCCCGATAGCCAATCACAACACTGCAATGCAACGTTGTGAATGGTCTGAGAACTGTCAATCGGCGCTCAGCCAGGGAATGGGGGCCTGGGAATGTTCTCCATGAAGGGAGCAATTTAGCCTGCATGGAGAATATGGGACGTTCGTATGACTGTCTTCGTTGGCCGAGAGGGCTGACCAAACAGTCATGTGCACTTAGGAGTGAGCAAATCACTCATCCCCTGCTTCTCTGTCCTCGGAGCAGCCCCGCCCACAAAGCTGCCACAGGAGAAGGAAACATAAAATGATAATAACACAAGTTATTATAATTTTATGTTTCCTGCTGTGGAGCAGTGAGGCGATACACCTCCGCATTAGCGGAGGAGCTGCCACTGTTTAAATGTATGTTCTCTTCCTCCATCTTATGAAAATGAAACCACGGTTACCAATATGTAAAACAAAAGTGCTATTTTTACTGCGCAACTAAATACAAAAATATGCTGTTTTCAATTTGTTGCAGCCGTATTTTGGGAAGTTTAGTCTAAGTCTTTTTCAAATCCGTCTGTATCACCAAAGGCATGGTACAACGATTCTTGCCTAATTGTAATGATGCACAGGAGTGAAAACATAAACCTATAGTCAGAAATGTTTTCTTATTTCCTTGAGACATAGAATTTTCGAGAAAAACGTGTTTAATAAATGGTTAGCTGAAAAGTAAGCTATTTCTTTCATTGCAGAAATGATGTCATAGAATATGTCATGATTCATGTCATATGTGAGGTCATGAGCAGTGCATGGTGGGGGTGCAAGTTATAGTTAACACAGATATTAATAACTGGTGAATTTCTGTGATAATTTTAATTTAAAGCGTTTTTGTTGTGACTGACAAATTCATCTAACTATAACGTTACTTTAACCTTCTTTTCCAGTGAATTTCAAGTGTTTGAAAAAAATTAAAACAGATATTTTTATCACACCTAGCTACAATATAAATTTTGTTTTTTCTCAGTGAATTTCTAGTAGTTTTTAATTGTTTTTTTTTTTAAAGTAAATTTATAGATTTTTTAGTGCACATGTGGTAGAATGAGTGAAGAATATATTCTATGTGAGGACATTATTTTGAAAGGGCATGGCTTTCTATTGTAGCATAACAGAAGTTTGCAAAATCTGTCTTAAAGTGATGTCTTAGTATAATACTGAGTAATACAACAATATTTCAGTTGAGATTGTCTATGTCCTCAGCACTTGTAATTGTGACATTGAGAGCTCTTCCCAACAAGTTAATTAATAATTTAATAGCATACTTTTTAAGGGCGTTTTATGTATTTGTACATGAGTGATGAAATTACAATTCAGAAAAAAGTCAGCTGTTTTTGCAATAATGAATAGTCTTATTTTTCACTATGTAAATGTATTTTCAAGGTGTTTTATTACTCTTGTAAGAGGCTCACGAGACGTTTGCGGGACACTCACAAGATCGTAAAGCTATCAATTCTGTTTTTAAGTATTGCATAGAGTTATTTTTCTTGTGTTCAGTTATTGTTTAATGCTAAAATATAATAAGTGAGTCATTTAGATGTTTTTATATTTATTTTATTTTTTCGAAGTGATAACTCTTGCAAGACGCTCACGGGAGTCAAGCACACAATCCCCTGCATTGACTCAGAGGGGACTGTACTTCCTGTTCGGTTCTCGCAAACCACTTGCAAGATGGTATATTTTGAATTAAGTTAATAACACTGTTTTCTTCGAATTCTGAATGAAGTAAGACATTAGAGATGTTGATTAACTTGGAAAAACTGATTATGCATTGTTCCGTTCAACATAGAAAGCAAGATTTTTTTTTACGATCTTGCGAGCGTCTCACAAGATACTCAAGAGAGTTTTGGGAGAGGAAACGCAACCTAAGGAAGGGTTGTGATTGGTTCAGCTGGATGTCTTTATTTAAAAAAGGAAGTGCACCGCCCGCCACAATTTTAAAAATGCAGGATGCGCCCGCCACTGTGGCGGGCGGATCCTAATACCCCCCACGGGACCCCCGGCCTTATGGCGGGTGGTCCCATTATGCGATGGGATGGCGGGCGGACTAAGTCCGCCCGTCATCCTAATGACACCCTTAATCTCCACGTGCCTAAAAAAAAATGAATGTGTCCGTATATAATGTAACTGGTGCTCATGTAAAGCACTCTGATACATCCAGGTCTAGTGTGTGCTATATAGAGTTAAAATAAAATGCCCCCAAGCAGTAGTTTATTTTAAACAGTCATTTCTGCATATTTTTCTCCTGTTTGTTTTGCAGAAAATGTTATTTTTTAGTTTTTTTCCCCAATTTTCAAGTTTAAGTTATACTGTGTTTTAAAATTTAAAAATATAAAAAAAAATACAAACTCAAAAAACACAAAACAATCTAAAGTTGTTAAAAAATGTTAACAAAAACTGCTTTTTTCACAGCTGTAGTCTCACGAGAGCCAGGAAAAGCCCATAATAGTCGTAGTGGGAGCCAGGGAGACAATCCCTCGCATGCAGTCCAAGGGGGCAGTGCTGCCTCCCTTACTCTTACAAGACTATTGGGAGACTGTATTTTTTTATTAAAGGAGTTTGCATTTACATTTAATATATCCTGATACACTACGCATAATTATATGCACCAGAATACTAACAGTGTGTATAATTAAATTAAATGCAATGCATTATGTAGTGGTGGAGAAAAATAAATCAATTGGATTAATGAAAAAACACGTGTTTTATGTGTAACCAAGCAGCATTGGTGTGTAGAACACATCGGTACTCATTCATTTATTTTAACTCTATTTGTTATCATTACAAAAAGTTAAATAATTATATAATCAATATCCTTGGTGGGCCACATACCAGTAATGAAATTGAGCTCTAATGCCTGTTGTCTTTATATCTACATAGAAGTTTGTGAATATAGTTTCCTCTAGAACTTTGGTGTAGAAATATAAGATAGGAATTAAGATGTCCCCAGGGTAACCTATGCTGTACTGCAAGACATGCATCATCACATTCATTCCAGACAGATGCGTTTTTAAAGTAGACAGTGCAGTGGCCAGAGTTGACTGACTGACAATGATGAAAAATATTGGCAACAGCAGTGTATGCTGTTTTTAAAATTTATATCTGACCAGCTTTAAAATTCAGCTTTAAAATTGGTGATATCAGTATTTATTTTGCTACCATCAGCTCTACATCTTTGTAGCATGAGAATAAGATATTTTGAACTGTTTCTTTCAACTAATTTAGGCAGTAGTTCTGCTGTGCAGTCTGGACAAAAGTTATTCTGTACAGCTTTCACAACATTTATTTTCGAATGCCACTGGTTTACTGTCTGGCACTGTAAGCTACACAAATCGCTTAGACTGAGTGTCTGTTCTGCTCAATAGGAAAAATTGATACACTCAAGGTTCCATGAATAGTTTGTTCCAAAGGAGTGACATTGAAAATCCTTTATTTTCTAATACGTCTAACACTATCATTAAAAACTCCAGTGCATCTTGCTGGTGATTTAAAGTGAATTGTGTACCACCATTACAGTTGTCAGCCAGAGTGGTGGGATCAGGAATGGAGGAGCAACTGAGAAGCAGTGTGGGTTGCTGCCTGCAGATGGCAGGAAAATGAATCGGCTGGTGAGCGAAGTGACGCAGTGTGAGAGGCCACAGAGTACACAGTGGATCGCCGTGGCCGAGAGGGCAGGCCTAGGCGGTGATTGATCACCGAAGGGACTGGTGAGCTGGAGTGGCGAGATACCCCCCTGTAGCGATGGCGGAATCTCTCCCTCACATAATTCATCCTCAGACCTGCAGTCGGTGAGTCCAACGCAAGTCTGACACTAGAGGTGAGGTGGGGATCAGCTGTGGGCGGACTGAGGCCTACAGGAATATCCCTTGGTCTGGATAACCGGGGATGGAGCTTCAGTCTTGGACCGCACTAGCTTGGGGTTAATCGGGCGGCGGCTGTGTCCCGACCCCGGGGTGGCTCTCACATGTGAAGGAGCAGGCTGTCTGGAGCGTGTATGACCGGGGGACCTGCGGTCTTTCTGCAGTCGGCCTGACAACAAGGGCTGTGTTTGACTAACAGGTAGCCCCTCGCCACCAATTTCACTTTATGCGGAGAGGCGGGGCGCCGTCCGCGAATGAGTTGTGGCCTGATGGCTGGAGCAACTCAGTAGTGATAACACAAGGACACCTGCTTCTGCCCAGATCTCCCCCAGGCACAGATGATAGGATGCTCTGATCGTGTTGTGGGGGAGTCTCGTCTCTTTGGCCCATGAGGATTCAAAGGGTGGAGAGGTAGCACCCCTGCACCTTGAAAGTTACCGGCAAATGGTTACCGAATGTGCTTATCTCCAAGGTCAGAATCCCCTAATCAAATAAACTAAAAACTGATTTTCCTGAACGATGATACCAGAGCAACATGGCTGATGACCGGTGGAGCTGCTTGACAGCTAATGAGATTGGCCCTGGTTTCCCCCTAGACCGTCACCTACCCAGCCGGACATTGGGCATAGTTCCTCCTTGCCTCCCTGCTATTACTACTTCCTCCCCTCCCTCCTACGAATTATTGAAAGATTGTTTATGTGTACTGTACCTTACTATGCTCTTGTATTTGATGTAACGTTCAATGCAAAGATCCAAAATGTAAAGCGCTCTGATACCCTATTGGGTCAAGTTCGTGCTACAAAAAAAACTAAAATATCACATATAAATGCGATTGAATTACAAGCATGTTTTTCAGTGTGTACTAAACCGAACAGAGTTGTCAAAGCTTCACATAAAGGTTTGTCTTTGTTTTGCAGAATTTATTCAATCACCGGTTTTGGTTGGAATAGAACATCAAGTACTAAATTGCTGTAACATGAATCTCTAAGAGTGTTAGAACATGGTTACATTACTGACTTCATTACTTTTTAGCTTTTTTGAACTATTTGTAAATTCCTTACTTAGTTTTAAAAAATTTGAAAAATCTACAATCTCAGAACGTTTTTGCTTTCTATCATTTTGATGCTTGTCGACAATGGGATATAAGCTGAGATGAGGAGTCTACAGTTGTCTCAAGCAATTGTATTCTATTACACATGATGAGTCAGCATTGACATTGCTCTCATCAAAATGAAGAAAGTAGAACCCTGACAATGACCTAAACCATGAAAAGGCAACATAAATAATTTCTTTGTTAAACACTGTGTCATTTATATTTATCATTTTTTCATCTGAACTTAATCCTTGGGATTTGTGAATGGTAACAAAATAGGTCAAACAGAGAGGGAACTGTTGTCTTTTGACATTTAGGCCTTTTACCAATACAAATCTAACAGCGCACCTTCCAATTTGTTCCTCCTCTTCAATATGATCACGTTTTAGCTTAATATATTCATATTCAGTTCGGTTGGGATATGGAATAACGTTTATCCCATTCCCCATTGCACCATTCACTAATCCCTCCTCGACATTTAGATTTAGTTGCAAAACTATTCTACAATTATTACAGAGTTTTAGAATCATTTATAAACCAGCAGTATGTGAAACTGGTTTCTCCTCTGATTGATGTTTCTTTACCACTGATTGACATAGTGGTAAGTTTAACCTTTTATGCTCCATTTTATCTTTACTAGTAAGACTCACAATTCCTGTTTTTTCAAATGAAGCATTTCTAAGTGAAGTTATGCATGCTCGTCCGATGTTGGCATGAGACACACAATCTGTTTTTGAGTTTTCATAAGATTTTGAATTATAGAAGCTGGTGCGTTATTGTGTTTGAACAGAGATCTAAGCAGGCGGGAAGCAACAGCTTTTGTTAGCTTGTTTGCTAATGATTCCTATTCTCATATCTTTTAATATATTGCCATACTCCACATCTGCTGCCTGTCTCATATTTTAAGTTAATTCAGCATACTGAAAATGTTGCCATGTGTTAACATTGACAATACTGCCTATTGAGTTTTTAGTTTCTTCATGAAGAAGTTTCCTAAAAACTGGTTGATCTTTGACAGGAGTCAACTGTAGAAGGTCACCAAAAACTATGATGTGTTTTCCACCAAACTGAACATCATAGTCAGTTCTGAGGACCTCTTGCATCCTCATATGAATGGACGCTAGCATTAGGTTAGATATAATGCCAACTTCGTCAATAATGAGACTTTTTACATTTTTTTAGAACTCTGCACACTTCATGACAAGCATCACCAGATAACTTCAGATACTCTAGTTTGTCATGTTCCAAAGGCAACATAAGAAGCCTGCGCAATGTGGTTCATTTTTTGTTGTGAGCAGCTAGTCCAGTATGAGCTGTCACAACAGAGAGATCACAATTAGTCTTCTTGTGAACAAATCCAGTCTGGAATTTAATCAGAAAACTTTTTCCAGTACCGGCCTGACCACTAACTTAGAGAAGTGTAGGCTTTAAATGTTCCACAGGAACATTCAGACTCATCATTTAGTAGGCCATGCTCTACATATTTGGTTATTTGCTGAAACATTTCTAGCTTTTCTTGATTGAGATAAAAGATCAAATAATCTAAATCAATAGTGTCACTCCTCACTTAGGCAATAGCATTTTTTACTTCATTCATAGCTATGGATAGGCTGGCCAAGGAGATCCTGACAATTAGACCCTGAGCACTGGCTCACCTGTGAGCTGTCCATTGTAACTTCTATAGCAATTGTTTAAGCTTGTTGGATTTCATTATTTTACATTTGTTTACATGTGGGAAACACTTCACATTCAGTACTATCTTTGACTGTATTGAAAGCGACTTTGTAACATTCATAGTCACCTAGCAGTTCAGTCTCTGAACACCAATGTTTAAAAAGTTGTAAAGGAGCCAGGAACAATAACTTTCTTTTCGCACCTGTTTGACAGCTCAGTAAACAATGATTCATGAGACTTAGTTTTGAATGTCTCTCTGAACATCCATTACAGTCAGTAACCCCAAACTTTTCTTGCTCAATGTTTTCATCTATGTTATTTCTGCATGTGTAATACTGTATTACTTCATACAAGCAAAGGTTTTCTAGATGGACACTTCAATTTGGATAATAAGTATCCATCATATTTGTTTTAAGGAGGGGGGGCATGGCTAACCGCCAAAGATGTCAGTTATGCAAACCTAGAGCTCCCTGATCTGAGCTCCGGAATCCTTCCTTATCTGTGGTATATCGTGGCATCCTGTGCATTGAGAATTTCTTGGGGTGCCTCCTGTCCTTGGCAGTCCCAAATCTAGTGCCAGCTTGCCACAGATGAGAGCTGCAGGGACCAGGCAGATAGCGAGGGGCGCCACAAGGGGAGATGCATTGTTAATGAGGGCCTGTGGACTTTGACCTGGCCTCTCATGGCAGCATTGCTGGGGCTCGAGATTGCGGTGATGACCGCCCCCGGTTGTAGGGACAGTTGGACCCATGTTGCAGTGATGGCCGACCAGAGAAGGTGCTCTGGAGGACCAGCAGTGCGGCAGTCAGCTGTGTATGCAGGGTGGGGTGAGTGCTGGGGATCATTGTGAGAGGCGGTGTAGTGCTGGCCAGGAACTAGGGCGAGCCCCTGGCATTAACTGTGCTCGTGGCTGCCATGGAGGTAGCTGTGCCCTGTGTTTGCAGCAGCAGGATTTGCCCTCTTCGGATAAGCATGCCAGCTGCTGGGGAAGTGCTTGCTGGGCTGTGGAGGAGCGGTCTGCCACATATGTGCAGAGTGGGGGCTAGCTGAAGATTGAGGCCATGGATCACCCTGTGCTGCCCCAATTGAAGGAAGCTGCAGCATGCACCCTTGTGCTGCTACAGTCGATGCAAGGACATGGCTTGGGCCACCAGTGCCCCTTGCAGTTAGTTGACAGCCTTCCCCTCAGTGTCTTTACTTGTCCCTGCATGTGGCCTACTAGGGACAATCTTTGAAGTTTGCTCTCCGGCGGTAGGCCCTTTCAGTGTGGCATGGGGTCATCTCCCCTTGAATATGTGTATATTTTATGACTCTGTGACCACTGGACAGCGGCATCATCTAGGAAGGTGCATCTAGCACCCACCACGTGCCTGTTAGAGGCATGGAGGCAAGAGGCTGCAGGTACTTTTCTCCTGTGCCCTGCCACTGCTGCCAGAATGTATCATTACTGTAATGGAGTAAACTGCATCGACTGGGCACCACATCTGCCCCTGGGACCACTGTTGAGTTGCCCGAGTATACCACAGTTCACCTACCTACTTATTCCTTTCACTGCCAGGCATTGATCGGGGATTCCTTTAACTGCCTGGCATTGATCTCGGTTCAGAACGGGTTGCACCAGGGCCAGTCACTTGGCTTCACCGCTCTCAGTCTACCCCATCGGACAGCTCCTCCATGTGGTGACTGAAGACTCTATTCCCCCACATTGGCCGTCCTTACATTTGACAAACTGGATGTTATTCTGCAAGAGATTTGCGACTCTAGAATGGTCATTGAACAAAGATTTGGTGTAATTACCACTGATCTTAGTCTTCTTAAGGACAATCGTAATAACCTGGATGACAGGGTCAAGACCACTGAAACAGCAGTATCATCACTGATGCCGTGGCAAGCGGACCAGACCTTTATCATTGACCAGCTCCGTAAGCAGGTTACTACACTTCATGAATGGCCAGAGGATGCTGAGAGCCAGGCATACCGGAATAATGTTGTCATCATAGGCTTGCCAGAATAAGTGGAAGGCCCTAATGCCACTCAGTATATGGAGGATTGACTGCGTAGTGCGGTGCCGCTGATTGGCTTATCAGAGCTGTTCACAGTTAAGACCGCACACCACGTCCCTGCACGGTGACCGCCTACAGCCATGCTGCTACGTCCATTCATGGCCCACATACTGACTTTCAGGGATCGTGAGGTCATACTCCGGTGCACCAGGGAGAATGCGCCAATAACAGTGGACAATGTATGAATATTGTTGTTCCTGGGCTATACACCCGCTGTCCAGCACCAGTGTTTCTCCTACCAGGCGGTCAAAAAGCAGTTGCGAACTGTAGGTCTGGCATATGCACTCATATTCCCTGCCAGACATAAGGCACTCCAAGACCAACCAGCCTTCTTTTTTGACATGCCAGAATCTGCATGGGATTGGGTGGAGCAGCATTTTACCAATTCTCATAGACCAGAGGCACATGGGCAGTCGGCACCTAAGGCTCAGTGCCCCTCTCTGAGGCTCCCATTGGGGCCAGGCTCCTCACTCCCTGTCCAGTGTGGCTCCCTCTCCACAGCAGGCTCTGGCGGATCAGAGGGCTACTGGTATCAGCGAATTCCATTCCACACCAATGTCCACCAGTCAGCTCCTGCTCTTTTCCTAGTGGTGCCTCAAACTCCGACTCATGCAGCAGGTCATCCCACAGACAGCCAATGAAATCCTTTGATGACTATTGTGAGTACGCGCGCAGTGTGCTATCTGCCCCTCATCCTGTGGCACGGACCGATGATTGGCCTGTTCTGAAGATGTCAACCTGTGAACTGCATAGCCCCCATGGGCTGGTGTGGTGCTGCTCCTCCCAGCGTAAGCTGGGTGTGAGTTTGTCAATCAATCAATGGGATTTATATAGCGCAACTTGTCCACCCGAAGGGGTTTCCAGGCGCTGTGTGGTTTTGGCAATCCTTGGTCAGAGAGAGGTGGAGGTCAAAAAGCTAGGGCTGCCCCTGCTTCCTGAACTCTGACAGAGAGGGGAATGCGCAGTTGGAGGGGGAGGTAGTTCCAGGACTTGGTGGCGAGGTAGGAGAAGGCGCGACCACCCCAACAGCTGTGATGGATGCATGGTATGTGGGTTGATGTGAGGGTGGTGGTGTAGAGTTCTCTGGTCGGTTGGTAGAAGGTAAGGTGGTTGCTCATGTAGGAGGGACCGGTTTTGGGGTGGGCTTTGTAAGAGTGAGTGAGGAGTTTGAAAAGGATTCTCTTCTGCACGGGGAGCCAGTAGAGGGCTCTGAGGTGAGGGGTAAAGCTGGCTCTTCTCGGGAGCTTAAAGATGAACTTTGCTTCTGAGTTCTGGATGATTTGGAGGCAGTTGAGGAGCTGTTTGGAAGTTCCGGCGTAGATGGCATTGCCGTATTCAAGTTGGCTGGAGAGAAGGGCCTGGGTTACTGTCTTGTGGAGCATGCAGGGAGTGTGGAAGTAGGCAGAGGAGGCGGCGGCCGTTGATCTGGTGTTTCATTGTGAGCTAGGTGTTCATGATGATGCCAAGGTTGTGAGCCTGATCCGACGGGGAGTGTTGTGGGCCGAGTGAAGAGGGCCACTGGGTGTTGTCCCAAGGGGAAGACTTGTTTCCCAAAATGATGATTTCTGTCTTGTTTACGTTGAGATTTAGGCAGTTGTTTTTCATCCAGGTGTAGATGTTGGTCAGGGTGGTTTGGAAGTTGAGTCTTACGGTGTCTGGGTCTTCTTAGAAGGATAGGATGAGATGGGTGTCATCGTGATAGGAGACGATGTTGAGTCCCTGCATGCGGGCGATGTTTGCCAGAGGTGTAATTTATTTGTTGAAGCGGGTGGGGCTGAGGGAGGAAATCTTGAGTATGTCGCATATGATGTCTTTCGATGCAGAGGTGAAGAGAGGGAGGTGGATGATCTGGGTTCATCAGGAGAGGAAGGAGGCAATCCAGAAGAGAGTCTTACCCTGGATACCTATGTTGGGGAGTCTTGTGATTAGGGTGTGGTGGGAGACCGTGTCAAAGGGTGCAGATAGGTCCAGGAGGATGAGGGCAGCTAACCCACCTTGGTCGAGGAGTCATCTGCTGTCCTCCGTGGCTGCGATCAGGGCGGTCTCAGTATTGTAGTTAGGTCGGACACCTAACTGGGAGGGGTCAAGCAAGTTTTTCTCTTTGAGGAAGGTGGTAAGCTGAAGGTTGATGGTCTTCTCCAAGACTTTGGAGGGGAAGGGGAGGAGTAAGATGTGTCAGTAATTTTTTAGTTTGTTGGGGTTGGCTGTGGGCTTCTTCAGTAGGTGTTTGACCTGGGTATGCTTCTATATGTCTGGTATGGTGGCCGTGGTGATGGGGTGTTGCGGAGTCCTGCGAGTGGGGCTCTAATGGCTTTGCTTCCTAGGCTATAGATGTGATGAGTGCAGGGGTCCGAGGGGTTCGATAGTGGATGGAGTTTCTGATAGACAAGGTTTTTCCAGTGAGAGTTGATTCATTTTGGTGATACAGTGGAGGGTAGTGGTGCTAAGGGTGCAGGGTATGAGAGGTTGGTGGGTTGATGGTCGAAGATGCTGTAGATGTCAGTGACCTTGCTGTGAAAGAAGTCTCGCCAGTATGTCGAAGAGGGCTTGGGAAGGGTGGACGGTGTTTTCAGTGGTAGAGGAACAGGCGAATTCTCAGACAAGTTTTGGTGCTTGTACATTGACATTAGTCGTGTATGTGAGTCCCTGCAGTGGATGTCTTTGCCATCTTTGATGCTTGTGGTTATTGATTTCACTCTATTATTCTATTATGGATTTCAGTGCCCTCAGGGCTGGAAATGTACCGGCAACTTGATAAGTCTTTCTTACCACCTGTTGATCTATGTCATGCCTAACGCCACGCAACCCAGTAGGAATGCACACACTGTTATATTGTTCTAATGTTTTTCCTAGAGCTTTGGTTGAATGATTGTTTTTCGCTGGACCTTGTAGTGAGAGATTATGTAAAGGTGGATGTCATTGTCACATGCTGTGCATGTAAATGATACTATTACACACTGGGGGTGTGTGGGTACATATGCCCAGTTGTATTTCACAATGCTAGATATTGAATGTAAATATAACAGGATAACTTGGAACATCAGAGTCAGTGCTGAAGATGCATAGGATATTGGCACAACTGCACCGTCGCCAGATAAACATAGTTTATTTGCAGGAGATGCGTCTTACTGTCCCTGAAGCATTCAACCAGCATAAACAATGGAGGGGTAAGCTATTTCATACATCTTACTCAGCATATGCACAGGGTGCTGTGATCTGGCTGCAAGGGGTCCCCTTCGTAGCTTTGGATACTAGTGTTGATGTGTATGCTCATTATGTATTTTTTTTAAGGGTTTACTGAATGGGAAGCCTGTGGTGCTTGGCAGTGTTTATGCGCTGAATACAGAGCAGGATTTGTTTTGGCACACTTGTCCGGGGATAGCAGGGGATCTCAACACAGTTCTAGACGTTAAATGGAACAGATCCCCTACCAAGCTCGTGCTCTGTCAGGCATGCCAGGGCTTTGCAACAATGGGTTGCAGGGAGGACTCTATCTGATGTTTGGTGCAGTCGTAACACTGGTATGCTTGAATATTCATTTTTATTTCCCCCAAATAAATTACATGCAGTCCTTAATAAAGTCATTTGCACTGCATCTCCCCAAGCACATGTGACTCTTGTGACATACCTGGGTAACACAGTGTCTGGTCATAACCCTCTAGAATTCATGATATCATGAGGTTGGTGCACCGGCTCCTCTCACCATTTGGCGCATGCAGCCCGACTTCTGGAGGATGCGGTATTAAAGGACAGCCTGGTTACCACAATTGACACATACTTAGCTGAAAACACTGACACTGCCTCATCACTATTGGTTGAATGGGAGGTCTTTAAAGTTGTGATGAGGGGAGTATCCATTTATCCTGTGGTGGAGGCCCATACTAAAGTTGCATAACTCACATTTAGTACAGTTTGGGTCCACTGGAAAAGTACGCAGCTGAGAATGAGGTGAGTGCAGCTCAGTTGCAGGAAGCAAGAACTAATTACACTGAGTTCCTTGAGCTCATGCAAATTTTTGATTATGGGGCGTATAAGCAGTGGACGCACATCAAGACTGACAAGTCCAGTACACTGCTGGCACATATGATCTGACCATCTCCTTCACCCACGCGTACTCACACCTCAACATAATCATTTAACTACCCAATGGGATAATAATGTTGGATTTCATGACTTTTATGCCACTCTTTATAGTGCCCTCCTATCTAACCAAACTGCTTTTCGCTCATTCTCGAAGCATTTGTCTCAACCTAGGATGTAGGTGTTGTGGCCGAACTCCTCAGGATCGTACGTTGTTTAAAAAGGTCCACCTCTCAAACCACCATGGTCTGAATTGTAAGTACACAGACTCCATGGAGTGGTTAAGTGGGGGAAGGGAAGGAAGGGGACAGCAGGGAGGGAGACCTGTAACAATACTAAGTTTATTGATAAATTGTGTGATTACTTAAAATCATTACCGTGTGTAAAAATGCAGTTTGATTCAGATAAAATACAATAAAATACGCCCCCCCCCCCTGCTCCACCTACACCGGTCAGGGACCATTGGTGCAGCTATGTGGTCTCGATACTGACTGTGTGCACTGGTACTGTACATTATTAATATTAAAAAGAATTAACATTTTTAGAGTCATCATGAGACCGTGCTTACTAGAGTCTGGAAGGCGTGTAAAAGTTCGACATCCTCAGTTGCACTGTGGGCTTTATCGGCCCCTGAGTCGGCCCCAGCTTTTCGGCGACTCCCTGTGTTAGCTGTGGATTACCAACTTTAGGCCGGCGGGTCACAGGGCTCTTCGGGATGGAGTCCTTTAGTTGGTTTGTCATTTTAACTTGATGGATGAACTTGCCTATCCTGGCTAATAAACATGTTGTGGTTTCAAAGAAACACCAATCCGAGGCCTCTCTGCAAGTTCTGAGACCCAGGATACGTAGTGCCGGACGTAGCAATTGCTGTCGGTCACTGGCCAGCTCAGGGCAGCAACATAGCAAGTGTAGCCAGGATTCTCTGCGATATTTGCAAAGTCGGCAGGCAGTGGCTCCGTCCGAGCGTGCCCAACGTGGGTTAAAGTCCATTATCCTGAGGGCCAAGAGGCGCATAAACAGAATTTTTTGTCTTGCTTCGGTCGTTAGTGTGTCTTGTAAGTATGACTAGGGTTTACCAGGAATATAGGACTTGTCCAGGGCCAACGTTAACGGGTTGGGCCGGAGCGAGGAAAGGTCTAGCTCAAAGGAAATAGAATGGACTTGGCGCTTGGCGGCTTTTGCCCAGGCGGAATATGGGATTTTGTGTAAGTACAGATTCCGCCCCTCGATTTTCAGAAGGTCAATGGCTCGTTTCACCTTGGCTTGCCATGGGGAGCCTTCTTCCCCAAAGATGATTTATAGCGAGTGCTTCAAGGTGTTTTCAGGCGACTTCAGAACTCTGATGTAGTATTTTAGCAGTTCCCCCAGTAGTACCAGTTCAGGACGTTACAGGTCTATTTCCAGTCTCGCCCTGCTACTCCGCGCCTGTTTGGGGGCTTGTAGCACCAACTTATAAGCCTTCACCTGTGCCGCTTGGACCACTTTCTCAAAAGCCCCTGGATAGGCTATATGGCCGTACGTGATGGCGGGGATCAATTTAGCCCTAAGTACTGTCAGCCTCGGATCTGCAGAGGGACTGGCCAGGCCGTGGCTTAGACGTCTTAGAGATATAATTATTTTATCAATATTTGGTTTAAGCGTCTTCAGATGTTTGAGTGCAGTGGCCCTCTCTGATACCCATGTGCCCAGGTAGTTGTAGGATGGGGCCGTGGTGATACGGTGTTCCCCCAGAGACCATGAAGCTTTTGTTTTGTGTGGATGTTTGCCAAAGATTGTTATCTTAGTCTTGCTCACATTAATGAGTAACTCGTTCTCCTTGTTATATGTGGCGAGACTGTTTAAGGCTCTTTGGAGGCCTACCCTGGTGTGGTCCATAATTACTGTGTCATCTGCATACTGGAACGTACCCAGGACCAGCTTCCCCAGTCTGGGTGGTGCTAGGTTGGCATCTTTCAGGGCTTGCCCCATGTCTGCAGTGTACAAGTTGAAAAGCAGGGGGGCCAGGACACACCCCTGCTTTAATCCCGAGTTAGTGGCAATTCTTGTGGTTGCAGATGTGGCGCTTAGTTTCACCTGAACCCAGGTTCCCTCGTAAAGTGCTTTTATGGCCTTTAGAAGATCTCTGGGGATCCCCCAGGACTCTAGTTTTGCCCAGAGCCAACTTCTGTTCACGCGGTCAAAGGCCGTTGAATAATCGATAAAGCAACAGAACAGGGGTAGCTTATTCCGCATGTTGGCCTTCTTAGCGAGGTACGAGAGCCCTATGATGTTATCCAGCGTAGAACAGTTAGCTCTGAAGCCAGTCTGTGAGGGCGGGAGTATGCCGTTCTTATCTATTCAAGTTTCCAGGTCCTTAAGTAGGAGGCGGCCATAGACCTTAGCTTCAATGTCAAGGAGGGCTATCAGTCTGTAATTAGCCGGGTTAGAGTGGTCACCTTTTTTATGTATAGGAAAGAGGATTGAACCTTTCCAGGAAAATGGCAGGGTTGCGGTTGCAAATGCGTGGTTAAATAGAGGAGTAAGTTTGGAAGCGAAGAATGCAGAATCTTTCTTAAAAACCTGTGCGGGGATCCCGTTAGGTCCAGGGGCACCATCGGTTCTGATGGCTTTGATGAGCTTTACAATCGCCGCCTCCGAGAATTTTCCAAATCGAGTCGGACTTAATTCTTCATTCGGGGCACTTCAGAGCTGATGGTAGCTGCTGCCGCCTTGGACCAGCCGGATATGCAGTGAGACATCCGATTTGGCTCACAGGTGTACAGCCCCTTTGCATACTGTTCCCAAACATTTCCTCCAACACTGTTAACCTTGTGTACGCCTCTTGATGACAAGCTGTCGATGTAGCGCCAGAGCTTGCTATTATCTTTGCCTTTGATTATGGAAAACACTGTCAACCAGCTCTGATCGGTCTGTTTTCTTTTCAAATCCCAAATGTTCTTTTTGTACTTAGCTCGCAAAACAGCAGTGGGGGGCCCCCTTGGCGGGTAGATACCTTTCTTGTTTGCTCTCACTGCCTTGTTAAGCGCCTGCTTAGCCAGCTTAAGACTGTAGGATTTTTGGTGGCCTGGGATGACATTTTTTGACCGCTTCTTGATTGGTGAGTGTTGCCCAGGTGCTTCAATAAGTCATTGGTCAAGCGTACAAGCGCTGGGATGCTCGTGAGTAGCCATGCGCTATATAAGAGTCTGAAATAATAATAAATAATAATAATAATTGGTCAGAGTTTCCCATAGATGTGTTATACTGTCTTGTGGGCTTGGTACAGTCACCCTATTGGCTACGAATGCATTAAGTCTGTGGCTAAGATTGGTCGACCATTTTATCTGTTTAAGGACTAAATGGTGTTCTTCGCGTGGTCATACCAATTGCGGCGTAGGGGTCCGCCTGTGCTCGTGTCAGGTTGAATGTGACACGAAGGGGCCTATGGTCGCTTTCGGCTCTGTCGTCCACAGTGAAATTGCGAAGTTTGTTGGCCAGTCCTGCATTGATGAAGATATAGTCTATAGTGGAGACATTCCTGAAGGTCGGGTGGGCGGACCATGCGCAGTTGCTCGTTTTTTGTATCCCGTGGGTGGATTGCAAGTTGTAATTTGCTAAAAGTTCAATCAGTTGAGCTGACTTCCTGCTAGGTGTAGTCATGGGTAGCAGGTCCAGGCCTCTCAGGTTAAAGTCACCAACTATGATTACATCGTGGTGCAAGCGGCTCATTAATAGATCTTCCAGGGCAGTGGTGGATGATTCCAAGCCATGTGGGGAATGAAGTTTTTCAGGGTTGAGGTAGCAGTTGATTAATAAAAGCGGGCAGGTTGTTTGATCCGCTCTCAGTCCTTCTATTGAGATAGCTTGTAGGTCAGGTGGCTCCAGAGATAGTTCTTTTACGTTAAATTTGCAGGCGTGGCTTACGAAGATTGACAGACCCCCTGACTGGTGACCAAAGATCGTCCTTTTGGTTGCTGATTTAAAGTATTCGTGGAAGCCAGCAATTGGTGAGGTGGACTTCGCCCAGGTCTCCTGGATACATAATATGTCCCCTGTAGGAAGGTGGATATCTGACTATGGTTACCCCTACATTTTTTGCCTGGTGTTTAGCTGGTTTTTGACATAGTTGGCCTAGGATCCTGCTATTCAGGGCCCCAGGCTAATTGCTCTCTCCTTAAAATGGACTCCATGTACCTTAGGTGCATACACAATTGGAACTAGTTCACCTTATTGGCCCCTGTAACAGTGTACCCTAGGTACCCAGGGCATAGGTGTTTCCAAGGCCTACCAGGGGCTGCAGCATGTATTGTGCCACCCCTGGCCTGGCCTACATATTTGACACAACTGGCTGATCACTCAGCTGGGGTAAGTGGGTGTAATCACCTCTTACTTAGATATAGTATCCCTATATCAAACCTTAAACTGGACACATATGTTCCTATCAGCCACACCTATGGAAGGCCTCATGAATCCTGGCGGCAGAGTGCGTGGAAATATGTGAGATGGTGCTCTAGCATGAGCTGAGCCTGTCTGCAGCTGTTGGTAACCACTCCCTTAGCTGTTCCGGGATATTGCCATACCATATACTCTTAAGTGCATTATAATCCTTGCGGTTATATGCTAACTTTGGTTTGGCTTTATCAAAGCATGTCGAGTAAGGTGTCATACGATTTGGAATACTATCCACTCAACAGTTCTGTTGACGGGGATAGCATTCCACCCTTCTAGAGGGACACGACATGTGTGTAGCCTTAACCCCGGTTAAAGTTAACCAGAGCCTCAGCATCACAAAATGGATGCTGCCACCACAGACACAAGTCTGGCCTCCTGCTGCTGGGAGTCCTTCCAGCGAGGAAAGCTTGGGCAAAGGGTTTCCTGCCTTGGGAGGTGCGAGCACCACCCCAGACAGGATTTTGTGTATTGGGTAGGACAGGGCTGAATAGATTGAGACATGCCCGGGGCACACAAGGTGTCCCCGTGCATAAGCCAGTCCAAACCGGTCCTGGGACTTTCCAGACCCAGGCCTGGCGAGGAGCTGGACAAAGAAAGGGGGTGTAACTGTCCCCCTTCCTGGTCCCACACGGAGGAGGGACCTAGCAGGTGATCCAACCCTCAGATTGGGAATAAGAGTGGGAGCAGTGCCATTGCACAGCAGATCATCCTGAAATCAACTTTAAACGAAGAAGACGACTGGACTTCGACATTCTGCTGCACAGAAGACTGAAGAGAATCTCCCTTGTGGCCACCCTGTGAATACAGGTACCAACCAGCGAATCGACGTCTGCTTTGCCGCTGCCTCCCGCCGGAGCCCGAGCCCAGAGCCTGACAAGACCCAGACTCCCAAACTTCTCAAAGCCCGATCCACAGTCCCTGCAAAGAAGGGACCCGTGGAGGCACCGAGAGACGTGGGACCGGACATCTTGGAAGACACCCGAAGAGCTGACTGCGCAGCATCAGAGGCATCATCGACGTCGGGCTTTGGGGACTGAGAACCCCCACCACCGAGCAGCCCTTGCACCGAAGATCAGCCACCCAGCATCTCCACAATCTGCGTGGGGCCCTTTTGCATTGTGCCACTCGACGCGCCATCCCGGCCATTAGCCACGTGGTCAGCTGCCATCTTGGCGACGAAACCGAAGAACTACACTACGGGTCTAGTTGCTCCAGACTTGCCCTCACTCCTGTAAAAAGAAGCACCCACTCTGACCTTGCTGGTCCGAGTAAGAGGCCTTTTTCGACTCCTGCATGGCTTGCATTAGCCAAGGCCTGTTTGCTCCGATCAAGTTGCCGACACCACCAACAGCGAAAAGCCTGCGTGGGACAGCTCGTGACTGACTCCTGGACGTCCTCGACCCCCGGTGTCTACGTGGCTGCAGAGAGAAGCTACACCTCAACACCTGTTTGCACCCGACATCTCCTGGTTCCAATCTGGTTCCACGGTAGTCACTTGCTAGTGACTTTGAACATTGTCCCCTCTGCTTTCAGGTCTTCACATCTTCAGATCCACCCTTGGATCCACCGGAACTCTTCACATCGAGCCGCCTGCAGCATCTTCAGCTCCAAGCACCATCGACCAGAGTGACGAAACCCGACACTACTTCGACCCTATGCACCCGCTTCCTGTGGGTGAGGTAAATCAGCAACGCCGGTGTTCCTACACTGGTACACACCTTTAGGGCCTGTGTCTCAAGTTTCAGCTTTCTAGGTCACTCGGAAGGTTCCGAACTAACTAACTTTCTAACTTTTACGCACCATAGACTTTGTATTGGTGAGTGCGTGCACTTTAAACACTGCACCCGAGTCCCGCGGGCCTTTCCCGACTTAGTCACTGCTAGTCCCGATCAGCTCCAGCGATTCCCAAGGCCCTAGGCCTTTTTCCTTTTCGATTGGTATCTCTTATACCATTTTTTTAGTATATGGTTTAGGTGACCCCTAGGGCTCATCCATATTGTGCAACTTTTGTGTATTTTAAACTGTGTTTTGTTTAACGCTTGTGCTTCTGTGCTCATAAAGAGTTCAGGGGATATTTGTAGTTAATAAATATATATATATTTTCAATATATATCTGTGTGGTTTCCTTTCATTTGGTACTCAAGGGGGTTGTGTATGGTAATACAGCTGGCTTCACATGCCTTTCAGAGTTTAGCCTAAGACTGCTTTGTCCACGTTACCACTAGGATAACTGGTCTATAAGGTTGACTTACAACCGATCATCCTAAGGGTTGCTTGGCATGATACAAGATGACCACTAGAACTAGTGAGCATCATATATCAGGCCAACTTCTCACATTGGTGAGCAGCGGATTGGGATCTGAGCTTGCTGTTGTTTTACCATTACAATCTTTGAGATTATCCTTTGAAAGATCATACAGGTACCTGTTAGGTACATATAAAACAAGACTAGTATACATAAGTTCTACTGAACTTAGTTGTTGTAGAGGATAGGGAGTAGCACACCCTGACTACAACTACTAGATAGGTTTAGTAGGTAAACACCAGTGTAGGTAGATTGCAACACATCCACCACACTAGAGCAATGTCTGGAGCAGAGGGGTCCAGTGGACTTACTCCTGTTGAGAGTGACCCTCCAAGGGCACCATCCAAATTTGCTATCTTTTTCTTTAAGGAATTAAGGCAGCTTTGTGCCTTAAGGGGTCTGAAGACAGGGCCATCCCCTACTACAGACCACCTTAGAGAGATCTTAGACCAGTCTGAGACTCTAAAGACCTCTAAAGCAGACCCCACAGGGAATGCTGAAGGAGGCTCTCCCACTGAAGAGGATAGTGCAGATGCCCCTGTCCCCATAGTCCAGGTAGATGAGGATGACCAAGTCACTGGACCTCCTCAGATAGATTTGGAAGAGGAAGAAGAGGAGGAGACAGAAGGGGGGAGCAGTGATTCTGATGATGGTAGACTAAGTCAGGTACCAGCCAACAGGCCCAACCAGGCTAACTTAAGTATATTTGGGACTGAAGCAAGGCTGACCTTGCCCAGAAACCCAAGTGGACTTAACCAGGAGCGTAGGAGGAGGAGGAATCACTCAGGTGACTCCAATACCTCCCAGGCTTCTAGAGGCTCTCATGGTCACTCCATAAGGGAGATGACTAGCCCTCAGAGAAGGGAGCATGAGGCCAAAATGAGAGAGGCTGTACTTAGGATCCAGATACAAGAATTAGAGGTTGCCCTGGCGCAAGAGAAGCTTGCTAGAACAAGACAGCCTAGAGAGAGTGGATTAGGATCCACTGGTGGCAGCACTATCCCTAAGGATAAAGACAGGTCTTTTGATACAAGAAACCTGAGTAAGATTGTGCCCCCCTACAAAGCTGGGGATGATATCCACAAATGGATGACTGCACTTGAGAGAGCCTGCAAGGTACAGCAGATCCCTCAGGAGCAGTGGGCAGCAATCTTGTGGCTCTCCTTTGAAGGTAGAGGCCGAGACAGACTCCTCACAGTTAGTGATGGGGATTCTAGAAACTACATGGTCCTGAAGAGTGCTCTGATTGATGGGTTAGGCTTAACCACTGAACAGTACAGGTTAATGTTCAGAGACACCCAGAAGACACAGACTCAGGACTGGTCTGAATGTGTTGAATGTGCCACTGAGGCTCTGGAGGGCTGGTTGCTGGGAAGTAAGGTTACTGACTATACAGGATTGTATAATTTAATTATGAGAGAGCAAATCTTAAGTAATTGTCAGAATCAGCTTCTACATCAGCACCTGGTTGACTCTGATCTGACCTCCCCACAAGAATTGGGTAGGAGGGCAGACAAATGGGTCAGAACCAGGATCAGGCCTAAGAACCAGGGTGGTGACCAAAAGAAAGAGACTACCAAGCCTCAAGAGAAGGGTGGGGATAAAAGTAAGGAAAAGACTTCCCCAGGGCCCCAAAACTCCAAGAATGGGGGTGGGTCCCAAGACACTTCTTCAACCCAGAAAAAGCCTTATTGTCATACCTGTAAACAGGTTGGGCATTACAAAACAGACAGCTGTTGTCCCAAGAATGGCACTAAAGAGAATATACCTCCAAAGCCAGCTCCAACACCTCCTGTTACTGTCAGCAGTAAACCCCCAGGAAGTGGTGGCACACCCAGGAATCTGGGTGGGTTTACTTTTGGAGCACAGGTGGATTCTGGCCTAACCAGGTCCCCTAACTCAGATACTCTTGTCTATGAGACTGGCATGGGGTTTGCAAATTTCACAGCTTGCCCAAACACTTTGAGCAAGTATAGACAGGAGCCCCTCATCAATGGCTTGAAAGTTGAGGCCTTCAGAGACACAGGGGCTAGCATCACCATGGTGGCTGAATGTCTAGTCCCCTCAAGGCAACTTTTACCTGATGCCAGATATCAGGTGACAAACATTGATGGCATAGAAACCAATCATCCCATGGTAGTAGTCAATCTTAGCTGGGGAGGTGTCACTGGCCCAAAGAGAGTGGCAGTGTCAGCAAACTTGCCTGTAGATTGCCTACTGGGTAATGATTTGGAAATCTCAGCCTGGGCTGAGGTTGAACAGCAAACCCATTCTAGAATGGTAAATCTCCATGGAAAGGTTAGTGGGGCTGTGATGGCTACAGCCCCAATCCAAGATGTCCTTCCTGAAAAGGTTGGGAGGGCTGAGAAAACCTCAGCCCCATCTTTAGCTAACTTCCCTCCTGAAAAGAGTAGCAGGGCAGTACTGGTAACAGCCCATACCCAAACTGAGTCTCCTCCTGAAAAGGTTGGTGGGGCTGTGATGGCCACAGCCCAAACTCAAACTGATACATGGGTAGTGAAGCCTGAAATGATGGATCACTCCACTCAAACTGAGAGCATTGAGGAGGAAGAGAAATCTCCCTCCCACCAGACTTTAGGAAAGGATCAGCCTCCTCAGGGAACTGATCTTACCCCTGATGAAGGAACTGTCCCAGAAGTTGTTAGGCCTGGCCTGACAGAGCCTCTGATGGCAGTGGACCCTTCTCAGGAGGGACCCTATCTGGAGCAGGTAACCTGCCCATCTCTACCTTGCCTTACTCAGCCCAGGGCTGCAGAGGACAAGAAGGACAGTGAGACCCAAAGGGCCCCCTGTCAAATAAAGCACCCCAATCTACAGATTAGGGGCACCAAAACTAGTAGCCCTAGTGAGGTGAAAACTTTAAAAACTCCTGAGGGAGCCCCCTTGAAAGTAGTTAGGGACCTCCCACAGATGGATTCTGTTGGGCACAGCCAAACCTGGGACCCTAAGGGCCCAAACCTGAACTGTCCCTCCAGTAAGCCAAACAGAGGGACCCAGCCTCCAGCGTTAGGTAGCCAGAGGTTGACCCTGGGAGCACAGTGCAACTCAGTCAAAGAAAGAAAGGCACACCTGGTGGAGAGTGATTGGAGGAAGCTGAGTCCTACAGAGGAAACTCACTTCAGTACTCCATCTCAACACCAGCCTTTGACTTTGCAAAGACACACCACAGGTAGAGATTCCATATGGTGGAGACCCTCAGATACCCTTAGGGTGAGGGATTGCTTAGTGGACCATGAGACAGGGGGTTACCAAGCCAGAGCTGGTACTTCCTTATATGGCCACTTAGGCAATATAGGCTTACCTGGTCAAGGATAGTCTTATCTCCTTTTGTTTGGGGGGGGGTTATGTAGGAAGGTGGATATATGACTACGGTTACCCCCAAATTTTTTGCCTGGTGTTTAGCTGTTTTTTGACATAGTTGGCCTGGGATCCTGCTATTCAGGGCCCCAGGCTAATTTCTCTCTCCTTAAAATGGACTCCATGTACCTTAGGTGCATACACAATTGGAACTGGTTCACCTTATTGGCCCCTGTAACAGTGTACCCTAGGTACCCAGGGCATAGGTGTTTCCAAGGCCTACCAGGGGCTGCAGCATGTATTGTGCCTTCCCTGGCCTGGCCTCCATATTTGACACAACTGGCTGATCACTCAGCTGGGGTAAGTTGGTGTAATCACCTCTTACTTAGATATAGTATCCCTATATCTAACCTTAAACTGGACACATATGTTCCTATCAGCCACTCCTATGGAAGGCCTCTTCAATCCTGGAGGCAGAGTGCTTGGAAATATGTGAGATGGTGCTCTAGCATGAGCTGAGCCTGTCTGCAGCTGTCGGGAACCACTCCCTTAGCTGTTCCGGGATATTGCCATACCATATACTCTTAAGTGCATTATAATCCTTGCGGTTATATGCTAACTTTGGTTTGGCTTTATCAAAACATGTCGAGTAAGGTGTCATACGATTTGGAATACTATCCCCTCGACAGTTCTGTCGACGGGGATAGCATTCCACCCTTCTAGAGGGACACGACATGTGTGTAGCCTTAACCCCGGTTAAAGTTAACCAGAGCCTCAGCATCACAAAATGGATGCTGCCACCACAGACACAAGTCTGGCCTCCTGCTGCTGGGAGTCCTTCCAGCGAGGAAGGCTTGGACAAAGGGTTTCCTGCCTTGGGAGGTGCGAGCACCACCCCAGACAGGATTTTGTGTATTGGGTAGGACAGGGCTGAATAGATTGAGACATGCCCGGGGCACACAAGGTGTCCCCGTGCATAAGCCAGTCCAAACCGGTCCTGGGACTTTCCAGACCCAGGCCTGGCGAGGAGCTGGACAAAGGAAAGGGGGTGTAACCGCCCCCCCTTCCTGGTCCCACCCAGAGGAGGGACCTAGCAGGTGATCCACCCCTCAGATTGGGAATAAGAGTGGGAGCAGTGCCATTGCACAGCAGATCATCCTGAAATCAACTTTAAACGAAGAAGACGACTGGACTTCGACATTCTGCTGCACAGAAGACTGAAGAGAATCTCCCTTGTGGCCTAGGAGTGGCCACCCTGTGAATACAGGTACCAACCAGCGAATCAACGTCTGCTTTGCCGCCGCCTCCCGCCGGAGCCCGAGCCCAGAGCCTGACAAGACCCAGACTCCCAGACTTCTCAAAGCCCGATCCAGAGTACCTGCAAAGAAGGGACCCGTGGAGGCACCGAGGGACGTGGGACCGGACATCTTGGAAGACACCCAAAGAGCTGACTGCACAGCATCAGAGGCATCCTCGACGTTGGGCTTTGGGAACTGAGAACCCCCACCACCGAGCAGCACTTGCACCGAAGATCAGCCCCCCAGCATCTCCACGATCTGCGTGGGTCCCTTTTGCATTGTGCCACTCGACGCGCCACCCTGGCCATTAGCCATGTGGTCAGCAGCCATCTTGGCAAAGAAACCGAAGAACTACAGTGCGGATCTAGTTGCTCCAGACTTGCCCTCGCTTCTGTAAAAAGGAGCACCCGCTCTGACCTTGCTGGTCCGAGTAAGAAGCCTTTTTCGACTCCTGCGTGGCTTGCATTAGCCAAGGCCTGTTTGCTCCAATCAAGTTGCCGATACCGCCAGCAGCGAGAAGCGTGCGTTGGACAGCTAGTGACCGACTCCTGGATGTCCTCGACCCCCGGTGTCCACGTGGCTGCAGAGAGAAGCTACACCTCAACGCCTGTTTGCACCCGACATCGCCTGGTTCCAATCTGGTTCCACGGTAGTCACTGGCTAGTGACTTTGAACATTGTCCCCTCTGCTTTAAGGTCTTCACATCTTCAGATCCACCCTTGGATCCACCGGAACTCTTCACATCGAGCCGCCTGCAGCATCTTCAGCTCCAAGCACCATCGACCAGCGTGACGAAACCCGACCCTACTTCGACCCAATGCACCCGCTTCCTGTGGGTGAGGTAAATCAGCAACGCCGGTGTTCCTACACTGGTACACACCTCTAGGGCCTGTGTCTCAAGTTTCAGCTTTCTAGGTCACTCGGAAGGTTCCGAACTAACTAACTTTCTAACTTTTACGCACCATAGACTTTGTATTGGTGAGTGCGTGTACTTTAAACACTGCACCCGAGTCCCGCGGGCCTTTCCCGACTTAGTCACTGCTAGTCCCGATCAGCTCCAGTGAATCCCAAGGCCCTAGGCCTCTTTCCTTTTCGATTGGTATCTCTTATACATTTTTTTTAGTATATGGTTTAGGTGGCCCCTAGGGCTCATCCATATTGTGCAACTTTTGTGTATTTTAAACTGTGTTTTGTTTAACGCTTGCGCTTCTGTGCTCATAAAGAGTTCAGGGGGTATTTGTAGTTAATAAATATATATATATTTTCAATATATATCTGTGTGGTGTCCTTTCATTTGGTACTCAAGGGGGTTGTGTATGGTAATACAGCTGGATTCACATGCCTTTCAGAGTTTAGCCTAAGACTGCTTTGTCCACGTTACCACTAGGATAACTGGTCTATAAGGTTGACTTACAACCGATCATCATAAGGGTTGCTTGGCATGATACAAGGTGATCACTAGAACTAGTGAGCATCATATATCAGGCCAACTTCTCACATCCCCCTGTGCGAGATAGTCATGGGTGGCAGTAACCCTGCGGATGTTATTTAACCCTGCAATGTTCCATGAGATGATGCTAAGGTTACGATCCTGGCCTGTTGATGGGCATGTGCGACTGGTGTTTTTATATGAGTGGGAGGGGTTAGGAGCCCCGTCTCCATGTGTCCTCTGTAACAATAGAACAAGACAGGTATAACTACTAATGCACTCTATGGTGTCTTCCTTTCCTACCCTCAATTTACAACACTGCAATTAGAAGACAAAAGAGCAATACCTGTAAAGAAAGAAAAATCTCTTTGTTGTAGCTAGGTCAATTAGTCAATTTCTTGTGCAGTAACAAGGGTGCGGAAGAGCCGTCCTCCTGCTCACTCTCAGTACCCATGCTTCAGGATATATTAAGAAACACAAATGACTACTTGACTATTCTTGAAAGCACTCCAAAAGAAAAATAGGAATCCTTTCTCAGTTTTAATGACTCTTGAACAAAGTCTGAGTCAATATCAAAATATGATGAGAGCGCACCACCCTGTTTCACACCATACATGCCAACATTTCAGGAGAGCAAAGTGGGAGATTTAAAAAAAATAATCGGGAGAATGGGGCTTTGAATCGGGTTGCTGGCATGTATGGGCTTTGGAAGTGGCTGCTGCAGGATCGGACATTTGAAACGTAAATGCACGTTTTTTTCTTACCTTTCGGAAGCATGGAGCTTAATGGCAGGCAGAGAGAGGGTGATGTAAGTGTTGGGCACTGGCCTGGCAGATTGTTGGTAGTGCATGCACACCCCACCCCCCTGTGGCAGCCCGGGCTGAAACAGCCCCCCCCCCCCAGTACTTCGCAGGTATTTGAAAGACGATTCCCAAGTTAATGACGCTTTGTTTGTTTTTCACCCCTTCGAGAGCCCCTGCCTCACCACTCTTTGTTGGAAGAATTAGCACTTTACACAATACCAAGCCCTGTCAGCTGAAACCCCAGACGAATCGGGTTTTTGCTTGTACGAATCGGGAGGCGGGAGACTAGCCTTCAAATCGGTAGTCTCACGCCTGAATCGGGAGGGTTGGCATGTCTGTTCACACTCACTCTCGGCCTCTTGTCTTTTTCTGTGGATGAGTTATCCTCACTCTTGAATCCCCCAGAAACAGAAGTTACCAGCCCATAGCTCCGGGCCGTAAATCAACGTAGCTAAACTCAGTGAGTACAGCATATAACAATGTGCTGTGTATGTGAAAGTAAATTATTGTCGTTTTCCCCGCATGAACCGTGTGGTTCCCCAACGCGGGAAAACGGTGTCTGTTGCGATCAGCAATATGCACTAGGAGTAATCTACCCCCTACGTGCGATAGAACAAAGTATTTTGTAGAGCACAACATGGAACAGGGTAGGGCGATGTACCGGTTATGTTGCTCCACAAGGAACCGGACCTATGGTTCCACTAACCGGGAAACAATGAGGAAGCAGCAGCAAAGCCTCCTCAAATGCCACCACTATCACAGGAACTCCTCGCTAGGAACAGGAAACTATAGGAAAAGGTGAGCGGTGCTAAAAGCACCTTTACCCGACTCGGTATGATAGCAAGGCTCCTCCGGTAAAGTAATCGGCAGCTTCCCGATGCCAGCGAGCTTCTTTTAGGAAATGCCTCAGGCGCGTGCCGACGACGTCACCGACGTCGAAACCACCGAGGCTCATGGGAATTGTAGTTTCTTAGGTTCATTCAGAATGTTCGCGCAATCGCGCATCTTGGCAGTGTTCTTTTCTTTCCCTGCAAGTGAGATACAACAGTAGGACACAGACAGAGAGGCTTTGAGCGCTTCATTCATTCCAAGTGAAATTCGGAGTGTCATCGATGATCTCGCTCATAAGGCTCCATGATCAAATGGCCTCCCTGTCATATTTTATGCTAGCTTTGCTTAGCGTCTGGTGCCACAATTAGACCGGCTTTATAGAGCATCACTGGAAGAGAGAATGCTGCCCCCACCACCAGGCAGGCATTGGCCTCCTATCTTGTAAACCCAGACAGACCTCCAGAAGATATGACCTTCTACAGACCCTAGTCCCTGCGCAATATTAAATATAACATCTTGAGCAAGGTGCTGGCGAAACATTTCCTCCCCCTAATATACTATACTATACTCTGGCCTAAGGGCTCCAGGGTTGTGGCACGTTCGTTGATTAATTACTCTTATTGGCAAAGTGCCTCCAAACAATGCTGGAAGTCCCCAGTAGCACCCATTGTCCTCCAGTGGCAGGAGGGGATGTAGTGGTGGAGCACAGTGGAGGGTGAAATATTGGGGCTTGCAGAAGTGACTCATAGTCATGGAATGGGATGCACAGCTTGAATCCTTTAGGGCTCAGGAGGGGGATGATGAATCAGTTTGCCCACATTTTTTGCTGTCATTACTCACTTTGCCCAAGGTTGGCATTGTCCTGTGTCTGTCCCCCTTCCAGTAGTTCTGTACCATTATTTAAAATTGTGCCGCACTGAACCTCTGATAACTCTGTTACTTCTCCTCCATATGTCATTGGCTTGACAAGTTGAGAAAGATACACCAAGACACCCATGCCCAGTCTCTGTGGGATATGTGGTCCCATAGGCTCCATCCCTGGGCAGTTTCTCAACAAATATATGCATATGAATACCATGATGATTACAGGTTTGGGGAAGAAGGAGGGGATGGGGATTGGTGCGAATGTTTGTGGATTATTTTGGTTGCATTCTGGTGCACCATATATATGGCAGAATGACCTTATTTTACCTTTTTTTGTCCCTGTATTTTTTGCCAATGATTTTTCATGTTATTTCATCAGCAAATGTGGTTGGTGTGCCTTTTATTGTGCACTTTTTAGCAGCCATTATACTGTACTAATGTCAGTAATATGGTCTGTTTGAAGGCTTGGCTAGTATACATCCTTTCATCTCATATATGGTATGCATCAGTATGTTAAACTACAATAAAGTTTGCGTGAAAAAATATATCTGTTGGCTTGGCCAGCAGCATGGCTGAATAGTCATATCTGATGGAGCTCCGGCTGCCCAACACTGATCCTGCCCTACATCCTGTCTCCTAGTCACGCACAAGACTCGGATCTGCCGGCTGAGTGTCCCTCAGCCCCCAGCTGCTTGGGGGAAGCCCTTTGTGTGGCCCTGAGGGGAAGTCAGCGACAGATATACGGCGGCCAAGACGATGGGCCCAGGCTGCCAAGATGGCTGCCCGGACCTGAGGGCGACGACTCGCTGCAGAGCGAGGCAGAGGAGCTGTCGGAGCGTTGGGGAGTGACTGCAGCCAATCGAACCCTGTGGACGGACTGGGCACTGATTGTTTGGCAATCGACAGATGAGTGATGGCGCTGGGCGGCTACGATGATTCTGAGCTGCTGGAGCAGTCGCCCTCCTTGCCTGGGATGCGATGCAGTTACCGCTGGTGACATAGTGGGGAGAGGCTCCCTTTCTCTCTCTGCCTCGCTCTGCAGTAGAGAAAAGGCCAACTTCAGGATCCTGTGGGGGCATAGGTCCTTGTTGGACCCCTTTGGACACTTCATGCCTCCATGCAGCCTCCCGCTGTTGCTTGTGTGGCTGTTGCATGTGAAAAAGAGAGGAGGCGAGACCATCCAGGCGGGGGGTCCCTCACTATGGGACCTTACTTTGCCTTCCCCTTGGCGCCCGGCTGGCCATGGCCCCTGGGGTTTGGGCGCGGAGAGGAGGTCCGTGTCACGGCGTGCCCTTCTACATACAGCCGTAAAAACAGGAAGGGCAAAATGGGCGGAAACCGTGCAGCTAACTGCCTGGTCTCCCCAATGACCTGATTTTACTGTTGGGGGGACTGGAGCAGGGATTGACAGCCTCCAAGTGAAGACATCCGTAATAAAAGATGCCCAGAAGCCTGCCAGGTTAGATTTACTGACTTCTTATGCTGATTGAGTGTGGTCCCCAGCCTGGCGTATACTTCCTTAGTTGGCGGGACTGCGGGGGGGGGCCCCGGCTTGCAGTTCAGGCAGAGTGGAGTCGTTAGTGCTATCCAGTCCATCGTAGTGACACAAGAGTCTAGACCCCCTGAAGGACGCTGTAAGAGGGGCTTTGTGGCAGCATCACTGCGGACTAAGCGGCCAACGCCTAAGACATTGCCACACAGGAGAGTGCAATCCCTGGTGTCACAGATGTATGATATGAGCTGGGAAGCCATCCCCCCTCCTGAACATGGACTAGTCCACGGGGGAATACCTACCAGGTTGTGATCTGGGAAGAAGACATCAGCTGGTGACCTCTCATATACAGTCTCCACAGGGTGACGCAACTCACCTATCTCTCGTGCTGGGCTCCCTGCGAAGGCCTAAGGGACACAAACTGGTGATCTCTTCCCCATGGTCCTTGGGCCCTTGGACGGCATGGACGACGTTGGTGGCACCTTCCATTTCCAGCAATGGCTAAAGATAAGGAGCCCAAGACATCCCGACAAGGGAAAATGGACAAGTACACTAAGGTGCTTCCTGCGCACACAGAACCAGAGGGCGATAATGCGTGTGTGCCAGACAATGCAGCAATCCTTCAAGCGATCCATGCATCAAGAGAAGCCATTGAAGGCAAAATGGTGGAGAACACAATGAAGGTGACCCTTCTACGGCTGGACTTACGTAACATTGCAGACCGCGTCACTCAAACGGAGGCCTGCACATTGGAGGTGGAGGACATGACGCACACCACTAAGGGCAACATTAAGGAGCAGTAGACTGACGTGCGAGTGCTCATGTGGAGGGTCGATGATGCAGAGAACAGGGATCAGAGAAATAACCTCCATTTCATTAGGATCCCGGAAGGACAGGAGAATGCTGACCCCGTAGCCTTTCTGGCGACATAGCTGAGAGAAGTCCTCCCGGATGCTAGATTCTCCACCTGTTTTCTCGTTGAACGAGCACACAGGATGCCGGCTATGAGACCACCGCCTGGTGCCCCACTGCGTCCCCTAATTGCCCGATTCCTAAACTATCAGGATCGGGATGTCATCTTGAGGGAAGCACAGAAAATCGGAGACCTCAAATTGGCCAATACTAGAGTTATGATCTTCCCCGACTACTCTAGGGAGGTACAGAAGATGCTGAAGTCCTTCGACGCAGTGAAATTCAAACTCCGGGCCCTGGGAATCCAATACATGCTTCTCTTCCCAGCCAAGCTTAAGGTGATCTTTCAAGGCTCAACCCAGTTCTTTTAGACACCTGAGGATGCCTGGGTATGGATTGAGGAACGCCTGAGGCCTAGACCGGAAATTAGTGGCCCCTCATTGCAGCTGGGAGCTTTACAGCCGAGATGGGAACCCAGACAGCAGAGAAGGAATCCGAGGTGGCGCTTCACTGCCAGAAACCTGAAGCGGTCAGGATCAGTAGAGCCTGGGACCCCCTAATAGGCGGAGAAGGGGAACACTAGGGGGAGAGCCAGGGGAGCCGGAGTCCCCAATGGAGACTCAACCCAGGGGGACAGCACTCGCACTGACCATTCTGATTAAGACTCTCTGGAAGACACAGACAGGGACCAATCCCTGCTTAAGGCTATTCATAGTGCAAAGGGGTCTGTGAGGACAGGCCGGTAAGTAGCGGCAGATCATCAACCACACCAAGACAAAAGTGGCGAAGAACAGTAAACCAAGGGTGGAGCTGAGGAATCAGCTGGAGGTACAGTGATGGCGACGAAGCCACCCTTCCTAGACTTGTATGTACCAAGGAAGAGACTGGGTGAACCATCTTCCTGAACTAAACTCACATCCTTCGTGATTTTGGTTATTGTTGGGGGTAGAAGGGGAGGGTGGGTGCGACAAACACCTCAGTAGACACTTATGCTGTTTGGAATGCTGACAGGTGGAGGGTCCAGCATAGGGTGTGTGAGGATGTGGGGTGGGGGCACAGGGAGGGAAAGGGGGGCAGTTTGGGGGTTTTTGATTTCAAGTTTTTTCCTTTTCTTTAGTAACAGCACGTGGCCTTAGGGTACAGAGCCAGAAGCTTTTAGGTAGGGACTGGCAGGGTGGGTGCCACACTCTGCACAACCCAGAGGAGTCTCAGACGTAATGCATGACCAGCCTTATACAGTGTTGACGTGAAACGTCAATGGATTGGGTAGTAAGATTAAGAGGGGCTTGTAAATAGATATATCAAATGATATATAGATATATCAAATGGATCTTTCCTTGTTGACAGGTCACTCCAGGTCGCGATCCCACCCGGTAAGTCGAAAATCCATCCGCTAGACCTGGGGGTCCCACAGGGATCATCGCTGATTCCCACTCTATTTAACCTTTATATGAGGCCACTGGCAGCGGTCGTCAAACAGTGGGGCCTGACGATGGTCTCTTATGCTGACGACACGCAGCTGGCGGTCACGCTGAGTGGGGACTCAGACACGGAGGCCCTCAGGTTCTGTGACGGCTTACGGGCAGTGGCCAACTGGATGAATACCAACTGTCTCCAGTTGAACACCAAGAAGACCGAGATTATGGTGGTCGGTAAGCAGGCGGCTCTGTGGGGTGACAAGTGGTGGCCTGCTGAATTGGGTGTGACTCCATCTCCAGTATCGGAGATAAAGAATCTGGGGGTATGGCTTGATCCGTCCCTCGGTTTCATCTGCCATACCAAGAAGGTGGCAGCTTCCTGCTATGGCATTATTAGAGGACTCAGGCCAATCCTTAAATTCTTTAATGCCCCCACCAGGCAGTTGGTGGTTCAAGCATCAGTGCTGTCTCGGCTGGATTATGCCAACTCACTTCTGGCTGGGATCAACCAATCCGAACTCTCTCGACTGCAGCGAGTCCAGAATGCTGCAGCCGGAGTAGTGATGGGTCTACCTAGGCGTAGTTCGGCTGCTAAGTCTTTACACTTGCTTCATTGGCTTCCTGTACACCAAAGGATCAAATTTAAGGTGTTATGCCTGGCGTTTAAAATTCTTAAGGGTATATCTCCCCAAATCTTGGAGAACTTGATGACACTGTATGTCCCCTCGCGAGCCCTCAGATCCTTAGGCCAAAACTTGGCTGTGGCTCCGCGTTTTAGACTCAGCAGAGCGGGTGGCCGCTCTTTCCGAGTCCTAGCGGCAAATTGGTGCTACTCTCTCCCGGCACATGTTCGGGCTATGGACAATCTTCTTCAGTTCAGACGGGCCATTAAAACCATTTAATTTGTTTAGCTCCCTTGCTGTGTTCTTTGGTCCCTCTGGTATTTTGTGGTGTTGTGTTGTGCCGATCTTGTCAAAGCGCCAGGATGCCCCTTTGCTGGGGCAGCTGTGCGCGATACAAATAAAAATAACATAACATAACATTAAGCCGGATATAGTCCTCCTACAAGAGACCCTTCTCCGGGGTACCCATTGTGCATTTATTGGGAGAGGGAGATATGCCACACTGGTGCACGCTGCATTTTGCCAGGGTGCCTGGGGGTGGATGTTCTTATCAGGAAAACCCAACCCTCCCAAGTATCTCAGACCTGGGTGGACCCTGGGGGCACATATGCAGCAGTTAGGAGGATATGAGGCCGGAGAGAGTTTACCCTGATTAGCTTGTATGCCCCACCGAGGCTGCAATCACAGAAGCTGCAAGCATCTGGGATTGAAGCAATTGAGGAATTCAAATTCCTCAATTCACATAATAGGGGGTGACTTTAACAATGTGGTGAACTCACGCCTGGAGAGATCTCACGTGACTGTGAACACTCAGGCACCTACTCCACTGTCAGACTTTATGCAATCCCTCGGACTAACTGATCTGTGAGCCCGGCACAATCCAGTTGACCGCCATTACTCCTATTTCTCAGGGGCTCATAAGACCTTCTCCCGGATCAACTACTTATTCACCCCAGCAGGGGAAATCCCTGTTATAGAGGACGCAGACTATTTAGCAAGGGATATCTCCGATCACTCACCACTACAGGTAAAGGTAGGGGGGACTTAGACCCAAATCAGACTGGAGACTAAACCCTTGGGACATTCGTGACAAAACTGTAGTTGATACAATTGACATGGAGACTATACTTTTTTCCAGGAAAATGAAGGATCTGTGTCCTCAGAAGTCACTCTCTGGGAGGCATACAAAACAGTCCTTAGGGGCAGGGTACAGGACGTAATCGCCCAAAAGCGTAGAGAGGAAACAAGCCATATTCCGAGTCTCAAGGGTAAATTGTTAGAACTGGAACAGAATGTATCCCCAGATAATGAAGCCAGGACGTTAAGGCAACTGGAGATTGTGCGGAGGGAATTCCGTGCCCTGGTAGAAAGGAAGGTTCGTACTCAAATTCTGACCACTCATCACAGGTTACACGAATCAGGAAACAGGGCGGGGAAGCTGCTCACCTGGTTAAGCCAAAAAGAAAGATAAGCAAATCGGGAAAACCAAATAGAAGAAGATGGGATATGGCATAGGACAGCGCCCACAATTGCAGCAGCATTTGCTGGCTACAAGACCAAACTATATGTGGCCCGCCCGGCATTACCAGAAGATGGCATAGATAAATATCTTGCAGCAATAGATATGCCCACTTTGCAAAGTGACGATACGGCGGCCCTAGATGAGGACATTACTCTTGAAGAAGTGCAGACTGCAATTGCTGGGGCCGAACGGACTCCCGGGGGAGTTCTGTAAACAAAACAGTAATATCATAGCCCCACGTCTATTAAACATGTTCCTGGCGGCAAGAGAGGAGGGAACGCTTCCCCCGGATCTCCATCAGGCCACAGTGGTGGTCATACCGAAGCCGGTTTGACCTCCAGAGAAGTGCTGCTCGTATCGCCCAATCTCGCGTCTTAATGTGGAGACTAAGATATTGGCCTCTATATTGGCCACAAGGTTATTGACAGTTATCATGTTCTTAGTGCATAAGGACCAGTCAGGCCTCATGTCTAAGCGCGCCACTTGCCTTAACCTCTGTAGGGTAGCAAACAGGCTGGACACGAGCACAGGGAGGGAGGCTCCACACATGCTCCTATCACTCGATGCCAAAAAGGCATTCAACACGGTACACTGGCCTTTCCTAAAACGGGTCCTGGTAAAATTGGGTTTTGGGCATAACTTTCTAACATGCATTGATCTTCTCTATACAAACCCCAGGGCACGAGGGCGAGTTAATGGAATCAAGTCAGCTGAATTCCCCAATCAGCAAGGGACGAGGCAGGGCTGCCCATTATCTCCCTTACTTTTTGCGCTTGTCCTGGAGCCGTTGGCGTACTTGATTATAGCGCATCCAGATTTGACAGGGTTTCAGGACATCAAAGGCCGGCTGCAAGATGAGCGGATCTCGCTCTACGCAGAAGACATCCTATAAAACGTAACCAACCTGGACAGGACACTCCCTATCTTTTTTCACGTGGTCGAAGTCTACGGAACGCAGCTTGAATACAAGAATAACTGGGGGAAATCGACCACATACTCAATAGGTGGCCACCTGACATGCAGTCCGTACCGATTCTTCTCTCTGTCCATTGCCAAAGAAGGCTTTAAATATCTGGGACTCTACATTTTGAATAATGTGACAACCTGTCTGACCCATAACGTTCAGCACGTCGTAGCAGACTTCCGAGACGCTGTGACCAAATGGAGGCATCTCCCTTTGACATTACTAGGGAGGGCGGCTATGTTTAAAATAATTACATTACCCAAGCTACTATACATTTTTCAAAACACGTACTGCAAAATACCAGAGGGTTCTTCAGGGTGATAAACGCTGAGCTGCCAACCTTGCTATGGGACGGTGGTCACCCTAGACTGATGCTACAAACATTGCAACAAAGTCATTATAATGGGGGAATCTTGCTGCTGGATGTTAGAGCGTATTATAGAGCAGTACACCTCGTAGTGGTCAATGAATGGGGACATGCCACCCGGGACAACCCCACTTACGCCCTAGCGAGACTCCAATTTTCCAAACGCTTGCACCTTCATTACATATGTGGGGGTCGTGGGACGTGGAGCCTGTTGCCAGCAATACAGAGGGCGATTGAGGCTTGGAGAGAGGCCAAACTGGTTATGAAATGGGAACAAAGGCTAACTAAAGCCACACCCCTCTAGGAAGGGACAAGGCTACCCAAAATTGTAAAACTAAAGAGTTTTAATAGGTGGGATGCCATTGGGATTACCACTTTATGTGACATAACAAGACAGGGCGTCCTGATGACGTTTGCAGACTTACAAAGGGAATATCAGCTGGCAGACACACAGCACTATAAATACATTCAACTCCGATATGCCTGGCAGGCCCACAGTCATGTACCACAATGAAGCCGCTCCCAGTGGGGGGTCGCTAGTACTAGTGCAGTTTAGTCTGTGAGTGCAGGCATCTCACAAAAAGTGAAGGACTGGTCTCACACACCGCCTGGTGTCATGCTTCATCATAGACCGGTCCTTGCCCTCTAAAAACTTGCTTTAATAGAGGGCGGGCATACACCTGATGACAGGGATGCACTTCTAAACTAAGTGGGGGCCCATGGGAAAAGGTAGTGAGTTAAAAGACCATTAAGCATGTCAGCTTAAATTTAATAGTGCTGGCATCTATATGGTAGTTTAAAACAAAGTGATCGGTGTAATGGGGATATTATTGTCCCCCCACCGCTATCAATGGGGTCAACATGTTGTTCAACCTCTACGTGAGGCCGCTGGCTGATGTCGTCAAGCAGTGGGGCATGACCATGGTCTCATATGCCGACGACACTCAGTTAGCGGTCACGCTCAGCGGGGACTCGTGTCTGGATGCCCCAAGGTTCCAGAATGGACTTTGGGCGGTCGCCAGCTGGATGAATTCCAAATGTCTCCAGGTGAACGTAAAAAAAACAGAGATTTTGATTATCGGCAAGCAGGCGGAACTCTGGGGCGACATGTGGTGGCCTCCTGAACTTGGGACCACCCCGACTCCGGTAACGGAGTTAAAAAATCTCGGGTGTGGTTAGATCCTGCCCTTAGCTTTGTCTGCCACACTAAAAAAACTACTGCATGCTGTTATGGCATCTTGCGTGGGCTAAAACCAGTCTTAAAATTCTTCGATGCCTCGACTAGGCAGCTAGTGGTGCAGGCGACGGTGATCTCACGGCTTGACAACGCCAGTTCCCTCTTGGTAGGGGTTAATCAGGCTAAAATCATTCGTCTGCAACAGGTTCAGAACGCAGCAGCCAGAGCAGTGGTGGGGCTGCTTAGGTTATGTTCCGTTACCAATACTTTGCGCTCCCTTCATTGGCTGCCGGTTAAGCAGAGGATTCAGTTCAAGGTGCTTTGCTTGTCCTATAAAATCCTCAAGGACTCTTCTGCCCAGATCTTTATGAACCTTCTGTCTCTGTATGTTCCTGCCCGCTCTTTACGATCTTTGGGTCAGGAACTTGCAGTGGTGCCCCGGTTCAAGCTTAGCCGAGTGGATGGCCGCTCATTCCGAGTGCAAGCTGCGGCTCTGTGGAACTCCCTTGCTTTAAAGATTTGTGCACTGGATGATCTTCTTTCATTTCGTAGGGCCATTACGACCTTCTTATTTCCTTAGCTCGTTGGTCTTCTTTTAGTTTCCTGCATTTCAGTTGTGTTGTGTTGTTTACCTTGTCAAGCGCCAGGACGCCCCTTGGCTGGAGCAGCTGTGCGTGATATAAGCGCCCACAACATAACATAACATAACATAACATAACATAACACTAGCGACACCTCACCGGGAGCGGCTTCATTGTGGTACACAGTTTATGTTGGAGGCTGCCGACTCCCAGCACCCCGTGTCTCTGGTTCCCTCATCCCAGATTTGGTCTGGTTTTTGTTGTTACACAGGCCCACAGCCATGACATCTCTGATCTCCCAGAATATGCCCCGCTGGATGGGCAGCTGCTTCAGGAATAGATATTAGAGAAAGCAGTCTCCTGGACGTACAAAACCCTAAGAAAGAATGCGCCCGATAATCTACTAGAACTCCGGGGTAGGTGGGAGGATCTTGTAGGCACATTAGAGGACATTGACTGGGAGACGGCCCTGGTGCACCCTAGGAAGGTGGCAATTAAGCTTAGACTGCGACTGGTCCAGTTTAAAATCCTACATAGGGTATACTATGATAGAGCAAAACTGCATCCGATGGGCATGGTGGAGAAACCAGAGTGTCTGCATTGCAGAGCAGAGGGCGGTTCCTTTGTCCACACTCTATGGGACCGCCAGAAAATTTGTGGCTACTAGACACGGATTATCCAAGAACTGAATAATATACTTCATGCACACATCCCGATGGATCCCAAATACATCTTGCTGGGTATTTACACGGATGTTGACATTACAAGGCATCAACTCCTGCTCTGTAATTTAGGCCTCGTAGTAGCAAAACGAGACATAGCAAAACATTGGTGTAGATCAGAAATTCCCACCTTGAAAAAGTGGCGCACAGGTATGGACATGTATATTGGAGCGGAAAAAAAACGTTTACAAGGCAAGGGGATGCCCATGAAAGTTCAAGAACATTTGGCAGTCATGGCTGAGCTACTATCATCTAGAAATGGGGGAGGACAATACTACAGTATTGCACGCCAGGAGAACCTGCGAGGGGGCAGGGGCTACGCCACACTAGATACATACTTAGCTGAGGAACCTAGGAGATCTTTATTGAGGGGGGTATATGACCCTAAGGGGAGTAGGAAGGATAAATGTAATGTTGTTCTCTTTACACCACAGCTTTTATAACATTTGTTGGAGATATTCGATAGACTCTAACTGGAATGCACCTGCTGAGGTGTTTGTTGTTTTGATCAAAAATAATTAAAATATTTTTAAAAAAATATATATATACGTATTACCTACTGGCGGTCGCCAGTAGGTATATATAGTTAGGATTTTTTCTCTATGGGACTTTTGAAAATTCTATGTTTAATAACTTTGGCGTTTGTGGACGGAATCGGCTGAAATTTTCAGGAAAATGGCACATTTTGTTTCTGAGCAGCCCCTGAAAAATTGGGGGGTTTCATCAAGGGGGGGCCGAGAAAAAAGGGGGGTCCCAAAACACGTTTTTCCTATTCATTTTTCCATAGGGCGTTTGGCCTCACTTTTAGCTCGAACGGCTGAATGGATTTGCACGAAACTTGGCAAAATTGTAGGGACTGTTAGCCCGATGTGCCTTTGCTGGGTCTCAATATATGTGCTCCAGTGGATTTTGAGAAATTAACGTTTTAAAAAACAGATGTATCTGTGACAGCGTCCCGGGTAGCGCTCCGGTTCGCGTACTTTTTGCGTAACGGAACTTTGCGAAGCGAAGCTGATTGGCTCTCCGGTGTCTGTCAACATTCTAAACAGTCCGGAGCGGCCGCCATCTTGTCTCTTGGTAGGATCGAGAGACAAGAGGAGGCCAAAACGAAGGGGCAAATGACCATAAGGGGGCATAGTAGATCCTCCCTGACCCCCTAGGTTTGATGTGGAGGCTTTAAAAGGGCCCCGCGGGGCAAAAAAAAAAAAAGAAATCGTTTTTTTTGCGTGGGGTGTGCCCAGTAGGCGCACCGGAAAGCGGTCCGGGGAGCGTACTATAAGGAAACAAGAATGATAGACTTTTTAAATATTGTATGTTTATTGATTGTTCGTTTTGTTGTTTTTTTTTGTTTTTTTTTATTTACGTAGCAACATGTAGGTACCAATGCAGAGTCTAAAAATAAATAAACGCCGTCTCCTTTGTAGATATCTTGCAAGTTGTTTCAGAAGTTATTGTGGTATATGGAATTCATACCATAGTCTGTCTGGAAAGCCGAAACAATATGGAGGCAGGAGATGATAAAGAGATGTTAAATACACATTGGAGATAATATAGTTGGAGAAAGGAAGTAACTATGAGCAAACTTACTATGTAACACAAAAAAGTTGTACAGTATATTTTAAGTCTCACTTTATATTATATCTATTTTTGGTACTATTTCATAATTTACATATAAAAAAGAATAATGTCTCAAACAATTTTTAATTTTAAAATTTAAATTTATTGTTCAGATTTTTCAAAATCTAAAAGAATTTGTAACATCAATTCATCAGGTATGTCCTCCTTTTCATTCCATGATTCATATTCTTCTACAGATTCAATTAATTCTTCGTCTAATGTGTCATCCAAAAAGTCATTTTTATCCTTTTCTTCATTTGGATTGTTTTCAATATTTATTTGAAAGGAAATCTTATTTTCTTTCTGTTGTGCTTCCATTTTCTTGCTGTAAATTGCATAAAAAAGAAAAATATATCAGTAGAGATAGGTTACTGTTGGGTTAAAGTTTAGGCAGGTACTTGTGAGTTTTTAACAGTGAAGTTATCTTTGGGCACTGTATGGATTCAGGCAGGAAGTACAACTATTACAAAGTGCCTGTGATGAAGACTAAGTAAATTCATAATTATACCATAGAAGCCTAACTCAATCCATAATTATAACAGAGAAGCCTATCTCAATCTCTAACTCTTACAGAGGGACAGTATATAACTATCTGAAAACGTTTTCACAAATTTACAGCTTTTGATATTTGCTATTAAAAAACCATTGAAATTCACTGAAAAAACCATAGGTTATAGACCACATATAGTTAGGAATTAGCATTTACAAAACCTTGAAAATTCACTGAAAAAACCATAGGTTATAGACCATATATAGTTAGGGATTAGCATTTACAAAACCTTAATTTACTCGCACAAAACCATTGAAATTCGCATATATAGTTAGTTGCACTAACTATATATCGCGCACCCGCAATCCACTGATGATGATGTCACATATTACATCATTCATGACATGGTCAGTGACATCACTGATGACATCACTGATGACATCTCAAATGACATCACTGATGACATCACTGAAGACATCTCAAATGACATCACTGATGACATCTCATTTGACATTACTTATCACATCACTGATAACATCATTCATGTGATAATACGATGAACCTCTTCAGACTCTAATATAACCTTAGATACAATCAGTGTAAACAGACACTCACGGACTGTCACTCATCCATGGAGTTACTCACACACCTAGTCAGTCATGCAAAGAATCAATCACACCTCCATCTCCTCAACTATACAGTTATACACACCTTACTTATTCAAACATATACTAACACATATTTACTCTCTTATACAATCCCTGATACAAGTTCACAATGATCCATACAGCCACTCACACATTCACTGGCTCTTATGCACAGTTATTTATATATGTCAACTCTCACATGTACTGTGTTTTACATATGTACTTACTTGTAGCACTGAGATATCCATTCACTCACCAATACACTCATGCACACAGTCAACTGTCCATACAGCTGTTTCCACCTGCACTTTTGAACCCATACATCTAGTGAATCAACTGCTCACACATCTATGCACAGAGTCATACACCTCCCAGCCACCCACACACATACTCAGTCTCCCATACAAACATTTGGGCAACCGTCAATAACCCATATAGTTACTCATATAGCTACTGATTTAAATATGCAGCAGTTTACAGAACAACAGACATAATGATGCACAAATTAAGACAGTTTAGTCACTAACCCATGCACTCAGTGAGACACATTTAATCACTCACTCATACAGTCAGTCATGCACCTACTAAATCCTTCATCCAGACACTTATATATCCACTCATTCTTCAATATGTAAGACATAATTTAAATTTACAGAAACATACAGTCACTGGATGATGTCATCAGTGATGTCATCAGTGATGTCATTTGAGATGTCATCAGTGATGTCATCAGTGATGTCACTGACCATGTCATGAATGATGTAATATGTGACATCATCAGCAGTGGATTGCGGGTGCGCGATATATAGTTAGTGCAACTAACTATATATGCGAATTTCAATGGTTTTGTGCGAGTAAGCATAACCGGTTTCGGCAAACACGCCTTTCACAAATGCTTTTAGTCCCGACATCCATTTCCACTTCTTATATTTCATTGGCTCCGCCTTACCCAGTGGTGGTTGGCTCACTGCACATCATGCATTCCATTACGAATAGCAGGGGAATATATATATATATATATATAGGACCTGGATGATTGCTGGGGAGAAACGAGGTATTCCACCTCGAAGGGATTTTCAGCCCGCATTGACTGCCCTGACCCTGACCCGACAATCTACCCTTGGTACACTGGTGCAGTGGTCATGAGGGGACACAGGACAGCAGCCGTCGAATTTCTCTCTCGCCAGGGCATGTGCCGTTCATCACCTACCTGTAATCAGGTTTCGTCAAGGGGGGGCTGAGAAAAAAGGGGGGTCCCAAAACGCGTTTTTTGCATTGAGTTTTCCATAGGGCGGTTGGACTCACTTTTAGCTCGAACGGCTGAATGGATTTGCACAAAACTTGGCAAAATTGTAGGGACTGTTAGCCCGATGTGCCTTTGCTAGGTCTCAATATATGTGCTTCAGTGGATTTTGAGAAATTAACGTTTAAATCAAGATATATATCTGTAACAGCGCTCCGGGCAGCGATCCGGTCCGCTTACTTTTCGCGTTTCGGAACTTTGCGCGCAGAAAGCTGATTGGCTCTCCGGTGTCTGTCAACATTCTAAACAGTCCGGAGCGGCCGCCATCTTGTCTCTCGGTAGGATCGAGAGAGAAGAAGAGGTGAAAAACGAAAGGGGAATTTAATGAAAGGGGGCAAGGTATCCCCCTCTTGACCCCCTAGGAATGTTGTTGGGGTTATTAAAGGGTCCCGTGGGGAAAAGAAAAAAAAATGATTTTTCACGGTAGAAGCGCTTCACGGGCCGCGAACTGGGCCGCAAACTGGTAGCGAAACGGGAATTCGCCATTTTGTGCTTCGTTAATTAAATTACTAGGTATAAGGGGGTGCGGGAGACGTATCCTAATCCCCTATGTTTCCTGAGGGTGGCTGAGGAGGCTGATATATGTTGATACATCTCTTCCAGCGGCTGTGCGTGAGCTTTTTTTTTTTTGCTGCGTGACAGTCCGGAGCGGCCGCCATCTTGTCTCTCGGTAGGATCGAGAGAGAAGAAGAGGTGAAAAACGAAAGGGGAATTTAATGAAAGGGGGCAAGGTATCCCCCTCTTGACCCCCTAGGAATGTTGTTGGGGTTATTAAAGGGTCCCGTGGGGAAAAGAAAAAAAAAATGATTTTTCACGGTAGAAGCGCTTCACGGGCCGCGGACTGGGCCGCAAACTGGTAGCGAAACGGGAATTCGCCATTTTGTGCTTTGTTAATTAAATTACTAGGTATAAGGGGGTGCGGGAGACGTATCCTAATCCCCTATGTTTCCTGAGGGTGGCTGAGGAGGCTGATATATGTTGATACATCTCTTCCAGCGGCTGCGCCATCTTGCCTTTTTTCCAATGCCACAATTTTGTCGTGCACGGCAGCCATTTTAGATGCCAGGCTGGTCCCAGGCTATCACCTACCCCTGCGGATGTAGTTTATGGCCCCAGCTGTAGAGAATTCAGACATGCCAACCCTCCCGATTCAGGCGTGTGACTACTGATTTCAGTGCTAGTCTCCCGCCTCCCGATTTCTGCAAGCAAAAACCCGGGGGCATATTACGAACAACTAGCGATAATTTTTGTCTCTAACTTGTTTAGAGACAAAAATTATCGCTGCACATCGGCGATTTTCATCGCAGATAAACCTTGCTATTATCGCAGAAAAGTCAGCGATATTCATGTATTATCGAGCAAATGCTCTTAGCCATGTTATCCACCTCCCATTGGATAACATGGCTAAGAACTGCTCAGGGCAGGTGTTAGATTCAGGCGTGTGACTACTGATTTCAGTGCTAGTCTCCCGCCTCCCGATTTCTGCAAGCAAAAACCCGGGGGCATATTACGAACAACTAGCGATAATTTTTGTCTCTAACTTGTTTAGAGACAAAAATTATCGCCGCACATCGGCGATTTTTATCGCAGATAAACCTTGCTATTATTGCAGAAAAGTCAGCGATATTCATGTATTATCGAGCAAATGCTCTTAGCCATGTTATCCACCTCCCATTGGATAACATGGCTAAGAACTGCTCAGGGCAGGTGTTAGATTTTGGAGATATTCGCGCTTAGCGCGAATATCTCCAAAAGTTGGTAATAGAAGATAGCGATGTTAGGGACTGTTTCCAGTCGCTAACATCTTGGCACGCCACTTTGCATGTCATTAGTGATAAGTATCACTGACATGCAAAGCGGGGCCCAAGATGGTCGCTATCTCCTTTTAGCCGTCACTAACTGGTGTTAGCGACAGCTTGGTAATAGGGAGATAATTTTATCTCCGCTTTCATGGCTTTTAAAGCCAAAAAAGCTGAGATAAACCCCCTTGATAATATGCCCCACGATTCCTTGGGGGTTTCAGCTGACAGGGTTTGGTATTGTGTTACATGGTCATTTTTCCAGGAAACGTCAGAGGGTCGATGCAGGGGTTCTAGAAGAGGTGATAAACCATTTAAGCCTCATGAACAAGCGCATGGTCTTTTAAAGATTTGTGAAGTACTCGGGGCGGCGGTGTGTGTGTGCCCTCTTTCAGGAGCGGGCGGGGGGGCACTGCCAGCAACTTGCCAGGTCAGGTAGTGTTCAACACGTGCATCACCCTTTCTCTGCCTGCTATTGCGCTCCATGCTTCGGAAAGGTAAGAAAAAGAACGTGCATTTGAGTTTGAAATGTCCGATCCTGCAGCAGCACACTTCCAAAGCCCACACATGACAATAACCCGATTCAAGGCCCCATTCACCCGTTTTAAAAAAAATAGATAACACTCCAACAAAGTAAGATTATAAAACTTTATTAACTATTAACTATAACGAACGGAACAAAAACTAAAAACATTTAAACATTTTTCAACACAAAAAGCAACAATGGTTAGAAGCTGTCTTTTGTGCGAATAGTCCCAAGGCAGCACAACGTGCAGAGTTCTGGACGGCACCCAGGTGATGTCGCCTGGGTGCCGCACTGGTTTTGGGATCCTACAATGCAGCACAGAAAAACAGCGTGGGGCGTCCCGGGTGGTGCGGGGGGAGGCCTCGTCAGTAGCGGTCTGTTGTGCGAATAGTCCCAAGGCAGCAGAACGCGTTGAGATGTTGATGGGACTGTGTCCAGTGTCACATGGCTGACACAACATGTACGACAGGCACCCAGGTGATGTCCAGTAAACTGCCGCACTGGTTTTGGTATCCTACAATGCTGCTCCGAAAATTGGCGTGCGGCGGCCCGGGGGTGGGGGAGGCGGCGTGAACGGGCCTCCCCAGGTGGCGGCCATCTAGCTGAGTTGCGGCCGCTCTTGCGGCTACAGCGTCTCGCTCACCATGTTGTTGAGTTGCTCCCACTCTTGCAGTGCAGCGATAGGCGGCTGCCACATGGCTCTCAAAATGGCGGACGGCTCCTCGGTTTTGGGCCTGGTCCACTGAAATGGCCCTGGGACACCTTGGAACTCGGACGCTTGTCTGCTAGGGCTTGGGCTCCATTCTCGAAAAGCGTCCCCTCAGCCGTGAAGATTCTACAAAAGTCTTGGGGGCCCCCGACTCCCGCAGGCTTCCGGTGGGGAGCGGCTGCCATGATTGCTCGTGGAATGACCACGACGGAGCCACGAGATGGTGGTGCTCTCATGCTGACGCCAGCTTCAGTCTGAATGATCCAGAAACAAGGTGGGGCTTTCATCGTTTGGGAAAAAAAAATGTTCTAAACCAATGAAAAGTGTTATTTTTAGGTCATATGACCAAGCCTTCCATCTTTAGGAAACCAAAAGTAAAATGAACCAATGAAAAGTTTTATAAACAAGTCACATGACCTGTTATGCGGCATAGGGCTACAAAAAGCGTAGAAAATCCGTTGGCACGTGAGGCGGCATCAGTAGCGGACCGATGTGCGAATAGGCCGAAGGCAGCACAACGGGCCGAGATCCGGATGGTACCGAGGTGGTGTCCAGCAAATTGCCGCACTGGTGTGGCCATCCTACAATGCTGCGCCGAAAGACGGCGTGTCCAGCTGAGTTGCGGTCACTGTTGCGGTACAGTGACTCGAACGCGCCGAGATCCGGATGGCACCGAGGTGGTGTCCAGCAAATTGCCGCACTGGTGTGGCCATCCTACAATGCTGCGCCGAAAGACGGCGTGTCCAGCTGAGTTGCGGTCACTGTTGCGGTACAGTGACTCGAACGCGCCGAGATCCGGATGGCACCGAGGTGGTGTCCAGCAAATTGCCGCACTGGTGTGGCCATCCTACAATGCTGCGCCGAAAGACGGCGTGTCCAGCTGAGTTGCGGTCACTGTTGCGGTACAGTGAGTCGAACGTGCCGAGATCTGGATGGCCCCGATGTTGTGTCCAGCAAGTTGCCGCACTGGTGTGGCCATCCTACAATGCTGCGCCGAAAGTCGGCGTGGGGTGCCCCGTTGGCTTATGAGGTGATGTCAGTAGTGGACCGATGTGTGAATAGGTCGGAACCAGCACAAGGCGCCAAGATCCGAATGGCAAGTCCTGGATGTTGAGTGCCTCAGTTGAGAGTTCTGAGCAGTGCTTGTAAGACTGTCTGAAGCTTATTGGCACCTGCTGCAGCTTCACTATTGCCCTGGTGTGGCCAAAGGTCGCACATGACATGGGCGGCCGGCTCCCGAGGTCCGGCTGAACTTTTTTCCTTTTCCTTTCTGCTTCTTTTCCTACAATCCGTTTCATCTGAAGACACGACCAGGTCCCTAAATGTGTGCAGGGGGACACTATTGATTGAATGAAAATGGCGGCTTGACACAAAGCTGACTCAAGCGTTACTGTTGATGCCATACAGACAAAAATTGGTTTTCAGTTTGTACATTCTTCATGTTTTTTTTTTCCATCCAAGTCTGATTGAGAGTTTGTAGAAAAATGGCTTCAGATTTTCCACATACTACTCTTCAACATTCTTCCTAAATGTAACAATGTGAAACTCACTAGGAGAACGGCTGTTTCTGTTTCCTTTCAAAATGCTGCCAACAATATTTTCTGAATGGAAGACACCATCTTGTAGCATAAAGGGCCGAAAGGGGTTCTGGTCTGGCCGATGGTTGGTGGAGACATTTTGACTATATCTTGGACCTGCCCGGCCTCGCCCAAAATGGCGCCGGTATAAATGGGACTCGTAACTCCTTGCCCGCAAATGTATATCTAGAAAATGTTATTGTAAGTGGCCCTGTCGTATTTTAATTACAAAATGTATGTCCACCGATTCCGCAACTGTTAGACACCTTAGTTCTTGCAACCTAATGGCCCGCTCGTTACGTTCCTCTACAGTGTAAATGTCTCCTCATCATATACGATTTCAGTTTGCTCCGTGGCCGGCCCACGTGGTTATAGGCCCGTATTTGTATACTGACATTTTCACAATAAAGGTTTTTAAAACAAAACACGGTAGTAGTATTTACATTGGTAAAGTTTTTACTTTTAGTCACTGTTTTCGAATCAGTAAAAGGCAAGTGAAATAAAGCAGTCCAATTACATGACGGATAAAAGGTATAATATGTAGGAACGCAGTAAAGATAAATGGTCAAGGGCAGTTGTGTTTTTCATGTCTGCAACATAAAGTGATCGATAAGAATCTGATAATCAGGCGTATCGGCGACTAAGACAGCAGGCCGAATCTCTTTTACTCAACGGCTCCGTCATGGAAGGAAGAAACGCCCTTTTTCTCGAAAAAGGAATATATTTTACTTGCAAGACAGTTGTAAATTTTCCGGGAAAGTACATTAGCCTGGAATATTATAACATATGTTTGAAAAAAAAATATTGTTCGAAAACAATAAAAAGCGTAATTTTTAGGTCATATGACCAAGCTTTTCATCATTAAATTAACAAAAGTAAAATAAACCAATGAAAAGTTTTATTAACAAGTCACATGACCTGTTATGCTTACGTTACGCGCTGCGCGCCGCGCCTCAGATCACTTCCGGGTGCGCTAACGCGGCGTGTCATATAACGCATTACGCGACAACGTAGGTCAAGAATATAGTCAAAATGTCTCCACCAACCAGCGTTCAGAACACAACCCCTTTCAGCAGTCGAAAAAGTTCTGTTAAATGAGAACAGAGGGGACAGGCAACAAGAACCATCAGTCAAAGAGGGGAGGGCAAGTTCTTCTCTTCCAGGTCATGTTGGGGCGCTACCGGAACTGATCGAATTGGTAGTCTACAGTGTTTCTGGATGTTTCAGACTAAAGCTGGCGTCAGCATGAGACCACTACCATCTCGTAGCTCCGTCGTGGCCATTCCACGAGCAATCATGGCAGCCGCTCCCCACCAGAAGCCTGCGGGAGTCGGAGGCCCCCAAGACTTTTGTAGAATCTTCACGGCTGAGGGGACGCTTTTCGAGAATGGGACCCAAGCCCTATCAGGGAAGCGTCCGAGTTCCAAGGTGTCCCAGGGCCATTTTAGTGGACCAGGCCCAAAACCGAAGAGCCGGCCGCCATTTTGAGAGTCCTGTGGCAGCCGCCTATCGCTGCACCGCAAGAGCGGGAGCAACTCAACTACATGGTGAGCGAGACGCTGTAGTCGCAAGAGCGGGCGGTAAACAGCTGAATGGCGGAAGAGGCACAGTGTAGCAGAAGCGGGCGGAATGGCAACTAAAACGGTAAAGGGGCGCCCCACTACTGCTTGTCTTCAGGTCAAACGGATTGTGGCACAAGGTCCAGAATTGAAGAGTCATCAAAAGGCAAAAAGTTCCGCCGGACCCCGGGAGCCGGCCGCCTATGTCGGGGGCGATCTCAGGCTACACCAGTGCTATAAGACTTGGGGAGGGTGTCGGAGCCAAGCGTCTTCTCCGAGTCCATGGCCATCACACCGCCCCTCAGGGGCCTCCGTCAAGCTGTTTAGGAAGCTAACATATCACATTGTTTTCTAATGCAGTCAGGTCCACAAACGACACTCACTTACTTTGAGAATAGTGAAGCTGCAGTAGGTGGAAATAAGCTTCAGACAGTGTTACAAGCACTGCTCAGAACTCTTAACTATGGCACCCAACATCCAGAACTTATGCTATTTGAGAATGGCAGTGACATCGAAGCATCTCAAGGACCAAAACCATTAACGTACTTTCACGTATGAAAATCTTACTTGGGGAGGGGGCAGGAGCGAAGCGCCCCCTCCCAGTCAGCGCCACCACACCGTATGTTGAAAATTTGAAGCCATCGTTCTACAAAGTCAACCAAACTTGGATTGAAAAATCTAGAAGAATGTACAAACTGAAAACCAGTTTTGGTCTGCATAGCATCAGTAGCAACGCTTGAGTCAGCTTTGTGTCAAGCCGCCATTTTGATTCAACAAAGCACAGGCATTGAAAAAGGCTCAAATTCAGAACTCTAAACTATGGCACCCAACATCCAGGAGCTTGCCATCCGGATCTTGGAGCCTTGTGCTGCTTTCGATCTATTCACACATCGGTCCACTACTGACATCATCTTATAAACCAACGTTATGTAAATAGTTTTTTAATAAAATGTTTTACCCTGTTTCTTTGCTGGTGTGTTGTCTATATTTTTAATATTTGCATAGGGTTTGTCGTTATTTTGTGCGGGATGGGTGATGGAGCCGAGCTGTCTTGCAGCCCTCATGGTGTGGAGCTCAGTTCATCTCACTATTTTCGTATTTCTCATGAAGCGTTGTTCCTAATAATTCTATTTTAGGGAGGTCAAAAAGAGATCCAATTAGTGGCCTACTGATTTTGCTCGATTACTTTTATTTTTTTTACACGATTTTTCACTATCTGCAAAGACTAAACAGAGTATTGCGACTTTGTGCTTGTTTGTAAATAGAGAATGATCCAAAGAGAACCAATTCTAAAACAGTAAATGCTTGGACAACAATCAATCAAATGGAGAGACAAGCAGGCACGACGGATTACAACGGGGGCAAAGGCTTGCGTTAACTACCGTTCACTATCTGCAAAGAGACAGTACTACTAAGACAAAAGAGGGGAGGGGGGTGGGGTGCAGCGTTCAAAGCACATCAGCGTGCATAAATACGAAAATGTTTTTATCTATCACGTACTTGACATTTTAAAGCTTTTCATATTTGCTATTAAAAAACCAATGAAATTCACAGAAAAAACCATAGGTTATAGTGGATATATAGTTAGGAATTTGCATTTATAAAACTTTGAAAATTCAATGAAAAAACCATCAGTGATGTCATCAGTGATGTCACTAACCATGTCATGAATGATGTAATATGTGACATCATCAGCAGTGGATTGCGGGTGCGCGATATATAGTTAGCGCTTATAACTATATATGGAATTTCAATGGTTTTATGCGAGTAAAATAAGGTTTTGTAAATGCAAATCCCTAACTATATATGGCCTAAAACCAATGGTTTTTTCATTGAATTTTCAAGGTTTTATAAATGCAAATTCCTAACTATATATCCACTATAACCTATGGTTTTTTCTGTGAATATATATATATATATATATATATATATATATATATATATATATATATATATATATATATATATATATATATATATATATATATATATATATATATATATATATATATATATATATATATATTACCTGATGGCGGTCGCCAGTAGGTATATATAGTTAGGATTTTTTTGAATAGGGATTTCTGAAAATTCCATGTTGAATAACTTTGGCGTTGATGGACGGAATTGGCTGAAATTTTCAGGAAAATGGCACATTTTGTTTCTGAGAGTCCCCTTAAAGTTTGGGGGGGGGTTTCGTCAAGCGGGGGACGAGAAAAAAGGGGGTCCCAAAATGTGTTTTTAACATTGAGTTTTCCATGGGGCGGTTGGACTCACTTTTAGCTCGAACGGCTGAATGGATTTCCACAAAACTTGGCACAATTGTAGGGACTGGTAGCCCGATGTGCCTTTGCTATGTCTCCAGATATATGCTCCAGTGGTTTTTACGAAAATTAACTTTGAAAAATGTATATTGGGCTACATTGGGCTATATATATGTTAGAGCCCAACTGTAGCTCAATGTAGCCCAATGTAGCCCAAAGATGGCCACCAGAGACAAAAAAAAACAAATGTAGCCCAAATATCAGCCAGATGTAGCCCAACTATAGCCCAGTGACAGAATGTCCCAGAGTGTTCTAAAGAACAACTAGAGCGCTAACAGTCTTACTTATGACAAAAGTATGGCACACCTGAAGTCATCTTGATTGGAATAAAGTGTTAACACTTAAAATATTTAATTTGCAAAGGAACAAAATGAGGGGGTTCATTTTGCCATAGAAATTATGATTAGTGCTGAAGAAAGAAACATTAGGGCACATTTTGAGTGACTTCTCAAATCCTCTTATATTTCATTAAAACAATTCTGATATGCAGTCTCCCAAGATGGCCACCAGAGACAAAAGAGCCCAAATGTAGCCCAAATATCAGCCAGATGTAGCCCAACTATAGCCCAATGACAGAATGTCCCAGAGTGTTCTAAAGAACAACTAGAACGCTAACAGTCTTACTTATGACAAAAGTATGGCACACCTGAAGTCATCTTGATTGGAATAAAGTGGTAACACTTAATACATTTAATTTGAAAAGGATCAAAATGAGGGGTTTCATTTTGCCATAGAAATGTTATATATATATATATTCACTGAAAAAACCATAGGTTTCACACCAGTTATAGTTAGGAATTAGCATTTAAAAAACCTATTAAATTCACTGACAAAACCAGTTATAGTTAGCTGGAAATTTTACTGACATAAAACCATTGAAATTCCCACGTTATAGTTAGTTGGACTCACTATAACTTGCGCGCCTGCAATGCACTGCTGATGACGTCACATATTACATCACTCATGACATGGTCAGTGACATCACTCATGACATCACTGATGACACCATCCTTGTGACAGAGTGACAGACCTAATTTCAGTGTAATGTAACGCTTGAAACAAATATTCAAAAATAGAAACAAACATTTTCAAAAAAATGGAGATACCCAAACCAGTAACAACAACCAATTCAGTAATTCCACCATCTATATACTCATCCACTCATTCACCAACAGTTCTATATAGTCACTCATATATATACTCACTCATCATATGTAGTGATACACCTATACATCCTGTTACACATCAGCAGTCATCCAAAAGTTACTCACACACATACTCACACATGCACATAAACTATTGAACATCCATTTATTTGCATATACATTTATACACACACTACCACCTTACTTCTAAGGAAACTTACACATACTTACTCTCTTAAACAATCACTTATAGAAACACATACTTATTTAAACAGGAACTCCTACAATCTCTCACTATATATACTATACTCACTTATATACATCAATACTCACATATACTAGATTAAAACATATGTCGTTAGTAATGAAGACACTAGTGAGACAGTCATTCACTCACTAACACACACATATACACACTCGTCCACCCATACAGTCCTGCACATATTCTGTCTTCAAAACACATACAAACAGTGAGTCAGTCACCAACACCTGCAGCCACTTATACACAAAGAGAAACACTGATACAAACATTTAAATATTTAAACAATACTCGCTAATATATGTATTCACTAAGATACACTTAATAAGCCAGTTAACCAACCAATTTTTTTTAAAAAAAACATCCATTTACACACTTATTTAAACATTTATTCTTCCATCGACCTTTACAAATACATATATAAAACAAATTTATTTTTCAGAAAGACACACATTCACTGGATGGTGTCATCAGTGATGTCATGAGTGATGTCACTGACCATGTCATGAGTGATGTAATATGTGACGTCATCAGCAGTGCATTGCAGGCGCGCAAGTTATAGTGAGTCCAACTAACTATAACGTGGGAATTTCAATGGTTTTATGTCAGTAAAATTTCCAGCTAACTATAACTGGTTTTGTCAGTGAATTTAATAGGTTTTTTAAATGCTAATTCCTAACTATAACTGGTGTGAAACCTATGGTTTTTTCAGTGAATTTCAAAGGTTTTTTAAATGCTAATTCCTAACTATAACTGGTGTGAAACCTTTGGTTTTTTCAGTGAATTTCAAAGGTTTTTTTAATGCTAATTCCTAACTATATAAGACCTGAAAGCCCACCAGGAATCTCCAGTATGCGCCAGGGGACTGCATTGCAGAGAGGTGTAATGAAGCCACAACCCTTTTTACACCTCTCTGCAACGCAGCCCCCGTGCATGTTTGTAGAGGGGGGACTAATTCCCCTTGCATACTGGGGGTCCCTGGATCATATCTGCCCAAACACCGATATTCCGAACGATTGTAAATGACTTTTCTTGAGAAACATTTGGATTTGGATTATCATGTCCTATACTTTGGAATTTTTGAAAGACTGACTTTGAGGATGCTATAAATTACTCAAGTCTGCCCGAATTGTGTGGGTAAAATTGATACCTAGTCACTTTTAATAAGAATATACTTATGTCTCGTCTAACATTTGGAAGAAATATCTAGTTATATGACAACGGGATACCGACATAACTTGAAGGAAATAAGAACGCCCTGAAGAAGTTCTGTTGTACAGAACGAAACGTTTCGGCTGGCGGTGGTACATAAACTTAAGGAAAATAAAAGCATTTGAATATACACCAAGATTCAGCGCTTCAATAAGTACTCTAAGTGATATGATTTGATTGGACTCATTGTGAAAGTGGTGCTGTGCCAAACTTTGGAATATTCTCCACTACTCTCTACTACTTACTCTCTCCTACTCTCTACTACTCACTCTCTACTGCTCTCTACTACTCACTCTACTACTTACTCTCTACTACTCTCTACTACTCACTCTCTACTACTCTCTACTACTCACTCTACTATTCACTCTACTACTCTCTACTACTCACTCTGCTACTCTCTCTACTGCTCTCTACTACTCTCTACTACTCACTCTCTACTCTCTATTACTCACTCTCTACTCTCTACCTCTCTACCTCTCTCTTCTTCTCTCTCTACTAATCTCTACCTCTCTACCGCTACCTCTCTACCTCTCTACCTCTACACCTCTACCTCTCTACCTCTCTCTACACGCACACATATAGACATATATGCATATATATATGTGCATATGCATTTATATATATGTATGTGTATGTATAAAAAAAACAACTAAACATTTTTTTTTCTAAACAGCTACTTTTAAAACTGTCATTCTTTTTTCCCATGGTACGCTCCCCGGTACGCGCACCCGTGCGCGTACCGGGCGCTCCCCCCGCGAAAATCAAAAAAAAAAAAATTTTTTTTTTTGCCTTGCGGGGCCCTTTTATGGCCCCCACATCAAACCTAGGGGGTCAGGGGGGGTCTACTCTGCCCCCTTATGTTCATTTCCCTCTTTGTTTTGGCCACCTCTTGTGTCTCGATTTTACCGAGACACAAGATGGCGGCCGCTCCGGACTGTTTAGAATGTTTACAGACACCCGAGAGCCAATCAGCTTTCCTCGCGCAAGTCGCGTGGCGCGCACGGTACGCGCACCCGTGCGCGTACCGGTGCGCTGCTATAGATATATATATTTTTTTGAACCTTAATTACTCAAAATCCACTGGAGCACATATCTTGAGACATAGCAAAGGCACATCGGGCTACCAGTCCCTACAATTTTGCCAAGTTTGGTGGAAATCCATTCAGCCGTTCGGGCTAAAAGTGAAATCGACCGCCCTATGGAAATTAACATGGGGAAAACGCGTTTTGGGACCCCCTTTTATCTCGGCCCCCGCTTGACGAATCCCCCCCAAACTTTCAGGGAAGGACCGGACCGCCATGAGACCATTTTCCTGAAAATTTCAGGCAGATTCGTCAACCGGCGCCAAAGTTATTCAAAATAGAATGTTGAGATTTAACATTGAAAATTATCCTAACTATAACTACCTACTGGCGACCGCCAGTAGGTAATATATATATATATATATATATATATATATATATATATATATATATATATATATATATATATATATATATATATATATATATATATATATATATATATATATATATATATATTACCTACTGGCGGTCGCCAGTAGGTAGTTATAGTTATATATATATATATATATATATATATATATTACCTACTAGCGGTCGCCAGTAGGTATATATAGTTAAGATTTTTTTGAATAGGGATTTCTGAAAATTCTATGTTGAATAACTTTGGCGTTGATGGACGGAATTGGCTGAAATGTTCAGGAAAATGGCACATTTTGTTTCTGAGCGTCCCCTGAAAGTTTGGGGGGGTTTCGTCCAGCGGGGGACGAGAAAAAAGGGGGGTCCCAAAATGTGTTTTTAACATTGAGTTTTCCATAGGGCGGTTGGACTCACTTTTAGCTCGAACGGCTGAATGGATTTCCACAAAACTTGGCAAAATTGTAGAGACTGTTTGCCCGATGTGCCTTTGCTAGGTCTCAAGATATGTGCTCCAGTGGTTTTTACGAAAATTAACTTTGAAAAATGTATATTGGGCTACATTGGGCTATATATATGTTAGAGCCCAAATGTAGCCAAATGTTCAAGTCTTTTCCATCAGAGGACACTACAACTCCCAGAAAGCACGATTTGCATCAGTGAAACTGCGCGATATGGGAGACATAGGCGGTTGTCTCAGCCTGATGGAAAAGACTTGAAATTTTTTTTACAGAAACTGACTCACCCACTTGGGAGTTATCAAAGGACACTACAACTCCCAGAAAGCCGTAGGTACGGCGAAGCTCCTCCCCAGGAGCAGGAGTTGACCATCTACATAATTCGTCACGAGGAAGTTTCTTACTTGAAACCACGCCATTGAGAAAGGGAAGTGGGTGTTCCCGAAACGCGTTTGGCAAATATGAACTTGTGAGGCAGCTGCGCCTTGTTTCCCTGCCGCGAGTGCGATGCAAATAAACCTGATGTTTTCTGCAAGAAGCCTCCTGTGTGTTCGCCTCACTCTTTTGGGGATTCTGGTAATCGACTGATGTTTTGCGGCCACCCATGGTCGCGAGGAGGACCCTCCGTTGAAACGGACCTGCAGCACCAACTGGCAGTCTGCTTGGGAGGAGAGCCGCTTGAGCACTTAACCAGTGAGTGCTCATGCGAACACGATTTGCATCAGTGAAACTGCGCGATATGGGGGACATAGGCGGTTGTCTCAGCCTGATGGAAAAGACTTGAACATTTTTTTACAGAAACTGACTCACCCACTTGGGAGTTATCAAAGGACACTACAACTCCCAGAAAGCCGTAGGTACGGCGAAGCTCCTCCCCAGGAGCAGGAGTTGACCATCTACATAATTCATCACGAGGAAGTTTCTTACTTGAAACCACGCCATTGAGAAAGGGAAGTGGGTGTTCCCGAAACGCGTTTGGCAAATATGAACTTGTGAGGCAGCTGCGCCTTGTTTCCCTGCCGCGAGTGCGATGCAAATAAACCTGATGTTTTCTGCAAGAAGCCTCCTGTGTGTTCGCCTCACTCTTTTGGGGATTCTGGTAATCGACTGATATATATATATATATATATATATATATATATATATATATATATATATATATATATATATATATATATATATATATATATATATATACATACATTACCTACTGGTGGTCGCCAGTAGGTATATATAGTTAGGATTTTTTTGAATAGGGATTTCTGAAAATTCTATGTTGAATAACTTTGGCGTTGATGGACGAAATTGGCTGGAATTTTCAGGAAAATGGCACATTTTGTTTCTGAGCGTCCCCTGAAAGTTTGGGCGGCCGAGAAAAAAGGGGGTCCCAAAACTTGTTTTTAACATTGAGTTTTCCATAGGGCGGTTGGACTCACTTTTAGCTCGAACGGTTGAATGGATTTCTATGAAACTTGGCAAAATTGTAGAGACTGTTTGCCCGATGTGCCTTTGCTAGGTCTCAAGATATGTGCTCTAGTGGATTTTGAGAAATTAACGTTCCAAAAAATATATATATCTGTGACAGCTTCCCGGTTAGCGCCCCGGTTCGCGTACCAGGCGCGTAACGGAACTTCGCGAGGAGAAGCGGATTGGCTCTCCGGTGACTGTCAACATTCTAAACAGTCCGGAGCGGCCGCCATCTTGTCTCTCGGTAGGATCGAGAGACAGGAGGTGGAAATAAACGAAGGGGGAAATGAATGAAAGGGGGCAAGGTAGACCCCTCCTGACCCCCTAGGATTGATGTGGGGGCTATTAAAGGGCCCCGCGGGGCAAAAAAACAAAATACATTTTTTTTCGATTTTTCGCGGTGGAAGCGCTACCCTTTACGCGAACTGGGTAGCTCACCGGTAGCGTAACGGGAGTCCGCCATCTTGTGTTTCGGACGAATTTAGTCACAAGATGGAGGATAAACAATGTTGGGAATGGGTATAAGGGGGCACGGGAGACATATCCTGACCCCCTAGGTTTTCTGAGGGTGGCTGAGGAGGCCCACATATGTAAAAAAAACCACCGTTTTTTATCAAATTTTCGCACGGTTAGCGCCCGGTCCGCGCACCGGGTAGCGTTCCGGAAAGCGTAACAAGGGGAAAACCAAGGGAAATAGTAAAATAATGTTTTAGAGTGCTTTGAGGTAGGGTAGCTCTGAATAGAGCTGTTGTGTTGTGTGGGTGATGTAAGTACCAACATGTAGGTACCAATGAAGAGTCTAAAATTCAATGTACACCGTCTCCTCTGTAGATATTTTGTATGTTCTAATATGGGTTATTTAAATGTAAATGTGTGGAAAAGCACTTCATGCTTTAAAGCAATTGTATTTTTGAACTGATTGTTCTTTCCTCTTAGTCCTCCTCTTTGTTTTTTTTTCCCCACCCTCTTCTTCAGCATGATAGTTGATAAATTCGTTCCCTCAAAAAATTTATATACATAAAATCATTATATTAAATAAATATAAAATATATTTTTCCTTTAAAAGAAGAATACATTTTACAGCTTTTGATATTTGCTATTAAAAAACCATTGAAATTCACTGAAAAAACCATAGGTTATAGACCATATATAGTTAGGAATTAGCATTTACAAAACCTTGAAAATTCACTGAAAAAAACCATAGGTTATAGACCATATATAGTTAGGAATTAGCATTTACAAAACCTTATTTTACTCACACAAAACCATTGAAATCTCATATATAGTTAGTTGCACTAACTATATATCGCGCACCCGCAATCCACTGCTGATCATGTCACATATTTCATCATTCATGACATGGTCAGTGACATCACTGATGACATCACTGATGACATCTCAAATGACATCACTGATGACATCACTGATGACAACATCCAGTGACTGTATGTTTCTGTAAAGTTAAAATATGTCTTACATATTGAAGAATGAGTGGATGTATAAGTGTCTGGATGAAGGATTTAGTAGGCGCATGACTGACTGTATGAGTGAGTGATTAAATGTGTCTCACTGAGTGCATGGGTTAGTGACTAAACTGTCTTAATTTGTGCATCATTATGTCTGTTGTTCTGTAAACTGCTGCATGTGTTGATCAGTAGCTATATGAGTAACTATATGGGTTATTGATTGGTTGCCCAAGTATTTGTATGGGAGACTGAGTGTGTGTGGGTGGCTGGGAGGTGTATGACTCTGTGCATAGATGTGTGAGCAGTTGATTCACTAGATGTATGGGTTCAAAAGTGCATGTGGAAACAGCTGTATGGGCGGTTGACTGTGTGCATGAGTGTATTGGTGAGTGAATGGATATCTCAGTGCTACATGTCAAAGTAAGTACATATGTAAAACACAGTACATGTGAGAGTTGACATATATAAATAACTGTGCATAAGAGCCAGTGAATGTGTGAGTGGCTGTATGGATCATTGTGAACTTGTATCAGGGATTGTATAAGAGAGTAAATATGTGTTAGTGTATGTTTGAATAAGTAAGGTGTGTATAACTGTATAGTTGAGGAAATGGAGGTGTGATTGATTCTTTGCATGACTGACTAGGTGTGTGAGTAACTCCATGGATGAGTGACAGTCTGTGAGTGTCTGTTTACACTGAATGTATCTAAGGTTATATTAGAGTCTGAAGAGGTTCACCGTATAATCACATGAATGATGTCATCAGTGATGTGATCAGTAATGTCAAATGAGATGTCATCAGTGATGTCATCAGTGATGTCATTTGAGATGTCATCAGTGATGTCATCAGTGATGTCATTTGAGATGTCATCAGTGATGTCATTTGAGATGTCATCAGTGATGTCATCAGTGATGTCACTGACCATGTCATGAATGATGTAATATGTTACATGATCAGCAGTGGATTGCGGGTGCGCGATATATAGTTAGTGCAACTAACTATATATGCGAATTTCAATGGTTTTGTGTGAGTAAAATAAGGTTTTGTAAATGCTAATTCCTAACTATATATGGTCTATAACCTATGGTTTTTTCAGTGAACATATATATATATATATATATATATATATATATATATATATATATATATATATATATATATATATATATATATATATATATTGTTTTTAAGGAGCTCTGTGGTTTCTGGCTGAAACTGAACTGGGTACTCGATTTCTGGAAACAATTTCAACACACGTTTTCGTGTTGATGCCAGGACTAAACTAGACCAAATTATTGATTTGGACTTCCCGTACAGGTTAGAAGGACTGAGTTTGTCACAAGCTTCATAAGATCCTATTTCCTTACATGAGGGCATCTTTATACTGAAACTGTAAAGCTTTTTACTTAAAGACTTCTCTGTTGTTATCTCTTTCATGTAGCCTTCATTTATGTATTTTCTGACTTTGTTTTGTATGAAGTGATGTGTCAAGCTACAGCAATAGAATTGTCTGCTACAAACTGAATATCCATGCTGCCATTCCACAAGGACAGAATTACAGGATTGTAATCATTGATAAGTTTTGAAGGCTCCCTTCTCTTCAGATTGTATGTATTTTTATGTGATTTCCCTTCCCAGTAACAGCGTGTATGACTGTAGACATAATACTGTTCACTATTCCTTTGGAGAGTACAAGCCTAGGGAATCTAAAACAACACTTCGTATAGTATTTCCCTATTGCTCTGTTTCTCCCTCATCAATTTTTGTCACATTTATGTATCTGAAATCACAAGACTTGTTGTCTAAGAGTTGTGTTCTAAGGCTCACCTGGAATGTCACAAGTAACATACTGTTCAATAAATGATAACACTGAGTAATCAGTATCTTGACCAAACATTGGTGCAACCAGTGGTAGATTCTTTTTGTTACAGATAAAATGGATCATGGCTTGAAATCTGTGCCTAAACTCTCTACAAGCATTTGCAGGATCAATTGAACACAATTCAAGAGGAGTCTTGAAAATAATCCCTGCAATGTGTGCATTAGCTTGCCTGAGAAAGTCATGGAGATCATCCCAAGCATACTCTGCACAGCTCAAAGTAATGAACCAGGTAGGTACACCTAGATTGCGTAACATTCTCCTTAGCTCATCTTGACAACGAAACCAATATTCATGGGTACCACGTTGGCAAGCCATGATATTCACCAAATTACTTTATAATACCTCATCTTTACAATCTACTTTTCCCACAAAACCTATTGCAGTGATGTCATTAAATGGTATTCCTGTTCTCATAACATGGCCTGCAGCATAGGATATCACTGACAGATCACTTTTAAACAAAAGGTGGAAAATGTATGGCATGTTTTGCACAGAACGCAGATCTTCAGAATATAATCTACTGGATCCATACTTTGATGCAGGAATCTGTACTGGACTTTCATCATAACGACCATTTTCTCCTGTAGGAAGCAAAACTGGAAACACTGTGCTTCTAAGCTCTTTTCCCACTTACTCTTCTTTTTGCTTTTGTCATTTGGTACAAGTCCAAAGCATCACCTATCATGTCTCTTGAGTGTAGAAGTTGAATGCTCCAGTGTCCATGTATATCTTCTGCTAGACCCAAGTCAACTTTTTCAAACGGAGCCGAAGAAGCTGATGTGGAACATTCTGTTCTCACACAAGTAACATGTCCCTCTACATCAACATCTTTGCTAAACACATTTTCTATTATAAGCTATTGAAAGCTCTCTTACCCTATCAATTCTCACAAGTTCTTGCCTAATTGTTTTGTCTTTAATAGGTACTTTATTTACTAGGACCACTAATGCGTCTTCTTCTTTTCGATCTACCCTGATAGTTATAATATTCTCCTTCATATTTAAAGTAAAAAACACAACTTTCCCTTTCAGATCATTTTGAAGTTCAAAAGGAGGTAGCTTTTATTCTAGGTCTCTATCCTAACAATTGCTTGTAAAGGATGTACTGTCTGTATGAGAATACTCTCATAGATATTCCGGTTTTCAAGTTCCAGAGGAATTGGAAAAATGTCTAATTTATTATAAACACATCTAGCAGGCATTTTATTATTGTCCATTTTGTCAATACAATATTTACAAACAATCTGCTTTATGCACAATTAAAACCGATCTTCAGCTGGCAAATACAGACCAAGTTTAACCCATTATACTAGATGAGTCTCTACCGTTTTTTCACAAGTATATATTTTTTTAACTTTTGATGTATAGTGAGTTCTCCTGCAACAAACACACACCTTGTCTGGAATGTCTGCAATTTTTTTTGCAAATGTATGAATTTCCTTTTTAAAATCCTCTAATACTGTGCTCTTATTTGAAATTTCAGGGCGGTTCTCTACTCTCTTCAGTTGGTCTTTTTGGCCCAAAGTGTATCATCTAAATATTTTTTACAAACAGAACTGACTTCCGAATGAGTATCTCTTAATAGCATACCATTTAGTATCAGAAGCTGGAGAGCTGGACTTTCTACAAAATACAATCTTCTGACTTGATTACGTATTTAAGTGTGGTGCACAGAAAGCATCCGTATATAATGGAAAATACTGTCACAAATCTGTTGTGATAAGCAAGCCAATGAATGTCGTGGTAGGTTTTTCAGTCTCCTAACTCGGAAAGGCTGAAGGCATTGCAGTAGTTTCATTTTTTGTTTTACAATTGCTCATCTCTATTTTTCTACAAAAAGTCTAATGGCCTGATTTAGATCTTGGCAGATGGCTTACTCCATCATCACGGTAACGGATCTCCTGTACGTCGTACTATAAATCCCATTATATCCTATGGGACTTATATTTCGGTGGACGGATACACATCACCGTTATGACAGAGTAACCCGTCTGGCAAGATCTAAATCAGGCCCTAAGTTTATCAATAGACTTTTGTCTTACGTTGCATGCTTTTCTACACTTCTACTCAAAAACTGGTTGCGAGGTCGTTGACCTAGAACTTCATTAGTTATGAGTACCATTGAGTTGGGTAACAATAAACATCTGTTATTCAATGCCAAGATACCTAAGGATGAACCTGCTATTTACAAATACACAAGTTATGTTATGTATTCGTCTACATTACTCAGCACTAACTTTTCTTTTTCAATTGGTGTCCCTTCATTGATTTCTTATCAACAATCATCTTGGTCAATTGCAAACATAAAGGGCCCGATTACGATATCAGGCAGTAAGCCTCCAACCAGCAGTCGGAGGCTTTCCGCCCTACATGGGAGGTTTAAAGTCCGACCAGCGTCTTAAGATGCCGGCGGTTGTAGTTTAAACATGCGGGGGAATACAACATGGTTCCGATGGAAAAGACTCCATAATCCCTTCAGGATTTCGTTTCTGCCGCCTGGATTATCCTGTCAGTTTCCGACAATCATTCCATGTTGGCCTTTCTGACATGGAAAATATGTCAGAAACCGACACTGGGGGCCCCTAGCAGGGCCCCCTTTCCCCGTGGCTCTCTGCAATGTAGTTGGGGGGCACCAACATCCCTGCACCAAGTGGTGCCTGTCACACTGTGCAGGGATGTTTGAAAACACCAATGTTTCATTGGGAGCTTGTGCTGCAGGCGTTTTCAGCCCTCTGCTCAAGCTCCCATTGGAAAATTGATGTTTCCGACCAAACAAGGTGCAGTCACATCCTAATTAGCTTGTAGGAATCGCCGGCCTATGGTTGGGCGGTTCCTTCACCGCAAATCCACCCAACATCATATTCAGGGCCTAAGTCATATTCCTGTATATAACTTACCTCATAAAAAATGCTTCAGTACTGGAAGTGTGTTTCCACTCTGCCTGGAAATTACTACAATAGTTTGTTTTACTAACTTGAATCTTCTACCAACATTTTTTAAGGAAATTACTTAGTTTATCTAAACATCTCAATCTCTTCAAAATGAGAATGAATAGCTTTCTCTTTAACACAAATTGCTTATCTACTAGAAACTCAACAAACTCTTTCTGCTTTTGGAATGCTCTTCTGCTTTTTAACTGTCTTCATGCTTCTCATAATATTAGAAACTCTAGATGGACACTACTCTTCTTCAGAAGAACATCTGGTGAAGCTCTTTGAATTGCTTTGTCTCAAACCTGTCTGGTTGGTGTTTTGCTTGTTATATGTTTTTTAAAAACAGAATATGATTTTATGTTATATGTTGACACATTTTCAATATTAGTAATACTTGTACAACAGCATTTACATGGTGTAATTCTTGTTTTCAGAAAAGAGGTGCTTTTACTTGATTTCAATAATTTTTTACCATTATCTCCTTTCTTTGGCTGTATTTCATGTTTGGAGACTTCTTTGTAGTACCTCTGATTTCGCCTTTTTTTTCATTGGCATATTTCATTGGCTGAAATCCCTAGACACAAAATTAAAGAGAGATAATATTTATTTCCACTTGTCACACAGTTATTAATGGGTTTGCAGACAGCAAGGTCTCTACTGATGCATCTGAGGATAGTAAAGGGCTAGTGTACAATGTTTTAGACAAACACTAGGCCCTTTCCTACCTGGTTTAACCCCTTCCATGCTGAAGATGGCCCCCGTCCGTCATGCAACACAGTGGGCGTGTGCTGATGACGGCTGGGGGCCGTCATGATCCCGCCCATTCTTTAGAAGTGCCGCACAGGTGAAGAATCGCGGCCGCGCCCAAGGGTTTTAAAAAGGTTGAGATTGGCAGTGTTTATGAAAGAGTTACTCCTTTTAGTAGTCCATATAGAGGGAATTATTTGCTTTATAACAAGATACCATGTCTCCTGACGCCCCTCTAGAGGTTGAACAGTGGGTTGAAAGGGTTTAATAATAAGTCAACTATTGCTATAGACGTTTAATGAGAGTAAAGTGTATTTAGAAGGATCAATGCAAACACGAGGCCTTTCATTATCACATGTTAACAAGATCCAGATTCTGTATGGTCCAGTTTGATCAGAGAGGGGATATCTTTTTAAAAAGTGTATAGAGGTTGTAACAATATAGACTCTCTGTTGAGACATCTATTCACAGTAAAGGGTGGGTGTAAAAGGCTTTACAGAGAAAATTGCCCTTCTCTAAAGATGTTTTCTCTGAGTGAATAGGATGTTTACTTCACTACAGTACCACCCCCCCCCCTAATGATTCATTTGAACAGAATGTACAGTCTGTCTAGAAAGATTAGGAGAAAATATTTGCCTTATGCTAGCATATTTCAGCACACTATTCATTTTGTGTGGTAGAGTTTGATGAAACAGTCATCCTATCTGACAATACCCTGTTACAGCACACTCTCTAAGTGACAGCTAAACAGAGAGCTAATCCTTTGTGCGTATGACCTTAGAGAATTAGTGCCTCCTGTGTTACGTAGATTTATAAACAGCAAGGTCTCTACTCATATCTGTGAACAGAGTAAAGTGTATATGTAAAAGGCCTCTGAAAAACGAAAGATCCTCTGCTACTACATTTCAACACAGAGGAGATGAGGCTTAGTAAGGTTTGATGTAAAAGTGGAGGTTTGTAATACAATTCCATTCAGAATGAATGGGTCACTTCTGTTAGAACATTCCCTCTCTAGTAATAAGTCTGTAGAGCTAATAGGTTGGGTGTAAAAGGCTTTAGCAATCTAGCCCTGTACAAAGCCATCTCCTCTGAGAGACCATGGTGTATGAATGTGTTTGCAGGCAGCAATGTCTCTACTTATACCTCTGAAGAGAGTAAATGGTTAGTGTACAAGGTTTTAGACAAATACTAGGCTCTCTCCTACCTGATTTAAACAGTGTGGTGTTTGGCTGTGGTAGTGTTTATGAAAGAATTACTCTTGTACAAGTCCATACTGAGTGAATTATTCACTTTTATAATAGAACATCATCTCTCCTGACGCCCCTTTATAGGATCAACAGTGGATGTGCAGGGCTTTACTAATGAAGCTATATATTTCTACAGAGATGTCTTGAGAGCAAAGGAATTTGGTGCAGGTGAGAAACTACTATCTGTCTACTGACACTTCTGGGGAAGATAAAGGATGTAGTAGAAGGATCTAGGCCTTGTATTATCACAGTTTAATGGGGCACAAAATCATTATGGTTCGGTTTGAAGAGAAAGGTGCTATCTTTACTATAATTATATACAGGCTAGATGCTTCTTTTTTTAATAATAACATAGAATCTCTGTGGAGACATCTATTGATAGTGAAGGATGGGTGTGAAAGGCTTTACTGAGAAAGTCATCCCTTTTTTAACATGACTTGCCTGAGTGAATAAGCCGTTCAGTACAGTAAGCCCACCCTCTATCATCATTTTCCTGAGCAGAATCAACAGTCTGTGTAGAAGGATTAAGAGAAAAACTAGGCCTTTTCCTAGTATAGTTCAGCATGCTGTACATTCTCCATGATAACGTTTGATCAAACAGTGATCCAATCTCATACTACCCTGTAACAGTATTCTCTCTAAGTGAGAGCTCAATAGAGAGGTAATATGTTGTGTAGAAGACCTTAGAGACTTAGAATCTCCTGTGTTACATACCTTTATAAACATCAAGAACTGTACTGATATCTGTGAATAGAATAAAGTGTGCATAGAGAAGGCTTCAGGCAAACACTTGCCCCTGCTGGATACCTGTATCGCTTTAATGGCGTCTGAAGTGTCCAGGCCCCTTCTTGATTCAAGGGGACTGCTGGGGACATGGTCCCACCCCAGGAGGGCTCTCCAGTGTGTGGGCAAAAAAACTGCCAAGAATGTGTCTCATGATGCGGAAAACCTGCAACGCTTTAACACCTTGGCTGCGCAGTATATTCCTCTGCTGTGCTGGGCCATAATGATATTGGGTGTGGTCATGACGAGCTCAGCTCGTCATGAGCACACGAGCACCGTGCCTCATGACGAGCTCATCTCGTCATATGCACCGAAGGGGTTAATGGCGTCTGAAGTGGATATTCAGTTTGTGGCTGACAACTCCATAGCTGTTGCTCGTTATATTACCTCTTACATAACTAAATCTGAAAAGACGGAGATGAAGGATATGTGGGAAGAGATGTTTGCTGAAAACTCTTTAACAAAGAAACTGTGCTGCTTCAGTTTAAAGAGGCTTTCACACAGGGGAAATAGGACCTTATGAATGCTGTGATCAGTTCAGTTCTGCTAATATATACTCTAAGTTGCAAGGAAATATTTGGATGAGTCAATACCTAGCAAGCATGTGAAATAGAGTATTAAAGTATTTTCCAGAAATTAAGTACCTTGCAGAATTTGAGAATACTAATATTGTAACAAAAAACACATTGGGCACCTGCTATCCAAAACTGAGTCCATATCTTTAAAATATATGTGTTTATAAAATACTTCAAAACTACAGATATAGAAACAATGTGACAGAAAGTGTAGATGTAAGTATATTTGCAGTAGTTAGCTGTGATGATTATTTGGTAAGACATAGCAGAGGCAGTCTGATTAATCATAGAAAACTGAGTTGCCAGACTTCTGAAAAAAATTGAGTTTTTCTATTTGGCACGTCCACAGCTCTTTAAGCCTTGGCGTTCTGAATCCGAATTACTATGAGAGTTTGACGACTATGAAGACCTTTTCAATGCTACAAAGAATTGCATTGAGTATTCAGTATTTCCTAACTATTTGAAAATGTTACATACTGGAATTGAACAGGAAGAATCAATAGCCGCAGAGATAGCTAAGTAGAGTTCACAGAGTAGCCAAAGTTTAGGTCCTCTAAGTCAAGATCCTCTTGGACAGTAAGTATTTGAAAATGAAGCTTTCATTGCGGTAACTGAGGTGGAGACTGCAATGCAACTAGCAAGACAGGAAACTATTGATTTGGAAGACTTAGTTGCACAACTAAATGACTAGCAAAATGAAATATACATGGAAGTGAAAGAAAAAGTTGAGCATGGATTCCTCCATGTCAAGAAAGAGTGTGAATGCACATCATTTAAGCTTATACTGATGTATGTCAGCCGTCAAGCTGGCAATGGTAGAAAGCTTTTAATACAAGTTCTCACTGTTTTCCTATGGAAGACTACAGAGTGTAATTTGTCATTTGTAGTAACACCATCCGCTGGATTAGCTGCACATATTATCAAAGGAATTATTTTCCATTGACTGGTGATGCTGCCTGCGGAGCATAAAAACAAGTAGAATATTAAGTTATCCAGTAAATTTTGCCATGAAGTGTCAAGAGGGCTAAAAAAATTAAAACTTTCAATCATCAATTAAGTGAGCATGGTCTGAAATGTAATGCTTGCCTTTGTACATTTAAGAAGGCAACAGATTGGATCATGGTCTGGTAAGAATGCCGACCGGGTGTGTTAACGCTCAGCTCCTGGCCCACCGGAAACTTCCAAAGGTCTCCCCCTGCTTCATGATGCCTAACCATCACTAAATGCTACAAAATCATTCCTCAGTCAGCTAAGAAGAAGATGTGGCCGTAAAGACTTCCACTTGAGACGGGGGAGGCATTGTTGGAGCCTCTATTGTGTAGCATGGCGGTTGTGGCCTGGTGAGCCTGGGCTACTTGATGGTGAAAGTCCCTGCCCCTCCGAGTGCTTCTGGGAGAATGGTGGGGGCAGGTGGCGCTGAGGCAACATCTCCTCCTGCCCTGCTGTGGCACTCTGGAGTGTGTGATGACGTGAGGTTGCCTGGTGCACTGGTGAGAAGAGGACTGCTGCGCACATTAAGGGCTCCTGGGACTATGGAGATTGGTGGCCCCAGGTTGAGCCCACCCCAGGGGAGGGATGAGGAGCCGGTGATTGTACTAACGTGCGTGACAGCTCGGAGGCAACTGCTGACTGAGACGCACTACCTCATCCAAACTACTGGTTTAAACCCAGCGACCTGCTGGGTTCCAATTCTTGGCCTAATTGCCATATGAGGACTGCAGGGCAGGAGGCCTGACCATGTTGCCGAGCCTGCTATGCACTTCTTGGTGGGGCCGCAACAGAGACCCTCCCCACGTTCTGGTTCTGCTGCCCCTGGGGAATGGTAATAAAAGGCCTGCATTGTCAGCTTGCCTAACTCTGGAGCACGAGGCAGCAGCCATCAGAAGGTACTTATTGATTCTGAACTTCTGCTTCCTGATTTGGAGTCTGCTCTCCCCTTCTTACCTCCCTGGTCCGCTCCATCGATTTTCATGGACTGCAGTAGTGTACTGGAGACCCCTGACCCCTCCAGGCTGTGAGTGCTAGACAGTCGGTCCCCTGACCCTTTCTTCCCCAGCATGTTTGATGTTCCCACCTGGAGTCACCTGCCTGATTAGGACTTGGTCCGGCCAGTGTGATAAGGGAAGTTGAGGAAAATAGGGTGCGTTCTGGTCCTGGAGCTCAGCTAATAAATTGGAGGAAGTGGTAGTCGAGACTTCTCAGCCTGCTTGAGGACAGGGTCCTAAGGAACCAGAGGGGTGAAGATGGGAGAGGTGCACAGGCTGAGTCAACTTGTGTCTGTGGGTGGGCTGAAGTCTTTCCACCCTGGTCTAACTAGCCCTCCTGTGAAGCACCAACATGGGTAGTCAGACTGTCCCAGGGCCCCAGCAGACAAAAATGAATCAATGTACGGCCAGTGGTCTGCCAGGAAAGCAGCCTGACAAGATGAGGGGTAATGTGCAGATGCCCCATGGGCCCTACTGGTGTTTAAATACTGGTGACCATCGAAACATCAAGTGCCAATGTCCAAACCAAGGTTGAATCCATTGCACTGGATGTGTACCTCCTAAGGGCAGATCTCCAGAAGTTGGCAGATCGCTCAAAGACCACGGAGCAACAGGTAGCACAGATACAGGAAGAACTCTCTTTCCTCAGGGCCACAGTGCAGACCCTGATGGCACAGGTGCAGAGACTGGAGGCCCGTGTGGAGGACGTTGAGGGTCACTCCAGGAGGTGCGATCTATAATTCGTAGGATTCCCTGAAGTGGTGGAAGGCTCTGCACCCAAGCTATTCCTGGAAAGGTGGTTCAGGTATAAGATTCCAAACACTATCCTGTCATCTGTGTTTGTTTAGGAGAGGGCCCATTGTGCTTTGGCCCCATCTGCCTCCGAGGGGGCCCCACATTGGAAATTGATGGCAAAACTCCTTAATTACTGGGACATAAATGCCACCCTTCATGAGGTACGGCTGCATAGGAACCTGGAACATGAAAATCATGTAATCCATATATTTCCGGACTATACCCAGTTGGTCCAGAAGCAGAGACAGTCATTTGCGAGGGGCAAAAAAACCTGAAAGCTATTGGTCTAACATACATGCTGTTGTACCCTGTGAAGCTGAAGGCACTTCATGAGGGTCAGTCTCACTTCTTTGTGACCCCAGACAAAATGTGGAACTGTCTAGAAGCCCATGGTGGGAGTTGCCCTTCTGGACATAGTCTGGGACCAGAGAGCACTGACTCGCAGGGTGGTCGCCGGCGAGGGATTTCGCACCGGACTCGCTCCAGGAGGCGATGAAGATCAGCCTCAGCTGCCCGAGTGGTGGTGCAGCATGACAGAACTTTGGATATAGAGGCCCGGAGACAGGAGAGGGAGGAGGCCGAAGCTCTTGTAGAAGCAGTTACCTCAGCAACATCTGCTGAAAGCAGCTCAGAGATGGTATAGGACACACTGGACTCCAAAATTTAGCAGAACTTACCACTCTTCAATTTAAAGTAGCCTGCTGGCTCGGCACAGGTTGTGCTCTGCTCTTCCTTTCCGGCGAGGTGACAGCTAGGAGGGCTGAGGCTTGCGGTCTTGTGTGGTCAAAAGAGACTGACTGAGGTGACCACTGCTAGAACTGTTGGTTATCCGACTCTAGTAACTATAATCACACCATTGGGGGAGGTCAAGAAGTGGTCCACAATGTATGTAGGGCAAGTAGGTTCTTGACTGAGTGTAAGCAGGCTGGTCTAAGGGCTCGGTGGCAGCTGCTTCTCCTTTCGTACCCCCGTTCTTTTTTGTCTGCTTAAATCCTCATACGATGGAGTCCTCACCTGTCCTACTGTCTCTCTCTCCATCCCCCCTCCCTCTTTAATCTGGGGAAGGATGCCTGTTTCTTCTGTTTTTGAATAATTTTCCTTCTGTGGTACTTGAAGCACTACTATGGTATCAGGGGCTTGAGGGTGGACAACAGATCTCTCTTGCCTTATATACAAATAGTTGTCCAGTTTACATGGTTCCTTATATTCATGAGTGGTGTAGGAGTTGGGTAGGGGTGGGAGAGGTGCCAATCTGGTGTCTCGTTTGGGGAAAGTTAATTTGTTCCAGTTTATTTTTAACGGAGGACTATGTATCACTTCATCCTACCCACCAGAATACTGGAAGGGACAGTTCTGTCCTCTTGGTTAACACTGCACAATGGATAGGGCACATGACACCCAACACCTTCATATTATGTATTGGAATGACAATGCATAGGGTACTAAAGTGAAGTGAGGTCTGGTCACATGGTATATATGATGCCAGTGACCTAATGTTGTATTACTTCAGGGATGAATCTGAGAGGGACCCAGTGTTGCCTCCTGGGAAGGGGTGCCTCCATGGTGCCAGCGCACCTGGGATACACCATCAGTTCGAGGGAAGTGGTAATACTTATTAGGGAACAGCCCCCTTTGGGCTTTCCAGGACCAGGGTGGATAAGCAAGGATGATGCATGGTAGTCCACAGTGTCTGGTTCAGATCAAACATTACGGTGGTCAGTGTCTATGCACCACCCATCTTCAGCAATCTGTATATGATCAGGTGATGACGATCCTTTTGGAAACCACCTTGACTACCCACGTCATTGGGGGGGACTTCATTGATGTGATGTTCCCAAATATGGATCTTTCAAGGTTGGCGCTGACCCTAACCAGGCCACCCCCTTTGGAAAGATTTGCTCGCTCCCTGGGTCTCTGCTACTTGTGGAGGCATCACTATCCCTCACGCAGGGATTACTCCTATTTCTCTGGAGTGCACAGGGCTTGAATATCTCTTTGTCCCTACAGGTGAGGCAGCCAAGGTGCTCTGAGCAGAGTACCTGGCTAGGGGCCTGTCAGACCACTCCCCATTATGGGTTACTGTGGAGAGTGCGCGCCGCTAGCAGAGAACGGGTTAAAGACTGAGGGCCCGATTCACAAAAGTAATCTGAGACAAAAGTCTAAATGTTCGACTTTTGGTATTCACAGAAATCCCTTATGACTTCTATCCTTATGTACACACTCGGGTCAGCATTTCAGCACCCAGGGTGGAATTTCCGCATCTGGGCCCGAAATCCCGCAATCTGGACGGAATTTCCACACCCGGGCTGGAATACCCACATTTGGGCCAGATGATCATTTTCCTCAATGCTAAACACCTGTCCAAGTGCCTACCATCCCCCACCATGCTCCAGCTGAAACACTGCAGCCCAACAGCCAAATCCCAGCCCTGCAGTACATATGAAATGATGGCAGACAAACACATATCTTCCAACATGTCTCTGAATGTGTTTGTTGCTCTGCCCCTTGCCATGCGGCAAGAAGACTTGAGGAGAAGGAGGAGAGCAGAGAGGATATTCAGACAAAGGATAAACCTATTTGGGATGTCCAGCCAATATGTCAGGCCCAGATACCATTTTCCTCCAGAATTCATCTTGGAATGTTATGTGAGTGGGAGCAGGAACTTGACTCTGTGACCTGCTGCTCCCATGCCATTCCAGCATATCTCAAGATACTTTCTGCTCTCCATTTCTTTGTGAAGGGGTTGTTCCAAAGGACCTCCAGTGACCTTGTGGGCATCTCTTAGGTAAGCCAGTCGTGGTGTTTGCATCAGGTACTGAGCTGTATCAATTCAAGAGCCCACCTCTGCATGCGAATGCCCCATACACTGGACATGAGACAAAGGGCAGCTAGGGAGTTCTATCCCATTTCTCGCTTCCCACATGTGCAGGGTGCAATTGATTGTACCCATGTGTCCCTTCAGCCACACCTCCCTATTGCACACATATTCTGCAACAGGTACCAATGGCATTCCATCAATGTGCAGGCGGTCTCTGATGCCACTGGGAGATTCATTGATGTGCATGCAGTGTTTCCAGGCAGTACCCATGACAGTTTTGCATTCCACGTGTCACCTCTTGCCCAGCGGACGGCTGCGGGAGAATTTGGCAACATGTGACTACTGGGTAAGTACCAAGCATTAAAAATGAGGGGTAGGTGTAAATGAAATGTATGAATGCCACCTTACATTAAGAACTATTGTACGATAAGAATCATCAAGCCACATACACCAGTATGTGGCTTGTGGCAGTAGTCAACCAGACACTGCATGTACCAAAGTATAGATCATGTTCTGTTTAAATTTAAGAGGGAAATGTAACCTATTGCCCTATCTTACCTCCTCAGGCAATGCTGGACATGCACTCTCCCCTCAACTACTCACACCTCAGTGTAGGTTTAATAGGGTACACATACGAACTCGAGCCATCATAGACCGCACATTTGGTCTCTTGAAGTCACGATTCAGATGTCTTGACTGTAAAGGGGGTGTGCTGATGTACTCCCCTGAAGTCGTATGCAAGATCATCTTAGCCTGTTGTGATTTGCACAACAGAGTTATAAGTCATGGCTTACACATACCTCTTGTACCTCGGCTAACTCTGAATCCAGGCAACTGGACCATTTCACATAACAGATGTCAGGGTATGCAAGTCCGTGATCAGCTGGTTGCCACTTTTTTCACATGAGCAACCTATTGTGTTACGGAAAAAATTTGGTTATCAATGATGAAAGTTGTATAATTATGACTGTCCAAAAATTCCATCCTGAGACTACTTTGCAAGCCACACTTACAGTATGTAAACCACAGCTGTTGACAGGAGTCAAAAGACTGACCCTGCATCAGGTCATGTGCCGATGTTAGCAATCAGTGTAGTGGATGTCTCTAAGGAGTCTGTTGACTCAGAGGGTTAGATGTGTATGTTCTGAGAGACCTTCCCGGACCTTTTGAGAAATGGCGTCTGAATCACAAAAGGGTCTAGCTATTGCATTGTTGAGTTTTTGGCACCAACACATTTGACTCTCCCACAAATGATGGCCCCCCAACGTGAGTGATGATGTTCCGGGTGAAACTGGCACTATGTATCTGGGATACACAGCACTGCTTGCCCCAAATTTACCGTAACACAACAGACAACTCTTGTGTTGAGCACTAAATATGGACTACATGTATTTGTATTTGTAGAGTGCAACATTAATCTCACAGGACATCACGGTGCTAAGATAAAGCAAAGTGCAGATTCATGTATGAATGTGGTATTCAACTCAACTGGTTATTAGATGGGAAATAGGTGAGTCTTTAGATTTTTCCTGAACGTTAGGTAGTCCTCCATCATGCGAAGTTCCAATTTTGAGAATAAACAATCGTACGCTTAACTGAGATCAGTGCCTGATGATGGGATCTTAGGTTGTGCGAGGGTACGTAAAAATCGCATTTTCCCTGTGGGATTTGTGGGCCAGTTTTATATAGCATTCTGTGTGCATGGCACATGTACCATAATGCAAAGGAGGAGAAAACTATCCTCGAATGTGAAGTTGTGCCAGCCCCCCCCTCCCAGGCCAAATGTCATTTAATGGTCTATTCTACCTTTCGTTTCATGTCTATGATTTTCTCTTACACTGTCATTTCAGGTTTCTCCTCTACAGAACAACAGGATGGCAGATCATTTGATCTGTGATGGTGGATGAATCTGATTGAACACAATGGCAGTCAACAACTTCCTGTGATGTATTTCCTGTCTACTATTTCCTGTATGCAATTTCCTGTATGAAAGAATGGGTTCCGGTCCTTTTTCGCAACTTCCGGCACAAATGCGTGCTCTCGATATGCGGAGCATGCGCCTCGTATGCAGACCCGACACGCCACTTTCGGAACCTACACCTACACCGGAGAGTACAAATTCGGGCTAGAAGCTTCGAAAATGGACCGAAACCCATTCTTTCATACAGGAAAATGACATGCAGGAAGTGGTAGACAGGAAATACATCACAGGATGTTATTGACAGCCATTTTGTGTTCACTATCTCACAGATCAGATCCTCTGCCATCCTGCTGCTCAGTTCAACCTTATTACCCCCAAAATGGCTGAGGTTTATGAGGAGAAAGCATCCCCTTTTACTGAAAGGGAATTAGAAATGTTAGCTGAGGGGGTGAATAACAATTATCCTCAGCTATATGGGGGCCAGAGGACCAGCTGAGCAATGCTGCGTGGGCCGGACTATGGGCCAACATTGGGGAGTGCTGCAGTGCAGTGAGCGTGTACACCCGGAAGGAAAGGCCATGCCGCAAGCACTGGGAGGGCCTAAATTGCTGGGCCTGGCACAAGGCCGAGGAGCTATTGGGACAGTCTTCCCAGCACCATGTGCATCGTGCCCGGCTCTCGCCACTGTACAGGTGGTTCCTGCTTGCAGCTTGGCCAGCCCTCCATGCTCAGCTGGAGGAAAATCAGCAGGAGAGATTATATGCAATATGCGTCTGAAAGTATGATGTGAGTGAAGACAGAGCTGTGCCATCATGTGTCCCATGCCTCCATTTACCTATTCTGTGTCTATGCAGCAGTGATCTTGAAGCAAAAGGCTCACTGTATCACATTGACTGTACAGGGCAGAGTGCATTCTGAGAGTGGTAGTTTTATTATGAAAACTGGGGAATTGAGCCACACACATGCATTTTTACAGAAATTTGCACTGACAGCACCACTAACAGTGATTCAAGAGCATCATAACTGAAGTGTGCATTAGATGAGGAATGGTACAGACACTGTCTAGTGTGTGTATGATAGTCCATTGGGTATTGAATGCTGAGACTTGCATTGATTTTGATGAGTCTGGATTCTAATTAAGACATGGGGTCAAGACAGACTTTGAGATCCTTGCCTCACTCTTAAGTGTGTCCAATTGTGCCTAGTGTGTCCACAAACACATGTCTTATCTTCCGTGGCTTGTATGCCATTTTACAAGTCCAGATAGCTGTAACAACTAGCCAATACTGTTCACCAGTGTACAGCACTACCTGATTAGTCTTCGAAGCCAATATGTGGCACTGGATTGTCAGCTTTTGTGAGGGAATATCATAAGGTTATACTCACAACTTAGCAAACCTAATAGCCCAGACCCTATATGAATGTGTGACCCCCAATCAGCATTTGTGTTGTCTCAATCAGTGCTACACAGCAGATGACACTTGTCTGGAAGTGAAAGTGCAGAGACTCCATATCACAGGCCCATTCCAATACCATCTGGACTCTCCCTGATCTCCTTTTGTAGACTGAGTTTAGAAGCTGCCTATGTAGCAGTGAGAAGACACACAGATCAAAAGAATGCCAAAGTTGAGGGCTGTTCAGTACAGAGGTGTAAGCTACCAAAATTCAAGTGAGATGTCGAACTCAAATCAGGAGATTACAGTGAACATATACGTAATTTAATCTCCTAATCAGTGACAACTGTATAGTGTAAGCAGAGGAGAACAAAGTCTGCCCTTGGCTCATCTAGGCATGTGTCATGTTCTGACGCGTACAACCACTATATCATGATTTGTCCTACATTTCAGTGGGCTCACCTGGCCAAGAGGAGCAACAACAGGACACAGTTTGGAGCAGGACATCTTTGGTGCTCCTGCAGCCACGACCTCCATCCACAAGTGAGGGAGAAGAGGAAGAGGCAGGACCTTCTACGTCAGGAGGCAGGAGAATTGAGCCCACCCAGACTGAGCAGGAAGACACCTCTGTTGCTACAGACCAGACGGAGGCTGAGGATATTGAAGGGGGAGAGATCTACTCTCCCCCGGACCATACGCAACTTTCTTTTGGTGAGGTGTCCCGGGGCTGGCCACTACACAACCTGGGCCTGCCATCAGCCCCTGCCTAACTCTAGAGGCCCCCATTCTATTTGGGCCTTCAGCTGCATCCCCTGCAACTAATCCCCCTCATAGTGGCTACCAGGAAGACACCAACGTCGGCTCTGAACCCGAAGAACAACACCCTCATGTTCCAACCAAACCCCGTCCCTGTGTTGTTACTCCTGTAGCTGCACCACATGAAGTGATGTGGGCATGTGAGGGTCAGAAAAACATGGCCTCTCGCATAATGCTGCAGATGTACTGAGCTGCGCATGATGCGAGAGAAAAATGCACAAGCTACGGCCACAGTCGCTGCCAATGTGTGTTTGGGTTTAAAGCATTTATAAAGCGCACGTTCACCAGGCGGTTTCATGGCGCTGTAGTGTACTGAACCTAGAGGGACAGGAAGATCAGGAGGGAAGCAAGGAAAAGGCAGTTTATAAAGGGAAGGCTTTTGAGAAAAGGAAAGTTTTTAGCTCCTTTCAGAAGAGTGCATATTGAGTGGAAGATCTGAGGTGGGCGGGCAGAGAGTTCCAAAAGGCAGGGGCGAGTGTGGAGAATTTCGTGCCCCCCCCACTTTTTACGCCTGAAGCGGGGAACTGTCAACAATTGTTGGGAAGGTGAGCGCAGTTCCCTGACGGGGGCGTAGGCTTTCTTTTCCGAGGAGATGAAAGGAGGGGCTGCACCGACCCGGGCCTGAAAGGTGATACATCCCATCTTGAACTGAGCTCGCTCTCGAATGGGGAGCCAGTACAAGGACTTGAGGAGCGGAGTGACGTGGTGAAATTTGGCCAGGTTGTGAACCAGGCGGGCGGCCTGGTTTTGGACCAGCTGTAGTCGGCGCATGCTATAGGCCGGCATGCCACAGTATAAAGCGTTGCCGTAGTCTAGACGAGAGATTACCATCGCCAGGACAATACGTTTTAAGGCAGAGAGAGAAAAGAAACGGGAAACTTTGTGGATGGTGCGGAGTGAATGGAAAGAAGAGGACGCCACTAGGCTGACCTGAGAGTGCAGAGTGAGTTGGTCGTTCAGCTTAATCCCAAGTGTTTTCACAGAGGAAGATGGAGAAGGGGGTGGACCACGGGAGGGGGACCAGAAGAGAGAGGTCCAGGGACTGGAGCAACCACCTGTCAAAACCAGCTCAGTTTTGTCTGGGTTTAACTTCAGGTGGATGTAATTCATCCAGTCCCGGATGAAGATCATAACAGACTGGAATTTGACCATGGACTCTGGGGATGGGGACAAAGTAAAGATAAGCTGAAGGTCATCCACATAGTTATAGACGGAGACCTCCATTTGCTGAAGGGCAAAAATGAGAGGGGCAATATACAAGTTAAATAAAAGAGGGGAAAGGGAGGTGCCTTGAGGGACACCGCATTGTACTTTCCGGAGGTCAGCCGAGAAGTCGCCCAGGCGCACTGCCTGGGTGCGGTCCCTCAGGAAGGAGGACAGCCAAACCAAGGCCAAGCCTCCAATCCCGCCGCCCTGACACGAGAGAGTAAGATGGAATAGTCAACCGTGTCAAAGGCGGCGGAGAGGTCGAGGAGGACCAAGGCCTGGGGATGGTTAGTGTCCATGCCCTCTCTGAGGTTGGGTGCAGCCATGTTGTCTGTCCTATCCCAACCTCCTTCCCACACCACCTTCAATGTCTCCCCCCTGTCCGTTGCATCACACTGTTTCCCCCATACTCCTCATGTTTCCCAACCCCTTGTGGCGCCTGGTCCTGCACCTGCCAGCCAGGAGCCCGCTTCGGACTCAGAGGATCTGGACATTGTGCAAATTGAGGATGACCAGAAGGACACTTGACCTGTTGGACAAATTTTATTTAAGGACAATTATTTACTTTTCCCTTGTATATAGATTGGCTTCCCTGACGCTCCCTGACGTGTCATATTTATGTTACCCCAACCCCCTCCAAGTCCCCTTCTGCTTCTGTATTAAGAACATCATTTGTTTTCCTTTCTCCCTTCTAAACGGACTGTTGTATTCTACTCCCTTTTTTGGCATAAAATGTTATTTTGAATCATACTTTATCTTGTTTAACTTCATTGTGAATGTCTTGTACAAAATATGGACATATATTTGGGGAGGTTTTTTCCCTGCACATGAGAGCTTGTTGCAATGATGGGGTTGCACTTGTACATGTGTCATGCACAAACATTCATACTCAAATCTCTAGGCCATCACAATTAATAAACAATAGTAAGACGTACTCTTGACTTGTGATGAGATTTTCTTTTTATTTACACATATTCACACTAAACAATTTTTTTTAGATGTGATCAATGGGGATCGAGCTTGTGACTTCGCAAATTTGGAGTTGGGGATCGCTGTGAGGGATTATTTTTGGGTTGTCACCAAGGTGCAAGTTGGTGTGGTGCATGTGCCTGTATAGGGCGAAGTTCATGTGAAGGGGCAGATGGTGTCTGTACAGTTGGTGTTTGTGCCTGGACAGGGGGTGGTTGTGCAGGTGGTGGTAATGCCTGTTCAGGGGGTGGTGGTAGATGTGCAGGTGGGGAGGTGCCTGTTTAGGGGTGGTAGTATATGTGCAGGTGGGTGAGTGCCTGTTCAGGGGGTGGTGGTGGTTGTGCAGGTGGGGGGACTGCCTGTTCAGGGGGTGGTAATGGATTTGCAGGTAGGGGGAATGCCTGTTCAGGGGGTGGTGGTGGATGTGCAGGTGGTGGGAGGGCTTGTTCAGGGGTGTTGTTGGATGTGTAGGTGGGGGAGTGCCTGTTCAGGTGTGGTGGTAGATGTGCAGGTGGGAGGAGTGCCTGCATAGGGGGCAGTGATGGGTGTTTACACTTGCTGTGGTCCTGTGCAGTTTGTGCAGGGAGAAGTAATGGCTCGCCTCCCTGCATTAACCATGAAGGGAGACTTTGGATAACTTTCAGCATGGCCGGCATCATCTTCATGGCCAAGGCATGGTGTCTTGCACTCTCTTCCCTTTTGATAGATATCATGTCTCTGATATTCTTGGACATGTCTTGCCAAGATCTATCCATCATGTCCAAAACATGGGTCAGTCTATCCACCAACTGAGGGATTTGATGCATGTCCTGCAGGGCCTCAGGAATGTCTGACAGGGTAACCCCTATGGCATGAATGTCCTGCCTCACATCTGCCTGCTGTTGGAAGAAGTCCTGCTCCTACTGGCCACCATGGCCGGGGCAGGCCCTCTCTGCAGGGGTTCGCCATGGAAGAGACTGTCAGGTTTAACAGCAGGGGGAGGGTGGAAGGTGAAAGCCTGTGGATAGGAGAATGGTACCTAGGGGATACCTGCACCACAACAGGGTTGGTACTTCCCTCAGATGGTGGAGAGAATGCCTGGAATACACTGTATAGGGAGGAGTGTGTAGGGGAACCACCACATCTGTACTTGATGTTAGGGCTGTGAGGGAGTAAAATATGTGTTGGGGTGCGTTTGAGCTGTGGCTGGTTAGCTCTCTGCTGAGGACAAACAACCTTTCTTTTTGGAGGCTGAGGTACTTTGCTGGGTGGAGGGTGTGAGTCCTTGCCAAATTTGGCCGATGTGGGACATTTTCTGGCCATGGCATCTGAATCATCATCCTCTGAGAGGATGGACAGATAGTCTTCATCATCGTCAAATTCTTCTGCCTCCTCAGGTACTTCATCCTCCTCTTCTTGTGCAGTACTTGCAGCCGACATTACTACCTACAGGATCAGTGAATTTTCCCCTTTGTAGCCCGTGCCCAACACTGGTGGAAGATCCATCCTCCTTATCATCATCATCACCTGGAACACAGAGGTTGCAACAGGATAAGTAATTGACCTAGTATAAGATGTGGTGCAACACAAGGGTTGGTCCTATTGTACTTTGCATCAACAGATGAAGCACGTGTGTAGGGGATTTGGATCTTTGTCATGGTTTTGGAATCTATGATAGGGAAACACTTCACTGCACACTTACCAGATGGACATGTGCAAGAGGATTTCACTGCTGCAGCCAGGATCTCTTGCATTCCCCAGGGATGGTGTTGTACGCTGCACTGGTGTCATCTAGTCAGCAGCTGTGATGAGACATACATATCCATATTTCAGTACACAGATGGCAGATTTGAGCTAACATGTATGTGTCATTCTCAATGACAATTGATATGATATTCCGGGGCAATGTGCAGCATGTTTACCTCATGGACTTTACATGTGGGACCCATCAACAGACAAAAGTGTATGAGAAGAATACTGATATTTGAAGGAAGGGGGTAAATAATCAGGATGCCTCCGCATTACATTGATTACACCTTCACTGTTAAGACCATCTTGCCTCATGAATATAAAGCTGTCTGTTGACAAGTCGAAAGGAGTGTACATCACCAGGCTGACCAGTTTCACATGTGCACATCAGATCAAACATTGCTTTGCAGAGTTCACATGTGCAATGTGCAATAGTCAGGTACATTTTGTGGCTCATTTGTGCTTCCCTACAATTGAAATCACAAAGCTCATTTTGGACTGAAAGATCACACATTTTTTATGTCCATCCTTTGAGTGTCCTCTGTTCCCATAATCCATTTACAACATCATGGTAGTACTTAGCTGACAACGGATGATGTCTTGTACAGCAGACATCCCAACCTCGCATATTATACACTCACTTATATAGGTGAATACAGTAGAAGAGGAGGCAAGCAGAGTGCAACATTTGACTAGGACCCCAATTGTGGGTCCGTTGAGAAGCTTGATGGTTGCCGCCTACACTGGATTTGCATTTTGCTTTTCTGCCAAGAGATTTGAAAATGTCACTTCCTCAAGATTCACCTTAGCAGCCCATACATCCATCACAAAAGTACACAACTGGCATCAATGCAACCCTCATCTTCACCGATTTCAATAGGATTTGTCCCTTGATATTTTGCAAGAGAATTTTCATATCATTGAATTACATTCCAGTTGTGTTTAGTACACTTCATAAGATACTATAAACTATTTTATGTCAATTCTGCACTCACTTGACATACATTTTCTGTCATCCTTTTACTAGCAACCATGGTGTGATCTGGTATGTGGTTAAATACCATATGTAGGCATATTGTGATGCAGGACAACAGTGATGTAAAACACATACAACATACAGCACAAATTAAAGGCACATTTCATAAGTATGAGCATTCAGGTACATTATTCTTGGGTTTACTCACCATGGCCCGCACCTGCCCAGTGTGTGGTCCCTGACATGATGTCACAGCTAACCTTGTAGCAGAAGTCAATAGGTGTACCGGAATCTGGGATGACATAATTGGACCTACAATGATAAGTGTGTTTGCAACTTTACATTTCAGCTGCCACATGTGATGCATTCAATTTCAGGCACAAAGGATAAGCCAGGGCAGTGTGCATGCACACCTGTGCAATGTGACACACAGACATGGATGTCTGTGTGCCACATGGCACACAAGTCCAGAATTGGGGTGCTAGAGGGTGTCAAAGTGACACCCCCTGCACCCTTGCAGGATTCAGTATTTACCGATTCTGTAGATACCGAATCTGTAATTCACATTGATTCCTATGGGCTTCAAGGCCCATAGGAAAGCCCATAGGAATCAATGGGAAATACAGATTCAGTATTTACAGAATCGGTAAATACCGACTCTTACAGATTCGGTAATTTTTTACCTACATCTGCCGCCTTCCAATTTACCGACTTTTAAATATCGAATCGGTATGACTCGGTATTTAAGAGTCGGTAAATCGGATTTACGTACATCTGGCCCTTTGTCTACAAAAACCATTACAATATAGTGGAGACTCCTTTTTGACTTGTTGTGGCACTCGATTCCAGGATTGAGTTCACAGTTCTGGAACTGTTGATGGAATACATGTAATGTTCCCAAATCACAAAGGTATGATGAGCCTAGATATCTTATTTTTTGTTTTTTGCTATTCACAAATGTCATTTGCTAAAGGTAAATAAACTTTAAGAATTCCAATAGTTGTAAAGTTAGATTTTAATCTCCAATTACCTTCGAGATTCGGGCTCTATATGTCCCTCAGTTGTCTGATGACAATGTATGCATTTTGTCCATCTACTGACCAGTTTGACTTATTAGTTAGTGAGGGTGGTATGCCTTGCTCTCGATGAAGATAAAGGGGTTTCTGCTACTGTGGTTGTCTGTACTCTGGCTGAATGTGTCAATAGTTGAGAAGAGAGAAATGTAACTAATCGAAAATTTACATTTGTAACTTGTCTGACATTTCCTCATACCTTCTGCATGCTAAAAGTATTGTGATGTACTGGCGCGGCTGGTGCAGGTAGGAGTAGTGAGGAGTTGGGGTTGTAAGGGCGGGCAGGGTGGTAAATTGACAACGGAATTGGGGGAAAATGTCTTAAAATAAGGATTCTCTCACCTTGTGCTTGGTGATGTGAAAAGCACAAGGTGAGTTATTTTTTAAATAATTTTTAGTAATTTTCCCTATTCCAGTGTCTGTGGATTTTTCTCTGCACTGCACCCCCACTTCCCCCCACCCCTGATGTTCTTGACTGATCCGGCTGCGTCTGCATAAGTGGAAGGGGCATTTTGTCAATTGCTATGCTACTTAACAGTGTTAGGTAAATACGGCAGAAGTACTAGACCCATGTTTTCAAAAGTGGAAATGGGATTTGCGTTTCTAGGACAAAGGATTTGGGGACTTGTGGTGCAACATACAGAGGGAAACACATGAGTCTCTGTCTGATTATATTTTTATATAAACTTTGGACAACTTCCTTAATCACAATGGGGTGCAACAAAGATAGTCATTTTATATACTTGTTTGTGTCATCACATTTACCAGGTACCACGTTGCAGACGTCACTCACAGGAAGCCCATGGAGCATGTGGGGGTGGGTTGTGGTGAGGACGCCCTTCTCAAGTTTAGTGAGACAGATGCGGGTTCCAGATTGTGGGCCGGGGAGAATTCTGGAGTCACTCAATCCTGGCGAACTTCTCCTTCATCCGCCTCTTTTCGTCTTGCCGCTTCTTCTTGATGTCACAGACTGTGCACACATCCTCCCCCAATGCTGTGACAGCAGTAGCTAAATGCTGCCATAGAGCTTCCTTCTGTGTGCCACTGGTGCAGTAAGGGGGGAGACCATGTAGCCATTTGTGGTGCCTCACAATGAACTCCACAAACATGGTGGTCTCCTCATCTATGAAGTTTTTCTTCCTCCTCAGTTGGCACATTTTCCAGTAGTGATGCACAGAGAAGAAACACAGGAACTCTCTGTGGCCAAACCTGTTCCTTGAATGGGTGCTGCTTTTATGTGGTTTGTGGTGCTGGTCTTGCAGTTGGTGTTAATTGACTTCATCGGATGCAGGTGGGGAGATGGTAAGCACTTGGACAGGTGTTTAGCATTGAGACAATGATCATCCGGCCCGAATGCGGGTATTCCTGCCGAGAAGCAGAGATTCCGACTCGGGTGCGGAAATTCCAGCCCGAGTGCGGTATTTCCAGCCCAGATGCGGAAATTCCTCCCCGGGTGCAGAAATTCCGGCCTGAGTGTGGACGTAAAGATAGGAGTCATAAGCAATTTCTGTGAATCCCAAAAATTGCAAGTGACCTCTGTAAATACCAAAACTCGTATATTTAGACTTTTGTCTTAGATTACTTTTGTGAATCAGGCCCTGAATGCGTGGGACCTGAGGGATGCTGATTTGCCAATTATATTAGAAAAGACACAGAGCTATACTTTCAGGAGAATCAGGGATCAATTGACTCAGGAGTGGTCCTATGGAGGCCTACAGAGCAGTGCTATGGGACATGGCACAGAAACCCTGGCCCGGAAGAAAAAGATAGAGGTAGCAGAGGTTGAGAGCCTGGAAAGACAGATTGTGGCCCTTAAGAATTCCCCTGGGGTCGGACTGACCCCAATACCTTGTGCTCTCTTGAAGTGCTCTGGCGCACATACTGAGACCTGGCGACGGAAGAGGCCCATAGTCAGCTTTTGGTAACACAGCATTGACTCTATGGTGCTGGAGATAAAGCGGGCAAGTTGCTGGCCTGGCTCGCTAGACGCGGAAGTGGCATCCCGCTGGATCCCCAGTATTGTGGACAAGACCGGGGACCTCCATTCACCTGACATGGCCCTAGCGGACACCGTTGTCACATATTATGCCTCCTTCTATCAGGCCCGACCATTGATGGATGTTCCCCAGATAGCAGACTATCTGGCCACAGTAGTACTGCCGGTGTTGGCCCCCGATGATCAGGCAGAGCTGGATGCCGATGTTATCCTGGAGGAAGTTGTGGCAGATATCACCAAATTGAAGTAGGGTAAAACACCGGGACCCAACGGCCTTCCCGGCTGAGTTCTTCAAACACTATTCAGTCCTTTTGGTCTCCCCATATGCTCAATCTCTTCAAAGAATTGCGAAATTGATGTGCGCTACCTCCTGACCTTCAATATACAAAGATTGTTGTGATTCACAAACAAGGTATACCCGACACCGACTGTCATTCCTACTATCCTATATCTTTACTAGAAATTAAGGTGAAGGTGCTAGCCACCGTTCTTGCCAGGTGACTTCTGACAGTTATTTTTCGGCTTATACATCAAGACCAATCCGGATTCATGCCGGCACAGTCCACGTGCCTTACTCTCCTGCACCTACACAATTAGATAACAGCGGTTGCCTTGAGAACAGACCCCCACGACTTCTTGGCACTGGATGCAGAAAAAGCATTTGATACCATACATTGGCCCTTCCTTCATCAGACGCTCAGTAAGTTCAGCTTTGGCTCCCAATGTCTGCAGACCGGGTAAATGGGGTTTCTCCTTGGTCTTCACCATACAGCGTGGCACCCCGCAGGTATGCCCCTTGTCACCCCTACTGTTTCCACTATCAATTGAGCTGCTGGAGGCAATGGTTCTTTCCCATCAGAGCATCTGAGGGTTTACGGTCTCAGAGATGGACAGTACAGAGGATAAAATCTTGCACCAGGCCGATGACATCCTGTTGTGTGTCACTGAGTCTGCGACCACCATATCACTAATCCTCTCTGTCTTTGAATTCTATGGGGCCCATTCAGGTTATCGTATGAATTGGAAAACATCTATAATGTACCACCCCTTTACCCCTTTAGGTCTTACCGATCTTCCTATGGAGCTGCACGTCATGACTGATGGCTTTCAGTATTTAGGATCTATGTGACACCACACCAGGAAACATGCTTTATTAAGAACCTTGGAAGAGTAATTACCGCCTATCTGGAAGAGGTGAAAGAGTGGTGTGCGCTCCCCTTCACATGGGTAGAGTTGCCATTTTTAGGTTGAGCGTAAGCGTATGACCACCTGTACACTTTAATGTACATATATCTCTGTGGGCCAAATTAGTCATGGGCGAATTTTGCGAATTCGTGATTCGCAAATTTGCGAATTTGCAAATTCGTGATTCGCAAAATTTGCGAATTCTCGCGAATTTGCGGATTTCTTTGTTTTTGCGAGTTTGCGGGGCTCTTGGCGTGTTCGCAGGGTGCTTTGTGTGTTCGCGGGGTGCTTTGCGTGTTCGCGGGGTTTTTTAGTGCAAGCCCGCAATGCACGCTCTGGTTCATCACTGCCACCCTCTCGTTTTTTGTGCCCTTCTGCCCTCTGCCCCACTCATTTTTTGTGCCCCTCTACCCTCTGCCCCACTCGTTGTTGTGCCCTTGTGCCCCTTGCCCCACTCGTTTTTTGTGCCCTTCTGCCCTCTGCCCCACTCGTTGCTGTGCCCTTCTGCACTCTGCCCCCACTCTGCCACCACTCCTGTTGTCTTTTAGAATGGCACCGGCAAGCTGCCAGCGCCATCCTAAAATAGTTACTAAATTAGCTTCAACAGGAAGCACTAATAGATAAAATAAAGCAGGTGCTCGAGCACCTGCTTTATTTTATCTATAAGTGCTTCCTGTTGAAGCTAACTTAGTAACTACTTTAGGATGGCGCTGGCAGCTTGCCGGCGCCATCCTAAAATAGTTACAAGCTTGAAGGCTTGAACTTTTGCCCCCCGGATCCGCCGCTTGCGAATTTGCGAATTTTCGGTAAATTCGCGGGAGTTCGCGGATCGCGAATTTACCGAAAATTCGCAAAATCCACGAGCGGAACGGATTTTGCGCTCATGCTTAGGCCAAATGACAGTCCTTGCTTCTCATTTGTTTGTTTCAATGTCCTTTAAAAATCCTTGCTTACTAGTGGACAGTCCTGTCCCTTTGTCCCTCCTTTTTCCTCCAAGGAGCAGGGACTTAGTACAATATCATTATTCTTTGTACTGCTGATCTGCTTGTGGGGGGGGGGACTAATTTATTAGGTTTTCAACATCTTGTTACACAGTAGGTCCTCAAACGTAACTGCTTACATTTTATTGCAGCATTCAAGTCTTCTCCTCCCTGTCCGAAGCCAGCAGCAAACAACCATGCTTTCTAGCTACTGCAGCTCTAAATCATGTAAAAAGTTAAACCAAAACGTAACACAGCTTGAAATGATACTTTATTATGCATTCTGCTTGTTTTTTATCTCCACTCCAGGAAGTGTGCTTGGCTGCTCGCTAAGGAGTTGGAAGTCATTGGTTTTGCGCTGAGACTAAATTCTTTCCTTCTGGAAAAATGTCCCCTTTAAAATGTGCATTTGAATGTAATACATTAAATAAAAGCAGAACAAGAACACAGGGCCAGCACAAGGGCTGTGTGATGGATCACACTGGATACTGACTTCAGAGGGGCAATGTTTCCCAGTTTATTTTATTTTTAAACGCACTACACACATTCCTGGCCTCCTGCTATTTCCAGACAATAAAAATGTCAAGATAACTCTGGTAATTGATGTTCTTACTGGAGAGATCAGAGTTGCCTAGTGGGAGATTTTTTAACCCATTGCAAGGTAGCCAGAGGGTTAAAGTGGGTGCTGCAAAGAAAGTGTACCATGCAGATTACAAAGTGCATGAAATGTAAATAGGTCAATGGGTTACTGCTCTTCTGTTACCTGCAGCTTATAAATTAAAATCTTATCAGAACAGTGAATTTATAACTGTCATCAAAGAACTGCATGTGCTGCAAAGTAAAGATTAGAGGAGATATTAATGTTGCAAAAAAGGTTAATCTGGATGGAAATTGATTAATAATATTTAAGAGAACCCTCAATTATGTTATTCTATTTTATTTTGAGTTTGTGCTTCTGGGGCCCAAGCACTCTTTAGCAATGCTGCCAACCAATTTGCATGACTTGTGACTCCTACACCCTGTAGTCCTCTATATTATGATTGATTACCTATGTCTAATTTTTGTGTGATGCAAAGTGTTCTGACACCCTCACAGGTATGTGTGGCGCTTTATAACTAATTAAATGCATCTGAACATTAGTGGTTATGGGGCCCTAAAGAGACACTGTTGAAGGGTGGTGGTGAGGGAATCTGTATCATTTAGCCTTACCTCAACATCAACTGAGCACCGTCTCAACATCAGCACAGCACCACCTCCTCATCAGTGCACCACCAGTGCAGCACCAACTCATCATTAGCGCAGCACCACCTTAACATCAGTATTGCCCAGCAATATCTCAGCATTAGTGGTGCACAACCACCAACACTGCCCCACCTCAGCAGCAGCCCACCACCACCTCAGCACAGCACCAACTCAAGATCACTCAGCACCACCTGATCACCAGCTCAGCACCACCTCAGAAACAGTGCAGCACCACCAACTCAATATCACTCAGCACCACCTCAGCATCTGCACAGCCCATCAGCATCAACACAACACCACCTCCTCACCAGTGACAGACCACCATTGCAGCACTAACTCAGCATCAGTGCAACTAGCACCAGGGTAGCACCATCCCCTCATTAGCACAACACCACCTGAACACCAATACCTCAGCATCAGAACAGCCCCATCTCAGCACCAGCGCAGCAACACATCAACATCAGCACAGCACCATCTCAGAATTAGCACATCACACTCTCTTCATTAGCACAGCACAATCTCTCCAGCAGAGCGCCACTACCAGCATAGCACCACCTCAGCAGCAACTCAGTACCCATGCAGCACCACTTCAGTATCAGTGCAGCACCAACTCAGCATCACTCAGCACCAGCGCAGCACCACCACTTCAGCATAACTCAACACCACTCATCATCACTCAGTACCACCACAGCATCACTCAGCACCACCTCAATATCACTCAGCACCCCCTCAGTATCATTCAGTACCACCCCCTCATCAGTGCACAACTCAGCATTAGCACAGCACCAACTCTGCATTTGCATAGCACCTTATCCACATCAGTGCACCACCACTTCAGCACAATACCATATCAGCATCACTTAACACCAACTGAGCACCAGCTCAGCACCACCCGAGCACCAGTGTAACAGCAACACCTCAGCATGACTCAGCACCACCTCAGCACCAGTGCAGCACCACCTCAGCATAAGCACAGCAATATCTCCGCATCAGTGCATCACCACCAGCTCAGCACCAGCACAGCATTACCTCAGCACAGCACCAATTCATCACCCAGCACTACCTGGGAACCAGCTCAGCACCACCTCAGACCCAGCACAGCACCGCCATCTCAGCCTCATTTAGCATCACCTCAGCCCTACTTAGCACCACATCAGCATCATTCACCACCACCTCAGCATCACCTCCTCATCAGTTCACCACCAACTCAGCATCAGCGCAGCACCACCTCAGCACCACCGCAACATAAAAAGCACAGCACCATTTCTGCATCATTGCACCACCACCTAAGCAGCAACTCAGCACCCATGCAGCACCACCTCAGCATCAGCAAAGCATCACCTCAACAAAGCACGACCTCAGCACCAGTGCTGCACCACCACCTCAGCATGACTCAGTGCCACAGATCACTCAGCACCACCTCAGTAACATTCAGTATCACCTCGACACCAGCAAACAACTTCCTCAGCATCACTTAGCACTACCTGAGTTTCATTTAGCATCATCTGAGTATCTCATCTGTACCAGCACACCACCACCTCAGCACCACTTCAGCTTTACTCAGCACCACCTCAGTGTGGCCTCAGAATCTGGCATCTGTTGATTATCTCCTAGTGTCTGTCTGCTGCTTGTGTTGTAATTCAGATACTATTTCTCAATCTCCACCCTCCTATTGTTTATGCCTCTGCATAACAAAAAAATCTACAACAAACAAGCATTACAACAGGCCAGAGGAGGTTGCCAGCATTGCAAGGACAACAAAAAATAGAAGACGTTTTTTGATCATTCTTTTTTAAAAGTCATTTAATTGCACACAATGTCGTCTTTAAACTCCCCTACATAACTCACCACAGCACTAAGTACCATACCACATATTTACACTCCATTACACAGTCTCACACCACATAATTCCAATACACTCAAAAATACAAAATTACGATCCACATAATACAACTGCACACAATACAACATAATTCCACTACACAAATCCATGCCACACAGTTTCACACCAGACAATCCCACAACTAACAAGTCCAATTCAACCCACATAATTGATACACAGCACATACATCCACTTCAATCCATAACACATAGGTAAGATACATTTACATTTACAATGCAAATAGCTCCAACTCTTTCCTTTTTTTAAACTCATAGATCTCATGGTTAGCTCCTACCTATTTGTTGTCTTCTGTCACCACAAACACAATGCTATACACAAAGTTCCATGCCACACAATTCAGCTAAACACATTTCCAACCCACACAACATAATTTAACACCAAACTACATAATACAACTCAACAACACAATGACACATTACCAAATACATCCAATCCACACCACACAATTCTACATTGTGCCACAAAATTCAACTGCACACCACATAACTAAGCTGTACAAGTAACCACCCCATACAATTCCACTACACTGAATGCCACAAAATTGCTAATCATATATTTCCACAGCACATCATGCCACATAATGCCACTATACAAATCCACTCACATCTACACTCCACACAATTAGACAACTAACTAATCCAATCCAACCCACATAGTTCCACTACACAACACATACATACACTCACCAACACATAAGTAAAATGCATTGCCATTTACAATGCCAATAGCTTCAACACAAACAAATGCGAGAACGATTGCATTTCCAATGCTTGTTAATATTATCACGCTCCAAAAACTCCTGTACGCCATGCTGGACATCTAATAGCCGCTCCTGAGACAATTTTCATTTATCTGGAAAGGGCCTTCTGTCCTTGTGGTGCAGGAAACACCAGAGGATAGCACTCTCCACACTTCAACGTAATCCTTACAAATAGGGGTAATGCTCTCCTGAACATTCGGTCCTATTACTAGGTGGCACACTTAGTGGCTGTGAGTGTACGGTCATTCACACCCCAGGATCAGTCCAATACAGGCTGGAGTACATCCAATTTGCTGACCACTCGTGTTTCCATTACTTTACATGGGTAGTGGTGTGTGACGGATGCTGCCTGCGACTCAGGTAGTGATAGATGCCTGGCGGAAGTTCATTGGATGCATAGGCTTGACAGGAAGGTTGGCAAAAGGAATGCCACTCTGGAAGGGAGTGTAGTGGAGGGAGATTGGGAACCTTCGGGGGTTTGGTGTCACGATCGTCGTCTTATCAGGATCAGGGTGATGCTCAAAGGGGTCCACCTCCTGATTTCCCTAAACTCCGACTGAATAACCATACACAGAGCGTAGAGGTAATCAAGTGAGGGATGGGAAAGGGAAGGAACTGCAACGGAAGGGATAACTGAAATGAGAAAATGCAAGATATTATAGCATAGATATCGCTAGCTACACTCATTAATTTCTCGCTAATAGAACACCTACCTATACCAGCTATTAGGAGTTGAACCCGTTCTCTCTGAATGATGTAGTAGATGCCCCTCTCTACTTTTGTCAATGACTTCCTAAAACATAAAGCCAAGATTATTCTTCCAACATTTGTTCTCTCGTTACTTTATAAAGGATAAGGAACCATATCACATACATACCCTTTCAAGTCTCCCAATAACGCAAAAGAAAACCCCTCTCCAGTAACCGGTGAACCAAAAAACCCAGGGGATTGAAAATAACAGAAACAAGCACTGGCGTTGCCAATAGGTTTCGCATTTGGAAAGTTGGAGCTATTGGTTTTGTAAATGACATTTTATATTTATATATCGTTATTGGCATTGTCAATAACAATATATAAATATAAAATGTCATTTACAAAACCAATAGCTCCAACTTTCCAAATGCGAAACCTATTGGCAACGCCAGTGCTTGTTCTGGTTTGAACTGCTTAAGGTTTGGGAAGCTGTTACAGATAAATCTAGCGTGTCCTCTCCATAGCCTGCAGTGATTTGCAAAGGCAGTTTTCCAGAAATAAAGCAGCTGGTGCCAACTGTAATTTTAGGCGCCACTTTTCTATTTTTAGAGAGTATCTCTTCTATAGCTGAAAACAAAAAAAAACATAGAAATATATAAATAAAGATGTTCCTGTTTTTCCTATTTTTTTTTTGTCTTTTCACTTCTTCCCTTTATTTGTTACTTTTACTTTTCTGATAATTTTAATTGTCTTTCATAGCGTTTTATAATTGTTTGTCCTCTTGTAACTTTGTTTTACTTAAACAATTTGAACCTTTCGTCCATCGCTATTATTTTTTTATTCCCACTTCTTGATTCCTCTTCTTCCTTTTTCAAAATCTTTTTTTAAACTTACATTTTAAGCATTTATCATTCCAGTTAGGCTTTCTTTCTGGTCTTTTCCGCCGTTATGTTGATTCCTTTCACGCTTCTGTATCCTGCCACTGCCGTGCTGTTCTGTGGAATTCGACGCTTGTGTAAGTGTAAAGAGATAACTCAGTGGGTTGATGGATTGCTCTACAAATTTACGCATGCCCTGAACATTACTAGTCCGTTCATTCTCTGGGTGCAGATAAAATAAGTCCCACTACCCTAGAAGGAAGCCACGAGGCGCTGCCGCCAGTTATGTGCTATCTGTCAGGGCGTGCATGGTCTCTGGCACGAGGGCTACTTTAAAAGATGTCTAAAGGCATCATCCTGGCATTTGATAGATTTTCCCCAAGCAGATGTTGCAAGAGCAGTGTTAGTTCTCCGATGATAAAACCATGCACACAGAGGCATCGCTGACGCTTGCACTGCCACCCTCCTGGGCTCTCTTCCTTGTTGTGACAACGCTGGTTCTAGAGAAAGCTGCAAGTGAGCCTCGGACATCCCCTTCGGCCTGGGCACAGTGAGGAGTGCCTTTAATGAAAGCGCAAAAGTAAACAGCAGAGTGTGGGGCTGAGGCAGCAGCGGGCGCTCCCTCGGCAGCTGCTGACCTGCTTTCTCGAGGCTCTGAACAAGCAGAGCGTCTCGAATTGTCGAGTTTACTTTTTTTTGCGCGCGATCTCTGTGTGTTTTTTAAATGTCATTGGGGAGACCGAGAGTCATCGTGTTTTTTTGGGAGAAGGTAAGGGGTGAGTTGCACAATAGTGTGAGCAGGTAACAATTGTAATTAGTGTGTGGTAGGAAATACACGTTACCCATATGTAGTGCGCACAGTAGCAGATGCGCGGAGGGAAGCCAGATGGGGGCGGGGGTTTCTGTGTTTTTGAATGGTGGGGGGGCGTGAATACGCGAGGGGAGGCAGGGGATTAGGAGGGAAGCCTGATGGGGGTGGGAGAGCCTGGTGGGGGGTGTGAATGCGAGCGAGGGGAGGCAGGCGGATTAGGGAGATGCTCGTGCTTGTGTGGTCACGTGACCCGCTTTTGTGGTCATGTGACCTCACATGCACTGTAAAGAAACTGCAGTGGTTTCACTAGTCGATCAAGCCCTTGAATTTTCACCTATTCCATTCGCAAGTGAATGGTAATAGGCGAAACCTAAAGAGTACTTAGTTGTTGTCACTAAAGTCTTGCACCATGAAAAAACAAAGGTTCATTGAATTCTAGCTGATCCTAGCTAACAGTGTCAATACCAAATGAATGCCACTCCAAGCGTATGAAACAACAAAGTTAAAACCTCAACTGAGGCTTACCAGGACATTGTCTCGCCACCCCAAAAGTACTGAAAATGTCACGGACTTGGCAGCCTTTTCCAGCTGCAGCCGCAATCAGGAATAGAAAAGGGCGCAGGCAATCCAAAAGAGGAGAACCAATGCTGCTTGTATCACGTCTCCTCCGAGACGCGTAACTCCTTCCCTGCTGCAGCCGCAAGCGAGAAGGATCAAGAATGTAATACAGCAGCGCCAAACTTCCAATACTCCACAGGTCGCCTTTGCCCCTCCAGGAATCGCGTCTCAGCCGAGAGCGTGCTGAATCCTTCTCCGCTGCAGCCGCAAGCAGGAAGGACCTCCAGAATTAGTTCGTCAGCCACTGAACTTCCAAAACGGGAACAGTAACACCAGAATGCTCTGAGCAACACCTCAGCCGAGAACGTCAAACCAGAGACCTTGAACCCCAACACAGTTCGTACCGATTGTACGTAGCATCAAACACCAAATTCAAAAGAGGAACCACATACAGCGCATGCCTGGGCTACGTGAGATTATATGTCTTCAGCTCCTCCAATTCGCCGGGCATTCTGGGAGTGGTAGTTTTACAGGCGCTTTCGGCAGATCATGACATTTGGAGCTTGGGACCTGATGGGGATCTCCAGGGTAGGAGACCCCCTTGAGGGTGGTGAGTTGGTATCATTCACATCACTCCAAAGGACCTACTACATGCACTCGAACCAATTCCTGAAGTATGCCCAGTTGTGCCATGCTTGGAAGGTGGAGATCAAAGCGCTTCAGTATCTGCCCGAGTCCTCGCCACTCGAGGGGCAACTTCTGCTAGAGCAGTTGTCCACCAAAGCCATATCTGCTACATATAAACTTCTCAATATTAATATGTAGGATGGGTTGCTCAAGCACAGGGAGCGATGGGGTTTAGAGGTGGGGGACTTAGAAGATGTTGATTGGGAGTCGGCCCTTATGCACCCGAGGGAGGTGGCAATAAAATCCAGCTTACAACCAATGCAACTGAAATTCCTCCACCAGATTTACTACGATAGGGTACAGCTCCATCGCATGGGATGGGCCTCCTCCCCTAGCTGTATCTGATGTGGTGAGGAAGGGGGCTCCTACTGCTATATATTCTGGAGCTGTCTGACCATCCAGGTTTACTGGCGGCATGTGCCGAGGGAATTTACGCGTTTGGTGTGCTAGACCATCCCCCTTGACCCTAGGTATGTCCTGTTGAGAATTCCGTGGATGTCGATGTTACGAGGGCCCAATTCTTGTTCTGCCATTTGGGGCTGTTGGTTGTTAAACTATATGTAGCAAAATACTGAGGGCCACCTGAGGCTTCGACATTGTCAGAGTGGAAAAGCAGGATGGATTTCTATATACTGGCTGAAAAGGTTGTATATAAGCTTAAGGGTTGCCCATGTAAATGCAAGATACGGAGCAAATGCTTGAAATACTACAATATTCCTCTTTAGCAAGGGGCTATGACTTCCTTGATTTGATTGTGACATTGTGAAGAATTTAAGAGCATCATTGTAACCATAGTTGTGATTGTTCTTTTAGTTCTATGCAAATGTTACAAGACTGCCCTACTGTGACTACTGGTGTGGTTGTGGGTGTGCACGAGGTCCTCCCTATTGTTTTCTTGTTAATGCTCTGTGCCCATTTGGCACTTTCAATAAGAGTTTACTGCAATGCCTCAGCAACACTGTAAACCTCAAAATCAATAAAGACGTTTAAAAGAAAATGAATTCAACAGATTCTAAAAACAGACTATGATGTTCTATTTAGAGGAAAACACTTGATTGTTTTTGGAGATCTACTGCAACTTACACCTATGAAAGGTGTGTTCAAAACAGTGCTCCACAGTGAAACTCAGAATTCTTTGGGAAGCCTTAGAAATGTCAATATTTGGTTAAACGTCTAATGCAAAGAATTACTTAGGAATATGTGGCCAGTATCTGACATTGAATATGGGAATATTTTGAAGGATATTAGAGTAGGGGTTCTTTCTAAAGTGGGAACGCTTCTTCTAGAAAGTCATCTTCTTAAAAAAAGTGTTTCCAACTAACAAAACAGCAGCAGAGATAATATTCCCTGTCATTCAAGAAGGAAAACCAATTGTGTGCCTAATGCCTACACTAGTGGAGAGCATCTCTTTCGACCCAGAATTGCTGCGATTGGCAAAAGAAGAAATTTGGGAACTGACTGCCATAGACGCCATGGAACACCAGAGCATTACAATATTCCTAAATGAAAGATTGCAAACAGGATTAGATTTATTTTAAAAAAAAATTTCAAAAACTGCAGGGTTGTAGAAATGTTCAAGTGTTTGCAAGAACTGTAGAGTCATTTTGTGTCTAAATTTAAATGTTGAGGAAGGATTAGTTGATGATGCTGTGGATACAATTATTTATTTCATTAGCTTTCCTAACAGGAGTGAGATAGAGTACCTACCAATTACATTTGATCAAATTGATAGCTTACAGCAGATTGGAAGGTCCATCATATGTTTTTTGCTTGTGAAAGGCTTATATGTGGGACTCAAACAGTTTCCAGTTTCTTTGGCATATGCTGTAAGTATTCCTAAATCTCAAGATGTCAGAGAAGATTCAGCATTAGTTTATGTTGAGAGTATAGTGATTAAGGAAAAAATTTGATATATAGCCTCATCTCGAGTTTAAATAGGATGCAGTTTGTATTCTGGTTGCATTTGATGACATCAAAGTAAGTATGAATCCAAGTGGTGTTAAAGAATAAAATAGATTAAGAAGAGGTTCCGGACCTGATATAATGTTTGGCAGCCTACTCAGCAAACCCCAAAACACAAGACTGTATTCTCTACTGATGAAGGTTAATAAACCAGAAACACTCGAAACTATCGGCGCGAGCTACAAGAGACTGCATTTCCCAGAATGCCAGGGGTGAACATTGCCTGAGAGGTCAGCGGTGTGCTCCCACATCCTGTTGTCTATTTAAAATACTCCCGTGAGTCACTGACGAGCTCGTGGATGAAGCACCTGCACGCCAGTGAGAGGTACCGGACCTGATATAATGTTTGGCAGCCTACTCAGTAAACCCCAAAATACAAGACTGAATTCTCTACTGATGATGGTTAATAAACCAGAAACACATGTCTAGAGATCAGCCCTATCTGTGCCAACCTTGGCAAAACACTTGAAAATATCGGCGCAAGCTACAAGAGACTGCATTTCCCAGAATGCCAGGGGCGAACCTTGCCTGAGAGGTCAGCGGTGTGCTTCCACATCCTGTTGTCTATTCAAAATACTCCTGTGAGTCATTGAGCTGATGAGCCTGTGGATGAAGCACCTGCATGCCAGTGAGAGGTACTGGACCTGATATAATGTTTTGCAGCCTACTCCGCAAACTCCAAAATACAAGACTGTATTCTCTACTGATTGCGGTTAATAAACTAGAAACATGTGTCTAGAGATCAGCACTATCTGTGCCAACCTTGGCGAAACACTCGAAAATATTGGCGCAAGCTACAAGAGACTGCATTTCCCAGAATTCCAGGGGCGAACCTTGCCTGAGAGGTCAGCGGTGTGCTCCCACATCCTGTTGTCTATTTAAAGTACTCCCGTGAGTCACTGAGTTGACAAGCTTGTGGATGAAGCACCTGTGCGCCAGTGAGAGGTACCCTACCTACTCAGAAAACCCCAAAATATAAGACTGCATTCTCTACTGATGACTGTTAATAAACCAGAAACACGTGTCCAGAGATCAGCACTATCCACGCTAACCTTGGCGAAACACTCTAAAATATTGGCACGAGCTACAAGAGACTTCATTTCCCAGAATGCCTGGGGCGAACCTTGCCTGAGAGGTCAACAATGTGCTCCCACATCCTGTTGTCTATAGCTTAAGAAGTGTTTATGCTCCTCATTCAGGATAGTATCCCATTTATGAAAAACGCATCATCTGTCCAAAGTAAAAGCTTCCAAAGAAGTGTAGTGATGTCGTTGGAAAGAGAGAAATGATAAAGAAAGAAGTTGTTAGGGGGAAAAAATTACAATGATGAAGATACTTTTGGTTACCAGTTCTCAAAGCTCTCCGGTGTCAACTACTATGCAAATGTTGTTTTAAACACACTCTATCAATCACCTCATCTTGTATGTGCAATTGAACAGAACCCACAGAAGAGGCTTGTTCTGCATTGAGTGCTTTGTTGCAACATTTACATACTGATAGAACTATAACACATTGTGCTTCACATATTCGAGACACTATAGATATATGTAGTGGATCTATACAGTTTACTCCAAACACTCAACAGGATGCACAGGTGTTTATAATAGGGATATGTGGAGTATTAGGAGAAGAATAAATATGTATTTTGACTTACTTACTGATTGAATCATGAGTGGGAAGATTGCTCATTCACATCAAATACAAAAATAGATGCACAGCAATTTCTTTATTTACCACTACCAGACTGCAAAACTGAGTCTTATGACAGATTGTTCAAACAAGCTACACAAAACCATTCCTGCCCAAATTGTTGATCAGATCTCACGTCAATATTATATGTATGAAGAAGTGGGAAATACCTTATTTTAATGCTTCAAGGATGCAGAGCAGATGGGAGTAAAATGGGAAAAAAGGGAAACAGAGATTAAAAATGTCAAAGCAGGACAAATATCTATGTCTCGAAGAACATATACTACTATTCATATTCATGAAGGAGTTCCTGTTACATTTGGTCACAGCACTGTCAATGTAAAAATTAAAAGTGGATGGACAGAATGTAATGATAGCAACCTCAAATTTAAACAAAGACTGCTATTAAATTCTTATCTTTTGATTTTGAAACCAAAGTCCTAAGGAGGATTACAGTTGTGAAAGTGGTAAACTGTATTTGTTATAAATCTATTATTCGGCTTACCAGGGGTGATATCTATATAAAGCTTTCCATATGCTTGTGTGCCTTATATACCTATTAGTAGTTCTCATAATGAGGGTCTCATTTAAGCAAAATATATCTCAAATTAGTAGTGCAAGTATAGGTAAAACAATTGTTTAAAACAATTATAGTGAGTGCAACGCACACTGTTGCTTTGTAGCAGTGACATAGTGTTTGATTTTTGACACACGAACGTTAACACAGACATAGCCACTGACACACCACATTACACTTATACAGTGTCTGACACACCCAGGTACACATTGGTAGACATTGACTCCTCTTAGGCAAACACTGATACAACTACTGACACACCCAGCCAGGCTGTATCTGATACTTAGACTGGCACATCTAGCCACATACTCATTCAGCATATGACACACCTGCTTACATGTCTGCATAGCCACTTCGACATTCAGCCAAACAATGATACAGACTCTCAAACACTCACACACATACTGATACAGCCACTGACTCACCCAGCCCACACTAATATAGACATTAACACACCCATGCACACTTTGCTACTTGCACTGACACACCCAGGCAACCACCAATATAGCCACTGACACACCCAGGCACACACTACTACACCCAATATCCCACCAACTCACACATCAATAAGCCACTGACACACCCAGGGAAACTCTGATACATACACTGACACACCAAACTTAACACCAATACAGCTTCTTGGAGGTGGTATATCTTGCTCCTCATCCTCAACAGGTTCTGAATGTTCATCCTGGACAGAAAATAAAGCTTCAGCCATTCTATCAAATTATTCAAGAAATTGAACAAAAAATAAGAGCACTAATACTTCTGAATAGTCGTTCACTAGAGAAAAGTGCTTTTGGGTGTGTTTCACATGTACATGGGTGGGGTCCAAATGTGCCAAATCAAAAGGCACGGTTTAGGTGTGTCATCGAGCAAATACGCAATTCCAATCCATAGATTCACAAAGTCACAAAACTGGTAAAAAGCAGTAACTTTCTGGAACAGGGTGCCATGTAAATACTTATAAATATGTTCACACTTTAATCATTAACGAAAGTAGAGGGATGTGCATATTTAATTTAATGTTTTTAATTTTGACAAATCCACCAATCACAATTTGCAAATTTATTGCAGTCATGTGATCAGAATCAATAACCATGGAATACGTGTAGTCCCGTCTATGTTTTCGGACCTGCGGAGGTACATTGGTGCAAAAAGAAAACCTAAAAATAACTTGCTCAATTACATTGATATATTTGATATTAAATTCATATCTGATTTTTACTCTTTAAAACAAATAAAAAGTATAAAATTAAAGTACAAAGCCATAGAAATTCAGCAGTTAAAGTCACCTAAGATAACTATAATTTACGTCTCGTGATGCACTACTTATAATATTACATATTACATCACTCATGACATTACCAGTGACATCACTCATGACATCATTGATGACATCACAAATTACATTGAGATGGCACCTCAAATGATATCACCGTTGACATCCCTGATGACATTATCCACAGAAACACTCACACACACTCACACCCCTCATATGCCCACTCACATACCCATACAACCACTCACACACCCACCTATTCACCCATACAGCCACACACACTCCCACTCACTCACCCAAGCAACCTAATGGGCTCATTGATTAATTTCTGTTAGAGTTGATTTCAAATGTACTGGCCATTTAATTTTATTTGAAATGGTGTGCTATTCATCACAAATTGCACAGCAGTTTCTATGAAGGACAGTATGGGGAAGCTTATGTTCAGGTTCATAAGAGAGTTCACACTGGTTTTGTGGCGTATTGCATGTGTGTATCTAATTCTCAGGTAGGAATCCCTCTTGATTATGTGTGTCTGTTCTTTCTTACCTGCTCTGGGTCTTTTAGGATAACCTCATTGTACAGAGTACAAAATATCACCTGATCTTTATTGTTGTTATCAACTCTCTTTGGATGTCACACTGCTCTGCTGGCATTATTCTGTTTATGTGAGTTGAGCTGGCATAAAGGGAGTTTTTCAGGAGTAAACCTATATATGAGCACTTAAGTCTTGTTCCTGTACCTTTCCCATAGACAATAGCTGGTCAGCACTTTTTTCTTCCAGCTGACTGTGTGTTATGAATATGTATGTTGAGGCCACATGAGAAAAACTAGCATAACAAATAAAATCTTATTACTTATCAGCATGAAATTTCTGTGATTCCTCAGCTCCTAAAACACCCTCCACACTTTCACTGTTCATAACTATGAGTACACATGTCTCTAGAAGCATCATATCGAGGTCACATGCTAAGCCTCCAGCAATCCCGGAGCTGCTAGACTGCTAAAGGGAAGATCAGATCTGGTCTCTCACCTCGGCCATCACCTACCCAGCTGGACATTGGGCACAGTTATCCCCGTCTCCCCGCTGTGTCATCTTCCCCTCCCTCTGACGAATTACCGTTACATTGTCTCTGTGCCTGTGTCTTACTATGTTTGGCTCTAATATGTAACTTGTGTTTTAATTGATCCTCATGTAAAGCGCTCTGATACCCTTCGGGATCTGGTTTGCGCTATATAAAACTTTATAAATAAATAAATGTATCCTTTATCATCAGGATATTTTCCTTCAGTCTTCAGAGTAAAATTTAACAGTCTCAACTGTTTCACTTTTGTCAACTTCTTATACACAGATTGTTTTGTACTCTGATATTAGCGTGTGGTGCACGTTTATATCATAAATCCTGAGTTCAAGAACTAACAAGCACTTCAAGCTCACAGGGTAAAACTTCCTGTTAAGTAGTCGATGAGTCGAATTACTTAAATACTTTTATTAAGTAAATATATAACAGAAGAACAGGTAGTGACAGGAAGCACAGCTACACGGATCTTCAACCAGGCTTTAACTGCCCTACTCACAGTAGAACATAAATTGCACCTACACATTCTAAGATTCTAATACACGTGCCTTAAAGGAACAATAATTAAATAAAGAATAACAATATAACACATCCCCCCCTTATAACAAAATAAACAACCTGTACAAAAAGGAAAATGTTAAATAAAAAAAAAACAATACATATATAAATAAAAATACATTATCAAACAACTAATGAAACAGTTTACCTAACATACTCTTTAAGCCAAGCAGGTGAAACTCTTTTCCTCTTAATGCATTCAGCACCTTCAATGGAAGACTCAGTACATCTGTCAGTACCAATGTTACTAGCACTATGAGTCCCATTTCTGTCCGTCTCATTTCTGCACTCTGTGATATCGTGATCTGACAAGGAACTACCAACCTCCTTATTCCTTGCAGCCACAAACCCTTCTCCTTCCCTTAATTGAGAAGGCAAGGCATTATCATTCACACAAATATGAGACTGTGAATTCAGTCTTTCCTCCAAAGCTAACTGCGACTGTAACTCACTATTTTCGAAATAATCCTCTACCCAATCAAAATCTCTTGATTTTCCACTTCCAATCACTTCCTCTCCATGATCTTGACATATATCAAAAGCAACATCCTTGAGATTCCAAACTTTACCATCACTCAACTTCACAGAATTCTTAAAAACTTCAATCACTTGCTATGCAAAATCAAACTTATTCTCACCCTTCTGAACTCTAAAAGGCTTCCTTATTCGGACCCAATCTCCGATTTTAACTTGACTATCTTTGGTATTGTGACGTTTATCACAGTATTCCTTACTTTTCAAATGGACCAATTCCAAATTCTTTTTCACTTCCTCAGGTGACCATCCTTGAACACTACTGCTGAACAACCAACCAGGATTAAATTTACACCTGGGTAATCTACCTCTCATCATTACGAAAGGTGATAAACCAGTACAATTATGTAAAGTGACTTTATAAGACCATACTGCTTTCTGAATTTCTATTTTCCAATCCAAATTTTTGTTAGTAGCTGCCTGCAAAATTCCCTTAATCACCCTGTTGAAATGTTCTACTGTTCCATTTCCACTTGGATTATACAAAGCCGTTGTCTTATGCCTGATTCCACACTTCTCAAAATATTCCTTAGCTGATTTGGATAACAATTGCACTCCATTATCCGTTAAAATATTCACAGGCAGCCCTTCCATCATAAAGATCTTATCAAAAAATTTCAAAACCGTCTGAGTATCAACTTTATCTACAAACTTAACCACAGGCCATTTGGTGAAAAGATCGATAGCAACTAAACCATATTCCCTTACATCCCCAACTGGACCAAAGATATCTACAGCAATAGTCTCCCAAGGAGAACTTGGAATTAGTCCTTCACTCATTCTTGGTCTCAAAGTCCTCAGAGATTTATTAGCCGAACTACACACTAAACACGCTCTTACAAAAACATCAACCTCTTTGTCAACTTTCGGCCACCAAAATAGACCCTTGACTGCCAACTTAGTTCTTACTATCCCAAAATGCCCCTCATGGCACAATTGTAAAATCTTTTTCTGTAACCCTACAGGAGGAACAATCCTTTCTCCTCTCATCAAAACTTCTTTCTCAAAAGATAATTCAGAACGCACTTCCCAGAATGGCTTTATAGTGTTGGTGATACACTTTTCTTTAGGCCATCCTTTACAAATAAACTTAGAAATCTCTAGTAAGTCTCTATCTTTGTTATGTTCATTAGACCATTCTTCTTTACTAATGGCAGGCACTCCGGAATCCTGTATCAAAGCCACATTGAAGCTCCCCCACGGGTCATCAACACACTCCTCTAAGGGGGCAGGCAACCTGGATAAACAGTCCGCCACTATATTGTGTCTCCCAGGAACAAAATTAATTTTGTAAATGTACTCCTTCATACGCATTGAAATCCTAGCTAATCTAGCTGACGCAGTAGCAGTTCCATCTGTAGTTAAAATGTGAACCAACGGCTTGTGATCCGTCCCGATGTTCACCATTTTACCCCACACAAATGCACGAAAATGCTCTAACGCCCACGCGCATGCCAAAGCCTCCCTTTCTATTATAGGAGATCTACTTTCAGCAGGTGACAAAGCTCTGGATGCAAACAAGATCATTCTTTCTTTTCCTCATCCCCTACTTGCGAAAGTACCGCACCTAAACCTTTATCGCTTGCGTCTGTAGTCAAAAGGCAATCCAGATTGGGGTCAAAACTTGACAAAGCACACACTTTTTGTAATTCCCCTTTAATTCCAGCAAACTCCCTTTCACACTCCTTCGTCCATTCAAACCTTACATTCTTTTTCAGTAATGATCTAAAATTGAATACTTTTGAAGCAAAATTTTCAATGAACTTAGCGCATTATTCTGCCATTCCTAAAAATGACCTTATTTCTTCTTTAGACTCTGGTGTTGGTGATGATACAATGCATTCCACTAAAGATACCTTAGGCTTGACCCCCTCCTCACTAATGACATGGCCTAGATAAGAAACACTTCTTTCACCAAATTTACATTTTGATAGCTCCACAGTTAGCCCCGCTGTATTCAGTGTTTCAAATACTTTCCATAGTTTGGAATCATGGTCTTCTTTACTGGTACCTGCAATTAAAACATCATCTTGAAAGAAACATATCCCTTCCATTTCTCCAAACGATTTGTGCATCAACCGTTGAAACACAGCCGCGGCTGATGCCAGCCCAAAAGGCATTCTTCTAAACTGAAAACAACCAAACGGCGTGATAAAAGCCGTTAAATGCCTTGACTCTGGGTCTAAAACTACATGGTGGTAGGCGGCAGAAAGGTCTATTGTGGAGAACCAAGTTGCTCCTCTCAAGGAAGAAACCATATCATTAATCTTAGGTAAGGGAAATCTTTCAATGACGATATTTTTATTTAGATGATGCAAATCTATGCACAAACGGATTTTCCCGTTGGATTTCCTCGCGACTACAACTGGACTAATCCACTCTACCTCCTCGATAACACCTTTAGCTAACAATCCTTGTATCTCTTTCTTTACCTCATCTCTTATCAACATTGGAATAGGTCTGACCTTATGTATTTTGGGCTGTGCATCACTTTTGAGCATAATCCTATGCTCAAAACCTCGTAGTTTCCCCAACTTTCCCCCCACAACGTTGGTAAACTTGTCTTTCAAGATATCCTCTATCTTGCTACAATCATCTAGAACCAACACCTTCTCTTTACTGTTTGGGTCCAAGATGATATGTAAATTTTTCTGGTCATGCCATCCCAATACAGATGGTCCGGTTTTAGATATGTATAACTTCCCTCTTGTTAATCTCCCTTTAAAGAGAAAGGTGAGCCATCTATATCCTAATAAACCTATTTTCTCACCAGTATAACTCACCGGGTTAACATCAGAGACATTCAATTTATCTCCAATTTTATGCGTAAACTTCTTTTTCCATATCTCCTCATTAATGATAGTGTATGGAGATCCAGAATCTCCATACACCTTCACTTTTATACCACCTAAGGACAAATCACATATAGGTTTACCTTCCATTGCCTCCTCAGTGATGTTAAGCATATAATTCCCCCTTGCATTTTTCACACAAGTTTCATCATCTTCTCCAATCTCATCTGCACTCAATTCCTCATTCCAAATACATTTTACATTACTACGTCTACGGCACATTTTGCTAAAATGTCCCATTAAACCACACACGCCACACTTTTTCCTTAGAGCTTGACACATCTTGCTGTAAGCCATATGTTCTTTACTGTTGCAGCGATAACACCTTCTTTCCTCCAGATTCCTTCCCTTGACTCTTGAACGGTTAAATACGTCGTTTGTTTTGAAATTGCCTATTCGAGTTTAGTCTATTTGCTGCCCCTTGTATCTTAAAAACTGCAGATGATGTTTTCTCAGATTCCTTTTCTGCAGTTTTAACTAGATCGGCACATCTTCCTGAAATTTCAGACTTTCTCATAATGGCAAGTACATAATCCAAAGGTGCGTCGCCATTCACCCAGAGTCTGTCTTGTATTGGCGAGTTATCATTGTGCATGACCAGCTGGTCTCGGATGAGATCATTGTGCAAATCACCAAATTTACAATCTATTGCCAATTTTTTTAAATCATCCAACCATTCATTAACCAACTCTTCTTTTCTCTGTTTTCTCTGGAAGAATGTATGTCTCACTACACCAATACAAACTTTTGGTGCGAAATATCTGTCCATGTCTCCTATGGCATTATCAAACTCACTCAACTCCGTATTATTTACTTTCTGCATGCGCGAATAAGTCCTCAAAACTTTAGGTCCCAAAGAAAGTAATAATATTCTCTTTTTTTGTTCTGGTTTCATTTTACCACTTTCATTGATAGCACAAATGTAGTTGATAAAATATTCTTTCCATTCCATTCAACCCACTTAATATCTGGTTGTGGCCCAAAAAGGTTGTGGAAGGCTGATCGTGAAACTTTGTTGAGCCATCTCCTCCTCTGATGTGGCTTCCCACTGATCACCTCTTTCCATATACACAACAATATTTTGTTTAATTGTGAATGTTCAAATAATTAACAAAGAAAATATCAAAATAGATTTGAATAGTGCCCCGACAGTCTCACCTGTTCTTCTTTTAAAATTAAAATCTGTTTATTTAGTTATCCTCTTACTCTGTCTGCTTCGTGATCTTCTCGGTGTGAAATGCTTATTAAATCGAAAAAAAAAAATGGCTGCCACAAAAGGTCACGTTACGTGACCCTGCGCACTCTCATGATGACGAACACTTCGCACTGCGCCGTGTTGAAACTGACGTCAAAGCGTTCGATGCGCTGACAAGGGACGTTCCGATTCCACAATGAGGTCGCGCCGCTGCTTAGAGGGAGATCGCGCTCAGAACAATGCCACAGTTTGAAAGATGCCGGTTAGGCCGTCCTTCAACTGCAACAGTACACGGTATGCCCAAAATTGCTTTCTTTCTACCTTGAGCGCAATTATGCGAGTTCTTTCAGCATACTCCCCGCAAGCTCTGTCACGCGTTATCTTCCAGTCGTACAATTTCCGAACACTTTTCCTCAGTTTCCTCAAACTGCAGCAGCTTCATCCACAACGTGAAGATAAAATACTTGAAAATAACTCGAGCAGACTCTTCTTCCTTCTGTTTTCATCTCGTCGCCAATTGTTAAGTAGTCGATGAGTCGAATTACTTAAATACTTTTATTAAGTAAATATATAACAGAAGAACAGGTAGTGCCAGGAAGCACAGCTACACGGATCTTCAACCAGGCTTTAACTGCCCTACTCACAGTAGAACATAGATTGCATATACACATTCTAAGATTCTAATACACGTGCCTTAAAGGAACAATAATTAAATAAAGAATAACAATATAACACTTCCCCTTTCTTTTTACTGTACTCATTTCTCATCAACAGATAGTAACCTTGGACTTCATTGAGGGGTCGCCAGGGGTAGCAGCTGCGACCCCTGGTGTGCCTCCTGTGACGCCAGCACTGTCTTTTTTTTTTTGTCCTCATTTTGCGATATATATGTGTAAGGTTTTACTCGGGAGCCCAATCCATCCAAACTTTTATGCCTTCACAACCCCTTATTGGTCTATCTGAGGAGGGGAGTTTCTCATTACCGGTGTTTTTGGGGTTTGGGAACTCCTGTGACCTTTATCATAATCAATAATTCTGTTTTTGTGGGATGAGCTAGCCTTCCTGGCTACTCGACGGGAATTATTCCTGTCTGAATTATTGTCTCCGCTTTAATCATTGGACTTTGTATCTCGAGACCACATTCTCTCATTTCCCTTATTTATCATTTCTGTTGAATTATATTTCTAAAATTTAGTTAGTTTTTTCCATTTTATAAAAGTTTTCCCAGATTTCCCAAAATTTAAACCTTTTACTTGGTTTCCCTTGTCTATCATTTCTATTAGATTTTATTACTGAATTTAGCCAATCCCCATGCTGTGGCGGTGTTGGTTTAATCCAATTTATGCATATTTGACGTCTAGCTAGAAGTATCAGTACAAACAGTAAGTTTTCCTGGTTTTTTGTTAACTTACCCCGATCGCTATTGATGTCGATCCCAAAGATAATAAGAATTATACTTATATCTACTTGTTTTCCCAGAACCAGTGTTATCATCTTACCAACTTCTTTCCAGAAAGTGTCAATAATGGGGCAGTCTATGAACATATGTAGGTCATTTGCCCTTTCCAGTCCGCAATTTGGGCAAGTCTTTACGCTGGCTCCTTTGAATTCAGATAATTGTGAAAAGATGATTTCTCTTCATCGCGGCTGGTTTTATGTGAGACCAACACTTTTCCAATGATTTTGTCCAAATGTTATGTATATCTAAGTCTGGTATGTCTTTCCTCCATACTGCTTCTGGAATCTGTACATCTTCTTCTCCTGCTGTGATTAAAGCCCAATACCACCCAGATATTTCCTTTTTTATTGGGGAGGTTTTCAGCATTTCTTTCTCTATGTTTTCATTTCCCTCTTTCTTATCTGTAAGCGATTTTGCCCAGCTTGTCATTTGATAGTATTTAAATTTGGACACTGATGCGTTTGTATTTGCACCTAGTTGGTTCCAGGGGATTATGATGTTTCCTATCATCAGTTGTCCCCATTTTAAAATACCATTTTCCTTTAAAGGTAGGGCCAAAGAGTCTTTTAAACATTCTGGAGTGCCTGGGGAATCCCAGATGGGGGCCCGTGAACTATAATATGGTATGTTTAAAGTGCTTCTAACTTGGTACCATAATTTTACTGCATTGATTAATATCTTTAGGAAAAATTTTGGGTGTCCAAATTTGTATAGGAAATGGTCAAGTCTGCCTGTCATATTTTGCAGATAGTCCGGGTAAAACTGGAAACTCTTTAGAAGTGGCCTCATATTTTTAAATTGGAATGCCTTACAATATTCAATAAGATCAGGACTTGCTATTCCCCCTTCATGTTTTCCTCTCCTTAATTTTTTCCATGCTATTCTTGTTCCTTTCGATGACCATATGAAACTTGTGATTTCTCCATGGATCTTCTTCAATGCGTCTCTCTTGAATTCTAATGGAATAGTATTGAAGAGGTAGGTGAATTTGGGCACAATGGACATTTTTATTATATTTGATCTTCCCAGGAAACTAAGAGGTAGCCCATCCCATACTTTGAGTAGTTTCCTGGTTTCAATGGCGATTCTATTCAGGTTTATCTGGGGTATTTTTTCTATGTCTTTCACCAGTGTGAAACCTAATTATTTTATTTTTTCTTTCGAGTATGGATTATTGACAGGCGTGTTCCAGCTCAAAGCCTCGGCTTTTTCTTGATTTGTCAGGTATCCTGATACTCTTCCAAATTTGACTATTGTGGACTCTATTGCAGCAGAAGAACTCTTATAGTCATTTGTAAAAATCATCAGATCGTCGGCGTATAATGCCACCTTTTTAGACCAGTCCTGATGTTGAAAAGGGGTTATTGTGGCGTGATTTCTCAGAGAGACTGTAAGGGCTTCAATATATAGATTGAAAAGTAGGGGTGACAATGGGCACCCTTGCCTTGTCCATCTTTGTATATCAATATTGCTTGTAAGGTTCCCGTTGACTAATATCTTAGCCCTTGGTTTAGTGTATATCTCTGCCACCATGTTGCCGAAATTGTCCCCTAGATTATATTTACTAATGACATTGTTAAGGAATGTCCAGTTGACCCTGTCAAAAGCTTTGGCAGCGTCAAAGGTGATTATGGTTAGTGGGACTTTTTCTGAGATGGCTATATCTATTGCAGCAAAGAGTTCATGTGTGATTTCTTGTATTTGTCTTCCTTTTACGAAGCCTTTTTGATCAGGATTTATCAATTTTGTCATTATCGCGGCTAGTCTCTTCGCCATGACCTGCATATATTTTTTATAATCACAGTTGAGTAGTGAGCTGGGTCTGTATGACTCACATATTGCTGGATTTTTTCCTGGTTTTAAGATTATGCTAATTGTTGCGTCGTTCCAGGAGTCTGGAATTTTATCTCTTTTTTTGTATATTAGGTTTAGCAGTTCTGTTAACGGCGACGCCAGAGAATCTCTTAGAATTAGATAGAGCTCGTTAGGTAAGGTATCTGGGCCAGCTGCTTTCCCTTTTTTCAGGCCTTTTATGATGGTTCTTACCTCTTCTATTGTAATATCAGCGTTTAGTTCTTCTTTTTCCAGTTCCGTTAGTTGAGGAAGTGGTATGTGATCTAGATACTTCTGGATCTGTTCCTCTGTGGGATTTATATCTTCCTTGTATAAATTGGAGGAAAATTTCACGAATTCCTGCATTATTATGGAGTCGTCAGTTTCATTTCGATTGTTTTGTTGAATGCAGATTATTTTGTTTCTAGTTTGTTCTTTTTTCGTCTTCCAAGCCAGCAGTTTTCCACATCCTTCTCCATATTCAGGATTAGATAGCTTGCTGGCTTCCCATCTAGTCTTTACTTTGTTTTCCAGAAGAGTCACTAGTCTTTCCTTTCTCTAAAGATTCTTTTACATCTGAAGTATTCTCCGCCATTATCTGGAGATCAAGCTCTTTAATATCATTTTCCATACCTCCAATTTCTAATTTTGCAGATCTGGCTCTGTGAGATCCTATGCTTAATAGCTTTCCCCTAATGACCGCTTTATATGTGTCCCAGGTGTTTTGTTTTGATGTGCCAATTTGGTTTTCCTTAAAAAAATTGACTGTTGTTGACTCTAATTCTTCTGCTGCCTGAGGGTCTAGTAGTATTGTGCGGTCAACCGTCCATCTTGGTTGTAGATTGTTTTTCGATATTTGTAAGGTTAGTTGGACTGCCGAATGGTCGGATAGATGTTCTGGTATATGTTCTATATTCTTGACATTATCTCGTAGCGCTCCATTTATTAGGAAGTAGTCAATTCTTGATCTATGGCCACGTTTTTTATTATGGAAGGTATAAGGATATTTTTTATCTCCTTTTTCTCTCCACATATCTAGCAAACCCAGGTCATTTTTATAATTACCTAACCATTCCCTCGTTCTAGGTAGGTTTGATTGTTTTCCTGGGGGATATCTGTCTTGGCTTGGATCTATCAGAATATTATAGTCGCCGCCTAATATTAGCGGAGCAGTTGTTGATAGTAATTCTGTATAGAGTTTTTGCAAGGGAGTTGGGTCGTCTACATTAGGACCGTAATATCCTACCAAAGTGAAGGAGTTTTCATATATTCTTACTTTAATAAAGGCCCATCTTCCTTTGTTGTCAACTGATTTGTGCTCTAATTTGGCTTTAAGTGTTTTTTTAAGAATTATTATTATGCCTTTGATATTGCAGTCCTGATTTGTGCAAACATAGGTATCAACCCATTTAAGATTTTTCATTATTTGGTCCCATTCTGTACTTAGGAGGTGCGTCTCTTGTAAAATAATTATTTCACTATCTACTTCCTTCAGGTATTCAAGAATCCTTCTCCTTCTGCTGGGTGTCCTAAGTCCATTAACATTCCAAGAGAGTACTCTGAATTGTTTAAATTTGGTCGCCATTCCTATTAGGAGTATCTTGGTTTTTTTTGTGTTTTATGGGTCCCGATAATTCCTTTTACTGTGAACGCTGAGGACATTTTTTCTGTTTTTTTCCCTATTTTGCTCCCCACCCGTGCATTCTTTTTATGCGGTATTTGTGTTTTTTTGTGAGGTTCATTGTTTCCCACCCTGAGGAAGCCTCCCTTCTTCTTTTGGGGCGGTATTCTTTGCCCTATTTGAGCTCGTTGCATCGCCTAGAATTTATGATTTTCATCTTGCTTGAGATTCTGTTTCAGCTCGCAGTTGATCTTTTATTTGCTCTATGAAAGTTTCTACTTCTCTGGGGTCTCTGATGTTGTGCATTTTATTTTTCCACATGATCCTCAATGCGGCGGGGAATTTCATCTGGACAGTGGCTCCAAGAGATTTTAGTTCTTGCATATGTTGTCCTAGCTCCCACTGTCTGTCTTGGGTAGTTTTGGACATGTCTGAGCGAATCCTGAAGGACCAATTGTCCTGATTCAAGGTACCATATTTTAGACCTTCACTTAGTAGTCTTTCTTTCAGTGTATATGATTTAAAGTTTATCAGGATTTTCCTCGGTGTCTTCCTGTCTTTGTTTTTCCCGAAAGGGTCACGATGTACCCTCTGTATGTCGTCAGTAAGGTTGACTTCCTTGACCCATGAGAAATGCTTTTCAAAAAGGGAGACAATAAAAAATGTTATGTCCGTTCCCTCCAAGTTTTCCGGAACATTTAGGACCCTTAGGTTATTTCTTCTCGCCTGGTTTTCTAGCGATTCTAGCTTCTCACTCGTGCTTCTTTCATTTTCTCTGAGCTTCCTTATTTCTTTCTGGTTTGTGTCAATTTTCTTACTGAGATCTTCCACCACTGATTCGACTACGGTCACTCTTTCTCCAAGAGCGTTCATTTTTTGGTCCAAAGTCTCACACACCTCTTGTATCTTGCTCTGATTAGCCTCTGAGACTGAGAATTTCTCTCTCATTTCTCCTAAGACTTTGTCCATGAATTTTTCCAAAAGCTTCTCTGTTTGTTCTACCATGGAAAGGGACTCTGTTGCCAATAAATTTTCATGGTGGGGCATGCTAGTACTAGGGGTGTTAGGCATGTTAATACCTCCCAACTCCTCCATTTGCGGGTCTTTGAGGAATATTGTTTCTTGTTTCTTTCCCTTTCTTTCTGAGCTTACAGGGGGTGCGGTGGGTTTTTTTTGGTTTGTATTTGTGGAGGGTCAATTTTGTCCTGAGGGCTAGGGTGGTTAAGAATATTTGGGAGCTTACTCCCTACTTGAGCTTGCTGCTGTATTTTAAAAAAGGATCTGAGAGGGGAGTTATTTTGATTATCTGCTCTGTCTGGTCTTTTGCTTTAACGGTTTTGTCCTTTTTCTGCTGAAGTTTGGTGGTTTGCTTTCTTTTTGTGACCTTAGGTATAACAGTTTGTTTAGTTGGGAGGACTTGTTTGGAGAATTGCCTATTTCTCAGACAGTAGCTGGACCTTCGCTTGCTCCCTGCTCCGTCTTCTGTTCCTTCTAATGGGTTTCCTTTGCTCCTAGCTCCTGAGTCTGGTTTGAGTGACTTCTTTTCTACTACAGGAGCACCTGCTCTGTTTGTGTCAACTTCTACTTCTACTTCAGGGTCCCTCTCTTTCTCCCTCTCTCCCTCCCCCTTTTTATTTCCACTGTTACTCCTTGTGTCCCTATTTCGCCCACAACCAACAAGTACATCCAATACAGACACTCCCTCACCTCCGACTCCCCCCTGTACCTTGCTCATGGGTTCCTGCTGTATCAAGATCCTGGTGGACGGTCTCCTCCCGTCTACGAGCTTGCCCTCCTCTCTGCAGCGTGTGGTCTCTGCCTCCGTTTTCGTCGGTTTCGTCCGGTTCAATTTTGGCTCAGCAGTACTTCCACTTTTCACCCGGGATTGTGCTTGTTTCAGCGCTGAGGAGAACGCCTCACCCGCGCTACCACTGCCGCTGCCGCTGCCGCTTATGCCCCGGAAGAGGAGGGAGAGTCTAGCAATTACGCCCTGGCAACCTTTGCTGGCGTCTGACGCTGCTGCTCAGAGCCTGCTGTAAGCTATGCAGGAAGTCTCAGAATCTGTATCCACTCGATCTCGATCTCGTGCTCTCATCCCCAGAGAAGAGATATTTGCCGGTGATCAACCACGGTAAGTGCGAAATTTTTCTGTCTAGTCGTCCATGACTTGTGTGCGGCGAGCGCGGAGCTCACAGCCGAAACCTCCTATCCGGCCGCCATCTTCCTCTTTGACGCCAGCACTGTCACTGCGACCCCTGACCTCAGAGGACTGTAGCTAACTTGAAAAACAATCATCTACAGTTCCAAGTAGTGTGGATTGTCTCGGTGCCTCCCTCTGCCCCTAAGCTTGTGTAGAGAGTAAGAAAGAAATACAGGGGAGGGAAGGAGAGAGAGAAGATAAATGTAAAAAGCTTTGGGGTGAAATGAGGGTAAAATAATGAAAAGAAGAAACACTACAGAGAGAAGGGTGAGCGATCAAGAGACAAACACAGGATGATGTATGTTTGAGAGAGAAAGAAGGATGAAAGAGACTCCAATAACTGTGACATAGAAGAGTGAAAAAGGACAAATAAGGGAGTAGGAGTGAAGGGAAAAAGGAGATATTGAGTGGAAAAAGAGACAGAACAGGTGAGAAAAGAGTTCAGTGAGAGAGGGGAAAACATGCATTGTAAGGAAATCAGCGAGCAAGACAAAGTTAAGACTTCCTCTTTAGAGAGAATAATAAAAATGCATGGTAAAAAAACTCACCCTACTTCTAACACACTCTAGAAAAAACAAATGAAGTGTCACAATATCATAGGAGGTGACTTAACAGTGCTCACAAGCCAGTAAATTTCACAGAATATACCAACATTTCAGTCTTTGATATCTTATAATATTAGTCACAGTTCAGCAATGTTCATTCCATAGAGTGAAAAGAGTCACAAGCAGATCCTTGCAAGAGATTATTAAAGAAAGAGACTGTGATGGGTGAAAATAGGCCCTCCTATTAGACTTCCAGAACAGAAGTAGTGGGAAGAGAAATAGTCATCCAAAGTAACATGAAGAACAAAGTGTGACCCCTCAATCTCTAGGGTTTCCAAGATTTCAACGGCAAGTTTGAAAAGCAATTTGCTTCACTTCACTTTCTCCTTTTATACTGAAGATCGTCAGATGAGATTAACAAGTCATGTAATATTTCATTATAGTTTCACATTGAGCATCTTTGTCCACAGATAAATGCAAAAAATAAGCACCCCCTGTAACCCAATCAAAAATGTCCTAGGGAAGGGAAAATATCATTGTACATCAAGATCGCTAGGCAACAATATGGTCAAATGGAAATGAGAAACAGACCTAAATCAAAGAACTAATCACGGAACAACTTAATGTACCAATCAGATATAGAAAAAACATTTTTTAATCTTTTTAAAAAATCAATAAAAAGTGGCTAAAAAAGTGTCATACAGTACAATAAACAGTCAGACAGTAACAGTGATTTGTATCGATGGTTATTACCAAGGACTTGATGCCTATGGGTAATTTTCCAGATTTCGAAATTGGTTTACACATCTGGATTACAATTAATGTAACAAAAAAATTCATCACAGACAATAGAGTATCACAAGATATAAAGACAATATGTACAAGTTTTTAGTCACATAGGAACAAATTCAATAATGTCAATAATAAACAAAAAAGCAAGACATATGGCGAAGGTTCTTGGTGTGATTGACGCGCGTTTCAGCGAGCGTGCCGCCTTCGTCAGGAAACCACATTAAAGTATTATATGGGCCTAAAGGCACCAAGGGAGGGAGGCCTTGTGTAGCTGCCTCAATATGATATGCGTGTGCAAAGCAATGCTGTATGCATGCCAGGAGCTTGGCAGTGTCAGGCCGAATCAATAAATTCTGGAACTGATCCCTGGACAAGAACATAGAGATGGTGGGGTATGGGGGTCTTCCATGCATCAACCGATGGATTTGCTCCTAAAAATGTTTGTGAACCTTTTAATTTTTGTTTTTTAAACACATTATCATTTTAAGGAAAATGAGTTTCCATTACAAAAAATAGGTTTACTTAAAAACAATCACAGATATGTTGGTCTGCCAAAGTAAGAAATTGGGTTAATAGTTGACTTGAGTGTGAGCGCTGGTCAAGCAGCAACCGCAATCCTTGTCAGGGTAAGGCGCAAGCTAATCTCCATTTAACCTGTGCAAACCCCCTGCTAACTTGGCAAACCTCAAATTAACCTATGCTCACCCCCTAGTAGCTTGACACAGAGAAGTCTGACTTAACTTAGAGGCAATGTGTAAAGTATTTGTGCACCACTTCAAACAGCAAAATTTGAAACAGCCTCACAAAAAGACCCCACACCAGGTTAGAAAAATAGAGCAATATGTAATAAATTAAATAAAACCAAAACCACAAACATCCAATCCGTAGAACGGAAGTTATGAATTGTTAAAGAATAAAGTGTAAAATAGTACCTAAAATCACAATGTACCAACCACTGCTCTCAGGTTGCACTGGACTGGCTTAAAATGTCAGACCGACCGCAATGAAGCGCAGGCAGGATACAGTCTCTGATTAGTCCTGCTGAATGTTTACACTCTCAAGTTATATGCCAAGCATCCCATTCGTGTTGGAGAGGGTCACGAGGAGAAGGTAGAGAAATTCAGGCAGTTGTGTGAAGAGCAGGCCAGGTGTCGCGTAGGGGTGGCCTAGAGCTTTGTGCTGGTGGTCCCCATGGGCTCTTCACAAATGGGAGTCTAGAGGGAAAGACAAACAGAACTAGGACGCCCTCCACTCTGAAAGCTAATGAACACAACAGTCCTAATTCTCATGGCAATATTCATTTGTTGGACTGCAAACATCCATGGTCGAAATTCGTTATCCACGGGATCTCTTTAGTCTAAAGAAAATCCTAAGATGTTTCAATCTATTGCCTCTTTAAAATGACAACCTCTCTGATTGATACAAACAAGACAGCACAGACAAAAAATGTGTGAAAAAGCGAGATGGCACCTCACGGGCGCACCACCAATGGGACCCCTGGTTGGTACTCACCAGGATGGCCCTGTTCTCATCATTGGTGCCATCAAGCTAAAACCAAAAAACGTGCCTCGACCCTCAAAAAATAAAAGGACAGTGAATGGTGCAGTGGACACAACTTATATGTGACAAAACTAACAACATGTAACATATTACATATAAGTCACTGAGCAACTGGGGCCTTAACTTTTTATTCTCATTCCCTTCTCTGTTGCAAAACAGTGAGCACACATATACTAAAAAAGAAGAGAGAAAATACTACCAATCGATTCACTCTCTACTTACAGCCGACATGTTTCATTGCCTTTGATTTTTTGGCAATTTCTTCAGGGCAATACATTTTAAATGCCACTGCAAGAGACACTGAAGTTTGGGTGCTGTAACATAAACAAACAAAAGTGTGGTCACCTGGTATCCCTCTCTATGTTCTGCATATCAAACTGTCTGTCAAAACACCATGCTGTATAGGTAAATAAATGTAAAAATTCATTATTACCCTACATGCAGATCTGTCTCTCATACCAGTGATGTAGTTATGTTAAAATCGGAATCCAGCTCCCTTAGGTGAGCATGGTCCTTACTCCCCGTTTCAAAAAAGGTACTGAAATGTAAAAAACGGAGAATTCAATTATTTCTGTATTCAAGCTTACTCCTACCTTGCGCGTTGTTTACAGCCTAAATACAATTAGGGAAGGTGTTACCGGTGTAAGAGTAGCGGTCGGCGTCCTCTCAACCCTCGAGCGCCGACCGAATGAAAAGGTGCTTATTTACCGGCTTGGGAGGCGAGCGTTTTTCGCGCTGTGATTGGTCCGCGAAGTTTGGTCACGTGGGCCAAAGCTGCCGGTTTCCCGGGACTCGTATTGGTTCCCACGCCGCATACCGCGCGCTTCCATTGGTCCCCAGTGTCAGGTGACACGGGGCCCGGTAGCCGGTTTTCGGCCACTGTGATTGGACCCAGGCTCTCTTAGAACCAAATGCCGGTCTTCGGAGGGACGACACGGCCATTTGTAAACGGACAGTTAAGCCTGGAATAAGGTGGAATATAACCATTAACTCAATGTTTATTATTCAGTATACGCCACTATTCTAGCGAATATTATCCTCTTGAAATAACTACACTTTTTTTAAATTAAACTGGTGCAATTTAGAAGGTTCCGTATTTAGCTATCATAGAATTCAAATGTTGACAGAACTCCACATGGATGTAGTGTAGTCAAGATTAGTAATGGCAATTAACACCCTGTAGTAGTAGTGTGAAGGACCATGGGCGAAAAAGATTATTAAAGGCTAATAAGGACATATCAAATGTTTAGCCTAGTCAGATGGGGTCAGATGAACCACAATTCTGCTAAGATGGAGATGTTCAGTTATAACAGGGTTTTAAAGATGTTAACTTCTAAGAGGGGCTTATCATATGTGATATGGTGAAAGTCACAGTTATACTGGGATGTACATATTCAGTCTTCACAGGGTCTCTGAAGTAGATGTTCTATTTTAAGATGTTAACACCTAATGGTCATTTTAATTTAGGAAGGAGGAGCACCACCAGTCAAGGGGACAGCAGACCACTGCACTAGAAGATTGTTCTTCAGGTGGTTAACGCAACTTATTCCATTCCAGTAGTTCGTTCAGCCCTCTCTGTTCGCTTTGCTCTTGATATATCCAGCGAGCTTCCTTGTTGATCAATCGTCTTTCCACAGACTGCGCATCGCCCATCACTCTCTCCAACACTACCCAGGTAAAGGTGTGTTTATTGCGGTGACAATGTTGCACTAACTTCGTAGTCAGTTTTCCGATCCTTATTGTACTGACATGCTCCTGGATGCGGAGTTTGATCTTGCGTGTGGTGAGTCCGATATATTCCAGACCACACTCGCATTTTAATCTGTATACCACGTTGGTTGTGTTACAGTTACTGAAGTGGTTCAGTGACCATGTATTTCCAGATTGAAGAGTAACGTTAGTGGTTTTCTTTGTCATGGGGCATACAGAACAACTCCCGCATGGGAAGTGTCCTTTAGGGATGGTGGTGTTCTCAGCTTCTCGTTTTCCAACAATCCTGGTATGGACCAGTTTGTCTTTCAAGTTACTCGCTCTTCGGAAAGCAAAACGTGGTGGTGGCATCTTAAAGTCCGTTGTTGACAGTAGAGACCAGTGTTTCCTGATTGACTGGCGGATCTTTGTAGCCATGGGATCATAGGTCATGACTACAGGAAGACAGTCTGACTTTTCTTTGACTTGTGTCTCTAAGGCGGGGAACCAATACGAGTCCCGGGAAACCGGCAGCTTTGGCCCACGTGACCAAACTTCGCGGACCAATCACAGCGCGAAAAACGCTCGCCTCCCAAGCCGGTAAATAAGCACCTTTTCATTCGGTCGGCGCTCGAGGGTTGAGAGGACGCCGACCGCTACTCTTACACCGGTAACACCTTCCCTAATTGTATTTAGGCTGTAAACAACGCGCAAGGTAGGAGTAAGCTTGAATACAGAAATAATTGAATTCTCCGTTTTTTACATTTCAGTACCTTTTTTGAAACGGGGAGTAAGGACCATGCTCACCTAAGGGAGCTGGATTCCGATTTTAACATAACTACATCACTGGTATGAGAGACAGATCTGCATGTAGGGTAATAATGAATTTTTACATTTATTTACCTATACAGCATGGTGTTTTGACAGACAGTTTGATATGCAGAACATAGAGAGGGATACCAGGTGACCACACTTTTGTTTGTTTATGTTACAGCACCCAAACTTCAGTGTCTCTTGCAGTGGCATTTAAAATGTATTGCCCTGAAGAAATTGCCAAAAAATCAAAGGCAATGAAACATGTCGGCTGTAAGTAGAGAGTGAATCGATTGGTAGTATTTTCTCTCTTCTTTTTTAGTATATGTGTGCTCACTGTTTTGCAACAGAGAAGGGAATGAGAATAAAAAGTTAAGGCCCCAGTTGCTCAGTGACTTATATGTAATATGTTACATGTTGTTAGTTTTGTCACATATAAGTTGTGTCCACTGCACCATTCACTGTCCTTTTATTTTTTGAGGGTCGAGGCACGTTTTTTGGTTTTAGCTTGATGGCACCAATGATGAGAACAGGGCCATCCTGGTGAGTACCAACCAGGGGTCCCATTGGTGGTGCGCCCGTGAGGTGCCATCTCGCTTTTTCACACATTTTTTGTCTGTGCTGTCTTGTTTGTATCAATCAGAGAGGTTGTCATTTTAAAGAGGCAATAGATTGAAACATCTTAGGATTTTCTTTAGACTAAAGAGATCCCGTGGATAACGAATTTCGACCATGGATGTTTGCAGTCCAACAAATGAATATTGCCATGAGAATTAGGACTGTTGTGTTCATTAGGTCCCCATGGGCTGTCAATCAATGCTGCTGTGTGAAGAGATTGGCTGGCGACAGCTCGCCATGGATTTTGGTGCAAGCGGAGTAGTCTCAAAGTGCCCAAAAGCTTGACACCGTTGGTGTGGCTCACGGGCTCTTAAATCAGCGCTGTATGGATGGCCCTATGGTAGTTTTTGATAGCAGCTTGATAACACTAGTTCTGTATAGGGTCATACTCCCATCTCCATACTTGTTCCAGCCTTTTGCAGGTTTCGCGCAAGGTGGCGAGCTCATCATTGTACCATGGGTTGGATTTAGAGTTACGACTAGCTGGCCACTTCACTGGAATGAGAGCATCGAGAGGGCTGTGGATCCAGTCTGAGAGTTCTTTATCAGCAAAACCAAAATCATCTGGAATTTTTAAGGCATTTGAAGAGAGATGGTCATGAAATTGACCAAGATCGAGTTTGTGTCAGGGGCGTTTAAATACAGTCTTCTGGCGCTGTTTCCGCGAGGGGATAACTCCTGAAAAAGACATGGACACCAAATAATGATCTGACCAGCAGACCGGGCTAGGAGTGTGCACTGATAGAAGGGGAAGATCAGAGAACACCGGGTCCAGCAAATGGCCAGCAGAGTAAGTGGGACCCTAGACCAATTGTAACAGCTGGCAGGCACCCAGGTCAGCTAGGATGCTGCACAGCTCCATATCCTGGACGTTATCTAAGTGCAGGTTCAAATCCCCAATGATACTAAAATTGGCCGCCCTCGTAGCCAGGATATTGACGGTGTCCACAAGCGCTATACGACAGTCTTTAGAGTGTCCAGGCGGGTAATAAATTAATAGCCTAGACAAGGTGTAGCAGGCATTCAGAGAAAGTCCAACCGGGCGCACCCAGAACCTGCTAAGGTCTCTTTAACGAAAGAGCAGGTATAACAGGACTTAAATATCAATGCAATACCGCCCCCTCTAGACTCTCTGTTAAGGGTCACAATGTTAAAACACTGAGGGAGGGCCAGTCCTAACACTGACTCCGTGTCGGCAGATAGCCAGGTTTTGGTTAAGAAGAGAACATTAGGAGATTCTTCAGATAGCAGATCGTAGATGTCAGAGTAGTGTTTGACTAGTGCGCGACAATGAGGTTTAATTTCATGATTGGAACATGGGATATGGGAGGGGGTAAAACCAAAGCCCAAGAATTAAATCTACACTCCAAACAGCAGAATGGACCCTCTGGATGGAGACTTAGAGAATGACAGCAGGGGTGCAGAGTTTTCCTTATATCCAACAAGAAGCTGGGGAATAAATCAGCCTATTTTGTCAAAACTGGCAGCATGCCTGGTGTCTGACATCGTCCAGGCGCAGACGGGCGCAGACGGGCGCAGACGGGCGCAGACGGGCTTGCCATAGGTGCGGCTTCACGCGTCAGCGGCGCGGTCGCGATCTCCTCATCTGAAGTATAGGAGATCACCAGGCTAGTACCGCCCTCCGGAGACCAGTCAGAAGGGATGTATGATGATTCAACGCAAACAAACACAACGCACACCATTACATCACTTTCCTCACGTCGCACACACCATTACATCGCACGCATTCACTACGCAAACCATTACATCGGACTCCGTATTCACACGCATGCAAAATACTTTTTCATCGCACACTACGACCACGCATTCTATCACACCGCAAAATTCTTCGTAACAGCCCCGCCAAACACAGTACAACGCCCTGACACTTCCCTCAACCCTAAGGTGTGAACAGTAAAGGCAAAACAGTACCATGCACAAACAACCCTAAGGTGTAAACAGTAAAGGCAAAACAGTACTATACACTAACAACCCTAAAGTTTAAACAGCAAAGGCAAAACAGTCCCATACACTAAAATTAACTGTAAGCCCTAACCCTAAAGCCTAAAACAGTAGCATATACGACTCCTAACCCTAAGCCCTAATCCTAAAGCATAAAACAGTACCATATACGACTCCTAACCCTAAGCCCTAACCCTAAAGCGTAAAACAGTACCATATATGACTCATAACCCTAAGCCCTAACCCTAAAGCCTAAAACACAACCATATACGACTCCTGACCCTAAGCCCTAACCCTAAAGCCTAAAACACTACCATATACTACTATTAACCCTAAGTCCTAACCCTAAAGCCTAAAATACTCCCATATTCTACTCTTAACCCTAAGCCCTAACCCTAAAGCCTAAAACATAACCACATACTACTTTTAACCCTAAGCCCTATAGCCTAAAATCCTCCCCTCCACCAAACTCCCCATAAGCGACCCTAAAACTGTCCCCTCCACTACAGCCCTAAAGCCTAAAACTGGACCTTACCTGTCTCTCGTCGTGTTTCCAGCATTGTCTCCCCGCTGTTCGTGTTCCGGCGCCTGCGTTCTAAAAGCGCCCGCGATTTAATGGCGCTCGCGATGTAACGTCGTGCGTAGTGAACGCACGCGTCGTAACGTCACATGTGTTGTGACAGCACGCGACGTATTCGCATGTGATGCGACGCATGCGTTGCGATGGGTGTTCCCCAGCCAGAAGTAGTCACAGTTTGCTGGTAGTTACACGTGGAAAAGAAAAGTGCCTGCCCTCCACACAAACGGCAAGCCGCTGTGGAACGGGGCAAGGCTCAGACAGAGAGAGAAAGGTTCCAACTGACCGTAACAGGTGGTAAGGATGCTTTAACCGCATCGCTGCTGCGGTGATTTTTTGCGCTTTGCGGCTGTTTTCAATTAACCGCAATACATGACGAGCTCAGCTCGTCATCCGCACACGTCACCCGTGGCTGATGACGAGCTGAGCTCGTCATCAGCATCGAAGGGGTTAAGAAAATTTAAAAAAAGGCTCACACAGTAATTACAGCAACTTTAAAAAAAATGCTTAAAAGTGCTAAAAATAGTAGAGCTCATACAGTACAACCACAGGCAATGAGACTAAAGAGCCAAGGTCAAAGGAGAGAGCGCGCAGCATCACCAATCTCCTCATCTAAAGTAGGGGAGTTACAAATTATTTATAAACAAAAACATTATTACATACATTCATTTTATTTCCATTCTACCTTATAACAGCACACAATTCACAACCCATATGTAAATTAAAAATAAAATGAACTTCCATATTTACCATAATTAATTATCAATTAAATAAATATTATTAATGAAAACACATAAAAATGTATTAACTCCCCATCCTTTACCCCTATAAACTCCACAACCCACACCTAAAATTGATTCATTGCATCACTTTATTAAACCTCCCCACCATTCCATTTGCTTCAGATGGTACAGATCCGTGGTTTTGTGTTTCCTCCCTCTTTCTGACAAAAACCTTTCCATTTCTTTCGACACCAGCTGTACACCATTGTCCATCAACAGGGTCTTTGGGAATCCTTCTTTACAAAACAATCTCCTCCAAAAATTGAATTACATCTTTGGTCTGAACAGAATTAGTAATCTTTACCAATGGCCAACATGACTGCTTGTCCACCACCACAATAATGTACTTATACACACTGAGATTCCTGATGGGACCCACTATATCAAATGCAATATCCACCCACAGATCCAAAGGTAACTTGAAAATAACCATGAGTTGCGTTCTGCACTTCAAACTCTTATCACAGTTCAAACATTTGCTACATTCCTGCACACACCATTCCACTTGTATGTTCATTCTAGGCCACCAATATTTCTCCCTTATCCTTTCTTTGGTTTTCGATATACACAAAAATCAGGGTGACAAACTCACTTTCACATTTGTAAGTTCATTGGAATAGACCCATTTTTTAACAGAGTTCTCACATTGTTATACTTCTCAGCAAAGTGAGGAACAAATTTGCTAAAATACTCACACTTGTCTAAAAATTTACCATTTTGATCTTTCCCACTGGGATAAGGCATGTAATTTATGGTTCAAATTAGATCATTTCTTGATTGGATACCCGTTGCTGAAGTTTTGTGCCCAAAGTGTTCAATTTCTAAAAGACAGAATTTACATTTTTGAGCTTTCAATGTGAGACCACTATTCCTTCACCCTGATAACACAATTTGTAGTCTTTTATCATGCTCCTCTACGTCATTGCCAAAAATTAAAACATCATCTTTATAATCTTAGTTCCAGGTAGCCCTTGCAACACTTTTTTGATAGCCCTCTGAAAAACTGATGCCGCCAATATTAATACAAAAGGCATTATCAAGAACTTAAACTTGCAAAATGTTGTTACAAAGTCTGTTAGATCTTGAAAATCTTGATGTTGCGTCACCTGGAGATGTGCCAAGGTTAGATCCAATTTGGAGAAGCATGAAGCCCAATTTATCATGGATAGCATCTCCATTATGTTTGCTAGAGGACAGTGGTAAACAACCATGTTCTTGTTCAATTCCCATAAATCTACACACAGCCATGCCTCCCCATTGGCCTTTTGTGCCATAACCCATAGCGGCCAGAGATTCAATGGCTTCTACTTTTTCAATTATGCCAGTTTCTTTAAGATTTTGCAGGTCCTTACTCATTGCTTCATCACTACTAAGGGAACATTCCTGACCTTTCCAGTGGGAGGTACACTGCCACTGGTAAGTTTAATCTTATACACATAGCCTTTCAAGCATGGTATCTTATCTTGAAATACCTCTGGGAATACTTTTTCATACTCAAGCCAACACTTCACGATGTGCACCACACTTGCCTTCTCTTCATCCACTTCTACAAATCCCTTTGATGTAACTATCTTAACAGAGTATTACTTCTCACCGAGACATAAACTTATCCAGAAGAGTATTGCTCTTTACAGCAACTACAGCCTAGGAAATAACTCACTTACTTGATGTGTTCACCACCATATCCTTTTTGTCTGATATCAGGTTAAACAATTTGACCTTCCCCTTAAAATCTTTCTCATAGACATCTTTTCAATTCAAAGTAAATTTTGTGTCCAAATCAAACAACATTCTCACTGTAACATTCTCAATCTGCACACGCATTTTCTATAGGAACACATCTATCATGAAATGTAATTTGTAGTACTACCTCTTCACAAGCAGATTCTTCTACTTCATCACACACAAATTCTCTGATCTTCCTCCCTTGAGAACACACTGTACATACCTTTCAGAAGTGTCCCTTTTCACACAGATTTTTCACAACGCCTTCCTCCCGGGACACTCTCTGAAATTTGCAATGTGCCCAACCATGCCACACCAAAAACAATTACTAAAGGGGGCATGGCCAAGGAGCCGAGCAAGATGGCAGCGCTTTAGCAGAGCTCTGTCAACTGACTCTGTAATCCCTCCAGTAATCCATCTGCTTATCTGATCCTGCTGGTGGTTCGTGCCGGTGCAGCGCTAGAGACCATCGGGGACTAACCTGGGGCTAAGCGCAATCCTGAAGACACTACCGATGAGCCACCATTCACATCGAGGCGGCTGTGGCCTACGAAGGGCCTGCTGACGCGCTGACGAGAGGGGTACATGGCTTCCGCCTGCAGCTCCGAAGTGAGGCAGGCCTCTACACTGATCGGTGGCCTGCGTCGCAGCTGGGCCTTGGAAATGAGAGGCTGAAGTGGTGATCCTGCTGTCTTGGGGCCAGTGGCCGCGGAGTGCACCAGAGACACTGGTAAGCCGGCAGGCGGTCCTGTGTCTAGGGTGGCGTGCTCTGACTGCGCACCCTGTTGCAACCCCAGACGCGCCGCTCATTTTGCCGGGGGTGACCTGGGGATTATACCACACCCCGGGCCACTGCTGGAGCAACTCAATCCCCCCTGCAGCTTTCCTCAAATGGGGAGGCATGTGTGGACTGCCCCCACGAGAGATAAGAACAACCGCACCTATTGAAGCGACCTCAAGGGGGAGATTAGTCATCACTGAGAGCCTGGAAGCGCACACTTATGGCCCGACCAGGAGCATCATCCCCTTTGGAGCCTGATATGTGGGCAAAATGTGCTGTGGTTTGGCCGGGGCTGGAGAGACCCTGGGGACTGAAGGAGCCCAGAGCTGAGAGTTGCACCTAAGCAGCCAGAAAGTGTGTGACCGGTGTCGATCAGGGAGTGGGTGAGTGCAATCTCACATATACAGAGTAGGCAAGGGCGGTAAATTCCATTCAGCTTGCGGAATTTGCCGAATATGGGTAATTTCGCGTTCAGCGGAGAATGCGGAATTGCCATAAATTCCGCAATCTGTGGCTCCGCAGAATTTTTTGCTTGCTCGTGCTGTCAAAATGTTTGTTTGTGAGATATTTCCCCTGAGCACACAAACAGCGTTCGCGAATAGGAAAGAAGCATCGTGAACGGGTGAAACAAGCAATTCCGTGTGTTTTCTGAACTCTGCAAGCTCGCAGATAATTTTTACCATTTCGCTGAGCTTTGCCTAGCGCGACTACGCAAATTCGGCCCACCCCTAATACAGAGGCTCCCATGAAAGACGTGTGGCTGAGGCTATGTACCCATAGAGAGGCAACACGAAAGTAGTGACACACCAGGATGGACTTCCCAGGGTGTTGGGTCTACCACATGTTCACAGTGGGGGCCCGTGGAGGGACAGTATCAATTGTTTTGGGGGTATGAGCCATCTCCAGTGCCCAACATTAAGGTACTTGCCAGCAAGGCCATCGGCGATGACACCGGGCCCCCGGATGAAGCCCAAAGGACAACACAGGACACAAACAAACAAAATGGACAAGTACGCCGCCCCTTAACCAATGGCTGCTACCCAGGAGCAGCGATCAGAGGGCACAGTAGAATCGTCCTGGGGTGCAAAATGGTGGTGATTGCAGATCTCATGGACTCGATTGAACCTAACTAAATGCTGTGACGATGAAAGTGAACCTCCTGAGGGCCTATATTCACAAAATGGCCGACAAAGTGGCAGCTACAGAGAAAGATGTGATGACCCTACAGACCAGCACGAAAAGCCTTGAGGAGCAAGTTAATCAGCAGGAGGTGATGATGGCTAAACTCGAAGACCATGAAGGGCAGGCACGGAGGAATAACATCCAAGTGGTCGGGGTCCCGGAGGGGATGGAAGGACCAAATGTAGACCTGTTTCTGGAAGATCTTATCCTCAACCATCTGAAGCCCCAAGACTTTCTACGTATTTTACTAGTGAACGCTCATATAGGGCACCCATCCATAAACCGAAGTCTGGAGCCCCACCCAGAACAACCATAGCACGACTCCTTAACTATCGGGACCGAGACACAATCCTGCAGACAGCACAAGCACCCGAGGATCTGCACCATGAAAATGCAGTGATGCTTTTCTTTCCTGACTTCACCCTTCAGGTACAACGACAGCGGCGAACCTTCAATGGCGTCAAAAGGGAACTGCGTAGAAAAGACATTAAATACTCCATGTTGTTACCTGCGAAGTTGAGAGTGGTCGCTGAGGAGAAGACGTGGTATGCGGTATGGCTGAAGAGGCCTGGGAATGGCAGGAGGGTTGGAGTACAGTGGCTGCACCTCTCCACGCGAGAGACGATGGGGCCTTGTGAAAGACAAACAGGGGGCCCAAGAGAGCATGGGACACAAGCTTAGGACTGAGATATGCTTGGGAAGATGGATCCGGCTTTGGCAGGTAAAGTGATGTTGTAAGTTTGGTGCCTAGTGACTAGCGGGGGCTGCCCTCCATCAAGTGGAGGATGAGACTATGTGCGCAAGACTTTGCACACTGGGAGATATAATTGGCTGATGGCCAGATGTATGGCTGGCAAGACTGGATCAGATTTGGTGGGGTTTTGGGATGTGCGGTATGTCGGGGATGGTACACTACCCTGCTCGGCACCTGACAACCCTCTAAGCAGTTATTCAGTTTCATAGCAACAGACACCCTGCAAGTTGGGGAGGTGGGTATTTGTTTCACCCGCCAGCAGGGTAGCAGGGAGGTGGAAGGGGGAATCGGGGTATGGGGGATTATTCTAGTTTTATTAGGAATGTTCACTTTTTGTTTGTAAAACATTGCTATGCAGGTTTCATGCAGTACTCAGTGGCTCTGTCGACGTGGGTGATATCAAAATGCACACTGAAGGGGCGGTTTCCTCCCAAATGGAAGAATAGAGTGTAGATGTGACACGCCATGGGAACCATCGACATTTCATTAATCTTAGGGTTCTGTCCCGGAACGTTAATTGTTTGGGTAACCCTATCAAGCGTACTGTAGTATTGCAATACCTCCATAGACATGCCCCAGATCTGGTACTACTCCAGGAAACGCACCCTAAAGGCAATAGGTACAAGGCGCTAGATAGATATGGCTATAAGCTTGCTGCACACTCCGGTTACACAACAGGTTCGAGGGGGTAGGGATTCTGGTTAGGCTGGCCTCCTATTCCATGAGGGGGAACGTATTCCGGAATATAGCCCCTTGGAAGATCGGCTTCTATTGGATCCTATTCCCAAAAAAGCATTATCCCTAACATACAAGAAGATCGTTAATAATTCACCCGATCTCTTAGGGGTGCTAAGGGAGGCCTGGGAGGCTGACATCGGGTTACTGGAGGACAATGATTAGGTAAAAGCCATGCAAAGCCAGAGAGAAGTGGCAATATCGGCAAGATTCAGACTAGTACAGTTGCGGATCCTCCATAGGTCCTACTCCATGAGCACACTCATGCACAAACTTGGACCCATACACACAGACAACTGTATTCGGGGAACATCTGGCACAACCCCTTAGGAAGATATGTGTTACTTATTTGGAAGTGGGAGAGCCACATGCTGAACATAGTATCGGGCTATATACCGCCAGCGTTACATACTGAAGAACTGTCGGCTCTGGGGGACTTGCTGGTGGGCCTCCCTCCCATCTAGTATTTTAATATTAGAGGGGGACATGAACTTCACCATGGATCCTCAGAGGGACAGGGTTTCCAGGGTAACCAGGGGGGAGGTGTGGAGCTACAGCGTACTTTTGCAGAGGCCATGGGCCTAACGGATATATGGAGTCTTCACAATCCCCATGAGCAACAGTACACCTTTTGTTCGGCCGTACATGGCAGCTACTCCCGCCTCGATCATGTTCTGACTCTCCAGGTAATGAGGGGTAGTTCCGCAAAGCCCACATCAAATCACGAGGGATCTCAGATCATTCGCCAGTGAAGGTAATCCTCCAGAGCCCGATACGAACCACTGTCTTGCTGCCCAGAATAAACAGCTGGGTCTTTACGAATAAGGACTTCACAAACCAAATGAGGAAGAGGGCTAAACTGTACATTCAGGAAAACGAGGGATCAGTAGATTTGGCTTGCACCCTCTAGGAAGCGTGCAAACTGGTGATACGGAGCATATTCAGGCCCACCTAGGGGGCTGTAAAAAAGAATAAAGGATCCAATGGGACATGCTAGAAGCAGAGGTTGTAATCTTGAAGGCTAGAATCCTGGCTGGAAAGGAGACTGATACACCACTCATCCGCCAACTTGAGCTTAAAAGCAAGAGATGAAGAGCCTTGCAGTTTGCTGCTCAAAAGCAGCCGCCCTGGCAGCACACAGCGGGTATATGACCTTGGTGATAAAGCCAACAAGATGATCGCTTGGCTGGAGAGGAGGGATAGAGAATTTAATTGGGTGGCAGGGATTTGTGACTCGCGGGGTACAATGCATGTAACGGGGAGCGGATAGCGCAAACATTTGCCAAACACTATCAGGAGGTTTATGCCTCCAACCCAGCTAGAACAGAAGCTGAATGCCGAGAGCTGCTGGTTGACGTCCGGCTACCTATGCTGTCCAGTGAAGATAGGGAAAGTATGGACAAAGATTTTAAGATCGAGGAAATTGAAGGGGCAATACAAGACTTACAGTCCGGGGAGGCCCCAGGGCCAAAAGGCCTACCAGCAGAGCTATTCAAGAACATGACAAGCCTTTTGGCGCTGTATATCCTATCTATGTTTGAAGAGGCCAGGGAAACGGCTGATTACCAGTTGACCAACGCACAGCCACAATCGTGGTTATACCTGAGGCGGGTAAGCCCCCAAACCACTGTAGGTCCTGCAGGTCCAAATATTTATTGAATATGGAAGTCAAGGTCCCCGCTAATTTCTTGGTGACCTGCCTTACAGGAGTGATTACATCATTAATACACCCTGATCAGTCCGGCTTTATGCCACACTGGAGCACCAGATTAAATCTACGTCGTTTGCATTGCGTGATGCACCTGACTGAGTTCCGACCGACTGAGGGCACAGCGCTCCTGTCCTTAGATGAATGAATGGCGTTCAACAGCATTGAATGGCACTAGCTGTTCGCTATCTTAGACAGATATGCGTTTGGCCGCCGATTTCAATTCTGGATCAGGCTACTTCATAATAGCCTTTCGGCTAGAGTACTGGTGAATGGTTCCATCTCCCGCTCCTTCACCTTGCACAGGGGGACGAGGCAGGGATGTCCACTGTCCCCAGTGTTATTTGTGCTGGCTCTAGAGCCTCTTGCGGCGTGGGTGTGGGCAGACCCATTGGCCCCTGGCATTAATGGGGGTGGGCAATGGGAAGAGTAAATCTCCCTATAAGCTGACAATGTTCTCCTATATGCGACCAGTTCCCGCTTTACAATAAGTAGACCCCTACAAATCTTTCACTTACTCAGGGGTACTCCGGTCATCGAATTAATTGGGATTTGTCCCTTAGCTTCAAGTACACAATCACTTTAAATATCTGGGTATTGTTGTAACTAAGACAGAGGCAGAATTCATGGCTCGGAATTTGTTACCCCAACTTGAACGCCTGAGAAAAGACATGGCGCATTGGAGGATGTTGCCGATCTCCCTGATGGGGAGAGCCATCCTGTTTAAAATGATATCGCTACCGCGAATGGTTTACATACTCCAGAACACCCCATACAAGATACCTGACGGATTCTTTAAAGAGGTTGCTAGCGAACTGTGGAAGTTACTGTGGGACGGGGTGGTGCAAGAATAGCACTAGTCAAAATACAGCGAGACGTATATGAAGGGGGCCTGGCAGTGCCGGACCTCAGGAAGTACTACCGGTTGTCACAATTCATGGTGATAAATGACTGGATCTTTAGGGACAGAAATGACCCAGCTTATCACGTTGACCATCTAGTGATGGGCACGGGCGGCTATCATGCCGGTCTGTATCACAAATGAGCTGGGAAGTCTATGCCCCCCTACAAAAAAGTGGTGTTGGATGCATGGAAAGGAGCTAGTAAATTCCTTGGGTAGGACAATAGATTGATGGAACGTACACTGCTGTGGGACAGTGATATGCTAGAGGAGGTTGGGAAATTACAGGGCTTTGGCAAATGGAAATTGCTGGATATTTCCCACCTAAGGGATGTATGGTGAAGATCGGCGATCATATCCTTCGAAAACCTACAGTCTGAGTTCCAGCTAGCGGAAACAGAACATTATAACTATATGCAGCTAGGGCATGTACTCCGGACACATATCCATGAGGGGGAACGTATTCCGGAATATAGCCCCTTGGAAGATCGGCTTCTATTGGATCCTATTCCCAAAAAAGCATTATCCCTAACATACAAGAAGATCGTTAATAATTCACCTGATCTCTTAGGGGTGCTAAGGGAGGCCTGGGAGGCTGACATCGGGTTACTGGAGGACAATGATTAGGTAAAAGCCATGCAAAGCCAGAGAGAAGTGGCAATATCGGCAAGATTCAGACTAGTACAGTTGCGGATCCTCCATAGGTCCTACTCCATGAGCACACTCATGCACAAACTTGGACCCATACACACAGACAACTGTATTCGGGGCTGCAACAGTAAAGGTACCTTTTTCCATATCCTCTGGGAGTGCCCTCTTATACACCACTACTGGGAGAAGGTAACACAGGTGATGTCAGTGGTCCTGGGACAAGAAAATCCCATAGACACCAGATTGCATATACTGTGTGTAACGGGGGAACAGACATGGCCGAAATATCAGAAACACTGGCTAATGGTGGCTGCAATGGTGGCTAAAGGAAATATAGCTCCGCATGGGAGGCTTCCCTGCCGTTGAGGGTGGGTCAATGGAAGATTGAATTAGAGTGGTGTTGTACAGCATAAAAAGTTGTGTACGAAGGCAGGGGTCGCCCTAAGAAATGGGAGAAAGTTTGGCACCAATGGGTCGTGTATAGGGGTTTGTAAAGCAGAGGAGGGGAGGGTGGGCTGGGGGCGGGCCTGATACCGGATTGTGCAGGAATTCCCATACGAGAGTGGTTAGTGATGTAAGTCTTGTGATTTAATGAGCTAACTGTTTGTGAAGCTGAACTGTATTAAACAATGTTTTTATCATCCATTTCCTATGGTCACTGTACTGTACACTGCATACATTTTATATTTAATAAAAGATCTGTTAAAAAAACAATTACTATGAAATCTCTAACTAATTTTTGCATGAGGCTTCTCAGTTTTCTTAGACCTCACCACCTGTACTCTGTCACTCTCATGCCCCAGCCCCCTAGCATTGCAAAGATTATTGGCCACATCATTTCATTTCATTTTCAAGCTTTATTCGACTATTAAAAACAATCACAAAAGCGTACAATATATCACAATACAAACATTACAATAAAAACAAAAGTTCAGCAATGAAGAATTTCAGAAAGCTAAAACACCAGACTTTTCCTGTGAGAAATGGCTTTGAGTAAAAAAGTAGCAGTAAAAAAACAGATGTCTGCAGAGTCAAGTGCAAATAACAATTCCATGGCTTGGGTAATAGTATACACTGAGAATCTTAAAAAAATAGGTCTGAGGTAGAGACGGGGAAGATGCATATAAAGTGGACAAATAAGCATGAAATGCAGAGTACTTTGCCTAGTCTGACCATCACAGGGACAGGGAGAATGTCTATGATGTTTCATCTCTGGGAAGGCAACTAAATTATGTACAATACCAAGTCTAAATCGTGTCAAAACAAACTGATGGGACTGCTTGGTTATAGATTTTAGGTACATAGGCATGCCCTTTTCTTCCAGATTAGTAGTATGATAAAATACATAGGTAGGCATGGTAATACTCTTCAACCTACGCATATCAGACTTAGTTTGTATATAAACATCTTTAAGTTCCTTTTTCGATAAAGTGACGGCACAATAAGGATCCTTGATGATGTCAAAATTAAATACATCATCATAGGAGGAAGAGACATACCTTAGCCAGGGAATCTTAAGGGCTTTGTCCAGCTTCAAACAATCGGTAATAATCTTTCTAGAAAAAGTAGTCTCTTCTTTTGCCCAAATTGACCTCCATACCATGAGGGGTCTTAATCCCGTCAGATCTGTCAAATAATTCAAACAGACCTCACTATGGCACAATACTGTAGGTGCCGAAGGAGGTATGCAAAGCAATCTTCTAAGAAACCCATTCTCGGTATTTTGCAGTACCCTGTGCTGACTATAACCCCAAATACCAGAGCCGTACAGGGCAATAGACGCACATCTATGCCTGTAAATGTCGACCATATCAGGTATACGGCGGCTCCCTAGCTTTGCAGCAAAACGAAAAATACCAGATGAGCTTTTGGCCATTCTACCATTAACATTTGAGATCTCCTGGGACCAAGTCCCCTTATTGTTAAAGGTAACTCCGAGGTAGCAGAACCTATCCACTACTTCAATATTATGATTGTTAAAATGGAACGGCATAACAGACTTCATCCGTTTACCACAGGCCATAATAAAAGTCTTGGTGTTATTTATTTTCAGTTTCCTCTCATTAATAAAATTATAAAAAGTGTTCATAAGTTTCTGTAGCCCATTAGGAGTACGCGAGAGAAGCACCGTATCATCGGCATAAAGCAGAACTGGTACGGAGAGTCCACCAACCTGTGGGGAGTCAGCCTGGACCTTCTTAAGTTCCGATTCAATAGAATTGATAAAGAGGGAAAATAGCAGGGGGGCCAATACACAGCCCTGCCTTATGCCTGACTTAACCTTGATTTTCTCGGTACATTCACCGGACGGGCCAAAGCGTATCTGGGCCGACAACTTATTATAAAGATGAGCCAGAAAGTGAATGATTGCCGGGGGGGCGCCCATGGCCAATAGAGTGCGCCATAAAAGTTTATGGTCCACAAGGTCAAAGGCGCTCGAGAGGTCGGCAAAACAGAGAAATAGGGAACCTTGTTTCGCTCTCGTGTATTTCCCTATAAGGAGGTCAAGATTGAGGCACTGCTCCGTTGTTCCCAGACCTTTGCGAAAACCAAATTGGGATTCAGCCATGATATTATTTTCCTCTACCCACTCCTCCAACCTTATCAGGAGAACCCTACTCATAATCTTCAGGGAGGAATCAAGAAGGGAGATAGGGCGGTAGTTCTTTGCCTCGCCTCTATCTCCCTTTTTATAAATGGGTAGGATTAGGGATTCACTCCAAGTAGGGGGGGTATTCTCCAGGACTCAAGCATTAAACACCTGGGTCAGGAGTGGGCACCAGAGAGTTGGGTTAGATTTATACAGATCAACCGGGACCCCATCGGGTCCCGGTGCCTTTCCTCCTTTGCTCTTGCTTAGGGAAATAGCCACCTCTGATAGGGTAATATCCAAAGGTAGCCTTGTTTCAGACGTCGGAATAGTAGGACCGACAGAATCTCCCCCAGGTGGATTAAAAATACCAGAAAAATGGGAAACCCAATTGGCTTCTCTGACCTGCGCTGACAGTTTAGGAAACTCTTCATGGACAAGGAAAGGGCTGTTAACCGTGGACCAAAAAAGTCTACTATCCCGTAACACCGATGCTTGATTCAGGGCATCCCAGGCAAGTTCCCTAAGTTCCTGCTTCCTACATACAAGATTGTTTTTGTAGGTAAGCCTGAGTAGTTTGACAGCCTTCCAATCTCTCAGGAGTTTTGTTAAAGCCAGCTTAAGTTCCCGCAGGGATTGGGTACATAGGCTATCAAACCAACCCACGTTTTGGTTCCTAATTCGGGCTTTAGTAATGGTAAGACACCTTTTTACAGCAATACCAAGTGCCACAAAGTTAGTTATGATGCATCCATTGAGGGACTCGGGATGTAGACAACTATAAATTTCGGCAATCCCCTCTTTTATAATTTTGGCTTGCAACTTTTCGGAGTTATCCAAATTCCACTTTATACGGAATCCATTCTGTCTACACGGGGTAACATCTTCTATTACCAGATAATCATTCTTGGCAAAAGACCCCCATGCAGAAATAAGCATAGTGATCGCATGGTGATCGCTACCTCCAAGATCAGTGACAACGGGAACCGTACATTGTGGAGTAAGATGCGTAGAAATCAATAGATGATCAATGGCAGAAGACGAGTTGGGTCCTACAAAAGTTGGAACGGACTTGCCATCCGCATCTAGGGCCGGGGGGTGGATCATAAGATCCAGGCTCAACACGAGGGAATTAAAGGAGTCACCATGGGGAGTATGTTCAAAATGTGCTCTGTTTTCCCCATTATCCCCATCATATCCACAAATTCTGGTAAAGGAGTATGGACAAGTACGTAGGTTGAAATCCCCACCCCAGATGATATCAATTGGTTTACTGATATCATTTCGCAAATTCCTCAAAACAGGACCCAACTCCTCCGCCACTGTGGTATCTGAGGCATTGAATAGGTTGTTATAGTGGTTAACGACCACTAAAACATGGCCCTTAGTATGTTCAAGTATTAGAATTTGGGAGTGGTGTCCCACAGGGAGGTAGGAAATCAAACATACTGGGAGTTTAACTGATGTAAAAATCACTAACCCCCTTTAGCCCTACTCATACCTGTCCTTATTGCCTGGTTATTATAAGACACAAACCCATCAAGTTTAATATCAGCAGTTGCCCAGGTCTCTTGCAAGCATAAAATATCAAAGTCGGTGAGGATCTCATTCCAACCCAGGGATGCCGATTGCCTGCTCCAACCTGCAACATTCCAGCTAACAAACTTCAAACCAGGGGAACAAAAGGGGGGTTGGATAAGCGCTGGCACCGTGGTAATTAAAACATTATTGACAGGTAGAGGGGCCAATAAGACTGGATGAGCCGCGGGAGTTATCGAGTCCGTTTGAGACATTACATGATCTTGGGCAGGAATAGGACAACTGTCGGGCATTACCGTAGGACCTTTAACAAAAGGAGAACTGATGGGGTCTACAGCAGTGGGCAGTCAATCAACACCATTGAGGCCACTCAGACAATTAAAGCGATTATAATTATGGAAGGGTGTCAGAGGTGGTTGGAAAACAGGTTGGGCTGGGTACCCACGAAATCTGCCCCTCCGATCAACCCTTGTCCATTTGTCCTGTGCTTGGTCACGTTGCATATGTAAAGGGGGGAAGAAAAAAGATACTGGCAGGGTCCGGATGGTGGATTCAGGAGATCTATTCGACACAGAGCAGATGTAGTGAACAGTCCTTGGGTCTCTAAAACTAACCAGAATACAATCCCCTGTTATGGACTTCCTGGTCTTTCCCAGCCAGGGAACCCTTCTTACCAACACAATTTCATTATTAAAATATGCCGGAAGAGGTCTATTCCAGTTCAACCATTTAATTACTTGATTCTTTAGTGAGAAGAAATTCTCGCCTTCCACCATCTCAAGGGGGGGAACCCCGGCCATAACCACCATAAGGTCGTTAGCCTCAGGGGGAAGGTCGGGTCTCCGAGCTCTGGGGGCAGGTTTCTCTAATAAAGGGGGTGGAATACAGTCGCCATTAACAGCCCCATTGGGGTTTTTCACTAGGGGAGTTGTGCCTGTGGATTGTGGTGGGGGGATGATAGTTTTGCTATGGCAATGGCATGGGTGAACTGGTTTAGCCATAAGAGGTTGCAAAAGGGGGGTGGCAGAAGTCACCACGGTTGGTCCTGGGATAGCTAAGGGGGGTTGTGAGGTAGGGGTCAGGGTGGGAAGGGGCATAGTCTCGAGGGGTCTTCCAAGGGTATTAACCTGCGAATTCAAACTACTTAGTGTAGCCTCAAGGATAGTAAGTCTGATCTCCACTCTCTTAATACTCTCGATGATAGGTAGCAGCAGAGATCTGAGTAAGAATTCTAGGTTCCCCTGGGGGACAACTGGGGGCAGTAGAGTAGGCAGGTTATTTGTAATGGCAGGAACAGGACCCATAACTTCAATACACTTATCGGGAACTGGAACTGGAACGGACTTAATGGGTTTTCCAAAATCAGAGTGGGAAAGTTTAAGTTTACCCTTGCCTCCCCTCGTCTTCCTTCTACGCTTATTAGGAGGAGGGCCGTGCAACTCGGCCACAGTAACTAATTTAGGCTTAGCTTTCCTTGATTTAGAAATTTGAGTAGGTTGGGATGTAAGATCAACAGCCGTGCAACAGGGGCTAGTGGGAAGGGTAGCCTTCGGAGCCTGCACAGCAGGTTGGCAGGGACTAATAGTACAATCCCTCAACAAAAGGGGGACTCCTTCCTGTGAAGATGGCTCCTCACTGACATTCAAAGGAGAGCCACCATCGGGGGTATCTACCAGGGGTCTACGTTTCAAATTTTCGATATAGCGGCGACGCTCAACCCTGCGTTCTGCAAGGGCGGTGTCCAAATCCCCCTCGCCCTCCGCCAAAGAGCGTGGGAAATAATTATCCAGAGTTCTAATCTTGGAACACCCCAGGTTCACTATAGATTTATCCAGGACTGGTGAGGGCATGACAGGTAAATGGGACCTCTTGGACAACAGGGACTAGATTGATACCAATACTTAAAACATAAACATAAACAACAGGCGTGGGCGGGGTCCGGGAAGAGTAGACAGCTGATGGAAGCGTAGGCTGCCGGTCCTCGCAGTCCCTACCATTCCCAAATGGCCAGAGCAACAAAATCCTTCACCAAAGTCCAACCGCTGCGAGCGGCTCCCGCGGAGCGGGGGCCGCGAGCGGTAATGAGGCTGCAGGCGTGGGCGGGGTCCGGGAAGAGAAGACAGCTGATGGAAGGGTAGGCTGCCGGTCCTCGCAATCCCTACCATTCCCAAATGGCCAGAGCAGCAAAAGCCTTCACCAAAGTCCAACCGCTGCGAGCGGCTCCCGCGGAGCGGGGGCCGCGAGCGGTAATGAGGCTGCAGGCGTGGGCAGGGTCCGGGAAGAGGAGACAGCTGATGGAAGCGTAGGCTGCCGGTCCTCACAATCCCTACCGTTCCCAAATGGCCAGAGCAACAAAAGCCTTCACCAAAGTCCAACCGCTGCGAGCGGCTCCCGCGGAGCGGGGGCCGCGAGCGGTAATGAGGCTGCAGGCGTGGGCGGGGTCCGGGAAGAGGAGACAGCTGATGGAAGCGTAGGCTGCCGGTCCTCGCAGTCCCTACCGTTCCCAAATGGCCAGAGCAACAAAATCCTTCACCAAAGTCCAACCGCTGCGAGCGGCTCCCGCGGAGCGGGGGCCGCGAGCGGTAATGAGGCTGCAGGCGTGGGCGGGGTCCGGGAAGAGGAGACAGCTGATGGAAGCGTAGGCTGCCGGTCCTCGCAATCCCTACTGTTCCCAAATGGCCAGAGCAACAAAAGCCTTCACCAAAGTCCAACCGCTGCGAGCGGCTCCCGAGCGGTACATCATTTCTTATCACCTCCACTCAAACCTGACTGTGTTCATAAGATTTAGCTACTACAATTACTTCACTGAAAGAAAGGCTGTTTTTCTGGCAAAAACTTCATTTAGCCTTCTCTAAATTACACCCAAAACAAACTGCTCTCTCAGATGCTCTTCATTACTGCTTCCAAAATCACAGGTAGAGGCAAGTTTTCTCAACTCTGTTAAATACTCCTCTACAGATTCACCTTTCCTCTGCATGTAGTTTGCAAAGTGATATCTTTCAAGGACAAACGATACTTTCGGAAGAAAATGTAAACCACATTTTGAAGACACACTTCATTCTCATTTAAGCCTGACGCTTCGTCCGAAGACAATTCAGGCAGGTGTTTGAAAAATGTCCCACACACCCTAGCATAATGCGAGAACAGCTTTTTCCATTTTCCCCATGGTAGGACAGGTACACCAGGATTTGTCAAAAACAAGGGGAGCGGTTTTACATTCTACATTCTACCTTAATTTGCCATACACAGTTCACTGGTATCCCATTTGATATCCAAGTTTATGTTGCCTGTAAGATAAAAAATATAGGCACACACTATAAAGTACAATGACCTTTAGAAGGAGGGATAATTATGAACAGAATTTTCCCAGTGCAGATTTACAATTCAACATAATCTGTCATTTGTTTAAAATGGAAAAACAGAGTCTCATTGATGTTTTCCTACGTAATGTTCAGTCTTTGGCTCACAAGCTCATTGAATAATGTGTAAATGAACTGCCAGACAATATGACCATACCCAATCCATTGATTAAGTGAGAAATGGCTCACCTATGAATGAGAAGAGTCCTTCAACCATACTCTTGAAAGCATTTTTCCTGCGATGATTCAAAAACGTTGTTCACGCAGCCCAAGCAGAAGCCATTTCAACCTGATAGGACTTGGTTGCAACAGATCAATCCAGAATGCCATACAAGAGTCTGAAGAAACCCGATGCAAGATGTCAGGACTCGGAAAAGTGTACGTTGGAGCCAATCAGAAGAATCAGGTGATCTTAAATGTTCTCATGAGGGAGCACCAAGGAAATGAGACATCTGCAAGGAGGCAGTGGTCCACAGAGGCGCTCAGCGCGGGCAAACGCTAGCAAATGGTCACTCGATTGCAGGTAGGAGCCCAAGAAAATGCGGTTTCAGGAGGGCATGGGAACACCAACAATGAGAAATTCTGCAACTTTTTTTAAAAAGCACACACAAGATGAGCTGGGAGCAGGTGTTATGGAGCACGGGACTGCAAAGTCAAAATGTGCACTGTAGGAACAAGTGCAGGAAACGAGTAAATAGCCAGTACATTTTAAAGTAGGAATGAGCTCAGTAATCATGAGGAGTGGTCTCGATGTTGAGGTGATGTTGGGTCTCTCCTGGGTCTTCGTGATTGTCACCTAATTAAAGTCATTCACTGTACAGTGTGTAGTTATGTTCCATGAAGAGTTTTTTATAGGTGCACAGTAATACGCCTCAACCATACAAGAGAAGGTCCTCTCCTTGTCGCTCCTGTCTTCAAACTCCCATCTCCCTTAGATCATAGAATGTTTTCACACAGCCAGGACCCAAATATTCTATCCTTATTACAGCGGATAACACTATATCATAACGAACATTACAAAATTGCTGTTTTACTCCTCTCTTTCTACGAAAATGGTATGCAGTGGCACATATTTCTGAATAGTCCATCTAACCATTTACCTGTGCCAAATTTGGAAGGTAATGTGATCTCATGGCTAGACTGCTGATCTTGGAGTAGGGAAACCAAGGTTTGAGCCTCGGGGTCGTCTCCCCATCCTGTGATTCTGGGCAAATCACTTAATCTCCCTGCGCCTACCAACAAAATGAATGTATTCTTGTGTAACATAACTGGGGCTCATGTACAGTGCTCCAATACCTTTGGGTCAAGTTCGTGCTATATCTATCGCAAAAAAAAGAATTACTTATGAAAGCGAGCACAGGCATACACACATACTGGTAGCATGTGTTAGTATGTTAAAGCCACATCTATTGGCTTTGGAAATATTTGTTCCCTTTTTGTCCTATGCCAGATTGATCAAAGCAGTGCGTTCCCCTCACAGCAATGGCCATGATGTGGGAACGTAAGTAAATCAGAGCTGTTCAACCAATGCACAAGGCAAAGATAAGGCACATTCATCAACATGATGTATCCCCCGAAATGAAGTCTTAAAATGTAATGGGTACTACATACCCTGGAATTCAGGACTGATAATGGTCATGAGAGTCTTAATGGGGTTAATTCATAGACCCACCACTTGTACAGTACCATATCTGCGAAACAGGACAACTGCCAATATTAATATTGATAAATACAATGCTGATGTACACCATAACGTATGTACTTAAATAAGCAACTCGCATCTCCGTTGTTGAATTCACTCGATATGACCTCTCCCTCAACCCGGAGTCAGAAATACATGGTCAGGCAGGCACTGAGACCTAGGCCTAAAGCAACTGATTAACAGATTACAGGTGGGAGGACACATAACCTTTAGACAAGTGCTTAAACTGGAAAACCCAGATCGATCCCACAGATAGGCAGTGACACAACAATGATATGAGTAGATTGGCCCCAATTAAAAACGTTTGGCCGGAGGGGCACACGTTACCAAAAACACCATAAAGTCAAGCCACACTAAATTAGGAACACACAGTCAATCAGAACACAGCATGCACACTATATGCAGTGATAACGCGCTCCCGGTGCTGGACATCTGGACACGTACCCACTGGCCCTGCATTGCTTCCACGCAAGATCGAGGCCCACCTGCCCTGACTAGGTCCAGATTTCTGTCTCCAAAGGAATGTACAAATCCTTGTATGATTCATTTAGGTAGTGTATAAAATGACGGCTGAAACCAATGTGCTGAGACAGTATTCAGACCCCGACTCTGCTGCCTGTTCTCTAGCCCAGTACGTTTAATTAAACCAACTGTTTCTGTTTTGCCAACCGCCTAATCTTTCATTTTTTCAAGGTAAATTCACATTCGACCAACACACCAATGCCTGACAGAAATGCTTAATAAAGGGCGACTCTAGCATTCCTATCAAAGCTCTGATAGCGCTACAGGACACACCATCATATTTTGAAAGACGATGTGACGTGTGCCACCAAACATAGTAAAAATTGGAGTTGAAGCCGGTATCTGATTGAGATAAACATGTATTTCATGTCTCAAACAGGTTACCACCATTCACATTAGAAAATAGCTCCTCGTGAAAGGAATATAGATCAAGCCATCACACATCAAGACCTCTGCTGGGGAGCTGAAGCAGGAACTGGAAGCTGCAGAGATGTTACCGTCTGTGTTCAATATCTGTTCCCGTAGGAGCGTCATAGTCCCCTTCGAGCCCGGGATGAATCTATGGAAATGATCGCTGAGCGAGGAGGGGATCAGTGGCGCGCGGGCACTGAACCGACACGTAATTGTGGACTCAAGCATAGAATCCGACTGGCTAAATGCTTTGTTTACGGATGTCACGTTTAGTAAGACAGCGTGCTTTAATTGTACATGTTCCACCCCGAATGAGCTTCTATTCTGTGTATCAACTCACAGGCATATTGTGCACAGGCTGTGGTATCACAGTATCACCCCAGGACAGAATGAAAATGTGTTGTCATTTGTAATAATAACGTTAAGCTTTGCATAACGTGCTTTGTCGCGACGGGCAGGCCTCGGGAACAAGAAATGGCTACAAATTGTACCTTTTGTATTAGAAACATTTGGCCGCGGGCTAAAGCAGTGTAGTGGTAAGAACGAGAATTGGAAACATAAAAACTTAAAGGCGGTGTAATTGGAAGCCATTTTTGAAAAGAGAGTTTCAGGAGACGCACGTCATCGCTTTTATTTAGACTGGAGTGATGTGAAGTGTTTGCAGCTGTCATAGTTGTTTACTTATTATCTTGTTTTGAGTTTCTTCTATAGCGCTGCTGTACCATTTATGTGCTAGTGCGCTTTACAACTTAGCACACACTTTACCTGAGCAGGTCTACAATTTGACAGATTTTATTAAAAAAGACCTTACCTGCATAGGAACTGATTACGAGTATATATAAACTTAAACTCCTGTTTACACTCGGGTTGGACGGTATTTAACGCATCCAATAATTATTGCCTTAAATTTTCGTCGGTCAAACCTGCTGAAATATAATAGGGGGAAAGAATACAGTGTTTACAGTAATTATTAAGTGGATCTTGCTGTGTCACACACCATAATCCGCATGTTATTCCCCTCCAACTCATAATAGATGTTATTCATCACATTGATAAATAACGTACCCCTGGTAGTGGTCTCTTATTTATCAGGTATGATAATAGAATCTAAACTCATTGTCAAGGACTCAGACTAATATACTCTTAGGCCCACATTATGAGTGCAGGCACTATGTAGCACACCTGATAAAGAATGATCACGTGGGGTAAGTTATTTATAGGGTGCAATAAATAGCACCTAGTACCCCCAGGTCCCTCCTGTCCTCGTCCCCTTCATACTGAACAAGTGAGATTTACTATCTCATCGACAGAAAAAAAGAAAAGCAGGAATGCTGGTATGCCCCAACCTCTCCCTATAGGGAGTACATAAGGGTACAGTACCCAGCATGCCTCCTGTTCTTTTTTTCTGTCTTCGACATTATTTTCTGCATTCCCAGGTGCCGGTTGGCTCCTGGTGCCTACCTGTTGTTGGGCTTCTGGTGGGGCTGGTTTCTTCGGGGTTTCCCCTCCTGCCGGGCTTGTGGGGTTCCCTGGATCATCTTCCTGGCTGCTGTTGGATCTCTGGCCTGTTTGTTCCTGCGTGTGGCTGTGGGAGGTGTTCGGCCGCGTCTCTGTCCTGCTTGGCTTGCTCAGAAACGCGGCGCTGTTTCCTGTGGCTCCGGTGGTGCGGCGGCCCCTTTGCGGCTGGGGCAATTCCTGCTGGGGTATGCCTGACTTCCTTTGTGTGGAGCAGGAAGTCATGCGTTGCGATGGACGGCCGGCGGCGGTGTTTGCGACAGGCTTGCCGGCTCTTCCCTCGTAAGTACCGCATAGCGTTTTTTTTCTCTTTTGCCTCTATTTATGGTGCACTCCCCCTGCGGTGCCTGCATTTCTTGTATCCTGAGTTCGGGCGAGTGGTGCTGCTGCTTGGTTGCCACTGTTTGCGGAGGGTCCTGTTTGTTTGTGCTTGGGGGCCTCCCTGACAATTTGCTGGTGCTTTCCTTGCTCGTTTTTCCTGCTGGCCTTGGGCAGTCTTTGGTGGCTGTCTGGTTCTGCTGTGATTTCATCATGGGGAAGCACTCGAAGAAGAGCAGGCATGTTGAGGAGTCCTCCTCTTCTTCATCTTCTTTGTCCTCTCCTTCTCCTGCGAGGTCCAGGAGTCGTGCCCATGATGGTGATGCCAGATTGAAGGCGCTGATAAGAGAGACCTTGTTAGAGATGGTGGTCCCAGGTATAAGGGGTCTCGATCCATGTCCATGTCCGGTGGTGTTCCGCGCCCTTCTTCTTCTTCCTCCTCTGGGTTGGGAGATGGTGATCTGGAGCATGATGTTGTCAAGGGCAAATATGTGGATAAGGATATGCTGCCGGATTTGTTGTCCCATGTGAAGAAGAATATGGGATTTCCTGCTGACGATGTTCCGGGTACTTCTGGAGGGTCCTTACTTCGTCAGTTCCAGTGCGCTGCGCCTGCGGTTTTGTCTGTCCATCCTTGTGTCAGGAAGGTTTTGGATCGGGAGTGGAAGGATCCTGATCGTATTCTACTTCCTCGCTTTATGGCGAAGCTCTATCCTCTTCAGGATATGGCGAAGGATTTACCGGACTCGGTTCCTGTGGATTCTTTCGTGGCCAGTCTGGTGGGGCGCACTTCTTTGGCTGAGGATGCTGTTGTGCGTGATCCAGTGGACAAGAGGGTGGACGCTTCGCTGCATAAGGCTTATTCTGGTTCCCTTCTGGCTCTGAGGGTGGACATCTACGGGACTTATGTTGCTCAGTCCCTTCTTTCTGACTTGAAGACTTTGTATGGGTCTATGGATAATGCTACTGACTGTTCTGCTGTCCTGGCCCACATTGAGCGTCAGGTGGAGTTTCTCTCTGACGTGTCCTTCGATGTAGTGCGTGCTTCTGCCCTCTCGGGGGTGCTTGCTTGGCTGCTCGTAGGAACTTGGTCCTCAAGGATTGGAAGACTGATTCGGCCCAGAAGTCTGCTGCGCTGAGGTTGCCTTTTCAGGGTTCCATGCTGTTTGGGGCGGAATTGGAGGGCAAGCTTCATCGTCTTTTCAAGGAGAAGAAACGTTCCTCCTCTTTCAAGCTGTCCTCGGCTGCTCCGGCATTTTCAAAGCCTAAGCCTTTCTTTCCCCCCCTTCTCACAGGCAGTTTTCCAGGGGTCGGGGTCGTTTTCAGCCTGGTCGGGGTTGGGACAAGAAGGCGAAGTTCCCCCCTGCGTAGCCTCGTTCCTGACTATCTGGGGTCCGAGGTCGGATCCTTGGTAGGAGGTCGGCTTCAGTTGTTTCTTCCGGCCTGGATGTTCTCCTGTTCAGACTTATGGGTCCTGGACGTGATCCGTTTGGGGTACCGTGCGGAGTTCTCCAGCCTTCCTCTGGACTTGGGGGTCCGTCCGACTCCTTGGCCGTCCTGCCCGTCCAAATGTGCGGAACTGTCTCTGGGGGTTCAGTTGCTGTTGGACAAGGGGGCGGTTCGGGTGGTTCCTCCGGGGGAGCTGGGTCGGGGGTTTTACTCCATCATTTTTCTGGTGCCCAAGGTGACTGGGGCGTTTCGCCTAGTTCTGGATCTCAAAGCCCTGAACAAGTTTGTGTTGCGGGTTCCATTCAAGATGGAGACTCTCCAGAAAATCATTCTCCTGGTTCTCCAGGGTCTTTACATGTGCACTCTGGACCTTCAGGATGCCTATTATCGGATATATGATGATACAACGCATGTTATTACAACGCATGCTTTTACATAGCATTTTTTACAACGCAAATGTTATTACAACGCGATTTTTTACAATGCATACTATTACATTGTAAAATAGTGTTACTGATGAAAAAGTACTATTACAACGCATTTTATTACAACGCATACCATTATATATAATATTTTTTTCTTTGTAACCTAAAATCTGGCACGGGATGCAGGGAAAATAGGGGTTTTGGGTGGGTAAGTGTATTAAAAAAACGGGTCAAAAAACTACTATAATATTACGATTCCGATTTAATTATTTAATAAATTAATACTCGAGTATTAAAAATTAATAAATTAATTCTGCTTAACATCGTATATCATAAAAATGCATAAAAATAATTATATACATTTTTGTACTTGTTAAAAAAAATCTAGCACGGGATGCAAGGAAAATAGGGGTTTTGGGTGGGTAAGTGTATTAAAAAAACGGGTCAAAAAACTACTATAATATTACTAATCCGAATTAATTATTTAATAAATTAATACCCGAGTAGTAAAATACCGATTTAATTATTTAATAAAATAATACCTGAGTATTACAAATAATACTATTTAACATCGTATACCATAATAACACACAAAAAATATATAATTTAAATTTTATTAAAAAATACCTAGTACGCTTTGCAGGGAAAATAGAAGTTTAAAAACGGGTTAAAAAATTAACATAATATTACGATACCGATTTAGAACAATAATAAATTAATAGTCGAGTATTAAAAATAATACTGTATAACATGGAATTCCGTAACAACGCAGAAGAATATATATATAATTGTAGGATAACAAGAAAAAATAAGAGTTTTCAATACTCGATGGAGAAAAGTAATGACCTTACGAACAAATTAACGCCATTTTAAACACAGTAATGAAAAATAATGTCCATCTACTATTTCCATGACCTCCAATATCAACAAGACATTCAAAATGGATGCTAAAACGGAACGAAAGTTTGAGAAGCTTACTTTTAAATAAAACAATTTAAATTATACGTTTCCACATGAAATGAATACAAAAAAAATATGATAGAAAACGATATAATTTAGAACAAATATAATGCTAATTAAGAAAAGTTATAAATAGACGTATCCCACCATTTTGAAAACAGTTGATTATCAACTAGCAGAGTAATCAGACGTGAAAACCTGACCCTCTAACCTCTTGAAATAAATATCAACGAAAGCGAACGTAGAAGCATTTCTCTTTTATACAACAGTAAGTTATTTTAAACGATTTGCTAAAATGTTTAAGGTTAACATATTATCAGCGATATATTACCAAAATCTGTTTTAATATTATATTAATTAATATAGTAGTATACATTAATTAAGTTACATTTAGAACATAATGTGTGAGGTTGATCTCTTTTTTTGTTAATAAAGTGAACGGTAATAAGAGATAAATATTGTTTTAAGCGAAATAAATTTATTTAATGTACGATAAACAGAATATAAATAATAAAACGATTTAAAATATTTCGTGAACAAATAAACTGTTTTATAATTAATTTAGAAAAAACGCGAACATTTCAAAACTAATGAGAGTTTTTTTAACATTAATATTTCATAATTCGTACATCCAAATGCATGGTAAACAAATTATTATTATTTAATACATATATTTCAAAAGTGTACTGAAATATTATCTCAAGCAGAGCCAACTCGAAAACAGAAAGTAATAATTCCATTAAATAAAGTGGATTACAGAAAAATATTTAACCAATGATTGGAACATTAACTGTATAGTATAAAAATCGTAATAAAAGAACTGTTTATAATAATATACATTATTTGTTTAAATTAATAAATTTAATTGAAAATAACAATGCATGTTAAAAAATGAACCCTCTATATACCCCCACTCAGTTCATTAAATACCCCAAATAATAAAAATAAATAAGATTAAACCGAAAGAAAATACAGTGTATAGAGTAATTATATCTATATAGAATAAGGTTCCCTTTCATAACAAAAATAAAAAGAATAAAACTGCTAATCCAAAATCGTACGATAATGTGCACTAGTATATTTTCCGAATTTTAAACGATAAAAAAACACCACAGTGAAATAAAAGTTTTCAAATTGTTTTGTTTATAGCCAAACAGAAGAAGTACCAAAACGCACAGAACGTCTAAAAGACAACCAAAATCGAAAGTATTTTGAAGACTTTTTGAAAATCAACCTTCAAAAAACCAAGGTAATTTCCATGAATACATACATCTCATTTACAGATTTCATAGCAATTGAAAAGCAATGTAGAAAATATTATAAGTGCAGATTCATAAAAATAGGGCACATACTATTATAATTCTCGGTAAGTGAATATTCTGAGGAATTAAAGGAAAGTAAAAAGGTACTACTTATTATTTAAACTCCGTAAAAGTGCATGAGTAGGGAAAGTGCTGGATACTGTCAAAGTGCCACTTACTATTCTAAGTCCAGGTAAGTGAATATTCTGAGCAAGTGCAGGATAATGATAAGATAAGCCATATTTCTAAACATCCTTAAACGTAAATGCTTTTCCCCTTCATATATAGAATATGCAAAATATGAAACATTTTCTAAACATTGAACACCTTTTCAAATTCTTTTCTTCACAGCCAACCAGAAAGCACTTCAAGGCACAGATCAGCAAAAAGACAGCCAATACTCAAACTATTTTCTACAGTTTTTCAAAAAGAACCTTCCAAAAACCAAGGTAATTTTCATAAATAAGCACTTCTCAATAACATATTTCAGAGCAATTTAAAAACAATGTTAAACGCATTATAAGTGCAGAATCATAAGTAAGAAAATGTGTGTATTACTATCCCAACTCTGTGAAAGTGCATGAGTAGGAAAAGTGGTGGATAGTGTCCTATTGTTTCTTACTATTCTAACTCCAGGTAAGTGCATATTGAGAGAAAGTGCTGGTTAGTGAAAAAGTGCCAATTTCTATTCCTACTCTGTGAAAGTGCATGAGTAGAGAAAGTGCAGGATAGTATCCAAGTGCCATTTACTATTCTAACTCCAAGTAAGTGCATATTCAGAGAAAGTGCTGGTTAGTTAAAAAAAGGCAATTACTTTTCCAACACCATGAAAGTGCATGAGTAGAGAAAGTGCTGGATAGTGTCCTTTTGCTACTTACTATTCTAACTCCAGGTAAGTGCATATTCAGAGAAAGTGCTGGTTAGTTAAAAAAAGCAAATTACTATTCCAACACCATGAAAGTGCATGAGTAGAGAAAGTGCTGGATAGTGTCCTATTGGTACTTACTATTCTAACTCCAGGTAAGTGCATATTCAGAGAAAGTGCTGGTTAGTGAAAAAATGCCAATTAATATTCCGACTCCGTGAAAGTGCATGAGTAAGGAAAGTGCAGGATAGTGTCCAAGTGCTACTTACTATTCTATCTCCAAATAAGTGCATATTCAGAGAAAGTGCTGGTTAGTAAAAAAGTGACAATTCCTATTCCAACTCCGCTTAAAGTGCATGAGTAGGGAAAGTGCTGGATAGTGTCCAAGTGCCACTTACTATTCTAACTCCATGTAAGTGCCTATTCAGAGAAAGTGCTGGTTAATGAAAAAGTGCCAATTATTATTCCAACTCCGTGAAAGTGTGTAAGTAGTGAAAGTGCCGGATAGTGTCCAAGTGCTACTTACTATTCTAATTCCCAATAAGTGCATATTCAGAGAAATTACTGGTTAGTGAAAAAGTGCCAATTACTATTCCAACTCTGTGAAAGTGCATGAGTAGGGAAAGTGCTGGATAGTGTCCAAGTGCCACTTACTATTCTATCTCAAGATAAGTGCCTATTCAGAGAAAGTGCTGACAACCTACTTACTTATGTTGTTGATAGTGTTAAAGTGCGGCTTACTATTCAAACTCCACATCATTGCATATTCAAAGGAAGTGCAGTATAATGATCAGATGTGCCATATTTCTAAACATCCTTAAACGTAAATGCTTTTCCCCCACATATATAGAACACCCAAAATATGAAACATTTTCTAAACATTGAACACCTTTTCAAATTCTTTTCTTCACAGCCAACCAGAAAGCACTTCAAGGCACAGATCAGCAAAAAGACAGCCAATACCCAAACTATTTTCTACAGTTTTTCAAAAAGAACCTTCCAAAAACCAAGGTAATTTTCATAAATAAGCACTTCTCAATAAAATATTTCAGAGAAATTTAAAAACAATGTTAAACGCATTATAAGTGCAGAATCATAAATAAGAAAAAGTGTCAATTACTATCCCAACTCTGTGAAAGTGCATGAGTAGGGAAAGTGCTGGATAGTGTCAAAGTGCCACTTACTATTCTAAGTCCAGGTAAGTGAATATTCTGAGCAAGTGCAGGATAATGATAAGATAAGCCATATTTCTAAACATCCTTAAACGTAAATGCTTTTCCCCTTCATATATAGAATATGCAAAATATGAAACATTTTCTAAACATTGAACACCTTTTCAAATTCTTTTCTTCACAGCCAACCAGAAAGCACTTCAAGGCACAGATCAGCAAAAAGACAGCCAATACTCAAACTATTTTCTACAGTTTTTCAAAAAGAACCTTCCAAAAACCAAGGTAATTTTCATAAATAAGCACTTCTCAATAACATATTTCAGAGCAATTTAAAAACAATGTTAAACGCATTATAAGTGCAGAATCATAAGTAAGAAAATGTGTGTATTACTATCCCAACTCTGTGAAAGTGCATGAGTAGGAAAAGTGGTGGATAGTGTCCTATTGTTTCTTACTATTCTAACTCCAGGTAAGTGCATATTGAGAGAAAGTGCTGGTTAGTGAAAAAGTGCCAATTTCTATTCCTACTCTGTGAAAGTGCATGAGTAGAGAAAGTGCAGGATAGTATCCAAGTGCCATTTACTATTCTAACTCCAAGTAAGTGCATATTCAGAGAAAGTGCTGGTTAGTTAAAAAAAGGCAATTACTTTTCCAACACCATGAAAGTGCATGAGTAGAGAAAGTGCTGGATAGTGTCCTTTTGCTACTTACTATTCTAACTCCAGGTAAGTGCATATTCAGAGAAAGTGCTGGTTAGTTAAAAAAAGCAAATTACTATTCCAACACCATGAAAGTGCATGAGTAGAGAAAGTGCTGGATAGTGTCCTATTGGTACTTACTATTCTAACTCCAGGTAAGTGCATATTCAGAGAAAGTGCTGGTTAGTGAAAAAATGCCAATTAATATTCCGACTCCGTGAAAGTGCATGAGTAAGGAAAGTGCAGGATAGTGTCCAAGTGCTACTTACTATTCTATCTCCAAATAAGTGCATATTCAGAGAAAGTGCTGGTTAGTAAAAAAGTGTCAATTCCTATTCCAACTCCGCTTAAAGTGCATGAGTAGGGAAAGTGCTGGATAGTGTCCAAGTGCCACTTACTATTCTAACTCCATGTAAGTGCCTATTCAGAGAAAGTGCTGGTTAATGAAAAAGTGCCAATTATTATTCCAACTCCGTGAAAGTGTGTAAGTAGTGAAAGTGCCGGATAGTGTCCAAGTGCTACTTACTATTCTAATTCCCAATAAGTGCATATTCAGAGAAATTACTGGTTAGTGAAAAAGTGCCAATTACTATTCCAACTCTGTGAAAGTGCATGAGTAGGGAAAGTGCTGGATAGTGTCCAAGTGCCACTTACTATTCTATCTCAAGATAAGTGCCTATTCAGAGAAAGTGCTGACAACCTACTTACTTATGTTGTTGATAGTGTTAAAGTGCGGCTTACTATTCAAACTCCACATCATTGCATATTCAAAGGAAGTGCAGTATAATGATCAGATGTGCCATATTTCTAAACATCCTTAAACGTAAATACTTTTCCCCCACATATATAGAACACCCAAAATATGAAACATTTTCTAAACATTGAACACCTTTTCAAATTCTTTTCTTCACAGCCAACCAGAAAGCACTTCAAGGCACAGATCAGCAAAAAGACAGACAATACCCAAACTATTTTCTACAGTTTTTCAAAAAGAACCTTCCAAAAACCAAGGTAATTTTCATAAATAAGCACTTCTCAATAAAATATTTCAGAGAAATTTAAAAACAATGTTAAACGCATTATAAGTGCAGAATCATAAATAAGAAAAAGTGTCAATTACTATCCCAACTCTGTGAAAGTGCATGAGTAGGAAAAGTGCTGGATAGTGTCCAATTGCTTCTTACTATTCTAACTCCAGGTAAGTGCATATTGAGAGAAAGTGCTGGTTAGTAAAAAAGTGCCAATTACTATTCCTACTCTGTGAAAGTGCATGAGTAGGGAAAGTGCTGGATATTGTCCAAGTGGCATTTGCTATTCTAACTCCAAGTAAGTGCATATTCAGAGAAAGTGCTAGTTAGTTAAAAAAAGCCAATTACTATTCCAACACCATGAAAGTGCATGAGTAGAGAAAGTGCTGGATAGTGTCCTATTGCTACTTACTATTCTAACTCCAGATAAGTGCATATTCAGAGAAAGTGCTGGATAGTGAAAATGTACCACTTACTATTCCTACTCTGTGAAAGTGCATGAGTAGGAAATGTGCTGGATAGTGTTAAAGTGCGGCTTACTATTCAAACTCCACATCATTGCATATTCAAAGGAAGTGCACTATAATGATAAGATGTGCCATATTTCTAAACATCCTTAAACGTAAATGCTTTTCCCCCACATATATAGAACACCCAAAATATGAAACATTTTCTAAACATTGAACACCTTTTCAAATTCTTTTCTTCACAGCCAACCAGAAAGCACTTCAAGGCACAGATCAGCAGAAAGACTGCCAAAAGCCAAACTATTTTCTACAGTTTTTCAAAAAGAACGTTCCAAAAACCAAGGTAATTTTCATAAATAAACACTTCTCAATAACATATTTCAGAGCAATTTAAAAACAACGTTAAACGCATTTTAAGTGCAGAATCATAAATAGGCAAATATATCAATTACTATCCCAACTCTGTGAAAGTGCATGAGTAGGAAAAGTGCTGGATAGTGTCCAATTGCTTCTTACTATTGTAACTCCAGGTAAGTGCATATTGAGAGAAAGTGCTGGTTAGTGAAAAAGTGCCAATTACTATTCCTACTCCGTGAAAGTGCATGAGTAGGGAAAGTGCTGGATATTGTCCAAGTGGCATTTGCTATTCTAACTCCAAGTAAGTGCATATTCAGAGAAAGTGCTAGTTAGTTAAAAAAGCCAATTACTATTCCAACACCATGAAAGTGCATGAGTAGAGAAAGTGCTGGATAGTGTCCTATTGCTACTTACTATTCTAACTCCAGATAAGTGCATATTCAGAGAAAGTGCTGGTTAGTTAAAAAAAGCAAATTACTATTCCAACACCATGAAAGTGCATGAGTAGAGAAAGTGCTGGATAGTGTCCTATTGCTACTTACTATTCTAACTCCAGGTAAGTGCATATTCAGAGAAAGTGCTGGATAGTGAAAATGTACCACTTACTATTCCTACTCTGTGAAAGTGCATGAGTAGGAAAAGTGCTGGATAGTGTTAAAGTGCGGCTTACTATTCAAACTCCACATCATTGCATATTCAAAGGAAGTACAGTATAATGATCAGATGTGCCATATTTCTAAACATCCTTAAACGTAAATGGTTTTCCCCCACATATATAGAACACCCAAAAATTGTTACTTTTTCTAAACATTTAACACCTTTTCAATTTGTTTTCTTCACAGAAACCTCTTGACTTTCCGGAGGGCTTTAAAAACTTTCCTGTTTTAGCTGCTTTCATGTTTTTAGTTTCCTGTTGTGTTATGTTCTACCTTGTCTCTGCGCCGGGACGCCCCTTGGCTGGGGTATCTGTGCGCATAATAAATCAATATAACATAACATAACAGCCAAACAGAAAACACTCCAAGGCACAAATCAGCAGAAAGACAGCCAAAAGCCAAACTAAATTTCTACAGTTTTTCAAAAAGAACCTTCCAAAAACCAAGGTAATTTTCATAAATAAACACTTCTCAATAAGATATTTCAGAGCAATTTAAAAACAATGTTAAACGCATTATAAGTGCAGAATCATAAATAGGCAAATGTATCAATTACTATCCCAACTCTGTGAAAGTGCATGAGTAGGAAAAGTGCAGGATAGTGTCCAATTGCTTCTTACTATTCTAACTCCAGGTAAGTGCATATTGAGAGAAAGTGCTGGTTAGTGAAAAAGTGCCAATTTCTATTCCTACTATGTGAAAGTGCATGAGTAGGGAAAGTGCTGGATATTGTCCAAGTGGCATTTGCTATTCTAACTCCAAGTTAGTGCATATTCAGAGAAAGTGCTGGTTAGTTAAAAAAAGCCAATTACTATTCCAACACCAAGAAAGTGCATGAGTAGAGAAAGTGCTGGATAGTGTCCTATTGCTACTTACTATTCTAACTCCAGATAAGTGCATATTCAGAGAAAGTGCTGGATAGTGAAAATGTACCACTTACTATTCCTACTCTGTGAAAGTGCATGAGTAGGAAAATTGCTGGACAGTGTTAAAGTGCGGCTTACTATTCAAACTCCACATCATTGCATATTCAAAGGAAGTGCACTATAATGATAAGATGTGCCATATTTCTAAACATCCTTAAACGTAAATGCTTTTCCCCCACATATATAGAACACCCAAAATATGAAACATTTTCTAAATATTGAACACCTTTTCAAATTCTTTTCTTCACAGCCAACCAGAAAGCACTTCAAGGCACAGATCAGCAAAAAGACAGCCAATACTCAAACTATTTTCTACAGTTTTTCAAAAAGAACCTTCCAAAAACCAAGGTAATTTTCATAAATAAACACTTCTCAATAACATATTTCAGAGCAATTTAAAAACAATGTTAAACGTATTATAAGTGCAGAATCATAAATAGGCAAATGTATCAATTACTATCCCAACTCTGTGAAAGTGCATGAGTAGGAAAAGTGCTGGATAGTGTCCAATTGCTTCTTACTATTCTAACTTCAAGTAAGTGCATATTCAGAGAAAGTGCTGGTTAGTTAAAAAAAGCCAATTACTATTCCAACACCATGAAAGTGCATGAGTAGAGAAAGTGCTGGATAGTGTCCTATTGCTACTTACTATTGTAACTCCAGATAAGTGCATATTCAGAGAAAGTGCTGGTTAGTTAAAAAAAGCAATGACTATTCCAACACCATGAAAGTGCATGAGTAGAGAAAGTGCTGGATAGTGTCCTATTGGTACTTACTATTCTAACTCCAGGTAAGTGCATATTCAGAGAAAGTGCTGGATAGTGAAAATGTACCACTTACTATTCCTACTCTGTGAAAGTGCATGAGTAGTTAAAGTGCTGGATAGTGTTAAAGTGCGGCTTACTATTCAAACTCCAAATCATTGCATATTCAAAGGAAGTGCAGTATAATGATCAGATGTGCCATATTTCTAAACATCCTTAAACGTAAATGGTTTTCCCCCACATATATAGAACACCCAAAAATTGTTACTTTTTCTAAACATTTAACACCTTTTCAATTTGTTTTCTTCACAGCCAAACAGAAAACACTCCAAGGCACAGATCAGCAGAAAGACAGCCAATACCCAAAATATTTTCTACAGTTTTTCAAAAAGAACCTTCCAAAAACCAAGGTAATTTTAATAAATAAACACATCTCAATATCATATTTCAGAGCAATTTAAAAACAATGTTAAACGCATTATAAGTGCAGAATCATAAATAAATGTCACTTTATAACATAACTTCATGTAAGTGCATGTTCTTAAAAGTGCTAGATAGAGAAAAATGGAAAGTTATCATTCTAACTTTTTAAAAATGCATAAGTAGGAAAAGTGCAGAATAGAGCCCAAGTACTACTTACTATTCTAACTCCAGGCAAATGCCTATTCAGAGAAAGTGCTGGTTAGTGAAAAAATGCCAATTAATATTCCGACTCCGTGAAAGTGCATGAGTAAGGAAAGTGCAGGATAGTGTCCAAGTGCTACTTACTATTCTATCTCCAAATAAGTGCATATTCAGAGAAAGTGCTGGTTAGTAAAAAAGTGTCAATTACTATTCCAACTCCGCTTAAAGTGCATGAGTAGGGAAATGCTGGATAGTGTCCATGTGCCACTTACTATTCTAACTCCATTTAAGTGCCTATTCAGAGAAAGTGCTGGTTAATGAAAAAGTGCCAATTATTATTCCAACTGTGTGAAAGTGTGTAAGTAGTGAAAGTGCAGGATAGTGTCCAAGTGCTACTTACTATTCTAATTCCCAATAAGTGCATATTCAGAGAAATTACTGGTTAGTGAAAAAGTGCCAATTACTATTCCAACTCCGTGAAAGTGCATGAGTAGGGAAAGTACTGGATAGTGTCCAAGTGCCACTTACTATTCTATCTCAAGATAAGTGCCTATTCAGAGAAAGTGCTGATTATTAAAAAAGTGCCAATTATTATTCCAAATCTGTGTAAGTACGTAAGTAGGGAAAGTGCAGTATAGTGTCCAAGTGCTACTTACTATTCAAACCCCAGGTAAGTGCATATTCAGAGAAAGTGCTGGACAGAGAAAAAAAGGCAAGTACTATTCCAACTGCATGAAAGTGCGTGAGTAGGGAAAGTGCATGATAGTGTCCTATTGCTACTTACTATTCTAACTCCAGGAAAGTGCTGGATAGTGAAAAGGAACTACTTACTATTCCATCTCCGTGAAAGTGCATGAGAAGAGAAAGTGTTGGATAGTATCAAAGTGCCGCTTACAATTCAAAGTAGAAAAAAGTGCCTTTTTAAGTTAAAATCTGCATTAAAAGCAAATATGTATTTCTAAATATGTGTAAAAAAGAAATTTCAAAATGTCTTTTTCATAATTATAATATAATTTATTTTTCCTTTTTTCAACAGGAAATGGCAAGCCAGACCACTGCTACTTATACCAAATCTAGAAAAGGGAACAGACTGCTTAAACACTGTGGGTATATATACTGTAATGAGAGGCTAAGTGAACCAAGGAGACATTGGAGGTGTGTACAATATTATACAGCCCGTTGCAGCGGCAGAGCGGTTACTGTTGGTGAGATTGTGGTAAAAACCACAGAACATAACCACTCTGCCTCTGCAATGGAGATTGAAATTCGCGATACTATCAATGAAATGAAAGATATTGCATGCACCTCCAATCAAACTCCTGGTCAGATTTTGAGAGAGGTTGCGCAACATGTCCCTGGACATGTTGCTTGTAATATGCCAACAATCCCAAATTTGCGTAGAATAATTCAAAGAAAAAAGCAGGCAAGTAACACACAAACTGTTACTCCTCAAACTTTTGCTGACATTGTAATTCCTCATGATTTAACTCTTTCTTTCTCTAATGAACCTTTTCTACTGTATGATAACCAAACCCCTCTCAAACGCATGTTAATATTTAGCACTCCCCGTAACCTTTTTAAATTAGAAAATACGGAAATTTGGATGATGGATGGGACGTTTAAAAGTACGCCCCATCCATTCACCCAAATTTACAGTATTCATGCTCAAATTAATAATAATGTAGTTCCTTTAGTATACAGTTTGCTACCAGATAAGCAATCTGCAACCTATACTGAGTTCTTATCAGTTATTAAAGAAAAAACTTCTGGAATAAGTCCTAGGAAAATCATATTAGATTTTGAATTGACAATGATGAATGTCATCAACAAATTGTACGTGGATACCCAAATTCAGGGATGTTTTTTTCATTTTTCCCAGGCATATTGGCGTAAGCTTCAAAAAACATCCCTGGTTGCAGATTACTCGTCTGATAGCAAATTACAAGTAGAACTTAAAAAATTAACTGCACTTTGTTTTGTACCACCTGAAAGTGTAGATGACTACTACACAGCAATTTCAGAGTCAGAATATTTTGTAGAAAATGAGGAAAAATTGGCACCCATTTTAAATTATTTCGAAGACACATGGATTGGGCGTCTAGGCAGATCGGGTCGCAGGAGGAATCCACGTTACCATGTGGAGTGGTGGAATTGCTACTCAACCTGCTTAGAAGGTGGTGCAAAAACAAATAATGCCATAGAGGGATGGCATAACTCCTTCAGTCACACGATTGGCAAACACCATCCTAATTTCTACTCTTTCCTGAAAACTTTGAAGAAGGAGCAAAGTTTTCAAGAAATGAGACTAGCTCAGGCATTGTCAGGTATCCTAAACCCACGACCTTCAAGGCAAACAAAGGAGATGTCTAAGAGACTATTGGGTGTACTACAACAATTTTCGTGGTGTGTGGCTTTGGACTACCTAGAGAATGTTGCTAATATTTTACATTTTTAAATATTTTTTCTCTAACTTACTTTCCTGCTTTGCCCTAAATTGATTTTTAAAATTTTTAATTCATTTGACATTTTTTCAAACATTTTTTAAATTATTACTTGTCGGGTTCCCTTACCTTTTTGAAATATTTATTTTTCAAACTACACCTGTTAAAAATAAGAAAAATTTCATTTATTTTCTCTTTCAAAAGGAGAAAACCCTTACATAATAGTTTTTATAAATCTTTTTCAAAAGGAAAATGGAAATTATTTTCATTCCATTAATTTTAAATGTTGTAAACATTTTGAACGTTCAAAGTAAAGTTATACTATAGAAAATATGTCACCCCTTTATTTTTGAAAAGTGATGCTGGCTTGTGAAAAAATATATTAGTAAACTGGTAGTAATATCGGAAAAAAATGGTGTTTATTTATTATTTTTTTCTACATTTTCTGTGCTATTTCAAACAGAAAAAGTTCTTTTAAAGCTAAGATTTTCTTTTTTCTAAGCTTAAATTTAAAGCATTTTTGTTTCTTTTCCACAAATTTTCTAAAAAACAATTTGGCCTTTTCTAACTATTAAATTATGTAAAATATCATTTTTGTTTTCTCAACAACCTAACTGCAGTATTTCTCGCTAACTAAAAAATTCAAATTGGCATTTTTACGAAATAATAATTACAACTTGCAATGAAAATAATTTTTTGTCCTAAATGCAAACATTTTTTTTGCATTAATAACGGGCATCGATTTCAACTCTCTAAAACAAACGTAAACATGAAAATGAAACCATAACAACCAATTGAAAACATTTTTCAAAATTCTCTAAAAAGAATACAAACCAAACCTTGCATGATCTTTGAAAAACGAACTCTCTTTTAAATCCATAAAAACCAGTTTTCGATTATACAAAACAAGCCAAATGCTATCAGTTTTCCAAAAAATTGTTTCTAACCTATCCTATCTGTATTCATCTAATTAAAAGAAACCAAACATATCTACCACTACACAAAACATATTACGTTCAAAATGTATACAATATATATCATCAATATATGTTTACAAACATATTTACCCTTTATTTTTCCCGTAACATAACCCGACGATGGCATATAACAGTGAAATGTTCGGCGACATGTTGAAATCTAATCAAAACAACTATTAGTTTAATAAGCAACCTCTACTTAACCTCTCATTACATTATATATATCTTTTAAACTATGTTTTACTGTAAATAAAGTTTTAAAAGTTTCCTACCTTTAGCGCAGATCAGCGTCCTGCTACTTCCAGCAATCGGTAAATCCAAGATGGCGGCTTGCGTCGACGTTAACGTGAAGACGTCATCCAAAAACATCAAAATAGAAAATGGACAATTACATTATAATGTATTATATGTTTATATTAATACATAATTGTATTATTTGTTAATAAAAAAAGTCATGAAAATATTTGAAATTGAATTAAAAATAAATATATTTTTTTTACATTTAATATCATCAATAAACAAAATTTTTATCGAAATAAATTGCGTTTCTACTTTTTTTTTTTTAATTTTAACGTTAATAATTAAAATAAAGTTATCATAAATTATGTTTTTTTCCACTGACCATTTGTCTACCCTTATTTCCTTCTTCTCCCTCCTGCATCAGTTGTTTTAAAACCATGCAAAACTGTCCCGCGGATCCCATTCAAGTATTCATCGAAATAAATAAAGGACAAACGCTTCATTGAAATCAATACTAAAGCGTGGGAAAATGTATAAATATAAATATAAAAATTTTAAAAATAAAATTTTTATTAGTTAAAAAATATTGTAAACACTAAACAATATTTTATTGAGTGAATAATTAATAATGTAACATTCTACCAAGATTAATTATATTTTTAAGTAAAAACCTGAGCATTAATACTTGATTTTTGTTTCTTCTTTACTTTTTAATAATGTTTTAAATGTTATTTTAACTTCCAAAAAATAATGTAATAACAAAGATAATATTTATGTTGTAAAAAGTGCCTTAGTATTAATACTTAATTATTAATAAATAATTTCCTGAATATTAATACTTCCAACATTTTTTAATAATCACTAATTATTATAAATATTTTAATTTTAAACTAATATTTATATAATAATATATTTAATAACAAACAAATTATTTATACCTAATATATAAAAAATATTTAATTGTAAATAAAATTAAATATTAATATAAAAACATTAATTAAAAATACAAAACATAATTATTACTAATTTAAATACTAAATAATAAATAACAAATAAATACAAAATAATAAGTAAGAAATCTTTAATTTATAAATACTAATAAACGTTTAGTTAATAAATGTTTTCAGTTTCTTGAAAATATATATATTTATCTAATAAAATTAATAAAATTATAAAATATATATATTTATCTTAATACCAAAAAAATATATATTACATTTTTAAAGCATACCTGAATATTAATACTTCATACTTCTTCTAATAATCACTAACTATTATAATAATTTTTATGTTATATATAAAATTTAATTATTTTTAGAAACAATAAAAAATTATTACTAAATAAATAATAATTTAATAAAATTAATGTATAAATAACTATGTATCTAAATACCCAAAATATATTTTAAAAATTAAAAAATATTTCATTAATAATCATTTAAATACGATGTAAATACATGCGTTGTAATAGCACTTGCGTTGTAACACCATGCGTTGTAAAAACATGCGTTGTAATAGAAATTACGTTGTAATACCTGCGTTGTAATAGCACCACGTTGTAATAGTTGCGTTGTAATGGATGTTCCCCCCTATTATCACGTGCCTGTCCATCCTCTCTCCAGTCCCTTCCTTCACTTTTGTCTTCTGGGGGTCTATTACCAGTTTGTTGTTCTTCCTTTCGGCTTGAGGTCGGCTCCGAGGGTATTTACCAAGGTGGTGGCTCCCTTGGTGGCCTTCTTGCACCTCCAGGGGATGATGGTTAATCCTTATCTAGACGACTGGCCTCTGCATGCTCCCTCAGCGGAGCGGTTGTTGGTGGATCAGAGGTTGGTGTGTGCGGCCTTGCGGGACCATGGGTTCCTATTGCACCTCCCCAAGTCTCAGCTTCTCCCGTCACAGGACTTGCAGTTCATAGGGGCCTGTTTCCGCACGGATTTGAATCGGGTGTTCCTGCCGGTGGCTCGTGCTGTGACCCTGTGTTCCCTGGCTCGGCAGTTTCTGTTGGGTCGGTCCTTTCAGGTCCGTCTTTGGTTGCGCCTTCTGGGGTTGATGGCGGCCACAGTGTTCACGGTGCCTTGGGTGCATTTCCATCTTTGTCCTCTTTGGTCCTACCTGTTGGCTCGGTGGAATCCCTTGTCGGGAGACTTGTCCCTTTTGATCCCTGTGTCTCTGTCGATCCTTCCGGCCCTGCGCTGGTGGACTCTGCCGTCCAATCTGGCAGGGGATTGCCTCTTCAGTATCCTCCTCCGGTGGTTCTTACGACGGATGCCAGCGCTTTGGGCTGGGGGGCGACTTTGGGTTCGGAGTGCCTTCAGGGTCGGTGGTCCCTCTGGGAGGGTTGTCAGTCTTCGAACTGGCGAGAGTTGTCTGATGTGTGTCGGGCTGTCCGGGGGTTTCGGCTCCGTCTGTTGGACCAGCATGTGTTGGTTCGGTCGGACAACTCGGTGACAGTGGCCTACTTGAATCACCTGGGAGGTATCCATTCTCGGTCCCTGAATGCGGTGGTGTCCCCCTTGTTTTGCTGGGCGGAGTGCCATCTTTTGTCCCTGGCGGCTGTTCATGTCCGGGGGGTGGACAATGGGGTGGCGGATACCCTCAGTCGTTTTTTTCCTGCCTCCCTGGAGTTGGCCTTGACTCCGGCGGCCTTTCGTCTGGTGTGCGGGAGGTTTAGTCGTTCCTTTCTGGACCTCTTTGCTTCCCGGCTCAATGCGCAGCTTCCCCGGTTCTTCTTCCGGATTCCTCAGGAGGGGTCTTGGGGGGTGGATGCCCTGTCCCTTCCGTGGCCTGCTAACCTGCTTTAAGCTTTTCCCCCTCTGGTTCTGATTTCTCGCTTCCTGTCTCGCCTGATGGTGGAGGCTCGGGAGGTGGTGGTGGTGGTGCCTTTCCTGCCCGCAGGTCGTGGTTTCCCACTCTGAAGCTGTTGGCTGTTCGGGGTCCGTGGTTCTTCCCCTTCCCTCCGTTCCCGTTGCGGTCCTCTCCGATGTTGCCCCTGCGTCGGCTTCGGCTGTCGGTTTGGCGGTTGAGAGGCAGGGGTGGCGACATAGGGGCCTCCCTGAACATTTAGCCTTGGCTATTCAAAGGTCTCGGAAACCTTCTGCCCTTCAGTCCTATGGTAGGCATTGGGGTAACTTTGAGCGTTGGTGTCTTGGCCTGGCGTTGTCACCCTTGGTTTGTCCTTTGCCGGATGTTCTCCAGTTCCTTTGGGATGGGTTCGAGAAGCGTTTGTCTGTCTCTACTCTCCGGGCTCAATGGGCTGCTATTAGGGCTTTTCGGGCGCCTTGGGGAAACCTGCCTGATGTTGACGGTTTGGTTTCTCGCTTGTTGCGCAGTTTTGCGATTTCTCGCCCTGTGGTGCATTCTTCTTTTCCTCTCTGGGATCTTCCCTTGGTTTTGAGGGTTTTGGTGGCTGCTCCCTTTGAACCTTTGGAGGAGGTTAATATGAAGTTTGTCACCCTGAAGGTGGTTTTTCTGGTGGCTATCACCTCGGCTCATCGCCTGGGGGAGCTGGGTGCCTTGATGGCTCGGGAGCCTTTTCTGTCCTTCTCTGCGGATGGGGTGGTTCTTCGTTTGGATTCCTCCTTCGTGCCTAAGGTCTCCTCCCAATTTCATCGCTCTCAGGAGCTGGTCCTGCCGGCTTTGGATTCGGCTCAGGTGGACGGGGATGATCTTCCTTGGTCCTTGCTGGATGTTTGCCGGGCTTTGAGGGTCTATGTTGACCGAACCCGTGCCTTTCGGCTTTCTGACTCCCTGATTGTCTCTTTTGGTGCTGTCTCCCGGGGTCGTCGTGCTTCTTCTTCTTCCATTGGGCGTTGGTTGAAGCAGGTTATTGTGCTTGCCTATTCTTTTTCGGGTTCTCCTCCCCCGGCTGGGGTTCAGGGGCGTTCGACTCGGGGGATGGCTGCTTCCTGGGCGGAGGTTCGGGGGTGTCCCTTTCGGAGATTTGTAGGGCCGCCACTTAGGCGTCTGCTAATACCTTTGTTAGGCATTACCGTATCCAGAATGTTCTGGGGGATGACACTAACTTTGGTTTGGGGGTTCTTAGGGCTGTGTGTTCCTGATTCCCCTTGTTTTCTTTACCTGTGCTGTTGTTTTCAATAAATTGCTGGGTTTTGCGGTGCTGCTGTGTCCTGGTGGTTTGTTGTTTGATGATGGCCGGTTGCTGCTTGGGTATTCTCACTTGTTCAGTATGAAGGGGACGAGGACAGGAGGGACCTGGGGGTAATGTCCTATTACTTACCGGTAATCTTCATTACTCCGGGTCCCGTTGTCCTCGTCCCCTAAATACCATCCCTCCCTCCCTCCCGGGCTTTCCGGCCCTCATCTTGGGCTTGGTGGTTCAAGAGGCATGCTGGGTACTGTACCCTTATGTACTCCCTATAGGGAGAGGGAGGGGCTTACCAGCATTCCTGCTTTTCTTTTTTTCTGTCGATGAGATAGTAAATCTCACTTGTTCAGTATGAAGGGGACGAGGACAACGGGACCCGGAGTAATGAAGATTACCGGTAAGTAATAGGACATTACAAGTTTATAGGGAATACATGAGCATTTTGCTGTTTAACGCACCAAAATCTGCATGATACAGCAAATAACATATGTTTTCTCTTGTTAAATATTGGCAGGTTTGACCTGCAGGAATGTATCAAGCCTTGAAGTATTTAACGTATCCAACAGTTATCGGATTCACTAAATAAAACAAAACTCGCAATTCTGACCTGTGCGTAACCAGAGGTTTACATAAGGGTCGAAATTAAACGACCCACCCGGAATCAGGCCCCTAAACTGTTGTAATAAAAATCAACATCTCGACAATAGTGTTAGAGGAATATATTTATCAGGGTTGGGGAGATTAGATACTAGAGATGAAAGGATTAGGTTGCTTATATCACGATCTACACAGTTGATAACATTAGCAATCAAATAAAAGGCTCACTGCATTTCTTATATTTTGTCTAGATGTCAACAAACCCATTGAAGTGTTAAATAGATGTAAGTCAAGAGACAAGCCACAGACGTCTGCAGGACAGGAAAGGCTATAATATGTGTGACTGTCTCTTACCTATGTTACAAGATAAGTGTGGTAAAGCAAAGGATAGGCAGTTACTTGTTCTCATAGAAAGATCACATCATCAAGTGGAATATTCAACTTGAGGAAATGTAATCTTAGTAATAAAATGTGTAACTTTCTATTTTGCCTAAAATGATTTTCAACACTACACCCAATGAATCATTCTTACCATGAGTAAATAAAAATAAATTGCATTAGCCATTGTGACTTTAATTCTTACTGTTAAAGGTAGTGGTTGGCGTTGAGAAGTAACCAAGTACATAAAGAGGGATGGGAAATGGATGTTGTAATGTTCCTTGAGAAGGAGAATTAAGTGAGAATTATGAGAGTCCTGTTTATATCGTGGCTGCTGCTCCATTACGCAGTGCGCAGATTGAGAGATCGAGCTGTGTGACTGACCCTGCAGTACCCTTCTCCACTCATAGGTGACCCTGACACGAATAGAGGATTCTAGGTCAAAATGGGGAATTGGCAAATGAGAAAGAAACTGAAACTGAAAGAGACAGAGATTTTTCAGAGGGCAAGAGGACAGCCAGAATAATACACAGTGATTGACCAAAGGTTAGGCAAACCCACAAGAACAACTGGCAACACTGAGGTGACTCAAGGAGTGTTCACGAGGGTTTTGTTAGGCAAAGATCCTTTAGGGCCAGACTGTAAGGCGAATCAGCTCTGGCAAAAATATCCATATCAACTATACCTTGTCAGAGGGTGCCACTAGAATAGGGCCATGGGATGTTGGCCATCCAGCTCTGAAAACAGACTGCCAACCTACGACTATCAGGGAAATGTCAGATTGCCAGCATGGCCAATTCTGACCTGATAGCCTGAAAATTATGGATCTACTAATATTTCTAAAGCTGTTTTACAAATACTACTTAATCAATCTGGGTTTTCCCGCTACTGAGCAACAGAGACGTGGGCTGGAGCAAACGGACCGGGCAGTAAAACATTAGGTTGCAAGCACTGACAGATACACGGAAGCGACCGGTATTAGGCCGGTGTGGTTTGTGTGCGCTCTGATGGTTGCCGCTGCTGATTTGCTCTGCGCTAGCTGCTGTTCCTGCCCCAGGCTCGGTATTCATTCAAGACTGCAGCTAATATTATATATTATACTAAATGAAAACTAAATATTCTGATGTATGCTCAGATAACTGCCCCTAGCGCTATCTTCACCAGCCTCCGCGCCCAAAGAAGATCCGAAGGAAAAAGGACCCCAGAGAAGAGGTTCGGGAACACCAAAAAAAAGTGGCCCACATTTGCATATTGCCTTTCCGCGAAGCACCGCTTCAGCGAAGTTTTATGAAAAGAAAGGAGGTGGGGGGCATGTTCACACTGCTGAGCCACACATGAATGCAATTGAGACCACGTCTGCCCAGCTCCCCTGCCCCTGCTCAATCAGCATACATTAATTGGCCAGCCTGAGAGAGAAAGGGAGTGATACCTCCACCCATCTGCCTCTAGAAGGCCTCTCAGCACCCACAGGCCACTGGTGGCATCCTAACAGCACAGACAGCCCCCTGGTTGCTAAAAAAAAGCAGCCCACAGCTGGAACTTGGCTACCGGCCCTTCTGCCATTTCCAGAGGGCCCGCGTTATCAATGCGACCCTGGTCAGCAGGGCACTGTGTCCCATCCGTCACTTTATACTGCCCCGCACAACGTCTGGAGCATTTAGAGCTCTACTGTTTGGGCATTCTAAACTGATTGACCCTGTAAAAGGTAGCTTGTAATAGAGGCCAAATCTGCACCTTCAACCTTTCTACATTGCACGTCCATGCGTCCCTGATAAATGTTTGGATAATCAAATTTTTCATCCAGTTCAAGGCCATTTGACAATCAGCGAGGTTGTCGCCTGAAGACTGAAATGTGCACTAGAAGTGCGCTACTCTTGAGAGATCGGACCACAAGACTATCAAGGAAACCAGGAGCAAAAGATACAGTAGGCAAAAGGAAACAGGGGGAGCTCCTCTCTCATAAAGTTTGCAAAGAAATAGTGTTTTTAAAATCACCACCAACAGATAGAGAAGAAATAATGGATATGCATGAATATTCACCTGAAGGAATAAGAAAATATTGCAAGCCTAAAAAGACAGAGCTGCCAATCACGGTCCATCCGAGAGATCAGTAAGGACAGAAGGCAACTAGCAATACCCCTATTGATTCCAATACTCAGTGTAAGTTAAGGGGTCCTTGACCTAGGAGACTTTGCCACAGAGAATTGCCGATGGTGACTCTATACAACCATCGAGAAAGGGCATGTCTGGTTTACCAGAGCTCTTGGTATGGCTACTAAACAGTTACACAGTCGCACCTTTAAACAGCAACTTGAAATTGTGCAGCCACCAAGGCACTCACATGACTGAAGCGCATACCAGTCAAGGATGCACAACAATCTGGCTGTAAAATTGGAGGCGGAAGAGGTGTCCATGAACCCATCCAGGCACCTTTCCCCAGAAATCAGAACAGAAAGAAGCAACAGAGGTGCAGAAAGAGGTAAGAGGGGTGGAGAAAGAGACAAGAGAGGTGTAGAATGAAGCAACTGAAGTGCAGAAAGAGAGAAGAGGGATGGAGAAAGAGGAAACAGGTGATCATTCTAGGTTTACAAATGATGCTATACCACTTGTTGCTGCATTTTTTGTAACGTTTGAGCCGTTTGAGTTAGAAACAAGGCTTTTTCTGTTCAAATGTGCAGATTAGGCAGCACATGATTGTCAGACCCCCAGATCGAGTTTTGACAGTAATCAGCACTGGTCTAGGTTTAGTAAGCAAAAGAATGCTAAGAACCAACAATTGGAAATTGGAATTCCAAGATGGCTACCGATTTCAAATGCAGGTTTGCAGCCTAGTTTATGTGGCCACAGGTGCGGAGAGATTAGGTGGTGCGCGAGCGCTGAGAATAATGCGCACTTCACTAAAGATTTTACAGAGTATGCACCATTCTGAAGAGTCTCTGTGTATTTGGTGAAGAAAAAGGCATTTTCCGCTGGGGTTTTCATTCGGCATCGTGTCCCCAGTCTTCGTCGAGAGTTGCAAAGTCAGCTCCGAATCTGCACCATGATTTTGACAGTTGGGGAAGGAATCGTTTCCAGAGAAGCACGTCGTCGCTCCTCCCCTCAACTCGCTGTGACTAGAAAGGCGATTTTGAAGTTTCACACGTCGTCTCCTGAGAAGAGTTAAAGAGAGAGAAAACAGAGGTAAGTGTCATCACATTATAAATTGCATGAATATCAGTAATGCTTAAAAGTTATAAAAAGACCACAGAGATTGTAAATACTTACCTATTGTAAAACTGAAGAGGAAAATGACATTTTGGAATCTACAAGGGAAAAGAAACGACAAGTTAAATAATTATTAAATAGTTAGTAGGTGTACAGATAGTACTCTAAGAAGATAAACTACGTAGTAGGAAAAAGGTTACAAGACACAAAAAATTGTAGCTGCAATAATAAGAAGTAAGTAGAGAAATATTGGAATAGATAATTGTCACATGTTAAAAGAAAGATAAGGATGGTTAAAGAAATATTTGTTTTATAGGTTAAAGAAATACAAGTTAAGAAAAAAAACATTAAATGAGGAACAACAAAAGAAAGAAAAGAGATATTATAAGAATAGAAAGACACAGTAGAAAAAGTATGTAGAGCATCATACCAGGCATAGAATAGAGGAATTAAAGAAGAAAGGCTTAAGATAAATAGGATAACTTTTGTATTATAGGTTCAGCATTATACTGTGCGCAAAAAAGATGTTAGAAAATAAAGAACATAACAGAAAATAGTGTAAGAATAGAATAGGACTAGATAGAATAGATTAGAAATTAATCCTTGTGCTTACATTTTAGGTTCTCAGAGAAGAATACAGGTCTGCAGGTCGGGCTAGAAAATTAGAAGGAAAACAGGACCAAGTTCCAGGACCAGTCTCTTCTTTGTTTATTATTTTATCCACTCCCCCTTCCCCCTTGGGGGTAGTCTGGAGGCTTGGTAGATTCCGACCTCCGGAGTATCTTCGGGAGGGATTTGGGAACTAGCATCTCTGTTCCTGTGCAAGTTCATGATAAGAAAATATATCGTCTGTAGACGTAATTATAGAGAGTCTGACAATTATGGATTATGTGGCTAATGAGGAAAATGTATAATTGTGCGAAAGTTGGTGCAGTCAAATAGTCGCATAATTCCTGGGGCCCTGCTCATACCTCCGATTAGGTCCAAAAGTGCTCCTCAGGGATTGCTTCTTTTTTTTCTCATTGAGTTCATAGTAACCCAGGGCAGATAACTACACTCCGCTCGCGGAGTTTGCGAATTTTCGGCAACTTCACACTTCGCAGTGAGAGCGAAGCTGTCGACTACTTTGCAATCTACTGCGTCGCGTAGGAGTTTTTCTTCCTTGCGCGCTCAATAGCATTCTTGCGTGCGCGGTAATGACTTACCGTGGTTCTGCGTTCGCTTTCTCGCTTTTCTCTCCCGGTCGCGTTCGTTACGATGTTTGGAATCCGGCCGCACAATCCCATGCGACTGTGAGAACGCGATAACGTCATTCGGACGCGCGAACACATCATTAGGATGCGCGAACGTCCTTGCAGTGCCATGTTGGAAAGATCGCGTTTCCGAACACGCAGAAACTGCAATCTGGCACAGAATATCTCTCGAGCATGTTAAAACCTTCTCAAAAATGATCATTTTGCTCAGGAAAACCTCTCAGATTGTGATTTGGCTGTATTTCTTTGGGCAAGAAGTCCTCTTTTAGTTTCTACTCTTTTTTCACGAGAAAGGAAGTGCCCCTGAGTCTCCAACTTCCTGTTCCTGTCCACCAGGCTCCTCCCAGTGCTTTGTCCATGTGGTGTTTACTTTCATTTTCATTTCACTTTCATTTAGATTTGGAGCTGGAAGGATCACTCTTTGTGTATGTCTTCTGCTTCATAGCATTTGATTGGATTTATTGAGGAATTTTGGATTTTTAACTACAGTTTTCTGTGCTTCTCAATCTTTCTTAAAAATTATTATTGAGGGAGGCCTGTACTTTCATGAGGGGCCAAGTTGTATGTCTTTGAAATTTCATCCAGTAGGCTAGAGGTACCCACGGGTCCAACCATGTTTCTGTGGTGTCTGTAAAACATCATAGATGGCATTGGATTCAATTGCAAACTCTGTCGTAGTGGAATTTCATTTTTTTAGTAAAATTAGGTAACCCTAGTAGTTCATGTAGTTAGTGTAGGCCTGCTTGAGTTCATTTAATTTCTGTGGGTGGCTTGGCCAGGTGGTGGTGGCCATTTTGTGTTTTAAGCCACTGTGTTTTTGCCATAGGCCTCCAAGCTTGTGGCCTACTCTGCCAGTAGGCCCAAGGGTACTACTAGAGTCATCATCATGGGTGCATGAAAGTTGTTCAACTGTTATTGTGGTGTTTAAGTTGTAAGTGTAACATTATGCAGTTCATGGATGGCTTTGGATTGATTAGCAAAATGTGTTTTTGGTGTTGAATTGCAGGTTTTTGGTGTGTCTTGAATAATATGGCTTTTTCTGCGCAGTAGGTAACCCTAGAATTCAGCTCCCATAGTTTTGGTAACTTTGCACAGTGCGTTAAACCGACCCTACAGTTTTTGTCTTCTTTGCGCACTCAATGTGCGTGCTCGGGCACGCGATAACGACGTTTTGTACAATCTGCGCTGCCGAACACGCCGAATTTGCAATCTCGCGAGCAATATGTCTCGTGTTGCATAAAACCTTCTCAAAAATGTTGATGCTGTTCATTTTGCTAAAGAAACTACTCAGGTTGTCATTTGGTTGTAGTTTTAGGAGCATGGTCCAATTACTGTTTCTGTCTATGTATTTTGTTGTTTGAGGGTGGCCTGACCATGTGGGTGGTGGGGCGGCCATTTTGTGAAGCCAAGCATTGTCCTTTTGCCGTAGGCATATATTGTCTGTCTTCTCTTTCTTTTCATGTTGTTAGGGATGGCCATGCCATGTGGGGGTGTCAGGATTCTTGCTCTTGCCATGTCAGGATTCTTGCTCTTGCCAATGCTTGTTGTTACTTTGCTCTTGCCATGTCAGGATTCTTGCTCTTGCCAATGCTTGTTGTTACTTTTGTGCCAATGCTTGGTGTGCCAATGCTTGTTGTTACCAATGTGCCAATGCTTGTTGTTACTAATGCTCGTCACAACATCTTGCCAATGCTTGTTGCTGAATCCCTTTGCCAATGCTTGTTGTTGGATCGTTTTGCCAATGCTTGTTCCCGCACATCCTGTTGGCATGATCTTCTTTGCCAGTGCTTGTTGCCTTGTGCCTCAGAAGTTCCTATGTCGAGTTTTGCTGCCGAGGTCTTTTTTCCCTCTGCAGCCTCCGTACTCCAGTTTGGGACTATAAAAGCGGCCACGCCCAAAACGCCGCGCGGATTATTCCTTTCTGGTTCCTGTGATCGGAGGTCTCCTGCTTTTGGTCCGGTCTTCGCTTCCAACGCTGGAGGATTTCGCTGATGTGCCTAGCAGTCCTGTTTCCTGTTAAATGGTAGTAATCTACCACGAAAATCCGCTTGCAGAAAACGCAGGTAGGATTTAACCTATTTCTATTTGCCGGCTGGAGGAACTTTCAAGAGGCTCGTAGGAAGAAACGCGAGGGGCGTTTCCTTGTTTGTTTTCTGGACTTGGTTATCGGACTTGGTTTCTGGACCTTTGCTCCTAGTAGTGAGCCTTCTAAACATTTCTTCTGCCTTTGTTGGTCCTTTTAAATACCGCTTTATCGAAGGTCCTCGGTGGAGGGCTTAGGTCATTGATTCTGTTCGAAGTTCTTTTGGTCTAATTTTGGCTCTATTGTATTTGAACGTTTGCAATGCACAAATGCTGTGAATTGAACAGTAGTTAGTTCTTGAGACCTATTCATTCTGTTGTGAATCAATCTGAGGTTTATGAGAGGTGACCTAATTTGTGTGTACAACTGTGAGACAAATTTCCATGCTTTTAGTATTGAATAACACTTGTGCTTGTGTTGAAACTATTATGAGTCTTGACTAAACCTGTGATGCATGTTGATATTTTATATCTACGCCGATTGCGCCAACTTGCTTACTGAATATTGCTTACTGAATATAAAGTTTACATGGTGGAAAGTTACTCTTGTTTTCCTTCTATAAACAGTGTTATTTGCAAACACCATAGCGCTTCAGCACATAGTAGGTTTCAGGGTAATGCTCCTGAGAAACTCTAGGGGGGCTTAAGAAACCAAGGCCCTGACAGAATAATCCGCCCACGAATTTGTTTCTCCCGAGCAAAACCAAATGAATGCCACCATGGATGATCTGTGTGCAATGATTGGGAATTTACAAACTGAATTAACTGTTAGTAGAACTGAAACAGCAGCCTTAGCCAATAAAGTTATTCATTTGCAATCGCGCTTGGACTCAGCACCATCTGCAGGTCAACAGCAAACAAATGAATCAGGTTCATCACCCACTGTTTCAGTTACTGTTCCTACTACTGTTCCGTTGGCCCAGCCTGAGAGGTTTAGTGGGGAACCGAACAAGTTCCAAACCTTTCTAACGCAGGTGCAGTTGCATTTCATGGTTAAACCAGTTTCATTCCCGAATCCTCAGTCACGAACCGCCTTTCTGATTTCCTTCTTGAGTGGTGACGCAGCTATGTGGGCGGTTCCCCTGGTTCAATCTGATGATCCAATATTATATAACTGGGTGCAGTTTAAACGAGAATTTGAAAGGATTTTCGATAGACGAACAATTACAGGATCAGCCGATAGAGAACTATTAGAATTAAGACAGGGAAACAAGGAACTAGTACATTACCTTACCCAATTCAACCGTCTTATTGCAGAAACTGATTGGCCTGAAGCCAAGAGGGCAGCCCTTTATTACCAAGGGCTAAGAGATGAGCTGAAAGACCTTATTGCACCAATAGATCCTCAACCTCGAACATGTGCAGATCTTATTGCACTCAGTCTACGTCTGGACCATCGAGTTGCTGACCGCAAAGGAGATAGAAAAAGAACAGATGTCAGAATCTTTTCCAGAGCTAAGGATAGAACACTTCCCAGTGCCCAGGAATCTGCAGAGCCTATGGAAATAGGAAGTTTGAGGAAACCCTTAACTCCTGAAGAAAAAGAAAACCGGCGTAAGAATGGTCAATGTCTCTATTGTGGAAAGAAGGGACATTTCGTTAGAGAATGTTCACTCAAACCTAAGAACTCTTGGTCTCGAGACAGAAAGGAAACTAAGTCGGAAAACTAGAGAACTCGAAATTGGATCAGGAGACTTTTTCGAGTTGGCAATCCCCTCCTGAACAAACCATCGCAAACACCTTGCAGTTAACAGTGCCTCATCTCACTTTGAATGTTTCTTTTAAAATACCTAATCTAAACCCAATCTTGGTGGCAGCTATGATTGACTCTGGCGCCACCGGAAATTTCATAGATTCCAAGTTTATTGCAAAAACTAGTATACCCATTATTGTGAAGGAGAAACCTGAAATAGTCTACGCAGTCGACGGAACCCAATTAACTTCTGGAATGATCACTCACTGTACCTCTCCCATAGTAATGGTTTGTAATATGCGTTCCGAACAACACCAAGAAACAATATCTTTTGATGTAATTGACGCACCCCAATTCGGAGTTATCTTGGGCATCCCCTGGTTAACAATGCATAATCCTACTATCAATTGGACCGAACGTACAATTGACTTCACTTCCTCTTGGTGTAAACAGGGATGCTGTGGGGGACCGGTAAAAGACTCTAAGAACTCCCCAAGTTCCTTTCTACACACTGCATCCGCCCTTTATGTCTCCACAGCCGCTGAGCAAGACATAGTTCTTCCTCCCATCTATGAAGAGTATACAGATGTTTTCTGTGAACAAAAGGCAGAAACCCTACCACCACACAGAGACTATGATTGTGCCATAGATCTAGTGCCTGGGGCCAAGATACCCTGTAGTAGAATCTACGCTTTAACTGATCTAGAGAATAACCACCTTCGGGAATATCTTGATAAATTTTTGAAAAATGGTTTCATCCGGCCCTCCAAGTCTCCCGCAGCCTCTCCGCTCTTTTTTGTACCTAAAAGCAATGGAGAATTGCGCACCTATATTGATTACAGAGCACTTAATAACATCACAATCAAGAATAGATATCCTCTACCATTGATTCCGGTGCTTCTTGATCAAGTGCGCTCAGCCACAATTTTTACGAAGCTTGACTTGCGAGGCGCCTACCACTTGGTCCGTATTAGACCAGGTGATGAGTGGAAAACCGCCTTCCGAACTCGCTTTGGCTTGTTTGAGTATTGCGTAATGCCCTTTGGCTTATGCAACGCTCCGGCTGCCTTCCAATTTTTTATTAATGACGTCCTTCGGGACTTCTTAGATAGGTTTGTCATAGCCTATATTGACGACCTTTTAATTTTTTCATCTTCAACGGAGGAACACATTCGACATGTGAAGATCATCTTAAATACCTTAAGATCTCATGGTTTGTTCTGTAAGTTGTCTAAGTGTGAGTTCCATACCACCAAAGTTGAATTCCTTGGCTTTATTCTTTCTCCATCTGGAATTACTATGGCTCCAAGAAAAATCCAAGCAATCCTCGATTGGCCTACCCCAACTTCAGTGAAAGATATCCAACGTTTTCTTGGATTTGCTAACTTCTACCGCCGTTTCATCAAAGATTTTTCAACCTTGGCCACACCCTTAACCCAGCTGCTAAGGAAGAATGTTAAATTCACTTGGTCCTCTATCACTGACTCCTCCTTTCAAACCCTTAAAAGGACCTTTACACAAGCACCTGTTTTGCGACATCCTGACTCAGACTTACCTTTTATTGTAGAAGCGGATGCTTCTGATTTTGCAGTAGGAGCAATTCTTTCACAAAAAGACCAAGAAACCAATGAACTGCATCCCATTGCCTTTTTGTCTAGAAAGTTTTTGCCTGCAGAAACCAATTATACCATTGCAGAGAAAGAACTCTTGGCTATTCGTTATGCCTTCAAAGAATGGCGTCACTATCTACTAGGAGCAAGACACACAGTAACCGTATATACAGACCATCGGAATCTGCAATTCCTAAGATGTGCAAAAGCCTTAACTCCCAGACAGCTCCGTTGGACGTTGTTCTTTGCAGAATTTGATTTCATCATAACTTTTAGACCTGGAACCAAGAACAACAAAGCAGATTCTCTGTCACGATATGATCATAAGCCAGATGATATCATTTCAAATCCCAGACCTACTAGTATGCTCTCTGAGAAACAAATCATAGGTGCCACGATGTCCGATATTTTCTTTCAACAAATTAGACAAGCAATGCCTATACCCAAACTTCTTTCCTGGGTTCGGGATGGGCCCAATAGAACCATTCATCAGAATCTACCCTTCTTCTCCAATCTCTTATTTGTTCCAACAAAGAAGCTACGAACACAGGTTTTACAGTGGTGCCAAGTTAGTCAATTGGCCGGTCATCCTGGAATCACAAAAACCAAAGAATTGTTACAGAGGAATTTCTGGTGGCCAACCTGGAATAAGGATGTTCAATCTTTCATACAAAACTGTGATGTTTGTGCCCAAGCTAAAACGGAACATGGTCGAAAGAAAGGTCTTCTTCTTCCGCTTCCCACCCCAACACAGGTCTGGGAGGACATTGCTATGGACTTTATAACTGATTTGCCGGAAGAGAAAGGTATGAACACTATTCTTGTGGTGGTGGATCGTTTATCAAAGATGGCCCACTTTATCCCTTGCTCTAAGCTTCCTTCTTCGTCTCATTTGGTCCAATTACTCCTGGAACATGTGGTCCGTCTACACGGCCTTCCTAGATCCATTACTTCAGATCGAGGTTCACAGTTTATCTCGCAGTTCTGGAAGGCCTGGTGTAAAGCTCTTCACATTTCTTGTAACACCTCCACTAGCTTCCATCCGGAGTCAGACGGGCAAACCGAACGAGTTAACCAGGTCCTGAAACAATATCTAAGGTGTTTCCTGTTCAAGAAACAGGGTTCCTGGTTAACTCTCTTATGGGAAGCTGAGTTTGCGTACAATAACCTGCAGAATGCCTCCACGGGTTTGTCACCCTTTTTTGCTGTTTATGGCCGACATCCTCATTTCTCGCCCTTGCTACTGGCACATCCCAAAACCCACATACCTTCCTTGGATTTGCATTTCAGGGAAATGGAACGCATCACTAAAGCCTTACGAGCAAATGTATTGAAAGCCAAAGCCACGTACAAAAAGTTTGCGGACAGGAAGCGTCAAAAGGGTCCAGATCTTCATGTAGGAGATGTGGTTTGGCTTTCTACCAGGAACTTTCAGTTCAGGAAACGTTACAAGTTCCATCCTAGATTCATTGGTCCATATACAATTGTTCACTGTGTGAATCCAGTGACTTACAAGCTACTCCTTCCTAAAAGTATGAAGATTTACCCTGTGTTCCATGTTTCTTTGCTGAAGAAAGCAACTGTCAAACGACGGCCTCGCCCTCCTGCTCTTCTGGTGAAAGGTCAGGATGAGTACGAGGTGCGTTGTATTAAGGATTGTAAACGTGTTAGGGGGAAGCTTTGGTACCTACTCTCCTGGAAAGGCTATGGCCCTGAGGAGGACTCATGGGTCTCTGAGGCCAATGTACATGCTCCCCGTTTGGTGCGATCTTTTCATGCCCGGCACCCGATCTCTCAGTTTTGAGGTCCTGGGGGGGGGTGTCTCCATTTTTGTTGGGGGGCACTGTCAGGATTCTTGCTCTTGCCATGTCAGGATTCTTGCTCTTGCCAATGCTTGTTGTTACTTTGCTCTTGCCATGTCAGGATTCTTGCTCTTGCCAATGCTTGTTGTTACTTTTGTGCCAATGCTTGGTGTGCCAATGCTTGTTGTTACCAATGTGCCAATGCTTGTTGTTACTAATGCTCGTCACAACATCTTGCCAATGCTTGTTGCTGAATCCCTTTGCCAATGCTTGTTGTTGGATCGTTTTGCCAATGCTTGTTCCCGCACATCCTGTTGGCATGATCTTCTTTGCCAGTGCTTGTTGCCTTGTGCCTCAGAAGTTCCTATGTCGAGTTTTGCTGCCGAGGTCTTTTTTCCCTCTGCAGCCTCCGTACTCCAGTTTGGGACTATAAAAGCGGCCACGCCCAAAACGCCGCGCGGATTATTCCTTTCTGGTTCCTGTGATCGGAGGTCTCCTGCTTTTGGTCCGGTCTTCGCTTCCAACGCTGGAGGATTTCGCTGATGTGCCTAGCAGTCCTGTTTCCTGTTAAATGGTAGTAATCTACCACGAAAATCCGCTTGCAGAAAACGCAGGTAGGATTTAACCTATTTCTATTTGCCGGCTGGAGGAACTTTCAAGAGGCTCGTAGGAAGAAACGCGAGGGGCGTTTCCTTGTTTGTTTTCTGGACTTGGTTATCGGACTTGGTTTCTGGACCTTTGCTCCTAGTAGTGAGCCTTCTAAACATTTCTTCTGCCTTTGTTGGTCCTTTTAAATACCGCTTTATCGAAGGTCCTCGGTGGAGGGCTTAGGTCATTGATTCTGTTCGAAGTTCTTTTGGTCTAATTTTGGCTCTATTGTATTTGAACGTTTGCAATGCACAAATGCTGTGAATTGAACAGTAGTTAGTTCTTGAGACCTATTCATTCTGTTGTGAATCAATCTGAGGTTTATGAGAGGTGACCTAATTTGTGTGTACAACTGTGAGACAAATTTCCATGCTTTTAGTATTGAATAACACTTGTGCTTGTGTTGAAACTATTATGAGTCTTGACTAAACCTGTGATGCATGTTGATATTTTATATCTACGCCGATTGCGCCAACTTGCTTACTGAATATTGCTTACTGAATATAAAGTTTACATGGTGGAAAGTTACTCTTGTTTTCCTTCTATAAACAGTGTTATTTGCAAACACCATAGCGCTTCAGCACATAGTAGGTTTCAGGGTAATGCTCCTGAGAAACTCTAGGGGGGCTTAAGAAACCAAGGCCCTGACAGGGGGCGGCCATTTTGTGTGACCTTCCATCGTGCTTTAGTTTTGTCGCAGGCCTACAAACTTGTGATTTCTTCTGCCAGTAGGCCTTGAGTCCCAGAGGTAGTCAGCGGGGGTGCTTGATGTAGCGGTTTCCATCTTGTCTGTTGAATTTAACATCATTTAGGGTGTGGATGGCAATACATTGAATTTCCAAATGTGGTGTTTGGGGTGTAGTTAACTGTTTGGGTATGTGTAAAAAACTGTAAATGCCTTTGTTGTTTGTGTTGTTGTTGTGTAACTTTAAAACCTTTTAGCTATGGGGATTTTCTTTTTTGTGCATTAAGCTGTGATGTGTAACAGGCATCCTCCTTTTTCTGGCCATATAGGGTTATAGATACTAGACCTGCTTGAGTTTATTTAAATTGTATGTACTTTCTTGTTTGTGGGCTGACCATGGGGCTTGTGCCCATTTCCATTTGGTGAAGCAATGCATTTTGCTTTTCCCATAGGCCTGCTTTGTCTGTTTTTGATTCCTTTCTTATTTTTTTTATTCCTTTTCTTTTTTGTTTGTGACCGCCTGTCCATGTCGTGGCGGCCATTTTCTGGTACTGTGTTTTTGCCATAGGCCTCCAAGCTTGTGGCCTACTCTGCCAGTAGGCCCAAGGGTACTACTAGAGTCATCATCATGGGTGCATGAAAGTTGTTCAACTGTTATTGTGGTGTTTAAGTTGTAAGTGTAACATCATGTAGGTCATGAATGGCTTTGGATTGATTAGCAAAATGTGTTTTTGGTGCTGAATTGCAGGTTTTGGGTGTGTGTTGAATAATATGGCTTTTTCTGTGCACTAGGTAACCCTAGAATTCAGCTTGCGTAGTTTTGGTAACTTTGCACAGTGCGACAACGCGACCTTACAGTTTTTGTCTGCTTCGCACGCTCAATATGCGTGCTCGGGCATGCGATAACGATGTTTTGTACAATTCGCTCTGCCGAACACGCCGAATTTGCAATCTCACGAGTAATATGTCTCGAGTTGCATAAAACCTTCTTGAAAATGTTGATGCTGTTCATTTTGCTAAAGAAACTCCTCAGGTTGTCATTTGGTTGTAGTTTTTGGAGCATGGACCACTCACTATTTCTGTTCTCTATGTACTTTGTTGTTTGGGGGTGGCCTGACCATGTGGGTGGCGGGGCGGCCATTTTGTGAAGCCAAGCATTGTCCTGTTGCCGTAGGCATGTATTGTCTGTCCTTTCTTTCTTTTCATGTTGTTGGGGGTGGCCAGGCCATGTGGGGGCGGCCATTTTGTGTGACCTTCCATTGTGCGTTAGTTTTGTCGCAGGCCTACAAACTTGTGATTTCTTCTGCCAGTAGAACTAGAGTCCCAGAGGTAGTCAGCGGGGTTGCTTGATGTAGCAGTTTCCATTTTGTCTGTTGAATTTAACATCATTTAGGGCGTGGATGGCAATACATTGAATATCCAAATGTGGTGTTTGGAGTGTAGGTAACTGTTTGGGTGTGTGTAAAAAACTGTAAATGCCTTTGTTGTTTGTGTTGTTGTGTAACTTTCAAACCTTTTAGCCATGGGGATTTTCTTTTTTTGCATTAAGCTGTGATGTGTAACAGGCATCCTCCTTTATATAGGCCTGCTTGAGTTTATTGTTTTCTGGGCTTTACCCATGTACCTGTGATATGTGCCCATGTGGCTGGGAGCTGTGGTGGTAGTGTGCTGTTTTGTTTTTGACAAATTGGCCTGAGTCTTGCCATTGTTCCTGTTGGCTTACTACTGTTCACATCCCCATTGCTATCTGCTGCAGGTCACTGATGATGCATCCATCCAAAATGATGCACAAATTAAGGATAAACAAGTTCATACATATGCATTTTAGTTATTTGCTATTCTTACTCTTACTGAGTGTACTAATACTTCTAGTAGTAATTAATATTAAAGCTAACACATTTCCACATTTGACTGATGTTATTCTGCCTTCTTTGCTTGTAGGTGCACAAAAGACTGAAGAGGAGGTGTCTGTCATCATTCATCGCCTGTTCTACTGCCAGATGGACGTCCTTCGGTACTACGTCACGTGTGGTATGACTCACCTGACCAGACATCATTCTCAGCAACTTGTGCAACTGAGTGCTGCTGCTGACATCTGAAGAAGATAGGCCCAAAGAAAGCAGGTACCAGGTCCTCCAAGACCAAGAAAGTTGCTGAGAAGAAGGAAGAACAGAAGAAGGAAGTGACACTTAAGTCTGATGTTGACCCGAAAACCTTTTTTGGGAAAAAAAGTACGCCTGCAGCAGCGGTGACCGAGGTACAAGCTGGAGCCAGCACCTTCGCAACAGTGGGCCCAAGCCACCAACCCAGGCCCAAGCAGATGAGTGGGGAAGAGGTAGCCAGCCTAATGGTAGAAAGCAGTGATACTGAGCCTGACCTAAACTTAGCGCTATCTCAAAGAAGTACACAATCCATGCAAGAGGGAACACAGCAGAAAAGTGGTGAACAACAACCACCGCCCGCAATAGTAGACGTTCCAAAACAGCATCCACAACCACCGCCCGCAATAGTTGATGTTCAACCTGAGCCACCGCCGCAATAGTAGTTGTTCAACAACCACCGCCCGCAATAGTAGATGCCCAACGAAAAGAACAACCACAACCACCACCTGCAATAGTAGTTTTTCCACAACCACCGCCCTCAATAGTAGATGTTCCTCGAAAACAACAACCACAACCACCGCCTGCAATAGTTGTTTTTCAACAACCACCACCCGCAATAGTAGTTGTTGTTCCTCCTGAAGTCGGGGCAGTTCAGGAAATTGAGCCTGATGCAGAGCAAGAAGAAGAGGAAGCACCTCATGCAGGAGATCTATTGTTTTCCAAATCCCCACCAAGGAAAAGGAAGGTTAGTCCATCGAGTTCTTTGTCAAGCATCCCCTCTGATGATCTTGATCTCAATTGGGAGCCACAACAATCTGAGCATGAGATGGAGAGACATCCCAAGAAGACCAGGTTAGGGAAAAGGAAGGTTCCAGGAAGCTTTACACTTATGGAGTGCGATGTTGAACAGCCGGATAATGATGGTGATGACGAGTCAGACCCAGTCATCACAAGCATTACTCCTGGGCCTGAGAACATGGAGACCAACATTCTAACCCTAGCGAGAATGGCTGCGACTAGTAGGGATGTAGCACGCATACCTCCAACACAGGCCACACCAAAACTAACTCCAGCTTCCATTTTTACATTTGCACAGGGCCGGTAGCGTCCTACATCCAGCACAAGTTCCACCTCAGAGAAAGTAGGTAGTGGAACTACTGCGCAGCCACATAGTGAAATTCAACACACAACCTCCAGTTCATCCGGCATTGGAAGTGGCACCTCTAGCAGGAGACAAAAGTTAAGCTCACCAGTGTGGGACTTCTTTACAGTTAGCGCAAATGAGGACAACATTGCTATATGCTCAATTTGTCATTCCTCTGTTAGTCGTGGTAAGCTTGGTACAAACTATGGTACCGGAGGCCAAATGACCCATTTGAAAAAACACCACGCAATCAAGTGGGAGGACCACCTACGTAGCATAAAAGCAGGAACCATTAATGTTGGTGGGGAAGTAGTAAAAGGTCCACTCACGGTCGAACAGGAAGAAGAGGGATACATTCTATCTGGTACTGGTACACAAAGTACCCCTGTCCCCAGCACTGCAGTGGTAGAGCCCACATCCTACGCATCAGCAACATCTCAGTGGCACCAGAGTAAGAGTAACCCGGAGACACCAAGGAGTACGGGTGCAAAGTCTGCGACGCGAAATACAGCATCGAGCATAACTGAAGGAAATACCAAGCAGCGTACCATTCTTAGCATGTTTAGGCAGGAGGGAAAGTACGAGCACAACCACCCAATAGCACATTTGTACAATGCTAAGCTTGCTAAAATGTTACCACTGGACCTTCTCCCTTTTTCTTTTATTGAAGGGGTAGATTTCCTGGAATTTGTGACAACCCTCTGCCCAAAATGAAATGTTCCCAGCCGCTACTATTTTGCCAGAGTTGCTGTTCCAGCACTACACCACGACGTGCTGGAATTGCTTGGAAAAGCCTTACAGCAAAGTGCTGGTCATAGTATCCACCTGACAACAGACATGTGGACCAGTTGCCAAGCCACTGATTACATGTGCATCACTGCACACTGGATCTCTTTTTCAGGTGTTAGAGACAAGGTATCTACAGGCATTGACACTGCTGAGATTTTTAATGATACACGCAGACATGTAACTGTAGCCATGTTTGCTTTGGAGAAATCGCATACTGCTGCAAACATTTTGGCTAAGTTTAACAGCAAGGTCTTTGAATGGCTGCGACCAAGAGGCCTTAACATTGGTTTTGTTGCCACCGACAATGGCAGTAATGTAGTTAAGGCCATGCAAGATGGTCGCTATTTCAGGGTCCCGTGTTTGGCACACTGCATTAACATTGTTGTTCAAGACTTTCTGAAAAATTAAAGCAAAGTCAGCAACTTACTGGCCATTTGCAGAAGAATCTGCACGCATTTCAACCATTCTTTTAAAGCCCAGAAGCAGCTACGGGTCATTCAACGTGAGTATAAAATGCCAGTCAAAGCATTCATCCAGGAGGTCCCAACATGTTGGAACTCTACTTATTACATGCTTGATCGGCTGTTTGAGCAGTACATACCACTTACTGCTTATGTCATGACAAGAAGATCAGGGGATCCTACTGTTATTAAAACCATGACCGTAGAGATGTCACAATGGGAGCTCATTAAATGCCTGACAGAGATGCTACTTCCTTTTGAGGTCTTCACACGTGCAGTCAGCAGGGAGGACTGTACTATGGGCCAAGCTATCCCATTGTTGTACATGCTAGATCAAGAGCTGAAGGAGGTGTCTGAAACATACGAAGGTGTTGAAGGAAAACTTGAAGCATGTTATTTGGCGAAGGCCTTAGCCGGCCGCTTATCTGAGAATACAAGGTTTCAAAATAAGATTGTGTCACATCAACATTACATTACTGCCACAATTTTGGATCCACAGTACAAATTTTTTGTGAACAGTAATGCAGTAATTCCTTTTTCAGAAGGGGATGTTGCCAAGTACAAAACTGTAATAGCTGAGGAAGCCACTGATTTAGAAAACGAATGGCTCTCAATTAGAGGCCTGCCAGTGCCAGCCCAGGACAGTGCAAGTACTACTGAGCATCCTACAGAGTCACGTTCTTCTTCACAGTATGAGAGCAGTGCGTTTGCTTCCCAGCAGTCACCAACACTACCAATAACAACAACAGTACCAACAGGATCTGATTCATCAGACACAACCAAAAAAATAGCTGCTTGGTTTCTACAGAAAGGGATGGGTAAGTTCGTTGCTGTCGCAAAGCCAAAAGAGGACAAGCAAACCGGAGCACCACTGAACATTGAGGGGATGGTCCAGGCCTATCTGGAAGACACAACAAAGGTGTTCATGGAGCAAAGCCCATTGGTGTATTGGTATAGGAAAAGAAGCGACTGGCCAGTGCTCAGCAGGCTGGCGATAAAGTATCTGGCTTGCCCTGTTGCAAGTGTCTCTTCTGAGTGTGTTTTCAGTGCTGCTGGTACCATTATAACTGTGAAAAGGACCAGTCTTTCAGCCAAAAGCGTGGAGAGGTTAACCATGATCAAAATGAATCAGCACTTCATACCACCAGACTACAAAATACGTGAATCACAGCTGGAAGAGGAGAGCGAGTCGGAAGACATAACTAGTGGGTTACATGACCTACGTATGTCAGAAGAACCACCAGGGTTTGAGGACGAGCTCCTCTTCCCTGACAACTAGGCTTTTATATTGTTACATTCTCCCTTCCTTTATTTGTGTGTATCTGTCTTTCTGGTTCAAACTTCAAAACCAACACCATCCTTTCTCTTACTTTTAATTACCTATTGGAGTTGCACATCTGTGCATTAACTGTGCACTCCGCTCCTCAGAGTCCTGCTCCATCTTCCTGACTCACCCTAAATACATTTCCTTCTTGCCATACATTGGATGGAGATGGAGAATAGTACAATAATGTAGCCTCTATCAGTCCCTCCATAACAAGTGAAATGTACATGACTGTAGCCATCTTCTGTTTTGTTTCCAATCTGAAACGCATCACTGTCTTAAGGCTACCACCTCTGTCTGCAGGCATACACAACTCTTCACTGTCAGAACTTGAGCAGGGCTCCAAAATTAAAGGAAACTCGTCATCACTTTCAGAAGGCTCTGCTGCATCTGTGATCTGACAGCCACAGAGAAGAGAAATACAGGTATATGAAATGAATGATGCCATACATTGCATTGGATACTTGCTGACTCTGAGCAAATGTGCATGAAGTAGAACTATACTAGTATAATATAATAGTTTAATATAATAACAAAGTATGTGTGTCTCAAGTGATGGTTAATGTTTCCATGTTGTTTAATAAAATGTATCCAATTGTGCTCCTACTACTGCAGGTGCAGTCTGGACTTAATCGTAGTCACTCACTACAGACTGAGTTGCTGTTGGTGGTCTGTTGGACAACACGTACACATGCCACACCGGATGATGATGACCACCATACCATCTTTGCACGCTGTCAGTCAGTTTGATCTGAGATGATTGATGGAATACGTTCAGGAAGTGGAATACAAGGTAAACACAACCAATCAACAAGAACCACAGCAGACCTAGGCTACATGTGTGTGCAGTAGTGGAATAGAATAGTGGTATGATTGACTGACAATGGCGCATTGATTTAATCACTTGATTTGGAAAATGCTAGGTTGCTGTATATGCCTTTTGTCTGGAACTGTGAAAAATTTAGCTAAATGGAGTTTGGGCCACAGACTCACAGCCCGGTGTTGTGGTGTGGTCCTGTAACTGTTCTGTGCTGGCTCCTATCTTGTTGTTCTTTTAGATGACTGCTGTGTAACTGGAAGATTCGAGTTACACAATGTATCCAAGCCGCCTCAGTCTGAAAGTCTTCTCGCTCACGAGTCTTGTCTTCTTTGCACTACACCGTAATTGATTTTTTTGTTTTCATTCAGTTAACTTATTTTGTAATACCCCATTTCTTTTTTCATCAACACTTACAGGCTGGCCTTCCGCCCAGCGCTATTATACTTGGAGCAACAACTCACACTTACCTAATCAATCCTCCTCATCATCCAGCGAGAGGCGCCCAAGAATGATATTCAGTCACCGTGTCCATGGAAGGGAGGACAAAGATGAATGACGAGATACAACTACGCATTTGAACCTGGATAATACATTAACTTTAGTATCATTTCCGTAAATCTTTTTGCTTCCTTTTTCCTCTTCATTTATTTTACGCTTGTGTTTGGTATTTGATTATTCACTTAAACTATTTCTTAATTTTCTTTGCTAGCTTTCAGCCCGCTACAGCAGGTATTACGGTTTCTCAGAGGGCATACAGCCTAGGCAAAAGTCATATTCAGATTATATTAATATTTCATATATAAGAAATACTTCCTTTGAATTGTGTAGTAGTAGTTAAGTACCACTCATTATATATTATTAACGATCAAGTTATAACTTATCTTCATCATGCATGCATTTCGTTTTTCTTATTTTACTTTAGATTTTTTGGGTAGTAGTGGATCATAAATCATCGCCTTCATTGTTTTGCTTTTGTTGTCATCATGCGTACTGTATTTCTTTGTCAGACCTTTCCCCAAACCCCCATTCCTATCCATTCATCAAACCCTAACCCTCTTTCCCCGGGCTTTGTGGTTTTATATTGAGGTGTGATGTTACTACGTTAAATCTACACCAACAATTGATCACACGCTTGCTGGGACAGATGGGGTGAAAGCAACAGTAATGAAATCAAATGTCAATGAGGCAGGGCGAGGCTCTTCTTCTGCTTGCCCACCCAAGCTCACTGTATGTACTAGTGTACAAGGCAATTAATTTCCCAAAGTGACCCAACGAACAAATCTAAATAATTGGTGGCATTGTTTTAATTTAATTTTACAGCATTTAAGTTTACGAATTGGATTGTGTTTTACTGACTCCTTCACCACGACTACAGTTATATTCTTGCACTTGGCAATCCCTGACACCATTGATTTATTTGAGTTTAGCAGTTGCAATATTGGTTTTATTTATTTGTCAGTTGTCAGTCTTATGTACTGTATTTTTCTACTTCTCCCACATTCTCTCACATCATATGTGTACGTTGTAAAAAAATAACATTTATTCATTTACATAAAATATCCTCCTAGTCCTATCCCACCCCTATCCCAACCCTAACCCCAACCAATGTCCAAGTCCAAAGAATGTCCCACAAAAATAACCCCAACACCCAATTCCCACCCACCAACAAAAGTATTAAAAAAGGAGCCATTATAATCGGCGGGCTTTTCGGTGTTTGTCCACTATTATTTTGACGTGCTCCTCTAATTGGTCCTCCAGCTTGGCCACCCAGAGGAGAAGTTGTTGCCAAAATGCACGGCACCTACATTTGCATCCATGATGTGGGGGGGGCGGCAGATGTTGTGAAATGCCGGCGGTGAGCGGTTGCCTGACCATGGTGCCGTACTCCTGCAGGTGGGGCCTGGGTGGGGCTTGGGGCATTGGAAGAGGCAGCAGCCTCTTCCTCCTCCTCCTCCTCCTCCTCCTCGGCCTCAGCCACCAGCCGGCAGTACTCATCCACAATGGCCTGCAGTTTCCTTTGCCGGGCCCTGGCTGCCAACTCCTTCAGTAATGGTTTTTGGGAAGGAGTATGAGTATCTATAAAAAAAGAAACAGAATTGTAACTGAAACTCTTCAAAATTAATTCAACACATAGTGGCATAGTAGCACTACCAAGCGCAGTACATACAATTGGTGGCAACTTTTAGTATCTATCTCTTCTATCCTCCTGCTTTCCCTGCCTGTAACATTTGTTGAAGTTTTTTCCGGCATTATACTTGCCCTAGTACTATGGGTGGACTTCAGTACACAGAAGAACACCATTCTTTTTTGTATCTCCTTTTATATTTTCAAAGTAAGACTCTGCTTCCAGTGACAGTCTCCACTTATGATGAATACAATACATCCAGGGGGCATCCATCCATTAAAAGTAAATGTCTATCATTCTTTATTATCGCCTTAGCTGGTTTCACTTTCACTAACAACCACCCATGCGTCCACTCCTTCCTTGCCTTGGGTTTGATTGACACAAACTCCGCTCATGATTCTTGCTATCCACTATATCCATGCACCCATATTGTTTTGACCAACCAGGCATGCATCCTCTTTCACCTTCCAGTTCTACCCATCCTTCAACAACCCATGCATCGGACTCATATCAGCCACGTGCATGAACCTTCCAAAGTTTCCTTCTGTGGTAGTCTTATTACATCTCTTTCGTCCTTCCTCCTTCCACCCTAGTTCACTTCTTTCCCTTTTTGTTCAACACATCCCTCAAGGTCATCTGATCTGACCTTTAGTCTTCTCCATAACTTTCACAGCTGAGTTGGAGTCTGATAGAAGAGGCCTTGTTTACTCAACTGACGCTGGTAATGCTGCAAAGGGTGTCTTCTTCAACCATTGTATATTGTCCAGTACAACTTCAAATTCATACTTTCTTAATAAGTCTCATAGCACAGTGAGGGAAATGTTCCCCTTCCACCTAGTAATGCAAATAAGTAATGAATATAACTTACCACCGCCCACCGCTGACATTTCCTCCCCCACTGGTGCTCCTGCAGGTGCCGCAGCCACTGTCACCTCCTGGATGACATTAGCATCGCCGCTGGCCTCGTCGGCACTGGTGGTTGGTAGTGATTGTGCACCTATAAAAGCAAGTACACCTTTTTAGATGCCTGCACACCTCCCCCTATTTTTCTAGTTGTACTTTTTTCACCAGGAAGGAAGATTGAAAAAACAGGTACGTACAACATAAATCGTTGGAACTAGTCCATATTGCGTACTTTTGTTTACAGTAGTCATTAGACAGAGTTTAGTTTTAATGTATTAGATGGACCCTAGGGTCATCTAATCTCTACTCCTACTCTAGTCTTTGGAAAGTTAGCCTGATCCATGTAACCATTTTAGATCCGGGTCTACTGTTTTGCCCATGTTACCTTGCAGCTTGTTGCATAGTAAGAAAGACACTTTTGAGGCCACATGAGTGTTGCATACAACTAAAAAGGTTGACAAACAAGTATTGTTAGTCCCTTTTGCTTATCCATAATGTTACACTTTTTGGCATGACTGCTAAAAACTTGCATAGTTGTATTCACTGTCTAACTTGCAACATTTTTCTCATAGGCAGATGAGAAGATTGCCTTCTACGAACCAGAGATTTGCAGAGCTTTCGAAAGATGCATGTGTAACCAGTATACATTCAATGGTGAGGGGTCTCCCACAATTCCCACAGTTCTCTATCGTGCACTAGTTGTACAAAATGTATAGTATTTAATCTTCTTTATTTTGCATGGTGGAGCTAGATGTTTTTCATGGAACAACTTACAAGTTACAACAATACAAAGCTTGTTATTAAAAAAAAATTAAGTTTTTGAACTTGCACATAGACTCTGTGGTATATTTTGAGTGTCTGGGGTGTTGTGGGCTGAGATCAGTGAGTGAGCGAAAGGGTGTTCTTCTGTTCTGGGTTGTGTAATAAAATCATTGGGTATATCTAACTATCTTCGTGTGGGGGGTCGGGAGTGTGACAAATGACTATGGCTGAGACACTTAGGTACGTAGACGGTCAGTGAATTGTGGGTTCTTCTGACTGAGTTCTGTGACTAGGGTGTAAGTAAGGTCCAACCTCCCTATCATCAACATCCTATTTTCTTGTGCATAGTTCTGTATGTGGCTGTGCAGAGAATAACCACAACAGTAGTAGTAGTATACTAACCTAACAAAAATTAGTAGGCAAACATCTGGTTGCGCATTTTGTTGGTGGGAATTGACAACGACTAGAGATTACAGAGGACAACGCAAAAGACAGGAGTGGACCCAGTGGCTACAGCTATTGTATCACAGCTTTATTCAAAAGAATACCTTAACTAAAGAGTGGCCTATAGGGCAAGCTTAGCTACAGACAGTCTAATAGTAGTAGCACAGAGAGGCATAGGGCAGAGGCAGTTTGAAGGAACTGAAAGTCAGGGATGGCTTTGGATATCCAAAATTTGGAAAACAAATTGAAGACCAAAGAAGGTTTTGCTAACATTGAATTAGGAAGGAGGCTTAATAGGTCGCAAAAAGTAAGGTGCGTTACAAAGTAAGGGAAATATAATTGTTATTAATATAAGCACTGTAGGACTTACTGGGGCCAGCAGCCGGATCCACGGTAGAGGAGCGCTCCTCTGGCGGTTGTCCCGCCGACTCGGACCCCGTCTTCTTTCCCCTGGGTGGTGCTGATCATATAAGAAATAATAAAGAAAACATTTAGTGCTGTGAAACAAATACATCATTCAAAAATCCTCTCAAACATTTTAGGAAACAACAATTCCAATAAAATTGACTTTGAAGTCTAAATGACTACTGGCTTGCAGGATTCACAGACAGTCTACTTATAGAACACTAATCAAATGTTCCATAAACAATCTGATTGCAGAATATACTAGCGAAGCCAGTATCACCTGACCTACACCACCTATTCCAGAATCCAAACGGGCCAATTGTTCAGTAAGTCGGCATTTCCATTTTATTTTTGCCCACAAACATGCATAGATGAGATGGAGGACACATGCATAAATTTGTGCATATACGGAATTGTTGGTTGCTTGCGTCATATGAACTGCTACTGACTGACGTGACAATGCTATTGCTGCTAAGCCTACCACTCATTAAACAAACTTCAAACTGGTTCTATGGAGAGGTGGGATAAATAAGAACTAACTAAGCATTCAGTGACAGAGGAGGCGTCATGCAGACAGTTAAAAAAATATTAACTAATACTATGCATCCACCACTATTTCACTAAAGGACAATGTGACGAGACTCTAGCAATAGCATTAACCAACTTCAGTTCTCTAAAGTAAACTCTAATATCAATAATCACCAGCCCAAGCTAGTGCAAAGTTACAAACCAGTGGCAAGCAGCACCTGTGTCATACAATAACAGAAGATTTTGAGACGGAATTGATCTGCAATGTAACTAAGCGCCCCAGTAATTGTGTTACTTATTCGTCCAAGCATTATACACAATACTTATACTACTATATATATATTAAAATTACTAGCTGCTCACCAAGCCCCACGACCTCGACACCTAGCAGGTCCAAAAGGTCCTGCTCCCTGTCCAGAACGTCTGCCCACCGGTGGGCCAGCTGCTGGTGGGTGCGCCGGATACATGAGTGGCGGATGACTGCCCAGCGCACCTTCGCCCACCGGCGGTGACGCTCCTCTGGAAGGTAACCGGAGCCTGGCCTGCCGCCTGCTGCCAAGGTCAAGGGGAGTTGGCGCTGGATGAAAAAAAACGGGCGGCCACCTCCGCCTCCCCGAAAAAGTTCCGGGCCTGCACCCCTGCAGATCGTATTCTGCCGCAAGGCAGCCGGCTATTGGGCGCAGGCGCCTTGCCCTTCGAGCCGGTTCTGCTGCTGCCCTTTGCCATGGTTCTGGGGTTGAGGTGGAGGTGGAAAAGAAAAGTTAGAACAAAAAGAAAAAAAGTTAGGGGGAAGAAGTAGGAGCTTAAGTAAAGAAGTAAAATAAAACAGTAGAAAGGTAAAATAAAAAGGTGGAAAAGTAGAAATAAAATGCAAAATATAAACTTAGGGACAGAGAGAGATAGATGATAAGTAAAAAAAAGTCAGGAAAACTGTGAAAATAAGTAAAGATTGCAAAGATAAAAGGTGGATAGAAAACTAGGCCCAGAACCATAGCATAGAGTGTGAAAAACAAGATGGCCGCGCCCATCGCGACCACTTGGGTAAGTTTGCGCGCGATTTCACATGAACATGCACTTTGTCAGCGTGAACAAGTAGTTGTGTTCCCGAACATGACTTGCACAACGCGGACACGTTATGTGTGACCCGGAAGAGGAAATAGTAAACGCGAGCAGGCAGGACAATTGAAAAAACAAGATGGCCACGCCCATAGCCCAACGCATGGGTAAGGTCACACGCTACGATCCCCCGAGCACGCAGACAGCGCCCCGAACATGCACAACGCGCTCCCGAGCAAGAAAAACGGCTCGTGAACGGGTCCAGCAAGCTACTACGCATGCTCACGAAGCTTGCGTGGTGCGAGAACATCTTCGCGTAGCGCAAATACGCGTACTACGCCCAGGGTTAGTTCATAGTTTGGCTTCCATGAAAACAAGGAAGACTAAGCCTGAGGTTACAACTCCACAACACAGACTACCATACCACATAATTGCTATCCATACCACATAATCCCCCTCTACATAATTCCTATACACTGAATACCACGGGGCAGATTTCCAAGTCCCTTGCGCCACTTTTGCGTAATTTTTCCAATGCTAAAAATGACGCACAAATGGCGCAAGGGGCTTGTAAATCTGCCCCCGCATACTTTCTATCCACATAATTCCACTACACACAACGTACATACACTCCAAAAAACATTAGTAAAAAACGTTTACATTTACAACGCCACTCTTGTAAATGCGAGACCTATTAAATTACAAATACTTCTTTAAGTGGTAGTCACGTTTGCCGAGTGGTGGAGAAAGGGAGCTGGGTCTCCAACCAGTGCTCAGGAATTTTGCTGTGTAGGACTTACAGGAGGTACCAGGAGGGCTTCTTGGCCCCAAAGACCCTCAGAAGTAAAGTGGACTTTATCTCCCAACCTGTACTGTGCCAGGAGCCGCGTTTACAAAGTGGTGGAGAAGGGGTGTGGGCTCTGAAGACCTCTTAGCAATCCCACTGTGTTGGACTTAGTGGAGGTAACAGGAGGGTTAGTTGGCCCCCAAGGACAGGCTTGGGGGCAACTATCCCTCCTATTACCTCCAGTAAGCCCCACACAGCAGCATTGCTAAGTTCTCATAGCAGGCCACTCCCCCTTTCCCCAGCACTCTGCCAACACACTCCCTGGCACCCTCTTGGATGGGGATTAAAGTCCCCTTCACTGCTGGAGATCCCTTGGGGCCAACTCGTCTACCTCTTACCTCCAGTAAGCCTCACACAGTGGGATTGCTGAGAGGTGGTAGCAGGCCACACCCCAATTCTCCACCACTCTGCAAACTTGCCTCCTGGCGCATTCTGGGTTGGGGGATTAAGTCCCCTTGAATCAAGAGGGTTCCTGGGGGCAAACGAGCCCACCAGGAACCTCCAGTAAGCCCCGCACAGCTGGATTGCTGAGAGTGGTTGGCGGCCAAGCCCCCTATTTACACCACTCTGCAAACGTACATCCTGGCGGACTTCAGCTTGGGGGATGAAGTCCACTAGACACAAGAGATCCTCATCGCCCCACGAGCAGTGTGCCAAGAGGTTCATTTGCAGAGTGGTGGGAAAAGGGGCATGGCCTCAGATGAACTCTCAGCAATCCCACTGTGGGGGATTACTGGAGGTACCTGGTGGCCTAGGGGACTTAATACCCTAACTTAGAATATGCCAGGAGGCGTGTTTGCAGAGTGGTGCACACAGGGGGCAGGGCCTCTGGCAAGATGCCAGCTTTTTTTTTGCTAGAAGGGGGCTGTGTGGCCCCGTCTTTTATTATTTTTGGGGCCCTGGGGACCCCATCCCCAGGGTCTACCCCATTTAATTAAAACGATTAAATAAAATGGGAAGTGGGCTGCGCGGCCCCCCTCCCTTGGCCAATCTCGACTCCAGTCACTCCATACCCCAGGGCACGGCCTCTTTTTTTTCAATACTTATAGGGAAGGGGGACCAAGTGGCTTCCCTTCCCTGGGCCACTGTTTGCCCCCAGGGCCTGGCCTCGTTTAAAAAAATAAAATGACACAAGAGGGGGGCTGCGTGGCCCTATTTCCCTAGGCTACTATTGGTCCCGGGGACCCCATCCCACAGGCTTGGCCATTTTTTAAATTCTTCTTATATGAGGAGGGGGGGGCATGCGGCTGCCTCCTCAGGCCAATTTTGGCCCCGGGAATCCCATCCTCAAGGGGTCCAGACATTTTTCATTAAATGGAGGGGGCCGCATGGCCCCACCCGTGCCACTTCTGGCCCCTGGGGGCCCCATCCCACGGGCCTGGCCTCTTTGATGGGGACTGTGGGGGGATCCCCAATGCCCCCTTTGGTCCCTGCTGGCTCACCACCTCGTACGCTTGCCAGCATTGCTTTTGGGCAAGGGGAGCTGCTAACATGCAACTCCTCTTGTCCAAAAGCAGTTCTGATTTGCTTCATTAAAGCTAGAGCAGGTTCCCTGGTCTTGCTTGAACAAAGCAAATCAGTGTTTGCTATGACAGGGTGGGAGCCTGGCTCCCTCCCTACCATAGCAAACAGCAATGTCTCAGGGGTGGGCACCCTGGAACATTACAGGAGCCAGCCCTAGGGGCTGGCAGTCCCCAGGGCCATAGAGGACTCCAGGAGGGCAGCCCCCCTCGCAGCATTTTTAAAGCCCCGGTGAGGTGGTGGTCTCCGGGGCCGGGGTCTGCAACGGACCCCTGTCCTTTATTTTAAATTGCCCCAGGAGGTGGTGGGGAGGGGCAGGAGCCCCCCCACACATATGCATTAATTTAAGCCCTGGGGAGGTGTCGGTCCCTGGGGCTTAGGGAGGTCCATAAGGTCCCACAAACATAATTATGGATGCCCCGGGGGAGATGGTGGCCTCCGGGGCGTTGGGGGCCCGTATGGGCCTCACACCAAAAGTGACCACGATTCACTTTTTTTAAAATAATTTCGGCCGGATTCGCGAACCCAGCGCGAATTTGGCAGAAATTATTTTTAAAGAAATGCTTTTCTTTGGCTCTGGGGTCCTTATGGGACCTCCTGAGCAGGTCTAGGGGGTCAGGGCGTTTCTACCCTGCCCCCTTTTCATATTTTTTAATGTTTTTTTCTTACTTGTTTTCATGTGACTCGGTTCCCCGAGTCACAAGATGGCTGCCAACACATTATGGTTAGGCGTGTTGGCAGCCAATCAGAATTAAGCTCGTGCTCTGTAGGATTTGGGAATCCTCCTCGGAGCTCAGATATTAATATTTTTGTTTTTTTTAATTTCTCTTGAACTACTGAACGTATTTACACAATTTAAACAAAAGAGTGCTCTCTGAACCAAGCGCTACCCTTTTGTCAAATTTGGTGTAATTCCATTCGGCAGTCCGGGCTGTAGCCTGTTCCAAAATTCCTATGGAAATTAACATGTGGAAAATGCGTTTTGGGACCCCCCTTTTTTCTCGGCCCCGCTTGACGAATCACCCCGAAACTTTCAATACAGGAGTTGACCTGAGCTGGTCATTAGTTTTGAAAATTTCACAATAATTTGTCAAACGGCGCCAAAGATATTGGCAATAGTAAAAAATGCTTTTTGAATAGAAACAAGGTCCTAACTACAACTACCTACTGGCGACCGCCAGTAGGTAACTAGGTAACATACATATATAAGTTAAGCCCGTCTGCGCCCATCCGCGTTAAGGACACGCCTGAGGCCAGGCGGCTGGGCCATGCTTCACACTCCAAGCAAATTGTGAGTTGTATTCCTATGCAATGCTTTATGCACTCAAACCTTCGTTTAGGCCTTGTCATTCTACTCTATCTCCTGATAACTTGGCTGAGTTTAAATGTTGTAAAGGTGCTGCTAGATCAATACGCTCTCGTTACCACCTTAAAAATCAGGCTAAATATAGGAGCACACCGCCTGATTTTAACTTTTTAAATGAGGCTGGTCTGCTTATTAATGCCAGGTCCTTAGTTCGAAACAACGTAGCATTTAGGGATTTTGTTTCCCAAAAAAAGCCCCCCAGGGTATTTATCACTGAAACGTGGGGCTGTGATTCTTCAGGCCCGGATCTGGTGGAGGCAGTTCCCGAAGGCTACACTCTGTCCAGAATGGACAGGACCAGGCGTAGGGATGGTGGGCTAGGAATTCTTTTCAGAGACACTTTCACATGTCGTATTGAGCCTCTTTCCTCGTCTTCTGATAGCTTCGAGGCAATGTATTTCTCTTTAAATTTTCTTCCCTCAGCCGCCTTCGCTGGCATCCTCTGCTATAGACCTCCTGGTCCCAGAACTACCTTTCCCCAGGATATACTTAAACTAATAGAGCCCTTTGTTGATAAGCCCCATTTTAGCATTCTGGGTGATTTCAATTTCCATCTGGAGGCCATAGATAACAAGGATACGGTGGCACTAACAGATAGTCTAGCTGCTTGTGGTTTGGGCCAATTGGTCAAGGACTCTACGCACTCTGCTGGCTACACGTTGGATGGCATCTTCACAAACGACGCCAGAATTTCGACTGGTACTCCAATCCCTCTCTCCTGGTCCGATCATTGGGCAGTCCCCTTTCACTGTAAAGTTAATCCTATTCCCACCAATAAATCCAAGTGCAATGTGTGGGAAACCAGAAGAAATTATAAAGAGATTAATAATGACACTCTGGCACCTTTTTTGGATGCTCTTAGTCGTCTCTCTCTATCGGATCCCAACGAGACTACCTCCGGTCTCTCTAATGCTCTAGCCAATGCTATAGAGACTCTTTCCCCGGCTAAACGGCACTACTCAGCCCGCAAGAGCCCCTCTCAACCCTGGTTCTCTGACCGTTTAAGATTGCTTCGTCAGAAGTGTAGACAACAGGAGAGGTCTTGGCACGCCTATCCTGACCCATCGGGAAAAGCTCTTCACAAATCTCTACTTAGAGACTACAAGAAAGCCATTATTGAGGAAAAAAGGAGCCATTTTACTAATCTGACGGCCTCCCTTAAATCGTCCAGAGACCTCTTTAATATAATTGACTCCTTATCGGCACCTAAAATAGCTGACCCTACCACCAAAACACAGGAACTATGCAATAATATCGCAAGTTTCTTCCACTCCAAGATTGCGGATATTTATGCCTCCATCGAAATTTACAACCATGAGTTGGATGCCAATGAAGCATGCCCCATCATGCCAACGCAGGGTGCCTTTCCCCATCCCGAGAACGTCCTTGCTTCTTCTAAACCGCAGCTTTCCTGCTTCCCCCTTTTGACCCTGGAAGATCTTGACCTTCTTCTTGACTCCTCTAAGTCTTGCTCACCCCTTGACCCTTGTCCCCTAAGAACTTTGAAGACCTGTAGAGTGTCCGTTCTCCCTAAAAATTACCGTCCAATCTCCCTTCTCCCTGCCCCAGCAAAGATATTGAGAGTACTAACCTGTTAGACACCTCCCAACATGGGTTTCGGGCAGCTCATAGCACCGAATCTGCCCTTACGGTGGTGATCAACAATATCCGTACGGAGGTGGATAAGGGACATCCTACGCTGCTAGTGTTATTAGATCTCACAGCAGCGTTTGATACCCTGTCCCCATCAATCCTGATCTCCAGGCTTATGGATATTGGAGTAGAGGGCACTGCCCTTAGCTTACTCTCCTCCTTTCTATATCATAGAGAGCAGAGCATCAAAATGGGCAATTTTCTCTCTGCCCCTCAAGAAGTGCAATGTGGGGTACCACAGGGCTCTTCGTTGAGCCCCTTACTTTTTAACATATATCACCCCACTTGCCAAAGTGGTGAGATCCTTCGGTCTGGAGGTGTTATCGTATGCCGACGATACCCAGATCTTGGTATCTATCACTCAGTCGGTAAGTGACTCGGCTCCCAAATTTAGAGCTTGTATGGAGGCAATCTCCCAGTGGATGGTGCGCAACTATTTGAAATTGAACTGGGATAAAACCGAAATTATGGTCTTTGGAGGCAGCCAAGACTTATGGTCAAAGGATTTGGTGGCCACCCTCCCTGCGGGACTGCCCCCTCCCCACCCTTTTGGCTAGAAACCTTGGTGTCCTAATTGATCCGGCTCTCTCAATTGACACACAGGTGAGCCGAACGGTGTCCACTTGCTGTGCCACTATTAGAACACTGAGGAAGATCACCCCATATCTATCCCAGGCAGCTCGGAAACAAGCAACGGTTGCCTTAGTGTCATCTAGGCTAGATTACTGTAATGCCCTCTACAGTGGCATAAACAAGTGTTCCATCCACCGTCTTCAAATGGTACAGAACGCCGCGGCCAGGATGGTTTTGAATCTTCCTAGACTAGCTTCTGTAACCATGGCCAGAAGGGATCTTCACTGGCTTCCGATTTCCTCTAGGATCTCTTTTAAACTTCTCTGTCTGGCCCACAGCGCTATACATGGCTCAGGCTCAGAGGGTATAAGGTCCCTTCTATGTGTCTACACTCCAAAAAGAACTCTCCGTTCAGCATCCAGGAACATGCTTTCGGTCCCCAGATTTGCGAAGGCAAGATGGGGAGGTAGAGCTTTTTCCACTCTAGCTCCAAAACTTTGGTATTCCCTCCCTTTGGAGCTCTCAAGTCAATCTTCTTTGGCGGTTTTTAGAAAACACCTGAAGACTTGGCTTTTCTCGCAGGCATATTAGTGATTACGTTCCCAGTGCTCTATGGTTATGCAGTTGGTAGCCTGGACATTCTGTTTGTTTGTCTACGCGCCTTGACGCCCTTCGGGGCTAAGTTTGCGCGTTACAAAAACGCCTTCATTCATTCATTCATATATATATATAAAACCTCAATTTTGTGTGTCTGTCCCAATACAGCGTTCTCTTCAATTACACCTCGTCTGCCATTAAATTGCACATCCTCCATTGTGTTCCTGTACAACAAATAACATCATTTAAATTTGTCAATTTCCATCAAAGTTATGTGTATTTCAGAATAATAATCTGTTCGGAATACATTTTTTGGAGAAGTTCATTTCTTTCCCCTCGACAAAGTCCTAAAAATTGCTTGTGACTCCTGTGAGCAGCCCATTCTTCAAACCCTTTAACACTACAGTAGTTTATATATTGGACAGGGCAGCAACCACAGGCATATATTGTACATTTCCCTTTTTAAACTATTGCACTTGAATTATTACAGCAAAGGGCCTCATACCTCCTACAAGAGTAAGTACAACACGGCAAGACAGTGTATCTTATATACAAACACAGACACTCCAGCTGTGCTTATTATTAATGAGGGTATTTGTTACAATCAGTACACGGCTGGGGTAGAGTGCCTCCGATCAGGTTTCTTTGCATGGCTATCCAGTCAGCTCCTGTCAGGTTTCCGTGCATGGTCAATACAAGGTTAGTCCCTGGTGCACACTGCAGGTAGGGAACAGTTTCTTCACACTTCCAGGGGTTCTATTTACAGACAGCCTTGACTCCCAAGGGAGAGATCTCTGCGGCTGAAGGAGGTCTGAAGACATCCCTCCAGATAATGTGTGGCAGATACACACTCAATATCTGAAACCAATTGTGTATCATAAAGCAACGCAGGCAGGAGGGGGCATCTGCCGGGTTGGTGTGGAACAACCACAGAGGAGCTTGCAATACCTGATTTCGTTGACACTTTTGTAAAAAGCGAAGCTTGTTTACAAAAGTGAAAATTTCAAGATTATTTAGCAAACCCCATCATTGCAAAATCCTGGAGAGTCTGCTTAACAGTCATCAATTGAATGGAGCCAAACTCTTTTCCCATCTTGACTTGAATAAAGGACACGGTCAGCTTGAGCTAGAGGTGAACCATGGTTGCATTACTACTTTTTGACTCATGTTGGTTTGTTCAGATACAAGAGGCTGAGTTTTGGATTGTCTTCGGCTAATGAGATATTTTAGGATATATTCTCAGAGTGATTCAACCTGTCATGCATGCTTTCAATTATTGTGATGACATATTGTTTTTCGGGAGAACATAGAAAGAATACTACAAGACCCGTACCTAAGTGTGGCAGCAGCTAACTGATGCAGGTCTCACTTAAAATGCAGCAAAGTGTGAATTTCACAAAATTACATATTCTCTGATGGGAGAATGACTCCAAAATTGGAATGACTCCCGGCCTGCACAAGGTGCAAGCACTGTCATCCACTTGCCCCTCCCCCAAGATGTAACCATGCTGCAATACTTTTTTAGGCATGGTCAGCTATTGCTCAAGATACATTTGTAACTTTGCAACTGTTAGTGCTACTTTGAGATACTTGACAAAGTGAAATGTCCCATTCCAGTGGTCTCATGAATGCAACCAAAGTTTCAAAGACATAAAGATGCACTTGAGAATGCAACTGATGTGATATATTTTGACCCCAAGTTACATACTGAGATCACAGTAAATGTGAGCCCTGACGTGCTGAGGGCAATCCTTGCTCAACACAATGGACATCCAAATGCTCGGAGACACATTGTGGCTTATGCCATTTGAAGCCTATCTAAAACAGAATGTGCACATTCTCAGCCGGAGAAGGAAAGTGTGGATGTAGTGTGTTCCTTCTCAAATATCAGGCAAATTGGCTTTTCACCAACAAAAAATCTCAGTGCAAGCCTACCATCCTGTCATTTACATCTAACAATGAACTAACCCCCTTGTCTTCATCAGCTTGACCTCTGCGCCACGTCAACCTTCATCTTCTCACTGTTCCCAAAACTCACCAATTCCACCAAGATCAAAACATCAATGCACTTTTCACATCTGACTAGATCAACCTAACTGCCAAACTGGGACACTTGGACAATAGGCACTGGATCCTTTGAGCGCATTTCCACATATATATGTCACTAGCACTTACATATAACAATTGGGTTGTTATGAACATATATTTGCAAGTGATTTCTGAAGATTCCCTTCACATTTCTTTAGCCTCTTTAAGTATTGAAAAATCAAAAGATGTAATAAATATGTTGTCTTCAGTGAAAAGACAGTGTTTTACTTGCATATGAATAATGCATATTCAAATAAGAGCTGATTCTGTTAATAACTTGTGGTCCTGTTTTTTTTTTAACAGATCCTTCAGGACCCTTCTTCTGCTGTTACATTTTAATAGCAGCCACTGAGAAACAAAACAAACTACACCAAGGAGTCTTTATGAGCGGATTACAAAGAAGAGGAAAGCAGAACACAATCAGAAAACACACCAGTCTGTATAAGGGTCAAAATCTGTAGTGTCATTTTTTCAGTCATACTACACATTGAAATGACTGAGATACAATTATATTTATGTATTGGCTTTGATTCTACCTGTAACTGCCTTTTAGCTCTTTTAAGAGTGCACAGAGGTCTGCTCTCTTTTAAGCTGTTTGTCATTTGATTTCACCCTGTGTACTGGAAGGCGCTTGCTGGCTTCCGTGGGATGGGTCCACATTTATTTGCTGTTCACCAGAATCATTTTTAATTCACCCACTTCCGGCCTGATGTCTCAGGGAGCGAACAGTGACCTACAGCATGCAACTCTGTCATCGTACACTCATTGGGTTAATGTCCATTTAAGAGTTTTGAGAACTAGGGCTGTTTTGTTTTTTTGCAGAGTTTTATATAGCGCGAACTAGACCCGAACCGAATCGGGTATCAGAGCGCTTTACATAGCACCAGTTACGTTACATGAGGACACACATTCATTTTTAGGCAGGAGGAGATTAAGTGATTTGCCCAGAATCACAGGAGATTTTGGCGTTGTTACCGAGACTCGAACCCAGATCCCCAGGTCCGAGGTCGAGCGCCCTAGCGGTTAGGTCAACTCGTATTATAGAAAGTGCCTGGGGACGCAACGGGCATGTGCGCCCACTTTGCATGCCCTGGGGCACTTTGGTATTACAGAAAGGGCTGCAGATTATTGTGCTGCCTCTTCTGTAATATAGATAGCCCTGATTCATACATAGCGCCAGCGCAATCACCAGAAAGTATTCCCTTATTTACACCGGGGCCTGGGCCCATGCAAATGAGGGAATCGCTTTGCCTCTCTGCCGTGCCATATTCTACATGCGGGAGCAGAGGCAAAGAAGGTGTCAGGAGGCGCACTGTCAGTATGGGCCCCCCAGACATACCCTTGTAGGTGGGCGGAGTCACTCACTGCACCCGCCTGCAAGGGGATATCTAATCTCCGCTAAAAGTAAATGTGGGATGCTGCTTGAACAGTGAGCAGCAGAGCGGCTGCTTCAAAGCCACTCCGTATTTCACTTGAATACGCTGCCCCCAGGGCAACAGGAATTCGTGGCTGCCCTGGGAGCAGCGCATTCAATGTAATACGGCGCTCTCTCCTTGTTAGCAGTGAGCATACTTTTTGAAAGTGTGCCCGGACCTAACAAGGAAAATGTGCAGCATTGCATAATATGACCCTAGATTGCAAAATATTTTCTCTGGCTCTATTTCATGTCCTTGCTGATAAGTTAGGGCAGTAATTGTTTTTAACATCATCAGTGCTCTAAATGGGCATGGGCCTGCCAGTTAAAAAAAACATATTTTAAACCAGGGACCTATGGGGCCCTCTATTTCTGTCTTTCGACAGCTGAAGAATAATGGGTGCTTTTTAATGTATTAAAAAAGTAACAAAGTCCCAATTCAAAGGACCAATGGAATTTGTCCTATATTAGTGTTGGTACTACGAATTTATCTTTAACACCTTGGCTGCTAGAGGTTTTCCCCCCCCGGCGCTGCATTTCCAGATTTCCCATTGTTCATGACGAGCTCAGCTCGTCATCAGCACAGCTCAACCGTGCCTCATGACGAGCTGAGCTCGTCATGAGCATGGAAGGGGTTAAATAAGCATGTCGATGAGTCGACGGAAAAGGCAAAGGTACAGTATAGTGTGATTAGTTATCAATATCAGTTCCACACCATAGTATCAGGGACAAACATGGGTTGTAGGCAAGTTCGGTATAGTTATTTACAGTGCATTCAAGAGGACTGAAACTTAAATTAAAATTTATCACAATGTATACTTGGTAACGTTGTTTTTAGATTTTATTACACATTATTAATTACAATTCACAATTCATATAAAAGACATCATTAAAAACATTTTGCAATGATCATATTGCTAAAAATATTTTGCATAAATAAAAACAAGAAGAATCACAGAGTCGACGCAGCGTTTCGGCTTTCTTTTGTACACCTTCCTCAGGACTGATTCTTATTAATCCAGATGGAATTGTTGTCCATGTGGAGTTTGTTGTTTTAGTGAAGGTCCTGTGTGTTGGGACGATCAACTGAGCACAAGATACTAGCTTCAATTTGTAAGGTGTGCTGTCTCTAATATTAAAGGAGTAATTTCAATTTTCCTTTTTGTCTCGTTTATCAATTTGTTTATAAATCCAATTTTCATATCTGTGTGTACTTCTGCTGGGGTTTAGCTGCCAGAAGGAGCCACCGTTTTTATGAAGGTTATCGAGGGATCGGTCATTAAAGTCGTAGGCCTCTTTCAATTAGGTCTGCGCCTGACGGAGAGACGATCAACACGCTAGGGATTCGCCTCACAGGGTTGTCGTTCACTTCTTTCAGATTCCGTATGATTGAAACGAGGACGGGCTGCCAGAAGATAGGAGCAGGGAGGCCGTAATTAATCACTAAGTGAACGACAACCCTGTGAGGCGAATCCCTAGCGTGTTGATCGTCTCTCCGTCAGGCGCAGACCTAATTGAAAGAGGCCTACGACTTTAATGACCGATCCCTCTGGTCTTATGGGAGAATATTACCGATAACCTTCATAAAAATGGTGGCTCCTTCTGGCAGCTAAAACCCGGCAGAAGTACACACAGATATGAAAATTGAATTTATAAACAAATTGATAAACAAGACAAAAAGGAAAATTGAAATTACTCCTTTAATATTAGAGACAGCACACCTTACAAATTGAAGCTAGTATCTTGTGCTCAGTTGATCGTCCCAACACACAGGACCTTCACTAAAACAACAAACTCCACATGGACAACAATTCCATCTGGATTAATAAGAATCAGTCCTGAGGAAGGTGTACAAAAGAAAGCCGAAACGCCGCGTCGACTCTGTGATTCTTCTTGTTTTTATTTATGCAAAATATTTTTAGCAATATGATCATTGCAAAATGTTTTTAATGATCTCTTTTATATGAATTGTGAATTGTAATTAATAATGTGTAATAAAATCTAAAAACAACGTTACCAAGTATACATTGTGATAAATTTTAATTTAAGTTTCAGTCCTCTTGAATGCACTGTAAATAACTATACCGAACTTGCCTACAACCCATGTTTGTCCCTGATACTATGGTGTGGAACTGATATTGATAACTAATCACACTATACTGTACCTTTGCCTTTTCCGTCGACTCATCGACATGCTTATTTAAAGATAAATTCGTAGTACCAACACTAATATAGGACAAATTCCATTGGTCCTTTGAATTGGGACTTTGTTACTTTTTTAACACTGTGTTTTCCCCCCGGTCCCTTATAATACTGTGTGGGGTCCTCCTTTTTCTCCAAATGCTTTTTAATGTAGACTGTTAAATATTGTGGTGCAGAATGAATTTGGCTTTTCTTTGGCTAGTAAAACACTACTGATGAATTTTTGAAGCGCAGGAATTAGGTATGTTATGTTTTCATTGGCAACATTTCTGTGGCATAAAATCATGAAAACACAGTACAAAGAAGCATAACAAATAATGATCCTTCTGAGCATAGATAATAATGCAGCTTTGCACAACACATTATATGAACTACAGAACGGGCTCACATTATTGCACATTTTCTTAATTTTACTATCTGCCATATAAAAGAGGCCACAGAGCAACATGTCAAAAGGCTATGTGGCTGTTGTTAAAACAACATAGCAGGTCTGCAATGGCTAAATACAAACGGGTCCATTAGGATGTCGGGCGGTGGCACCATGGTCCTGGCGGGCAGAAAAACGAATTTTTCCGCCTGCTAGCAGCGGGAAACACATCCACCATATTAGTATTGCAATACATAAGTCAATTCCCGGCCGCCGTTGTGCAACGCACACCGCCATCAAAGTGCACCCGCCACCGCGGCTGTGTGAGCCAATGGAGACCCACCGCCCTGCGGAATGACGTCCGCCCCGCTCCACAAATTAGGATGCCCGAAACAAGCAGACGCACCACAACGGATACACCGCCCAACCAGAGACGGAGGAAACTCAACAGCAGAGCGCCATACCAGAGTCCCAGTCCACACCACCTAGTTACGACCGCCATGGGCCCAGCTCTACATGTGTTCCCGGTGCTGTACCTGCTACATCACTACCAAATCATGGGCCGACGCGGACGCCAACGCATGTACGCAACTATACAAATACAACACACAACACAAGGGCAGACACAGGGTCCAAATCTACAATAGACACCCTGCTGGGGGCAAGAACACATCCACAAGGGCCCCCACACATTACCCACCTGCCACCAAGTCGCCCCTCTGCATCCTGGACACACATCGACCACGAAATTGCAGTCACGTCACCGCAGCGGTGAATAAATGCGCATAATGGAGAAGGCAGGGCCAATCCAAGGCATGGGCAGGGCACAAAAACCCCAGGGACACACCTTCCCCCACCACACATCAACACACCCCATGAAGGCACAGGCCAGGGGCCCATCCTGTGCAATCTCATGCACGGCAACAAGCCAGGTCAATCCACACCCTGCACCACACAACAAACAACCAGGGAGACAGCCACTGCAGGAGTGGCTACAAGGGAACACACAACACACAGCACAGTGCCAGGAAACACACACACTACCACACACATGGAAACAAACATGAATACAAGCACCAAAGTAACACATACAAGGAACAAACACATACAAATAGACACACAGCCTGCATACTCACACATACATACCACACACTCACACACTGACACCCAAAATGTCCACAGCAACGGAGCACAACAAATCAGCAATACAAAGTGGGATTTACACAAATGGAAGGCCATGGAGATACACAACAAGCATGTGCACATCTCATCCAAGACCAGGAACACAGAACACCTCCCTCAGCCCATCAAACCACACAGGGCTGCTACAGTCAGTGAAGTCAAACCACAGCCAACACAGTGCAACAACACAGGGAGACAGAAAGGCATACCAAGTAAAGGCACAAGGAAGGAAGGAAGACCTGGAAGTCTATCTGGGAACAGCCACACGTGCATACAACAACCCCACAGGAGTACACCTGCAGCACAACACACAGAGCCCATATACATACTCCATTACTGACAACACCAGGAGGAATTTACACATATACCCCCTCACAACAGCAACACACAACACCAGTGCCACACACACTGGCCAATACTTGCCAGTACATACACACACAATTAAACACACACCCTGGGTGTAGCCACAAACATAACACACACACAGGGATGCCAGAACAGATGTCTGCCCAAAAACAACACACAAACACAAAACACAACCGAAACATACACAGACCCCCATCAGAAACAGACATACCCTGTCAGCCAAACTGTGGAAAGGCAATGGGAGTACTGACACAGCAGGAGTGCACAACCCCATCGCTCAGGACCAAAACACACAATATATACCACAAATCACACAAGAAGTGCCCCATCACAGAACAACACCGCCACTTCAAACCAACTACAGATGCACATGAAATAAAAAACTGAACAAACACTGCAGGACATCAGGGGATGCACATCAGGCAATGCAAAGGCCACTTACACACAGCACTGTATGCAAAACAAGCAGTGTGTGCACACCAAGCATAACAGTTACACACAGACATGATTGACACAACCTCAACACAAATCAGCACAAACACAACAGCACGCCCAGGAAGTGAAGCAATACCACAGCCAACACACATACATCCAACACAACAACAGATGCACCACTCTGGAATACAAGAGCAGAGCCATCTTGACCAGAGCACTGGGCAGAAGACACAGCTGAAGTGCACATGAGCAATCCTGACTGATAAATAGCACAAGAACATCACATATAAACCATTGGGGCAATGTCCAGAATGGAACATTTCTCTTGGCTCAAGAACTGCACCACAAAGCACAGTGTCACAAATGCAGTGATGTGGAGGAACACACACATGTAAACCAAGGGTACAGCTGACATCAAAGTAAACTGTCTTGCATGTCAGTAGTCGACATGCAAGGGGTGTACCATACACAAATAGAGGGAGTGCAGACTCAGAATGGGTAGGCATAAGTGGCACACATAGGTGATGTCATTACATCACACACACCATGCCATACAAGAGGTCAAAAGGCACCATGCACCTGCAATGCACGAGAACCACAACCACAATGGCAGTGTGGAGCAGCAGGGCTGCACAGTCTACACAGACTCAAGACATATGGATGCTCAAACAAACACAACAGTGATGTGCAAGTCACACACTGTGCACACTCACAAGTGACTAAAACAACAAGTAGGAGTCAGACAGAACAGCAAGAACACACCAACACACTGCACAGTGCACAACTGACAACTCACACATGTGCATACAACCACATCGACAGGGCTGACCAATCCAAACAACAGGCACACAACTCCTGGGTGACACATGTGTGTCTTTCACAATCCAGGGGCACACACACATCCACACCCCCTACAAAGTCACACCCTTCACACTGCACACCTCTTGACTACCCAAGAGCACACATCTCATGTATGCCATGGGACCAGGATTAATGGCCATCACAAGAGAGACTGCACAGGCTAGAGTCCAACACAGCAGAGAAACAGGGCCAGTGTCCGGGGCAGGGTGCACAGCAAGTACTTGAGAGGCTGCACAGGGGAGAGTCCAACACAGCAGAGCAACATGGCCAGCGTCCGGGGCAGGGTGCACAGCAAGTACATGAGAGGCTGCACAGGGTGGAGTCCAACACAGCAGAGCAACAGGGCCAGTGTCCGGGGCAGGGTATACACCAAGTACATGAGAGGCTGCACAGGGTAAAGTCCAACACAGCAGAGCAACAGAGCCAGTGTCCAGGGCAGGGTGCACAGCAAGTACATGAGAGGCTGCACAGGCAAGGGCAGAACAGCAGTGAATGACAAGGCCGGTGGACATGGCAAAGTGCAGAGTCAGTACATGAGAATCTGCACAGGCAAGGGCAGAACAGCAGTGAATGACAAGACCAGTGGACATGGCTAAGTGCAGAGTGAGAATACATGGGAATCTGCACAGGAAAAGGCAGAACAGCAGTGAATGACAAGGCCAGTGGGCATGGCAAAGTGCAGAGTCAGGACATGAGAAGCTGCACAGAGAGTGTGTTTGACTGTGCCCTTCCATGGGCAGCAACACACTCAGGGGCTATACAATGGGCAGGACTGGCCCACCTGTATGAGAGACAGGTGTGTAAGGGGGACTACCACTCACTCTTGGCTGTCAGAGGGACTTGGAGCTGGCTGTGTGTCGGGACAGCAGGACCACTTGACTGGGTAGAGAGAGGCCCAGGTGATGTAGGGCCATCAGTGGCTTGGCAAGCTGGAGGGATGTATGGACCAGGTGGTGTAGTGGCACGTGGAAGTGTAGTCATGCAGACCTGTGACACAGTGTGGGTGGGAGAGGTTTGAGGGGTGCCTTTCCACTTCTTGGGAATTCAAAATGGCTTCCCTGTACTGGGGTTAATGGGAACTGGTGATGACACAACAGGCACACACACCAACAGAGCCGCATCAGGTGCAGACACTGGCACTCCCTCTGGTGACGTGCTGGATTCTGCGAAACGCTTCATCTGGCTGCGCCTCTGGCCCTCCTTCCCGTGTTTGCCAGGTGTACCCCCTACAGTGCTCTCCTTCCCCTGTATGGCAGGTGCACCCCCTACAGTGCCCTCCTTCCCCTGCTTTACTGGGCTTGGAATAGGAGTCCATGTGGTGGGGTAATGTGGCTCTGAGCCCTTCCTAGGTGTACCCTTGCCATACAACACCTCCTCAGTGGGTACAGGAACTTCACGCCTAGCTTTGCGTGAAGTTTAAGGGACAGGAGAGTCCTTCACTGGTGATGCCTCTGTGGCATGTGAGCCTGATGTCTGCTTCTTTGCTTTTTCGGCCTTGCTCCTCCCTGAAGGGCTCTTGTGTTTGCATTCTGGGCTGGCTTTGCTCTTCTGAGGGGAAGGTGTCTGCGGGTGGGCCCGATTGGGTTGTTTCTTCTGGGTGCTTCTTGTGCTGTATCGTGACTGTGACGCATGTGGACCGTGGTCACTATCATCAGGTGTGGCCACTAGCTGGGGGTGGACAAAGGCACTGGAGCAGGAATGGGAGTATGTGCCTGTTGAAGGGCAGATGCCACTGTGGATGACAAAGCCTGGACAGTACGGTGCAGCCCAACCACGTCAGAGTGTATGCCCTCCATGTAGGCAACCACCTGGCCTAATTTTTTGTCATGGTCACTGAAGGCATTGAGCAGGGCTGTCTGGCCCACACAAAGCTGGCGCAGGAGCTCAACAGACTCAGCACTGAGGGCAGCAGGGGGGACAGGTGCAGGCTCAGTGGTACCAGGTGTGAATGTAACTCATCCCCTCTTACTGACACAGACACGGGCAGCACCAGAGGAAGTGGATGGGAGGGTGGCCACTGGCCACTGTGTGGTAGAAGATGATGCAGAGTCCCCATTCCCTGTGCCTGCCAACATGGATGCATCCCCGCTGGCATCAGATTATGTTGTACTTTGTGGCTCAGGCAGGGATTCCTCCTGCATACTCCGGTCCCCCTCTGAGATGCTTGTGACCTCTGTGTCACTGGGCTCCTGTGCTGCTGTAGTGCTAGTTTCACCACCAATGGGGTCCAGCTCCTGCCCCTCCATGTCCACTGGCGAATCTGCATGACAGATAGGTACAGGGTCAGGTTAGTGTCATCAACAGGACAAAGTGATGCAATCGATGCAGTACAAAAGATGGCCAAATCTACCTGTTGCCCACCACACTCTGCAATCACATTGCAGCAACTCACGACATAGACCACAACAGTGCCTGTAACCCTGATTATCTGCCATGACTGAGCCATGTTAAGGCCACACAGCACAACACCCTGCCCGTGGATGAAGTCTACCAGACACACAACTTGCTCTGCCCACACCTAGGGACATGATGTGGGCACACCACTTATTGCCACTGACAGACCTTGAGGGAACAGGATGTGAGAACACAACACCTGTTAGAACATGATAGTCCACAATGGCAAATAGCCATGCCAAGGACCATGTTGTACTCTGGGCACATTGTTGTCAGATATGTAGGCCTCAACATTCATGGTGCATGCAATGTACGCATAGATGAAGTTACACTCAGATTGTGAACACTGCTGTTCACTCCCAAATAGATTGCCCACACTATCCCAATGCTGAATAACCATGAAGATCCTAACACATACGGCTATGTGAATGCACAGTAGGGGGGATCACCTTTGTAAGGCCAGGCTAATGCATGACACTGGCACCCATCACAGCAGCCACTTACATGACTCAGCACTGCACCACCCCACAAACATCACATAGGCCTCTGCTGCCACAGGCCCTGTACACATGCATCCGCTCCCAGCCAAAATCACCCTCCCCAAATACTCACCCCTGCCTTGCTGCCGATGCTCCTTCAGACGTGCTTCCAGCTCAGGATGAGTCACTGCCAAGATGCGGCCCCTCAGTGGTGTCATGCTGTGCCGTGCCAAACGCCCAGTGAGTGGAAGCAGCCCCAAGGTCATCTCTGCCACATTCTTTGCCAGCCAGCTCATGTCGTCCCACCGCTTGTGGCAGTGGGTGCGTCGTCGGTTACATACCCCCAGAGCTCGCACCTTTGCTGCAATGGCCCTCCACACGGCCTTACGCTGGTGAACCTTGAACTGCAGGCATGGGAGAAAAGAGGGGAAAATTATCAGTGACACAGTGTCATGTACCAACATCTATCAGTACAGTATCAAGACACAGACTCATTACCAAATGTAATCTCTGTCCATCCCACCCTGGGGTATATCTCACATGGGAACTCCGCATGTGCTAAGCTGATGTGACTGCATGCATTTATGAGGGCGTACAGGGTCCCTGCACACATGCAGGATGACAGCACTGAACCCCACTGTGGCTTGCACACATCTCCAATCCTATGCATATCTGGCCACTACATACATCACATATCGAACTGTGTCTGTGGGTAGACTCACTGTGTGCATGACTGGGCAGCATTCAATGAGCATGTCCAGTGAACATATCTGTATGTCATCTGTGTGGCATCGGGGGACATGGACTCACCCACAAAATATAGATCTACATAAGTGTGGTTGTGTGTAACTATACAGGGCTGAGATGGTGCATATTTGGAATTCAGTGTGAATGAACAAGAGTAAGGACACCGAAAGTGCAGTGATGTGATCTCGTCTTGGTGGGCGGGCACTGTGCAGAGCATCTGGGTTCACACTGAGTCGGACAATAGGGGCACACAGAGACATTCAGCAAAGCAATCAATGTCCTAGCACCTGCACGTCCAACATACTGTGTCTCTGTATGGCTGATAATGTAACACACTTCACTCAGACATAGAACTGCAGGCAGGGAAACCTGTGACATTGGGACACACACTCCTTCCCTCTGGAGACAGTATGTTTGTCAGTGCATGACACAACCCCACACCCTCAGGCATATACTGCAGTAGTCCAACTACATGTGTGCCCCCCCCGCCCTACACCTCCCTTTTCGATGACTTACCATGACATTTGGGGCACTATACAGCCTTGGGTACTGTGCGAGCACCTCGTCCACCAGTTCCTCCAGCTCCTCGCTTGTGAATGGACTGGCACATAAATTCTCTGTCCTTGCCATCCCTGTGGACATGGAACACCTGTGGTGGAATTGGGTGGTGAGAGGTCTCAGGCAGCAGGCTCTGGAGGCAGCAGCAGATGAGGGTCTCAGGCAGCAGGCTCTGGAAGCAGCAGCAGATGAGGGTCTCAGGCAGCAGGCTCTGTGAGCAGTGGAAATGTGAGGCTCACTCCCACACATATATAGCTCCCTGGGGTCATTTCAAAGGTGCCAAGCTGCAACAATTGGTTGTCCAGGTCTGCCTCATTCAAAAGCATCCAATGACTGCCTCTGTGGTAGTGGAACATGCCTACCGCAATTTTCAAAATTGCATCATGCCACCGCAATTATCGTTCCCATTGGCTCTAGGGCATGCTTCATGGCAGTGATGCACCGCCGGGGCCAGGCGGTAACTACCGCGATTTGGGTGGCGGAGCATTCCCACCGCCATTTGGGTATGTCTCCATGCCAATGACTACCGCACTTGTGTCAGGGGGGGTGCTGGTGACACACCGCCGGGGTCAGGCAGTAGCTGTCCGATTTGGGCGGAGGAGCATGCCCACCGCCATTTGGGCATGTCTCCATGCCAATGACTACCTCACTTGTGTTGTGGGGTGCTGGTGACACACCGCCGGGGCCAGGCGGTAGCTACCGCGATTTGGGGCACATACAATGGCAATGTCCATCGGACACACCTCAACAGTACACAGTGGCCGCAAGTTGAAGGGCACGTCATCGTGCACACAATGCCAATGACCCATTGACTCCACAGGTGCCTACATGTGCCATGGTTGTGTATGTGTGACGTGCATTGGTCTGTTGTCCCTACCATGTCACAAATGCATCAGATGGTTGTTGAGGCAGGACAGTGAGGTAGTGGACTCAACAATGTGTACACATATGAATGTGTTGTGGATCACTGATGCCCTCGGCAAGGCATGTCTGACTGTATGATGTTGTTACTTACTTGTGCTTTTCTGTGTGCTCATACACGCAATTGTCAGTTCATCGCCAACTGTGATCATTGTGTTGTTCATGTGTGCCAAGTTCAATGATGCATTGAGGTGTGACAGGTACAGCAGATGAGTATGAGACAGGTGTGTTGATTTGTCACACAATGGCTGGATGCCACACTCACATGCGTGCACATGTGGAATGTGGGCATGAAAATATGTGTATTCACATTGACCTAGAGGGACTGGTGTATTGTAAATGGAGAGGTGTGTCCTCTGTGTGGCTCAAACGTCCACCCATGTAACCTGGTGTGGCACACATTCCTCAAGGCAGTCATTGTTTTTCCTGTTTCATCCTGGACGGGATATGGTGTAGCCATCTCATGATGGATGTCATTGACATGTGGCCACTTTCATCTCAACTAGGAGTAGGCCTAATCTGATACGTCACTTGACACTGCTGAAGGACACAGAGGATGTGGCGATCATTCGCAAATTCTGTCTTGATAGAGCCACCCTGAAGACCCTTTGTGATCTGTCGGAGCCCCACCTGCAGCCTCGCTGCTTCACCCCAATTTACAAAGTGATGGCAGCCCTCCATTTTGTTTCCATTGGATCGTTCCAGGAGACTGTGGCCGGCGCAGCAGGGATGTCTCAACCCATGTTCAGCATGGTGCTGCGGGATATTCTGTCCGCCATGATGATCTACAAGGACAGATATGTACATTTCCCCAGGGGTGCAGAATTGGCAGGTGTGAAGGGAGACTTCTATCCCCTTGGGCACATCCTACATGTTGTTGGGGCCATAGATTACACACATGTAGGTCTTGTGCGACCACATGCAAGTGAGCACTTTTTTCACAATAGAAAACATTATCACTTGATCAATCTGCTGGTGATGTGCCGGGCAGATATGACCATCTCACATGTGTGTGCCAGATTCCCTGCTCTGCCCATGACTCATACGTCCTAAGGAGCAGCATTGTGCCCTGACTAATGGCTAATCTGCTTCCCGAGCGTGCTTGGACTGTGGGTGAGTATGCCTAGTCGTATGGCGTGCTGGGTGTGTGACCTGCTGCCCTCTGCCTGTGCAACATTGCAATGTGTGTTTGTCGTTCCTAGGTGACTCAGCACATCCCAGCCGCCCATGGCTGCTGAGTCCACTGCGTAATCCCAGGAACCCGGCTGATATCAGATACAATGAGGCCCATGGCAGGACACATTGTGTGGTTGAGCGTACTTTTGGCCTGCTCAAATCACGTTTCTGCTGCCTTGACAAAACTGGAGGTGCACTGTCAAGCTCACCTGGGAAGGTGTGTAAGATCGTAGTGGCATGCTGCATGCTCCACAACCTGGCCATTGGCAAGGATATTCCCCTGCTCCTGGATGATGATGAGGACCCAAGGCCCCCACCTGCACAAGAACCTGAGTCCAGTGATGAGGACAGTGGAGAGGAGGAAGGAGGTAACATGAGTCAACAGCTCATCGCCGCTATTTCACTTGAAGGTGGGTGACAATGTACAACATGTACATTGTCTGGTGTGATTGCTGTTGTCATGAAGGGCTATGTGCAAATGGTACAGACAGCCAGATGTAAAGTCACCTGTGTGTGGATATGTGACAGTGACATGTAATGTGTGAACGTATACGGGACGTGTTTGTTGACACTTGTTGCCCATTGTGTTGTTTGCATATTGGGTTATGTAGATGGTTTGTGTAGTGTAATGTCTGTGATGCCACACTCACACCAGTGAATGTTGTTCTGTTGTGTTTCCTGAGTTGCCTCAAAAGTATCCATTCCTACACATAGTACATCTTTCTGATACATTATGGACATTTTGAAGACTATACATCTTGCTCTAAAGACAAAGCTGACACGATGAAAGTGTGTTAGGTATTTTATTTACAAAGTTAACATGTGAGGGGGCGGGCAGATCAACATGAAGGTGGTGATGGAGCAGTGAGTTGACAGTCATGGTAAATGGGATGAAAGAGTAGACACCACATCGATGTGGTGACCCAGTCCAAAAGACATAAGGGCTGGCTCAGTGACTGGCGTTTGGCTGGTGCTTTGCCTCCAGAGACTCCCAGGCTCTTCTTTGGACGGCCCCTTGGTCACTTCGCTGGGGTGGGCCCTGCTGTGGTGCCGGCGGCATCTGAGGACTCACCCCTCTCAGTGGCCGCAAGGGAGGATGGTGAACTGTCATCCTGCAGCACAACAGAGGGGTGTGGAGGTGTTGTTTGGGACGCAGGCCTGTCCCTCAGTAACGCCACTTGCTGGCCCATGAGGTCCACCATTTGTCCGATGCGGGTGTCGATGGACCTCATCAGCAGGATGAGCTTGCGTAAGAGTTCATCAGACCACTTTGTCCGTGGACCTGTTCGTAGGCCCCAATGACTCTGGTGAAGTGGTCTAGGGATGGGGTCCCAACCTACTGGTGTCTGGGGGTGACCTGGTACCTTCCACCTGCTCTGCTCACACGGACCTGTTGCCTCGCCACTGTGGGTCAACGCACACTATCCCTGCCATCCACAGTTGTTGGTGTGGGCTGGTCATCCCCTGGGACAGGGAGGGTGTTACAGGTGGCACTGGTGGTGGTGGTGGTGGTGGCGGTGGATGCACAGGCCATAACAGCATGCTGTTGTTGTTGCAGCAGACGTTGTGGTGGGGAGGATGGGGTCCTGGGACCTGGTTCTCCCTAGCACATAGATGGGCCGTCCTCGAGCTCCTGAAAATCCTGGGAGTCTACATCTGAGAGTCCATGTACCGGGCTTGGAGACTGGCTCTGCTGGTTATCAATATTGTCCTCAGCAGTGAGTTCTTGGTCACCTGTGGATTAGATGGGGAATGGTCAGTGTTGTGCACCCAGCAAGAAAGCTGTCAGCTGTGTATCATACAGTGTCTGTACCCTACACATTTGACTGATCTTCACATCTTTTGCCATGTGCAATACTGTGCCTTATAACATGAGGCAGAGGTACAGACATTACTCGTACATGTTGTCAGGTGTCGATGCATAGCATGTAAATCATGCTGTGATCATGTTCACAGGGACCAGTTGCCATGTAGGGACCAGCACAAATGAGTTTCATGGTTCTCTCATTGTTGATTTGTACGACCTGGCTGACGTCACATCTGGCCATGGTGTGGCCATCGTATTGTACTGCCTGACTTTGTCCTGTAATGTACATATTTGGATTTATAAGCCCACACATGCTTTCTGAAATTTTACATGGTCCTTGCTGATTGTGCCACATGGCAATGCACTCATCAGTGTGTGCTGAAAGGTTGTGCACGGTCTTCCTTGTGCATGTCCATTGGTGTGTGACTCTTTGTTATCTTTGACAGTTCCCTTTGCTTACCTGTGTGCCCGCTGTGCGTGTCAAGTGGGGTCTATGTGCATAGTTGTGCATGTAGAGGAATGGTGTTGCCATATGGCACCATTTCATTGGTAACAGATGTGTCCCTGCACGTACATGCTACCTACCTGTTAGGTGAGACAAAACAATGTAATGGCTGCCACATGCTTGTGGGTGGGGTGGGGGAGTGATTCATCCTGCTGGGATGTGGAACGGAGGGCATGGTGGGAGTAGTGCTACAGGCCTCCCTACCCCACACAGGCCTCCCAAGCAAGATGGCTACCTACCTGTTAGTTTGATGAGGGTGATGCAATGGCTGCCACATGCTTGTGGGTGGGAGGGAAAGCTCCATCCTGCTGGGGTGTGGGACAGGGGGCATGGTGGGAGTAGTGGTACAGGCCTCCCTCCCCCTAGCAGGCCTCCCAGGGAAGATGGCTACCTACCTGTTAGTTTGTTTGGTGTACTGCAATGGCTTCCAAGTGGTTGTGGCTGGGGGGAGGACTCTATCCTGCTGGGGTGTGGGACAGGGGGCATGGTGGGAGTGGTGCTACAGGCCTCCCTCCCCCAAACAGGCCTCCCAGTGAAGATGGCTACCTACCTGTTAGTTTGTTTGGTGGACTGCAATGGCTTCCAAGTGGTTGTGGCTGGGGGAGGGTTCCATCCTGCTGGGGTGTGGGACAGGGGGCATGGTGGGAGTGGTGCTACCGGCCTCCCTCTTGAAAACAGGCCTCCCAAGCAAGGTGGCTACCTACCTGTTAGGTGAGGGTGAACAATACAAGGGCTGCAAACTGCTTCTGGGTTGGTGTGGAGTGCTACATCCTGCTTAGGGGTAGGCCAGGGGTGCCTGGTGGGAGTTGTAGTGCAGGCCTCCCACCCTAAACCAGCACTCCCAGTGAAGATGGCTACCTACCTGTTAGTTCATTTGGTGTACTGTAATGGCTTCCAAGTGATTGTGGGTGGGGGGAGGGCTCCATCCTGTTGGGGTGTGGGACAGAGGACATGGTGGGAGTAGTGGTACAGGCCTCCCTCCCCCAAACAGGCCTCCCAGGGAAGATGGCTACCTACCTGTAATTTTGATGAAGGGGATACAATTGCCGCCACCTGCTTGTGGGTGGGAGGGAGGGCTCCATCCTGTTGGGGTGTGGGACATGGGACATGGTGGGAGTAGTGCTACAGGCTTCCGTGCCCCAAACAGGTCTCCCAAGCAAGATGGCTACATACCTGTTAGGTGAGGGTGAACAATACAATGGCTGCAAACTGCTTCTGGGTTGGTGTGGAGTGATTCATCCTGCTTGGGTGTGGGACTGGGGGCATGGTGGGAGTAGTAGTACAAGGTGACTGTGCTTGTGCTCCCATGGTAATATTGTTAGCTACGTTTAGGGTAAATAGGAGTGAGTGCCTGTTGGATCAGTGACCTAACAACAGTAATGGGTCTTGGCTCTCACTCAGCAAGGCTGAGCCAATACGATAATAGAACAAGCTAGTTGCCAATGCAGAGACTGACCATCCGCTTACTTAAGGTCATTTCACGAAAGAAAACATGAAATGTTGCTTTAAGAATTGCAACTTAGTACAACACAAATTATTTAACCTTCATTTATTTTTTCTTCAATTATTTTAAAGAGGGCTGCATATTTAGTTGTGCATTTCAATACAAACAAGACATAAACACATTTTTGGACAAAAGATAAGGGCACGCTAAAACAGAGTCATCACCATACACTTGGCCAATTCCACATTCATATCACAATCACACATACATCCATCCAAAAAACAAAAAAATGTCAAGGTCCCTTTGTCACATACACATGTATGGTTAAACAAACAATGTATCGTGTGTCACAAATTTAAATTAATCAAATAATTTGCAAGGGAAATATTTTCCTATATACACAAGTAACTTCTGTGTGCAGACATTAAACCTAAGGCCACTGGTCTTACGTAAGCTTAGTTAGACTAAAACTTGTTGTTTGTTGTCTTTTGTAAATAGTTATTGGTCCTGAGGAGAACCCACTAAACAGCCGGGGTTCAAACCGCGTCGACCAACCCGGTCCCTGATCACACAGAAGTTACTTGTGTATATAGGAAAATATTTCCCTTGCAAATTATTTGATTCATTTAAATTTGTGACACATGATAAATTGTTCGTTTAACCATACATGTGTATGTGACCAAGGGACCTTGACGTTTTTTTGTTTTTTGGATGGATGTATGTGTGATTGTGATATGAATGTGGAATTGGCCAAGTGTATGGTGATGACTCTGTTTTAGCGTGCCCTTATCTTTTGTCCAAAAATGTGTTTATGTCTTGTTTGTATTGAAATGCACAACTAAATATGCAGCCCTCTTTAAAATAATTGAAGAAAAAATAAATGAAGGTTAAATAATTTGCGTTGTAGTAAGTTGCAATTCTTAAAGCAACATTTCATGTTTTCTTTCGTGAAATGACCTTAAGTAAGTGGATAGTCAGTCTCAGCATTGGCAACTAGCTTGTTCTATTGTTGGATCAGTGAGACATGTTTTTGTGGGTGTGTGGTGCAGATAGATGTGACTTTTCTTGGGTGGTGTATGTTTTTGGGTGTGCAAAGCAGTGCATATCAGTGTGTTGGTTAACATTTGTTTGTATTTACCAGCCTCCACTCCCCCGGATACTCCTGTGAGACTCTCGGGATGCAGTATGGCAAGCACCTTCTTCTCCCATGGTGTGAATGTTTCTGTGGGATGGGAGGGCAACTGCCAGTCCGGTTAGCCAGCTCCCAGTTCTTACTCCTCCTCTCTTTGACAACCCTCTTGAGATCATGCCACCGCTTCATGATCTCCTTCTTGGATCGTGGGGTGGTCCCTACTGCATTGACCCTTTGGACTATCCTTTGCCACATTTGAGTCACTGTGGCTAATGGTGTCTGTTGGACCAGGATACCAAATAGTTGTGGTTCCAATATGACTATCTCATTTACCATGACTGTCAACTCACTCTCTGTGAATTTGGGCATTTTCTGTGATGCCATGGTGTGTAGTGTGCAAAGTGTTTGTGTGTGCAAGGGTGTGGGTGGTGGGTGTGGTGTTTGTGTGTGAGGTGTGTTATGTGCTGGGGATAATTGGTGCTGGTGTGATGGTGGCGGTGGTGGTGGTGGGTGTGCTGTGTTCTCTTGCCTCTCCTGTCAGGTCTGGTGTATGCCCTTCTCTTCTGGAGTGTTGCAAAGGTTTGTGGTCATAGAAGGGGCTGGTTTTATACTCAGCTATGTGGGTGTGTCCCAATCGGGTTTTGATGTCAGGTGTGTTGTGGGAGTTGTCCTTGAAATTGTTTGTTTCTGTTTGGCATTTATTTGTTTCATTGGGATGTGTTTTGTGGATTTGGGGGGCATGGCTACTTTGATTTGTGCAAAGTTTGCCATTGTTGTGGCGTTTTTGCATCGTCCGCCATGTTTTGTATGGATCGACCTCTGCGGTGGCTATGCTGCAGATATTCAGCTGGCTCTCCCATTCACTCCAGTGTGCGATCGCGGTGGTCGGAAATGCCGGATCGTACCGCGGGACCATCGGGTATATCCTAATTTCCTGTGCGTTGTCTCCGCTATGCTTGCGGTAGGTCAGACGGTTTTTATTTGCCCGCTACCGCCTTGGTGGGTCTTTTATGGCAGTTGATCCTAACTTGACCACTGGTTTATCCACGGTCCCGACGGACGGTTGCTTTCCCTAATGGACCCCAAAGTCTTTAAAAAGAGGCAATAAAATCTTTCTTCTAGTTATCTAATAAAAAGAGCAAAATAGCATAAGATGTAGTAGGGTTGGCTGAATAGATTTGACATCGAATGGACAGGGGCTCAAATACGCTAACGTGCAACTATTAGCTGGGAATCCCACTAAAAGGGGTTAAAGAGTAAAACAAAATCTGGTAAGTACAAAACGCTCCTGTCTATTTTGAATTTAAAAAAAGATATGTTGGAGGGCCCATCCATGAGGCCCTCCAACATATCTTTTTTAAATTCAAAACCAATGATTGACTTTATGAAAAGTGCTATCCCAATGGATAACATAGGTTTCCACTTGTATTTGACATCGAATAGATACCTAAGTAAGAAAAGGGGGCAACCTCGGAAACCTTTCAGCTGTTAATAAAAATGAGGTCTTTTAGTTCGTCTTGCCACACAAATCATAATAAACGTTTCACTCTTGTTTGCCCTTAAGTATAAACCATGCATAAAATCTATAAAATCATCAATTAAACTTAGAAGACCTCTCCCCATTCTTGGCACCAGGACCGTGTCGTCAGCATACAAAACAAGCATTTGCAATGCAATAGGTCTCGCATTTACGAGAGTTACGAGCTATTGGCATTGTAAATGTAAATGTCTTTTAGTTATGTGCTTTGGATTGGAGTGGATGTATGTGGTGTGTAGTGGAATAATCAATCAATCAATCAATCACAGACATTTATATCGTGCACTACCTACCCGGAGGGTCTCAAGGCGCTAGGGGGGGGGGGTCCTGCTACTGCTCGAAAAGCCAGGTCTTGAGCTTCTTCCTGAAGGAGAGGTGGTCTTGGGTCAGGCGCAGGTCGGTCGGGAGGGAGTTCCAGGTCTTGGCGGCCAGGCAGGAGAAGGACCTTCCTCCTGTTGTCGTTCTTCGGATGCGGGGGACGGTGGCGAGGGCGTGGCTGGCTGATCGGAGATGTCGTTTGGGAGCGTAGAAGTTGATGCGGTTGTTGAGGTAGCTCGGGCCTTGGTCGTGTAGGGCTTTGTGTGCGTGGGTGAGGAGGCGGAAGGTGATTCTTTTGTTGACGGGGAGCCAATGAAGGTCTCTCAGATGTCCGGAGATGTGGCTGTGTCATGGGATGTCGAGGATGAGTCTGGCTGAGGCGTTCTGGATCCGCTGGAGTCTCTTCTGGAGCTTGGCGGTGGTTCCGGCATAGAGGGCGTTGCCGTAGTCCAGTCGGCTGGTGACGAGGGCCTGGGTGACCGTCTTCCTGGTCTCGGTGGGGATCCACCGGAAGATCTTCCGTAGCATGCGCCGGATGTTGAAGCATGACGAGGAGACGGCGTTGACTTGTCTGGTCATGGTGAGGGAGGAGTCCAAGATGAAGCCCAGGTTGCGTGCGTGGTCTGTCGGTTTGGGTGCGCTGCCTAGGGCGGGGGGCCACCAGGAGTCATCCCAGGCGGAGGGTGAGGAACCCAGGATGAGGACTTCCGTCTTGTCTGAGTTCAGTTTCAGGCGGCTGGTCGTCATCCACTCGGCTACGTCTTTCATCCCTTCGTGAAGGTTGGCTCTGGCGGCTGCGGGGTTGTTGGTCAGGGAGAGGATCAGCTGGGTGTCGTCAGCGTAGGAGATGATGTTGAGGTTGTGTTGGCGTGCGATGGCCGCGAGGGGCTCATGTAGACGTTGAAGAGGGTGGGGCTCAGCGAGGATCCTTGAGGGACGCCGCAGATGACTTCGGTGGCCTCCGACTTGTACGGTGGTAGACGGACTCTCTGTGTTCTTCCGTCGAGGAAGGAGATGATCCACTCTAGTGCCTTCTTCTGGATTCCTACGTTGCTAAGGCGCTGCACTAGGGTGCGGTGGCAGACAGTGTCGAATGCCGCGGAGAGGTCTAGGAGGATGAGGGCCGCTGTTTCACCATTGTCCAGCAGGGCTCAGATGTCATCGGTGGCAGCGATGAGGGCGGTCTCGGTGCTGTGGTTGGCTCGGAAACCAGACTGTGAGGGGTCGAGGGATCCATTCGTCTCGAGGAAGGTGGCCAGCTGCTTGTTGACGGTCTTCTCAATGACTTTGGCTGGGAACGGGAGGAGCGAGATGGGGCGGTAATTTTGGAGTTCGGTGGGGTCCGCTGTAGGTTTCTTTAGTAGGGCGCTGAGTTCGGCGTGCTTCCAGCTCTCCGGGAAGGTGGCGGTGTCGAAGGAGGTGTTGATGATGTCCCGCAGGTGGGGTGCGATGATCGCGTCGGCCTTGTTGAAGACGTGGTGAGGGCAGGGGTCGGTCGGAGATCCGGAGTGGATGGAGTTCATCATGCGGATGGTGTCTTTGGTGCTGATCGGAGTCCAGGCGCGGAGGGTGGTGGTGGGGGGCGGTGGTTCGGTTGTGGCGTGCGTCGGTTGGGTGCTGAAGCTGTTGTGTATGTCTGCGATCTTGTTGTGGAAGTAGGAGGCGAGGGAATTGCAGAGGTCTTGCGATGGGGTGATGTCGTTGTTTCCGGCGTTGGGGTTGGAGAGCTCTTTGACGATGTTGAAGAGTTCCTTGCAATTGTGTGCGTTGTTGTCCAGCCGGTCCTTGAATGCAGTTTTCTTAGTGGCGCGGATCAGTTGGTGGTGCTTCCGGGTGGCAAGCTTGAGGGCGGTCATGTTGTCCGGTGTTGGTTCCCTTCTCCAGGCTTTCTCGAGGGCTCGGCAGTTCTTCTTGGAGCTCTTGAGTTCGTCGGTGAACCATGGGGCCTTCTTACTGCCGGGTCTGCTGGGCGGGGTCCTCAGTGGGGCGAGTTTGTCCGTGCAGTTGTTGATCCACTTCGTGAGGTTGTCAGCGGCCTGGCTGGGGTTCGCTGAGCTGGCGGGGGGGTGCAGGCTCAGGGAAGCGGCGAGCTGGTCGGCTGTGATCTTGTTCCAGCTTCTTCGGGCAACCGGTTGCTGGTGGTGGTGGATCGTCGTTCTTTTGAAGGTGAAGTGGACGCAGCTGTGGTCCGTCCAGTGGAGTCCAGTGGCGTGGCTGAAGGCGATGTCTTTGCTGGATGAGAAGACGGCGTCAAGGGTGTGTCCGGCGAGGTGGGTGGGGGTGGACACCAGCTGCTTGAGTCCGAGGTTGGCCAGGTTGTCGAGCAGGGTGATGGTGTTGCGGTCGTTGTTGTTCTCCAGGTGGAAGTTGAGGTCCCCCAGGAGGATGTAGTCAGCGGAGGGGAGGGCGTGCGGGCTCACGAAGTCGGCGATGTCCTCGCAGAATTGTGTGCGTGGTCCCGGGGGTCAGTAGATCAGGGTGCCTCTGAGGGTGGTCTTCGGGTCGGTGCGGATCTGGAAGTGTAGGTGTTCGGTGGTTTTCAGGGTGTCGTCGGTGTTGGTCGTGATGTGGATGGTGTCCCTGTGGATGATGGTGATGCCTCCTCCCGTCTGTTTGACACGGTCTCTTCGGGTGATCTTGTATCCCTCTGGGATGGCGATGGCGATGTCGGGTGCCGAGGAGTCGTTCATCCAGGTTTCCGTGAGGAAGGCGACGTCAGGAGTTGTGGTGTCGAGGAGGTTCCAGAGTTCGATGTCGTGCCTGTGGACGGAGCGGGTGTTGAGCAGGATGCACTTGAGGTGGTTGCTGATGGTGTTTGGCTTGGCGGGTGCTGGTGTGGGGCAGGTCCGGATGCAGGTGAACTTGCAGGCATGGCAGCTGAAGGGTCCGTGGGTGCGCCTCGGGGTGGCTCGGTAGCATCCAGGGATCCCGCCGGTGTTGAGTGCGATGAGTTCGGTGGCGTTGTAGGACAGTCGGGTCGTCTTCCGTCGGTGGGAGCCAGGGGTCCTGGCGCTGGGCGCGGTCCAGGTGCGGACGGGCGCAGACGGGCTTTCCTTTGGCGCGCCTTCGGTGCACACTCAGCGCTCCCGCTGCGCGTGACCGCTGCGCTTTCGCACGGCCGCCATATATGGCGAAGTGCTAGGGAGGGCGGAGCAGCTGGGAGGTGGGAGCGGGGAGGGCACACAAAAGAAAAGGGGGCGTGGTTAGCGGCGAAGGCGGGGAGCGGGGAGGGAGGAGACCGGGGGGGAGCACGAAAACAGGGGACAGGCGAAAAATAGAACAAAAATCACACAATTAGACTAAACAGGCAAAGGCAATACAATACTATTTTACACAAGAGCAGCACAGCGCTAGACCGTAGGGGACCACGCCGCTCGGTGGCAGGGGGCGTGGTCTCGCAGCACCGGCAGCAAGGGCAGCAAGGCAGGCTGGAGGGAGGCACACACAGCAGCTGGTGGCCGTGCGGCGCGGGGGTGTCCTAAACTAGGTCACACTCACCTGCGTCGCACGGCCGCCATATATGGCCAAGTGCTAGGGAGGGCGGAGCAGCTGGGAGGCGGGAGCGGGGAGGGCACACAAAGAAAGGGGGCGTGGTTAGCGGCGAAGGCGGGAAGCGGGGAGCGGGGAGGGAGGAGACCGGGGGGGAGCACGAAAACAGGGGAAGGGGCGAAAAATAGAACAAAAATCACACAATTAGACTAAACAGGCAAAGGCAATACAATACTATTTTACACAAGAGCAGCACAGCGCTAGACCGTAGGGGACCACGCCGCTCGGTGGCAGGGGGCGTGGTCTCGCGGCGGCGGCAGCAAGGGCAGCAAGGCAGGCTGGAGGGAGGCACACGCAGCAGCTGGTGGCCGGGGGGCGGGGTGTCCTAAACTAGGTCACTAATAATGTGGTATGGTGTGGATAATAATTTTGTGGTATTTAGTTATTAGAATTGTCTGTAGTGAAATTGTGTATTTATGTGGTATGTTATTTTGTGTTGTGGAGTCTTATGTAGTGGAGTTGAAGTTTGTGGTGTGCTGTTGTGGTGTGATGTAGAATTATGTAATGTGGATTGCATGTATAATAATTTAAATAACATCAACTTCACAGAGATGACAGCATCTCTGGTTCCCCACTGCTTATATTTTGTGAGAACAGTTACCAACAAAAAGCTGCAGAAAGGAGCATTGCATTTCAGAAATGTAATTTCAATGCTGGCTGGACAATAGTGAAATAGTTAGATTTCCAGGCAAGGGGATTTCTCTGGAATTCTGGTGGAGCTGAGACAGAGTCAGTCGCACTTGCAGCTGGCTACGTAGACGTTATTTGCGCGATCGCATATTATAGATGGTAATTAGCATTGAAGCTTCCTGTCTGTGTTATGAAGCAAAGCTTTTTTGAGGTACTGGCTGCGGAGTTTTAAAATGCAGTTTGCCATAGTAAAACATGGTGCAACGCAGCTATCCGGAATGCTGCATTTTGAAGCTTCACTGCAGTGTTTTTATTAAATTAATCACGCAGCAAATGAAGCAACGTCGTAATATGGGCAGTGCTTTAAATGGGAAAAAATAAGTGCAGGTTCTTACCAAATGGAGCAGTGGGTGGAGTATAGGGCGGTGCTAAGGTGGAATAAGAGGCGGGGTTTGATTTTTGACCTTGCCAAGGTTGTATGCACGAAATCTGCATGTATTGTTAGAATTCGAATTTATCTGTCCATTAGTTATCTCCCTAATAACTATGTCTATGGCACTTACTAACAAGTGTTTATTACTACCCAAGGTAGCCTTTTTTTTAGCAACCTTATAAGAAAAGATTGAGGAAACAACAGCAAGGTTCTAAATATATGCCTTCTTGTTTGCAGGTAGGTCCCTGCTGCAGGGTAACAACTCAGTGAGCTACATTACAAGGATGTTCACTTTTGACCTTCAGGTAACACACAGTTCTTTGCAACAAAATCAGTAATCAACTAAGCTATCTACATTTAAAAAAAAAGAATCTGTGACTTGCATGTTGCGTGCTGTGCTTTCCAGCAGACACATTGATCCTCTTTGCACTTTTATGGTAAGTTGAACCTTTGGTTAGAATGTACACAGATCTTTCTAGAAAGTGCATTAACCTCCAGAGTTATCCACTTTATTGTTATTATGTTGCCCCAAGCTCACTTACTTATGGGAAGGGCCTCAACTTTCTGGTTCTCATGATTGATGAATGAGCACCTGCAAAAATCAAGGAATTTGTCGGACACTCTTTTCATTCTCGTCACTAGTGGGTGTTTCTGTAAAACCTGGAAACCAGAGTTGCTTTCGAAGAGACATACTTTATATAACTTTAGTGAGCAGCATATTCTCTCTCTTCCTGCCACTGGATGAGAAATGCTGACACACAGACACTAGCAATATTGCAGTTGGTGGCTCAGCTTTTCAACATTCCTTATAATGTGGTTGAAAAGGAGTGGTGGAAGGAGTAAACACGCTGCTGATAGGATATTAGACAGAATAAAGTTTCTACTGGGCTGATCTGGCTGCACTGTTTGCAATAAAAATACATATCATGATCCCAGGTGTGTTAATTCAGCTAATAATTGATATAATATGCCTTATATACTTACTATACTAAATGTCAAATGCATTCTTGCATTTGCATATGTGGATGAAATAAATATTAAAAAGAAAAGCAACAGGCTTTCACATCACATTATAAATGGGAAGATGGTCTTTCTGAATCGAAATACGACCAACGACGTGAAGGCCTGGTTAGGAGATGGGGCTTATTACAAATTAAATATGTCTTCTGTGCTTGTACCACGTAACTTGTACAGACGACCACTTGGGAGGGCAAAATAAATGAAAAATGTATGTTTTCCTGCTTTTCACATTCTATCACAGAGTGCAATAAATTGCAACCATGAGTGTGAATAACACACACATACCTAGCCATGCAACACATTTACTGACTTCTGATAAAAATATAGACATGTACATTCATGTGGCATGAAGGCCCAGGTAGTTTAACACTGGCTGCATATATCTTGGTTTAACCCCTCCCCTGCTGGTGACGGAACCACTCCGTCATCAGCCGTGGTCGCGCTGTGCTGATGACGGGGTGAAAATTGCAAAAAACACAGTTGATGGACAGAATGTAGAACAATGTCATACATTCACCCCAGTACAAGGATCTGGGCCTAAATCCATCGTTTTTTTGCACTCCACACCACCCTGGGTTAGACACTGGCTATATGCAAATCAGCTCTGACCCTGTGCCTCATGGGAACAGTCCAGTCTGAACTACCAAGCCATGTCTTTCCCAGACCGGAATCAAGCATCCAAGGACCGGTTTCTGGCTATCAGCCTTCATCAGCCTGTAAAGCTTGACTCCAGTGGTGTGGAGAGCCTGGGACTCACGTCTGAGTATACCCAGCACACTCGAGGTGAAAATTGCAAAAAACACAGTTGATGGACAGAATGTAGAACAATGTCAGGCATTCACCCCAGTACAAGGATCTGGGCCTAAATCCATCGTTTTTTTGCACTCCACACCACCCTGGGTTAGACACTGGCTATATGCAAATCAGCTCTGACCCTGTGCCTCATGGGAACAGTCCAGTTTGAACTACCAAGCCATGTCTTTCCCAGACCGGAATCAAGCATCCAAGGACCGGTTTCTGGCTATCAGCCTTCATCAGCCTGTAAAGCTTGACTCCAGTGGTGTGGAGAGCCTGGGACTCACGTCTGAGTATACCCAGCACACTCGAGGTGAAAATTGCAAAAAACACAGTTGATGGACAGAATGTAGAACAATGTCAGACATTCACCCCAGTACAAGGATCTGGACCTAAATCCATCGTTTTTTTGCACTCCACACCACCCTGGGTTAGACACTGGCTATATGCAAATCAGCTCTGACCCTGTGCCTCATGGGAACAGTCCAGTCCGAACTACCAAGCCATGTCTTTCCCAGACCGGAATCAAGCATCCAAGGACCGGTTTCTGGCTAGCAGCCTTCATCAGCCTGGATAGCTTGACTCCAGTGGTGTAGAGAGCCTGGGACTCACGTCTGAGTATACCCAGCACACTTGGGGTGAAAATTGCAAAAAACACAGTTGATGGACAGAATGTAGAACAATGTCATACATTCACCCCAGTACAAGGATCTGGGCCTAAATCCATTGTTTTTTTGCACTCCACACCACCCTGGGTTAGACACTGGCTATATGCAAATCAGCTCTGACCCTGTGCCTCATGGGAACAGTCCAGTCCGAACTACCAAGCCATGCCTTTCCCAGACCGGAATCAAGCATCCAAGGACCGGTTTCTGGCTATCAGCCTTCATCAGCCTGGATAGCTTGACTCCAGTGGTGTTGAGAGCCTGGGACTCAGGTCTGAATATACCCAGAACACTCGGGGGGAAAATTGCAAAAAACACAGTTGATGGACAGAATGTAGAACAATGTCATACATTTACCCCAGTACAAGGATCTGAGCCTAAATCCATCGTGCTGATGACGGAGCGGTTCCATCACGGCCCGCTCTGAACGCCTGCGCGGCGCGGATTCCGCACCTGCGCTGAACGTTCTATTGAGCGGGCGGGGCCATGACGGAACCGCTCTGTCATGAGCACAGCACAACCGCGGCTGGTGACGGAGCGGTTCCGTCACCAGCATGTGCCCGCCGCTGTTCCGCCCCATCCCCTTAGCACTGCGGCGGAATAGCCGCCGCAGTGAAGGGGTTAAAGAGCATTTCACATTTTTCACTGGACTGACGACGTCGATAAAATAAGGATCAGCGAGTTTGGTAACAAGATCCCTTCTTATTTACACATGCAAGTTTTGTATTGTATTGTAATTATATTGAGCTTTCTACCCCCGACGAGGAGTCTATGTGCTTTTTCAGCGAGTAGCGCTACTCTGGAACCCATAAAGGATTAGTATTGAATTAGTATATTGAAATATGAAAACAATTTGAGTGATGGATATGTTAGTCAGTTATTTGGATTGAGAAGGATAGTGGAGGGAGAGAAGAGGGGAAAAAGGTTTGTATTTATATAGCGCTTGTTACCCCTGATGGGGTGTTGAAGCGCTTTTTTTGGTGAGTAGCACGCTACTCCGGAACCCATAAAGGTTTAGTGGTAAATTAATATAGTGAAATATAGTCAAGTCAAGTCAAGTCAAAGAATTTATATAGCGCGCTACATACCCAGAGGGTCTCAAGGCGCTTGAGGAGGGGTGGGGAATTATTTGTCAAATATCCACGTTTTAAGTTGCTTTCTGAATGCTAAGTGGTTCTGGGTAAGGCGAAGGTAAGTGGGAAGTGAATTCCAGGTTTTAGCTGCCAGGTAGGAGAAGGATCTACCTCCCATGGTGGTTTTGTTGATGCGGGGTACAGTGGCAAGGGCCTGGTTGATTGATCGTAGTTGGCGGGTGGGGGTGTAGAAGGACAGTCGTGTGTTGAGGCATTCTGGTCCGATTTCGTAGAGTGCTTTGTGTGCGTGGGTTAGGAGCCGGAAAGTGATTCTCTTATTGACGGGCAGCCAGTGAAGTTTTTTCAGGTGATCAGAGATATGTTCTTTACGCGGGATGTCTAATATGAGCCTGGCTGAGGCGTTTTGGATTCGTTGGAGTTTTTTCTGGAGTTTAGCTGTAGTACCCGCGTAGAGGGTGTTTCCATAGTCCAGTCGACTCGTGACCAGAGCGTGGGTGACCGTTTTCCTAGTTTCGGTGGGGATCCAGCGAAATGTTTTTTTGAGCATGCGAAGAATGTTGAAGCAAGATGAAGAGACGGCGTTGACTTGTCTGTTCATCGAAAGTGAGGAATCCAGGATGACGCCCAGGTTCCGTGCGTGGTCTGTCGGGATGGGTGCTTTTCCAAGGGCTTGTGGCCACCAAGAGTCGTCCCATGCAGAGGGGGAGGTGCCTAAGATAAGGACTTCTGTTTTATCTGAATTCAGTTTTAGACGGCTGTGTTTCATCCATTCGGCAACTTCTTTCATTCCTTCGTGTAGGTTAGTTTTGGCGGTGCTAGGGTCATTGGTGAGTGAAAGGATCAGTTGAGTATCATCCGCGTAGGAGATGATGTTGAGGTTGTGTTGGCGTGCGATGGCCGCGAGGGGGCTCATGTATACGTTGAAGAGGGTGGGGCTGAGTGATGATCCTTGTGGTACGCCGCAGATGACTTCAGTGGCCTCTGACTTGAATGGTGGAAGGCGGACTCTCTGGGTTCTTCCGGTGAGGAACGAGGTGATCCATTCCAGTGCTTTTCCTTGGATTCCGATGTTTCTGAGGCGTTGTAGAAGGGTGCTATGGCAGACTGTGTCGAAGGCTGCGGAGAGGTCGAGGAGGATGAGGGCGACTGTGTCTCCATTGTCCAGTAGAGTTCGAATGTCGTCTGTTGCTGCGATGAGGGCGGTCTCAGTGCTGTGTTTTGCTCGGAAGCCGGACTGTGAGGAGTCGAGGGATTTGTTGGCTTCGAGGAAGGCGGCGAGCTGGTTGTTGACTGCTTTCTCGATGACTTTGGCCGGGAATGGAAGGAGCGAGATGGGGCGGTAATTTTTGAGTTCGGTGGGGTCAGCTGTGGGTTTTTTCAGAAGGGCGCTGAGTTCGGCGTGTTTCCAGCTTTCTGGGAAGGTGGCGGATTTGAAGGAGCAGTTGATGACGTCTCGGAGGTGCGGTGCTATGATGGAGTCTGCTTTGTTGAAGATGTGGTGAGGACAAGGGTCTGTGGGGGATCCTGAGTGGATGGAATTCATCAGGCGGATGGTGTCCTCAGTGGAGATAGGGTTCCAGTCATTAAGGGTGTTCGAGGGGGGTGCGGGTCCGGTAGATGATTGGGAGGGTTGGTCTCCGGGTTGGTTGTCGAAGCTGTTGTGGATGTCAGCAATTTTGTTGTGGAAGAATGAGGCTAGTGAGTCGCAGAGTGCTTGAGAGGGGGTGATGTCGTTAGAGTTGGCCGAGGGATTGGTAAATTCTTTGACGATGTTGAAAAGTTCCTTGCTGTTGTGGGCGTTGTTGTCTAGTCGTTCCTTGAAGGCGGTTTTCTTGGCCTTTCGGATCAGTTGGTGGTGTACGCGGGTGGCGTTTTTGAAGGCGTCCTTGGTGCTGGTGGTTGGGTCTTTTTTCCAGGTCTTCTCAAGGGAGCGGCAGAGTTTCTTGGATTTCTTAAGATCTTCATTGAACCATGAGGCCTTCTTGCTGCCTAGTTTGCTTTGACGTTTTTTCAGTGGTGCTAGGAAGTCGGCGCTGTTGGATAGCCAAAGGGAGAGGTTGGAGGCAGCTTGGTCGGGTTTGAGGAGTGGGCTGGGGGGTTTAGAAGAAGCGATGAGGAGATCTGGTCGATGGTGATTTTGTTCCAGTTTCTTTGCAGAGTTGGTTGGTGGTGGTTGTTGGGTTTGGGCTTGTTGTAGGTAAAGTGAACGCAGCTGTGGTCAGTTCAAAGGAGATTCGTGGTGTGGGTGAAGGAGACATGATTGCTGGAGGTGAAGATAGGGTCGAGAGTGTGGCCTGCGATGTGGGTGGGGGAAGTGACCAGTTGTCTAAGTCCGAGGTTGGCGAGGTTGTCTAGAAGGGTGGAGGAGTTGCGGTCGTTGTTCTTTTCAAGGTGAAAGTTGAGGTCTCCCAGGAGGATGTAATCTTTGGAGGGGAGTGCGTGTGGAGTGATGAAGTCCGTGATGTCCTCACTAAATTGTGCGCGGGGTCCTGGTAGTCTGTAAAGGAGGGTGCCTCTGAGTGTGGTCTTGGTGTCGATGTGGATCTGGAAGTGAAGGTGTTCAGAGTTGGGGAGGTTGACGTCAGAGCTGGTTGAGATGTGGATAGATTTCTTATGGACGATAGCTATTCCTCCTCCTGTGTGGCCGGTACGGTCTTTGCGTATGATCTTATAATCTTCTGGGATGGCAATGGTGATGTCAGGGGTGGAGGAGGCGTTCATCCAAGTTTCTGTAAGGAAGGCGATGTCCGGAGAGATGGTGTCTAGTAGATTCCATAGGTCAATGGCATGTCTGTGGACTGATCGGGTGTTGAGCAAGATGCATTGTAGGAGTTTGGGGTCGGGAATCTGAGGAGTGATCGTAGCGGGGTTGTTGACGGTGCCGATGAATTTGCAGGAGTAGCATGAGAAAGGTCCATGGGTGTGTCCGGGAGCGGCTAGGACGCAGTTGGGGGAGCGGCCGGGGTTAAGGGCTAGGAGGGTGGTGGCATCGTAGGTAATGCGGGAGGGGTGGGCATGACAAGGGCCAGGGGGTCTGGCACTGGGCGCGGTCCAGGCGCGGACGGGCGTAGACGGGCTTACCTTTGGCGCACCTTCGGCGCGGATTGGGCGCGGTCGCTGCGCGTAGACGCTGCGCGTTGATGCAGCGGGCATATATGGATGGTGGAGGGGGAGGGGCGAGGGCGGCTCAGCTGGGAGGCGGGGCGGGCAACGTAGGAGGACAACAACAACAAAATGGAGGCAGCACGGCAAGAGCGCCTGGGGGAAAACTCGGATGCAGCAAGGAATAAATGCTACCAATTTTAAAATGCTAATAAGCAGAGCGCCAGACAAAAGCAAACAGCAGGCAATATATTATGATCAGTTTCCGTGAAAATGCGCTGCACAACGATATCAGATACAGCAATAGAGTTGCGCTGGCAGATTAAAAATGCAAATAAGTAAATAAGCAAATCGGCAGTTGAAAGCACACAGCAGTTTTCACAAGCAGTTTCCAATGCGCTGCACAACGATACCAGGGCCAGAGGGGAGCGACCACTCAGCACAGAAGCGAAGAGCGAGTCACAGCGCTACCAGGTAAGGGAGCGCTGTTTGTAGTTTGTGGGAGGGCGGCTCAGCTGGGAGGCGGGGCGGGCAACGTAGGAGGACAACAACAACAAAATGGAGGCGGAGGGGTCAGCACGGCAAGAGCGCCTGGGGGAAAACGCGGATGCAGCAAGGAATAAACGCTACCAATTTTAAAATGCTAATAAGCAGAGCGCCAGACAAAAGCAAACAGCAGGCAATATATTATGATCAGTTTCCGTGAAAATGCGCTGCACAACGATATCAGATACAGCAATAGAGTTGCGCTGGCAGATTAAAAATGCAAATAAGTAAATAAGCAAAGCGGCAGTTGAAAGCACACAGCAGTTTTCACAAGCAGTTTCCAATGCGCTGCACAACGATACCAGGGCCAGAGGGGAGCGACCACTCAGCAGGATATTAGTCAGTTATTTGGATTGAGAAGGATAGTGGAGGGACAGAAGAACGGAAAAAAGGCTTGCATTCGTTACCCCTGATGAGGTGTTAAAGCGCTTTTTCGGCGAGTGGCACACTACTCTGGAACCTATAAAGGATTAGTATAGTGAAATATGAGTGGACATGTGTAACGACCGGATTTTCACACCAGATAGAATCAGCTCACCAAGACACCACCAACCCAGCCGAAACGTAACCACCCCCCTCCTCAGGACCTACTTACCAAGGCACCTGGGTACCTACCTAAGGATGGGGAATTAGCAATATACAAGCTTAGATCTTCTAAAACACCACACTCATACCTTATAGTCTTGCGGCCACATAGGCCCAGACTAGACTACCCTGAGGCAGTTCCGATTACTTACCATTACACACTGATCACAATCAGTGCTCACACAAGCCACAATCCTGTGGGTATAGGCACCGTGTCCCCCCGATGCTCTCACTCTTTCACACAAGCCACAATCTTGTGGGTATAGGCACCGTGTCCCCCCGGTGCTCTCACTCTTTCACACAAGCAACAATCTGGTGGGTATACACATTGACCACGGTCAATGTTCTCACTAACGCCACTTTCCCTGGCGGCGATCTCAATACGCACCGTGTCCTTCCGGTGCTCTCACAAGCCACAATCCTGTGGGTATACACATTGATCACAATCAATGTTCTCACTAACGCCGCTACACAACGACGATCACTGTCCTATGAATACCTTCAGCTCTCTCTCTCTCTCTCTCTGTATTGGGAAGTTTCTCTATCCAATATCTACTGGGGATGTAATATTATGGGTTATGTGATAGATAGATAGACAGTTCAATCCTCTCACACAAGAATGGCCAAATTACAATATGCAAAGGTTATTCTCTGATTCAAGTGCTCCCCTGCTCCCTTGCTCAGTTACCATTTACCCAGATGGGAGACGCATCCGTCCACATAACAGCATCTGACTAGAAGAAAGGTTAACTTTATTATAAGAAAACAACAGTTACACAATGGTTTACTAAGAACTGGGGTCCCTTTATTAAACAATAGTAAATTATAACAACAATATAATGCTGCAATATAACATATAGCCTGAAAAGCAAAAGAAAGAATTAGAATGTGTGTGCACGCTAATAAGAAAGGGTCGGCGTCACCGTATGAGTAGGAAGTCTGGACTCAGTTGTCATCTGGGTTCCCTTCTCGTCTGTGCCTTGGCTCATCTTAGGATCACCCCTGCAGTCACGGGTTCACGTCTGCACCGCTATGCTCTGTCTCCTCTGCTCCCCTCCAAGTCACTGGAACCTCCTTCTTATTCTCTGTTTCGTCTGTTTCACTCTAGCTGTTCTGCACTACTCCTCTCTCCTCTCGATCACGGATTATCTTCACCTTCTGACTTCAATCTTATAACTTAGTTTCTACCTCTCTTATATTCGTTGGCTCCGCTAACTTCTTCACTCTACATGCTCTGATCTCAGTATCAAAGCTCGCCAGCTGCTCCAACTAAGATAACTTCAATCTTTCTGAGAGAGTATCAGCCCTCGGTCTTTTTCGGACTTCAAAATGGTGACTGTCTGCCTTAAGTTGATTAACTGCAATAATGCTAACGACTAGCTGCCGTCTACTAACTGACTGACTGACTCCCCGTGCTTTCGCTAATATGGAACCTTGTTCATGCATGGAAATTTCCAGCCAGTAACCTGCCGCCCACCAAATTCTTGTACCACCCCGTGCAAAGGACACGTTCTCAGCTGGTCGGCCTGATGTTATGTCTTCGACACGAAGAAAAATACAGTCTTTCGATAAGGGCCAGCCTGAGCCGGTTCTCTCCAAGCGAACAACACCTTATAACTAAAACATTACATTTGACCTAAAAGCATCTTAAGCAGCCAAGGCAGAAAGAAAGATGGAGTCTCTCCCGTTCGAGGCCTACAAGGCCCGAAATGAGCATAACTCCATCAGAAATATACTAGCAACCTTACAAAAGGACGGATTAATACTAATACTAAGGAATCTATCCCTTAACATAAGTTTTAGGCCCTAGAATAAAAAAAAGGGTAGGGAATTACATCAAACACCTTGTAAATAGGCCAGGTCTGAGGTTCTAATCCTCCTATTAGAATGATAGCAGGCTAAAGTCACCTTCACTCAAAAAAGGGGCAAAAAGCCCGGTCAGAACACTTCACCCTTGACTTTAGACGGCTAATCATTCGCTAAATGGAACTAACATCTGTCGAAGAATAATATGAAACAAAACTGACTGATCTATTTCTAGTACTGCATTTGCAAGTTTGAAGTAAAGAAAGAAAACACTGAATAAAACAGCAAATAGCAACTAAGATACAAATAGTAAGCAGGATACCCCCTAATATCTGACGTAAAGAATGTAAGTCTGGTAACCAATTGAAGAGCCAGTCAAACCAGCCCTGGTCAATGTGTTTTCTAACTTCTTTGGTCAAGTCGTGTAATTTGTCAATGTGAGCCTGAATGGACCTAGTGTGGTCTGATAAATTGAAACAACAAAGACCCTCAAAGTCAGAACAGTCATGTCCCCGTTTAAGTAAAAGATAATCAATGGCAGCTCTATTTTGTAAAATAGCTCTGCGTTCACCCTGGGCGTCCAATAGCATGTCAGATAGAATTGTAGAAGTGTGATTGATGGATTTAACCATCCAAAAGGCCATTTTCCCCATAGATTTAGCATTGTAGACTGCCAGAGCAGGGACACCCAAAATAGAAAAAGCCAAACTAAGATATTCAGATTCAGAAAATAAATGTAGTGTAGAGTCACAATTGTCTTTCAACATTACTGCATCACGGACAACACAGGAATGCACATTAGGATGTGAAGAAAACATTAACAAGCTTAATCTAGTAATAGCACAAGGTCCTCCGGTGATATTTGCAGGAATGTAAGGCCAAGATGTATTGCCACAAGAGAAAAGCCATCCGGAAGGTAATAACATTGTACGATAATGGCTAGGGGTAACTACAAGACTTTTGCAGGTCATGTTATTTTTAACAGAAACACACACTTTGGGCGATCTCCGGGAACATAAAGTTCTTTCATGATCTGTAAATGAAGTAGCACCTTTCAGTTTTAAACGAACGCATTCAGTTATGGCGCTTGGATCACAGGTAAGGAAAAAACATAAACCACCCTGCGTGATATTATATGTAGTTATTTGAGAATGAATCGGTGGTACTGGATCCAATAGCACAGTACATAAAGGACAGTATTCATGAGTCGCAAAATCCCCAAGAATAATATTAGGACGGGCATTTGATATATTGAAAATATGGGCAAGGGTCTCCAAAGAAGCCGGGACGGCAACCAAACAGGTTGCTAATATGTAAGTCACCGAACACATCGGTGTTAAACAGAAATGTGGGGAGTTTGTCACCCTCCGTGCCAGTGTAGTCCAAATGTTAGATGATGAATCCCACGCAGCAAAGGGACGTGGCACTCTGATTCTCCAATCAACCAGAGTCTGGGGGTTCCTTCCTCTCCCGACGTGGCAAGCCAAAAGGAGTCCAACGCCGGCACATCCTGCAACAGCAGTCCAGAGAATGATCTGAAAGAAAATCAAATACAGGCATTATTCATTCTCGTAAGTAACATTTGTCAGCTGGGACAGCCTCCGAGCTATCTTTCCCTGGTCTCATAACAAGTACTGTATTATCATGACCGGTTGCAATAATTTCAGCTTGTTCAGGGGGATTTTTAGGCGATTGCACCCACACTCTCGCTCCTTGATTATCAGTGGAGCCAAAACCTTTTTGTCCTCGAACAGTTAATAAAGTCGGGGCAGTGCCTTTCTGAATCTCACCACTGAAAACAGGCAAAATTAGCAATTGAGCAATTCGGTCAGTCTTTTGAATCAGTAAATCAACCTCACTGCTATTTAGCAGGAGTACCTTAATCTCTCCCTGATAATCACTGTCAATGACTCCTCCAAGCACTTGAATGCCTTTTAAGGCCAGGCCCGATCTAGGGGCTATCAGGCCAAAATTTCCAGTTGGTATACAGACACCAATGCCGGTTTCAACAGTAACTCGATCTCTGCCTTTTACAGTAATGTCATTCATAGCATGCAGGTCCAAGCCTGGGGAACCAGGGGTTGCTCTGCGTGGAGCCAGGGCTCCAGGGGAAATCTCCCAATACATTACAGTATTTTTGACTGTTTTTGGTTTAGCATCAACAGCTGGAGGAAATAAACGCATTAATGGAGATTCAGCATTTAAAAAGGGACGATTATTCAAAATCAACAGTGCCTGAAACAAATATTCTCTCCTATTCTTATATTTATTATCAGTTAATTTACGCAATTGATCTTTTAGCAAACCATTCTTTCCACAAGGCCTGCTGCCTGTGGGTAGTATGGCATGTGAAACACCCATTCAATGTTGTTCTCCACACAAAATTCTCGTACCAATCTTTCCTTGAAATGTGATGCATTATCAGATTGAATTTGAAATGGGACACCATAATACAGCATAATCAATTCCAATGTTTTAATGGTGTTTACTTGGGTAGCTCGTTTACAGGGAAAGGCCACTAAAAGACCACTGTACGTGTCAACGATGGTGCAAATATATTGGCAATTTTTACTCATAGGGATAATCAATCTGCAAAATTTGAGCAGGTAATTTTCCTCGGTGTAAATGTCCTTTAACAATTTGGGGTACTTTTCGTTGTCTAGAATGTTGACAGATAGGACAATGCAGTATAGTATCTTTAATCAAATTTAAAGGAATATAAATTCCTCGATCAGCAGCCCACCTGCTAGTGGCTCTCTCTCCAAAATGTCCTGCTTTCTGGTGGGCCCATTTCGCCAATCCCACCAAATCAGAATCCTGCATGTTCACCACTGCCTCAGCAATCTTAGATTTTTCCTCTGCAATGTGGTGAAAGAATTTGTCAAGGAAGTCTATTGGTGTATGAGCATCCACATGAAAGATTGTAACAGTACTTTGCGGAAGCAGCTCCCAAATTTCTTGCCATAAGTCTCTACCCCAAAGTTCTTTAGAATGCAATTCCCAATTACGAGCATGCCATGTTGGTAACCAAACCGCCAGTCCATTAGCAGTGGACCAAGAATCAGTAAAAATGTGACACGTACCAGGTAGTTCCTGCTTTAAAACTTGATAAACAGCATACAATTCGGCAAATTGACTACTTTTTCCTTCGCCAGTTGTACTCAGCAATGTTTGTGTGATAGGATTATAGGACACTGCCTTCCAATGCCTCCTCTCTCCTATGTACCTCGCTGAACCATCCGTAAACCACACATGGTTTCTGTCCTCCGCGGACAGATCATCAAATGGCTTACCCCACTTAACAGGGGATTCCTGCACTATAGGTACGGAGCAATCACTCCCAGTCTCATTCGATGGCGCCTGCGCCACTTGCTCATGTAACGTCGCAACACCTTTCGGTCCCACACGTGCCCTGTCTTGTATGTACCATTTCCACTTAATCACACTCGCCTCTTGAGCATGTCCAATTCGATGAGTTTTCGGCGAACTCAAAACCCATTGCATAATAGGAATTTCAGGTCTCAACATCACATCATGTCCCAAAGTCAATTGCTCGGTATCCACCAGAGCCCAATAACATGCAAGTAACTGTTTCTCCAAAGGTCACCAGCATCCGGTAACTTTTTAGTCCAGAAACCTAGCGGTACTTTATTTCTGCCTTGTTTTTGCCACAAACTCCAATTTGCATAACGACCTTCTACAGACACATTCAGATCCACATCACCATCACGCACGGGCCACAGATCCAAAGCATACTGAATTGCTACTTTCGCCAAATCAAACGCATCTTGCTGCGGTTTACTCCATTCAAACGCATTCTTTTTACGAGTGACTCTGTATAAAGGGGCTAATATCTGACTCAAATGTGGGATGTATTGACGCCAAAAACCAAATAAACCAATACATTTCTGGGCTTCTTTTTGGTTCTGAGGAACCGCAAAATCAAGAATTTTCTGCTTCACCTGTGGAATCACTTCTCTGTTACCTTTATGCCAATTGATGCCTAGAAATTTCACACTTTGTGACAGACCTTGTAACTTGTCAGGATTGATTTCCCAAACTTTTTCACGTAAATGATCAATAACCTGATCTAACTGAGTCTGAACTCGATCCTGTGTCTCACCCTGAGTCAAAATGTCGTCAATATAATGACAAATTTGTATTTGTGGGTTTATTGGTATTTCAGATAAATGTTCCGCCACCAGCCGGTGACAGATCGTAGGACTATGTACATAGCCTTGGGGAAGACTTCTAAATGTCATTTGAGGTCCATTCCATGTAAAACTGAATTGTTCCTGACAATCAGGGCCAATTGGGATTGAAAAGAAAGCATTAGCAATATCAATAGACGCATACCACATTCCTGGATGTTTCTGAATTCTTTCAATTAAAGTAATCATGTCTGGTACTGCAACAGTCAAAGGGGGTGTATGTTTATTTAATTCGCGGTAATCAACAGTCATACGCCAAGAATTATCACTTTTACGCACAGGCCAAACGTTATAACTCCTGCATTCACTAAATCCTGAATTGTAGCACTAATTTCTTCGTGACCACCTGGAATCCGGTACTGTTTTTGGGAAATGACTTTTGTAGCCTGGGGAATCTTTATAGGAGGCATTCTCAGACGACCAACTCGTACAGGTCTGGATGATATATAACCTCTACTTCCAAATTGATAACAACCATCATCTAAATGCAATGTCATACCTTTTAGGATATCAATTCTAATTATGTATTCCAAAAGTGGCAAAACTAAAACAGAATATTCCTTTTGGGGAATTCTACCTATTTTCATTTCAACATTTGTTTGTACTGCGGGGGTCTCCTTTCCACCTAAACCAGTAATTGTGAAAAATTGTCCTTTAAATTTCTTTGATTTTCCATGAATTAGAGTGGCCTCCGCTCCTGTATCTACCAATGCTCGGGCCCTTTGTATATTACGATGTCTCCAAAAAATTTCAATATCTACATAGGGTCTATTGTCTTTGTGAGCCTAACTGCGTACTGGAACTTGACCTATTTCCTAGTCATTTTTATTGCGTTCTGACAACCAAGACAAATCAGGGTAAATGCTCTCAAATTTTTGGGACGATGTAATTTCCTGTTCATATCCATCCCCATTACGAAATGGATTTTTGTCATCTGCAAAGTATTGTGAATTTCGTTCAGAAAATCTGTGTCGATTATTGTAAGAGAGGTTCGTAGACTTGTTGATGGTTCTTCATTTCTTCTTTATTTCAGAAAGTAAAGATAATACAGCGGCACGGGCACAACAGCATCCTCCACCCTCTCCTTCAGCAACTGTCTCTCAACCCACTACATTCTTCCAAGCATACATTCCACGCATTCCACACGTGCACACACATACACGCGCCAACACACACACGAGACATACACGTGCACAACACTACATATATAACCAATACCACACACCCTCCTCCTCAATAGCTTAAGTCACCACTAAAAGAATTACCCTAACTTGAAATCAGAAAACCAGACAGGCATCTTCCTTGTTCTATCACCACGGCGAAGAGTCTCACCTCCAACACTAATATTGGTACAAGATGACCCAACATCAACAATATCTCTAACATCACTTCCCGTATCACAACTAGTACTACAACCACCCGTACTGCCAGTTGACGCCACCTCCTTTACTAATCCAAAATCATCACCTAACATATAACCACTACACGCCCCATCATCAACACCACCAGATCGTGAACCTACCACACCATTCCATCCATTGCAAAAACTCAATTGCCGAAAATTCCACCTCTTACCATCTTCCAATTCTACAGCACTACCAAACACCTTCATTACTCTCAAGGGTTTGGACCATACACTTTCACCCTTCAACACTATCCTAGGATTCTTCACTCTAACCATCTGACCTATCTTAACCAAAGGCCAACCACATTTACCTCCATGATACTGCTGATGGCGATCTTGATACTTTTTGACCTCAGATCTGATTTCTTTATCAATATCCTTGTCATTGCACTGCATTTTATCATTCCTTTTCCTCAACCACCAAGGAACCAAACCAGTAAATGGTTTCCTACCTCTCAAAACTTCAAAGGGTGTTTTCCCTGTAGCAGAATGCGGGGTAACACGATATGCAGTCAATCTCTCTTGTAGAGCTTTCCTCCAAGGTAAACCTGCACTCAATGCCAATTCAATCACTTCCTTAACCACCCTGTTGAAGCGCTCAACTTGACCGTTACCTTCCGGATGATATAGTGACGATTTGAAGTGCTTGATGCCCATTACCACTAGGAACTCTTCCATCTTTTGTGACACAAAATGAGGACCATTATCCGAAACTAGAACTTCTGGTACTCCTTCCCTTGAAAACACATCCTCTAAAAACTCAATGACCACATCCGTAGTCATCCCACTTACCATTCTTACCTCGGGCCATTTCGAATAGTAAGCAACTAATACAATAGCATAACAATCCTTAGACGATAAAGCTGAAAATGGCCCCATGAAATCAATAGCCACCTTTTGCCATGGATACTCAGGTAACTCCAACATGGTTAAAGGCACACTTAATGGCTTTGCCACTTTATCACTAGCACCACAAACTTTGCAATCCCTCACTAATCGATCCACCATGGAATCAACACCTGGCCACCAAAACCACTCTTTAACCCTCCTTTTTGTACTGGACATACCACCATGCCCCAAGTGACTCTTCTCAACAATATTCTTCCTTAAGCCAACTGGAAGCACAATTCTGTCACCTCTTAAGACAATATCATTAACGACACACAGTTCTTCTTTAATCTTTGAAAACGCAGCACATTCACCACGTAAGTTGGATTCTCTTGGCCAACCATCAACTATGAATTGTTTAACCTCTTTCAAAACAACATCCTTGTCCATCTCACTGATCCAAGACGCCTCAGATACACTACTATCAACATCCCTATCACCTATCAGAAACACATCCTTAGTGGTTAACGCTATCTCACAATCAGTATTAGTTCCAATTCCTGTTGAATCTACATTAGGTAACCTTGACAGACCATCCGCAACTACGTTATCCTTACCCGGAATATACTCTATATCAAAACTGAACATTTGCAGCTTTGAAGCTAAGCGAGCCAACCTTGGAGTTAAATTCTTCCCACCTTCAGGTCTTAAAATATTCACCAATGGTTTATGATCAGTACAAATTTTGAACTTCCTCCCCCACACATACATCCTGAATCTCTCAGCAGCCCATGAAGCAGCCAACAACTCCTTTTCTATTACGGAATAATTTCGTTCCGATTTTGTTAACGTGCGCGAAGCATACGCCACTACCCACTTCTCTGATTTAACATGTTGAGAAAACACAGCACCAATTCCATACCCAGACGCATCCACAGACAGAATACATTCAGCAGTTGGCAAGAAGGGTTTCAAACATGGTGTTGTGACTATTTCTTTCTTCACCTTCTCAAAACATATTTTTTGTTGGTGACCCCATTTAAACACTACACCTCTTTTTAACAATGATCTCAACGGTTCAACTTTCGAGGCATAATTTTCAATAAAACGTGAGTAAAATTCTGTTAATCCCAGAAACGACATCAATTGTTCCCTATTTGTAGGTTCAGGAACAGCTAAAATAGCATCAACATGACTGATTTTTGGTCGAACACCATCTTTGGATATGACATGTCCCAAATACTCTACTTCAGATTTCCCAAACACACATTTTTCATTTTTGATAGTTAATCCACTATTTCTTAATGCATCTAGAACAGCATATAAACTTTCATCATGACATTCCTTGTTCTTCCCATATATTAAAATGTCATCCTGAAATACTTTAGCATTTTTAATGCCTTGTAGGACCCTGCACATTTCTCTTTGAAAAACCGCAGATGCGCTTGCAAGACCAAATGGCATACGTTTATATCTAAACATTCCCTCCGTGGTAATGAAAACAGTGCAAGAAGATCCACCAACGGAAGATGTAAGCTCTTGCAAATTTGGAAGAGGAAATGTATCAACCCAAATAGCTTCATTTAAACACCTTAGGTCGACACATAAACGCAAATCGCCATTAGATTTAAGAGAAATCACGACTGGCGAAACCCAATCTGAACTCTCAACTGGTTCCACAATTCCATCTTTGCACAATTTCTTAAGTATTTCACCCAATTTTTCTCTATAGCTAATAGGTACGTTCTTAAGTTTTTGCCGAACAGGACATGCACCTTCTCTTAAGATGATTCTATGCTTGAATCCAATCATCTTACCAATACCATTAGAAAATACATCAGGAAATTTTTCCTGAAGATTTGAGTAACTATCCCTCTCAAAACAATCATTCTGAATAGAATAAACAGGACAATCCAAACTAGGATCAATTTACATACCTAAGTCAAATATATGTGGCCACCCCAAAATGGTTGCACCTTTGTTAGCCACATAAATTTTACCTTGACACGAATTGTGTCCAAAACTTATTTTGGCTAATATAAAACCTTCTAAAGGTATTTTGTGACCAGTGTAACTCCCGGGGTGTACATCAGGTCCCAATAATGACCTGTTGGGCCAAAGAGATTTAAACAAATCCATGCCCATAATGGTATACCACGCACAAGAGTCCACCATAACTTTCACCTCTAGATCATCAATGTTGACAAAGCACGATGGTAACTTTTTAACCTTACTCATCCCTTTAATTGACTCCTCATGTACGCTACATATTTCACCTACTACATGAAAAGTATTGTCTTGACTATCCAATTGGACACAATTAATGTCATCTTGCTCATCATCTTGGAGAAAATTGACCTTAGCTTTAAAGTTACGACACACTCTAGTGAAATGTCCCTTTTTTTTACAATTAGTACATATTTTATCAAGAGCAGGGCACCACTTATAGTTTGCTAAGTGGCTAGAAGATCCACACCTATAACACGCAAACTTCTTTAGCTCATTACCTTTCTCTTAACTTTTTTCATTGCTTTTCTTATTAGGATAGGAAGGATAATTAGTTGACTTATTATCAATCTTGAATTTGGATTTGTCACCCTTATTTATCACGTTAACTGAACCAGACTCTGAATCATTTTTCTCATTTCTGACCTCGCGAATACATTGGTCCGAAATCTCTACACCTCTAGCTACTTCAATAGAATTTTTTAATGAAGTACTCCCTGATGACCATAACTTTTCCTGAATTTTTTTTGATTTAGTCTTCATAAGAATTTGATCACGTAAAACCTGGTCATAAGTCATATTTTCAAACTCACACGTAACAGCTAAACCCCTCAAAGCTGAAACATACTGATCAATTGACTCATCTACTTTTTGAGCCCTCGAATAAAACTTAAACCTCTCCATAACGACATTAATCTTCCTTCCAAACCTCTCCTGCATTTGTTTAACAGCACATTGATAAACACCCATGTCACCAGCATTTTCAATTTTAGGTAAATTTTTGAACTCCCTTAACCCTACTGCACCAAGTCTATGTTAAAGCAAAGACACTTTTCTTTCTTGAGAAGATTCTTCTTCAGCTAAAACCTCAACATAAGCTTCGAACATGTCAAGCCATAAATCCCATGCAATAGGAGGTTCACCGGACTCTGCCAAAAAAAAACGGCGGTGGATGAATTGAAGACATTTGAATTAAACAAAAGAAAATATATATACAGTCAAAACAACAAATCACAACCGGAAAAAAAAAAAAATTCCTTATAAGTACAATTCTTGCACAAAAAGTTCACCAAAGTTCAATTGTGTTAATAGTTATTATCCATTTTGGGCAAAATGTTCACCAAAGTTTGTAGTTAAATTCTGTCATTTGTCAGAAAAAGAACACTTTGTAAAAAGTAAATTAATGTAAATTCCAAGAATTCACATGGACTCTGAGCGTTGACACCACCAGCGTTGAAATCGGCACTCAGTTGACACCACCAGCGTTGAAATCGGCACTCGGAAATAAATGTTAGATACGAGGTGCTTGTTGCTAGGATACTGTAAATAAATTCAGGATGGCCGCCACGTTGTGTTGTGATGCGTGATGACGATGCAGCGACGTAAACAATCCACTACGGAAACCCAAAGGAATGTTTTTGATCAAGCTGCAACAATCCACTCGCGCGGAGCGCTCATGCACCATCCACTCGCGCAGGAATCTACTCGTGCAGAAGATAGATTGAAAAATGCACCACACAACGGGTGAACGTTGCCGAAGGTAAACGTTTCGAAAATAAAAATTTTACCGCTCAGAAGTTCCACTCAGAAGCTCAGTCGTAGTAGTAGAAGTCAAATCCAATTCTAAGGATGGCAATTCTTAAATAATGAAGGAAAAAAAATAATTCGAGAAATTCGATGAAACTGTGTTCAATGCCGCTACGAAATCCCGCTCGTCGCCATGTATTGTAAGAGAGGCTCGTAGACTCGTTCATGGTTCTTCATTTCTTCTTTATTTCAGAAAGTAAAGATAATACAGCGGCACGAACACAACAGCATCCTCCACCCTCTCCTTCAGCAACTGTCTCTCAACCCACTACATTCTTCCAAGCATACATTCCACGCATTCCACACGTGCACACACATACACGCGCCAACACACACACGAGACATACACGCGCACAACACTACATATATAACCAATACCACATCGATCCTCATTTCGGGGGACTGATCCCTTTCATCTCTGTATCTACTTTCAACACGGTCGTCTCTCCCCCTCTCTCTTTCCCCCTCTCTCCCCCTCTCTCGCTCACGCCGAGGGGACACATATCGCTCCTTCCGTCGTCTATCTCGCTGATCCGAATCATCACGACGTCTATCATCCCCACTGTCATCAGAATATTCACGATCACATTCATTCTTCCGTACACATCGAGCACCCTCCTTCCGATCCAAACCACGCTTGCGAAACAAATCCCACAAGCGAATATTAGGTTCACCATCAATGTCTTCTCTCTTCACACCATCAGCCAACAAAGCAAGAAACATATCACGTCTAGAAAACTGATAATTTCCAGCAGTACGACCCTCAGGTCTGGATTGTCTTTCAGGTTTAAGCCATTCGCCCAATTCACCAAGCTGACGTACAGATTCAAGCACTAAGGACAACGCATTGCCAGTCTGATTGATCAACAAAGTCATCATAACTTGTTTATAAGCAACAGGGGAAGAACGGATAATGCGATTCCGCACAGAAGATGTCAACAAACCATCCAACAATCTGTCGGAGGTACTCAAAAAAATGCGTTTTTCATCACCTCCTCTTTCAGTCTTTGTGCCGCATCACGTAACGTATACCATGGCTTGTCATTCAGAGGCCAATCAGATTCAGTAGGATATTTGTGATTACAACCATCAGTCGCTAACTGAAGCAAACTAATTTGACCAGCAGCATTATAATTCCTGAAATGATCCTGAACAGTAGAATCAGAACTCAAAGAACAAAATTTCAAAGCATCTCCCGCATCTAACATGATGCCCGCAGCACCCAGTTCATAGAGACGCACCATCCATGTAAGCAAGGCCTCACCAGGCCGTTGTCGAAACCGTTGCAAAATGTCACTAACTTCCTGTTGCGTAAAATCTTCTAAACTATCCAAAGGAATACCATTTGGATTTCCAGGGGCCTGCTGTAATTTTCGCCGAAAAACCGGATGTGCGGAAATTTCAGTACGAGCTTCAGAAGAAGCTCGATCAGTAGAATTAGAGCGACATTTAGATGGAGAAATGTCATCAGATTTAGAATACCGACCATGGTCGCCGGAACCATCAAGTTTATTAAAAGTATTAGATTTACAGTCACGTCCGGTGCGAGAATACTCGCGTCTATCAGGCTCCTCAGCCGAGGAACCAGATTCATTTGAGTCCCAGATATTACCGTCCCATTCATCAGGATTCCAGTCCAGTCCGGCTTTCGCCATGACCAGACGCACTTTCCGTTTACAAACCCGACCACGACGATTCTTGTATTTGTATTTAGCAATACGAACAGCAGCTCTTTCAGCAATTGTCTGATAAGTCTTGAGTTTGTCGGCAAGCAATTTATTCTGACATCTCAAAAGAGTATGAGCATTCTGCACTTCAACAAACTTCTCTTCCATCTCCACATATTGTTTTTGTAATTTCAAAAATTTCTCATGTACAATCCTGTACGCAGATAAAACAATCCAACCTCTGCGTCCCAAAATAAAAAGCTCCTCACCCTTCACAACCGGCGCTTTCTGTAAACAAGCAATCACATTAGTCGGATCTGCCAGTTCCAAACAGAAACTCCAATTTTCACTCAAGCCAGTAGAATCATCCCACTCACGGGCCAATGCCTCGTAAGGCGTTGATTCCCAGCAGGGAATTTCAACAGGCAACTTAAAAGTAGATTTCGACCTTCTCAAAAACATTGTGCCAAAAGAAAAAGATATATACAACTATAAACAAATAATATACAAAATGTACTCCGTATGTGCCAAGCGCAAACCAACAAGATAGAAACAACAACGCGCTAACAGGCTTACGTAAACGGTTCGTGACGCCAGATGTAACGACCGGATTTTTGAACCAGATAGAATCCGCTCACCAAGACACCACCAACCCAGCCGAAACGTAACCACCTTCCTCCTCAGGACCTACTTACCAAGGCACCTGGGTACCTACCTAAGGATGGGGAATTAGCAATATACAAGCTTAGATCTTCTAAAACACCACACTCATACCTTATAGTCTCGCGGCAACATAGGCCCAGACTAGACTACCCTGAGGCAGTTCCGATTACTTACCATAACACACTGATCACAATCAGTGCTCACACAAGCCACAATCCTGTGGGTATAGGCACCGTGTCCCCCCGGTGCTCTCACTCTTTCACACAAGCCACAATCCTGTGGGTATAGGCACCGTGTCCCCCCGGTGCTCTCCCTCTTTCACACAAGCCACAATCCTGTGGGTATACACATTGACCACAGTCAATGTTCTCACTAACGCCACTTTCCCTGGCGGCGATCTCACTACGCACCGTGTCCTTCCGGTGCTCTCACAAGCCACAATCCTGTGGGTATACACATTGATCACAACCAATGTTCTCACTAATGCCGCTACACAACGACGATCACTGTCCTATGAATACCTTCAGCTCTCTCTCTCTCTCTCTGTATTGGGAAGTTTCTCTATCCAATATCTACTGGGGATGTAATATTATGGGTTATGTGATAGATAGATAGACAGTTCAATCCTCTCACACAAGAATGGCCAAATTACAATATGCAAAGGTTATTCTCTGATTCAAGTGCTCCCCTGCTCCCTTGCTCAGTTACCATTTACCCGGATGGGAGACGCATCCGTCCACATAACAGCATCTGACTAGAAGAAAGGTTAACTTTATTATAAGAAAACAACAGTTACACAATGGTTTACTAAGAACTGGGGTCCCTTTATTAAACAATAGTAAATTATAACAACAATATATATACTGGGGGAGGAGCTTCGTGGGCAAGCAAGATGGCCGCGTAAGCTCGGAGCTCCGGAGACCCTCCGACCCTCCGCATAAATCCTGGTCGAAATCCTGATCCACGGTGGTGGATTTTAGTTGGTGAATGGTCATAGACACGAGATCTGCTTTCCGATCCAAAATCCGACACTCCTTGACGAAGATACGTCATGTTGAAATTCCGTGCCAGGGGCGCACCATTGTCTCGGTGATGGCCGACGGCTGCGATAACGCAGTGCATGATCGATATGCTGAATGAGCGCCTCCTGTTCTAGCTGGCGGAGTGAGCGGAGCTGCGGAGTGGCCTGTCGCTGACTGACCATTTGTGGTAGCTACGCTCCCCACTTGCTTGAGTACCTGAAGGGATCTCGGAGTGCTAACCCTTTGTTCTGCCCTAGATCCAACATGGCGGGCAGGGGTGATCCTGACAGAACGACGAACCGGGTCAGCAGGAAGACGGTCCAACCTCAGACCAACAAGATCGACCGGTACGCCCAGCAAAGGACCTCGCCAACTGTGGCCGCTCAATCCAAAGACTCTCTATGTGCGGGCTTGCCAGATGGGTCGGAGCCCACACTCCGGGACATCATGGCTGGCATCACTGGCATCAGAACGGAGATGCATCAGCAGCACGAGGTCCTGACGCACAAAGTCGATACCCTGCCGATCGACCTCAACCTGATTAGGGCTGACCTTGGCAAAACGAACGACAGAGTGAAATCGCTTGATATTAAAACTGCAAGCCTCACGACTGATGTCTCGGACCTGCAGACGGAGGTCCGGAATTTGAAGTCGATCAATGACCTGTTCTCAAGGCGGCTAGAGGACTTTGAGGGACGTGCCAGGCGGCAAAATGTGCGCATTATTGGGGTACCGGAGGGTGCGGAGGACTCGGCCACCGACCTCTTTGTCGAGGAACTGATCAAGACTCATTTGGCCCCGGCGGGCCTCAGCCATTTCTTTTCGGTCGAGCGGGCCCACAGAATGCCGGGTGGACCTCCGAAGACGGGCGTCGCAGCGAGACCCATCATCGCTCGTTTATTCAACTTTAGAGATCGAGATGCGATCCTACAGGCTTAGAGGCGACATGGACCCCTCAAGTTCCAGAACGCGGATGTTAACTTCTACCCGGACTTTACTAGGACTGTTCAGAGACAGCGTCAAAGTTTTGCGGGAGTGAAGCGGCGTCTCAGAGACTTGGGGATGAAATACTCCATGATGTTCCCCGCTAAACTGCGTATTGAGCGCGATGGCCGCGCTATGTTTTTCGACATGCTTGAGTCTGTGAGTGACTGGCTGGACACTTTGCCGCACAGACGCGAGGACCAGGAGGAATATTCCGAGGGTGCCTCAGGAGGCCCTGATCGTCAGGAGTAGTACTCATCACACTAACTTTGTCGGTTGGTGTTCCTGTTGACTGTGACCTACAATGCCATACTATTGCACTTTAATGTGAATATCCTTTCCCTTACATGGAGGGTGGCGGGGGGGGGGCTACGTGATCTCCTTTCTCTTCTAGGGTCTTCTTGTAGCTTAGTTTATGGGGCGACAGGCACACTGCTGGTTGGGGGTGCTTTTTAGTCTGATGCAGGGGTGCAGGGTGGGGGGTGGTGTGTGGGTTGGTTTTGTGTGCTTTCTTTGTTTCTTCGTTCCTTCTCTAAGGCAATGTATTGTATGCTCTAATTCGTTCAATGCATCGGCGAGGTCTACTGGGGTCGGCGGAGGCCTGAGGTTCAACGATGGGGGGTAGGAAATTAAAAGTTCTGTGTTGGAATGTTAATGGCTTGGGCGATTGCATTAAGAGAGGGGTGGTTTTGCAATTGTTCAAAAGAAGTATGCCTGATGTTGTTTTATTACAGGAGACACACTTAGTGGGGAATACGTGTCGTGCGCTCAATAGGAAGGGTTTCAAAATGGTGGTACATTCAGGGTTCTCCTCAGGATCCCGGGGGGCGGGGATTATGGTGCGCACGTCTCTCCCTTTTGAGATTGACTCCACTGTCGTGGACGAGAGGGGGCGGTACGCTGCCGTCACGGGGCGGTGGGAGGGGCGTGCTCTGATTCTGGTTTCAGTTTATGTTCCCCCGGGGTTGCAAAACAACACTTTTCAGGACCTTGGAAGCGCCATTTTGAACCTGCCTGAGGGGCTGCTTATTGTGGGGGGCGACTTCAACTTAGTCTGCTCCGGGACCTTGGACAGACATCCGCCCAGAGACCTCCGTAGCTCACAATCATGGCTGCCCGATTTCCTTGATACTATGGGGTTGGTCGATTGCTGGAGACTCATGCACCCCACCCAGAGCCAATACTCGTTTCATTCTGGGGCACACGGTAGCCTCTCGAGAATAGATTATGTCCTGGCCTTGGCGGCCCATGCGCCGGCGATCTCGGAGGCCCGCTTGTTGGCAAGGGGCATCTCGGACCACTCCCCGGTGTGGGTGTCCTTTGATTTCGACATTGTGGTTCCCGAGCGGCCTGTGGTGGTCAATCCATGGTACTTTCAGAACCCAAAGACGCGCAGACTCTTTGCCAGGGCTATTGAGTTCTACTTCAATGAGAATACTGGGTCGGTCACATCAGTCGCCACCTTATGGGAGGCGTTTAAGACGGTCTTGCGAGGTGAGGCCTTCGCCCTCATAGCGGACGTCCGCAGGTACAGAGATGCCGACATGGTGCGCATTGAGGCAGAGATTATGGAGCTGGACTCCCAATTGGAGGCGGGCCCGACGCCTGAGCTGCTCCATACCCTCTCTCTTAAGCAACTGGAATATCGCAATCTTGCCTCCGACGCTGCCATCGTCATGGGTCGAGAACAACAGGGTAGGATTTATGATGTCGGTGACAAGGCGGGCAAACTCCTAGCTTGGCTTGACACGAAGGAGAGAGCCGGTCGCGTAGTTCCGGAGGTGTTGGGGGACGACGGCTTGCATGTCACTGATCCGAGGGCAATCGTTGAGTCGTTCTCGGACTACTTTCGGGGCATTTACACTTCGGTCTCGGACCGGTCTGAGGACGACTCTTGTGCTCTCTTGGCAGATATTGATCTTCCGTGCCTGTCGGAGGCAGACCGTGACGACCTGGACAGGGACATTACTGCGGACGAGATTGCCCTTGCCATTCGCTCCCTAAGGTCTGGTAAAGCGCCTGGCCCTAATGGTATTCCTGTGGAACTTTATAAAATCGAGCCGGATGTTGTTTCCCCGCACTTACGGAACATGTTCCTGGAGGCGCGGGAGGCGGGCATGCTTCCCCACGACCAGAGGCTGGCCACCATTGTGGTTATTCATAAGGAAGGGAAGCCAAGAGATTTATACCGATCGTATCGCCCCATCTCTCTGTTAAATGCAGAGCCTAAGATTCTAGCCAAACTGCTTGCCAACCGATTGATTGGCGCAATTGGCGACTTAGTGCACCCGGACCGGTCGGGCTTTATTCCACACCGCAACACTGCCCTTAACCTTCGGAGACTCCACGGAGCCCTTGCTAGGGCCCACATGCTTGAGGAGCCAGCTGTTCTGGCATCGTTGGATGCCACGATGGCCTTTGACTCCCTGGAATGGAAGTACCTGTGGGCAGTGTTGGCGAAGCTCGGCTTCGGTCTGGAATTCGTAGGGTGGGTCAAACTTCTGCACGCTAGCCCGCTGGCTAATGTAGCGGTCAATGGTCGAGTTTCGGCACCCTTTGTTCTTCAGAGGGGCACCAGGCAGGGTTGTCCTCTGTCGCCCCTTTTGTTCGCACTTGCACTTGAACCATTGGCGGCATGGATACGTAACCACCCAGACATACATGGCATTCGATGGTCCCCTGATTTCGAGGACCGAGTGTCATTATATGCAGATGACATCCTTCTGTACCTCACTTCCCCTTGCAAGTCTCTCATTGTGGCCTGCGACGTGCTTCGACTCTTTGGTCAGTACTCCGGCCTGGTTATTAATTGGTCAAAGTCGCATTTGTATGTCCTGAAAGGGGGGACGCCTCGTCTCCCGAGAGGCTGCGGCATACAGTTGGCGAGACAGGGATTCAAATACTTGGGGATTTACATCTCCACTGACCCTAAAGCGCGCTACGAGAACAATCTGCTTCCCCCTCTTCTTCGTCTCCGGTGTGATGTAGAGGGGTGGCGTAAACTTCCTCTTTCCCTGCTTGGGTGCACGGCGTTATTCAAGATGATGTCTTTGCCCAGATTCCTTTATGCCCTGCAAAACACTCAGGACCCGGTCCCGGCCCGATACTTTGGCGAAATCGAGGGCTTGCAACGTGCCCTACTTTGGGATGGTCGGCCCCGTATAGCTATCACGAAGCTCCCGCTCCCGTGGTACGATGGGGGAATAGCGCTACCCGACGAACGAAGATACTACTGGGCCTCCCAGTTGGCGGCCATTAATCATGGCCTGTATGGCCCTGTGGATAGTCCAGGGTATGCCATGGATCGGTGGCTCCTGGATGACGGGAAATATCATAGGGCGCTGTATACGAGATCTCTTGATAGGCGGATGTCTGGGCCAACGAAAACTGCTGTACTCATCTGGAGAGCGATCACAAAGGCGCAGGGGTGGAAAGACAGGCTTACAATGGTGACTCCACTTTATGATTCTGAGATTCTGGGTAAACTGTGGCACACTAAAGGCTTTGATAAGTGGGACATGATCGGGATTTCTAGAGTGGAGGACATGATGTTGCGAGGGGAGGTGAAGTCTTTTGCCCAACTACAGACGGAGTTTCAGCTGGGCGGAACGGAATATTTTCGGTACGCTCAGCTGAGACACGCACTTTTGTCCGCTAGGCCGGAGAGTGAGGTGATTCCCGACAGTTCTCCCTTAGAAGACCGAGTACTGGATGGCCACATGCCGGACAGTGCTATCTCTTTGACATATAAGAAGCTGATCAATGTCCGCACGGATCTCCTCTTGGGGGTGAGAGATCAGTGGGTGCGGGACGGGATAGAGATCGACGACGAGGACTGGCAATGTGCTGTGTCATCTCCCAAGGAGGTCGCTATCCCCTCCCGTCTTCGATTGGTGCAGCTAAAGATCCTGCATAGAGTCTATGTCACTGGCCCCAGGCTTATACATATGGGACATTCGGCTGATGGCCTCTGTAGGCGTGGTTGTGGTGCTCTCGCCACCTTCATGCACATAATTTGGGAATGCAACGTGATAGCTTCCTACTGGAGGCAAGTGCACATGATCATAAGCGAGGTGACTGGGGTAGAAGTACACACGGAGGCCCGAAGATGCCTCCTAAATGTCTGGGGCCCAACAGATTATAACATTGCCCAGACCCAGTGGGTGACCCTTGGGAATATGGTCGCGAAGCGGGACATTGCACAGATGTGGGGAGCAACAACAGCCCCGAAGGTGGTACAGTGGAAGGCCAATATGGATTGGTGTATGTTCCGGGAAAAGACTGTGTATGTTGCCAGGGGTGAACCTAAAAAATGACAGAAATTGTGGGGGGCTTGGAATGAGTATAGGGGTGACATCTGCATCCCACCAGAAACCGTTCCACAGGAAGAACACTTGACCCCATAGCCCATGATTCCAACTGACGGTTATATATCTCTATTATCCTGTGTTTCCTTTTCCCACCGTCCTTAGTATCTATATTGTTCTGACTATAATTGTGGTCATTGTGTTTGGCCGACTCCTCGATTAGGCCTCACTGCATATTGGTTTAATTGCCTTCTTTCTTAGCGCTCGTTTCGGCGCCTCTTTCTGTACCTTTTTCTTTTTTCTTCTGATATAAAAATTGAAAAACGTAACCTTCATTCATTCTGATATTCGGCTTCATGCACTCTGATTTACTGCATTTTGCATTGCTGCCTAGCCTCCCGGATGTAAGGCTGAATAGCTGTGTGCACTGTTTGGAAATAAAGGTTTTACATTTTTTTTTTAAAACAATATATATACTGCAATATAACATATAGCCTGAAAAGCAAAAGAAAGAATTAGAATGTGTGTGCACGCTAATAAGAAAGGGTCGACGTCACCTTATGAGTACGAAGTCTGGACTCAGTTGTCATCTGGGTTCCCTTCTCGGCTGTGCCTTGGCTCATCTTAGGATCACCCCTGCAGTCACGGATACACGTCTGCACCGCTATGCTCTGTCTCCTCTGCTCCCCTCCAAGTCACTGGAACCTCCTTCTTATTCTCTGTTTGGACTGTTTCACTCTCGCTGTTCTGCACTACTCCTCTCTCCTCTCGATCACGGACTATCTTCACCTTCTGACTTCAATCTTATAACTTAGTTTCTACCTCTCTGATATTCGTTCGCTCCGCTAACTTCTTCACTCTGCATGCTCTGATCTCATTATCAAAGCTCGCCAGCTGCTCCAACTAAGATAACTTCAATCTTTCTAAGAGAGTATCAGCCCTCGGTCTTTTTCGGACTTCGAAATGGCGACTGTCTGCCTTAAGTTGATTAACTGCAATAATGCTAACGTCTAGCTGCCGTATACTACCTGACTGACTGACTCCCCGTGCTTTTGCTAATATGGAACCTTGTTCATGCATGGAAATTTCCAGCCAGTAACCTGCCGCCCACCAAATTCTTGTACCACCCCGGACCAAGGACACGTTCTCAGCCGGCCGGCCTGATGTTATGTCTTCGACACGAAGAAAAATACAGTCTTTAGATAAGGGCCAGCCTGAGCCGGTTCTCTCCAAGCGAACAACACCTTATAACTAAAACATTACATTTGACCTAAAAGCATCTTAAGCAGCCGAGGCAGAAAGAAAGATGGAGTCTCTCCCGTTCGAGGCCTACGAGGCCCGAAATAAACATAACTCCATCAGAAATATACTAGCAACCTTACAAAAGGATGGATTAATACTAATACTAAGGAATCTATCCCGTAACATAAGTTTATAGGCCCTAGAACAAAGAAAAGGGTAGGGAATTACATCAAACACCTTGTAAATAGGCCAGGTCTGAGGTTCTAATCCTCCTATTAGAATGATAGCAGGCTAAAGTTACCTTCACTCAAAAAAGGGGCAAAAAGCCTGGTCAGAACAACATGTTAGTATATTATTTGGTTCGAAAAGGATAGTGGAGGGATAGAAGAGGGAAGGATTTTGATTATTTTTTTTTGGAGGTCATAGCAGTAGGAGGCGACTTGGAATGAGTGAAAGGGAGGTGGAGGGGGAAGAGTCAGAGAGAGGGGTTTAGAAAGGCTTGTTTTGGGGGATCGGTATAGTAAAAGGTAAAAGAGGTATGAGATGATGCAAGGATGGGTGGTGTAGGGAAGACCCAGAAAGGGTTATTATACAGATCAAAATAGTTGTACAGGGTTTGGGATGAATGAGAGAGTGGAGGTAGAGGTTATATTGATAGAGGTATAGGGTGAGAAATAGGGTAGTGCACTGGAAAGAGTAGCAAAAATAGGTTTGAGATGAGTCAGAGTTGAGATAGAAGACATATATTGAGAGAGGTATAGGGTGAGAATGAGGGCAGTGCATTGGATATGCTGAATTAGAAGAAAAATAATAAATATATAGATCCATAAGTGCATGGAAAGTATATTGATGCATGAAGGAAGTAGGTATATATAGATTAAATATATTGATAGAGGTACAGGGTTAGAAATAGGGTAGTACATTGGAAAGAGTAGAGGAAAGAGGTTTAAGATAAGTCAGAGTTGAGGTTGAGGGTATATTGAGAGGTCAGAAATAGGGAAATGCATTGGATATGCTGAATTAACAGAATTAACAGAAAAGTAATAAATATATAGATCCAAGTACATGGACAGTATATAGATGCATTAAGGAAGTAAGTATATGTAGATTAAAGATGCATTAAATACATTTCGGCTTTCAAGTGTTATTACTTCTAGTGTGAACATGGGGATATGGCCCACTTCAGTGCATTTCTGGGGTGTGAACCACAAAGTCCTTAAAAGTGAGGCTCTGGTATTGCTTTATTTTCATGCTGTGCTTGTGGTGAGAGGGGAGAAACAGCAGAAATGCCTTATCAAGAGCCACTGGTGAAACAAAGCCAGCAGACTGGCTGCACCGTGGATTGACTCTAGGCTTTTAAAATACCCTAGACATTGCCTTAGGGGCAGAGCCGCTGGAAATATTGCTGCAATCGAGGGCCAAATTACAAAACCATGGGGCAACTAAACCACATTATTTTTGATGATACGATTAAAGTGAATCGTTGGTCAGTCTGTGGCATTGTCTTTTCATTTTACCTCCGGAAAGGGATTACACTCTTTTGTTTTTTTTTAATGTCAGTTATGTCACTGTACGCGGGACAGGAGCTTTGTGAGAGACAGATGAAAGAGGGGATAGTGTTCAAGCATTTGAGGGCTTGGCTTTGCATTGAAGCAACGAAGGGGCATGTTATGTAAACTTCCTTAGCTAACTCTTTGTGTCGAATAGTTTCTTGAAACTATGCATTCAGCAGAAAGCATGCCCATGTGAACACAGTGCTCCAAATAGCCTTCATTCTGTTCCCTCAAATATGTTTTAAATCCACACTATATCGACTCTGTGTGCAACTCTCTCCATTAAGTTACCGCCCCACAGGACAACAGAATTAATTTAATTTCTTTCGCTTATCACTGCATGGGCAAGACTCGAAAAATTATGCAACATATTTGGGAATCTTTGAAACTGCCTGCTTCTTGAAATGGCTGCTGCTGAAAACAAGCTCGGGGTGAATGCTTATTTAAGACTCTTCTATGCTGCTCTTCCATCGGTGCTCTTTCCCCACCCAGTCCATTCATGAGGTTGTTAAGAGCGTCTCTGTGATTGTCACCATAGCAAGCGACAGTTACCTCTTTCAACGCGAGCACCAGGTCATGAGCTTTAACATGCCGATCCGTTGGAGCATAAACCCACTTTTAAATGAAACGCTGCTGGTCAACAGAAAAACACAGACAATAGTAGCAAGCAAAAGGGCAATTCAAATGTGTGGCGATGGTAAAAGCATTAGCAAATGTTCTTTTGTTCTGTTTGAACAATGCAACCCATCGCCACCCATTTGATTTTACAGCACTCTCTCAGGCCTCACTGTGAAACATCAATGGGTAGGCTAATCACTCTGCTGCCACACCCCTGCCCTGGCGACTTCCAAAGTAGCACACGCTGTGTCCTGGTGATGGGAGCTCCTGCGATGTATTCGGTGCAGCTTAAAGTTGCTGCTGAACTATCAGTTGAGTACCAGTACTCTCTTTGTTCTAGGAAAGGTGCTGGTACACAAGGGGAGACATTGAAAAAGTGCCGGTACTCAGTACCAGTGAGTACCGACCCATTTAAAGCACTGAATATGGGGGTCCAGTCTTAGCAGCACCAGTCCAGGCAGCACGGGAGGGGTATTGGCTGAGCCCCACAGCACCTCACTGTCATTTCTGAGCCCACCGAGCGCCGTGAGGGAAACGGCCGGCAACTCGAACCCAGACTACATTCCACAGGTGCCCCGGTGGCAGAGGCGCACCTGGGACGTCACAGCCTGCGCCAGGAGGCGCCTACATACATCGGAGCGCCGACAGCTCCTTGGGGGTCCAATCTTAGCAACACCAGTCCAGGCAGCACGGGAGGGGTATTGGCTGAGCCCCACAGCACCTCACTGTCATTTCTGAGCCCACGAGCGCCTTGAGGGAAACGGCCAGCAATTCGGACCTACACTACATTCCCCAGGTGCCCCGGGGGCAGAGGCGCACCTGGGACGTCACAGCCTGCGCCAGGAGGCGCCTACATACATCGGAGCGCCGACAGCTCCTTGGGGGTCCAATCTTAGCAGCACCAGTTCAGGCAGCACGGGAGGGGTATTGGCTGAGCCCCACAGCACCTCACTGTCATTTCTGAGCCCACCGAGCGCCGTGAGGGAAACGGCCGGCAACTCGGACCCAGACTACATTCCCCAGGTTCCCCGGTGGCAGAGCCGCACCCGGGACATCACAGCCTGCGCCAGGAGGCGCCTACAGACATCGGAACGCCTCCTGGCCCCCTCGGGACGCGCGCGGGACCACCGGGCTAAGCCCGGGCAAAGGGCTGGCCCTCTAATGCCCTCCGAGGCCTGAGGAGGACGGGACGGGCCACCTCCCTTGGCACCTCGGCAAGAGAAGGTACAGAGATCTACACTACACATTGACTTTCCATGGACATTTCATCTCCCCGTTAAAGACATTAATATTGACCATATTTTTTCAATTATGACACGCAAGGGGGCTTACAAAAAATCTATCCCACAGCGGGGCCCGGGGCATGGGATGGAAAAGCAGATCCCGAGTAGGAGGATACTGCCCACTCTAAGTGAAGCAGATATTGATGAATCGCGCCAACTCCTAGATACTACGCAATCTCCCCCATTAACCCTGGTTAGTCCTCAAAACTTTTCTTACTGGGAGAAATTAAATGCTTTGTGTGGTACTAAGTTCGCTCCAGTAGTATCCCCCTCCCCTGTAAAAGGCCCTAGTATTGACACCCCCGTTGGGAGACTGTGTGAACCAACCCTATCATCTAAGGAGGTCAACACCCAAGCTGCTGCACTGCCTCAGGGCCAAGCGCTAAAAGGAAGCATGACAGGGTTAATGGCAATGGAAATCAACCTAAAATACAAAAACTTTGTGTTGGTCTCTCATCGCCCGCCATTAACTTCACCTTATCTAAGGGGGATGCCGTAAGTTTGGATGACCAAGTATCATCGCCCCAGTTGCCACTATTGTTCCAGTTCGAGCAAATATTAAGATCTATATTAGCACCCTTGGTAGAAAAAATCAATATCCTGGGGGATAGGTTGACAAGTATAGAGACAACCATTAAAGCCAACTCTTCACCTCCTATAAAAACGGTAATACCCATTTGTTCCAACCTACCCACTGCACCCGAAGTGCCTATGCCAATTAATACCAAAAAAAATGTCCCAACTGAAAGTCAAACTCCTAACATACCACCCCAACTGCTACTAAAATTGCCCCCAAATCTGTGTTAACTAACTACACTGTTGTCAGAGCGGAGCGAAACAGAGTAGCATGTATACATTTACCTCCGGAAGCCGCCCCTTTTGTGCTTGTTCTTTCAGGAATACCGGCACCCACTTATGGGAAACCCGAAAGACATCAAGACCTTTTAAATAAGGTCATATTTTGGTTAACTAAAAATAGAGCCCTCCTACCCAATCAAGACGGTGGAATCCTGAGCGTTAGAAGGGTGGGCTGGTTAGGGTCACTGCCTAAAGACATCCCTGGGGACCTAATTCTAGTTAAATTTAGGAATTGGAACATTGTCCCCCATCTACGATCCTCCCAGCCCCAAGAAGGAGATGGCCCCATTTCCATTTGGGACTTGTGCGATTTTTACCCAAGTACCCCACATATCCCCCTACTAAGATCAACGGCAGCACACAAATATTTGATGGGAAGTGGACCTCGTGCTTTGACTGGTAGTAGCTCTCCTGCCCTCAATAGATTTGATTTACTGTATAAAAATTGTAATTTCTGAAGACCCCTTTATAAAGGGACAAGCTTACGTATTAACTCAGACGGTAAATGCTAATTTTATGTACAGTGCGATATAATCAAGGAAATGTTCTAAAATTTTTCTTTTTTGCTTTGTTTTGTTTGTATGCTTTTATGATTTTTAAATCAAAATCGAATAAAGTTAAGTGACTGACTGACACTGTATATGGGAGAAAGAAATATATTTATTTAGAAAACAATTTTCTGGAAACAATGCAATTTTCAATTTTGAAAGAGTGAAACATTTATCGGAGAAACAGACAAAGAAAGAGTGGTCGAAGCAAGAGCAATGCAGTGTGACAGCTTCAAGTGCTGGTAGTGTGGATTTTGGAGGATGCATTTTGCACTGCTGCAGTGCTTTATGTGTGCAACTTATTAGTGACAATTATTGGAGCAACAGATTCTAATTAGGGTCAGTGGCATGGCTTCTACAAGGGTAAATACAGGTTAATGTACCCAATTAACTTACGTCTTTAAGATACTTAACTGTCCAAGACTGAAAGCACCCCGTCCTCGTCCGTACCACAAAAGCTTTCAGAATCAGTGGCATAAATCAATGTATAGTGGAGCACACTATTGAAGTATGTTTTGAGTGCTGGTTGGTAGCATGAAGGGAAATGCAGGCTTTCAGTGTATAGTGCGAGCTCACTCGCCACGGGGTGAACTTATTGCGACTGGCACATACATTATGGGACTTGTTATGGAGAAAAAGAAACAGATTATGCGTGTGGTGGAGGAGGATTTTCGGTTTGTTAGAAATTGTCCGTCCTGTTTACCTTTAACAAACGGCTGCTGCAAGTTGAATAGAAACATTGCTCAGACCGGAATGACAATTTGCGAGGGGTTTATGGAAGGCGGGCGGAAAAGGCTAGCTCAAGACTGCAAGATGGCTTTCCTCAGGCGGATTCATGGTGTCAAATCGTGCCCGCTGGAGCAAGGCTCCGGTGGAGCACATGAACACTCGGCGTGCAAAAGAAATACTGGGGCAGATTTACAAGCCCCTTGCGCCACTTTTGCGTCATTTTTAACATGGGAAAAATGGCGCAAAAGTGGCTCAAGGGGCTTGCAAATATGCCCCACTGTGTTTTATCTGTTCACCATATGGGTAAATAGCGAAGTAACAACAAAACAGACAGAGATACAAAATGAAGGCAATGTGAAATGAGGAAATACACAAGCATTTGGCGCTGGTGGGAGCTATTGAGGCAGTGTGACTTTTATAGCCCTGCAGACATCCACGAGTTCCATCACTTCATGGTGGAGTGGGGACTGGGAGACCCCTGGGAGCGGAGGGAGGAGGTTGGCAGGGCAGCAAATATTGCAAAGGAGGAGTAAGCATTGAAGAGGCATTGCTGCCTTATTAAGGGTGAGGTTGCATTTGTGCAGAGTGGGGGGGTGGCTGGGGGCTCAATGCCAAGCAGGAGGGGGTGGAAGCAAAAAGAGCTTCAAGGAACACGCTGCAGCTTGCAAAACAAAACAAGCATTGGCATAGCCAATAGGTCTCGCCTTTGGGATCTTATTAGTGTTTACTTATCCAGCACAATATCCTTGGTGCAACAACATCAACTGTTGCATGGCTAAACAGTTATAAGTTCCCAAAGGCGAGACCTATTGGCAATGCCAATGCTTGTTTAGGACTTGTGCCCTGCTTGCACAGCTGAGCCCAGCCCAGTGGCATTTCCTGGGACTGCAGCAGCAGGGTTTTAGGTGAAAGTACTAACCGTGGTTCTGCAGGCAGTGCATTCTTCACCTGTGTAGAGGGCGGTAGCTTGCAGACCACATCGCAGGGGTACTGAGGGACGCCGCTACCACTGGTGCAGGGCTCCAGGGCCCAGAGCTCCAATAAGCCCATTGAACTCTGATCAATGCTATATTTTACTACCCCTAACAGCAGTAATGACCCTAAGTTAGGAAGCTTAACCCTTTCATCACAGTTTCCTCTGGATTGCCCTGTTTTTTTTAAATTCTGGTATGTGTTCGATTTTGCTACACAAACATTCAAACCCGGTATCAACTTTAGAGAGCATCTGTTCATCAATTCCAGTAATGGTGTCCATGATTATTGATGTTTTTTCTCCATTTTTACATAAGTGAGAATTTAGGGTCTGATTACGATGGCTTGTCCGACCACCATCGCTGCAGGCAGGAGACCGCCCGATAATCAGTTGGCGGTCCAACCCGCCCTATCATGATGAGACCGCCATGCAGGTGGTCAGGAACTGCCTTTTTCTACTGTGGCTTGCGCTGCTGCCCAGGAAAAGGGCACAGGCTGAAAAAGTAAAAGGCATTTTGTGCACATCCATGCACAGTGTGCCAGGATGTGTGGGGGGCACTACATGTACCCCCAGACCACTTAGCAGTGGTCTGGGGGCCCTGCTTGGGGCCCCCAAATTCCCTTTTCGGTTGCCTTTCCATGGCGATGGGACTGCCTTGAAAAGGCAGTTGGAGAGGGACATCCTAATCCCTATGGCAGTGCATGTGCGGGCACCGCCCTCATGGTAGGGATAGTAGTCCGACTGCTACCTCAACAGGATCCTTGATCCTGTCAGATGTGGTAATCTGTCCCCAGACCGATGTGGTCTGTCCCTATGCATCGTAATGCGGTGGTCGGACCGATGCCCTGGATGTTGATGGTACCGCCACAGACTGCCTGTCAGTGGCAGTCCCACAACATCCAAATGAGGCTCTTAGTGTTCCAAGCAATTTGCATTTGTACAAAAAAGGAAGGGAAACTGGTGAAACTGGTTTGTAACCGCCAGTGACCAAGATGGAGAATGTAACTGGATCTGAGCTTGGTGACATTTCTGTTTCCTTGTTTTTGGTGTTTGCTATTGTGAGAAGCAGCTATTATAATTATTTTTCAGTTTTACTATGTTATTTAATACCTGAAGGATTTGCTTTGAAGCCTTCTTTCACAAAATGACTTACTTGGGATACGTTCATGAACAATACAGTTTGTTCTCACTTTAGGAACATATTTAGCAGTGCAGATACAAAAACACACTTATCCTCAATAATTAAGTGAAAACAGGACAGAAATAAGGATATGACTGCCCTCTTCCAATTAAAGCTAATTCAGGACAAGCAGTTGAATTACTCTTGAGTACTTTAGAAGAAGCAACTAATTAGAGCAAACAAGGCCTTCACTGAGCCACAAAAGACATTTGGATACTTGAAAAAAATGCTGGACTTGAACATATTGTGAGTTGTTTGCAACCAAGACTTTGTGTGATTCTGGTTGACAGAATTACTCAACTTTGATAGCTTATAGCCACTAGCTGCTTTCTGATTGGATGAAATGCCTACAAGGTAGGTTCTGTGGGTACATTGCTACTGGCAGAGTTGACAGGTTTACAGTATTCATAGCACCATAATCACCCGGGTCTATAGCCTTATGGAGACTGGTCCCAGCAATATTTTCTCAAAAGGGTAAAAATGCCAAGCCAGGATCTTACATTTTCTTGCCTAGTAACAATGACCTTGTTTACTTTATGGGCGTGTGAAATGTAAGCCTGCTTGGCTGGTGATGTGGTTCACTGAGTTGGCGCACCTATACTTGTCCATTGCTTGGATCTGCTTGAGAATGAAACATCACAGGAGGCATTTTAGCGAACAACTGATTTAGAAACTGGCAAGCTAACTGGTGGATGTCTTGAAAACTGCCAAACCGTTTCAGGTGGAGCAGGCAAAGAGGCCTTTCCAGGAGAAAGCCATGGCTTTGCCTGCCTCTCACTGGGGATGAGGGGACCAGTGACACTGGCATAGCAAATTTTGCCCCACCTATTACGTGCATTAAATGTCTCACAGGTGTAGTTTCACACACCTCTAATTATAATTTTGCACAACCCTACTTGACTTTGAGCCGAGGAGAAAAAGAAGAATTGCTGGAAAAGGTATGAGGAAATCCTTTCATCTTGACGTCGAAATATTGATAGATGTCTTCTTTTTGGCAACCACCTGGAGGTATTATAGAGGAAAATTGAAATTACCTTTTCTCTTTGTGATAGTCCTCCTATGATAGAGTGACATCTATATCTAAACGGGCTGTCCACCACCAATATTTTCAGGGTTGTTCTCTTCTTTTTGAGTTTATGGAAGGCAACTTGGGTGTTCAAAAATGGTTGATTGGCACTCTACAAAATTAGAAAGGTGATTTAACCATGGTTCCAAACCATGGTGCATAAGGCACTCCTTGGTTTGTGTAAGGTATGTAGCCGCAATGTAGCTGCTTATATTGCCATACATTTGGTGAATCTTGCTTTGATTCATGGGCCAAGGAAGGGCTCCCTGGTAGGGGTTTTAGGCACTGCCGTGGCGTCTAATAAAAGTATTAGTTATCTGTAAAATCACTCAGTGAAATGCATCCTGTGGTCTGAAGCAAATTGACAATATGGCATTTTGCCTTTTTCAAAGATAGATTATTTGCTTTTGGTTCAAATGTATGACTTTTGGTTAGAAGACTGTCAATTTCAGTGCTCACAAAAAAGTTGCTAGAAAAGTGTGAATTGTCATACCATCACAAGTTTTGTTTGGTGAAAAGTGATAATGACTTTGCTCCCAGTAATTTCCTCTTCCCTTAAAGTGGGTTCAACCATAGAGCTGGCATGCCCCCTAGTGGTTGCTTCTCTTTACATCTGCAAAGTGATTTACACTGGACATGTCAACTAATTTATCACCTGGCTGCAAAGGGAGCAGAATGACACAGACAGAACTGTCTCAGAGGGCACTACATAAACTGCAAGGGAAGTACAGGTTCAAAACTACAACCTTCTGCTGTACACAAATATGGTACAAGTCCTAGCTACCTCTAGGATATGGCACCTCCCAACTGGGAGTGTGTTGAGTTAGTGGATTTTGAATCCATGGAATTCTGTTAAACTTCCATGAGATTCAGTGAAATTCCATGGGGTGGATAGATCATATGGTGCTATTTTTTCAGCAGTGGTTTTCAAACAGAGGTACTGCTCTCTCTTCCTGCCCTGTTTAGAAATCACTGCTGCGAATACACCTCCACTCCTAACATACTCATCAGCAGTGGTTAATTAGTAAACAAAAAAAGTGCCTGGGCTCTTGTCAGGAGGAAGCTTCGAACAGCCTCCTGTCTCCTGTTAACACAGAAAACTACAAGTGGGGAGGATATGTGGCTTAGTGGCCAGAGCTGCCGACCAAGTTCGATTCTCAGCATCAGCTTAACATCCTGTAATTCTGGGCAAATCACTTAATCTCCCTGTGCCCACCAAACATTAATGCATCCTTAACTGGTGCTCAAGCACCGGTGTTGATGATTAAGTGAGGGATCTGAGCACCGGAAACCACTGGCTCAAATTAAGCACTGCTCTTCAGTAATTTCTGCAGAGTATCTAAGGGCACCGAGGGGTATGCACTGCGGAGTGATATGCATTGGTTCAGAAACAACTGCATACCACTCAGGCCATGCCCTGCAGTAATCAATGCAGACTATGTAAGGGTGCCCAGAGGTATGCACTGTAGTGCATACCCCTTGGCACCCTTACATACTCTGCAGATTACCGCAGAGTATGTAAGGGAGCAGAGGGGTATGCACTGCAGTGGTTTGGTCTAAACAGGGCTGCAAGAGGGCGCAGTCCCTAAGTGTTTAAAAACACTGCAGATTAAACTATATTCGGCAATGATTTTTAAACATAGAGGGACTGCTCCTTCTTCCAGCCGTATTTTAGAAACATAACCACTGCAAATTTAGTCCGCTGGCAGAGCGGCAGAATTTATCAGTAGTTCCGCATTCCAGGAGCAAGGTGAAATTATCAAATTCCTCTGGGAGAATTAAAAAATTCTGCCCAGGCCTGCTCTGACTTGCTGGCCAGGAACCTGTGGTAAGATCTACATCTCCTGATCATACAATGCTCCTTTATGAGACAAAAGCATGGAGGCCGATTTTTGAAGGTTCAGGATGACCCTTCAGGAGACTCTGGAACACTCGAAACCCACATTAAAGACATATAAAATATTCCGATTATAAGTCAACTGAACACATCATTCCAAGAAGTAAGCCTTAACTTAAATTTAATTCTAATCCCCTGATTCGCAAAGACATTTCTGTGAGTGGGTGGGACTTAATTCTGAAATTCCAGGGGAAGCCACACCCACTCATTGACATTACCTCAAAGCAGTTATATGCTTTATGTAACTCGACCTAGCACACTCAAATAGCCAGTGAAGAACTGTATAAAACTCTCTTAAATAAGTACATAAATAAATAAATATGTAAGAGTGGTGAGCTAAGCAGTTTCTTTTGTAAAGTTAATCTCAATAACAGCATTTTGCTCACAGTTAAAAAACAAAAGTGTGCGAATCTTCCTATAGTTTTACAGATCGTTAGGGAAAAGTGTCCCAATGCACTTTCTCTTAAAGGAGTGGAAATTGGTTTAACAGTTTTTCAAAATATCCCAATACAACAATCCTAATACCTATGTAAATATGTTTGGCCCAATTCAGGAAAAACATTTTAAGTAAGTAAAGTAGTACTCTAGGAGGACTGCTTCACATGCAGCAAAATGCAATTTACAACCTATGGCCAAACAGATCTACTTCTGCCTCTAGCTGTACAGAGATATCTAGGCGGTAATCTCCATACACGTAGCGATAGGATTTGTAAAATGAGTTAGAGGCAAGGGGGAGTGGTAGAAAATTGGAAATAATTACTATGCAATGGGTGGGATTAATGGATATTTAAGGAGGGGTTTAGGAAGTGAGGTGCTTACAAAAAAACAGATGCAGGCACTCCCACATAAGAATAAGACAAATGCTTCTCACAAATTAAGTTGTCTAATTCTACAACAGCTCTAATAGTGATAAAACAGGCTCAAATATACTTCAACACAGCCTTGGAGTAAGGTAAGCACCACACATGGCCAACATAGAGACAAAATATAACACTAACACCTCATAGGTAATAATGTTAAAATAATTACATTATTCTACATTTAAAATATAGATACATTTTTTAAAGTTAGTAATAATAATTATAATTAATTTTAAATGTCATTTTTCTTCACTTAAAAATATACCTAATTTAAAAATGATTTAGAGTTTGCCAGGCGACCTGCCATCCATATTGGCGGCGGGGGTCATTAACTCCACCACCCTGGCCAGACTACTGCCTCTCATGTTTAGAGATCTCTGCCAAGCTTAATAAATATGCCTATATTATCCAGAAATTAGATTACCAGTCCAAATCACCATGAACAACAGAAAATTATAAAATTATAAAATGTAACTTAACAAGCATGCATTCAGTTGTGACAGTCTCCACCCACTCATCTGAGTGGAGGCTTTAAAGTGTACATTTAGATTTAAATCTCTTCTTGGAAATGGTAAATAAAACATCAAAAGAGTGGTTATTTACACCTGGTGTGGGAGTATATCGACACATACAAACCTACATTTGTGAATCAGGCCCCACGTTAGAAAAATCAGTGATAATCTGAGATCAATAGTTTCACCCATAGTTGAATACTTTTTATTTTTAATTTTAGTCAAAAAAGATATTGTTGTATAACATTTCAAAAGTCTAAGGGGCATATTCACAGGGAGCTATTGCCAAATTAATGGCACTTTATCGCAGCCCGAGTCATGATACATTTACCCCCCCCCCATTCACAAGCTGGTGCTAACAGCCCACAGCACCAGTTTTCCTGCGATAGCAGCCGCAAAAAACATCACCACAGAGGACCCCCTCAACTATCACTAATGAGATGCAGAGTAGGCGTTCCCGTTCAAAAAGCTGTGACACACAACACTTCAACATTCACAACGACCAGCCAGATTGGCGATAAGAACACAAAACACGCAACAAGGGGCGTTAGCAGCAGGAAATTAGCACCTGCTCTGACCTGGTGTAAAGTTGGACCACAGACTGCACCACAAAAGGGAGCCCAGCCCACAGCCGCACCTGAAGACAAACAGATGCCATGGAGCAACTGAACATGCAGCACAGACACCACAGGGGGCCACAACACCCACCAATACCACACCCAGGACCACCCCTCCCTGGCATCCCCCGACCAAAGACATGACACATCAGCTACACCTAAACATGTACGAAATAATCCGCCTGATGTCGCACAATCACAACTGGTCAAGTGCATGTGTCTTCACAGAAATGAGCATCACACATTCACTTTCGAAGCAACCAATGAAACTTTATTGAAATGAACACAGAAATGAAATAAAGACACATGGCAGCTCCCCTCGGGACAATCTTAAGGTCACAGCCTGCAAGACAAAAAACATGATGAAAAGGTATGTCCTGCGCACATCAAAGGACAGAGAGAGAGCAAAGGAGAGAGGAGAGAGAGAGAGAGAGAGAAGAAGAGAGGGGGAGAGAGAGAAGAAGAGAGGAGGAGAGAGAGAAGAAGAGAGGGGGAGAGAGAGAGAGAGAGAAGAAGCGAGAGGGGAGAGAGAGAGAAGAAGAAGAGAGGGGGAAAGAGAGAGAAGAAGAATGGGGAGAGAGAGAGAGAAGAGAGAGAGGGAGAGAGAGAGAAGAAGAGAGGGGGAGAGAGAGAAGAAGAGAAGAAGAGAGGGGGAGAGAGAGAGAAGAAGAGAGGGGAGAGAGAGAGAGAGAGAGAGAGAGAAGAAGAAAGGGGGAGATAGAGAGAGAGTGCCACCCCTGCAAACCCAGGCCACACTGCTCACCTGCTTCCACCGGTGTGTCTCCAACCACTTGCAGGTATGTATAGCAGTAGACCAGGTCACACATCAGAGTCAGAGCTGTCATCTGAAACAGAGTCCAGATACATGACTGGCACAGTACACACACTTGCACAAGACAACTTCGCCCACCCGCTCATGCACACCCAGGCAGAGGCATCCCAGCCCCTCCTGCCGCCCATCGGAGCATGCCAACCCATGCACACCTGGGCCTCACTGCTCACCTTCTGCCACCGGCATATAGACAGCAGGTCCCACCACGTGCTGCTTCAAGCCACAAGCCCGCGGACATGGCACCCTCCACACCATGCAGCAACTCTGCGCAGACCTTGATTACACCATGGCATAGGACATACCAGGGCACCCGGCCACATCGCAGCCTGCACAACCACTCAATCCAATGGGCGCCACTAACTATGTGATCCCGGAAGTGAGGCCACTTGGCGGTAGGCCCACGCAGCCCGCTGGCTCGGCCTACACTGTGTGCCTGCAAGGCACACAAATCCTGAGCAGCCCGGACAGCTGGGACAGGGCATCATCGCAGGCTGCACACCCACTCAGCAGCTTAAGGTACCAATGACTCAGTGCACCCAAAGTCACAGTCCCCTTGCGGGGTGCCTGTGCCGTCTACAATGCAGCGTGTGCAAAAAACCCTGTTCAACACCAGTCACCGTTCCGTGGCCATCCGTAATGCAGCGTGTGCTCCAAACCCTGTTCAACCCCAGTCACCATCCCACGGCGGGGTGCCTGAGCCATCCGCAATGCAGCATGTGCCACAACCCCTGTTCAACCCCAGTCAGCGCCACGTGGTGGTAGGCCCATGCCGGCCTCAAGGCCTCGGGTCCGTCATACAGTCACCACTGGCAGAGGGGTATGTGATGTCATTGGCCCCTTATATTTGTGGAGTTCACATGGCCTGTGACGCCTGTGCCGGATGAGTATGGTATACTTGCAAACCTGCCCTCAGGGAGTGGCTGTGACATGCTGGCAACTAGACCAGTGACCTGCACACCACCAGTGAGTACGCCTGCGATGGGTAGCAATGAGGCTCCCCCATCGGAGCGTAAGTGGAGTGGTCTGGCCTGGCGTACACTGTACCAGCGCAGGGCCTGCAACAATGACGGGGGCTCTGAGAGTGGTTCAGTCAATGTCCAGACAAGAAAGTGGCAGATGCATGTGTCCCTGTTGTGGTGTCCATGGGACCCGTAACACATATTGCTATGTAGCCCCATTTGACTGGCATCCCACATCAAATGAGCATCATTGATGCAAGGGAAATCACTGACCCTACATTCATCCACACATACATACATTAATAATGAAAGACATGACATAGCAGTGCGTCCCTGGATGTTTATTGCACATCCAGTGCATTTCTGCAGTTGGGGCGGTACAGGGCAATGCTGAACACACTACACAAAATGGGCCCTTGGAGGGCCAGCCAGAGTCCGTCCGGGGATAAAAAGTACTGCGGAAGAGGAGGGGTGCAGTCTGCAGTCTGGTCGCTGTGTCATTGGTCATCAAACAGGATGTGGCAGTCCATGTCTTAGTCCAAGGTGAGCACATCTGTGTGAATCTAGGGTCAGTGGAAGATCATGAGGCCATGTCCAGGACCAAGCAGAAACAGGCTAGGTGGCAGAAATGAATGCTACTGAGTCCTTCTTATGACATGCACATCCATGTCCTCGTCCCCGGATGTGTGCACTGCCCCTCCTGGGGGTGTTGCTGTACCGGCTGCGGCACTGTGTGCCACTGACACATCAGGGGCTGGAGGTGGATTGTAGGCTGCACTGTGTGCCACTGATACATCAGGTGCCGGAGCGGATAGGACTGCCTCACCGGGAGGCAGAGACACACCAGTGGGCGGAAATGTGGATGGTGCGGGGGCAGCAGCATTCATCATCGCCACTCCTTGTGGCACCAATGCCATGATGAGGATCTGCAGGGCATGTTAGATCCCAGCTACATTCCGCTGATGTGCAGCGGTGGTTGCCATCCTTTCCGCCTCCATCCGCACCATGTCCTCCATGAGCCTCCACATGTGTGCCAGCTCACGGCTGGTTGACCTGGAGCCACTCTGAGCGGACAGGTGTTTTTCTCTCCATATCATGACTCCAGCGATGTCAGTGAGGGCCGTTGGAGACCATGGAGCGGGCCTACACACCCAAGGATGGCGTCAAGTTTGGTTGCCACGATGCCAAAGCCCAACTGCACCTGCTCTGTGGTCTTCCTCTGGCACTCCAGCATACAGTGTTGGAAGGCCATGTGTTGTTACTGGGGGTCTTGGGGGAGTGCAGAGGCTGTGGGTGCCTCCTGCTGGGTCCTTTGGGGAGTGGGTGGGGTCTCCTCAATGTAGCTGGGCTGCCCTGATCCTGGAGGTGAGTGGCGGATGAGGTCAATGATGTCTTGGATGGTTTGGGTGTCGATGCTGGTGTTGGCCTCCTCATCATAAGCAAAGAGTGGCTGGGACCACTGTTCCCTCAAACCTGGGCACCCCTATCTCATCTAAGTTCAGCTGCAAGTGCCTCCTGCCCTTGCTACTTTCTTTTGTTAAAAGGGCGCAGCTGCGGGACAGATTGTATGCCTTTGTGAAGGTATTCATGTTAATCGCAGTGCCCATCATGCGCTGCAATTAGCATGATTACTTTAACAAAGGCATACAATCTGCCCTGCAGGCGCGCCCTTTTAAAGAATGAAGGCAGCAATATTAAAGGACCACGATGTGCACTTTCAGGTGCAGCACATAATCTGGTCCGCTCTATTACCAAAAGAAATGCAAGTCTACAAGCACACGGGTGATTTCAGAATCACTACCTGCTACAGCTCCAAGAAACACAGGACTGCAGGGGTGTTTTTTTCTCCTATCCTTTGTCTTCCAGCTCTTTCCACGGTGCAGTGTACGGCAGCTCCTAGAAGTGGCTGACAGCTCCAGAAAAGAGGGGGAGGTGGGCGGCAGGTGCGAGAGGAGCCTAACAGCTGTAGTAGAATAAAAGTCTGCCGGCTCTGACAGATCAGTGAGAGGTTTATTTAAACAATTTCAGAGCAGGCATAGGTATGGCTAGAAAGCTCCAAGGGGTGGTAGGGGAAGACATTCTTGTGTGCATTGCACTCTTCTATAGTGCAGCCCTCCTCAGTTTCCTCACTCCACCCCAGACTGCCAATGCTTGGTAAAAGTTTGAGCTCTGGTGTAGGTAGTTTAGCCAGATCTCCCGTGTCAGCATCGTGCTTTCATTCCAGTGATTTGAATGGCCACCTCAGTGCAGTACGGGAGTTGTAGTACTTTACTTTGGCTTAAGAATGTTTTTAAAGGCATGGAAATGGTATTCTGTTGGAAGCAGCACATTTGCTCCCTTGATATAAGGAAGAGCACATGGCGTGCTTGGTGTTGGCAGCATGTATTGTATTGTTATTGCATTTATATAGCGCTTACTACCCATGAGGAGGCGTTGAAGCATGTAAGTTGATGCATCCTGTCACGTATATAAACAGGTCATGCCGTGTGTGTGTTTTTGATGAATGGTGTGGGCAGAGGATATAATTCCCAAGTGTCGGATATAAATGAACCAGGCCACACAGAACGCTTCAGATGGATTGGAGGATCGCAGAGGCTGTACACGCATGACGCCAGGATGAGACAGGGCATACGTGGAGCATGAGAAAGGGCTCGGACACACATAGGTTGACCATACGAGACGGGCCTTACCGGGGAGAGGGGCGAGTCGAGCACATGGGGCACAGTAGAGGAACTGAACAAAAAATTAGATGTAAAGGGATTATACGTGTGCACACAGGCACAGCTCGAACACCCAGAGGCTGTGCATCAGGATACTACGAACAGCGCAGGAGTTGGGGCACGTTTCAGAACTGTGCTGCACAAAATTTCAAACACCCCTGCCTGCAGGGGTGTGCAAACAAGATGCTAGCGCAGTAAAACAAGCATCTCGGTGTTCACAGCAAAGCGCTATGAAAGTGGGGCACCTTTATTTTAGTGTCAGCGCTGGTAAGTGACTAGACAATACCTGTGCGTGCTAATTACCATGGGTCAATGGCCAAATATACAGAGGTGGGGGAAAAAACATGGAAAATAAAATGAGCGTTTGGCCTATATCTGTCGACCCCGCTTACCTTTTCCCAAATGAATTCCACTTAAACACGATTTTATTGTTTCTCTCTGTGGTTGTAGCAAAGTGGGAGAGGGCCACGTGCTGATTAAACTATCACCCTATCAAGGCCGGCCTTAGGCATGTGCAAGCTGTGCACCTGCACAGGGCCGCCAAACCCCAGGGGCCGCCACGCCAATATATATCCTTAATATAATAATCCTCAGAGGATGGATACATATTTGCGTGGCGGTCCCAGTGGCAGGGATTTGGCGGCCTCCGGCTCTGTTCCACTTTCAAACACCCTGACCCCCCCCCCTCTTCACTGGCCTCCCCGGACCCCCTCTTCTGGGGCCCCCTACCTACGCTCCCTGCCCAGGGCCACCATGAGCCTAGAGCCACTCCTGACCCTATTTTCAAAGCCCTTAATCCCCTTCAGAGAATTCTGTTGAACAGGCAAGAAAAAACACATTACTGGTCGATCAATACAGGAAATGTTGTCCCTTTTTACTGGCAAGGGTGCTGCGTCTGCATCCACTGGCACAGGGTATCACCTTCTTCCATCTCCGCCCGGCAGATATCATAAAACCGCCCCCACAAACTCATTCAGCATTCCCATTGTATGTCATACACACTGATACAGATCTCCCCAGAACATTTGGTCCAGGTGGGGAGGTGGGACGTTCATTGTGTGTTTTTTTTAAAAACACCTCAGGTTTCTTGGAAGGCAGTGAGATAGGTATTGGAATCGAGTGCCCGCTGGAGAGAACGATATGTAAACTGCAGGAATTCTGGTCAGGCTGACCCAGCCTTTCATCTTTCCATGGATGAGAAAATGGTCGGACTTTGGTGGATTATTCTCAACATGTTTTATCTGTATTTACAAATTTCGTGAGGTAGAATCATGAAAGTATTGGCTTGTTTACTGTGTCAAAGATTCCATCTGAGCCCTCAACTTACGAGAACATGGAATAACAGATCTTGTGTAGATCCTAAAGTCATTAATGTTATTTAATGTTTTAAAAATATATGCCCTCAAGTCCCGGCATTTTATAAATCTTAGAGAAGATCTGAGTATGATTTTTAGGGTATGTAATCACTGTGAACTTCAGCGGCTAATCTATAGTGAATCTCTTGCCAATCCCCAAATCAGGATCTTAGTTACTTATGGTCAGCATCCTATGTCTGTTTTGAGCCTCACAGAGCAAACACAAGCCCCATACACCCATAAAACCTTTTATATGTACCCGGGGCTGTATTCGCTATTGTCCACACTGTCCAGGGTCTGTGCAAGGTGCACTCAGTTACAGAAGTCGCATGTCAGAATACTAACTACAGAAACCTTGTGCTATGAGAATATTGTCACAAAAATATTGACAACCAAACTACAAATGATATAAATGTATATTGGTAGGTTTAGATGTACTATACTTAACCCTACATCTATGTACCTTGAAGTTATGTACATGTCAGATACTTGTATATAATTACCTTGTTGATATATTGGTAGTTGACGCTATTCTGTTTTTGAAGCAGAATATTTAAAAGTCAACCAATCACTCAATCAGGGTTCTTGTAGAATGTGACTAATCACCCGTAAGGATCTCGAGGCGCTGGTGAGGGGGGGGGGGGGGGTCCGATCCCCCGACTCCAGCCACAGTCTCCACACTGAGGACTGTCAACACCAGCTCCTCCATGCCATCCAGCTTGAGCTGTGGGGTTGGGCCCCCACCTCCAGTCTGCATTGTTGGCTTCTAGTTGGCGGAGAGTTTCTCCTTAGTCCTCCACTTGATGTCATTCCATTGCCTCTTGACCTCGTCCATTGTCCTCTTGTTCTCACTGACGGCATTCACCTTGTCCACAATGTCCCGGCATATTCCATTTTTAGTGCCCAATGACAGGTTGGAGGTGACGAATAGTTGTTGATGGTGTTCCCTGACCTCCGTTACTATGATCCTGTTCACCTGCGGACTGAACTTTGTCTTCTTCTTCTTCTTGTCCTTGCCCTTCCCTGTCCCCGAGGTCCCGGGCTGGTCGTCCAGGGTGCTTGTGGGGTTGCACTCGTCCACTGCGCCCACTACGGCTGCCTCCATGGTGCTTGGGTGTTTGTCAGTTTGTGTTTGTTTGTTTTTTCATCTTTTTTTTTTATTTCACACATTTTTATTATTGGCAGTTTTCCAAAACAAATCATCAAATCAGAGGAACAATGAAAAATTAATCATGGCGACATACAAAAATTGAGAGTTTGGTAGGAAAAATACAGTGAGAATGAAGATAGCAACCTCATACCATATAATACAATAAAATACAATTAAAGGGGAGGGGGAAGAAATGATACAAACATTGGGAAAAAATATGCAGCAATAACAGAGCATATGCAATACAAGCAAAGGTGATACAATAATGGGCCATAAATACTAGGATACTAAGTAGTAGTCCTGGTGCGAGACGACCGGTGCTCGGAGGACAGCTGAGGATTGCATGGGACGCGGTAGACAAGAGCTTTGCTGCTTATCGCAGGATTGAGCCAGCAAACAAGACCCGCCCCGAGAAACAAAGCCTTTAAAACTACAGATACGGGACAATTGAAAAATACCTGCGAATCATGGACGGTTCGTCACAAATCAAATAGAAGACACAGTAGTGGACCACATTTTACTAAAGAATATACAAATCATAAGAAGTACAGTGGGGTACAAAGGTACCAGAAAGGTGGCTTCTAGAGGAAAAAAAAGAACGAAAAAATATGTAATGAACAGACCAAGATGATGGTTTGAACGTTTTACGCTAGAACACCTACGAAAGTAAAACCCTGTGTTATGTGAACAGGAGGTCTATACCAGCGGCAACCAACCAGTGCCCAAAAACAGGAGAGACTTATTATTTAGTCTTGACAAAGATGGTAAAGCATCAATAAAAACCATTGAAACGTGTTGATGCCCCTCTGCACGATCAAGGGACCAAAAACCTAGCCTGTAGACTGAGAATCAAACAAGTTCAGGACTTGGTTCTGTTTATGTCAAATCTCAAAACATGCAAAATTTAATGACAAGTTCCAAGTCTTTGTATGTCTCTCCCTTTTTCTTTGTATCCTCCAGTTTAACAATGTCAAACTGATTGTGTTTTTTAATTTCATGTGTATTAGAAATTGTATATTTATGAAACTGTTTATGAGATTTCAATGCAGGCGCACAATGAGTTGTTTTTAACAAAAATTGTATTTGTAAAGAAAATTTTAAAACAATAAATAATGAATTATATTGCTGTTGTATGAGTGTACTAGATAGCGAAGGGATCTAGTGGTCTTAATCGGGTTGGCCTAGACAACGATTTTGGTTGTTTAACGTAAATCGGCTAGCCAAGGGAAAATCTTTCTTCACAGACGCTAACCGTTAACCATGCTCCAAGCTATCCTACGTCTGCTGAGAGTTGTAGGAAAACGGTATAACTACTACGTCTCAGGATGAACAGTTACAGAACATAACTGGCATCTTCAGTGCCCCTAGTATTTAACATTCAAGTAAATTGAATGCAGTTTAACTTGGATTATTTTTCTCGTCTTCACGAGACGTTAGGGTCCGGCAGTTGATAATTGAGCACATTATTTAATATAGCCCTTGTGTATACTTGCAGGCATTTTGATACTTACAATTTGGTTGGAACGCGCTGAAACCCTCACGTTTGGATTATTCCTTGAAGTTACTGGAAGGTATGCGAGAGAGCATTCTTGTTTGGTATTTTGAATAACGTTGTGTTCCATAAATATTTATATGATCTCTGCAGACTGGTTATTTGCGAACACAGCTCCGAATATTGTGAAATAATAGTCCCTGAAGTGAAAGCCAACCTTGTTCATTGAACATATATTTGGAACTCATTGAGGTCAGTCATGTTGCAAGTTCATAAATGTTGCACATAAACAATGAAAGTATGTACTAGTTTCATTTTACTGCACACACCGTATATTAGATTCTAGTCCGCATTTATATTTATGCAGTAGTCATCGCTAGTTTTGTTTGCTAACTCTTGCAATGCTGAACCACCCTTGAGGATTACAGTATTATAGACATTTGCTTTTTATATGGTATTTAGCTTGACTTATTGTAGTAAGTCAAAGAAGCAGGGAGGATGAAACCACTATGATTCTGTATTATTTTCGTCCTGCCCAGGAGCTTGAGGACAAACAGACTTGGGTGTATAGTCAACATATAACGCTAGAAGATACATATTGGAATTCTGCGTCCAGGTAGTTTGTCCTGATTAGTTTGGTGTAACTTTTGGGTAGCAGGTTCACTCTGCGGTGTTGGTGGTACTAACTGAAGATGACCCTGAATATGTGATTTTATATCGGAGGAATGCATGCGAATACCGGGTTGTTTTTCTTTTCTTCATTTTTCTTTCATGACATGGATAACATACTAATCTATTTCTGGCACAAAGGGACGCATATCTTGTCATTTCTTTTCCCACTTTTATTCAGAGCATTCCAATTCATGGCTAATTCTGACGTGGGACCTATCCCATTTGTGTTATACTGATATGTCGATAAGCAATACAGACATACACACGGTTGAATTATTTTACAGGACATTTCCCCTGATGAAGGGAAGTGGAATTCCCAAAATGCATTGGGCTCCGGACTGCTTGAAATCAAGAAATTTGTAAATCTGATATTTAATTATTTATGGCACTGTATGACAGCATACTGACACAAATCATTCCATTAAGAAAAAAGCAATGTATGCAATATGTGTATATGAATATTATGTACTACACATAATAACGATGTAAATCTAAGTTCTTGTGTATTTATGATTTATTGAATTACTGAACGATACATTTCATGTATGAATCAATCAAGTAAACTGGAGTCATTTTTTTTAAATTGATTACAATAAAACAGAATGTTCATTAGGAACAGTGCACACCACCTGCAGGATGTATCCTGTGTATACTTTCATGTTAGTTATTGATTGTGCAGCCAACACAAGACAGTAGTGTAGCACCCCATAGGGAGAGTCTTGTTGAATTTTTCATAAAGTATTCATTAAAACAGTTAATTTCGAGTGCGCCACTGGTACACATTTAGCAGATTTTTTCCACCTGCGAGGGGTGTGCTGCAGGCCTGGCGCTGCTTGTCGCTGATTTCCTCATCGCTTTTTTGCCCATCGCAGGTTTTTTGGTGTTGTGGTTTGTGTTTTTGTCTCCATCGAGGTGGTTGAATCGCGGACATTGTCCGCAGTTTCTGCAGACTATCTCATGCTACCGCCGTGTTGTGAATTCCACGTTGCCACAGGAATAATTTTCCTGCGATAGGCTGCGATGTGGAAAGTTGCGTTACGCTAATCTTGTGGCAGTTATCACTCTTTCTTGTGAATCTACCCCTAAATGTAGTGTGTAACACATACTTCAGATTCTGCTTAATTTTGAGTAAAATCTCAGTACATTGCTAAAGTTTCTCCAGGTTTCAATTAATTAAAAACGTTGCATTGCAAATATAAGCAATTTTTTGTTAAACCGATTGATTGTTATTTTTCTACTTAATTATACTTCCTTCCTATATTTTACCTTATATTATATTTCGCTTATGTTTAGCCTATGGTCGCTCTAATTGAAATTCTTTGTATGATAATTACTAATTGTTTCTTCCTCCCCCTTTTTATGTTATGTTTTACTACATTCATATAAAATTGTACCGCTTTGTAGTTAATTAGTTGTTATTTAATGATAAGTCTTTTTAGGGGTACTCTATTCCATGCTCGTTTTGTAGTCATTGTTCATTATTTTATAAAATAATGATAACATATTTTGGAGATTAAATATAAGCAATTTTGAAACTCAGAATTCGAATTACATAAGTGAAACAATTTCGTGGTGCGTTTTTAAGTTACACCTCATCCTGAAATTCCTCAAAACAGGCAAGGCAATGAGATATAATTTTAGAAGGAGAAGTATGTTCATGGTATTATCATGAACTGTTCAGTTTGTCATGTTGTTTCTCATGTTGCACGGGTTAAAGGAGTTTCATCCACTTTAAAAATCCACGTTACTAAATAAGCCCAGTAGAAACCTGGAACTGACTTTATTTAAAGCGCTTTAATGGAGGCGCGTATGCACTGCTTGTCTTCCTGTCATTCTGTATTCTTCCCAGTTCCTGGGAAACATTTAGAAACCATGTATTCTTTTAGACATGTTAACCTTTTAGATTTTTTTCGCGCCTGCACATTAAAACACCTTGATATTACACTTGTTTGTTTAATTTGACAAAAGACTGGAAAATACAACAATTACATCTCCACAAAAACTGCAGTCTCCAAAGCTTATTTTCCGCTGAGAGTTGGCAAGACAGACGTTTTTGATTTGAAACTCCGGAGAACAAGCATCCTCAAGCTACCTTGTTTTCATGTTCAGAAAATAATTGCCCACAAGACTCAAAAAGAAAACAAGTTCATTTAAATTAAATCGTGTGAGAACATCTGGGAGGTATCGAGGACATTTCTTTTAAGTAAAGGTGAATTCATTAGCATGCATTCACAGTAATCTGTAATGCAAGGTATTATAATGATTAGTTAACCAAGGTTCAAAGTTAAGCTCTCCAAAGAGGAAAGTATGATTAACTACTTAAGAATAGCAGAATTTGCAGTAGACTCCCTAACTTTTCTGGACCGTTTAAGATCTTAGTGTGATATTTCTTAATTAAATTAAATCAGGGCCCTTTGCCTCTGTTTGTTAGATATTCACATAAAAACGTGTATTAGTCGACAATAGTTGATAAAAAGTGTGTTAATTGGCACCATGCATAACATACACCAGTTCTGGTGGTGACAATCATGACATTTAAAAAGATAAAATACAGTTAAACATTTTTCTTACTCCAAAACATTTTTCGACATCACACCTTCTCTGTGCCCACTGATACTGTTAAAACTAGTATGCAATTCCTTCAGAAGTCACCTGTGAGACTAACTTTGACTTTTAATTTACGACTAGCTACGGTCAAAAGTGGTCGTATATATATGGCAAAACGATTGTGAGTTCCTTTAATTTAAGAGCCTGGGAGTGTGCCACAGTATCGCCCAACACCAGTTATCCCCACCATCACCATCACATAACACATAACTATATTCCCACCCAGCACATCTCAGGAATATTTATTGTAATTTGATGGTCTTCACCATTACAGACCTTTCCTAGTGTTATGCCGTATTTATACGTGACAAAGCAGGTTCAATGAAGTTTTGCTACATATTTTACTCACACATGTTAAGAATACCTGTATATTGGGCGTTTATTCTTCAGACTATTTTACATACCCTGGTGTTTGATAAAAATGCTTATGTTGTTGGGGGCAATGTCATATATTCTGATGGTGTAACAGCAAATTCCTATGCTTGTTGAATATCAAATAATTTTTTTTATTTCTTTCTATGATTGTACATGTGGGAGCAATATTGTAATGATCTATTGTATCAAGTAGAGGGATGAAGGGCTCATTATTTAGAGAGGTCCTACGCCTATGCTCCTCCTAGAAAGAATAGGTTAACCATCAAGGTAGGAGTAGTTCCTCATTAGCAAAGGGATTGCAAGGTGGTGAAATCACAAAACTGGACAGTTTGGTCACAGGAGGACCAGAAGGTCAGATCTTCAAGCCCTCACACACTTTTTGGGTTGTCATGATTCATCATTGGGCGCTCCTTGTCTGGCCGGCGATGCCATGCTTGATGGGCCTGGGGGCTCTTAATCGGAGATCTTTTGATCTGTATATCCCATTTAATCAGATGTATTACTTTACTGGTTGAGTTCATGCCATGGAATTTGATAGTTCAAGCCGTTGGCCTGACCTTTCTATAACTCCTTGATTTAGGCATGAAACATGTCAACCTCACTTTATCAATAGCTGTCAAGGTTCATTGTTACTGAAGGATAGCACCACTATTTTTATTTAGTCCTGGTACCACTACCCCAAACATAAAAGAACATTTGGGTACCTGAATCTATTTTAGACACACTTCACTCTTTACTAGACAAACGTCTGCTCAGTCCCCTCTCAAGCATTCACCTAAACGGCCTATATGGATCAAACGATCTCTGAGAAAGAGCCCTGGTCCTCCTGTGACCAAACTGGCCACATTGATGGTTAGCCAATACTGTTTTGGGCCAGGTGTTAATGCATGGCTGTTGTTGTATGAGTTGGTACATATGTGCTCTTATACTGGGTTTGGAAAGTTAGTGTGGCATGTCTACTGGGGTGTGTTGGTCCAGATAGTGGCAATGACTATTGTACAACCCACATATCATGTGTGATTTTGGTATTTTTATTTCGTTGTCTGTGTATTTTATAATGAACTGTGTTGTGTTGTATATATTTACAATGGCTTAACTCATGCAATCATCCGTAAAACTAGCATTTACCTAACATAATAGTTTTGCCGTGTCAAACGATCGTGTAACACTTTGTGAATTGCAAAAAATAAAGCAGTACATTGAGGAATATTTCAAACTTAGAGACTCTTCAGAAAGAACGATTTCTCCTTCGTAAGTCAGCCTCTGCGTGCTGATAAGTTGTTACAATCACTTTCTAAATAGGTTTAACACACAGTGGACAGAATGGAAGTCATACCAATTGCAGCTTAATTAGTTCTGTAGAATCTCATACTCTTTGCTCTATTTTCTAGATCCCAGGTCATGAGAGGAGGACCATCTTTGTATTTAGAGATCCATGTATGACAGGTGTGATCTCTGTGCTGTAAATGTAGCCATCACCAAGATTGCTGCATGGAATCCTTTCTTGCAAGAACAACACTATTCTAATAGGCCTAACTGTAGAATGCAGGACTCTTCTTCTACATCTGTGGCATTCCAGACACACATCATGGGCACAAACATAAACGTCTTTCATCTCTCTTGGGAGGCCCAAAAAAGTGTGTGACCAGTGCCACCACCAGCAGCACGTGAGGAGAGAGTGCCGACATGGTCATATGCCATTGATATCAAAGCAAAGTGAGATAGGCCACAAAAGCCTTAGTTGGAAAGCAGAGGTAAATATTTGTTCACGAAGGACCCTAGGAAAGGCTTCATTTGACATTCTCAATTTAGGTTATCCCAGAACTAAGCATTAGTAATATTCATCTTGATGATGGTCTTTTGTCCAGATTAGTTTTGCTTGCTGTCAGCCCAGGTGTTAGATCTGATATCATTGGCGTGGTTTATCCCTAACTTTTTGCCTTAAGATCTCCTGTTTTGCAGACTTCGTTTTTGCTGGCCTTAAGACGTTGTGCACTTATAGCTAACCAGTGCTAAAGTGCTTGCAAACATGGTAATATTGGCTTATCCCTAATTGGCAAATTTAATTTCCTTTAACAGCCTGGGCACTACTTGTACCCAGGGCATGTAAATTAAATGCTACTAGTGGGCATGCAGTGCTGGTTATGCACCCACTTTGGTAACACTTTAAACATGTCTCAGGCCTGCCATTACAGAGTCTGTGTGTGCTGCTTAAACTGCCATTTCGACTTGGCAATAGACCTTTTACAAGGAGCAAACCTTCTAACTATAACATCTCTGAAACTTATATTATTTTTAAATATATTTTCGGGAAATCGCTTCAGGTGCGTGCTTCGTGAGCGCAGGGTGCACATATCCCATGTGACCTAAAAAAAAAGATTTCATTGGTTCATAACATTTCCCACTGTAACTATTGTAGGACCCCACCCATTTTAATCATTCTTGTAGGAACATCTTTAGAGAGAAATCTCTTTTCCTACAAGAATCCCTTTTGCTTGTTTTTGGGTGTTTTTCAAAAAATATCAAACAGAATGGAATCTGGACAGCAGCAGAGGCAGGAGGAAGTATCTTCTTAAGAAGAATTCTTGCAGGAGGCACCAAGTCCACAGAGGTCAGAATCTGTCATGTGGAAATTCTTCTCTTTTCCTTCTGGAGGGAAGAAAGTAAATGCGAGAAAGGTGAGGTGCTAAATTTGTGACCGAGTTCTGTCAAGAGGCAGTGAAAAAAAATACTCTTGTAGCACTGCTCCTATGTACAAGCATCTCCGGCCCACACATCCTCTCAATCTTGCTCGGGAGGAAACGAGGCAAGCTGCTTTGAAAACCTCACTTGCTGTGGCAAGAACGTCTCTGTACTGGGGTGAATGTATGATATTGTTCTGCATTCTGCCCATCAACTGTTGTTTTTGCATTTGCCACCCCTAGTGGGACAGGTATTCTCAGACGTGAGTCCTGTGCTCTCCATGCCGCTGGAATCAAGCTATTCTGGCTGATGAGGGCTGAAAGCCTGAAACCAGTCCTAGGATGCTTCTTTCCAGTTTAGGGAGGACCTGGCTTGGCAGTTCGGGTGAACTGTTCCCATGGGGCCATGGGTCAAGACTGATTATCATGTGGCTGGGTTCAAACTGGAATGGCTTGGTGAGCAAAAAAACAATGGATTTAGGCCCAGATATCTGTACTAGGGTCAATGTATGACATTGTTCTGCATTCTGTCCATCAACTGTTGTTTTTGCATTTGTCACCCCGATTGGGATGGGTATGCTCAGACGTGAGTCCTGTGCTCTCCATGCCACTGGAATCAAGCTATCCTGGCTGATGAGGGCTGAAAGCCCGATACCGGTCCTAGGATGCTTGTTTCCAGTCCAGGGAGGACCTGGATTGGCAGTATTGGCTGGACTGTTCCCATGGGGCTCAAGGTCAAGACTGATTTGCACATGGCTGGGTTCAAACTGAAATGGCATGGTGAGCAAAAAAACAATGGATTTAGGCCCTGATCTTTGTACTGGGGTGAATGTATGACATTGTTCTGCATTCTGTCCATCAACTGTTGTTTGTGCATTTGTCACCCCGAGTGGGACGGGTATGCTCAGACGGGAGTCCAGTGCTCTCTATGCCACTGGAATCAAGCTATCCTGACTGCTGAGGGCTGAAAGTCTGAAACCAGTTCTAGAATGCTTGTTTCCAGGTTAGGGAGGACCTGGCTTGGCAGTTCAGGCTGAACTGTTCCCATGGGGCCAAGGGTCAAGACTGATTATTGTATGTCTGGGTTCAAACTGGAATGACATGGTGAGCAAAAAAAACAATGGATTAAGGCCCAGATCTCTGTATTGAGGTGAATGTATGACATTGTTCTGCATTCTGTTCTTCAACTGTTGTTTGGCCATTTGTCACCCCGAGTGGGACGGGTATGCTCAGACGTGAGTCTCGTGCTCTCCATGCCACTGGAATCAAGCTATCCTGGCTGATGAGGGCTGAAAGCCCGAAACCAGTCCTAGGATGCTTGTTTCCACTTTAGGAGGACCTGGCTTGGCAGTTCGGGCTGAACTGTTCCCATGGGACCAAGGGTCAAGACTGATTTGCATATGGCTGGGTTCAAACTGGAATGGCATGGTGAATAAAAAAACAATGGATTTAGGCCCAGATCTCTGTACTGGGGTGAATGTATGACATTGAACTGCATTCTGTCCATCAACTGTTGTTTTTGCATTTGTCACCCCGAGTGGGACGGGTATGTCAGACGTGAGTCCTGTGATCTCCATGCCACTGGAATCAAGCTATCCTGGCTGATGAGGGCTGAAAGCCCGATACAGTTCCTAGGATGCTTGTTTCCAGTCCAGGTAGGACCTGAATTGGCAGTTTGGGCTACTCTGTTGCCATGGGGCACAGGGTCAATACTGATTTGCATATGGCTGGGTTTAAACTGGAATGGCATGGTGAGCAAAACGAACAATGGATTTAGGCCCAGATATCTGTACTGGGGTGAATGTATGACATTGTTCTGCATTCTGTCCATCAACTGTTGTTTTAGCATTTGTCACCCCGAGTGGCACGGGTATGCTCAGACCTGAGTCCCGTGCTCTCCATGCCTCTGGAATCAAGCTATCCTGGCTGACGAGGGCTGGAAGCCCAAAACCAGTCCTAGGATGCTTGTTTCCAGTTTATGGAGGACCTGGCTTGGCAGTTCAGGCTGCACTGTTCCCATGGGGCCAAGGGTCAAGACTGATTATCATATAGTTGGGTTCAAACTGGAATGGCATGGTGAGCAAAAAAACTATGGATGTAGGCCCAGATCTCTGTACTGGGGTGAATGTATGACATTGTTCTGCTTTCTGTCCATCAACTGTTGTTTTTGCATTTGTCACCCTGAGTGGGACGGGTATACTCAGACATGAGTCCTGTGTTCTCCACGCCACTCTAATCAAGCTATCCAGGCTGATGAGGGCTGAAAGCCCGGAACCGGTCCTAGGATGCCTGTTTCCAGTCCAGGGAGGACCTGGCTTGGCAGTTAGGGCTGGACTGTGCCCATGGGGCACAGGGTCCAGACTGATTTACATACGGCTGGGTTCACACTGGAATGGCATGGTGAGCAAAAAAACGATGGATTTAGGCCCAGATCTCTGTACTGGGATGAATCTATGACATTGTTCTGCATTCTGTCCGTCAACTGTTGTTTGTGCATTTGTCACCCCGAGTGGGAAGGGTATGCTCAGACGTGAGTCTCGTGCTCTCCATGCCACTGGAATCAAGCTATTCTGGCTGATGAGGGTTGAAAGCCTGAAACCAATCCTAGGATGCTTGTTTCCAGTTTAGGGAGGACCAGGCTTGGCAGTTCGGGTGAACTGTTCCCATGGGGCCATGGGTCAAGACTGATTATCATATGGCTGGTTTCAAACTGGAATGGCTTGGTGAGCAAAAAAACAATGGATTTAGGCCCAGATCTCTGTACTAGGGTCAATGTATGACATTGTTCTGCATTCTGTCTATCAACTGTTGTTTTTGCATTTGTCACCCCGATTGGGATGGGTATGCTCAGACGTGAGTCCTGTGCTCTCCATGCCACTGGAATCAAGCTATCCTGGCTGATGAGGGCTGAAAGCCCGATACCGGTCCTAGGATGCTTGTTTCCAGTCCAGGGATGACCTGGATTGGCAGTTTGGGCTGGACTGTTCCCATGGGGCTCAAGGTCAAGACTGATTTGCACATGGCTGGGTTCAAACTGGAATGGCATGGTGAGAAAAAACAACAATGGATTTAGGCCCAGATCTCTGTACTGGGATGATCCTATGACATCGTTCTGCATTGTGTCCGTCAACTGTTGTTTGTGCATTTGTCACCCCGAGTGGGACGGGTATGCTCCGACGTGAGTCCTGTGCTCTCCACGCCCCTGGAATCAAGCTATCATGGCTGATGAGGGCTGAAAGTCCGGAACCGGTCCAAGGATGCATGTTTCCAGTCCAGGGAGAACCTGGCTTGGCAGTTCGGGCAGGACTGTTCCCATGGGGCACCAGGTCAAGATTGATTTGCATATGGCTGGGTTCAAAGTGTAATGGCATGGTGACCAAAAAAACTATGTATTTAGGCCCAGATCTCAGTACTGGGGTGAATGTTTGATATTGTTCTGCATTCTGTCCATCAACTGTTGTTTTTGCATTTTTCACCCGAGTTGGATGAGTATGCTCAGACGTGAGTCCTGTGCTCTCCATGCCACTGGAATCCAGCTATCCTGGCTAATGAGGGCTAAAAAACCCAAAACGGTCCTAGGATGCTTGTTTCCAGTCCAGAGAGGACCTGACTTGGCAGTTCGGGTTGGACTGTTCCAATGGGGCACAAGGTCAAGACTAATTTGCATATGGCTGGGTTCAAACTGGAATGGCATGGTGAGCAAAAAAACGATGGATTTAGGTCCTGATCTCTGTACTGGGATGATTCTATGACATTGTTCTGCATTCTGTCGGTCAACTGTTGTTTTTGCATTTGTCACCCTGAGTGGGACGGGTATGCTCATACGTGAGTCCTGTGATCTCAATGCCATTGGAATCAAGCTATCCTGGCTGATGAGGGCTGAAAGTCTGAACCAGTCTTAGGATGCTTGTTTCCAGTAGAGGGAGGACCTGCATTGGCAGTTTGGGCTGGACTGTTCCCATGGGGCACAGCGTTAAGACTGATTTGCATATGGCTGGGTTCAAACTGGAATGGCATGGTGAGCAAAAAAACGATGGATGTAGGCCCAGATATCTGTACTGGGGTGAATGTATGACATTGTTCAGCATTCTGTCCATCAACTGTTGTTTTTACATTTGTCACCCTGAGTGGGATGGGTATGCTCACACGTGAGTCCCCCTGCTCTCTATGCCACCGGAATCAAGCTATCCTGGCTGATGAGGGCTGAAAGCCCGATACAGTTCCTAGGATGCTTGTTTCCAGTCCAGGGAGGACCTGGCTTGGCATTTCGGGCTGGACTGTTCCCATGGGGCATCGGGTCAAGACTGATTTGCATATGGCTGGATCAAACTGGAATGGCATGGTGAGCAAAAAAACAATGGATTTAGGCCTAGATCTCTGTACTGGGGTGAAAGTTTGACATTGTTCTGCATTCTGTCCATCAACTGTTGTTTTTGCATTTGCCACCCCTAGTGGGACAGGTATTCTCAGACGTGAGTCCTGTGCTCTCCATGCCGCTGGAATCAAGCTATCCTGGCTGATGAGGGCTGAAAGCCCAAAACCGGTCCTATGATGCTGGTTTCCAGTCCAGGGAGGACCTTGCTTGGCAGTTCGGGCTGGACTGTTCATATGGGGCACATGGTCAAGTCTGATTTGCATATGGCTAGGTTCAAACTGGAATGGCATGGTGAGCAACAAACCAATGGATTTAGGCTCAGATCTCTGTACTGGGGTGAAAGTATGACATTGTTCTGCATTCTGTCCATCAACTGTTGTTTTAGCATTTGTCACCCTGAGTGGAACGAGTATGCTCAGTTGTGAGTCCCGTGCTCTCCATGCCACTAGAATCAAGCTATCCTGGCTGATGAGAGCTGAAAGCCCGAAACCGGTCCTAGGATGCTTGTTTCCACTCCATGGAGGACCTGACTTTGCAGTTCATGCCAGACTCTTCCCATGAGGCACCGGCTCAAGACTGATTTGCATATGGCTGGGTTCAAACTGGAATGGCATGGTGAGCGAAAAAATTATGGATTTAGGCCCAGATCTCTGTACTGGGGTGAATGTTTGACATTGTTCTGGATTCTGTCCATCAACTGTTGTTTTTGCATTTGTCACCCTGAGTGGGACGAGTATGCTCAGATGTGAGTCCTGTGCTCTCCATGCCACTGGAATCAAGCTATCCTGGCTAATTAGGGCTGAAAGCCCGAAACCTGGTAATAGGATGCTTGTTTCCAGTACAGGGAGGACCTGGCTTGGCACTTTGGGCTGGACTGTTCTTATGGGGCACAGGGTCAAGACTGATTTGCATATGGCTGGGTTCAAACTGGAATGGCATGGTGAGCCAAAAGAACAATGGATTTAGGCCCAGATATCTGTACTGGATTAAATGTATGACATTGTTCTGCATTGTGTGCATCAACTGTTGTTTTAGCATTTGTCACCCCGAGTGGGACGGGTATGCTCAGACGTGAGTCCCGTGCTCTCCATGCCTCTGGAATCAAGCTATCCTGGCGGATGAGGGCTGAAAGCCCAAAGCCAGTCCTAGGATGCTTGTTTCCAGTTTAGGGAGGATCTGGCTTGGCAGTTGGAGCTGAACTGTTTCCATGGGGCAAAGGGTCAAGACTGATTATAATATGGCTGGGTTCAAACTGGAATGGCATGGTGAGCAAAAAACAATGAATTTAGTCCCAGATATCTGTACTGGGGTGAATGTATGACATTGTTCTGCATTCTGTCCATCAACTGTTGTTTCACCATTTGTCACCCCGAGTGGGACGGGTATGCTCAGACGTGAGTCCTGTGCTCTCCATGCCACTGGAATCAAGCTATCCTGGCTGATGAGGGCTGAAAGCCCGAAACCAGTCCTAGGATGCCTGTTTCCAGTTTAGGGAGGACCTGGCTTGGCAGTTCGGGCTGAACTGTTCCCATGGGGCCAAGGGTCAAGACTTATTATCATATGGCTGGGTTCAAATTGGAATGGCGAGCAAAAAATCAACGGATTTAGGCCCAGATCTTTGTACTGGGGTGAATGTATGACATTGTCCTGCATTCTGTCCATCAACTGTTGTTTTAGCATTTGTCACCCCGAGTGGGATGGGTACGCTCCAACGTTAGTTCCGTGCTCTCCATGCCACTGGAATCAAGCTATCCTGGCTGATGAGGGCTGAAAGCCCGATACCTGTCCTAGGATGCTTGTTTCGAGTCAAGGGAGGACCTGGATTGGCAGTTTGTGCTGGACTGTTCCCATGGGGCAAAGGGTCAAGACTGATTTGCATATGACTGGGTTCAAACTGGAATGGCATGGTGAGCAAAAAAACAATGGATTTAGGCCCAGATCTCTGTACTGGGGTGACTGTATGACATTGTTCTGCATTCTGCCCATCAACTGTTGTTTTAGCATTTGTCACACCGAGTGTGACGGGTATGCTCAGATGTGAGTTCCGTGCTCTCCATGCCACTGGAATCAAGCTATCCTGGCTGATAAGGGCTGAATACCCGATACCGGTACTAGGATGCTTGTTTCCAGTCCAGGGAGGACCTGGATTAGCAGTTTGGGCTCGACTGTTCCATGGGGCACGGGGTCAAGACTGATTTGTATATGGCTGGGTTCAAACTGAAATGGCATGGTGAGCAAAAAAACAATGGATTTAGGCCCTGATCTTTGTACTGGGGTGAATGTATGACATTGTTCTGCATTCTGTCCATCAACTGTTGTTTTAGCATTTGTCACCTCGAGTGGGACGGGTATGCTCAGACGTGAGTCCTGTGCTCTTCATGCCACTGGAATCAAGCTATCCTGGCTGATGAGGGCTGAAAGCCCGACACCTGTCCTAGGATGCTTGTTTCCAGTTTAGGGAGGACCTGGCTTGGCAGTTGGAGCTGAACTGTTCCCATGGGGCCAAGGGTCAAGACTGATTATCATATTGCTGGGTTCAAACTGGAATGGCATGGTGAGCAAAAAAACAATGGATTTAGGCCCAGATCTCTGTACTGGGGTGAATGTATGACATTGTTCTGCATTCTGTCCATCAACTGTTGCTTTTGCATTTGTCACCCCCGAGTGGGACGGGTATGCTCAGACGTGAGTCCCATGCTCTCCATGCCACTGGAATCAAGCTATCCTAGCTGATAAGGGCTGAAAGCCCGATACTGGTCCTAGGATGCTTGTTTCCAGTCCAGGGAGGACCTGGATTGGCAGTTTGGGCTGGACTGTTCCTACGGGGCACAGGGTCAAGACTGATTTGCATATGGCTGGGTTCAAACTGTAATGGCATGGCGAGCAAAAAAAAACAATGGATTTAGGCCCAGATCTCTGTACTGGGGTGAATGTATGACATTGTTCTGCATTCGGTCCATCAACTGTTGTTTTAGCATGTGTCACCCCGAGTGGGACGGGTATGCTCAGATGTGTGTTCTGTGCTCTCCATGCCACTGGAATCAAGCTATCCTGGCAGATGAGGGCTGAAAGCCCGATACCGGTCCTAGGATGCGTGTTTCCAGTTCAGGGAGGACCTGGATTGCACTTTGGGCTGGACTGTTCTCATGGGGAACAGGGTCAAGACTGATTTGCATATGGCTGGGTTCAAACTGGAATGGCATGATAAGCAAAAAAAACAATGGATTTAGCCCCAGATCTCTGTACTGGGGTGAATGTATGACATTGTTCTGCATTCTGTCCATCAACTGTTGTTTCACCATTTGTCACCCCGAGTGGGACGGGTATGCTCAGACGTGAGTCCTGTGCTCTCCATGCCACTGGAATCAAGCTATCCTGGCTGATGAGGGCTGAAAGCCCGAAACCAGTCCTAGGATGCTTGTTTCCAGTTTAGGGAGGACCTGGCTTGGCAGTTCGGGCTGAACTGTTCCCACCCGACATCGCCTGGTTCCAATCTGGTTTCACGGTAGTCACTGGCTAGTGGCTTTGAACATTGTCCCCTTTGCTTTCAGGTCTTCACATCTTCAGATCCACCCTTGGATCCACCGGAACTCTTCACCTCGAGCCGCCTGCAGCATCTTCAGCTCCAAGCACCATCGACCAGCGTGACGAAACCCGACACTACTTCGACCCTGTGCACCCGCTTCCTGTGGGTGAGGTAACTCAGCTCGCCGGTGTTCCTACACTGGTACACATCTCAAGGGCCTGTGTCTTAAGTTTCAGCGTTCTAGGTCACTCGGAAGGTTCCTAACTATCTAACTTTGTACTTTTTACGCACCATAGACTTTGCATTGGAAAGTGCGTGCACTTTGAACACTGCACCCGAGTCCCGCGGGCCTTTCCCGACTTAGTCACTGCTAGTCTCGAATAGCTCCAGCGATTCCCAAGGCCCTAGGCCTGTTCCCATTCCGATTGGTATCTCTTATACCACTTTCTTAGTATATGGTTTAGGTGGCCCCTAGGGCTCATCCATATTGTGCAACTTTTGTGTATTTTAGACTGTCTTGTGATTTAACGCTTGTGCTTCTGTGCTCATAAAGAGTCCAGGGGATTTTATAGTTAATAAATCAATATATATTTTCAATATATATCTGTGTGGTGTCCTTTCACTTGGTATTCAAGGGGGTTGTGTATGGTAATACAGCTGGCTTCACATGCCTTTCAGAGTTTAGCCTAAGACTGCTTTGTCCACGTTACCACTAGGATAACTGGTCTACAAGGTTGAATTACAACCAATCATCATAAGGGTTGCTTGGCATGGTACAAAGTGATCACTAAGAATTAGTGAGCATTATATACCAGGCCAACTTCTCACAGGCTACATCTGGGTGATATTTGTGCTACATCTGGGCTCTTTTGTCTCTGGTGGCCATCTTGCGAAATTTATTTGTTATGAAGTTTCCTAATTTCCTCATTTACTGCTGTCTCCTCAGTAGGAAATGCTTTCAGTTTTTTACTTTGATTTCATCAAGAAGGTATTCAGATATGTCACACATTTGCCATAAATTCTGAATGTTAGCACTCTAGTTGCTCATTAGATCACTGTAGTAAAGCTACTGCTCACCACTGAAGTCTGCTGCTGGTATTACAAGTGCATGTTTCAGTCTGCATTCCAGAATTTTTTTATGAAATAAAAGAGGATTTGAGAAGTCACTCATTTTTCTTTCTTCAGCACTAATCATACTTTCTATGGCAAAATGAACCCCCTCATTGTGTTCCTTTTTAACCCCTTCGATGCTCATGACGAGCTCAGCTCGTCATGGGGCACAGTGGAGCTGTGCTGATGACGAGCTGAGCTCGTCATGAATAGTAGGAATGATCCTCATGCAGCACAGGAGGGGAAAATGCACAGCAGCCATGTGGTTAAATTAAATGCTTCAAGTGTTACCAGTTTATTCCAAACAAGATGGCTTCAGGTGTGCCATGCTTTTGTCATAAGTAAGACAGTAAGCGCTCTAGTTGTTCTTAAGAACACTCTGGGACATTCTGTCATTGAGCTATACGTGGGCTACATCTGTATGATATGTGTGTTACATTTGGGCTCTTTTGTCTCTGGTGGCCATCTTGGAAGACTTATTTGTTATTAAGTTTCCTAATGTCCTTATTTACTGCAGTCTCCTCAGTAGGATATACTTTCAGTTTTTAGGTTTCGCCTACGCAGCGCATGCGCTGCATAGGAAAAAGACCTATAGAACTTGCTTCGGCTTTTCAGCCAAAAACATGCACAAATTGCATTCCTTTAAATGACAATGTGTGCACGTTTGGCGATTCCCTTGTGGGAGCCAGTTTTGGCAATATATGTTTGCTTGCTCCCGCAAGGGAATCAATGTGTGTTGTCTCGCACACCCGCCATCCCTCCCACTACAGTACTGTTACACTTTTGTGGCCGCGGGGCCGCGTTTGTGTTTCAGCGCTTGTTTCATTAAAGGGTGTGCCTAAAAGGGTCTTGGCTCACTCCAGAATTAAAATTGCAACTGTACTTCTCTGCATCCCAGAGCCAGGCAGAGGTTTGGCTCCAGTGGGTTTGGAGCCGTTCTTAGCTCACCCGCCTCTGCTTGAATCAACACCCTCAGGTATTCAGGAAATGACGTTAATGTTCCGTGTTTGGCAAGGCAGCCGCTGGGTGCCTCCTTCTCGGTGCTTGTTTGGTCGGGAAGAGCCCCAGAGGCCTCGGTCCTGTCTGCTCTGTTTCTTCTTCCCTGGCTTCCGCGCAGGCTTCGGCGGGAACCCTGGAGTGTTCGCGCCCACCACGTGGCGCTTTCTCCTGGCCATTTGTAACTAATGTGGCCTAGAAGGGCTGCCTTGGATTAACGAAGCTCAGTACCCCTTACAACAAGGCTACATTCCTTGTTGGGTATGCCTTGTTTTGTTACCAGGTTTTTATAAAAACTATTAATTGGCCCCTTCTTACCACTTTGGCTGTAGACATGCGGTACTGAGGTTTGGATTTGCTCTCAAAAGAGCTTAGGAATCCAAAATATTTCTTGTTTTACACTGTACAGCAGGAGAAGCGTTTTCCCAAGTATTCTCTAAGCCCAAAAGCACCTGGAGTCTCTCTAGTGCTTCCTTGTGCGCACCGGCCTCCAGGCACGCCTCTGACCTCAAGGCCCAGAGTTGTCACACTAACGGAGCTTTCAGTTTTCCAGGTCAGCTCCATCTATGACTGACTCATGGAGGGTAAGTGTTTGTGCTTCAAATTCTGTGATGAACAGTCACTTCTTCACCATTGGAAAATGAAGACTACTAGTCCCAGAAAATCTGGACTGGACCAGGGAAGCTGGAGGGCTCCTCATGAAGAGTTGTCAGTTCTCAGGCCTTTGGCCTGGCGGCTTCCGGCAGCCAGCTCTAGCTTCATGAGTGCAGAAGCGCTCCCTGTGTCTTACATAAAGGTCAGGAGTAAAGGTCGCCCGGGGTAGGTTGCGGCCTCGGCGGTGCCGGAGACTGGTCTCTGCCCCGTGTTAGCAGAGCCCTGGCTCCAGGGGTGTTTGTTCAAGTGGCGCTGTGGGACGAGGTGCAGCCAAGAGTTTACAGCAGCAGGAATGTGCTGGTTAACAGTTTCTCTCAGCAGCCCTCCTCTGCACTGACACGCACACAGCAGACATTGTTACCAAAGCACTGCCAGTGAGCCCGGGGCCTGCTCCAGTGGCCCGGCCCAGCCGGGACTGCAGATCCCAGGACTTTTTCATACAATAAACTTGGTGGTAGTGTTTCTCACCCAGAGAAAACGTCCGCACCTTCTGTTGGAGGTATTCTCACTGGATACGTTATGCGTGAGGTATAGAAAGAGGTGCACTGAGAACTTGATAAGACACCCACCACCAGGGGTGTATGAGCAATGGAATGGTGAGCAAAAAAACGATGGATTTAGGCCCAGATCTCTGTACTGGGATGAATCTATGACATTGTTCTGCATTCTGTCCGTCAACTGTTGTTTGTGCATTTGTCACCCCGAGTGGGAAGGGTATGCTCAGACGTGAGTCTCGTGCTCTCCATGCCACTGGAATCAAGCTATTCTGGCTGATGAGGGTTGAAAGCCTGAAACCAATCCTAGGATGCTTGTTTCCAGTTTAGGGAGGACCAGGCTTGGCAGTTCGGGTGAACTGTTCCCATGGGGCCATGGGTCAAGACTGATTATCATATGGCTGGTTTCAAACTGGAATGGCTTGGTGAGCAAAAAAACGATGGGTTTAGGCCCAGATCTCTGTACTGGGGTGAATGTATGACATTGTCCTGCATTCTGTCCATCAACTGTTGTTTTAGCATTTGTCACCCCGAGTGGGATGGGTACGCTCCAACGTTAGTTCTGGGCTCCCCATGCCACTGGATCAAGCTATCCTGGCTGATGAGGGCTGAAAGCCCGATACCTGTCCTAGGATGCTTGTTTCGAGTCAAGGGAGGACCTGGATTGGCAGTTTGTGCTGGACTGTTCCCATGGGGCACAGGGTCAAGACTGATTTGCATATGGCTGGGTTCAAATTGGAATGGCGAGCAAAAAATCAACGGATTTAGGCCCAGATCTTTGTACTCCGGTGAATGTATGACATTGTCCAGCATTCTGTCCATCAACTGTTGTTTTAGCATTTGTCACCCCGAGTGGGATGGGTACGCTCCAACGTTAGTTCCGTGCTCCCCATGCCACTGGAATCAAGCTATCCTGGCTGATGAGGGCTGAAAGCCCGATACCTGTCCTAGGATGCTTGTTTCGAGTCAAGGGAGGACCTGGATTGGCAGTTTGTGCTGGACTGTTCCCATGGGGCACAGGGTCAAGACTTATTTGCATATGGCTGGGTTCAAACTGGAATGGCATGGTGAGCAAAAAAACGATGGGTTTAGGCCCAGATCTCTGTACTGGGGTGAATGTATGACATTGTCCTGCATTCTGTCCATCAACTGTTGTTTTAGCATTTGTCACCCCGAGTGGGATGGGTACGCTCCAACATTAGTTCTGTGCTCCCCATGCCACTGGATCAAGCTATCCTGGCTGATGGGGGCTGAAAGCCCGATACCTGTCCTAGGATGCTTGTTTCGAGTCAAGGGAGGACCTGGATTGGCAGTTTGTGCTGGACTGTTCCCATGGGGCAAAGGGTCAAGACTGATTTGCATATGGCTGGGTTCAAACTGGAATGGCATGGTGAGCAAAAAAACAATGGATTTAGGCCCAGATCTCTGTACTGGGGTGACTGTATGACATTGTTCTGCATTCTGCCCATCAACTGTTGTTTTAGTATTTGTCACACCGAGTGTGACGGGTATGCTCAGATGTGAGTTCCGTGCTCTCCATGCCACTGGAATCAAGCTATCCTGACTGATAAGGGCTGAATACCCGATACCGGTACTAGGATGCTTGTTTCCAGTCCAGGGAGGACCTGGATTAGCAGTTTGGGCTCGACTGTTCCATGGGGCACGGGGTCAAGACTGATTTGTATATGGCTGGGTTCAAACTGAAATGGCATGGTGAGCAAAAAAACAATGGATTTAGGCCCTGATCTTTGTACTGGGGTGAATGTATGACATTGTTCTGCATTCTGTCCATCAACTGTTGTTTTAGCATTTGTCACCTCGAGTGGGACGGGTATGCTCAGACGTGAGTCCTGTGCTCTTCATGCCACTGGAATCAAGCTATCCTGGCTGATGAGGGCTGAAAGCCCGACACCTGTCCTAGGATGCTTGTTTCCAGTTTAGGGAGGACCGGGCTTGGCAGTTGGAGCTGAACTGTTCCCATGGGGCCAAGGGTCAAGACTGATTATCATATTGCTGGGTTCAAACTGGAATGGCATGGTGAGCAAAAAAACAATGGATTTAGGCCCAGATCTCTGTACTGGGGTGAATGTATGACATTGTTCTGCATTCTGTCCATCAACTGTTGCTTTTGCATTTGTCACCCCCGAGTGGGACGGGTATGCTCAGACGTGAGACCCATGCTCTCCATGCCACTGGAATCAAGCTATCCTAGCTGATAAGGGCTGAAAGCCCGATACTGGTCCTAGGATGCTTGTTTCCAGTCCAGGGAGGACCTGGATTGGCAGTTTGGGCTGGACTGTTCCTACGGGGCACAGGGTCAAGACTGATTTGCATATGGCTGGGTTCAAACTGTAATGGCATGGCGAGCAAAAAAAAACAATGGATTTAGGCCCAGATCTCTGTACTGGGGTGAATGTATGACATTGTTCTGCATTCGGTCCATCAACTGTTGTTTTAGCATGTGTCACCCCGAGTGGGACGGGTATGCTCAGACGTGTGTTCTGTGCTCTCCATGCCACTGGAATCAAGCTATCCTGGCAGATGAGGGCTGAAAGCCCGATACTGGTCCTAGGATGCGTGTTTCCAGTTCAGGGAGGACCTGGATTGGCACTTTGAGCTGGACTGTTCTCATGGGGAACAGGGTCAAGACTGATTTGCATATGGCTGGGTTCAAACTGGAATGGCATGATAAGCAAAAAAAACAATGGGTTTAGCCCCAGATCTCTGTACTGGGGTGAATGTATGACATTGTTCTGCATTCTGTCCATCAACTGTTGTTTCACCATTTGTCACCCCGAGTGGGACGGGTATGCTCAGACGTGAGTCCTGTGCTCTCCATGCCACTGGAATCAAGCTATCCTGGCTGATGAGGGCTGAAAGCCCGAAACCAGTCCTAGGATGCTTGTTTCCAGTTTAGGGAGGACCTGGCTTGGCAGTTCGGGCTGAACTGTTCCCATGGGGCCAAGGGTCAAGACTTATTTGCATATGGCTTGGTTCAAACTGGAATGGCATGGTGAGCAAAAAAACGATGGGTTTAGGCCCAGATCTCTGTACTGGGGTGAATGTATGACATTGTCCTGCATTCTGTCCATCAACTGTTGTTTTAGCATTTGTCACCCCGAGTGGGATGGGTACGCTCCAACGTTAGTTCTGTGCTCCCCATGCCACTGGATCAAGCTATCCTGGCTAATGAGGGCTGAAAGCCCGATACCTGTCCTAGGATGCTTGTTTCGAGTCAAGGGAGGACCTGGATTGGCAGTTTGTGCTGGACTGTTCCCATGGGGCACAGGGTCAAGACTGATTTGCATATGGCTGGGTTCAAATTGGAATGGCGAGCAAAAAATCAACGGATTTAGGCCCAGATCTTTGTACTCGGGTGAATGTATGACATTGTCCAGCATTCTGTCCATCAACTGTTGTTTTAGCATTTGTCACCCCGAGTGGGATGGGTACGCTCCAACGTTAGTTCCGTGCTCCCCATGCCACTGGAATCAAGCTATCCTGGCTGATGAGGGCTGAAAGCCCGATACCTGTCCTAGGATGCTTGTTTCGAGTCAAGGGAGGACCTGGATTGGCAGTTTGTGCTGGACTGTTCCCATGGGGCACAGGGTCAAGACTTATTTGCATATGGCTGGGTTCAAACTGGAATGGCATGGTGAGCAAAAAAACGATGGGTTTAGGCCCAGATCTCTGTACTGGGGTGAATGTATGACATTGTCCTGCATTCTGTCCATCAACTGTTGTTTTAGCATTTGTCACCCCGAGTGGGATGGGTACGCTCCAACGTTAGTTCTGTGCTCCCCATGCCACTGGATCAAGCTATCCTGGCTGATGAGGGCTGAAAGCCCGATACCTGTCCTAGGATGCTTGTTTCGAGTCAAGGGAGGACCTGGATTGGCAGTTTGTGCTGGACTGTTCCCATGGGGCACAGGGTCAAGACTGATTTGCATATGGCTGGGTTCAAATTGGAATGGCGAGCAAAAAATCAACGGATTTAGGCCCAGATCTTTGTACTCGGGTGAATGTATGACATTGTCCAGCATTCTGTCCATCAACTGTTGTTTTAGCATTTGTCACCCCGAGTGGGATGGGTACGCTCCAACGTTAGTTCCGTGCTCCCCATGCCACTGGAATCAAGCTATCCTGGCTGACGAGGGCTGAAAGTGTGATACCTGTCCTAGGATGCTTGTTTCGAGTCAAGGGAGGACCTGGATTGGCAGTTTGTGCTGGACTGTTCCCATGGGGCACAGGGTCAAGACTGATTTGCATATGGCTGGGTTCAAACTGGAATGGCATGGTGAGCAAAAAAACGATGGGTTTAGGCCCAGATCTCCGTACTGGGGTGAATGTATGACATTGTACTACATTCTGTCCATCAACTGTTGTTTCTGCATTTGTCACCCCGAGTGGGACGGGTATGCTCAGAAGTGAGTCCTGTGTTCTCAACGCCACTGGAATCAAGCTATCCTGGCTAATGAGGGCTGAAAGCCCAAAACCAGTCCTAGGATGCATGTTTCCAGTCCAGGGAGGACCTGGCTTGGCAATTCAGGCTGGACTGTTCCCCTGGGGCATCGGGTCAAGACTGATTTGCATATGGCTGGGTTCAAAATGGAATGGCATGGTGAGCAAAAAAAATATGGATTTAGGCCCAGATGTCTGTACTGGGGTGAATGTATAACTTTGCTCTGCATTCTGCCCATCAACTGTTGTTTTTGCACAATGTCATTTCAGCATATTTTGCCCCTTGACCGCCATACCTGTATGTTTGTCAACGTGACTTATTCATAATAAACATACTTAGGATTGCAAACATCAACATAAACAATGGACTACACATTACTTTAAAGTTAAAGGCTATCGGCCATATTTATCTGGGCACGTTGCGTATTATAATGGTTCTTACATGAAAGAAAAGAAAAAAAAGGGTTGTTAATAATCACGCACTATCCCTCAATAAAGTTCTAGCGATTATAGTTCCATTCCATTCAAAGCTCATTTGAGATGTCATGAGTGATGTCATGAGTGATGTAACTGACCATGTCATGAATGATGTAATGTCTGAGGTCATTAGCAGTACATTGCGGGAGCGTAAGTTATAGTTAGCTCAGGTAACTATAACTGCTGAATTTCACTGGTTGTGTATGAGTGAAATCTGAGTCTAACTACACTGTCCCTGTAATCTTAGTTTTTTCAGCACATTTCTAGAATTTTTTTTAACGTTAAATAAGATGCATAAAATAATGGAGGATGGGGGTTGGAAGAAGGGCCTGGCATTGTGCTGACCCCACCCAAGCTTGCTGCTCCTACCTTCCCTCCTCCTAGCAATCCATTGTCCAAGTCCATGTCCCTGCTCTCTTATTACAGCCCTGTGTGGCCATTGTTCTGCCACTGGCCTTCCCTTCTTATCTGAACAGTTAGCTTGCTGCCCCTTCCACCTCCTCCCTATCCTCTGTTGTCTGAATCCATGGACTTGCCTCCTCCCTCCTGCCATGCATGGTCTGATGTGCTGTCACAGCCTTCCATTTAGTATGATGAACCAGTCCACTCCTCCTGCCCTCCATTGCCCAATTCGATGCCCCCTTATTGGCCTCCTGCTTAGCCTCTGTGCTTAGCTTCCTGCCCCTATTCTCCTTTCTCCTGCCCTCCGATGTCTGTGTGCATGCCCTTGCTCCATCCTTTTTGCCCACCATGTTCCATGGGACTGCCACTCCTATCTACTCTGAGTGTTCTGTTGAGCTGCCACTACCCTCCCACCTGCCTAGCATTGTCAGATGACTGTATCCTGTCCCTGCCACCTCCTCCCTGCCTGTCCACATTCCATGCCCCTATCGACTTCCTCCTGTCCCCCATGGTCCATTTTACTGCTGCACCCTTCTGCCCTCCCTGGTCTGTTGTACTGCAACTGCTCCTCCTGCCTGCCCCGCGTGGTCTATTGTGAGGCCCCTTCCCCTGAACTCTCTTGTCTGTGCCCAGGTCCTGACCCTCCCTTCTATCCTCCATGGTACTTTGTGCATGCCCCTGCACCCTCCTTCTTGCCCATCATAGCCATTGTGCTGCCACTAACCCTCCGCTTGCCATGCATGGTCTTCTGTGCTGCCACGCCCCTCTCACCTTCCCTGTGTGGTCAGCTAGCTGCCTCTGACCCCCTCCCACCTTCTTCCATGGCCTGTGTGTATGCCATTATAGTCTCACTGTTGCTCTCAATGGTGTGACTTGCTTCTATTGCCCATACTGCCTGACCTCCATGGTCATCTTGCTGCTCCTGCCCTGCCCCCTTCCCCCCAGCCCTCTGTTTCCATGTGTAGACCCCTATTCCCTCCCTCCTGGCTTCCCTGTTCCATTATAATGCCCCTGATTCGTCCCTCCTGCCCTTTATGCTCTGTTATGCTGCAGCTTTCTCTCTTGTCTGTCCATTATGGTAAGCTAGCTACCATTGCCTCTTTCCCCTCTGTACTCAGTTGTCCATGTGCATAGTCCTGTCCCCTCCCTATTGCTTTCTATGGATTGTTGTGCGGCACTCCCGTCCCGCATGCCTTGTGTGGTGTATTGTGCTGCTGCAAACCCTGATGTCTTCCCTGTAGGGTCAGTTTGGTGCACCTCCCCATGTATTTGTATTTAATTTTGTATTTAATTTATTTATAAAGCGCTAACAATCATCCTAGGTAGGATATCACGGCGCTGAGGTTTGGTGCTGAGGGGTACGGTGACCGCATTGATTACTGATTATTCTGGTTTAGGGAAGAGTAGTGTCTTTAATTGTTTCCTAAATGATAAGAGACATTCTGTCAGTCTGAGATTGGGAGGTAGATCATTCCACTTGGTTGCAGCTAGATGAGAGAAAGCCCGCTCTCCCATCCTGACAGTCTTCACGTGGGTGGTGTTTGCTCTTCCTGAAGTTCTGGATCGAAGGTTCCTCGATGGTCTATGGAATTTGACTTTATTGTGTAGAATGGTAGGGCCTGTATTGTAAAGTACCTTGTGTGTGATACACAGTAATTTGAAGTTGGCTCTTTGTCGCATTGGGAGCCAATGTAGTTCTCGCATGCAACTTTTGGCCGAATCATATCTCTTCTTATTGCATACAGCCTTTGCCGCGGCATTTTGCACTATCTGCAGTTTAGAGAAAAGATAGTCTGCCATTCCAACAAACAGAGAGTTGCCGTAGTCCAGTCTGCTCATCAGCAGCGACTGGACAAGGGTCTTCCTACACTCAGTCGGAATCCAGGGGAAGACTCGTCTGAGCATTTTCAATAATGCAAAGCCTCTGCCACAGACAGTGGAGACATGTGATTTCATGGACAGAGCACTGTCCAGTACCACACCCAAGTTTTTCGCTTTTATGGTAGGATTTGGGGGCAAGCCCAGGTTACTTGGCCACCAGCTGTTGTCCCAGAGCTGGGGATTTTTGCCAAACAGGAGGATTTCTGACTTGTCTGCATTTAATCTCAGACAGTGCTCTTGCATCCAATTGGCCAGCTCAGTCAGGCATTTTAGTAGTCGAGTTTTAGGATCATCTTTCTCATCAATGGTGACCATCAGCTGGGTGTCGTCAGCATAAGAACACATTTCAACACCCCACTTTCTTCCAATGGCTGCCAATGAGGAAACAAATACATTAAACAGGGTTGGGCTTAATGAAGCCCCCTGAGGAACCCCATATTTAATGTTTCGCTGGGGAGAAATGAAATCACCCAGACACACTGATTGTGTTCGATCCGCCAAAAAGGATTGTAGCCATCCCAATGCCTTGTCTCGAATACCTTTCCCTTCCAGGGCTTTCAGTAGTTGGTCGTGTGGTACGGTATCAAAAGCCGCCGATAAATCCAAGAGTATCAGGACGACTGTCTTACCCTGATCCACCTGGGCCCTGATATTATCCGTCACCGCCAAAAGTGTTGTTTCAGTACTGTTGTTCGCCCTGAAACCTGTCTGAGAGACATCCAACAGTTCATTGGCTTCCAAATAAGTGGATAGCCGTCTATTGACCAGTTTCTCCAGCACTTTTGAGAGGTAAGGTAACTGGGATATTGGTCGATAGTTGGCAGGGTTGTTTACATCTAATCCTGCTTTTTTTACTAATGGGGTGACTAGGGCCTGCTTCCAAGATCTTGGAAATTTAGCAGAGCCTAAGGAAAGATTGAGTGCTTTCGTTACGGCAGGGCAAATTACAGGGGTTAGCTGAGAAAAAATGTGGTGCGGACATGGATCTAGTGAGGATCCTGACTTAACTTCGAGCATGACTTTGCCTACCTCTGCTTCTGAAAAAGGGCCAAAACTTGAACAGGTAACTTGAGTTGTGGTTGGCATACTGCGCTCAATAGTTTCTGGTCTACAATTAGGAAAAGAGGCATAAATGATATCAATTTTCTCACAGAAAAAATCATTTAGTTTATTGCAGTTCTCTTGTGATGGAGTAAGTTTTACTGAAAGATTTGTTGGGTTGCATAATTCCCCGACAATTTTAAAAAGTTCCTTTGAGGAATTTTTATTCTCAGTGATTCTACGTGTAAAATACTCCTTTTTAGCCTTCTTGATTGCTTTATTGTAGAGTACGAGTGTCCCTCCTGTCCTCTGTCATCCGAGTCCATGTCCCTACCCCAATATCCTCCTGCCTTCTATGATCCAATGTACCATACTTGCTAACATTTTGAACTTGGTAAGAGGGAGATTTTGAAAAAAAAGGGGTATTGATTTTCCCCTTTAACTTATATTGAAAAAGAGGAGATTGTAGACAGGAGACAGATCAAATAAAGCCTATTTGGGCTTAAAAACATTGGACGTTTCCTGGCTGAATCAGGTCTGTTGGCAAGTATGGTTGTACTACCACTGCCTCTTCCTTCTGCCTGCCCAGTGTGGTCAAATCGTTGCCTCTGCACCCTCCTACCTGCCTACAATTTTCAGAGTCAGTGCCCCTCGCCTCTGCCTCTCAACAGTATCCTAATGAACAACTAGATTGCTAACATTCTATATTTATTGCAAATGTGTGGAATGCCTGAAGTCATCTTGATGTAATGAAAACTGTAATATATGAGAGGGTCTTATTTGCATCAAAATTATGGTTAGTGCTCTAAAAAACTAAAATGAGGACATAGTTTCTGAGTTTTCAAATAGTGACAAAGAACTTTTAAATTCTTTGTTATCTTTATGTTTTTTTTATCCAGTTGACCACTTGATTAAATGTTGCACTTAGGGGAGAGCTGGAGACTTTGCAACTGGGGAACCAGGTTGGAGTTTCTGCTTCAGCTCGACATTCTGCGATTCTGGTGAAATCACTTAATATCCCCATGTCTACAACCAAAATAAATTTGTTCTTGTGTGATGTAACCAATGCTCATGTAAAGCACTCCGATACCTGACAAGTCTGCACTATATAAAACTGCAAAACACAAAAAATAAAAAGTATTTTGCACACTTCTGTCATTGGGCTACTTGTGGGCTATGTAGGAGAGTAGGGTCTGCTATCCTATGGTCACCCCAAATTTTTGCTTTTTGCTTCACTGGTTTCTGACTTAATGTGGCTGTGGGCCTGCTAATCAGACCCACAGCCTGCTGTTCTCTCTCTAAATTACTGCCAATGCACTTTAGGTGCATTACGAATTGGAACTGGTTCACCTTATTGGCCCCTGTAACAGTGTACCCTCGGTACCCAGGGCATAGGTGTTTCAAAGGCCTACCAGGGGCTGCAGCATGTATTGTGTCACCCCTGGCCTGGTCTCCACATTTGACACAACTGGCTGATCACTCAGCTGGGGTAAGTTGGTGTAATCACCTCTTACTTAGGTACAGTATGCCTGTGCCTAACCCTAAACTGGACACATATGTTCCTATCAGCCACTCCTATGGAAGGCCTCATCAATCCTGGAGGCAGAGTGCTTGGAAATATGTGAGGTGGTGCTCTAGCATGAGCTGAGCCTGTCTGCAGCTGTCGGGAACCACTCCCTAAGCTGTTCCGGGATATTGCCATACCATATACTCTTAAGTGCATTATAATCCTCGCGGTTAAATGCTATCTTTGGTTTGGCTTTATCAAAACATGTCGAGTAAGGTGTCATACGAATTGGAATACTATCCCCTCGAAAGTTCTGTCGACGGGGATAGCATTCCACCCTTCTAGAGGGACACGACATGTGTGTAGCCTTAACCCCGGTTAAAGTTAACCAGAGCCTCAGCATCACAAAATGGATGCTGCCACCACAGACACGAGTCTGGCCTCCTGCTGCTGACCGAAACTCGGCAGATGGTGGCCTGGACAAAGGGTTTCCTGCCTTGGGAGGTGCGAGCACCACCCCAGACAGGGTTTTGTGTATTGGGTAGGACAGGGCTGAATAGAATCAGACATGCCCGGGGCACACAAGGTGTCCCCGTGCATAAGCCAGTCCAAACCGGTCCTGGGACTTTCCAGACCCAGGTCTGGCGAGGAGCTGGACAAAGGAAAGGGGGTGTAACCGCACCCCTTCCTGGTTCCTCCCAGAGGAGGGACCTAGTAGGTGATCCACCCCTCAGATTGGGAATAAGAGTGGGAGCAGTGCCATTGCACAGCAGATCATCCTGAAATCAACTTTAAACAAAGAAGAAGACTGGACTTCGACATTCTGCTGCTCAGAAGACTGAAGAGAATCTCCCTTGTAGCCTAAGAGTGGCCACCCTGTGAACACAGGTACCAACCAGCAACTCGACGTCTGCTTTGCCGCCGCCTCCCGCCGGAGCCCGAGCCCAGAGCCCGACAAGAACCAGACTCCCAGACCCGATCCACAGCCCCTGCAAAGAAGGGACCCGTGGAGGCACCGAGTGACGTGGGACCGGACCTCTTGAAAGACACTCGAAAAGCTGACTGCGCAGCATCTGAGGCATCCTCGATGTTGTGCTTTGGGGACTGAGAACCCCCACCACCGAGCAGCCCTTGCACCGAAGAAGAGCCCTCCAGCATCTCCACGATCTGCGTGGGGCCCTTTTGCATTGTGCCACTCGACGCGCCATCCCGGCCACTAGCCACGTGGTCAGCGGCCATCTTGGCGACAAAACCGACGAACTACACAGCGGGTCTGGTTGCTCCAGACTCACCCAAGCTCCTGTGAAAAGGAGCACTCACTCTGACCTTGCTGGTCCGAGTGTTAAGCATCTTTCGATTCCTGCGTGGCTTGCATTAGCCAAGGCCTGTTTGCTCCGATCAGGTCGCCCGACACCGCCAACAGCGAGAAGCCTGCGTGGGACAGCTCGTGACCGACTCCTGGACGTCCTCGACTCCCGGTGTCCACGTGGCTGCAGAGAGAAGCTACACGACAACGCCTGTTTGCACCCGACATCGCCTGGTTCCAATCTGGTTTCACGGTAGTCACTGGCTAGTGGCTTTGAACATTGTCCCCTTTGCTTTCAGGTCTTCACATCTTCAGATCCACCCTTGGATCCACCGGAACTCTTCACCTCGAGCCGCCTGCAGCATCTTCAGCTCCAAGCACCATCGACCAGCGTGACGAAACCCGACACTACTTCGACCCTGTGCACCCGCTTCCTGTGGGTGAGGTAACTCAGCTCGCCGGTGTTCCTACACTGGTACACATCTCAAGGGCCTGTGTCTTAAGTTTCAGCGTTCTAGGTCACTCGGAAGGTTCCTAACTATCTAACTTTGTACTTTTTACGCACCATAGACTTTGCATTGGAAAGTGCGTGCACTTTGAACACTGCACCCGAGTCCCGCGGGCCTTTCCCGACTTAGTCACTGCTAGTCTCGAATAGCTCCAGCGATTCCCAAGGCCCTAGGCCTGTTCCCATTCCGATTGGTATCTCTTATACCACTTTCTTAGTATATGGTTTAGGTGGCCCCTAGGGCTCATCCATATTGTGCAACTTTTGTGTATTTTAGACTGTCTTGTGATTTAATGCTTGTGCTTCTGTGCTCATAAAGAGTCCAGGGGATTTTATAGTTAATAAATCAATATATATTTTCAATATATATCTGTGTGGTGTCCTTTCACTTGGTATTCAAGGGGGTTGTGTATGGTAATACAGCTGGCTTCACATGCCTTTCAGAGTTTAGCCTAAGACTGCTTTGTCCACGTTACCACTAGGATAACTGGTCTACAAGGTTGAATTACAACCAATCATCATAAGGGTTGCTTGGCATGGTACAAAGTGATCACTAAGAATTAGTGAGCATTATATACCAGGCCAACTTCTCACATTGGTGAGCAGCGGATTGGGATCTGAGCTTGCTGTTGTTTTACCATTACAATCTTTGAGATTATCATTTGAAAGATCATACAGGTACCTGCTAGGTACATATAAAACAAGACTAGTATACTTAAGTTCTACTGAACTTAGTTGTTGTAGAGCAAAGGGAGTAGCACACCCTGACTACAACTACTAGATAGGTTTAGTAGATAAACACCAGTGTAGGTAGATTGCAACACATCCACCCACACTAGAGCAATGTCTGGAGCAGAGGGTTCCACTGGGAACATCCCTGTTGAGAGTGACCCTCCAAGGGCACCATCCAAATTTGCTATTTTCTCCTTTAAGGAACTAAGACAGCTTTGTGTCTTAAGGGGTCTGAAGACAGGGCCTTCCCCTACTACAGACCACCTAAGAGAGCTCTTAGACCAGTCTGAGACTCTAAAGCCCTCTAAGGCAGACCCCACTGGGAATGCTGATGGAGGCCATCCTTCAGAGGATGATACTGTAGACACCCCTGTCCCTATCATCCTGGTAGATGAGGAAGCCCCCATCACTGGAGCTCCTCAGGTAGATGAGGAGGAAGAGGAAGAAGAGACAGAAGAGGGGGGGAGCAGTGAGTCAGATGATGACAGAAATAGTCAGGTGCTGGTCAGTAGACAGGGATTCCTCCTGTCATCGCTGGGCACTTTGATTCGGAAAACGCTGTTCCTGACCGCTGTGTGCCGCCCCTGCTCGCCGGACCCGCTTCGCGGGTCCCGCTTCCCGGAGACACAGCGGCTGCCAATTCACAAGGGGCTCGACTCAACCGGCAGGGCTGCGAGGGTAGAGCGGAGGACTCCATAGACCAGGAGTCCCCGCGCGCCCGTTACCAGCTGGGCTCCTCTCCCTGCCGGCCCCGCCCCCAACGCCGGGAAAGCAGAAAAGGCACCTGAACCTTCCCCCTTTGGATTCCTCCTGTCATCGCTGGGCACTTTGATTCGGAAAACGCTGTTCCTGACCGCTGTGTGCCGCCCCTGCTCGCCGGACCCGCTTCGCGGGTCCCGCTTCGCGGAGACACAGCGGCTGCCAATTCACAAGGGGCTCGACTCAACCGGCAGGGCTGCGAGGGTAGAGCGGAGGACTCCATAGACCAGGAGTCCCCGCGCGCCCGTTACCAGCTGGGCTCCTCTCCCTGCCGGCTCCACCCCCTCATCCACCAATCTCATTGGCATAAAAGTCAAGTAACATCCCCGCTGCGCGGGAGCGCGCGGGAGGGCGCCGGGAGAAGCCCGGGACAAGGGCGGGACCGTTTGAGGCCGTTCGAGGCCTAAGAGGACTGGCCTGGCCCACCCCCCTTGGTTCCTTCCACGGTTATCGTGCCGGGACTTTGAGTCTAGTGAGTACCATACAGAAACCGTAACTGTCACACATTATGTGTACTCGGGGGAGTCGCAGTAAGACTGCGCTGGGTTTAACCAAGCCAAATGGTACCTTGGACGATTTCCTTGTAAAAACAAACTTGGCAATAGATGCCGAAATCACAAAAATGCAGAAGAGGGTTTCAATCGAGTTAGACGCTGCACGCAGACTCTCCCAAACATTTGCTAACTCTAAAAAATCTTCCCTGGGAAACATTGCGTCCGCTGCATCTCCCCAACAGGCTGCACGCCCCCCTCCTCTGTTGATTCGCGCCGATGTTCATCACTCCCCCCCTTCTTCCTCTCCACCACCATTAGACTCTTCCTTCATCTTCTCACCCATGACCGTCCAACCTAGTGAGGGCCAACCACCTACCGAACAGGGAAACTCTACCACCTTGCCGGACATAACTGCCCCTTCCTTTTCTTTAGCAAAAAGTACAAACCCAGGTCGCCAAGCTTTGAAAAAGAAAAACAATGCAAAATCTGCCTATGCTCGTAAGAAAGCCAAAATTGCAAGGCAGCAGTTTTTCAATCATAGAAGAACTCTACCCAACACAGGGGATTCTAAACAAACACCACCTCCAGCTACCCAGCCAACAGGGGGTGATAGCAACCTCACTTACTTTACCTCCACTACTGTCCCTGTGGTAGAGAATCCTACTATCCTTGTCGATAACCTAACACTGGGAGGGCCAAATGAGATAGGGAGGGACATGGATAAAGCGGGTGATGATGAAGACTTTCTCCAAACAGTCTGGGTCACTTTAAAACAACTATTGTCACCATTCGAACTCAGACTGTCACGTATTGAGAATCACCTTCTTGAAATGGATAAAACGTTAGTATCCCTGGCCACGCTTAGCCTAAAACAGCTGGAAGCAACACATCCCCATATTAATGAGGGTCCCCCCCGGTTAGAAATGTTGGTATTCAACCTGCTCCAGTCTCTAATACTGGCATTAAAGCAGCTACAGCGTCTAAGGAGGTCCCCCCCGTCCCTTTGATTTTGCCCGCACCCTTACCCCCTTCATTACCTAAACCTACTCCAATTCCCAAACCTAGGACAATTGCAAATGTCGCTGCCAACCCACCAAAAATAGAGGAAAAACCTCCTAAAAAACATGTCCAGCCCAAACCTTCTTCTAGATCCGACCAGAAGGCGAGTAACCCTATCACTCCTCTCTTAGAGCGCATACCAAATTCACACCAAAACCATCAGAACTTTCGCTGAGGCTATATTGATCTCCCCCCTGAGGCTGGGCCCTGCGTGGTTATCTTGGCCGGGGTACCTCCGCTTGCCCCTGGCATTGTGGAAACCCAGTGGTCCTTAAAAAACAAAGTGATCCACTGGTTAAATGTCAACAGGCAGCTCCCTCACACCAACAGGAGTAGGGTCTTAATGGTCAGGAGAGTCCCTTGGGTGGGCCGCACTTACAAATCGATACCAGGAGACTGTATCGTGGTGTCATTTGCAGACCCTCACACAGCCCACCTCACCACATGGGACCCATACGCGACTGAACAAACCATTGTCACCAAACCCCTTACCTTTTTTTACCCTCCAAAACAGGTAGCAGAGCATCCTGGGGCTTGGACCATAGTCCACAATCATAGATGGAAGGGGCAGGGGCAGGGATGGCAACCCACTAACAATTGGTGGGAAGTTGCACCCACTATGAATAGGTTTGGATGTCTAGATCAGGTGGATTGACTGGGAACCGTCGATCCCCCACCCCGACCAAGTGTCCAAAATCACGCAATGATTGCCAGTAATAGCAATACATCACCACTCATTGTTAACAACTCGACCCATTTGGTGGTGGTACCACCCTCCCCCGTCCAGCACCCGCTCCCAGTGCGAGCCATACAACACCTAGATAGGGTACATTTCCAAGTCCAGGTAGGCGTAACAGAGAGTGTGGGCCAAACACATCAGGTAGTTAGCGAACTAAAACATTCACTATTATCCTGGAATGTAGCAGGTCTGGGCAATAAGATCATGCACACACCCTGGCTGGAGACCGTGCAGAAGCATGGCATACTTTGCCTGCAAGAAACTTGGCTTGCAGAGGAAAGGCATATCATGGGGTATCGAACATTCCATTCACCCGCTGCTCCCTCCCCTCAGGGCCGCAACAAAGGGGGTCTGTGTATATACATCTCGAATGTAGGGGATATAAAGGTGTATAATTTCCACTCTGACCAATGTTTCCAAATCCTTTCTTTTAAATGGGGCACCACACAAAAGGTCATACTGGTGAACTTATATAACAATATGCCAGTAAATGAAATGGAACTCATTTTGAATAAAATGTCGAACCACATCCATAAAGTGAGAGATCAAAACACGGGAGACCATACAGTTCTCTGGGTGGGAGACTTTAATTGTGCCGTCTGCCCTCTTTCTGAGATAGGTTTGTGCGGCCTTGCAGATCGTGAGGAGGACGGCCCTTTTCACTTCTCACACACCAAGCTGGGGTCTCTCCTTAACAGTATTATATTTACTTTTGATCTCACCTTCATTAATCAGGCATGCTCTCCCCCAGTTCCCTTTGCCCCAACATATAATGGAAGAGGCTGTGAAACCACAATTGACTTTGCACTGATATCCCCCACTACACCCAATTTTATAACCTTTTGGGAGATAGGGGATGACCCAATGAGTGACCATTACCCTATTACCTTTGGGGTTAGGCTCCCAGTGGAGAAAGCAAAGGAATCTAGCGGCCCACTTTATCCACTAGAGGTCACCTTAACAAAGATAAATGGCTATGTGCTTAAGTGGGAGAAATTGAACCCCACAATCTTCTTCCACAACCTAATATCATCTTGCTTTTCAGACATATCTGTCTGTTTAGAAGAAGATATTGATCCTAAGGCGATTATGGCAGCTTTCGCTAATATTCAGGAGTACATAAAAGGTGTTCTAACTAAGAGCCACAAAAAGAATGGGAAACGTGCATCCGGGTGGTTTGACTCTAGGTGCACAGCTGCTTTAAAGAACTTGAAGAAAGCTTTAAACGCCATTCCGAAAAACAGGGTCCAAATCTCTGAGGCCAGACGAGAGTATAAAAGAGAAATTAACCTCCGGAAAGCAACCATGAAAAAGGAGGCCTGGGAAGCGTTGGGGGAAGCTGCCAGGAATAAGGACACTAACCTCTTCTGGAAAGTGATAAGATCAGTATACAACACAAAAGACACTGACAATTGTATAGATGTAGCAATCACAGCAGAGCTCTGGGTAGAACACTATGGCAAACTCTACACCAACAGACAGGGGGACAACATGAATCAACAAAAGGCACTTTTATCCTTGAACAACTCCACGCAGGACTATCAGTCAAGTGATCCCCCAGTTTCCCCTTATCCAATCGACTTGGTCTTTACCACCCTAGAAGTTGAAAATGCAATCAGGGAAAGCCCCTCAGGGAAAGCCCCTGGTCCGGACCACACACCAGTGGATGTCTATAAAACAAATCTGGAATTTTGGGCTCCGCTCTTAACTAACGTTTTAAATATGGGAAACAAATGCGGCTTAATTAACACCTGGTCAGACGCTATTGTGGTTCCCATCTTTAAAAAGGGAAATAGGGACGATCCGGCTTGCTACCGTCCTATATCGTTACTAGACGGCCTCATGAAAATCGCAGGAAGGATCGTCCTTAAGAGGATTCAGCACTGGGAGACAGAAAACAAGGTCATCTCGGAACTCCATTATGGCTTCCGAAAGGGACTGGGTACCCAGGAACAATGTTTAAACCTGTCCTTATTGATGTCCAAATATACTGAGGCCAAAAAAGGGGATCTGTTTGTTACATTTGTTGACCTTAGCTCAGCATTTGATTGTGTGGATCATCTGCAGCTCTGGTCAACATTGGAGCTTATTGGGGTGGATCCTACCATCGTTGTATTTATAAAAGAACTGTACAGAGATGCCGGTGCCAGAGTGAGGTTCGGAACCCAGGGGCAATGTACACAGAAATTTGCCATAAATAGAGGGGTTAGGCAAGGCTGTATACTTGCGCCCCTTCTATTTAGCTTTTATATCAACTCTGTTGTAGACCATCTAACAAATCTGCAAAATGACTATCCAGCTGTCAACGGTAGGCCTGTACCCATCCTATTATACGCCGATGACGCGGCAATTATGTCTAGGACTGTGGTAGGGTTGCAGAGAGCGGTAAGAGAATTTTCATCCTACATGGGGAAAAGAAATCTGAAAGTGAACATCTCAAAAACTTTCTCCATGCCGTGCACCCAAAAGAGCAAAAGGCCACAATGTTCAATATACCTTGACGAGCAAAGAATTGAGAGCACAGACACTTTTTGTTATCTGGGTGTTGTTTTTGAGAGAAAAGGAGCCTGGAAACATGCAGTATCGGCTAGGAGGCTTGCCTTTACCCGTGCTATTGGGGCCTTGAGAACTTTTGCAGCGAAAATTGGGGGCAAACCGACTGCTGAGATGATACAGATCTACCAAGCCAAGTGTGTAGCGACAGTCACCTATGGAGCAGGCCTATGGGGCTTTGAAGATGTGTCCTCACTCCAAATCTGTGAGAATCTTTTTATTCGCTACCTATTGGGTGTGAGTAAATCTACTTCAACCTTTATCACTCACATTGAGACTGGCCTCAAATACCTCAGCGACTCCATAAAGCTGTCACCGTGTTTGCTCTGGCACAAAATCTGGACTACCAGGGAATGCCAATTTAATAGAGAACTCATCACGGATTGCATGAATTTGGACGCCGCATCCAAAATCAAATGGATGCGACATGTCCGGTTGATGTTCTCCAAGATTGGCCATCCTGAATACTATGACGACCCAGAGTCCTTAGAACATCTGTCTAGGTCGGCCCTCAAAAAACTTTTTATTACACACCTGGAAGGTCTTAGATGGGACACTGAGAAACTCAAAAATACCATCCTGAGTTACCAAATAATCACTCCCTTCGAAGGTTTGCAATTGTATCTCAGGACCGAAACTGCACCTTTTCCTCGTATGCTTCTTACCAGGCTGCGCTTAGGCACCTTTTTCCGTATGGTCACTCTTCCAAAACAAAATGATTGGATTTCTCCGAACCTAATTTGCCCATGCGATGATCGTTCATCACAAAGTAACATTCATATTATGTTCTTTTGCAATTTGTATTCTGCCCCAAGGAAATTGTACCTCTTACCTCTTCTTAAACACTGGGGCATAAGAACATGTAAAAACGCTTATTTTAAGTTACTTCTGTTAGATGAGGTGTATGTCATCTTTGTCGTTTCTCGCTTTTTAATGTCAGTGATGAAATACAGAAATTCTAGGATGTAAGCCTTACATGCTTAAATTTTATCACACGTTTTTACATGTGGCCGATTGCCGCAACTTCATCATCGACTTTTCTTTCATTGGAAAACTGCTTTACAGATTCTTATAAATGTTTCGTTGGGGAAAACTTTTTAAATTTGTTGTATAAAATGTACTTGTATGCTTTTATGATTTTATCAAACAAATCAAATAAAGCTAATTTTGAATTTGAATTTGACTGAACCAGGCTAACTTAAGCCTATTTGGGACTGAGTCAGGTAACAACCCATTCAGACCCCCAGGTGGACTTAACCAGAAGCCTAGGAGGAGAAGGACTCACTCAGGTGACTCTAACAACTCCCATGCTTCTAGAGGTTCTCATGGTCACTCCAGAAGGGAGATGACTAGCCCTCAGAGAAGGGAACATGAGGCCAAAATGAGAGAGGCTGAGCTTAGGATCCAGAGACAAGAATTAGAAGTTGCCCTGGCCCAAGAGAAACTTGCTAGAGCAAGACAGCCTAGAGAGAGTGGGGTAATAGAACCCACTGGTGGCAGCAATATCCACAAGGATAAAGACAGGTCTTTTGATAACAGAAACCTGAGTAAGATTGTGCCCCCCTACAAAGCTGGGGATGATATCCATAAATGGATCACTGCAATGGAGAGAGCCTGCAGAGTACAGCAGATCCCTCAGGAGCAGTGGGCAGCAATCTTGTGGCTCTCCTTTGAAGGTAGAGGCCGAGACAGACTCCTCATAGTTAGTGATGGGGATTCTAGAAACTACCTGGTCCTGAAGAGTGCTCTGATTGATAGGTTAGGCTTAACCACTGAACAGTACAGGTTAATGTTCAGAGATACCCAGAAGACACAGACTCAGGACTGGTCTGAATTTGTTGAGTGTGCCACTAAGGCTTTGGAGGGATGGTTGCTGGGAAGCAAGGTTACAGACTATGAAGGATTGTATAATTTGCTGATGAGAGAACAAATTTTAAATAATTGTCAGAACCAGCAGTTGCATCAACATTTGGTTGACTCAGATTTGACCTCTCCCCAAGAATTGGGAAAGAGGGCAGATAAATGGGTAAGAACCAGAGTTAAGCAAAAGAACCAGAACCAGGGTGGTGACCAGAAGAAAACAGACCAGAAGGGTGGGGAGCAGAAAGCTAAAGACCAGAAGTCTTCAACAGGGCCCCAAAATGATACAGAGGGTGGGTCCCAAACTTCCAAGAAGAAGAAGAAAGAAGGTCAGAAGAAACCCTGGTGTAAAACTTGTAAAAACACCTCTCACTGGACAAGTGAGTGTAAAAAGGGTGGAGCCCCCAGCACTGCAGTCCCTAAGGCAACTGCACCCACTAGTACAGCTAGCAGTGCTGGTCCACAAACCAAGGGGGTAGTGGGTATCACCTTGGGAACTGAAGGAGATTCTGACCTAGTCAGAACCCTTACACAGGCTGTTCTGATTTGTGAAGGGGACATAGATTTGACCCCTGACATAAGTCCCAGTAACCTGGGCAAATACAGGCAGACGCCTTTGATCAATAACAAAGTGGCTCAAGCTTACAGGGACACATGTGCCAGTGTCACCATGGTGACACCTAACTTTGTGGACCCTGGACAATATATGCCAGGTGATAATTACCTGGTGACCAATGCCAGCAATGTCACTACTACACATAGTGTGGCACTTGTTAACTTTTCCTGGGGAGGGGTAACTGGCCTAAAAAGAGTTGTGGTTAGTGCTGATCTCCCAGTAGAATGTTTGTTGGGCAATGACCTGGAGAACTCTCTATGGTCAGAAGTTGAGTACAGGACTCATGCAGAGATGTTAGGGCTATCATCACATGTCCTTGCTGTGACCAGGTCACAGGCCAAAAAGTGCCTCTCTGAACCTCAGGTCTTGGATCCTGGAACAATGGACCAAGCACCTTCCAAGAGGAAGAAGAAGAGGGTTAAGGCTGTGCCTTCCCAACTGCCTGCAAGTGAGGATCAAGCTTCACAGGAAGCTGGTCTTGAGACCCCCGAAGGAACTGTCTCTGAAGAACTTGAACCTGATCAGGTTGAGTTTCTGGGGACAGGGGGACCTTCTAGGGCAGACTTGGGGCAGGCTCAGTTAACCTGTCCTTCTCTTGAACCCCTCAGACAGCAGGCTGCTGCTGAGGCTGCTGGGAATCCTCAAGGTGCCCATAAAGTTTATTGGGATGAAGGACTCCTTTACACAGAGGGTAGAGACCCCAAGCCTGGTGCAACCAGGAGGTTGGTTATACCTCTGCAATTTAGGGGTTTCCTTCTCACCTTAGCCCATGATATTCCTTTAGCAGGACACTTAGGCCAGAACAAGACCTGGGACAGGCTTGTCCCTCACTTTCACTGGCCTCACATGTCTGAAGACACCAAGGAGTTTTGTCGCTCCTGTGAAACCTGCCAAGCCAGTGGTAAAGCAGGTGGAACAACAAAGGCCCCCCTGATACCACTACCTGTGGTGGAGGTCCCCTTTGAAAGAGTGGGGATTGATATTGTAGGTCCAATGGATCCCCCTACAGCATCTGGGCACAGATTCATACTGGTGGTGGGTGACCATGCCACCAGGTACCCAGAGGCAATTCCACTTAGGACCACAACAGCTCCTGTTGTGGCCAGGGCCTTACTTGGAGTTTTCTCCAGAGTGGGGTTTCCTAAGGAGGTAATATCTGATAGAGGTGCCAACTTCATGTCAGGATATTTGACAGCTATGTGGAAGGAATGTGGTGTTAACAACAAGTTCACCACTCCTTATCATCCACAATGCAATGGGCTTGTTGAGAGATTTAACAAGACCCTAAAGGGCATGATCAAAGGATTACCTGAAAAGCTCAGGCGAAGATGGGACATCCTACTGCCCTGCCTTTTGTTTGCTTACAGAGAGGTCCCTCAAAAGGGGGTTGGCTTTAGCCCCTTTGAATTGTTGTTTGGGCACCCTGTAAGAGGACCCCTGTGTCTGGTGAAGGAAGGATGGGAGTTACCTCTCAAAAAGCCTAAGCAAGACATAGTGGACTATGTACTTGGTCTCTACTCCAGGATGGCAGAGTACATGGAAAAGGCATCCAAAAACCTTGAGACTAGCCAAGAATTACAGAAAGCTTGGCATGACCAAAAGGCTGTCCTTGTTGAGTTTCAGCCTGGACAGAAGGTATGGGTGTTGGAGCCAGTGGCCCCAGCAGCACTCCAAGACAAATGGTCTGGACCCCATACAATTCTGGAAAAGAAGGGAGAGGTTACCTACTTGGTGGACCTAGGAACTCCCAGGAGCCCCCACAGGGTGCTCCATGTCAACAGATTGAAGGCATATGTCAGCAGGGAAGACATGGGCTTGCTCATGGCTACAGATGAGGGACAGGAGGAAGAGAGTGACCCTCTCCCAGACCTGCTCACTCAGAACCCTGAGGATGGCTCAGTTGATGGTGTGGCCTTAGGTGGCAGCCTCACTGAACATCAGCAACATGACTACAGACAAGCTCTACAGGCATACAGGCATATGTTCTCATTGACACCCAGTCAGACTAACTGGTGTACCCATGTGGTGGACACTGGTGACAGTCTTCCTGTAAAGAGCAAGATTTACAGGCAACCTGATCATGTCAGGGACTGTATAAAGACTGAGGTGCAAAAGATGCTGGAATTAGGTGTTTTTGAGCCTTCAGAGAGCCCCTGGGCTAGCCCAGTGGTTCTGGTCCCCAAACCTCACACCAAAGATGGCAAGAGAGAGATGAGGTTTTGTGTGGATTACAGAGGACTCAATGCTGTCACCAGGACAGATGCACACCCTATTCCAAGGGCAGATGAGCTCATTGACAAGTTGGCTTCTGCCAAATATTTGAGCACATTTGACTTGACAGCTGGCTACTGGCAAATCAGGTTAGCTGAGGAGTCTAAAGCCAAGACAGCATTTTCTACCCCTAGTGGGCATTATCAATTTGTGGTAATGCCCTTTGGTTTGAAAAATGCACCTGCCACCTTCCAAAGGTTGGTGAATCAAGTCCTCACTGGGTTGGATGACTTTTGTGCAGCTTATCTGGATGATATTGCTGTCTTTAGCTCCACCTGGGAGGATCACCTGGTCCACCTGAAGGAAGTGCTTGAGGCTCTGCAAAAGGCAGGCCTCACTATCATGGCAACAAAGTGCCACATAGGGCAGAGCAAGGTTGTATACCTGGGCCACCTTGTAGGTGGAGGCCAAGTTCAACCACTGGAGAGTAAGATCCAGACCATCAAGGACTGGTACCCTCCAACTACCCAGACTCAGGTCAGAGCTTTCTTGGGCCTGACTGGGTACTACAGGAAGTTTGTTAAGAACTATGGGTCCATTGTGACTCCTCTTAATGATCTGACATCTAAGAAGATGCCCAAAAAGGTTCAGTGGACAGAAAACTGTCAAAAGGCATTTGATGACCTGAAGAAGGCCATGTGCTCTGCACCTATCCTGAAGAGTCCTGACTACTCAAGAGAGTTCATTGTCCAAACAGATGCTTCTGAGTTGGGAGTGGGAGCAGTGCTTTCACAGCTTAATGTAGATGGCCAGGACCAGCCCATTGCTTTTATTAGCAGAAGGCTGACCCCCAGAGAGAAACGTTGGTCAGCTATAGAGAGGGAGGCCTTTGCTGTGGTGTGGGCCCTGAAGAAGTTGAGACCATACTTATTTGGCACTCACTTCAAGATTCAGACCGACCATAAGCCCCTCTTATGGCTTAATCAGATGAAGGGTGAAAACCCCAAACTACTCAGGTGGTCCATTTCCCTACAGGGATGGACTTTACAGTGGAGCACCGCCCAGGGACTGACCATGGCAACGCAGATGGTCTCTCCAGGTACTTCCACTTAGAACATGAAGACACAACTGGTCAAGGTTAGTCTAATGTCCCTGCGTTTGGGGGGGGGGTTGTGTAGGAGAGTAGGGTCTGCTATCCTATGGTCACCCCAAATTTTTGCTTTTTGCTTCACTGGTTTCTGACTTAATGTGGCTGTGGGCCTGCTAATCAGACCCACAGCCTGCTGTTCTCTCTCTAAATTACTGCCAATGCATTTAGGTGCATTACGAATTGGAACTGGTTCACCTTATTGGCCCCTGTAACAGTGTACCCTCGGTACCCAGGTAATAGGTGTTTCCAAGGCCTACCAGGGGCTGCTGCATGTATTGTGCCACCCCTGGCCTGGCCTCCACATTGGACACAACTGGCTGATCACTCAGCTGGGGTAAATTGGTGTAATCACCTCTTACTTAGGTACAGTATGCCTGTGCCTAACCCTAAACTGGACACATATGTTCCTATCAGCCACTCCTATGGAAGGCCTCATCAATCCTGGAGGCAGAGTGCTTGGAAATATGTGAGGTGGTGCTCTAGCATGAGCTGAGCCTGTCTGCAGCTGTCGGGAACCACTCCCTAAGCTGTTCCGGGATATTGCCATACCATATACTCTTAAGTGCATTATAATCCTCGCGGTTAAATGCTATCTTTGGTTTGGCTTTATCAAAACATGTCGAGTAAGGTGTCATACGAATTGGAATACTATCCCCTCAACAGTTCTGTCGATGGGGATAGCATTCCACCCTTCTAGAGGGACACGACATGTGTGTAGCCTTAACCCCGGTTAAAGTTAACCAGAGCCTCAGCATCACAAAATGGATGCTGCCACCACAGACACGAGTCTGGCCTCCTGCTGCTGACCAAAACTCGGCAGATGGTGGCCTGGACAAAGGGTTTCCTGCCTTGGGAGGTGCGAGCACCACCCCAGACAGGGTTTTGTGTATTGGGTAGGACAGGGCTGAATAGAATCAGACATGCCCGGGGCACACAAGGTGTCCCCGTGCATAAGCCAGTCCAAACCGGTCCTGGGACTTTCCAGATCCAGGCCTGGCGAGGAGCTGGACAAAGGAAAGGGGGTGTAACCGCCCCCCTTCCTGGTTCCTCCCAGAGGAGGGACCTAGTAGGTGATCCACCCCTCAGATTGGGAATAAGAGTGGGAGCAGTGCCATTGCACAGCAGATCATCCTGAAATCAACTTTAAACAAAGAAGAAGACTGGACTTCGACATTCTGCTGCTCAGAAGACTGAAGAGAATCTCCCTTGTGGCCTAGGAGTGGCCACCCTGTGAACACAGGTACCAACCAGCAACTCGACGTCTGCTTTGCCGCCGCCTCCCGCCGGAGCCCGAGCCCAGAGCCTGACAAGAACCAGACTCCCAGACCTCTCACAGCCCGATCCACAGTCCCTGCAAAGAAGGGACCCGTGGAGGCACCGAGTGACGTGGGACCGGACCTCTTGTAAGACACTCGAAAAGCTGACTGCGCAGCATCTGAGGCATCCTCGACGTTGTGCTTAGGGGACTGAGAACCCCTACCACCGAGCAGCCCTTGCACAGAAGAAGAGCCCTCCAGCATCTCCACGATCTGCGTGGGGCCCTTTTGCATTGTGCCACTCAAGGCGCCATCCCGGCCACTAGCCACGTGGTCAGCGGCCATCTTGGCGATAACCGACAAACTACACAGCGGGTCTGGTTGCTCCAGACTCACCCAAGCTCCTGTGAAAAGGAGCACTCGCTCTGACCTTGCTGGTCCGAGTGTTAAGCATCTTTTGATTCCTGCGTGGCTTGCATTAGCCAAGGCCTGTTTGCTCCGATCAGGTCGCCGACACTGCCAACAGCGAGAAGCCTGCGTGGGACAGCTCGTGACCGACTCCTGGACGTCCTCGACGCCCGGTGTCCACGTGGCTGCAGAGAGAAGCTACACAACAACGCCTGTTTGCACCCGACATCGCCTGGTTCCAATCTGGTTCCACGGTAGTCACTGGCTAGTGGCTTTGAACATTGTCCCCTCTGCTTTCAGGTCTTCACATCTTCAGATCCACCCTTGGATCCACCGGAACTCTTCCCCTCGAGCCGCCTGCAGCATCTTCAGCTCCAAGCACCATCGACCAGCGTGACGAAACCCGGCACTACTTCGACCCTGTGCACCCGCTTCCTCTGGGTGAGGTAACTCAGCGCCGCCGGTGTTCCTACACTGGTACACATCTCAAGGGCCTGTGTCTTAAGTTTCAGCATTCTAGGTCACTCGGAAGGTTCCTAACTATCTAACTTTGTACTTTTTACGCACCATAGACTTTGCATTGGAAAGTGCGTGCACTTTGAACACTGCACCCGAGTCCCGCGGGCCTTTCCCGACTTAGTCACTGCTAGTCTCGAATAGCTCCAGCGATTCCCAAGGCCCTAGGCCTGTTCCCATTCCGATTGGTATCTCTTATACCACTTTCTTAGTATATGGTTTAGGTGGCCCCTAGGGCTCATCCATATTGTGCAACTTTTGTGTATTTTAGACTGTCTTGTGATTTAACGCTTGTGCTTCTGTGCTCATAAAGAGTCCAGGGGATTTTATAGTTAATAAATCAATATATATTTTCAATATATATCTGTGTGGTGTCCTTTCACTTGGTATTCAAGGGGGTTGTGTATGGTAATACAGCTGGCTTCACATGCCTTTCAGAGTTTAGCCTAAGACTGCTTTGTCCACGTTACCACTAGGATAACTGGTCTACAAGGTTGAATTACAACCAATCATCATAAGGGTTGCTTGGCATGGTACAAAGTGATCACTAAGAATTAGTGAGCATTATATACCAGGCCAACCTCTCACAGGCTACATCTGGGTGATATTTGTGCTACATCTGGGCTCTTTTGTCTCTGGTGGCCATCTTGCGAAATTTATTTGTTATGAAGTTTCCTAATTTCCTCATTTACTGCTGTCTCCTCAGTAGGAAATGCTTTCAGTTTTTTACTTTGATTTCATCAAGAAGGTATTCAGATATGTCACACATTTGCCATAAATTCTGAATGTTAGCACTCTAGTTGCTCATTAGATCACTGTAGTAAAGCTACTGCTCACCACTGAAGTCTGCTGCTGGTATTACAAGTGCATGTTTCAGTCTGCATTCCAGAATTTTTTTATGAAATAAAAGAGGATTTGAGAAGTCACTCAAAATGTGCCCTCATTTTTCTTTCTTCAGCACTAATCATACTTTCTATGGCAAAATGAACCCCCTCATTGTGTTCCTTTTTAACCCCTTCGATGCTCATGACGAGCTCAGCTCGTCATGGGGCACAGTGGAGCTGTGCTGATGACGAGCTGAGCTCGTCATGAATAGTAGGAATGACCCTCATGCAGCACAGGAGGGGAAAATGCACAGCAGCCATGTGGTTAAATTAAATGCTTCAAGTGTTACCAGTTTATTCCAAACAAGATGGCTTCAGGTGTGCCATGCTTTTGTCATAAGTAAGACAGTAAGCGCTCTAGTTGTTCTTAAGAACACTCTGGGACATTCTGTCATTGAGCTATACGTGGGCTACATCTGTATGATATGTGTGTTACATTTGGGCTCTTTTGTCTCTGGTGGCCATCTTGGAAGACTTATTTGTTATTAAGTTTCCTAATGTCCTTATTTACTGCAGTCTCCTCAGTAGGATATACTTTCAGTTTTTAGGTTTCGCCTACGCAGCGCATGCGCTGCATAGGAAAAAGACCTATAGAACTTGCTTCGGCTTTTCAGCCAAAAACATGCACAAATTGCATTCCTTTAAATGACAATGTGTGCACGTTTGGCGATTCCCTTGTGGGAGCCAGTTTTGGCAATATATGTTTGCTTGCTCCCGCAAGGGAATCAATGTGTGTTGTCTCGCACACCCGCCATCCCTCCCACTACAGTACTGTTACACTTTTGTGGCCGCGGGGCCGCGTTTGTGTTTCAGCGCTTGTTTCATTAAAGGGTGTGCCTAAAAGGGTCTTGGCTCACTCCAGAATTAAAATTGCAACTGTACTTCTCTGCATCCCAGAGCCAGGCAGAGGTTTGGCTCCAGTGGGTTTGGAGCCGTTCTTGGCTCACCCGCCTCTGCTTGAATCAACACCCTCAGGTATTCAGGAAATGACGTTAATGTTCCGTGTTTGGCAAGGCAGCCGCTGGGTGCCTCCTTCTCGGTGCTTGTTTGGTCGGGAAGAGCCCCAGAGGCCTCGGTCCTGTCTGCTCTGTTTCTTCTTCCCTGGCTTCCGCGCAGGCTTCGGCGGGAACCCTGGAGTGTTCGCGCCCACCACGTGGCGCTTTCTCCTGGCCATTTGTAACTAATGTGGCCTAGAAGGGCTGCCTTGGATTAACGAAGCTCAGTACCCCTTACAACAAGGCTACATTCCTTGTTGGGTATGCCTTGTTTTGTTACCAGGTTTTTATAAAAACTATTAATTGGCCCCTTCTTACCACTTTGGCTGTAGACATGCGGTACTGAGGTTTGGATTTGCTCTCAAAAGAGCTTAGGAATCCAAAATATTTCTTGTTTTACACTGTACAGCAGGAGAAGCGTTTTCCCAAGTATTCTCTAAGCCCAAAAGCACCTGGAGTCTCTCTAGTGCTTCCTTGTGCGCACCGGCCTCCAGGCACGCCTCTGACCTCAAGGCCCAGAGTTGTCACACTAACGGAGCTTTCAGTTTTCCAGGTCAGCTCCATCTATGACTGACTCATGGAGGGTAAGTGTTTGTGCTTCAAATTCTGTGATGAACAGTCACTTCTTCACCATTGGAAAATGAAGACTACTAGTCCCAGAAAATCTGGACTGGACCAGGGAAGCTGGAGGGCTCCTCATGAAGAGTTGTCAGTTCTCAGGCCTTTGGCCTGGCGGCTTCCGGCAGCCAGCTCTAGCTTCATGAGTGCAGAAGCGCTCCCTGTGTCTTACATAAAGGTCAGGAGTAAAGGTCGCCCGGGGTAGGTTGCGGCCTCGGCGGTGCCGGAGACTGGTCTCTGCCCCGTGTTAGCAGAGCCCTGGCTCCAGGGGTGTTTGTTCAAGTGGCGCTGTGGGACGAGGTGCAGCCAAGAGTTTACAGCAGCAGGAATGTGCTGGTTAACAGTTTCTCTCAGCAGCCCTCCTCTGCACTGACACGCACACAGCAGACATTGTTACCAAAGCACTGCCAGTGAGCCCGGGGCCTGCTCCAGTGGCCCGGCCCAGCCGGGACTGCAGATCCCAGGACTTTTTCATACAATAAACTTGGTGGTAGTGTTTCTCACCCAGAGAAAACGTCCGCACCTTCTGTTGGAGGTATTCTCACTGGATACGTTATGCGTGAGGTATAGAAAGAGGTGCACTGAGAACTTGATAAGACACCCACCACCAGGGGTGTATGAGCAATGCAACTTAATGCAAGTACCAAGAATCAAGAGACAACCAAATTGCACAAGCACCCTCTTCAAAGTCAGTTTTCAAAGAACATTTTTGTAGGATAATAATATTTTATCCCAAGGTTATTACACCAACATCAACCGATGGTTCAATAGGAGCTTCAAAGTATGGATCCAAAACCAAATCTTGTGCTTCAACTTCTTTATTGGTCAAACATATTAAAAGTTTCCCAGCTTTACACTGCCGACACGTGTTTCGCCCTCACCAGGGCTTTTTCAAGTGCCCAGCAGTGGAGACTCGGCGCCGATCAATACAACCGGAAGACTTATCAAGGTCTCCTAGAATCTTTACCTCAGTACAATAAGACTCTTCTCCACGCGGCGATTCGCACTACCCAACCAAGACAAACCTACATACTGTCCTGATGTCTTACACCACTCTATGAGGGACCTAACACCTCGAAAGATCGTATAGGTGGAACCTATATCTGGAATAGCACACTGTGATCACCTCACATAATAGGATTCTTAAATATCGACGCCACATACATGTATCTCTTTGAAGCATAGACCTCCCAGACGTCAGACAAGTACATACCAACTAAGATAGCCTTGAAAAAGCCCTGGTGAGGGCGAAACACGTGTCGGCAGTGTAAAGCTGGGAAACTTTTAATATGTTTGACCAATAAAGAAGTTGAAGCACAAGATTTGGTTTTGGATCCATACTTTGAAGCTCCTATTGAACCATCGGTTGATGTTGGTGTAATAACCTTGGGATAAAATATTATTATCCTACAAAAATGTTCTTTGAAAACTGACTTTGAAGAGGGTGCTTGTGCAATTTGGTTGTCTCTTGATTCTAGATCCCAGGACTTTATTTGACACAGTGAGTTACCTGAACAGTTCCTGGGTGCCTCTGTGCTTGGTTTCTGTAAGAACATCTTAACATAAAACAAAACAGACCCATACATCTAAAACAAGCCAGCCTGTTGGCTTTGCCAAAGATTGTTAGCACCGAATTGTATTGGATATCTAATACATACTTAACAACTCATTGCAATGAACAATTATAATTAAAAGTGATTCAATTCAGAAAAAAGAGATTATGAAAAATTCTGAAACTGATGTTGTGAATTAAACATTACAATGACTTGCGAAAGATTGTCTCTTCTTCCCATCACACTGCGTTCCTCTGCAAACGCTCCGTCTGAGTTATTCACTTTCACCTTTTTTCTACCAACACTTTACTATCCTCCATCTCCAAGGGTCACAGTTTACTTCCTCTTTAACTGTATTTACTTCCTCCTCCACTTCACTGCCACTTCTGTTTTACACACACGCTTGCCCCACCAATAAACTCTGCATTTTGTTTTCCTTCGATGCTTTAGATACTTTTATGGTTGTGCAGCACCTCATACACTTTCTGGACTCCGGTGTATGTGTAATTAGGGTATGCACATATATGATCATCGCTCTGCAAAGAAGCCATGCATTGAATGTGCATGTAATCAGAACACCTTTATGACCCTCTGACAGATGCTGTGAGAAACTTGCACTGCCTTCAGTACAGAGAGCTCTATCGTGCTTCTCACACCCTGAAATCACCCAGACACTTAGAGGTGAATTATTACCCTTCCCTGCATTTTTCCCTCAAAAGCTGCCTCGGACTCATCATAAAGGTTGGCTTGTGAGAAATCAGAAAATCATGGTGTCTCAAGCACTGCATTACACCCCCTCTAGAGCCCAGGCAGAACTGTATAATACCTAGTGTAACATGCTCCCTTATGTAACTTCATGCTACCATGAGCAGAAGGAAATGCTCCCACACAAAAGATGCTTCTGCCTCCACCAGCTACTGTTTTTCCCCCCAAACAACAAGGTGCTCCCTACCCCCCAAAAAATGCCCCCAGTATTAGGAATGTCACAGTGCAGCAAGGTACAAATCCACAGAACAGGACCAACTCACCTAACCCCCATTCAGGCAAAGAAGATGCCTTCACCAAGAGAACAAGCAAACAGGACTCTTTGAAACAAAATGCACTGTGCTCACTGCGACTACCTTCATCGCGCTTTGCTTTGGATTTGTGTATGCTTGCAGTGTCTTAGAGTGCTCTGAAGCTGCCAGAAGGCAATGTGTTAGTACGATGTACAACACCTAAACAATCAAGGTGTAGCCCCTTGCTTCAGAACCAGAGGCCTGGGGTGCTAACGACATGTCACAGAGCTGTTGGCTGCTTTCTGCACAGTGACTGCTTAATGACATGGCCTCAAATGTACAAATCAGTCATAGCCCAAAACCACCATTCGCAAAAAGTCACAAAAAGTTGCACCTCTCTAATATACACTAAGCAGGATTCTTCTCGCGTTTCTTTGCAAATGCATGGATGGAGGCCTGCGAGGGACAGCAGACTGCCAAGCCACGGCCCCTGCATACTCAGAAGGTCTACTACTTTATTTTTGGCCAGCAAATAGCCCGGGAAGATACCGGTCCTGGCTCGTTGCCTGTTCCAACACCCCCCCTCCCCAAGCTCCCAGGTGTAATTTGAAGAGTGGAAGTTGTCCACTTTACAAATCAGTAATACCTGCTTCAAAGGTTGCTAACTTGTCAACAGTTTACAAACCCAGTTACAGCTGTAAAGCATCCCTTCAATGCATTATGGACTGGATGGAAGAGGGAGTGTCCCTCGCATGCCCCCCCCCTCGTTTTGATTTGCAGTAAGCCACAAGGTGTACTTCACAAGCCAGAGAGGCATTTCTGACTCACATAGTACGTGCGCGTGTTGTAGTTTGATGTTTTTGCAGATCTCAGGCTTTGCAACTGCATAACAGTTGATGACACTTGGCTCAAAATGCCCACACTTGAAAAAGGATGTTTAACCTGCCCTCTTAGAACAATATGCCCTTGTCTCCTGCAGTGCAATATACCCCCCTGAGAAACGCATCCACAGGACAGAACCGGAAGATGCTCCATCCACCGCAGCCCCCTCCCCTGCACGTCCATGCGGGGCCATGAAGCAGCGTCTCCTCGGGCTGGTAGTTCAGAAGAATTTGTGCATTCTGACAGTTGGAAGCATCTGCGCGGTGTAGTTTCCAGGTGTTAGCGATCCCCTCGTCCTCTCCGATCCCACCTCCCCCTGAGCACAGGGCCCCTCTCTTGAGCTCCCGCCGTACCCTCCTGAAATGTCTCTTCTAACGCGCCCTGCTTGGTAGATTCTTGTGCCTGTAGGAGTACTTCGGTCGTACATTGTTCAGGGTGACTGAATGTGAGGGCCTATTTAACATTCCAAAAGAACACTGTCTTAGCACATTTCATTTTTTGTGTCATGCATGCATTGTTTGCAGAAAATAATCCTTTTTGTGCACTTTTGTCATAAGTAAGGCTGTTAGCACTCTAGTTGTTCTTTAGAACACTCTGGGATGCTGCAGTAGAGCACAAAGGAATCAACTGACAGTTTCTGCCCTTGTTGGATGTACATGTTTTACTGAGAATGTCAGTCTTCATTCCCACATGACTGAGAAAGATAATGTGAATTTAGCTTATAGATCACCTTCCAAACCTCTGTGGGAAAAGCATAAGAAGATAGTTTTCTCTCAACCTGATTCATGATATCCCAGCAAAAGGCTCTTTCACATGGTAATTGGTAAAATCACCTTAGAACACACCACAATTTCTAAAATAAGTATGGTACCATCAACAAATGATTTATAATGTAACTAAAGTCTTAAAACCTTCTATTAACTGCAATGCTTTTTAATGAGGTGCTATCATGTATATTGGTCCGAAGATGGCTGCCAACACTTCTTGGATGAAGTGCTGACAGCCCATCAGATCTCACGATGAGATGTGTGGTTAGGCTCCACCCAGATATATATATATATTTTCATTTAATATCTAAAGAACTACTGAATGGATTCACACCATTTAACAAAAAAGCACGACTCTGAACCAAGGGCTACCTTTTTGTCAAATTTGATGTAATTCCGTTCAGCAGTTCGGGCCGTATCTGCAACTAAAGGTTCCTTTGGAAAATTGATTGGGAAAACACATTTTGGGACCCCCCCTTTTTCTCGGCCCCCGCTTGACGAATCACCCCAAAACTTTCAGGATAAAGCGCCAAAGTTATTGGGAATAGAATGTTGCGGATTTCCTATGGAAAATAGGTCCTAACTATAACTACCTACACGCGTCTGGCAGTATATAATATATATATATATTCACCCAAAAAACCATAGGTTTCACACACGTTATAGTTAGGAATTAGCATTTAAAAAACCTTGCAAATTCATTTAAAAAACATAGTTTTCACACATGTTTTAGTTAGCTGGACATTTCACTCATACAAAACCTTTAAAATTCCCCCGTTATAGTTAGTTCAGCTAACTCTAACTCACGCGCCCGAAATGCACTGCTGATGACGTCACATATTACATCACTCATGACATGGTCAGTGACAACACTCATGACATCACTCATGACATCACTAGTATTATTTGTGAAATCCTTAAGCTATAAAAATGGACTCAAAGTCTGGAGTTGACATGCTTAGGTTAGGTGTTTATTGTTAGACAACACAAGGCCTGAATGATGAGGATGATGACTGATGTTCTTTATTCTACATCTAAAAAAATATGGATAATTTGTAATGCATGGCTTGGTAATAGGCTGGTGTGGGCTACTGCTTAGAAGATTCTACAGTAAGTTTGTGTTGCTTTTTCCACATCCAGTCTACCAAGTGTGTGATCCATGGATGGTGTAATTTAAGCCACACCTCAAATAAAATCACACAGCTTGTGGGAAGAGGGTTAGGGGTTTGATGAACAGATGGCAATGGAATTTTGGGAAAGGGTTAACAAGGACAAACACTACAATACAAGGCCAACATTCATCTGGGCAATAAGCAGCAGCACACCATTCACCATCAATCTGTTGTTAGAAAGAAACAAAGGAATGAGTATGACAGAGTACAGATACATGCATTGCAAACAGTCCTTCTACCCTGAGACCCAATTTACCATATATCTAAATGTTCTGTCTTCTAGGTTGGGGAATTAACCCACCCACCCTCTTCTCTTAGTTAATACAATTGTTAAATGAAAAATGATTCTGTTTTGCAAATTTGGGGTTGCATCTGCATTCTACTCAGGAATGTCCACTCTTTGGGGCCTGTCTGCACTGGTCCGGTAGGTGAGCAGAAGTGTTTTTGAGCTCAGCTAGCTTACACCTTTCGTTGATGAAGGAGAATAGAAGAAGGCCTGTGGATTATAAAAGAGAAACTATATTTTAGAGTCAAGGAGAAGGACAGAAGGAAATTAAGTTTAATGAGGAGTGTATCAAGAAGTCTCAGAGGCAGCACAAAAATAACAAAAGGGGGACTCAGAGTATCACTTTTGCCACAAGTCGAAAACACACACATCTCTCTATCCCACACAGCTGATTAATAGGCCTCAGACTCTTGTTTTACCTTTGAACTGAAGTCAATAATATACTCCATAACTTCTTGCTTCTATTAATGAGGTTGTCCTGCAGCTCCTGCCAGAGTTCTTCCATGATATTCCTCCAGTCTGACTCCCAGTATCGCTGTCCCAGACCAGTTATCATCATCATCATGAATCACGATGACCCGAGCAAGATAGATGTGGAGTGCAGTGCAGTGCTGTTGAAGAACAAGTAGAAAATGAAACAGAATAGCTATGTTTTGCATAGGTTTTTGTTTGTTAACTAAAGTGACTGTTCTGGGCTCTGGAGAACCAGTAAGAAAAGAACACCCTGTAATCAATGTAATTTGGCTAATTGTCAAAGGGCTGATCATCACCTACAGGGAAAAAAATGAGCACCCATCACTCAAGTCCCGAACAATAATGCAAATTAATAATTATCTTAAGAAATGTCCCATATTATAGTTCAACAAACATCTTTGCAATAGTTAAAGTTACTTCATCCAATCCAAGCGTGGGTAGTTCAAATAGCTATTCAATGATCTTTGATACAGGCAACACATTGGAATTTAGTCTTGGCAGGCAGCCTTGTAGGTAATAAGCAATTTTTTGGGGCAGCCCTTCTAGTGCTAAGTAATGCAAAAGGGAATAGGCATTAGGCAATGGTCATGCAAGGGGGCAGGCATTGTCCCCAATGTCATGAAAGAATTGTGGAGACTTCTGCAATGCAACTAGTCCAACTGCATTCCAGCAATTTATATGTGACTAATAAAAAGGGTGAGGCAGCATAAATCTGACAAAAAAATAATAATGTTCCTCTAGCTAATTTTGTTTTTGTTTTTTTGCAAAGAAAGAATTAAGTTCAATGAGAAAAATGTAAAATGTCTATGTTGTCATTGGCATACTTGGTCTGGGAAGTATAGTTTGTCCTCAAACTCAGGGGCTTCACTCAGAAGTTGGTTAGCTAACACATTTCATTCAATTTCGGATGAATCACCCTCTTCCTCCTCCTGTGCTGCGGTTTTAGGAATGGTGTAACCCCTTCACTGCGGGGGGTAATTCCCCCGCTGTGCTGGGGAGCGCCGTGCCTCATAACGAGCTCAGCTCGCCATGAGCATCGATGGTGATAATTGTGTGGTATAAAATGCTAGTTCATTTTGATCATAGTTAATCTCTCCACATTTTGAGGTGAGAGACTCATTCTTTTCACAATGAGGACAGCACCAGCTGCATTGAACACAAGTTCAGCAAACACACTGGTAACTGGACAAGCTAGATACTTTATTGCCAGCCTGCTAAGCTGAGGCCATTGGTGCATCTTCCCATCCACATAGATCTCTTTTGGATCATCCAGATACTCCCTAGATCATCCTGTGGATGGTCATTGGTGCTGCCACTTGCTCAACCTATTTTGCCATCGCCTCTGCAATGGATATGAGCCTTGCCAATTGAAACCAATACAATGCAGAGGTTGGGTCCAGTCCTTAGTTTGCTGTTGTTGCCGTAGTTCTGGTTGATGGTGTTGTTGGCTGCTGTGAGACAAGACTGCCCTCTCTGGAAGCTGAAGGTGGCACAGAGAACTGCAAGGTGGGACTCGAAATTCCAGCCATTCTTCTTCCAAGTCTACGGCTTGCTTTACAATCCACCTCTTGTATTTTAAAACATCCCCTTCAGAAAAAGGGTTCAAAGTGGGCATAATTTCTATCTACTGTGGATCAATCAGTGTGGCACATATGTAATCTTTGGGCTCAATGTTGCAGCCTTATATTAGAAGCCGAGCACAGGACTAGGGTCTCAACCAAGGCATGTGCTTCTGTGTTTTCATTTACACCTGCGAGGGTGAACCTTTCAACACCTTCCTTATCTGCGCTTGTAGGAGATGCAACAGTGGGATAGGTTGGCCCATTGTACTGTCCTCCTTGCTAACTTCCCATGTGAAAACCTCAAAAGGGAGTAGCATCTGTGTTAGGCATTTGAATAGGCCCCATTTGTCTGCATCCATGGTTATAGCTTTCCCAATCACATTCCCTCCTCTTTGAATGACAAAGTCTTTGATCTGTTTGTACTTCTCAGACGTTGCAGCAAGTGGAGTTCCAACGTGATGGCACCACCTGTATATAGGAACTGGTGCTCTATTATTACACTGAATAATCCACAGCTGCTTCTGGGCTTTAAAAGAATGTCTGAAATTGATGTAGATTCTTCTGCAGGTGGCCAGTATGTTGCTGAGTATGTCTTACTTTTTGAGGAAGTCTTGCACCACCAGGTTGATGCAATTTATTTATTTATTTATGTATTTATATCACGCCTGAATCAGCCCCGAATTAGGGAACGACCAGGAACATGAGACTGCAATGATACCAAAAGAAGTCATTAATCTTGTGTAAAGAGGTGTGTTTTTAACTTCTTTCTGAAGGAGAGAAGATTAGGGGTGTGTCTCAGCAGTGGGGGCAGAGAGTTCCAAAGCATAGGGCCTTTAAGTGAGATGGCCCATCCTCCCTGTCTTGCTCTCGTCACCCTGGGGACCTGAAGCAACATAGTGCTGCTGGAACGTAGGACACATCCAGGAGAGTAGGGGACAAATATGTCTCTTAAGTATTGAGGGCCAGACCCGTAAATACATTTGTGCATTATACAGCATACTTTAAAGTTAATGCGTTGTTTCACCGGGAGCCAGTGAAGGTGAGAGGAGTGGGCATGAGGGAGTTTGGGGCAAGGCATTCAAGATGAGTCTTGCTGCGGTGTTCTGTACCACCTGCAGTCTGCCCAGTTGTTCTTGATTGGCAGAAATGAGGAGTCCATTACAATAGTCTATCCGACCGATGACCAATGCTTGTACCAGCGTCTTCCTACGGATGTCAGGCAGGAAGGGGAAAATGTGTCGTAGTAGCCCAATTACTCGGAAACAGGTTCCCGTAACTTGATTGACATGATCTTTTAATATCAATGCTTGGTCTAGGCGCACTCCCAGATTTTTGACAGTCTGCTTTGGTACAGGGACAGGTCCTAGCTCAGGTGGCCACCAGTCGGGGGACCATAGCAGGGTGGCCCCTCCAAACAACATGACTTCAGTCTTAGTCACATTGCATTGGAGGACGTTATGGGCCATCCAATCTGCCACGGCTCTCATACCATTTTGAAAAGATTGTGCAACTGTCGGTGTGAGGGTTTGGAAGGGAAACAGCAGCTGGGTGTCATCAGCGTAGGAGATTGGGGTGAACCCGTGAGATCTTATGATGTCAGCCAGGGGGGCCACATATACGTTAAATAACGTAGGGCTTAAGCAAGAGCCCTGTGGCACTCCCTTGGTGAGCTTCCTACAGATGGAATTGTGGGAGCCTAATTTGACACCTTGTTGACGGACCGCAAGAAAGCTTTCTAACCATGCCATGGCAGCCCCTTTTATTCCCACCTCCCTCAGGCGGCCGAGAAGAATGTTGTGCGACACCGTGTCGAAGAGCCAAACACAGAACCCTGAAATAGTCTGTCTGACAAGTACTTGATATATTGTATTGCCATTGTCCGTGGCAACAAATCCAATTCTAAGACCTCTGGGTCACAGCCATTCATACACCTTGCTGTTAAATTCCTCCAAGATGTTTACAGCTGTATGTGATTTCTTCATTGCGGACATGGCCACTGTTGCATGTTGATGAATGCTCTTAAAGTTTTCTTCATGGCAAGACCTGAAGATATTGTTTGCTTTACCCCTGCAAAAAAGATCCAGTGTGCTGTGATGCGCATGTAATCAGTTGCCTAACAACTGGTCCACATGTCTGTCTTAAGGTGGATGGTGTGAACAACACTTTGGTGCAAAGCTTGTCCAACCAACTGCAGCAAATTGTGATGCAGCGCTGGAACAGCTACTCTGGCAAAAAAGGTCCTACTTGGTACCTTCCATTTTGGACAGATGGCTGTCACAAATTCTAAGAATCCCACTCCTTCCAAAAAAGAAAAGGGAGGAGGTCCAGCACTAACATTTTTGCCAGCTTCACATTGTATAAACGTTGGGTGGTTTGGCTTGCAGGGCCCCTCCTGTCGGAACATGTGAATAATAGTAGCCTGGATTCTCTTCTTTTCTTGGGGCACTGACACAGGTGTCTTTTAAGAAGTAGATGCTAGTGGTAGACTCAATGTGCATTGTGGTGGTGGGGCAGTCACTGTATGCTGCAGTGTTTCCATCCTCTCACTCTGAGTCTTCTTGTGCCATTGTGAAATTACTGTGGTTGGTAAATGTGCTAGCATATTGGCGGGGACAGGACTGCTTTGCATGAAACTGGCTGCCTGCCATTGCCACATGGTTATCAACAATAACAACACAGACAAAAAGGCATTGGGAAGAAAGAGATCACATGCAGGCCTGTGGCAAAAGAACGCTGGCGATCTACACAAAATGGCCACCAACTAACCACATGGTGAACCAGCAAGCAAGGAGGCATGGCCGCAACATAATGAAGAACAACAAATGCTAGCCTTTAGAAAAAGCACACTGGATGTCAATGCAAAATGGCCATCAGCCACATGGTCAAACATCAAGCAAGGAGGCATGGGGAACAAAGAGAAGATATGCAGGCCTATGGCAAAGGCACACTAGCTGGCTAAACAAAATGTTACCTGCCACATGGTCAGAACAACAACAACTAGCAAGGAGGCATGGCCACAAACAAAGAAGACAAGTAGGCCTATGGGGAAAGCACACTGGCTGGCTACAAAGAATGCCCATCAGCCACATGGACATAACAACAACACCCAGCAAGAAGGCATGGACACAAACAAAGAAGACAAGCAGGCCTATGGGGGACAGCACACTGTCTGGCTGCAAATAAATGGCCACCAACCACATGGTCATATAACAACAACAACCAGCAAGAAGGCATGGCCACAAACAAAGAAGACATGCAGGCCTCTTGGGGAGCATACTGGCTGGCTACACAAAAAGGCCACCAGCCGCACGGTCAGACAACAACAACAACCAGCAAGGAGGAATTGTCACAAACAGAGAAGACATGCAGGCCTATGGCAAAAACATGCTGGCTGGCTACACAAAATGTGTGCCAACCACATGGTCAGAACAATAACAAGCAGGAGTCCTGGAAAACAAAGAACAAAAGCAGGCCTAGGTTGGACCTGACCATACAAAATGCTACCTGGCCAAATGGCATAATGAACAACAAAGGCAGATGATGGCCTATGCCAAACACACACACACACACACGCTGGCCAGACAAAACAGGCATGGTAACACAGAGAACACAGCATTAATTCAGCAATGCCAAAAATGAAAATTAACTGGGCTAAAAATTGTTCACAAAAACACACACCCAACCTAAACACTGTTTGCAGGAGAAACAAAATGTGAAATACCACAAGAAAGCACACATTCAGTACTTTAATCCAATGCCATCCAGGGCCTAAATGATGTTTCAATTCTATAGACACCATAGAAACAATTGTTTAATGCACCCATGAATAGTTTAGGGCCTACTAGCTGGAAGGCCCATTAGCATACTAGGCAACATGGTGAATTAAATCAATCAATCAATATTGCAAACTTATTAAAAAACATGGAGAAGAAAATGTACTGAACTGTGCAACATTTTCCCATTACAAAAGAACATACATTTCATGCAATAAATAACTAAGCCCCACTAAAACAGCAGTCCACCCACCACAATACATTTTAAAAATCATATAAAAGTACAAATAAATCCAGGTGCATGCCCATGGGCAAACAAACAACACCCTTATACACCAGTTTTTCAACTTACGTGTGATATCTACAAAACAAGGTCCTTAAATCCAATGGTATATATGCAGGTGACAAGGAGAGTGATTCTTCCAGCTCCAATTCCCAATGAAAAGTGACCAGGAGAGGGACAAAGCTCTGGAAGGAGCCTACTGGACAGTAACAGGAAGTTAGAGTCCCTGGGGCACTTCCTCTGGTTTGAAAAAAAAGTTTTAAAAAAATGGCTTCTCGCACAAAAAACCCAAATCCAAAGGCTAGTTTGAGAAGAAAATTCACTTCAAATGCCTTTAAGCTGCCATCCGCATCCTCTAAACTGTAAATCAGGCCCTTTATTTTTAAATATATATATGCTGTTGACATAATTGTGACATCTATCTAGTGCAAGAAGTAGTCCAGTCATTTCTTGTTCATTACATCAGGTGATTGCACTCCCCCTAGGAATTGTCTGCTTCTCGATGAATCAGAGCTGTTTTGGGGGTTACAAGGTTCATTGCATTTCCAGATATTGATTATGGGTCCAATCTGTGGAAATATTGCCTGTTTGAGAATGTTGTCTTTACTTTTAGCAGCATTAACCTGAACCTGGAATGATACAAACTCCTATTCAGTTCAATTGCAGAGTCTATTACTTTGGTATAATCTATTAGAAATACAAATGCAATATAAATCTATATTTTTTTTTTCAAATTACAGATCTTCAGTGCATCCAGGGCCGCCACAATCAAGCAATGTACCCATTCTTGATTGTTTCAAAACTCCTAGACGGAGTTGTTATCCGCATTTCACCAATGGAAATAAATTGATGTTTACTTAAGTAATTAGCATGGAGTGCACTTTACTTAAGAGATCACCTCATGATTCATGCAGTATACACAATTGCAAGTGCACATCTGTGATTTTAGTTACATTAAACCAGGTTCACAACCCTTTTTCTGTATTTAAATATATGTCATAAAGTAAGCGGAGGCGGAAGAGTTTGAGGTGACCTTATCATCTTAAATGTACAGTACACCAAATAAGACCCACTGTCTGCAAAGATATGAGGTTAACAAGAGAAACCCAACATAGTCATTACTGCTCTGCAATCGTCTGATTTTATTTGCCATAATGAATTAAACCTCCCATATGTTTGTGATTTTATCAGAGCTAGACCTGCATTATTCTGGGTTAAGGTCTGGAAGAACAACTCAGCCACCCTCACACAAAATATTATAAAAGACTGCTTAAATTGTGATCGGGCATGAAGATCGCATGGCTATCAGGAGTTTCTAAAACACTAAGTGCCGTGGGTAAAGGTGATCTCTTCTCTGACCCCTCCAAGATTGAGCTTAAGGATAAAGCAGAGGTTAAACATGCACTGTATGCACTTTTTAAATCGGAAAAGATGGGCAGAGAATTAATAAAATCAACTGTTGCAAAATATATGGGAAACGAACTGTAGAGATATCCACTCCTGCTCTGCCTTACTCAACCCTTGATTAACTGGGAGAGATCTCTTTTGTTTCGTTTAAGAGCGGGCTCAGTGAAATTTTTGTTGTCCTTTCCCCTGGGATATCGACATAGCACTGATTTTAACCCATGCCCGTGTGATGGTGTTAGCACACAGAATGATTTACACTTCCTATTCTTCTGCAAATTTTATTTAAAATATATTAATTGGCTTTTAACTCCATATTTTAGGAAGCATCGACCCCTTTCACTGGAAAAGTCTTACTTAATGTTGGTTTCGTTGGACTCAGATGAACTAATTTTTCGCACTAGCACTTTACTGAGACTGTTAACGCGAGTGCGCAAAACAATGGAAAATCCTTGAAATTTGCTCACTAGAACTATATTGTACTGTACCATATATATATTTTAAACAATTCTGTAATAATGTGTAATGTAAATGAAATGAACTGTTGTTTTGTCTGGTACTTTTATGAATTTTATGAAATTCGAATAAAGGTCTTTTGAAACTACTACTCTACAAAGAAAACACAAGGGGAAAATCTATGAGCCCCTTACGCCACAGGAGCATCAGTTCTTGTGGTGCTCCGGCGGCGCAAACTACAACATTATATTTATGAGGTCATGCAAAGCAACTTTGCGTGGCTGTGAATGACGTCATAGATTTGAAGTAAGGCTGCATCGCCTTACTCTGCGCTAGGCATTCCTTGGGCATTGCTGTGGATGTTCCCAAGCAATACCCATGGAATTGGATGCTTCCCAAGATTCACTAAACCATGTAAACCTGGGGATGCGCCAAAACCATACTCCTCCCCGGAGGAGGTGCAACAGGAAGAAATAACTTTATTACTCCTAGTTGTTTCCTCTTTGCATGTGTGCTGCAACCTACAGCACACATAGAAAGGCGCTTCCCAGGATTGTTTATGTGCAGGAAGGTGCCCCTTCCTGCACAAAAACAAGCCTGTTGTTGACAACGCAGGCACCCTTGCACCATGGTGCAAGGGTGCCTGCATCGGTGCTAGGCTGCTGAAACAGCACCAATACAGAAGGAAGGATAGGAGTGCACTGTATTTGATAAATACAGGGCATTTCTGCCCTTTCACTTTAACATAGGGCAGCACAGCAAGGTGACTTTCTGTGCTGCCCTATGCCAAAACTGTCACAACTCGCTCCCTGCATTCTCATGCCCACCATCAGGGGGGTGAATTGTGGGGCTCTCCAGTGTTCCAATAAGCTTCCACACCCTCCCCTTCATGCATACACTGAACTCCAGTAATTTAGATTCTACTTGCAAATTGCCATTCATTCCCAATTCATGCCAGGTTTTGTTAAAGCCAGCCTGCTTGTGCTTGAAGCCAGCCTGCTCATGTTTGAAACTCTGTTACCTAGAATTCCCTGCTCACTGCTTCGTCTCCATCCCTGCAGGCCAAGGATGGGTGGAGGAATTCAGCTCACCTGTGGCTGGCTGCTGCTAGCCTGCTCATACCTGATGCATGTGATTACTGTGAGCTTTTTTAAGCCCCAGCTCCCTTCAGTCCAAGTTTGATCATTGTAGCTGTGTACCGGCGAGACTGACCCTTGTTTCCAGTATTTCCTGAGCTTTTGATACCCTTGGTTCCAGTGTTTCTTGTGCGTGTTGATATCCTTGTTTCCAGTGTTTCCTGAGCTTTTGCTAACCTTGTTTTCAGTGTTTTCTGGGCTTTAGTTATTCCTTGTTCCTGAGCTGCAGCAGTTTCCCTTGTTCCTGAACTAGCACTGCCTGCAGTGCCGACTTGGCTTTTGAGCTTTTGCTAAATTCTTGTTCTTGCTCCAGCACAGCCTTCAGCGCTACTTTGTTTTCTTGACTCCAGCCCATGCCTTTCTTCCCATTTCCTTGGTTCCAGTTCCTAGTTTGCTATCTTTCTATTCTGCTGTCTTGCTTCTATTACCTTGTATGTTTCTTGCTTGCTTTCTGCTTAGGGTGCCGTGTGATTTCTTCCTTTCCTGTTAAGCATTCCTCCTGGCTAGCTCCTTTTTCTATTGTGCTTGTATTTCATTCTACCCCTTTCTGTTACTGCTTTGCGTGTGCCTGTTTGAATGCCAGGATCCATGGGCACAGCTGACTACCTACAGGGTGTTTCTTGTTCACTGTGAGTATTGTCTTTGAGTTACAATTATAACATGACCATTGGTATCAGCTCCACAGACCCTTCCTTTGCATGTATATCCTATATCTGGGTATTTCCAGTCAGTATCTGTAATAGCAATTGTGGGTAAGGAAACTACTAAGCTTCAGTGTTACCATGTGGAGCTCCTGAGTGCTTTACCCCCCATTCCCTTTATTGTTAATGCTGCTTTATATATAAGTGTATTGCGCATCCGTCCTGGGTGTGCTGATTCTAAATGCTGAACCGCCTCATGAGTGCCTGTCTTTTCTGAGTCTTATCCATCTTGCTCCTTCGTGCAGGCTTCCCCTTTGGATCCCTTTTTTCCTCTGATGTCCTGTGTCATCCCGAGCAGTGCTGCACTCGTTTTTCGGCTTCATTTTCAACCCAGTCACTAGTCTTTGCCCAAGTCCCTGACTGTGTCCCAGACACTCCCTTACAAAAAACCCATAAATGAAGCCCTAAGGGTTTTATAATCAATCAATCAATCACGGCATTTGTAAAGCGCGCTACTCACCCGGGAGGGTCTCAAGGCGCTGGAGGAGGGGTAAGTTACTGCTCGAACAGCCAGGTCTTGGGCTGCTTCTTGAAGGAGAGATGGTCTTGGGTTCGCCGAAGGTGGGTGGGGAGGGAGTTCCAAGTCTTGGCTGCCAGGTAGGAGAAGGAACTTCCTCCGGCGGTGGGTCTGCAGATGCATGGAACCGTGGCGAGTGCGTGGCTGGTCAATCGTAGCTGGCGGGTGGGCGTGTAGAAGGTCATGCAGTCGTTGAGGTACTTGGGGCCCAGGTTGTGGAAAGCCTTGTGTGCGTGGGTGAGGAGTCTGAACGTGATTCTCTTGCTGACGGGGAGCCAGTGCAGGTCTCTCAGGTGTCCTGTGATGTGGCTGTGTCGGGGGATGTTGAGGATGAGTCTTGCGGAGGCGTTCTGGATGCATTGGAGTCTTTTTTGAAGTTTGGCTGTGGTTCTGGTGTAGAGGGTGTTCTCGTAGTCCAGTCGGCTGGCGACGAGTGCCTGGGTGACTGTCTTCCTGGTTTCCGTGGGGATACATCTGAAGATCTTGCGGAGCATGCGCAGGGTGTTGAAGCACGAGGCTGAGACGGCGTTGACTTGTCTGGTCATTGACAGGGAGGAGTCCAGGATGAAGCCCAGGTTTCTTTTTCTTTTTTTCTGTTTTTTTTATTTTATTTTTTTTTGTTCCTCATCTCCACCATGGTACTAATCTGTCAAGATAATCGGACAGGGTAGTCTGGCTCATAGTATGACTGACACGCTGCCTCAGCCAAAGGCTGGAAGGGGCCATGTTCGATGTACGATTCCGTCAGCACCCCTCAGCAATGTCATTTAAACTATTCCACCTTAGACCCCATTATGTTTGCGTTAGACAGATATTTACCAATAGCCAGTTACCACCATTGCTTTTGCCACCTGATCGCTGAATAAGGAGCGAAGATGTGTTAGCAGAAGAAGTGTATCATGGCTTCGTAATCATTGGAACTGGGGGAAAAAAAAACCCCAGCTCAAACTCATAGGACTAATATCTGCCAAAATGCTCTTTTATTTGTCGTTCCAGTCCTGGACATGTCCATCTTTGATGTTTGCAACATTGAGGAGAACCAATCGTAGAAAGTCGGGGGAGAAGCCTCTTTCCACCGCTTGCATATTTCTCGTCGGGCCAACAACATGGAAAAGAACAATAGGTTATTATTTGGGCTGGTTTCTGCTCCACAATATTACCAACCGAAGATCTATTACTACGGTGGAGCCTGTAAGAGATGTTAATTTGTTACCAATTGATTGCCAATATGATGTTAACTGTGGGCATTCATAGAACATGTGTGTGTCTGAAGCCTCCACTAGGCCACATCGAGCACACGCAACCGGCTCCGCTCTTGTAAATTTAGACAATCTTTGTGGGGAGTACTATGCCCTATGCAAAGTAAAAAGACAATTTCTGCGAAGCCAAGCCGGTTTCACTAAGTCCCAGAGAATATTGCAGGATGTTGACCATAATTCATGTAGATTAACATATGGCAACATGGAACCCCAAAGTTGATCCGGGAAATGGAATTCACCGTCTATTTCCTCCAAAATTAAATTATAGAGGAAAGAAACCTCCTTTGGTCCTGATGTCTTATCTAGTAGAGAAGATTCCAAATAACTGCTGCCACCTATGGGCAAATGGACGCGGCGAGATGACCGAGAGGATAGTGCTTGTGCCCAGCTTGAAATTTGTAAGTACTTCAGTCTAGAAAGATTGGGGCCCACTTTACTTACTAAATGTTCCCAGGATAGTACAACCCCTTCTACAAACAGGTCACCCCAGGTTGAGATGTTAGCATCTTTTAGTGGATATGTCAATACATCGTTTGCCCAACCAAGAGAAACAGGAAGGTCCCATATGGGAGAACGATTTGAGTAATATCCTATTTTGGTGGCAATTCTGAGATTATACCAGGTTTTTGCTAGGCCTGACAGCACCTTCAATTTGATTTTTTTGAAAAATTTGGGGTCTCCAAACTTAAAAAGAAACCCCTTCTGCCCTATCCCTTCGCACTGTAGTAATGTTTAAACATTAATCCTATGCCATGATCTGATAGAGTGTTTAAGATCATTCGGGCATGCGACATCTGAAAAGCCCAGGCATAGATCTGAAGGTCCGGGCCTGCCAATCCCCCCTTCTCCCTGCGCCGCCTTAATTTCTTCCATGCTATTCTTACACTTTTCTTCTTCCAAATGAAAGAAGATATATCAGACTGCATCTTCGCTATTAGTGAGGTTTCAAAAAATAGAGGGATACCATTAAAAATAAAAGTTAACTTAGGTAAAATAGTCATTTTCACTAGATTTGAGCGACCCAAAAGCGTCAAAGGGAGATGGCTCCAAGAGCCCATTAACTTCCTACATTCCTTGGCAGCTAAGTTAAAGTTTGTAGAAGCAATTAGGTTTATATCTTTAACAATTCATATACCTAAGTACCTCATGCTGCTACAGAGTTGCACTGGAAGCCCTGTTGTTATACTGTTCCATTCCATGACCTCGGTCTTGGAGGCATTTACTTCATAACCGGAGATCTTACCAAATTCCAGTGCTAGCTTAATGGCAGGTGGAAATGCGGAGCTGATGTCTTTTGTAATTATCATGATATCGTCCGCATATAGGGACACCTTCTTTTCCCATTCTCTATATTTAAAAGGTATAATGTTGCTCTCATCTCGAATTTTTTGAGCAAACGGCTCAACATAGAGATCGAAAAGGAGGGGTGGCAGGGGACAACCCTGCCTAGTTCTCCTAGTTATTATAATAGGTTCTGATAAACCACCATTTACCATAACAGAAGCTGATGGCCTATGGTACAACAGCTCCACTGCTCTGCGAAAGGACCGACCCACTCCAAACTTTCCCAAGGCCTCCGACAAGTACAACCAATTGACCCTGACGAAGGCCTTGGTCGCGTCCAACGTGAGAACTGCCAGGAGTAATGAAGAGCTAGAAGCCATATCTATTGCTCCAATCAAATCATATGTCAGCTCATAGAGCTGGTGACCCCTGACAAAGCGCTTTTGATTTAAACGCAGGACTGAAGGAGCAACCTGACCTAACCTCTTAGTCAAGAGGGAAGTAAAAACTTTGTAATCGGTATTAAGTATTGAAATGGAGCAATAAGAGCCACAATCGGTGGAGGCCTTGCCTGTTTTCAGGATGTGTGATAGTTGCATTATTCCAAGATATGGGTGGTAAATCTCCTTCCAACAAAATTTGATTAAATAATATTGTTAGAAAAGGAGAAATATCTTCCGTAATAGGTTTATAAATCTCTGCGGGCAAGCCATCTGGCCCGGCCGCCTTGCCATTTTTGCTGTTATGTATAGCCATCACTACTTCTTCTTCCGTTATAGGCTGATCTAAAAAGGCCGTTTGCTCTGGGGAGAAGGATGGCAAGGAGATCTTACTCAGCCACTCCTTTATACTATCAGAAGTGATATTATTATCCTCCTGGTATATGTTTTGAAAGAAGTTTTTGAAGGCAGACCTTATTTCTACGTCCGATGTTTTAATACCTGAACTAGTTTTTATCTCCCCTATATTATTACGGGTTCGGTCGGTCCTGGACTTCCACGCAAGCAATTTACTTGCCTCTTCTCCAAATTCAAAGTGGGCAAGTTTACTTGCTTCCCACCTTTGTAGTACACGTTGGTTGAGTGTTGAGGCTAATTGCCACTTAAGTTCCAACACTTCTTCTAGTTTTACTGATGTTACAGATTCGGATTCAGAAGCATCTAGCTCATTTTGGGCCATTAATAAATTCGCCTCAATAGATGCTACTTCCTTGGTGTATTGCCTCCTACGGAACGTAGTCTTATTTTTGATGATCCCCCTTAGAAAACATTTGAAGGTGTCCCATACAGTACTTGGGCTAGCAGAACCTATATTTCTTAGGAAGAATTCTTTTGATTCTGCCCTTATATACTCTAGATCTTCAGGTGATGTAAGAAAAGACTTATCAATAGACCATAACCTGATTGGAAGATGAGTAATTACTTCAAGATCTAAAAGTACCGCAGAGTGGTCCGAAAGATGAGATGGCAAGTAGCTAACATTCTTTGTTGAGTTTAGTAACACTCTACTTATAAGGAAAAAGTCTATCCTAGATCTATGGCGATATTTATAATTTCAAAAAGAAAACCTTTTTTTCAGCCCAGACCTAACCCTCGATATGTCTATAATGCCATATTGTGACATGGTTTTAAGTAAAAAGTCTCTGGATTTCGACAAAATATGTTGTCGACTAGAACTGGTCTTATCTAGTAAAGGATCAAGTACAATATTAAAATCTCCTGCTGCTATTATAACTGGTTCTGTAAAGTGTAGGCGTTCAGAAAATAGTGATTCTAAGGCAGATGGGTCATCCCTATTAGGCCCATAGTATCCCACTATCGTAAGGCGTGAGCCACCTATCACTACTGTTGCAATGGCCCACCTGCCTGCAGGATCTGTTTTCTGCTCTAAAAGTCTAGTGTTTATTGTTTTTTTAAAAAGAATAGTAACCCCTCTGATGTTAAGTGTCTGCGTTGTAGTAACGGCTAAATCTATCCAGTTGTTTTTCTTTACCAAATCGTGAACCTCAGCCTTAACCAAATGAGTCTCCTGAAGTATAATGACCTGCGCATCAAAGTCTCGAAGATATTGTAATATTGTATTAGATCTAGGTTTGGTGCGCAGGCCATTAACATTCCAGGAGAGTATCCTAACTGCACTCATAGTTAGTGTATCTATTGAGGCAGAATCTTTCAAACTTACTGCCCATGATATAGATCCGAGATTTACATGCCGTCCATTTTTTTAAGAATGATGGAGATGATTAACAACTCAGAGATGAGAAACATTTTATGCCCTTTAACCCCACCCCACCCCTCCATGCCCCTCACCCACCTCACCCACCCTCCCTTGAGGAACCCTTGATTATCCACCGGAACACGTCCGGGTTTGGTACCCCTAACCCAATCCTAGCTCTGCGGAGCGGTATTAATTCTGGAAAATAAAAACTCGCCAGAGGTGTTTGATTAGAGTTTATAAGGCTACACTGATTTACTGGATGTTCTAGATTGAATTACAAGAAATGGGGTAATTAAGTTTATTCTTTTTTTTTTCCTTTCTTCCCCTTTTTATGATTTTATTGTTTATATTTATTTTACATATATATATATTTTTTATTTCCTTCTCCTCTTTTTTCTTTTTTTTTTCCCACTCAAATTAGACAATTAGATAATATGTTTGATTCAGAGCTGTTAGGCGATATTACGAGCTTGTAAGCAATAAGCCTCATCTTTTAGGAGTGCCTAAGCTCATCAGTAGGTCATCTGCGGCCTGAACTGTGCTGATATGGTGCATTTTGTTATTGAGCATAATCTTCAAGGCTGCAGGAAAACTCAACTGAACTGATGCACCCAGATTCTTAAAGGCCTCCATTCTTCTGCCCAGTTCCCACTGTCTATCTAAAGTTGCTCTTGATAGATCAGATCTTATTTGGAAAGTTAAGTCGCCACCAGACAGAGATTTTTGTTGAAGCCCAGGTTTCGTGCGTGGTCGGAGGGTGATGATCCCAGGATGATTATAAAGATGCTGTCACCCACAGGTTGTCTATGGAATGTGTTGTCATTGATTCCTTTATCCAGAAAGACATTGCATCTAGATGGGTGCTACCTTCCTGAGGGAGCTCTTGATATTGTCAGGGATCAGATGTAAATATATTAAAATTAACTAAGAACAAATCTTGTCTGATATTTTTATTCATGAGTTTCCCTGGTAAGATTAAAAAGAGCAGTAGGGTGTGTACCAAAGGGATGCATCAAGCTGATAAGTGCACCAGACGCACAGGGTCTACATGTTACATCTGGCTGTGTCACTCAGCCGTCATGAGGACCAAGTAATCCCTATCATTTTTATATAAATGGATTCAGTCACAATTCCTGATTTATATTGATAAAGGATCAGCATGCACACATTCTTGCATACATACATACGTTCCGATCTCTGGTAACCAGGTTATTGTCTGAAAGCGAGGATAAAAGGCAATTAGTTATTAACTTGAATGTCAAAACATTTGAATAAACACCATGCATGTGAAATACACATTTGCTGGCCACTCTTTTGTGTTTTAATACCAAACTTCACACAGTGACGTTTTGAAACTGTGGCACACAATACATGTAGATAAACAGTTCTAAAAAATACAAACCTATAAAGACACAATAAGCAATGGCACCAATTCCTTTAGTACGACTTTCCCCTTGACAGGTTTATCAATGCCTCATAGTGTATGAGAGCGAGCCCTCCTTGTAGTTGTTCTGTGTAGAGTGATAAAAATAATTATACATAGCCTGTTAATATTGCTGGAAAAGTAACTCATTTTGTGTAAGAGTTGGAGGCCGTAAAGGCTAAATCATATCCCCCATTACGAAAGGTCAAAATTGTGCTGAAGTAAATACATGAGTCTTATTTGCTAGGTTAGATAATGTATTTCCTGTTTCAAAGGTAACGCCTCTCTAATTCACCTGTGTAATTTTCTTTACCCCTGTTTATTGGTGAAAGGAAGGAGCTAAGCATTATTTTTATACCACCCTTTATCAGTGTCTGCCTCTCAGTCAAGTGCAGAAGCCGACACATTTGCGTAACTTATGTGACATGGTTACTGAGGGAGCAGCACCAAGGTGCCGCCACAAAGGCGACATTTCAAAAGATGCTGTGAGCTGGTCTGAAGCCCACTCCACTGAGAATGATGGATTTGGGTAGCATGAGAATAGCTCTTCTAAGAGACCACCTGTAGTGGCTGGGTGTGACAACCATGAAGTTGAGCTCACTGTAAAACTATCAATGTCTCTTCCTGTGGCCTATCTGTGGTTTTTACCACATTAAAATAAGTAAACAGGAAACATCAGGAACAGGTAAGTGGGTATTTATTAACCTCATCCACGAAGTCAAACGATCAACTGACTTCCAGGGAAGTCTACATTCTAGCAAAGAACCTCTCAACAGGATTCCAGGAATTAAAGGTACAAAACATATTATAATACATCTCCATGTTATCACACATCTCCCTTTCTAACAAAACAAAAAAAAACAAGAAAGAAAGAAAGAAAGAAAGCTTAAACATAATCTTTTAAGTACGAAGGAGGTCTACGTACTCTTTGACCCAACCTAGAAGAAGAAGACAAACTCGGAGACCCAGGAGAACAGTAACGGGAATTGCCTGAATTACCCCCAACAGGATGAGCACTTTCAACAGCAGGCAACCTTGAACCAACCAAAACCACATGACTGTTATTCCATATCCTTCCATCATCCGTTTTGACAGCATTCCTGAAGATTTTCACCACAGAGCGAACTTCAGTGAACTTTGACCAAGGCCTACACCCAACAGGAGCTCTGATGCGAACAAGATCACCAAGTTTGAACTTTTGAAATAATACAGACTTTCTGCTATCAAAATATTCTTTCCTAGCAACTTGTTTGTCTAATTCCTTACATCTCCATTCACCAACACTATTATCAACCAAACCTTTGTGCAGCTTCATCCAACCAGGACACCACAAAGTATTAGGAACTCTTCCCTTAAACAACTCAAAAGGAGATCTTCCAGTAGTTGAATGGGGAGCCATGCAATAACTATTAATTCTATCCTTAAGAGACACCTTCCAATCCAAGCCAGATGTCCTTGCCAACTGAATAGCTTCTTTAAGAGTCTTGTTAACTCTCTCAACAGTACCATTCGACTCAGGATGATACAAAGAACATCTCTTATGAGTCACACTACACCTCTTTAAATAATCCTCAAACAACTTCGAGCAAAACTGAGGTCCATTATCTGAAAGTAAACTATTGGGAAAACTCTCTTTTAAAAAAATAGCATCTAAGAATTTGATGACAGCATCTGAAGTTATGTCTCTTACAGCAGAAACCTCAATCCATCTTGAATACAGGTCTATTAAAACAATTAAGTATGGAGTATCAGAAACTCCAGACAAAGGACCAACAATGTCGATTGCAACCTCATCTCAAGAATGATTAGGTAAAATCCTTTTTACCATGGGCATATGTCTAGTCTTCAAAATGTTGTCACTTGCACAACACTCAGGACAATCTCTCACCATTCTCTCTATTTCCAGATCCATGCCTGGCCACCAAAACTGCAAACGAAGAATTTCCTTAGTCTTGACAATGCCTAGATGACCGCAATGAGCATGTGATAACAATTTTTTTCTAATACCAACCGGTGGAATTAACTTCGTCCCACGAGTGAGAAGACCATCATCAGTAATAGAAAGTTCATCTGAAACCAACAACCATGGTTTTTCTAATCGACTATGGTTTTTCAAAGAAGAAATAAGTTGGAAATCTCTTCACCTTTTCCTAACTCAGACCTCCATTCACTTTCCTCAACTGCTCCTTCAGTAACTTCACAAACTCTGATACTGTCATCTGTATCATAAGTATCTTCTTCTTGAACATTCTCAACAGTAACTAGTCTTGATAAGCAATCCGCTGACTTATTAGCTACACCAGGAATGTAATCCACTTCAAAATCAAACTCCTGTAAAGAGATTATCCATTTCCTAATTCTTGAAGAGATGGCATCTAAACCCTTCTTAGAAAATACCTCTCTTAAGGGTTTATGATCCGATAAAACACACACCTTTGAGCCCCAGATTAAATTCCTGAATTTCCTCAAAGCCCAAAAAATGGCAAGAGACTCCTTCTCTATTACGGAGTAGTTTATTTCCGTACCCTTAAGGCACCTTGATGAACAACAAATCAAGAAATCTCGCCCATCTTTTCTTTGTATCAAAATAGCTCCAAGACCTTTATCACTGGCATCGGTGAACATAAAAGTCGGAAGACCAGGAACAAAAGCATGCAAATATGGAGCCTTATTTAATTCCATTTTTATACCTCCAAATTCTTTTCTGCAGTCATCCGACCAATCATAAACAGCATTTTTAGCTGTCAACTTCCTCAAGCTATGTGTTTTTTCTGCAAAATTAGTGATAAACTTTCCATAGAACTCGACCATTCCCAAAAAAGAAAGTAACTCATCCTTATTAACAGTCTCGTTTATCTTTGAAATAGTCTCCATTAGCTCTTTTTTTGGGAAAACACCCTCACCAGTAATTCTATGTCCAAGATAATTTACTTCTTGTACACCGAATTTGCACTTACTTTTCTTCAGGGACATACCAGCTTCACCCAAACGTCTAAGAACAAGACACACACGTTCATTATGTTCACGCAAATTATTACCAAATATCAACAAATCATCCTGATAACACTTCACACCAGACAAACCTCTCAAAATCTTAGCCATGATTCTTTGAAATACAGAAGCTTCTGAAACAAGACCGAATGGCATTCTTTTGTATTTAAAAGTTCCCATAGGAATGATGAAAGCCGTTAGCTCCTGGGAAGACTCATCCAGTTCCACCTGGTGGTAGGCAGATGCTAGATCAAGAGTGGTGAAGTATTTTGCTCCACCCAAAGTGTCAACCAACTCATCAATGTTTGGTAACGGAAACCTATCCACTACTACTTCCTTATTTAGGGATCTCAAATCAATGCAAAGACAAATTTCGCCAGTTGGTTTCTTCACAATAACAATGGGAGCCAACCACTCTGTTGCCTCAACTGGTTCAATTATCCCATTATTAATCAGCTTGTCAATTTGTTCCTGAACTTTCGTTTGTTCTAACAAAGGAATTCTCCTCACTTTTGCTACAATAGGAATAGCATTCTCTTTCAGTTTGATATGGTGTTTATAACCACGTAAACATCGCAACTTTTCTTTAAAAACATCTGGAGATTTTTCTGAAAAAACTTTACATAAATCATCACTCACACAACTTTCAACACTCTCATGCACTTCCTGAATTTGAACTTGGGGAGAGGAATTGGGATCAAGTGTCACACCAAGTTCTCTTTGATGTAACCACCCCAATAAGGCATCACCTTTCTTTGCTACATATATTTTTCCAATAGTTATTCGACTGCCCAATTCTATCTCACCCAAGAAATACTCTAGGATTTTTATTGGTTTATCACTATAACCTAGAGGTAATATATCAGATCTCATTAATTTAGGATTGTTTGGAAAAGTATCCTTAAATATTTTCTCATCAATTATGGTAATACGAGAACAAGAATCAAACTTAAAATTTATCATCCTATTCTCTACTTTCACCAAATGCGAAGGATGATCAATCTCATTACATTTTATCTCAAAAGTCACGGTTCTAACGTGAGGTTGAGACCACTTTTTTTTCATTACATCACCTTTTAACATTCTTGTTCTACAGAACTTTGCATAATGCCCTCTCTTTCCACATAAGTTACACTCAATCTTTAATGCAGGGCAAGTTGGAGAATTTGCTAAATGTGAATTTTGACCACATCTGAAACACGAAAACTTACTAGATTGAGAAGAATACAAAGTACTAGACATGTTAGGATTCATTACGTTTGCCATGGCACCCTGTTTTTCTTGTCCGCAACCACCCTCCTGCTTTTTTTATTTGACATACAACATCTTCCACCTTAGTTTCTTCTTTAGTTTCAGGTTTCTCCTTTTCTTTTTTTAATTCACCTACACATTTAGTCATATGTTCCACTTGTTTTGCGATAACTAAAACTTCTTCAAGTGGAGGCTCATCTTTCAACCATAACTCTTTCCTGATGTCATCATGTGCACATCTTAAGACAAATTGATCACATATTCTTTCGTCAAGCGTTTGTCCAAAGTTGCACGAAGAAGCTAATTTTCTTAGTGAAGATACATATTCCTCGACTGTCTCATCTTTCTTTTGTTCCCTCAAACCGAAATGATACCGTTCCATTATAGTGCTTAATCTTGGTAAGTAATGACGATCTAATTGTAATATAGCAATCTCGTATTCATTCAAATTTCTTTGCTCTGCTGTAGGTAAATCTGGTAGATGTTCCAAAACATCTTGTCCTTCACCACCGAGACAATGTAGAAGAAGAGCCAGTTTCCTTTCTGCACTCAAATTCGTACCACATACCCTGGCATAATTTGCAAAAATTTTCTTCCACTTTTTCCATTTTCCATTTGGTTCTCCAGGACTTACTAGAAAAAATGCTGGTTGAGTAACATTCTGCATTTTTTTTAATGCACTTTCCTTTTTTTTTTTTAAATACTTAAATGTTCACTTGTTTAATATAAGAGAGTTTGATTTATACAAGTTCTTTTCTTTTCACTTTTATTCAATTCAAAGTATATATCCTTTTTTTTTGAACAATTGTCTTTAAGTTTAAGCTGGAGAAAGAGCAATTGTCTCAATCTTGCTGGGAAATAACAATTAACAATGCTTTGGAACGGTGAAATTGTGACGAGACAAAATGCAAATGCTGAAACTGGAACACCGTGGTATTTTGACGAAAAAAATGTGCTGTTCACAGAAGGTGGAACGCACAGATGAAACGCATGGCGCTGCTCACTCAAGATGGAACACACAGCTGAAACGCATGGTGATTGAGCGTAGCACGCTCTTCAGTTCGTGCTTACGTCAGCACTCAGCTCACGTTCCCTTTCACCTCGCGCAGCTCGCGCTTGTCACAGCTCGCGCTCTTCACGTTCTCTTCCACCTCAAACAGCTTGCGCTTGTTAGTTTTAAATGAAAGTTAACTTCTAGATTAAAAATGAATTTAAATATTTCCGCCGAGTTTAAAAGCCCACCGCTCTCCTCACCATATGATTACACAGATGAACATCGTGTTAAACGAACTGCCGCAGGGAAGTCACCGCTTCCTTTCCTTGAACACTGCCGCTGGAGGAGGGGTATCGAAAAATCTTCTTGTTCTCCGTGTTGAGGTTTCCCGAACGTCGCCAAATTAATGTGGTGTTTACCACATTAAAATAAGTAAACAGGAAACATCAGGAACAGGTAAGTGGGTATTTATTAACCTCATCCACGAAGTCAAACGATCAACTGACTTCCAGGGAAGTCTACATTCTAGCAAAGAACCTCTTAACAGGATTCCAGGAATTAAAGGTACAAAACATATTATAATACATCTCCATGTTATCACACTATCCCTGAAGAAGCTGAGAGAGAGGAGCGAGGAGAGATGATTCAAGCTGCAGATAGCCAAATTAAAATGGAGGCTGAAGAGAAAAAGGCTGAAAGGGAGGCCAAACAGGCAGAGAGGACCTTGGAGGAAAAGAAGGCTGAAAAAAAACCTTGGCAGAGAAAAAAGTTGTTAAATCATGAACTGAGATATAAGGAGCTGGACATCAAGGCCAGGCAGACTGATTCCAGCGGTGATGGTGACAGCAGTACCTGATGGAGACTAAAGGGTTTCTATGCATAGGTGGAGTGGTGTGGCTCACTGGTTAGAGGCGGCAGACCCGGAAGCAGAGGACGTCCCAGGACCAGGGTTCAATTCCCGACGTGGCAGGGTCATGGACCAGGGTCAGCAGACTCGATAATTCTCGCCTCGGTGCCTACTCTAACCAGGGATCACACCCGGCAACTCTGGGCATTAGCTTGCCTCATCTCCACAACGGCCCCCCACATATGCCGGGGATGCCTGGTTTCACCCTGGAGATACCCAGTAGGGTCCATATCACAGGGAAAGCCAGGACGGGTTCCCCAGCGGTCTACAGTGCGGAGATACCCCATGTGGGGTGATTCATGCGCTTTACAAGACATCATTACATTACATTACATTACATAAGGGTTTCTATACCCAAGGATTTTGTGCCCTGTAATGTGGTGGAAGAAGACAATGATCAGTTGTTTTCTGCTTATGGGGTTGCCCTGAAAGATCACAGCGTTCCTGAGGACCACTTGGGGGGGAGGGGGGGAGGGGGGGGTTATCTGTGGAAACACATGCTAACACTTGGGAGGGACACAGTTTTAATATTAGAGGTTGTGGACCAAACAAAGTATAAACCTGTTGGAAATGGCACTTTCTGGTTGGCGGAGACAATGCCCTAGATAGGCAAAACCTACCACTCCCATCAGGGGCGGATGATTACACACACTGTATAAACTGCACTCACCCTTGGGTAGCTGGTCACTGAGCAGTCAGGCTTACCACAGAGGCAATGTGTAAAGCATTGGCACAGCACTTACTCACAATAAATAAACTGACAGAGACTTTACTTGTGATGTATGTAAATTACGTTTATATTCAACACACAGAATAATCAACACAACATGAAGATCATGAATTTCTGGGCATAAATCACACTAGGAAATATTACTAGCAGTACTAGGCCCAACTGTGTTGAAATCATAGTATAATGCAAACTTGGGAAAAATCAGTGTGTAAGGCAATACCGCTGGCCAGTGTCAAGAATCACATGCAGTCCGGAGATGATCACTCCCACAAACACACTCACCTTGCACCGATATGCGGTGCAACAGATATCGGGCAGGTCAGAACGTGCTCGCAGTCATTTACACTCAGCACTCTAATGTGGTGTAACTGAACCCAGGCGGTCAACCTCGGACTCCATGACCCAAGCCTCCCTTAACCCTCTGTCTCACCCGTACTATCCTAAGCCTGCATATTGGAAATTAGCCCCACAGACACTAGGCCACATACGGCCGAATTCACACTTAGTCAGTTTCCCAGGGAAGCAGGTAGGGGTAGGTAGTAGGAATAATTAGGGAGCAGTCCTTCTTTAAAGGTGGGGTTTGGCAGCCACTCGAGAATTCACTCACAGGATGTGGAGCAGAAGTGGGCTGACAGAACAAAAGGGTTCCTCAAGAGCCTTCCAGCAACAGCCCAGTTCTGTGAAGCACAGGTGGGTCACGCAGTCTCTTGACCCAGTTCTGACCGTTCTCAGAGTATTCCTCTAGCCCAGTCAATAACAACGGAGAGTTGCAAGTTCTGGACTTCTGTGGACATGTGGCGCAACGTCCGGTTCATGTTGATATGGGTCGCACCAGACAATTCCAGTTACACATGATGATGAAGACTTGCAAATTCCGTACCTCCCTGGAAATGAAGCACAGCATCTGGTGCGCGTTGATATGGGACAATTCAGTCACACACACAGTTGCCAGTTCAGCAATGCCTCTGTAGGCAAAATGAGGCACCATTACTGTTACGCCCGCACCCCTGTGGGTCGTAATCTGTAAACTGGACACCACATGCAAAGAGCATGCAGTTGGTGTGTCGCACAAGAGCGATACAGCATGATCGATGAAGTGGGCCATGCTGGATCCTGCTCTCCACCAACAAGATGCTTATGCATGCCAATGTCCCCGCAATGCGGGGTCTACACGCCTTAGATGTCAGCAAGACTTCAGGACTCTGCACAAAGCAATTCAATCTCCAGGCACAATTCTTAGCTCCATGCTCACGCCACACTACCATTTGGGATCCAGCAGACAATGTGGGCACTTTAGAGGGCACCACTCTCCAGTTGTCACAAGTAGACAGGAGATCCTTGATGTCCCTGATGTCCCTGAGACCTTTGAAAGAACAGGGGAGAGTCCCTGGAGAGCGCACTTCAAACATTTTATTTTAGAGTTTTATATAGTGAGAGCCAGACCCGAAGATATCAGTTATCAGAGCGCTTTAGATAAGCATCAGTTTCATTACAAATGGACACATTCATTTTTATTCGGCACATGGAGATTAAGGGATTTGCCCAGAATCACAGGATGTTAAGCATCGTTGCTGAGACTCGAACCCAGTTCCCCAGCTTCGAGGTCAACCGCTCTAGCCGTAAGGCTACATCCTCTCTCCATTAGAAGCCCTTTATTGACATTTTATTTATATTCAAGAATTTTACATTCATACTCTCTCTTAGGTACAAAGTATATGATGTGGCGGTTTTCCTGCAAAAGGTGCCCCAGTATGCTGAAACGCACATGGAACAAGCCCTATTCGCTGCCACGTTTACAGTTCACATTGTAATCTGTACTATATATCGTTTAATGCATTGTGAATAGAGATGATCATTTGATTATCTCCATCGATGCTGATGACGGAACCGCTCCGTCATCAGCTGCTGATGACGGAGCGGTTCCGTCATGGCCCACTCGCCGCGCCTGCGCGGCGCGGATTCCGCGCCTGCGCTGGGCGTTCCATTGAGCGGGCGGGCCATGATGGAACCGCTCCGTCATGAGCACAGCTCAACTAAGGCTGGTGACGGAGCTGTTCCGTCACCAGCATGGGCGCGCCTCGCGGCCCCCCTGCCCACTTAGCGCTGCAGCGGAATAGCAGCTGCAGCGAAGGTGTTAAATTGTGATTCACAATTTTTGGCTGTGTATAACGTTTACACATTTTTAGCTGTATATATTGTATATTTATCTTGTCATTCTCCTGTTCTGTTTCTGTTACCCTCACTGTCTCTGTACTTTGCTGTATTTTTAAGCACTGTGTTTGTATTGTATGAATTTATGATTCTTTGTGCTTTAGGAGGTTTTTAAAGCCCATCAAATAAATATGTATGCATTTACTTAATTAAAGTATACATTCAACTTTTCACATGTTCTTCAGGTTTATTTTCAAATTGATTATGTTATTTTCATTCAGGTTGCAAAGGGGTGTTTATTTACATTTCATGGTGCCACACAGCAGCAGGAAGGCGGCCCAGGCCAGCCACTATTCAGGAATGCCACGCTGTCCCTTTCAATGGCAGTAATCCTCTTTGTGAACAACAGATTCCTCTTGCAGTGTGTACCACGCAGTTCCAGGTTCTCCGGTCCCACATCCCCACAAGCATTTCTCTCCTTTGCTGAAGTATGGCACCATTACTAATACTGTATTGTGTCTCTGAAGTTGGGGGTGGTTCAAAGGTTCTCCCTTTGAACCACAGCTGTCTCCCCTAAATGTCAGTCATGTCTGTCATGGGATCATAGGTTGCAGATCTTTATTTATGGGGGGACCATGATCTGGCACCAGAGGCCAAATGTCAAAAACTCTTCCGCCAATCTATCCAGCCAGTTGCATGCCTAGTGTTTTATAGCTGAAGCTGGAGAATGCCCATGTGTGCTCTCCAACCTCCAGTGTGAACTGGGGTCAAGCACAAAGGCATACAGAGAGTTTTAGAGCCGAGAAAGGCTCACTTTCTCGAAGTGGCATTTCTAAGCTAGTCATGACAAAATAGCCTTTACCACTGGAAAGGCTTTGTCACTGTGAATCCAATGATAGGAAGCATTATGAGGCTGCTCCACTGCAGTCCCCTAATGCAGCCTGAAGTAATTTCAAACCATTCCCCATTTTAGTGAATGGCAAGAGCAAACCTCATAAGTGGTAAAAACACACATGGGTATTCTTCAATACCTAGGCATGGAACACACGTGTGTACCTGCACTGCCTTTTACCTACCACTCGCTTCACCCTTTAAGACTTAGTGGGTTGCACCCTTTGATCACAAGAGAGCACATAGCCAGGAACTGTTTTGCATAGTTGCACTAGCACCTAGTTGACAGTACGCTGACTGACCACAGAAAGCTTGCTGAGGAGACGGACCTCTGGGCTAAAACCAGAGTGTCCAGAAAGGTATCTGGGGGTACACCAACAAAGGTGGTCAGGGTTCCCAACAGAGGAGTGAGAAATACTTTAAAGCAAGGAGTTCTCCAAAGACCCCCACAATAATTCCCATGGTAGTAGTGTTAACCTGTCCCTGTCTGATCCTAAGAAGAAGGGGTTCTTCAGTCATAAGACAGGGAGGTTTTTACCCCAACGGACAGAGTGATACAAATATGGACACAAGAAGGGCGACTCCAAATGCCCCAAGAGGCCACACCCTCCCACCTGTGGGCAGACTTCATGGTTTGCGAGTGCAGCACTAGGGGAGGGGGTAGTCCCTGTTAGTTTTGGGGGGCAGACAGAGGTGACCCTAGTTTCCCTTGGTGATGGAGAAATGGTGCCAAAAACCCACATGCCTTCAAATTTTTCAAAGTGTAGGCAGTGTGTCACCGTTAATGGGCAATGGGTGGAAGAGCTGCCAGAGACAAGAACCAGCATGACAACTGTCAAGTGTCAGCTAGTGTCTGCAGAGCAGGTTCTACAAAACACAGTTGTGGTCGCTGACATCCGCCAGAGCCATCTACCAGTAACTGTTTCCCTTTGAGTGAGGGGGTTCCCATGTTCTCTGAAAGTTACTGTGAGCCCTGCCATGTCTGTTGATTGTTTGCCAGGCAATGACCTGGAACACGCCACCTGGTCTCACTTGGAGATGATGGAATTACCGGAGTGGGTCTGTATACATATATACACAGAAAAAGGGGCAAGAGGAGATTTAACGACCAGCTAGGACAACCTCCTAATTATTATCACAAAACCCACAAAGGACATCAGGTTTTTTATGCTTTTTGGATCTGTATGACCACATGAGCCATGGCTGCCCAGAAAGGGAGTCAAGTATGTTTGGAGCCTGAAGCAATGGCCCTGACAGCTGCCAAGGAGAGGGGCAAGGGGTGTGGGACACCGGACTCCGAAATTCCCATGGTGTAGGTTGACAGGGTCTCTGAGGAAGAGGCCCTCGAGCCAACCGAGAAAGACATTGATGCCCTAGATGACCAACCTGAGCTTGCCAGCTGACAGGTTAAGGGTGGACCCATCAGGGAAAAATTATGCCAAGCACAGAAAGAGTGTCCGACTCTTGAGGGCTTGAGGCACCGGAACTGAGACCATGCAGTTGGTGAAGTGTTTGGAGATCACATATTCTACTGGGAGAACAATCTCCTTTATAGCGTGGCTAAGGTTCCTGGTGCTGAGACACCCTGTGTGCTGATGGCCCCCCTGTGTTACCCGAACATCCTAATGGGTTTGCTCAAACTATTCACCAGGCAGGAAATGTAGGCCAAGATAATACCTTTGCCAGGTGCGTCTCTCAGGTTTTCAGGTTTTAAAGTCTTTATTTCGATTTTTTAGATCATAAAAGACAATTAAAAACACAATAGAAATTAACATACATAATGATATAAAAATAATTTGATTAAAAAACTCTCATAGTTATGATTTAACAATTTCATATGTTTAAAATCGTTACAGAACTAATACCAGAATTAAACAATATGATATAATAAAGACCTAATACAAAAACCTTTTTAAAAAAATTGAGATACAGGAACAGAATCAGGAAAACGAATTCAAAGTGCCTGCAGGTGTCTTAATCTGATCAACCGTGACCACCCCAAGAATTTGGCAACGGCCAACACTACCACCTCTGAGGTATTGGTTCGAAGCACCCAAATAGCTTCTGTGCTCCCTCTGACTTTAAGATGGCGGCAGATAGGCCCTAACCATTTATTTCTTGGGGCATGATATGCCGGGCATGCAAATAAGAGATGACCCACACTCTCTTTCTGTGCGGGACACCAAGGACACAAGTCACTTACTCGATTGGACCAGTTCCTTGTAAAGGATCTTAAAGGCAAAGTACCTACTCGGAACTGGTGATAAAGCTTCTTGTCTAGGGGCTTGGTTATGGCATCCCAATAATTCTCTAGGAGAGGGTCCAGTTTATGGCGTAGGAACATTCCTGTTAAACTAACACAATCTGAATCAGTGAAGAGCCCTTTGCGAACAGAAGCCCAGTAAAGTGCTTTATATTCCTGTTTTGATGGAAAACTGGTATGTCTCGGGGAGGTCCATAACAGGTTAAGGCCCATCGTATCCAAGATCAATTTTACTTTGCGCAACCAAGGTATGCTGCTAGACCCCCAGATGGATCTAGCTTCCTCAAGTTCTCTAGCAAAGAGGCTTAGATCTGGGGAGGTCCAGATCTGTCTCCACATAGCTACTAGTCTATATCTAGCCATTTCGTTGATTGGGTTACAGCCCATGTCCAGACATAGAGGTTTGATTGGGGAAGATTGTGGGAGACCTACTAATTTCCGCATAAATTTATTCTGAACCTTCACCAGTATAGATAGATCCATATATCCCCAGAGGTCTGCCCCGTACAATATAGCAGAGCTTACCTTGGTTGTGTAAATCTTAAGTGCGGGTTTGATGCGTTTTGTTAAGGACCTTTTTTGTTCCTGTAAAAGACAACCTGAAAGGCGTGCAAATTTTAAATGCAGTGTATCGACCTGTGGTTTCCAGCGGAGGTGGTGATCCAGGGTTACTCCTAAGTAGGTCATAACCTCAACTTATTCTAGGCCCACTCCGTTCAGAATCACTGAGCTCTTGTAGGACGGCTTTTGTTCAGGACCATACATTTAGTTTTACTTACATTAATTTTAAGATTGTTGGCAGTACAAAACTCCTTGAATCGGGACAATGCAGCCTGCAAACCCCCACGAGTCTTTGAGAGGAGCAAAGTATCATCTGCGAAGATGAGCATGGGGAACTTTGTCCCTACCAAGGAGGGTGGGTCGGTAGGGGTGTTCGCAAAAAATTTGACCACCTGGTCAATGAACAATAAGAAAAGTGTGGGTGCCAGGACACAACCCTGACGGACGCCACGAGTTACGGGGAAGCAATCCGTCACCTGCCCTTGACCTCCCCACCTCACCCTAGCAAAGTTCTCCTCATGTAATCTAACAATCATGTCCAGTAATTCCAATGGCAGACCCAGATCTCTCAGAACGGTCCAGAGTTTTGCCCTTGGCACAAGATCAAAGGCGGACTTCAGATCAATGAACGCGTCGTAGATCGTTCCGCCGCCCAGCAGCACCACCTTCCAGTAAATCAGACAAAATCTGAAAACCTGGTCGATGGTGCTGGTTCCTGATCTGAAGCCGGCCTGTAGGGGGGACAGGATATTCTCCAACTCCATCCATCCCTGTACTCTAGCTAGAACCATCCTGGCAATGACCTTTTGGAGTGAATCTATTAAGCTTATGGGACGGTAGTTTCCCGGATCTGAACGATCCCCTTTTTTAAAGATAGGGAGGATCTCCGCCCCCTTCCAGGACACAGGGATCCTACCACCCATTGCAATGGCATTCGCAACCTTAGTTATGTATGGAACCCAAAGTTGAGGATTGACCTTAAATAAATCGTCCGGGATGCAATCCATCCCTGGTGCCTTCCCTTTTAGGACCTGGCGGAGAGCAGACTCAGTTTCCAGTGGCGTAAATTTTAGCTCTTGATTAGGAGTGAGGGTAATGATGTTCCCGGGCAGAACTGTGTCGATTTCTAAGTCAGAATCCGTAAACTGAGCAGCATAGAAATCAACCCATGTTTCTGCGGACACATGATTAACTGGAACTTGGGAATCTGGATTTCTTCCCCACTTTACGGTTTCCCAAAACTTAATCTGGTTAGCAGAATTACATGCATCCAGTAGGTCGGACCAGAATAGATCATCCCACTCCTTTTTCGCCTGCCACTGGATATACATTAAGCGCGCCTCCTTGATGTCCCTGGGTATCCTCGATTTCACTGCTTTAATTAAACGTCCATGAGCCTCCCTACAGTTTTTATCATACCATTTTTTCCGAGGGCCGTGTGCCTCAGTAGTGCATTTCGTTGAAGGGATCGTCAGAAGGACCTTAAGATGGGCAAAGCACCGTTCGTGAAGATCACAAATTTGGTTGCAAGCAACCCTGCTATGGGCAAGGGACGAAATATCGGTCAAAGATGATGAAACTACCACCGTTATACTATCAAGAAGGGTTGGGTTCTCTACAACCCTGGACCATCTAAGCCTTCTTCTGTCGTTTGTTAGTACCACATCCCCAGTTACGTGGTCAGGAGAGGCGGGCCTACCAAATCCATCTGGGAGTCTCAAGCTAAGTGATAAGGGGTTGTGGTCGCTTTCGGGGCGGGACACTCCTTTCATATCGATCAAAAGTGACCAATATTCCATTTTTAGCAGGTTGCCCTTAACCCCCAGTTTAGACACAGCCCCATCCAATGTATGGCTGCCTCTGTGCTTCTTTTGATAGTATCCAGAGAAAGCATTGGAATATTCCAGACTGCATCCTCTGCAAACCCCAAGTACTCTTCTGAAGCATAAACCAGCTCGAAGGTACAATTGAGGTCCCCTGCTAAAACGAGTAACTTATCTCTCCCTACCCCTTCGACGTATGAATCCAGTACATCTAGGATACCGGGACAGCGCCCACCTGGTTGACCACGTGCATAGATGTTAATAATTACAATATCCTGACAATTTTCTTTACTTAGCCTAATTCCCAAGAGGTCCGGGTTATCCACACAGATTTCCGTTGGGCGGTAACCAGTGGACTGTTTGACCCAAATCACTAACCCCCCCGATGCCCGGCCCTTATTGCCCCTTATTGCAGGTTTAAAAAAATTTAGGAACCCAATCCTATGAATAGGATCAGGATCCCAACTTTCCTGAAATAAAAGAATATCGAAAGTGTCAATATGGTCGGAAAACATGGCGGCCGGCTAGTCCGCGGGTCGCGGATGTCCGGATCAGCGGCGGTGCCGAGATGAGCTAGCAGTCAGCTGTGGGGCACATACGTGGTTCTAGGAGGGAGTCTACTTACCCGGGAAGCGGGCTTCGCCTGTAAAAAAGTTCGAGATGAGTTACCGGGCAATTCTGGAGGCCGTCTGTCGGCCGCTCGCTGGCGTTTCGCAGCGCATGGCGGAGAACTCAGCCAAGCTGCAGAGAGTGAGGAGGCGGAGTCACGTACTTCGTTGGATTCACCGGCCGGGAGCTGGAGGAGAGCTGCTCAAGGTATCGGCAGAGGGCGCTGAATACTAGCAAAAATTGGGACACCGACGTGTGGAGGTCGAGGGCGAGGAGAAGAAAATCTCACTAATTCCCCCCCTGCCCCCCCCGGTGGTGAGAAGCGCTGCAGGATTACTGGCGTCTACACAGGAGGTGGAGGCAGAATTAAAACAAGTAAGCAGAGGGGCAGGAGCGAAGGGGCAGTTGCTGGGGCATCCAAGATATTTACTAAGGAGCAACAAACCTGAGAATTCCAACAACTTAGAAAATAAAGAATTTGCTCTGGGAAAACCCAAAACATTGCAATTGCAAAAAAGCGTTAAAAAGGGCGCTGAAAAAGAAGTTAATTCTATTAAATCTGAAGAGTGCCCTTTAAGAAAAGGAAAAAAAAAAGAGGCAAAAAGGGGCTGGATATAAACTTTCAACAACCCCTTCGCTAAACTCATATTTTAAACCGGTTCCTAAGGTTCTGGTTTTGAAACCACATCCCATATCTCAAGCCCAAAACTTTTCCTGCGAGTTAGCGCAGCCCCTGCCTGAGTCTATAGAAGAAGAGCAGGATTGGTCAACTCTCTCAACTCCAAATCCCTTTCAGGTACTCGCAGTTGAGATGGAATCAGATAAGGGGGAAAACATAAGCATGGCTGCAGATGTTGTTAATGAGGAGGGTTCCCAACAGGTAACTGTACCACAACTACAAGATATAACAGGAGAAGGAGTGTCAGAAGTTTCAGATGAACTGTTGGACTTAGTAAATGATATGAGAGATATGAGAGATGATATACCTACAACGTCAAGTGACATTTTAAATAGTGGAAAACGCTGATACCCCTGGAAGGACCCGAAATAGGGCAGTTTTTGGCTCAGCAAGATAATTTAGATACGCCAGATTCGTCAGTTTTGGCATTGCTAAGGAAACTGGAAAAAGATATTCATTTAGGGTTTGAAGCCTCCAGAAGAAACCAGGAACGTATAAGTGCTACATGTACGTTACTAGAGGATAAAATCGACAAATTAAGCACTCGTACGGAAGACATTGAAACAGAGATGAAAGTTATGCAGGGAAGAATATTGGACAACCGCAAGGAAATTGAGAATATAATATTCAGAGATTGAGAATCTGATGAGAGAATAGAGAGGTTGGAGAATATGCAAAGACGTAATAATCTGAAAATTTTAAAAGTGCCTGAAGGGAAGGAGGGGTCAGATATAAAAAGTTTTGTAGTGCAACTGTTGAAGAAGGAATTGCAGATAGTAGAGACAGAAGAAATGTTGCTACGTGACATTCAGAGAGTGCATCGTGACCCCTTCCGGTTTAATTCAAATCGCACTAAACCAAGGAAAATTCTGATTAACTTTTTGACATATTCTCTAAAAGAAAAGATTCTGACGGTAGCTCTTAAGAAAAAGGATATATTGGTGGACGGAATTGCAGTTGATATCAGGTCAGATTTGTCACCTGCTATAGCCAGTAGGCAGTGGGAATTAGGAAAACGATTGGCACCTCTTAGAGCAATAGGGGCAACGGCCCAGTTGAAATTCCCTGCTTTCCTGAAAGTAATGTGGCAAAATAAGATGTATACGTTCCGTACAGTGGAAGAGGTAGACGCCTTTCTGGATCACTCTCAGGATGGTTAAGAGTAGAATGGTCTGATCACTTATTATATAGACAAATAGAGGCACCGCCACTGCGACATCCACTGGCCTAGGCCTTGGGAGTTTTGGTTGGGTTTTCCAGGGAGGGAAGAGGGGTGGGGGATAGTGGAAGTAGGTTTTGGGGGAAGGGTAGGGTTAGGAGCAGGGGTGGGGGGGGGAGGGGTAAAGGAAGAAAATAAGAAAAATATTCCTCAGGAGCTCTCTCGCCGTCAAATAAGTAAATGGGAAATATGGGCAAACTATTATGAGTGGGATTAATACCAAGGAGCTAAGGTTCCTTACATGGAATGTGAACGGTCTTCGGGTTAAAATGAGGAGATTATCAATATTGAAATACTTAGAAGACTCCCCTGCTCACGTGATTATTTTACAAGAGACCCACTTAACTGAGAATGAAAGTAAAGAGATTTTTAGTACTCAAAAGTGGATTACTAATGCCATCTTTACATCTCAAGATTTAGTAACAAAAGGGGTGGCAATTTTGATTAAGAAGGGGGTTGATATTGTTGTCGAAAATAAATTAGTAGACAGAAGAGGAAGATGGGCGATTGTCAAGTTAAGATTGGCAGGGGAAGCTTTTGTAATAGTTGGATATTATGGCCCGAATGTGGACGATCCAACAGTATTAGATAAAATTGAGGTGGAATTAATGGAATTTTCAGGTAAAATAATTATGGCTGGAGACTCTAATACAGTTTTAGATTGTAAGTTGGATAGAACTGGAAATAACAGGGCAATAGTAAATGGTAAAATGACAGCTAAGTTAAGGATGATTATGTCACAGCAAGGTCTGTGTGATATATGGAGACTGAAAGCAGCACAGCAGACAGGATTCACCTTCCACAATAAAAAATACAAGCATAGTTCACGTATAGATTTTTTCTTAGTAGATATCAGGTTGAAAGAACGGGTTACGAAAGTGGAACATTTAGGGGCACATCTATCGGATCATTCAGCTGTGAGTCTAAATTTAGGATTAGTAACAGACAAAATGAGCTCTGTCTGGAGACTGGATCGTACTATCTTAGCGGATGAAGAATATCTAGAAGCCTTAAAAGATGAGTTATGAGTCTTCCTGGATGTGAATGTAGGATCAGCTAAGGAGGACACAGTTTGGGAAACATGCAGAGCTTTTATGAGAGGGAGACTGGGAGCTCAGGGGGCTAAGAAGCAGAGGTTGTATCATAGTATAATCACTAATTTGGAGAAAGAAATTTGAGCTTGGGAAACCAGTCAAACTGTACAGGGGGGAAATATCTCGGAAGAGGGAGCTAAAAATAAACTTCTAGATCTAAAAATAGAACTCACGGCAGTACTTGCTCAAAGAGTTAAAGAAAGATGGGAAGCTAGTCAGTTGGCACATTTTTCACATGGGGAAGGATGTGGCAAATTACTAGCCTGGAAAGCCAAGAAAGACCTTATACGTAATCAAATAAAAGAGATTAAGAAGGCGGATTCAGGGGAAGTCATAACAGAGAGTAAAAAAATCGTAGAAGCATTTTACGATCACTTTGTAAATGTTTATACAGAGGATCTCTGCCCAAGTAAAGTAGAGATAGAAAGCTGGCTACCCTTGGTGAAACCACTTTCAGATGATTATATGGGGGTGTTAAATAAGGAAATTACGCAAGATGAAGTGTTTAAAGTGATCAAGGAGAGTAAAAGAGGGAAAGCTCCTGGACCGGATGGCCTCCCAGCGGAGGTATAGAAAGTGTTAGGAGATATAATGGCTCCCACGCTATGTCAACTGTACAATAAAGTTTTTAGAGGGGAGGTAACAATACCAAGTTCATGGAATGAGGCAACAATCACCCTAATACTTAAACCAGGGAAATCTCCTAGTAGTTTAGATGCTTACAGACCTATTTCACTTTTAAATTGTGATTATAAATTTTTTTCAAAAATTTTAGCTGACAGACTCAGTAAAATCATCCACAAATTGATTCACGAAGACCAAAGGGGTTTCATCAAGGGGCGACATCTAAAAGAATTAACATATACGCTGATAGGTATGATAGATATGGCCTCTAGTTTTGAGCACCCCTTGGCAGTGATCGCTTTAGACGCTGCCAAGGCTTTTGACCGAGTCAACTTCACATACTTAAAAATATTGTTGCAATATCTCAACCTAGGAGATAAATTCACCCAATCTCTCTTTGCTTTGTACTGTTCACCAATATCGCGTGTTCTGGTTAACGGAACTCTCACACATCCTATTAAAGTAATGCGGGGCACCAGACAAGGGTGTCCTTTATCGCCCTTGCTTTTCAATCTGTACATAGAGCCTCTTGCTTGCAGAATTAGAGCCTCAGAAGAGATACCCCCTTTTGTGGTTATGGATTGGTCAAAGAAACTTGGATTATACGCAGATGATATTATTTATTCTTCTAATTTGTTGCTTTCTTTGGAGAATCTAGTTAAAATAACGAAGGAATTTGGAAAGATCTCTGGCTATCAGATAAATCAGGATAAGACCGAAATAATGGCCTGGAATCTCAATACGGGGGGGGGGGGTAAAAACTACATCAGAAATGAGATATCTGGGGGTCAGGATTACACAAAAGATTGAAGAATAAGCTAAAACTAACTTTGATAGGATTAAAAAAGAAGTTGTTGCTACATTAAAAGGATGGATGAACCTACCTCTTTCAAAATATGGACGAACTAATCTTGTAAAAATGGTGATAGTACCAAAAATCACATTTTTGTTTGACACTATCCCACTTGGCTTTAAAAAGGAATGGCTGGCTAAATTACAGAGCGAGATAACATCATTTATTTGGGCGTCAAAGGGCTCTCGGATTTCATGGAAGAAACTAAGGAGGAGAATTAATAAAGGAGGTTTGGCGGCCCCAGATATTCAAATTTATGCATGGGCTTTCTGCTTAAAAAACTGTAGGATGTTGTTGGGTACCCTACTCAAATCCATGATTGGAGAAACGTTTGGAATTTTGTTGAAAAGGTCTGGATATCATGATTTTGGTTTTTTATATAAGTTTGCAGATCCTACATTTTTTAAAAAGGTGAGACTTAAGATTTTGCGGGACTTGGCTTAGACATGGTATAAAATTAGAAAGTTATTAAAACTGCCTTACTTTAGTTATATGGCTCCAATATGGGAGTCTCCTGGTGCTCCATCCTGGACAAAAGATGCGTTAGCACTACATCTGAAAAAGGAACCTGCTTTGCAAAGATGGAAAGATTTGTTTCAGGATGGCAAACTTATATCATGGGGCCTTTGCCAACAAATGTGGGGACTGTTTTTTTCAAAATACAAGTATTTACAGATCCAAAGTTAGGCTAATGATTTGGAAACAGAGATTGGAATTCAAAATGACTTTGAGTTGAAGCTGGAGATAGGGATCTTTAAGAAGGAAGTGGCCTTTTGGTATTGGGCGATATTGGAAATGGAAGATGGACCATTTGACTTGCCAGAGACCCTGTGGATGGATAGCTTGCCAAGGATCGCGACAGAAAACCAATGGCAAGTAACAATGTCTATGCTTTATAGTATTGTTAAACCTGCAAACCTAAGGCGAAATCTTTTGTTTACTATCCACAGGGCATATTGGTCTCCTTACAGACTTTCCAAATTTAAAGCCAACGGAGTTGTTGGGTGTCCAAAATGTAAAGCCCAAAATGTGGATGACTTGCATATGTTTGTGTCCTGTCCAAAAATAATGCAATTCTGGATAGATGTAAGTAATTCTCTTTCCAAATCTCTGAACCAACACATTGAGGTAAGCCCTGAATTAATTATAACAAGAAGATATGATTTAGAAAACAAAAATATGAATAACAATGTTAGACTCACTTTTTATGCTATGTTGCTAGCGCGTAGAGAGATATGCAAGCTATGGGTCTCACCACTTAGTCCTAATTTAATGGATTGGATTTTAGCCATGAGGTATATGGCTAAGCTTGATATTTTAGACCATTCTAAGAGAAATCCAGGATATTGGATACCCTTTCTTCTATGTTTTGGTTGAACAATTTTGTTTTGATTTCCGATAATTAAGCTCGTGCCTATCTCGCTGGTATATGGTTCTCCAGGACGAAAAATAGAGTTGGAGGAAGACACACTTGTTGAGTCAGGCGGCCAAGAAGGGCAGTTCGGAGAAAGGCCGGATTCAAAAATAGGTGATGTCTACGCCCCACTGCTCTAAACCAGCTTATGAGATAAAAAGCCCAGTGGTGGACTAAGATAGAAGTTATGGGTGGCGAGGTGGCAAATGAGGATAAAAATAAAAATAAAAAAAGAAAGTGTCAATATAGTCCAACCAATCCTCTGAGTCCATACGACCCCTCAACCCTGCCACGTTCCATGATGCTAATTTAAGTGTTGTAACCTGGCTAGATGTCATAGAACTATCCCTACCATTATGATCCTCTTCCAAGGATGCTACTGCACTCAGGTGTGAGCCTATCACCATGCCATCCTTCTGTTGCGGGTATTCAGAGGTCACCACCAACTACCTCTCTGTTCTAGATTCCCCCTGAGTAGATACTTCAGTACCAACTCCTTCTGCCCCATCTAATTGGTTACCCAAGGCCCTCCCATTACTGCTTGCTGTATGGAGTCAGTCAATACACTCCAGACCAGAGAGGGGTTCGTAACGATTAAACAATGGTGGGTACTGCAAGGAAGAGGATATTCTATCAAACTGATATCCTCTGGCTGGTATCCTTTGGAAGGTATGACTAGGGGGAAATTCACAGGATCGATAAAAATACCCAAGACCTAAAGTCTGCACATCTCCCAACCTCCCAAACCTTGCTTCCCTGCGCAGAAAATCTACCACCCAGGGATCTTTAAAGGATTGTTGAGTAATCTTTATTGATTGGTTAAAAAAAACCATTTACAATTTGCGACATGACAAGAAAAAATTAATAAAAATGAATGTAATAAAAATAATTTAAAACAGTTAATTTAAAATAGCTTGGGATTCAGGGGGCCATTAAGATCTAATAATGTTCTGGTACAGTACTTAAATCTGGATTACTTGTAGACTGATTCGGATATTGTGTGTGTTAACACCACCGTCTGCTATAATGGGGAGACTTTGGGTTGGAGAGTGGCTTCAAGAGATTTTATCGCTTTATGGACAAATTTTGAAAGCCCAATGTTTAGCTTGACGTTGCCAGGGTCAAGAGCGGCCATTATTGCCTGGCGACAAGATCGAACTTCCAACTGGATACATTGGCCACGCAACAGTAACCGTCTGGCTGTAAGCAGCGCAGGGCATGCACAGACGATATGTTCAATTGATTCTGAATGGTAGCCGCACAATCTGCATTTCGTGCAACTACTCGGCCGCCGCCATTCCGGGAGGTTCTTCAGAAAGGGCCATTCTCCCATCCTCAGGGCTAAAAACTTGCGTTTCCAATAAAGTGCGTATGTGCTCGACAAGTAGAGCGGCAGAACACCCACTTTAAGATTGGCAATTACAGCCCAGGCATGTCTCCTCTTTGAAAGGATCGCTCTGTCAGAGTGGAAGGACCACGATCTAACGGATTTTTTGATGGCAGACTTTAGCACGGGAACAGATGGATTTATGGCCCAGAGATCTTTTGCGCCTAATAACTGTAGGCTGTAGTCCAAGAGTTGACGATGCTTATGGCTGGTCTGTTTATGCTGTATTTCCTGCCAGAGTCGGGCCTCCAAGGAACCCTCCTCGGCACGGCGCAGTCTATGGCACAGTTTGATGAATGCACCTGCCTCCACTCCATGCTGATCTTGGAGACCCAATTCTAGTCTCACTTGGGCTGGCGAGGCAGATTTTGGCAACCCAAAGGCTCTTTTGAAGATTTTTGTTATTAACTTGTTTATTAGTGTACTGGTTGCGCCTTTGGTGATTTCGTGGCCATACGTTAGGGAGTTGATTACTTTGGTTTTCATTACTTTCAGCATGGGTATTAAGCTGGGACCTAGTAGCTGTTTTGCCAGCTTTGCAGCAACCACCTCTAACGACAGAGCTTTGATTTTTAATGCTTCTTTGTGCTTGATAAAGGAGCCTCTTCTATCAAGATAGATGCCCAGGTATTTGTAGCTGTGGGTTGAATCTAACTTTGTTTTGCTGAAATACCACCTTTCTGTTGACCTTTTTTGCTTCCCAAAAGAGATGGTTTTGGTTTTTAATAAGTTGAGCTCTAGATGGTTTCTTGTCGTATAGGGTAGCAGTTCATCCAGCAATCTCTGGAGACCCACTTTTGTGTGGCTTAGGAGCACCAGATCGTCGGCATAAAGCAAGTTAGTGATGCGAGTCCCGTCAAGTTGAGGAGGGTGGCAGTTTACACTGTCGAGAACTGGAGAGAGATCAGATATAAACAAGTTGAAGAGAAGTGGGGCCAATACGCACCCTTGTTTGACGCCGGTTTCAGTTTGGATCTTCCTGGAGACATGGCAGCCTTCGCCTAGCTTAATTCTTATCCACGTTTCCGTGTGGAGTTGAATTATTATCTTTAAAGGATATAATGATACAATCCCCTTCTAAATCCTTAGTGCAGTTTCCCACCCATTCGACTCTTCTCACAAACAATATTTCTGTCGAAGATGAAGGGGGAAGTGGGCGGTTTTTGTTCAGCCAGAATACAACCTTGTTTCGGAGATCCCCATGTGATTCATTTGAACCCTCTCTATGAGGGGGCAACACCTGTTAAAATAATCGTATATGGTGTTGCTTCTATAGGTAGATCCGTACATGGGGGTGTCCGTTTGCTGGATTTTACAAAAGGGGTAGGAGGTTTAGTAGGATTGATGGGTCTGCTCCCTCCTGTACTTTTAGTTAATTTAGGCTGAGACGATACACCTGGGGCATTCTTTTTTACAATATCCTGGGGCCCAATAGCCACATGGGGGGCGGGGCTATTCGACTGGTCTTGATGGTTGGATTTAAAGAGGGCCTTTTTTGGCACCTGGTGCAAGGAAGCAGATGTAGTCATGCGATCATTGTTCCCAGAGCTCCCCCCTACCAGTGAACCCTTGTTTTTGTTTGGACCAGGGTTAGATGTTATGCCTAGAATTATTGGCCTTGAATGAATACAGCCTCTGATGCATTCTGCAGGACCTATCCCACCTGCCAGACCAGTGGGAAATCAGGGAAAAAAGCACAAAGATCTCCTGATTCCATTACCAGTCATTGGCACATGCTTTGTAAGGGTGGGTATTTACATAATTGGATCCTTGGACCCCAAGACAGCCCTAGGGAACAGGTGTGTCCTGGTCTTGGTGGACCATACCACCTATTACCCAGGTCACCTCTCTGAGGTCAGTGATTGCATCTATGTTTGCTAGTGCGCTGATGGACATCTTTACCCATGTAGGTTTCCGCAAGGTGGTGGTGTCTGACAGAGGCACTAACTTAATGTCTGCGTACATGAAGTTCACCACACCCTATCACTCCCAAACCAATAGTCTTGTAGAGAGATTCAACTAGACTTTGAAAGGCATGATTATGGGCCTGCCTAAGCCCGTGAGGCATAAGTGAGACGTCCTCTTGGCATGCCTTCTCTTCGCCTGCAGGGGGCACCACAGTCCCTTTGAACTCCTCAAATGGGCACCCTATTAGGTGATATCTGAGCCTTGTAAAGGAGTGATAGTGAATCCTTCCAGAATGTGTCAGCTACATACTATCCCTCTCTAACTAGGTGCATCGCACCAGAAAAAGGCAAAAAGTAATCTAGAGGCCAGTCAAGCAGTCATGTCCAGAATGCCAATCTGGTGGAGTTTCAGCCCAGCCAGAAAGTATGGGCCATGGACCCAGTAGAGCCCAAGGCTTTCCAGGACCACTGGACTGGCCAATACGAGAACAAGGAGTAGAAGGGTGAGGCCGTCTACGTGGTGGACTTCTACACCCCTAGAATCTCCTAGGGCTGCTCCATGTACACTGACTCAAGGCTCCCTTTGAGAGGTGCAAAAAGAGAAAGCTCCTCATGACAGATAAGGGAGTGGAAAAGGAGAGTGAACCTCTCCCTGACCACCTCTTTGCACAGGAACACAATTGGTCAGTGGACGGTGTCAACATCTCTACCAAACTGACCCGGGACTGCAAGCTGACTGTTACTATCTTCTGGGACAGTTTGCTCACTGTTCTCACTCATCCCTGGTTCCCATATCTGTGTGCCCATGATGTTGGCACGGGAGACAGTCCCCATGTAAAGAGCAACATTTATAGGTTGTCAGACAGGATGGGAGCCAGCATCAAGGAGGAAGTCTCCAGGATGCTAGCCCCACTGTGATTGGGCCCTCCAATGCTACCTGGTTCAGTCCCTTGGTGTTGGTACCAAAGACTGCCCTACCAGGTACCACATCAGTACTTCAGTTCTGTGTGGAACACCAAGGACTCAATTTCATCACCAGGACTGATGCACAACAAAACCTCAGAGTTGATGAGCTTATTGACAGGCTGGGCGCTGCCAACTTCCTCACCATCATGTCATGGCAACTACCTAAAACCCAAACAGAAGTGAGAGCCTTCCTAGGCCTCACAGGATATTACAGAACATTTTTTAAGGGCTATGGCACCACTGTTGCTCCCATAACTGATCTGACATCTACGAAGCAGCCCAGATTGGTTATCTGGACAGAGAATTGTCAGAAAGCCTTTGATTCTGTCAAGGAAGCCATGTGCACAACACCTGTGCGCAGGGCCCTGATTTCTCCAAGGAATTCATTGTGCAAACAGACTCTTCGGAGCATGACATAGGGGCAGTCTTAGCATAGCTGAATGAGGAGGGCCTAGCCCAACCTGTAGCCTTCATTAATAGGAGGTTACTTCTACAAAACAGAGTTGGAGTGCCATTGAAAGAGAAGCTTTTGCTGTGGTCTGGGCACTGAAGAAGTTGAGACTATGCTGTTTGGAACCCACTTCTGGGTTCGGTCAGAAGACAGGCCCCTAAGATGGCTCATGCAGATGAGGGGTGAAAATTCCAAACTGTTGAGGTAGTCCATCTCTCCACAGGGAAAGGACTTTACAGTGGAGCATCACCAGGGGACAGACCACTCCAGTGCTGGTGGTCTCTCTAGATTCTTCCTCCTTGGTGAAGAGAACCCCCAAGGGGTTGGGTATCTCTCCCCACTTTCAACTGGGGGGGGGGGGGCACATGTTAGACTGGACAGCCTTAGGGTGGCATTTCCCAACTTTGTGCCTGTCTCCCTCCATTTTCTGACATAGTTTTTGTTTGCTTTAGATCCCTGTGCTAAAGTACTTGTGCTGTCAACCCTAAACATGGTATCATTGGCTCCTAACCAAATAGGCATATTTTATTAACTTATAAGTCTCTAGTAAAGTGCACTACATGTGCCCAGGGCCTGTAAAATAAATGCTACTACTGAGCTTGAAGCACACATTGTGCCACCCACTTTAGTAGCCTTCTAACCATGGCTCAGGCCTGCCATTGCAGAGCTTGTATGTGCAGTTTACACTACCACTTCAATGTGGCAGGATAAACCTCTTGCTGTAGCCATTTTGTGCCTGCTGCTTGCCTCTGTTCAGTCTGGGTTGGGTGACAGCTGGGCTTTGTGTATTCTTTCTAGATGGCCACACACAAAGAGAACATAGGTGTGTCTTGGTGGACCTTCCTGGGAGATGAATGGGAGGAGCTGGGCACAGCCTCACACTTACACCTGAATAGACTGTGTCCTGTCCACACACGCAGGGCTACATATCCCCCATGTAGGGAGTCTGGAGCCAGGGCAGGAATGGAGGACCTCTGTGCACTTCAAAACTTTCTTTGAAGCCTCCAACCTCTTCAAATGTACAGCTGGTTATAAGTACTGAACCCCTGACACAATGACGTTGGTACACTTCTGAACCAGTGAAGACTCTTTCAAGAAGAACTGGTGTGCTGCTGAAAGGACTACCAATCTGCTGGACTGCTGCCTTGCTGAACTCTTGCCTTGCTGAGTTGCCCTGCTGCCTGCTGTTCTCCTGCCTGGGTAAGAAGGACTAAACCTGCATCACTTGAACCCAGTGACTCCAAGAGCTTGCTGGCTTGCCTTCTTTTCTATGTCTCAGGAAGATCAAAGATTTCAACTCATTCTGGTACAGCACTTGGACTTTGGTTGCTGAATGTCTTACCCTACCAAGTGGTGCCAACCTAGTCCTGGGCCCTTGGAAGTGGTTCTAAAGTTCGGCTTCAACCAGAACCCATGTATCCACATCGGAACTGGTGCATCTTTGTCTTTGCATGAGTTGGAACAAGTGCATCCTTGTCATTGTGTGGAGCAGACGCTGCGAATTGCCTTTGGGACCAGCGCATGACCTTCAGAATCGATGCCTCACCTACTGCGAGAGCAACAGCAGCATATCACATTCAGAACCAGCATGTCACACTCAGAACTGACCATAGTTGCGTGGAGAATCTCGATGCATCTCTTCCACTGCGTGGCTCGACACTGACGCATCACTTTGACTGCACCTCACTCTTTGTCGACGATGACGCATTCCGGATCAAGGTACTTTGGTTCAGCAGACACAAGTGGGTTCCTGTATTTGGCCTGCACTCGCGGTTGGCCTGAACTTTTGACTTTCCTCCGGTCCAGCGAGACCAGATATCTTGTTTATCTGGTTTTATTTATAACATTTTTCTCTATTTTCCTCAGCTGGTGTGGAGTCTATTTGTTGTGTTTTCACTGTGTTTCTGAAGCACTTTTCACCCTAAGTGGGATGGGTATTCCCAGACAAGGGTACCGTGCTCACTGTGCCACTGGATTCAAGTTAACCTGGCTGATGAGAGGTGTTACTCCAAAATCGGTCCCAGGATGCTTGTTTTCGGTCCAGGGAGGACCCGGCATCACAGTTTGGACTGGACTGGACTGGAATGAGGAGCATGGTCAAGACTAATTTGCATATGGGTGGGTCCAAACTGGGGGTGGGGTAGTGAGCAAAAGAATGATGGATTTAACCCAGATCTTTTGGCTGAGGTGAATGTTTGATTTATTCATCATTCCGCCCATCGTTTGTTACTGCAGTACTTTTCACCCTAAGTGAGATGGGTATGCCCAGACATCGGTCCCTTGCTCATTGTGCCACTGGATTCAAGCTAGCCTGGCTGAAGAGGGGTGATACCCCGAAATTGGTCCGGGATGCTTGTTTCCAATCCAGGGAGGACCCGAATTGGCAGTTCGGGCTGGATTGTTCCCATGAGGAGCAGGGTCAAGACTGATTTGCATATGGCTGGGTCCAAACTAGGGTGGTGTAATAACCAAGAAAATGATGGATTTAACCCAGATCTCTTGACTGGGGATGAATAATTGATTCATTTAGCATTCCTTCCATCATTTGTTGCCGAAGCACTGTCTGAAGTGTTTCAGAAATACTTTGCACATTGCCTCTTAAGTTAAGCCTTACTGCTCTGTGCCAAGCTACTAGAGGGTGAGCACAGGATAATATAGAATGTGTTGTGACTAACCCCGTAAGAAAACAAGGCTTTTGCAGATGACCCCATTTGGACTACTAGATGCTGGTTTTCAACTCTGACAGGGCTCTGAAGTTTGCTAACCAAGCTCCAGTGGCAGTACATTTTCCCTAAAACTGTTATGTGTGAATTGGCACTTCCTAGTGACACAGACTTTACCCCTTATAAGTCTCTAGTATATGGTACCAGGAGTACACAGGTCATAGGTGGTAATGGGTCACCAGGGCTGCAGTATGGTGTTGTGCCACCCTGGGTGACCCAAGCAAACTGTTGAACAGCAAGCCTGCCATTGCAGACTGCAGGAGCAGTGCCAACTGCTCTAACTTGACTGTGTCCTCACCATATATGGCACTGACCAGTGCACTGCTTTTAGTTTATGTCAGTCACCCCTAGAGAAGGCCTTCTGTGCCCAGGAGTCAGGGTTCAGTATATTTAGAGTGTAGAAATGTAAGTGTAACCTTATATGTCTCTATAGTGTCTTTTCCATTAAAGTACTCTGTAAGTGATAGGCGGTCCTTAGGATAACATGGGACTTCCGCTCGGGCAGACCTGGGTTGCTAGCTTCATTATGCTACCACCTAAATATGTCTTGTTTTGTATCTTCACTCCCCTGCCATGAATTTGGTGGCTGGCATGCACCTTATAGTGTATCTACCTGGTTTCCCAAAGCTTCACTGTGCTCTGGCTGACCAGATTGCGTTTTTACATGCCTGATGCCACCAAGACAGGATTCTGACCTCCTGTCAGTCAGTGTGATCACTCCCAGGAGTCAAGAACAAAGGAGAGGTGAACTTCAAAAGCTGCACTGCCTCTGATATGGATCTGGGCTGTCACCCTGAGGAGGACACCACCCTACCTTTGCCCCAGGCATCCTTGCACCCAGCAAGGAGGGAAATTAGCTATGCAGAAGCAGTACACCACCAGGAAGGCTGGCAACACCTCTAGGGTGGGCAGCCTGGTCTGTACACCTAAATCGAATTCTGCTATTTTTAGGTGGGCAGAAGTAGTGGGTTACCGTTAGAAAAGATTACCTACACCACCGGATGTGGTCCTCTCATGGGTAGAATAGCTGCATGGACTAGCTGCCGATTGGCTACTAGCTCCCACACCCCTAACTCCTCTAAATCTAATCTAGGATTTAAAGTACACCCTGACTTCAGAACCTCAGATTTGAACAACTTACTTCAAGGAAGGCTTAAGAAAAAACCTGTGTCAACGACAACAAGACTTACTCACTGCACCAAAGGAAAAGAGGGATACAGTGTCCCTGAGGCAACAGAGTGAACAACCCTCGTCCTTCGCTACAAATCCCGACTCCCAGGCTGAGGGACCCAGTAGAAGCCATAGGCATCCTTCAGTCTCCCTTGGACTAGTGGGACTAGTTCCCTGCAAACCGCAGGTTAAAGTACTCACTGTATCCAAAGAATTGCTGGCCATTGGGCCCTCTGAGGGATTGCCCACATTTTGATGGTCCAGTGCATTGTGGGAGTTGTAGTCTCGACCTGTCTTGAGGTTTTAGGCCACTACATTACTCCCTCAGACCCACTAAAGTTCCAGAAGCTATTCTCTGAGCCTATTGCTACCAAGGTTTGTTGACCACCAGTCCCATTGGGTGAATCAGCAATGAATGTATTATCTGCATTTATACATTGTAGCAGCAGCTAGAGCTGCAAGCATCTCAACCAGCCACCAAGGCTGCCAGGAGCAGCATGCACCGTAACCACCTGCTGCTGCTCTACCTTAAATTCAGTACAACAATAGTAGTCATAGTGGAAATTATTTAGACAAAGAAAATCAAAACATCACCATCATGAATCAATGAAATGCAATTTATTCTCTAATCATCTCATGACTATATGTTTAGAGGACAGCACGTTTGTCTGTACATTTTAAAAATAAGTGCTCAGGAAGAAATGTGCTCAGGAAGAAATGTGCGCTTGTGAGGGTTGTAGATGAGGAAAGGTAATTTGCAATATATACATCATGGACTCATGAAACCTATCCAGCCATAGGAAAGCAAATCAATACAAAGAAAACATATCATATTCATGACACAGATACTTAATTTCTGTTGTCTGTGCTTGAAATAGCAAAAAGAACCATCAGCATTTCTAGCCCCTTGTGAGATGTTGGTTAATTGTGCCATAGCATGGGGTCTTCATCAGGACAGAAGAGAGACACCAATTAAATCCTGCTCGATCATCAAGCGGCAATCTGTGAGAATAGTAGGCCTGTAGGCTCTTGTATCAGAAGGACAAGAGGAGAAGACTCACACTGTGTTCATAGTAAATTGGTATGTCAAGACAATTCTTGTCAGATCCTCAATGGGATCAAGGGTGATGAAATCTGCTGTGGGATGTGGATTGAGTTAGGCTCCAGCATAGGTAATGGCCCAGTGGGAGACTTTAAGTCTCAACACAGGCAATAAATTGCCAAGATCTTCTTGGCCTGGATTGAAAACAGCATGTCCTGCTACCTTAGATGCTGCCTCTGTTTCTTTAAGCGGTGAAGAAATCAATAAATGTGTCAGTCTGCTCTGTCCATCAAAAACCTTTAAATAACACTATGGGGCTCACGTGACTCGATTTTTGCAACCATAAAAGTACATGTAACATATACAGAACAAACAGACAAAATACAAAACATGAAACATCCAAACTCCGCTCTTATAGCTGATCAACCGTACATAAAAAAGCATTTAAAACTAAGCATATCATATAGAAATTCCATTGTAGAATCATGAGAAAGAAGATACATAGCAGCCTTCGTGATAATAAAATGCAACATGCTTTTAGATATACAGCTGTATCTACACTTATAGGGGCCGATTCACAGAACTAATCTGAGATAAAATCCTAAACTTACTACTTTTGGTATTCACAGAATGCATTTAGTAGTAGTAAAGGTATGACTCCTAACTTTACTTCTAATGCTGCAACTCCAGTGTAGATATTTAGCTACTGAGAAAATAACTGATTGCAAATGCTCTGAACGAAAGAGCCTAAGGATTACATGAAGTTGTATACAACCGAGTTGTTTACATATCTGAATAATCCAGGCTTTTCTGGGCCGAACATATCCAGAGCAGAAGAAGATGAAATTAACCAAAGTTTCTTCTGCCTGCTGGCATGACTGGCAGATGGTACTTGGAGCAGATTAAGGATTCAATTTGGCTTGTAAAGAAAAGAGAGTTTACGTGCTTTATCGTAATTTAAAATACAATTGTCCTGCTACAGGTGGATGGATATAATCTAGAAACCATTCAAATTCAGTATCAGACTTGATGTCTAGGAAGCTGCAGGTTAAAGACCCTTGGTTCGTATTTCTCATTTCATTGTCATACATTTGCTCCCAAAAGGCATCCTGAAGGGTAACCCCAGGTACATTTTTCTTAAAAGGAATGGTGGACCAGAATTATCCCAGACCGAACTGAGGCAGGAAATCCTTGACATAGCCTATCCACATGATCTTACCACATTTATTCAGTACCACCACTTCGTGCAGATCTTTATAAAAGTCCTCTTTAGCCAAGGAACATTTCAGCCTACACCAGTACAATAGCGGTCTAAGGTGAGACTCATGAGTCATTGCTGTAATACCCATATCCTGGCATAATGGTACTAGCTGAGTATTTTTAGGGAGGCTGGCTATGGCTCTCAAAAAGGTGTTCTTAGCTACCCAGAGTAGGGATAGATAGCAGTGCCACATATTTTTGCCCCATACAGAGCACCTCTCTCTACATTTGTCCTGTATACCTTTAACGTTCGGGAGATATGCCTGGCTCGAGAAGACTCATAGAGTCTTAGAAAAGCTGCAGAGTGCTGGGTTAGATTCAGGTTGCTATTTTTAACCTGGGTCAACCATGATATTGAACTAGCTACTTTAATTCCCAACTAATTGAACTTGGTGACCTTGTCAAGTGGTTTGTCCTTAAGCATTATCCTACCCTTGTATGATTTATGTGGGCTGATGGTCACAAGCTTTGTTTTGGAATGGTTGATTGCCAGCCCTTGGTCAACACAAAAAGTCACACACCTATCCACTGGGTGTTGCAGCCCACTAGACATCTTCAACACCAATAAGGTGTCGTCTGCAAAAATTAAAAGGGGAATCTTGCAGCCAGCCACTATCAGGGCATCACTCACTACATCCTCAAAATAAGAGACCATACCATTAAGATATAAATAAAATAGGACCTACCCCTGGGGGAAATCTTTGTGGACGCATATCCATTTAGTCAGCACGCCTCTCAAGCCCCATCGAGCTTGGGCAAATGTGTGCTGGTGCAGATGAACAAGGATGTCTAAGAGGTCGAGCGGAATCCTGTTTTACCACAGGACCTCTCACAACTTGCCTCTGGGTCTAAATCAAAAGCAAACTTTAGGTCCATGAAGACTGAGTAAAAGTGGACATTTCAGGGGACTACTCTATTCCAGTAAATTGTCAAGAACCTAAAGACCTGATCGGCTGTGCTTATTCTTCTCCTAAACCCTGCTTGCAGATATGAGATGGTCTGATGGCCCTCGATCCCTGAATCCAATTTCCTTGACATCTGCCTAGAGAAAATCTTTTGGGCTACATCGATGAGGCCCATTGGTCTGTAGTTTAAGGGTGAATCCTGCGAGCCCTTTTCATAAATGGGGACAATTTCAGCTTCCTTCTAACTACAGGGAATGCATACCCCCCATAATATAATGTGTTAATTTATTAAGATGCAAAATCCAGCCATCAATATCAGATAAAAAGATACTCCCCCTGGACGCCAATCGGCCCAGCGACATTTCCAGCCGCAATAGCTTTTATTGCACTTAGTCTCACTCATTCAAAACCCCTTCTGTGCCAGGACTCCCCCCCCCCCCCCCCCCCCCATGGCAAGCCCTTTTTCAGCTATTTGGGGTAGTTCGTGCTTAGGCCCCCATACTTTTTTGTCCACATAAGGAATCCACACCAAATTTGAGTTCTTTTCTTCCAACATCCTGAGGATTCTAAAGGTACCCAGGGTTTGTGGATTCCCCTGGAAGGGACAGAGCAATTAGACAAAATACAGCTTAATTTTGGGATGCTTAGGAAAAATGGGAAAAAAGTGCTGCAGAAGACAGCATCTGGTTTTCCCCATGCAAATGATATCAACGAGGGGTTTGTGGTGTTAAAAACACCATCTTCCCAGCTTTCCAGTACAGGCAGACGTTTGTCAGAAAACCAACATTTTCTACACAGTTCTGGCATTTTACTAGCACATAGACTATTTTTCCTATTCTTTGTGATTTCAACCTCCTTCCAGTTAGTGGTAGAAATGGGTGTGAAACCATTTGTGTAGATCCTTCAAGGTTTTCCTAAAGAAAGTAATAGCTGAAATAAAATATTGAAATTGAGTTGAAAAAAACCTATTGTGCCTACATTTTTACCTGTAACTTCTCCTAACAATGCTAGATTATTGAAATCAATATACCGTTATGTATGCAGGACACTTCTTGTTGCGGGGATATATTGGGTGTGTTGGTTCACCAAGAACCCGAGATACCCAGAGCCAATAACTGAGATGGAATGGATTTTCATTGTGTACCGGGTATACAGCAATTCATTTGGTAAAATAGAAAGAGTGCAAAATAGGTATGAAGGAAACCTATGAATTTCTGAAATGGGAAAAAGATGTGGAGTTTAGAAGCGATGGTAATTTCCACATTTCTGAATTTGTGGGTAGCCATACTAGCATGTGAATTAGGTGGCATGTTTCTAAATGTCTTCTTTTTAACACACTATATTACATTTGGAATGCAGAAATGCATAGAAAGACAACTGATAATAACACTTGTTCTACTATTCTGTGTTTCCCTAAGTCTCCTAATAAAGACGGCGCCTCACTTGTGTGGGTAGGCCTAGTGCCCGCCACAGAAAATGGGTCAAAACGCAACATGGACACATCACATTTTTTCACTAAAAACATGCCCTTTTTTGCAGTGTGCCTAGCTGTGGCTTTTGAGCCCTAGCTCAGCTGGCATCTAGAGAAACCTAGCAAACCTGTACATTTTTTAAACTAAATACGCAAGGGAATCCAGGTTCTGGTGACTTGTGTGGGTTTCACCATGTTCTGTTGCCCAAATCACTTGCAAACCTCAAAATTTGTAAAACAAATCCCGCAGTTTCTTCATATTTCTGTAATGGGAGGTTCTGGAATCTGCAGGAAGCCACATCATTCCACCCACCCAGCAATACCCCAAGTCTCTCGATAACAATGGTACCTCACTTGTGTGGGTAAGCCTAGTGCCGCTACATGAAATGGCCCAAAACGCAACGCGGACACATAATATTTTCCAGTAAAGAATGACCATTTTTTTGCAATGTTTCTAACACCCAGAATCCTTTGCAAACCTCAAACTTTGTAAAACAATCAGATTTTGCTCATATTTCTGTGATGGAAAGTTCTGGAATCTGTGGAGAGCCACAAACTTCTACCCACCCAGCATTTCCCCCAGTTTCCTGATATAAATGATACCTCATTTGTCTGGGTAGGTCTAGTGCCCTTGGCAGAAAACGGCCCAAAACGCAACGTGGATCCATCACCTTTTTCCACAGACAACTGACTGTTTTTTGCAATGTGCCTAGCTGTGGATTTTGAGCCTTAGCTCAGCCGGCACCTAGGGAAACCTAGCAAACCTGTAATTCTTTAAAAACTAGGCACCCAGGGGATTCCAGGATGAGGTGACTTATGTTGCTTTCACAAATTCTGTAACTCAGAATGCCTTGCAAAACTCAAGCTTTGTAAAAAAAAATACAATTTTTTCTCATATTTCTGTGATGGAAAGTTCTGGAATATGCAGGGAGTCACAAACCTCCACCCACCCAGCATTCGCTCAAGTCTCCCAATAAAAATGGTACCTCACTAGTGTGGGTAGGCCTGGTGCCCACAACAGAAAACAGCCTAAAATTCAATGTGGACACATAATGTTTTGTGGTGAAAACTGACCCTTTTTCCCAATGTGCCTAGCTGTGGATTTTGGACCCTAGCTCAGCCAGGACATAAGGAAACCATGCAAACCTGTACATTTTTTAAAACTAGACACCCAGAAGATTCTAGGATGGGGTGACTTGTGTGGATTTCACTAGGTTCTGCCACCCAGAATCCCTTGCAAACTTTGTAAAAACATCACATTTTCCTCACATTTCTGTGATAGAAAGTTCTGGAATCTGCGTGGAGCCACAAAATTCCACCTAGCATTCGGCCACGACTTCCGATGAAAATGGCACCTCACTTTTGTGGGTAGACCTTGTGCCAGTGACAGTGAGCTAAAGAATGGTGATGGATTAAACCCAGATCAGTTGACTGGGGGTGAGTGTTTGATTTGCTCAAACGCTCCGTCCATCATCCCCTTTTGTATTGCTTTATTCGCCCTAAGTTGGCAGGGTATGCTCAGACGTGAGTCCCTTGCTCACTTGGCCACTGGATTCAAGATAGCCTGGCAGATGAGGATTATGAATCCGAAAGCGGTCCCAGGAAGCTTGTTTCCGGTCCAGGGAAGACATGGCTTGGCAGTTCGGGCTGGACTGTTCCCATGAGGCACAGGGTCAGACTGATATGCATATGGCCATGTCTGAACTGGGGTGGCTGAGTGAGCTAAAGAATGGTGATGGATTAAACCCAGATCAGTTGACTGGGGGTGAGTGTTTGATTTGCTCAAACGCTCCGTCCATCATCCCCTTTTGTATCGCTTTATTCGCACTAAGTTGGCAGGGTAAGCTCAGACGTGAGTCCCTTGCTCACTTGGCCACTGGATTCAAGATAGCTTGGCTGATGAGGATTATGAAACCGAAACCGGTCCCAGGATGCTTGTTTCCGGTCCAGGAAAGACATGGCTTGGCAGTTCGGGCTGGACTGTTACCATGAGGCAAAGGGTCAGACTGATGTGCATATGTCCATGTCTGAACTGGGGTGGCTGAGTGAGCTAAAGAATGGTGATGGATTAAACCCAGATCAGTTGACTGGGGGTGAGTGTTTTATTTGCTCAAATGCTTCGTCCATCATCCCCTTTTGTATCGCTAAAATTCAACGTGGACACATACGTTTTTTCTAGTGAAAACTGACCCTTTTTCCCAATGTGCCTAGCTGTGGATTTTGGACCCTAGCTCAGCCAGCACATAAGGAAACCATGCAAACCTGTACATGTTTTTAAACTAGACACACAGGAGATTCTAGGATGGGGTGACTTGTGTGGATTTCACTAGGTTCTGCTACCCAGAATCCCTTGCAAACTTTGTAAAAACACCACATTTTCCTCACATTTCTGTGATAGAAAGTTCTGGAATCTGTGTGGAGCCACAAAATTCCACCTAGCATTCGGCCACGACTTCCGATGAAAATGGCACCTCACTTTTGTGGGTAGACCTTGTGCCAGTGACAGAAATGGCCTACAAAGAACTGTGGAGACTTCAAAATTGTCAATCACAAAAAACGTTGTTTTGCCAGGGATTCACCTGCGCTTTTGGCCCTGGGCTTGGCGGCAAGGTAGGGAAACCTACCAAATTCATAGATTTCTGAAAACTAGACACCTGGGAGAATCTAGGAAGGTGTGGCTTGTGTAGATCCTACAACGTTTTCTTACCGAGAATCTCCTGCAAAATGTTACTAAAAAATTACATTTTCCTCATTTTTCTGTGTGGGAAAGTTGTGGGATCACTGCACCGGCAAAATTTCCCCTTGGTCTCCCAACAAATATGATACTTCACCTGTGTCAGTGTCAAATGCAGTATCAGCCTAAAAACATATATTAAAAAACATATAGTGGTTAGAGCTCGCTGTGCTATCCTCTCAATCTCTATGTTTTTGGCTTTTCCCTGTTAGAGACCCTTGGCCCAGCCACACAAGTGAGGAATAATTTTACCCAAGAGACCGAGGGGAACACTGGGTGGTAGAAAATTTGTGCCAGCATGGCGATCCCACACAATTTAGATAAATTTGAGGTGTGTAGGGGATTCTGGTAAGAAAACATTGTGAGACCCATGCAAGCCACACATCCTTGGGCTCCCTCGGATGTCTAGTTTTTAGAAATGACTGGGTTTGGTAGGTTTCCCTATATGGCCGTCGAGTGAGGTACCGAAAATGCTGGTGCCCTCCCCTTGCAAAACCAGGTCATTTTGTGATAGATAATTTTGATATCTCCACAATACGTTTTGGGCTCTTCTCTGTAGCAGGCACTTGGCCCACCCACACAAGTGAGAAACATTTTTTATAGGGAGCCCTGGGGAAACGCTGGGTGGAAAGGAAATTTGTGTAGGCTGTGATCCCAAAACTTTCCCACACAGAAATGTGAGAAAAGCATGATTTTTCTACTACATTTAAGATTTTCAGGGAATTCTGGGTAAAAAAACATTGGGACATCCAAGCAAGCCACACCTCCTTTGTCTCTCCCGGATGTCTAGTTTTCAGAAATGTATGGTGTAGTAAGGTAGGATCTGACTGCATAGTTATCCCCACCTTTTGCCTGGTGTTTTGCTGGTTTTTGACTAGTCTATCTGGGATCCTATTAATCAGCACTCCAGTCTATCTGCTTTCTCCCTAAATTGGTTGTGTTATCTACTTAGGTACACTCCAGATTGAATACTGGGGTACACCTGTCAGTCCCTAGTATATGGTACACATGTACTCAGGGCATGGGTACCCCATAGGCCTCCCACGGGATGAAGCATGTATTATGCCACCCATGAGAGGCCATGCAAAATGGAACTACAGGCATGCCATTGCAGTCTGTGTAAGATGGTGCATGCATCACTTACTTTAGATATAAAAAGGATATAAGGATGACATTGGACAAAGGAGGAGCGGCAGTATTAATACTGCTGGATCTCTCCGCAGCCTTTGACACAGTCGATCATGCCACCTTGATCGACCGTGTCTCAGCCATAGGCATTCAGAACAAGGCTAAAGAACTGCTCGCCTCCTTCTTAGCTAACCGTTCACAGACAGTAAAAAATGGGTCCTTTCACCTCCCATACTTTCACCCTCCCTTGCGGAGTACCACAGGGCTCCTCGCTAAGTCCGACACTATTTAACATGTATGTTTCGGACTTAGCGAGGGTGATAAAGTCATATAGCATCTCCCTCACGACCTACGCCGATGACACCCAATCGGTGCTTTCCGTACGCAATGACGGAGCGACAGTTGCCGCAAACTTTCAAAATGGAATGCTGGCAATCAGTTCCTGGATGTCATCAAACTGTCTCAAATTAAACTCTGACAAGACAGAGGTGATGACATTCGGGAAACTGCAACCCACGTGGTCCCCCCAATGGTGGCCTACTGAGATGGGATCTCCACCAGAACCTGTCACCAAGGTTCGTAATCTTGGAGTTACTTTTGACAATAAATTGACCTTCCATCACCATGTCAACTCCGTGGTCTCCTCATCCTTTTTCACCTTGAAAAAAATCAAAAAACTTTTGCCCTACCTTCCCACCTCAGCCGGCAAAACCCTAATTAGCACTTTGGTTTTTGCCAAAACTGACTATTGTAACGCCCTCCTTTTGAACGCCCAGGATAAAGTCCTTAACAGGCTACAGTCAGTTCAGAATGCCTCAGCTAGAATCTTATTGGGCATTCCTAAGTTCACTTCCATCTCTCCGTATATCAAACAACTGCACTGGCTCCCAGTAAGGAATCGCACAAAGTTTAAGGCATTATGCATTGCCTATAAAGCCACTAACAACCTAGGCCCACAGTTTCTAAAAAACGCCCTCTGCCCTCTTGAAAATCCTAGAACGTTACATTCCTCCTCAGCTTGTCTGCTCAAAGTTCAATGAACAAAAAAAGCAAACTGGGGCAACAGATGCTTCACGATCTCCACGGTATTCACCTGTTACAACGCATTTTTTACAACGCACTACAACGCAGGCATTACAACGCATTGCGCTGGGGGGCGCTCTAGGATAGGGAATAAGTATAATTTACTATCCAACACCTTCCCTAGGGTCCACGGGGACTGGAGTTAGAATAGTAAATTATACTTACCACTATCCAGCACCTCAAAGCGCTATGAGTTGTAACGGTATGCGTTGTAAATACCGCGTTGTAATGGTATGCGGAGTAAAAGTATGCGTTGTAACGTCATACATCCGATCTCCACAGCTAGACTTTGGAACGCACTTCCCCTTCACATCAAAACGACCCCTACGCTTATCAGCTTCAGGAAGAAATTAAAAACTTGGTTATTCTTACATTAAAATTCACCATAGTTAACGTTCTGTATACTGAGCGCCGAGACACCCCTGGGTAGTTGTGCGCTATAAATATTGCAAGAAACATAAACATAAACATATAGGTTTATTAAATCTCTACTTCACTACACTTAAAACCTATAAGTCACCTATAGCAGGCCTTGACAATCCTGAAGGCAGGGTTCTGGGTTTTACGTGAGAGGGTGCCTCTGCATGAGCAGAGCCCCTCTTCTGCCTTCGGAGACCATTCTCCCGGGTTGTCGGTGATGCAGCCAGACATATAGGGAGAGGAGCATTATATGCTGACGTAAAATGCTATCTGGAAAATGGCTGCAACAAAACATGTTGTGCTTGGTATCAAACATCTTGGACTCATACCTCCACACTAGGTGGGAGAGGTATGATTCCACCCTTCTGAAGCAAGCTTTGTGGGGTCACTGGTCTTTCCGGTGCCAGCCTTCTCGACCCGGGCAGCACAAAATGGTTGCTGCCGACCAGAGACACATTTCTGCCCTCCTGCTGCTTAGCCAAGCTTTTATAAAACAACAAGGGGTTGGGCCAATACTAACGTCCAAACTGGGCCACAATTAACCTAGAAAAAAGAGAAGGATGTTTTGGACGTGAACTCACTGATACTTTCTTCAATAATGACCACCTTTAATCATTAAGAGGTTTTGGTGTTTTTATTACACCTTTTCTGATTTCACTGTTAGTGCAAACATGTCAGACATTTAATGCATGTCACAGAGAAAGAAACTGTACAAGGGTGATGGAAACTAATAAACAATGACTATCAAAACATTTCAAACCAAGGTACATTAAAAGGACATATCAATCAACATACGAATAAATAAAAAAAAACACAATGTGTTACATACAATAAACCAGTCCTTATTTAAATGGCAGTCCCACACATTGCAATAATCAATTAATGATTTAAAATCACTTGCTCGTATCCGGTAGCAAGTTTGCGGTATACTTCTGTGACATGTGTTCTCAACATCCACGTGGCCCATTTTTGCATTCAGGTGGCGGGTGATAGAATCGGCGAGTGAGAGAGACAGCAGAGTAACGCGCTGACTCAGACGCAGTTTGTAGAAATTTGGCAAAACAAAAAACGGCCCCGTATAGACACAGGAGGGGGCAGTGTCTGCAAAGAGGTAGAGATCGAGTTGAGGCAATTGACAAACACTTGTGTTTGCACATTTAATGACCCGTTGGATTCCATTCCATCCATATAACATGACGACCCCGTTTCACATCATCTGAATTTGAACTCAACAGTTGATGTTAAGAACACATGTCACAGGAGTATACCGCAAACTTGGTTCCGGATACGAGCAATTGATTTTAAATCAATAATTGATTACCCCCATCTTAATAGTATCAGACCCCGTCCCGGTCCTGAGGAGGACCCTCAAAACGCATTGTGTTCAGAAACGTGTCGACCCCCCTTACCGCTAGTAACAGCTACTAACAGTTCATGAAATATATCATATACAAACAGGACAGTTGTCTGTTATCTGTGTAGCAGCTAGCTGTCTTTGGCATGTCGCATGTTTAAATAAGTTTCATTGTGTTGCATTGCAATTTAAATAAGGACTGGTTTGTTGTATGTCACACAGTGTTTCTTGTATTTATTCGTATGGTGATTGATATGTCCTTTTAATGTACCTTGGTTTGAAATGTTTTGATAGTCATTGTTTATTAGTTTCCATCAACCTTTTACAGTTTCTTTCTCTGTGACATGAATTACATGTCTAACATGTTTTCACTAAGAGTGAAATCAGGAAAGGTGTAATAAAAACACCAACACCTCTTAATGATTAAAGGTGGTCATTATTGAAGAAAGTATCAGTGAGTGCACGTCCAAAACATCCTTCTCTTTTTTCTAGCTTAGCCAAGCTTGAGCAGGAGAAGGCAGGACAATAGGCATCCTGTCACAGGGAGGTGTGCCCACCTCCCAGACAGGATTTAGTGTATTGGGACTGGGTGGGTGCACTTCCAATGTGCCTGAAAGTCTGCATCTGGGGCACACTTGGTGTCCCTGTGCATAGACCAGTTCAAACCAATCCTGGGAGACGTTGGCGCCTGCTCTGGTGCGAAACTGGACAAAGGGCATGGGAGTTGCCTCCCTACTGTCATGACTCTCCTCTGGGAGGGTCCCCTGAATCTGCCCAACCCTTCCCAGTGGGTACACAAGGGCTTACTAGGCTGTAGGGCCCTAGATTCCACGTGGACAAGATTCTGATCAAATTACCACTGAACTTCGAGTGTCTGGACACTCTGGACTTCACTGGACTTAGACTGAGCCCGACTTCGTCTCCGTCCAAGGCATCATCTGTGCCCGTGCACCATTCCGGCTCCGTGCAGAACCTGTGGAGCATCAAGGACATCTGAAGTATCTCCCTTGGGGTGAAGGAGTCACTCCCCTGCATTCACAGGCACCATAGTGCAACTGACTGTTCTACTGATCCTGAGCTCCTGTGGACTCCATAGGCTTCAGTAACACAGGATGTAGGTTCCTATGTTCCTTTAGGTTGAGCTGCCCTCTCACCAATATTGAGGCCAGTATCCCTCGTGGCGACCACATAACCTGAACGCCTGTGTACCATATACTTTTGCAATTGCATATGCTTGTTGGCATTTCCCAACTAAGTGTATTGGGCTATTGATAGCCCCAACCTCTGCGCACATTTTCTACAAAGGACTTTGGTCTCTTCACACTCTATGCCCTGCAAGCAGTTGTTTTGTAAAACTGCTAGAGGTCACCTCATGACTCCTGTGCCTTCGGCCTGTGGGTCCATTTGATAGACAACACTGATTTTCTTGGGCTCCCCTGGTTGCTCCAGGCCTGTCCTGACTTCCCTTGCTGTGGTGAGTCCCCTGGTCCTTGCTAGGTCAGAAAGTGACCTTCCTTGATCTTTTTTCATGGTTTGCTGATGCCAAGGCATATTGGTGCTCCCGCCAGACACAGACTCCTCAGCACTTGACATCCTTTGTGGTACAGTTCGTATGTGGCTCCTGGTCATCCTCAACGTCTCCTGGTCCCCAAGGCTGCAGAGGCAAGGTCTCCATCTTCACACCTGAAGCACCCAACATCGGTGGGCATTCGTCTACTGAGTCCCTGTTCATACCTGAGTGACCCAGACTCTGTCCCCTCTGCTTTTGGGTTCCTCTCTTCAAGAATCTACCTTTGGGTTCCAACAGATACACTTCTTCTTTCCAGAAGTGGCATTTCTTTGATGACTCCCATTGAGAATGATGGCGGCTTCCGATGCCACTTCGACCCTATGCACCCTGCTTCCCTGGGATAGGTAACTCTGGTACTTCAAAATCCACGAGTGTGGTGGCTCTTCAACCTTCTATGTTCCAAAGTGTTTCTTCGTAATCCACTGGGAAGGGTCCTTAAACACTAAAATCAGCGACTCTCCCATTGAATTGTACGTGGCCCGCAGTCATGTTCTCATACTGCACCCGTCCTCCGTGGGGTCCCTGCATACTCCCTTGGGTGGTTCCTTGGGGTCCCAGCAATTCTACAACCTCTAGACACTGTCTTGACTTGAGTAGTAGTTCTTATACTACTATTTTAGTATATGGGTTGGTCTCCCCTGGAGCCCACTGTGTATTAGTGCTACTTATGTTTGTTTCTGTGCCACAGTATTGTGTGCTTTGTGTTTATCTGCGTGTAGCAGACACTGTGAGGTATTTAAGGGGTGTTATAATAATAAATACATATTTTTATAACTACTGTGTGGTTCTCCTTTCATTTAAACAAATATGTTAAGGTTGCATTCTGCTAAAACAAGCTGCTTAACATTCTTTCAAGACTAAGCCTGTAAGCTGCTCTCCACAGCTACCACTTAGATAGCTTTCTAAGGTTATCTTTGACCTCTTAAATCACCATAAGGGTTGTTTGGACTGGTGCAAGGTGCCCACTTTAATTAGTGGACATCATATACCAGGCCAACTTCTCACATATGGGTTTAGTAGGTTTCCCTATGACGTAAATAATTAATTTACTCTCTTAATTTCTATGCAGGTAAGTACTTAATCAATAATAACTCAATCGGAATGAAAAAAACAGAGTCCGTGGTGTTAGAGTTTCTAAGGGTTTTTATTCCTCATAAAGGAATGGTCGTGACCAAGATATCGGATTCTGAACACCACAGGGGTGTCAGAAGGGATAGATGAGCGCGCTACAGTTTATTAATGATACATAGCTTATATACTTAATTCACATCATAAGTAATAGTGCAGGAGGCGTAACAGTTGAGAGAAGACAAGATAACAGTATACACGTGGTACATGTGCGTAATCAAGAGGCGTGAACTAGAGGTGTGTTCTAGAAACGTCACAAGTAAGTGTCACAGAAGGGGTGGCACTAACAGGAATGTTGCAATGTCAGCAGAAATCGGAAGCTTGGATGCGCGCGCAGCTGCATGACGTGTGTTGCACGTGTGACTAGAGGGTGCACGGGGACTTGACATTTACACTGACGGAAAGAGACAGAAGTCTGGCATGTCAGATCAACTTGTGTTTCTATCATATCTGGTATCGGATGTTTAGGAACTAAGCTATCTGGGCGGAAAAGGTCTCTAGGGCAGAAGCTATTCTATACTTGCTGTGAGTGCGTTTATAAGCGCCTTAATGTCTGTATGAGAAGCGTGGGGGCACGGGCCTTCCATGGGAGCATGGTAACAAGGGCTATGAATTACTTGAATTACTTGCATGGAGACAGGCCGGCCCCTTGGTCCTGCAGCTGAGGGGAATGTTTACAGAAACTGGCAGGCAGGAATGTATTTTCGGGGAGTGGAACAGATAACTCGAAGGTTATAGTCGATCTTGGCAGGCAGCAGGCTGAGCTGAGCGCGAGGGGCCGCGCTGAAAGTAAGTCAGAGTTCACGGGTACAGAGACAGCCTGGGCAGAGGCCCTTCGAGTCAGAAGCCAGGAAAGAGGCTCGGTGGCAGAAATTCAGGGCCTACTCAGCCAGAGCTGAAAAACGTAGAAGTACGCTACAAAAAGACGTTGGCATAGCATACTTAGGAACGGACCATTCAACCCATTCATGGTGGGTCTGAAAGAGAACATGTTAACGTTGGACGCAAATATATTTGCGTCTTCATAGCTGGTACAGGAGGGAAGTTACATGCACTTTAACTCGTACATGGAGACGGTGGGGTACGCGCTAGGGAACATAACTTGACCATAAAATTTATATTTCCTCATTCCCTCCTTGTTCCCTACGGACCCTTCATGATATATCAATCCTCATGAATCGATCAGTCTGTTCTTGTAACATTATTTGTTCATCTTTCTTTCTTTGACTGTTTGTGAGAAAACTGGAATGTTCAATGCATGATGTGGCACACAGTCCACATATCGCCGGCCCACACTGTAGGCACAGGCAGCAGCTGAATACTATGACAAGGCCGAAACCTAGGAAGGATAGGATCTTCCATCCCCAGGCTGTTAACGTTGTCCAGAACCATCCGGACCAAGTCCAGGTGCCTGGATTCTGATGTATCTGATTTGCAATTTTATGCAAACGGGTAATAGCTTGATAGACAGATGGTGCATTTTGTGGAATGAAAACACAGCAACTTGACCCGATGACCTTACAGGCTCCACCTCTATCTGCCAAGATGACGTCAATAACAAGACGATTTTGAAGGACAACAACCCGCATAGCAGATTGCTCCTCTGTTAAGTTACCTAAGGCGGAGGCAGTTTCGTGTACTACAGCTTCAAGTGTTCTAGTTAATCTACGTATTAATTTACTGTTTTGGACAGGTCCTAGGAAGAAAAAGAATCCTTTATTGAAATCAGTGTACTGTTCCCATGCCGTTTCTGTGTAGTCGACAAGTGGAATATCTCTTCTGGGTCTATTCTTTACTAGATTCGTATTTCTATGATAATCAGGGGGGGCTAGAAAAACAGGTGGCAGAAGGAATGCAATGTAACAGGTACCATCCCAATCTGGAGGCAAACGTATGTATGCGGTATGACCACAAACAAAATAGGAATGGCTGATAGCTTTAAAGGACGATTTACCATGGTCACTGAATTCGACCACAGTAGTGCATTTACTATGACCTAAGTGTACTGAACCTTTCTTTCGGACACATAATTCACCAGTGACTGGTAATACTAGCATATGGGGCAGAACTGGTGCAGCTTCGGATTCAACAGTTAGGATCATGAGACTAATTGTGTAGTTACCTAATCCATATACTTCATTTTCTAGATCAGTTCCTATTCGAGTAGGGAGTCCCTCCTTATCTGGGTAACAGACGTCTAGCAGGACTAAGTTCAGATTTCCCCAAACCCAGCCCCCATCGAAAACAGCAATATCAGGATCTAAGGAGTTAATTATTTTAAACCATGCTCCACAGGAGCCATTGTGAGTGAACGGGTACGGAAAGAGGGGCAGAGCTCCCTTGTAATTCTGGTAGGGAGGGAGTCGGCCACATATCCAGCAGTCTGTAGCATTGTTCGTCTGATGGGAGTGGTGTAACATACTAATGAATGTATTGTTGCGCAGCGCAAGTCTGTAAGAGAGTTCGTGTGCAGGTAGTTCACTAAAAGTGTGTTCAGCAGAGACATTGTAAACAGATTGTTCACGTTTGAAGATAGGCCAGTAGATAGGTAGCAGAAAGCTGGCAACAATAACAAAAATACTTAGAATAAACATTATTAATAGGGTCACTATACAGTGACTACGAAGTGATTTACAGTATGTACGTTTCTTGGCTTCTCTCTCTCTATCTCGATCTAGGGGATACATGTCAGAAACTATTTAACCGATTCACCTAGGGGAGGACTTAAACAATTAAACTGTCTGACTTGCTAGATCGGAGTTTCATGCGATAACTTTCTTGAGGAGTTTTTTCTCGTTCAGATTCTGTAAAGTCTTTTTGTTCGACACAGTCTTTGGTGGGGGTGGACGAGTCTCGATCAGGTTTCAGTCCAGAGAATTTTTTCACATGACTCGTGTGAACCCACCCCTTTCTCCCTTCGATTTTCACGGCCGTCCTTTTGGTGAGAAGAACGGTCTTCGGGGACTTCCAGCGGGGCTCCAGCGGACTCTTTCTGTCGAAGTTGCGCACTAAAACCAGGTCGCCAGGACGGACGTCGTGCGGCTTTACATCAGTGTTGTCAGGGAAGGCTGCGGCAACCTGTGAACGACATGATTGGAGTGCAGACATCAAGGAGGCAAGGTAATCTGTCAACATATTACAATCAACATCAGTGATTTTCTTCGGAATGGGCGTCCCCCACATATTCGGTGGTCTGCCAAAGACCACTTCGTACGGGGATAGCCCTGATCTCGAATGGGCGACCATTCTCATGTAGAATAGTGCCACTGGCAGGGCGACTATCCAGTCGACCCCTTTCTCCTGACATATTTTGGCAAGGCGGATCTTTAGTGTCTGGTTATGCCTTTCTACAAGGCCTGCGGCTTCAGGATGTCGGACACAATGGAACTTCCACTGGTATCCTAGCAGTAAAGAAACTTCTTTCAATAATGCAGATGAGAATGGCTGACCGTTATCTGAGTACACGACACGAGGCAAGCCGTATCGTGGGAAGAATTCACGAACCAGCTGCTTGGCAGTGGTCGGAGCAGTGTAATCTGGGACTGGGTATGCTTCGGTCCAACGGGACAGAGCGCAGACAACTGCGAGAACATATTTAAATCCTCGACAACGGTCCATCTGGATATAATCCATCTGGAGGACTTCGAAAGGGTGATCAGGAGGATGAAATCCACCTTGCTCTACAGGGACGCTTTTTCCTGGATTGAACTGACAACAGATCATGCAAGTACGCACTTTCTGTTTTGCGGCTGCTCGTAAGTGTTTATTGTTCCAGAGATTTTGTAAACTGTCTAACATCGCTTTCTCTCCTAGATGTGCAGGACTATGTGCTGTATTTATCATGACTTGAACCATAGAGTCAGGGAGAAACCATGTATATTTTCCCTTCGTCATCCAACCTTGATCTGTCTGAATCCCTCCTAGTTCAATCCATTTCTTTATTTCTTCTGGAGTAGCATGTGTCTGAATGTCGATAACATCTAGTGTGGGATCCCTGACTGTCATACAGTTTGTCGGATCTGTTGTCTTTGTCGTATCAGTTGTCTGAGTGTGAGTTAATGCTGTATGTTTTGCTGTCTGATCTGCCAGGTCGTTACCCTGGGAAACAGAATCTGTGACTTTAGTATGTGCTTTACACTTCATGACGGATATGGCTGAAGGCAGATGTATCGCTTCTAACAGTGCTTGAATGAGGGGACCGTGTTGAATCTTGGCACCATGAGAGGTCAGAAAACCTCGTTCTTGCCATAGCATGCCGAAGTCGTGTACAACTCCGAACGCATAACGGGAATCAGTGTATATGTTGACATTTCTGTTCTTAGCTAGAATACAGGCTCGGGTCAGAGCGATGAGCTCTGCCGCTTGAGCAGACAGTGTATCAATACGATGTGTTTCTTTAACTTCAGTTTCAGTGGTCACGGCATACGCGGCCACTAACTCTCCTGTACTTGTTCTCATGCATGAACCGTCCACATAAAGTGTCAGGTCTGGATTTGTCAATGGAACGTCTGTTAAATCTCGTCGGGGCTTTGTTACTGCATTAATGATCTCTATGCAATCATGCGGAACTGGATCTGTCATAACCGTAGGTAACAGTGTTGCTGGGTTCAAGATACTGCAGCGTCTGATTTCTATGTGTGGCTGGAATAGCGTTAATTCATAACCTGTCAGTCGTGCTATAGTCAAGTGCTGAGTTTGGGTTCTGTTTAAAAGAACCTCTACAGAGTGTGGAACTTGTACTGTTAACTGATGTCCTAAAACAATTGAATCACTTTGTCTTATTGCTAGTGCTGTTGCAGCTACTGACTTTAAGCACGCAGGGAGTGCCTGAGCTACTGAATCCAATGTACTTGAGAAATAAGCGCAAGGCTTATGTGAACCTGCTTGATCTTGGGTGAGGACAGACAACGCTGTACCATCACGTTCTGTAACAAAAAGTGTAAACGGTTTGCTGTAACATGGTGTCGCTAAAACTGGTGCTTGGCATAATGCTTTCTTTAATTCCTCAAAGGCTTGTGTGTGTTCCTGAGTCCAAGGGAGGGCAGTCGAAGTTGCTGCCTCCTGTGTTGTTAACTGGATGAGTGGTTTAGCTAGAAATGCATATTGAGGAATCCATTGTCTGCAGTACGAGGTGAGGCCTATGAAGGCCCGCACTTCCTTTTGTGTCTGGGGTCGTGGCATATTTACAATTAACTGAATGCGATCGGGAGTGAGCTGTCTCCCCACTTTGGACAGCAAGTGACCCAAGTACACAACTTGCTGAACACAGAATTGTAGCTTTGAAGGAGACACCTTGTGTCCCTTGTCGGCCAGAAAGTGTAAAACTGTCAGTGATGCTTGTTCACATTCGCGTTCACTTCGTGCGGTGATCAGTAGATCATCGACGTATTGCAGTAAAGCGGTGTTAACTGGCATTTGAATACAATCTAGTTGTCTTTTCAGTGCTTGACTATAGATGCTGGGGCTTTCTGTGAATCCTTGAGGTGCGCGCGAAAATTTGAAACTTCGTCCATTTAAACTGAATCCGAAGAGATATTGGCTCTCCGGATCAATAGGTACACTGAAGAAAGCGTTCTTGAGATCAATTACAGTAAAGAACGTTGCTTCTGAATCAATAGCAGTTAATAGGGAAGAGATATCAGGGACCACAGGGTACTGTGGTACAATACATTTGTTCAGTTCTCGAAGATCAATCACCAGCCGATATACTGGCGGTGCATTGGGATCAGTACGTTTAAGAATTGGAATGATGGGTGAATTACAGATATTGGAGTCGGTCTCTACGACCACCCCCTGGGCAATGAGCTCTTCAATGATTTTCAGTAAAGCCACTACAGCATCGGGTGGTAACTTGTATTGTCTGATTCGTGGTAGAACCACACCTGCCTTGAGTGTAACACGGTATGGTGTAATGTGCATACAACCTACATCAGTTGGGCCTTTTGCCCACAAGTAATCTGGTAAATTTTTCAATCTGACATCGAATTCTCGCAAAACATAATGACCCTTGAAATCCCGTAGAAAGAGTCTAACTCCCTCTGGGGAACAGCATATTATAGCTCCTAGAGCCTTCAATGTTTTAATTCCTAACAGATTTTCTGGACACGATTTTGTAAGTAACAAGTCTGTAACACGTGATAATGGACCCACAGCCAGGGGGACTGGTTGCGATACCTCATTTACAATGGGCTGTCCTGAAAAACCCAGGGAAACATTCTGTGAGCCTGAGAGGGGTGCCCCTGGAACTTCATCATGGCTCATTGTGGTGCGACTTGCCCCTGTGTCAATTAAAAACTTTCTATCTTTTCCCAATACTTGACTGTGTACATAAGGACCTTCTTGATCTACGGGAATCTCAATAAGAGGCAAGCCACCTTCCCTCCCTAGGCTGTTTCATGTATATCGGGGATAATCTGGATAGGCGGACTGGGCATACTGATACATCTGTTGTGAGACTTGCTGAGACGCGGCAATGGGCTGTGGCTGTGGTACCGCTACTGTCTGTGCTGGAGCTGAAGAAGCATGCATAGGCTGTGTATTCTGTGTATTCTGTGAAGACTGATGCGGGTTATGGTCTTGTCTAGGCGGATGCGATCTTTCTTTAGTTTTACCTGTCGCTATGTTATGTTTCAGAACTGGGCATTCATGTACGTAGTGACCTGGCTGCTTGCAGTAGTTACATGTCCCTTTAACGGGAGCTGTAGGGTGACTTGTCTGGGTCCCACCTTTTCTGTGACCATCAGCTGGGACCGTCTGAGCTACTAACATTTTCATCTTTGTGTCTTTCATACGTTTCTGTTCCTGATCTTGCTCTTCTCTAATTCTGTTCTGGTGATATTGTAACATCTGTAACATCTGTGATGGCGTGTTCGCCTGCCATGTACTTTCAACTTTGTATACTCGGTTTTTAACTAACGGTAGGGAATTCTCGACTAACTTTGATACAAAAAGATGCGGATATGACTCGCTACTTGGTTTGAGGCCACTATTAATAATAAAACATTTCTCGAATCTTGAATAGAAGTCACTAGTATCTTCATCATGTTTCTGTTTACAGGACGAGATCGCGTCCCAATCTTCCTTTCTAGTTGTCAATAATCTGGGCAGAACCTGTACTATCAAACCTGGTAATGCTTTAGTTTTGTCCCCAAGGCCTACCCCTGGGACCCGTTTTCTTTCTTCTTCCTCTATTTCTGCCCATGCGATCTTTGCCTCCCCCACCTCCCATTCCTTTTCCTTCAACTTCTCGAAGATACCCGTGGGCAATAATACCTTCAACATTTTCATGATATCATCATACGTGTAATCCCCCATCAGTAACATGTCTTTAAGCTCTCTGTGAAAACCTGCAGGGTCTTTATCATGACACGGAACTAGTTTCTTCATTTCTAACAGTTCTAACTTAGTCAGTGGCGTGTGTACATATACACGTTTCAAGTGTTGATCCGCACCCATAACAGGGTGCACTTCTCGTAAGGGGTTCTGACTTTCAACGCCACTCAGGCGTTGTATGTGATACATTTTCCTTTCTGGGGGCGGGGCGGGGACATATTCAGAGCTTACAAAGGTATTATATCTATGTCGTTGTTCTAGAATTATTTGAATTAATTTGGTGCTTAAACCTCTCCATCTATCCATGAGTAGTGCTTCTAGTGTTTCGTGTAAGGGACCTGGATCAGAATAATGTTTTCGGTATTTGATGAGGAGGTGCTGAATCATGTATACACCTGCTAATTTCTGTTCGTCGGGGGAGAGGTTCAGAAATGTCTGCGCTACCGTGTCATCATTATATATGTCTGCATTTTCGGCCCATGATACAGCTGATCGGGCTAGTTCTTGTTCATCCATAGAATTGAGTACGTGGTACCCAACTCGATCTCGAAGCCTTTTATCAGTTTCCTGGAACTGATGCTCAGCAGAATTCGGATTTGTCAAGGCAGAGAAGAAAACTCTCTTGCTTTCTGGACGGATTCCCTTCCTAAGGTAATTTCCCTTACCTACATATGCTATAGTATCTGCAGCTTTTTCTGATTCTTCAGATTCTTCTTCCTCCTCAGAGGGAGCTTTGTCTTTCTCTTTTTCGTGTATCTCTATTACTGTCTTTCTTATTTTCTTGTACATGCTAGCTATGCAATTCTGTCTATCATGTTTTCCTTCCGATATATTTTGACCCCACTTGTGGAGTGCTTCTATTTCCTCCTGATCGGTCTCAGGCCTATCTCGTTCTCTTATTAGACAATTTATGAAAAATCGTAATATCTGTGCTTGTATGTCAACTTTCTGGTTTTCCATGGCATTCTTGATACTGTCAGGGTCTTTCCCTGTCTGTACAAACTCGTATATCCTATCTAGACGGTCCTTCATTCCTACATAGCTTAGCAAGATATCAGTAGCAGATCTTAACCGTAGTGATGCCAATATCATTAGATCGTCTTTACCGGGTACTGGATCGTATCTACAAACTGAAATGTTTTCTTTGAATGCGTCTAAGCGGGATAAGTGAGGGGACCTGAACGTGAGGGGACTTTGTATGTCCCTGACATTTAATCTGTGTGTCAATGGCGGGGTCCGAGGACCCGCGGTCGCACCCCCTGAAGCGGAGGCTTGGCTATCATCTCTGTGTACAGTCTGTATTTGAATTTGTCTTTTAGTAGGATCTGGTAAACGTGGTTTCGGTAGATCTGTTTTAGGTGCTGGAAGTGGCGGGGCTGGCGAAACAGGAGAAGTCTGTTGTGGTACCGGCGGAACATGACCTGGGGGCGGAGTGCCACCCCCGTCCCTGTCAGTAGGCAGGGTACGAACAGGCAGATTGGTGTAAGCTGGAGCTACGTCTTCTAGGTAGGAATCCAGGAATATATCTTTAGTAGTTTTATGCATTACTTTAGTTGGGACCAGCGGTGGCGGCAGATTTTTCGGTATTTCTGAAATGGCGTCAGGTGTACCCTCGGCCATAAGATACATGCCGTTTACTTGGCTATTTCGGATGCGATCTATTTGTTCTGTTTTTACTCGGATTCCTTCAGTAACTAATTCGTTTTCTTGAGCTCTATCTGATTCTTTAAGTCTGTCTTCTCTACGGAGTGCTCTTTCTGCACGTTTATGTGATTCCTTACGCCAGAATTCTATGGCGTCTTTCTGAGATTGTCTGGCTTTCTTTTTCCGTAATGCCTCTTCTACCTTCATGATGCACTCGGCATCCCATGTTCCATTAACTGGCCATCTGTGTCTCTCATCTAGGTGTTTTGTATAATCGGTCCATAATTCTAGATACAATATGGCATCTATGCCATGCTTATTATACATAAAGTTGCCTGGAGTGTCCCTAGGGGGGATAGGAATTTCTTCCTCTAGTATCCCTTTCCTAGTTCCTATCTGCTTTAACTTGTTGAAAAACGGCATTTTGCTTACTTATTACTGAATGCTCAATCCTTGATACTTAATTCTGAATATAACTAGTTAGACAAGAAAACACAATAATGCACATAAAACGGTCACATTCATACCACAACATTAATCACATGAAAAGACATTTGAGACATAGATGACTACCCCCTATACCGGATGTACTGCTAAACAGTACAGATACACTGCTGTAATAGTGCAGAAATTCAGAATACTAGATATACTGCTAAACAGTACAGATACACTGCCTAAAAACAGTGCAGACCGGACTTGTGTACCCAAACCCGTCTAGATACGTCCCAGCAATGGTACTCACCGGGAAGCACGGAAAACAGAAGGCCTCGGAAAACTCGGCGGGACTCGACTCGACACTTCGGAAAACTTCGGAAAACTTCGGAAAACTTCGGAAACCTGGTGGGCCTCTTGACACCTCGGACCTTGTTTCTTTCGGCTAGGCTCTGGTCGGGATCCTCCGCACTCCTCACCGCCTCGTCTGGGCACTGATCGCAGTCTTCGTCACCTCCGTGGGTCAGAGGGAGATGCAGGAAATCCTGCCGGTACGCGTATGGTCCATCTAACTGATGGCAGGGGACAGAGCTTGCAATGCGCCAACCGGCGCGTGAGGTGGGGGAGGGGTCCCTGTTCGGGCGCCAAAATGACGTAAATAATTAATTTACTCTCTTAATTTCTATGCAGGTAAGTACTTAATCAATAATAACTCAATCGGAATGAAAAAAACAGAGTCCGTGGTGTTAGAGTTTCTAAGGGTTTTTATTCCTCATAAAGGAATGGTCGTGACCAAGACATCGGATTCTGAACACCACAGGGGTGTCAGAAGGAATAGATGAGCGCGCTACAGTTTATTAATGATACATAGCTTATATACTTAATTCACATCATAAGTAATAGTGCAGGAGGCGTAACAGTTGAGAGAAGACAAGATAACAGTATACACGTGGTACATGTGCGTAATCAAGAGGCGTGAACTAGAGGTGTGTTCTAGAAACGTCACAAGTAAGTGTCACAGAAGGGGTGGCACTAACAGGAATGTTGCAATGTCAGCAGAAATCGGAAGCTTGGATGCGCGCGCAGCTGCATGACGTGTGTTGCACGTGTGACTAGAGGGTGCACGGGGACTTGACATTTACACTGACGGAAAGAGACAGAAGTCTGGCATGTCAGATCAACTTGTGTTTCTATCATATCTGGTATCGGATGTTTAGGAACTAAGCTATCTGGGCGGAAAAGGTCTCTAGGGCAGAAGCTATTCTATACTTGCTGTGAGTGCGTTTATAAGCGCCTTAATGTCTGTATGAGAAGCGTGGGGGCACGGGCCTTCCATGGGAGCATGGTAACAAGGGCTATGAATTACTTGAATTACTTGCATGGAGACAGGCCGGCCCCTTGGTCCTGCAGCTGAGGGGAATGTTTACAGAAACTGGCAGGCAGGAATGTATTTTCGGGGAGTGGAACAGATAACTCGAAGGTTATAGTCGATCTTGGCAGGCAGCAGGCTGAGCTGAGCGCGAGGGGCCGCGCTGAAAGTAAGTCAGAGTTCACGGGTACAGAGACAGCCTGGGCAGAGGCCCTTCGAGTCAGAAGCCAGGAAAGAGGCTCGGTGGCAGAAATTCAGGGCCTACTCAGCCAGAGCTGAAAAACGTAGAAGTACGCTACAAAAAGACGTTGGCATAGCATACTTAGGAACGGACCATTCAACCCATTCATGGTGGGTCTGAAAGAGAACATGTTAACGTTGGACGCAAATATATTTGCGTCTTCATAGCTGGTACAGGAGGGAAGTTACATGCACTTTAACTCGTACATGGAGACGGTGGGGTACGCGCTAGGGAACATAACTTGACCATAAAATTTATATTTCCTCACCTAGATGGTCCCCCAGCCCGGGTCAAAAACGCAGGTGGCCCCCTTGCAAAAACAGATTGTTTTGTGATAGATAGTGGGCACTTGCGTTTTGGTCCCAGGCTCAGTAGCCATCTAGGGAAACTTATTAATCCTAAACATTTCTGAAAACTAGACACCTGGGGGAGTACAGTAATGTGCAGCTAGCGTGGATACCCCAGTGCTTTCTTACCCAGAATCCCCAGAAAACCTCAAATTTAGCTAAAAAGCCACATTTTCCTCACATTTCTCTGTGGGAAGGTTGTGAGATCACTGCACTGGCACAAATGTCCCACCACCTAGCACTCCCCTTAGTCTCCCGATAAAAATGGTACCTCACTTGTGTGGGTGCACAAAGCAGAGTCAGCCTAAAAACTTATTTTAAAAAACTGCCCTTTTGGACCCACTTGGTTTCCACATAATTTTTTTATTTTATACATTTTTAGGTTCTCTGCTTTGGGCACTCACACAATTGAGGTATCGTTTTTATCAGAAGACTGGGGGGTGGAAAATTTATGCTGGTGCAGTGATCCACCAACTGTACCACAAAGAAATGTGAGGAGAGTGTGACTTTCAGCTAAATTTGAGGTTTGCAGGCTATTCTGGGTAATAAAGCACTGGCATATCTATGCAAGCCACACTACCAACCAAGTGCCACTGTACACACCACTAGCCAAGCACCATCCACGCACACAGTTAGCACACCAGCATCCAAGCGACAGTCCACGAGCACACCGCCATCCAAGCGCAATCCACACACACTTTCAGCCAAGTGACATCCTTGCAAACCGCAAGTCAATCACCATCCATGCACACCACCAGCCAAGCGGCATCTACGTACATCGCCAGCCAAGCGTCATCCAGGCACACTGCCAGCCAAGCGTCAGTACACACAGACCTTCAGCCGAACTCCAGTTCACACATACACATACTCTTTTGCTAGTGCCTAGTGGTTTACTGCACCCTTTGGGGCAGATGAGCCTAAAAATATTGCTGATATGCCTTTAAGGGGCAGAAATGGCCAAAATGTGTGCACAAAAAAGGGGGAGAGACCCTTGCCTAAGAGGCCGCTCCCTGACATGCTCAATTAACATATCTTTGGTACATAGTTGGTACATAGTTACATCAGAGGATTTTGCCCCATCTGCCCCCCAGGCGGCAGGACAACTATCGCTATTTTGGGGGGGCATTAGCATGCTCATTCTGGGCAGTTTCCACCCCTAACATACTAACAAAAAAGTCCCTGGTGCCTAGTGGGCCTGCCCTCTCTGGGGTGCAGATCGGGAGCTGTTGCCCTCATCTGCCCCCCAGTGGGGGGTCAGAAAGACTGTGCCTATCTCTTGGTGGGATGGGGACATTACAATGCCCATTCAGGGCAGCCTCCACCCCTATATTTACAATAAAAAACATCCCTGCTTCCTAGTGGGCGTTCTTCCCCCCCAGGGGGGGAGACTGGGGGCTATTGCCCCATCTACTCCACATGGGGGGGGGCAGAAATACTGTTGCTATTTTTTGGGGGGGGGGCATGGTCTTGCCCATTATGGCCAGTCCCACCCCTCTTTAATTAAAAAAACCTGGTGTCTAGTGGGCTTTCTGTCTCTCCCCAGTGGCATGTCAGGGGTAATAACCCATATTTGCTCCCGCACAATTCCCCCCTTCCCAAACTTTTGTTTGGGAAGGGGGGAATTGACAGGCCCTTTTTGGGCAGCTCCATCCCTACATATTAAAAATTAAAAATCCCTGGTGTCTAGTGGGCTTTCTGCGCCCCGGCGGGGGGTTATGGGAAGCTAGTCCCCCATCTGTCACCCGGGGGGGGCACGTGCAGAAACATTTTTTTTGTTATTATGAGTGGGGGCATGGTCTTGCCCATTGTGGGCAGCCCCATTTTTGGCAGCCTCCACCCCTGTGTTTTCTAAAAAAAACAAGAATCCCTAGCGCCTAGTGTGCCTTCTGCTCACCTGGGGGGCAGATCATCAGATGGACTGAATTTGCTAAAATTATAATGGTGAGCAAAGGCTCTTGCCCAAGGAGCCGATCCTCTCTCCCTGATGTTTAGTGGGGGATCCCTGCTTGGGGCTCGCCCTCTTGCGTCGATCTCCAAGCATGAATCCAGTAGGGAGGAGTAACATTGGGTACCATTGGAAAGGGGAGATTCTCCTCTTTCCAATGATACCTCTCCAGTCTGCCAAAGTGCTCTGGGACTAAGATAGCCCCACAAGAATGTCCTCAGTGCAAGTGAAATGAGCTGATCGGCTCATTTCACTTTCAGTTTCAGTGTAATGACATTGGCGCACAAGGCATTACACTGAAAAAATGCCTCAGGCAACTGGGGGAGCTCTCCCCCACTTCTTGAGGCTAAAAAATAAAAAATAAATCCCTCTGCTGTTTACAGCAGACGGATTGCGCCACTGTGTGCCGAGGACAAAACAATTCCGTCCTTGGCCCACCATCACTGAGGATGTAACCAAACCGGTTAAGTAGAGGGGATGGGTGTTGACTCCCTAAGATTTGTCTGGAACTCTGCATTAGATGCCTGCCCCAATGAGTGGACATAAAGGCCCAAAAAATGTGAGTGCCATATTTCGGGGTAATGGAATCAGCTAAAATCTTTGGCACTCGGTTCCCACCAGTGGCCCCCAACCTCCAAACTTTTATAGACAGATAGATAGATAAGTTTCTTTATTCAATTAAATAGTTAACCATTAAATATATAAAACATAATAAAAATACAACAAAGCAGATACATAGCATAATAACATAACCTGTTATGCAAAATACACAAAAAGCTAGTCAGTCCATTAACAAATACCGTTTTACAGTACACAATGGGTAAAAGATAGATTAAATTATCAACAGGTGCCAGTTTATCCGGGATAAACAGGATTCAGTAAAAAAACAGAAATACTCATCAAGAAAAACAGACATGCAATGGCCAAGCACCTCAAATGTTACCACACAACTTAAAAAGTGACACATGTATTTACATTTACGGATGTCCCCCAACATGGCAGGCAAAGCATGGCTGACATTACTTGAGTAAACTTGGCCTCCTTCAAAATCGGAGTCAGATACTTTTTCCTTGGGAGAGAATAGTAATTACAAAACATAACGACATGCAACAGTGTCTGCCCTCAGGAACCATCACACCCACAGGGACCTAGGCAGCCCCCAGCCACCCATCCTTTGGGAGAACTAACCAATATGAAAAACACATTCATCCTGAATATAGATAAAAGATGTTAATGGTAATTGTTAATCACCCAGGTTAGGAATGGTTCCAGACAGATAATTGTCTGTCAGGAAGTAAACTCGCATTGATGGTTCACGAGACTCAATATCCTTATAGATGGCCGATAGCCGCATATGAAGTTTTGTTTAACCTACTGGTAGACATTTTTAGTGAGCCCTTCTGGGTGCGGTATAGGCTGGGGTGACCCAAGGCTAAAAATGCCATGGTTATCCACAGGAAGGCAGTCCTGGATAAGCAGACTATTAAGAAAGGGCTCACCCTTAACCCAGACAAAAATTCTGCGTCATAAAGGCCTGAGTTTGGGCAGGTCTGAGCTGTAACAAATGCCAAGGTCCTCATGTACCGTGAATCTGGATGTGCCTAGTGAGAGAACCAAAAGCCTCCTGAGGAATTTGTTTTCTTCCCACAGTATCAAGTCACAATCCCAGTATCCCCAGAGGTCACTGTCATAACTAACCGCTGAGACAGTTTTGGCCTTAACATAACTTTTTATGAATGGCTGCCTCATATCTATTTTCCTAAACTTGCGTATCCCATTCCTGGTGTGCTTTAAGTTGAACCAGTTTGTACTCCTTGCTCCTGAGTTTGATAAGGCTAATGTCACCACTCTCAAACTAAAAAGAAGCTTGTTCTTCCTATGACTACAATCTTTGTCAAACCAAGTGCGGCCAGGTTTGATAGGTGCGCAAGTGGGCTCATGACGCTGAGTATAACATTCCCCTAGAATTTTGACGAGTCTCCCGTTTATCCAGATATTCCTGGAATTCGGAACCTGATCCCCAGCCTGAGTAAAAGTGAGGTTGTCAAACCCATTTGTAGCATCCGTGAGAGCCTGGTTTATTGTCCCTGATGTTCAGGTTCACAGCAACGTTGTCCCACTTGACCCTACACCTATCATTCGAGGGAAGCAAATTAGTTGTAGGTGATTCAATGATGTTAGCAAATTGGTGAAATAAACATTTGAGTGAACAAAAAAGAGGGTTGTGGGCACTATCTACACTTTTGAGTACCTTCATATCGACCAGACTACCCCAAAGAGAAAGAAGGGTGTTTAAAAAGAAGTCAATTCTTTTGCAAGTAAGAAGAACAGGAAACAAGTGTGGTTCTGTAGTTTATTTGTAGATTAGACCCTAAGATGTCACTGGCAGAAAAGCCCAGCTCCAACTGACCACTACATTCCTATGTACACTAAAGGAGTCACCAACATTCCACCAGAATTAAAGGAACAGTAGTAACATTGAAATAGGAGAATGTAACACATCTTCTTTCTTAAACAAAAAAAACAAAAATAAAAAAAAACTATGTACATTACAATGAAATATAGGATCGTTTTATATATATACAGAGTTACATCATATAATCTTTAAGCTTGACAGGTTTCACAATAATTCGCCCGGATAATCTTCTGGGCTTGGAAACATCCTCCTTTGGAAGTTCAGATGACGTGGATTGAACATGTGAAGAAGGAACAGAATTTGAAGCAGAATTGGAACTAGACCCCCTTTCCAACCAAAGGTCACGTTCCAAATCATTGCACCTAACAACATTACATAAATTCCATTTTTGTCCATCATCTAGCAGTACGCAATTACCCAAAACCTTTAACACCTTTTTTGGACGAGACCATCTGGAAGAACCATCCTTGGATAACCCAAACCGCGAAGATCTCACTAAATCTCCAACATCAAAACTGCTTACACGTTTCATAATTTTGACATTATGTCTGTCTACATACTTCTTCTGGTAAGAGCTCATCCTACTGTTGAGATTTTCTTTATAATCACGACCAGCAGAAATCTTAAGCATCCATGCAGGAGTCACCTTATTACCAGCAGAACGCCCCTTCAAGAGATAGAATGGAGATACCATGGTAGCAGAATGTGGAGTATTCCTATAACTCCAAACCAAATTTTTGACAGCAACCTTGCAATCATTGCCACCTGACACAGCTAATTGTATGCAATCCTTTAAAACCCGATTGAACCTTTCTACCATGCCGTTCTCCCTTGGGCAATAAACAGCCGTAGTAATGTGTTTTATACCACATAAATGCAAGTAACTTTGGAACTCTGAAGCAATGAACTGTGGGCCATTATCGGTCGTGATACTCTCAGGAAAACCTTCCCTATGAAAAACTTCCTCACAAAAGTTAACAATACTGGAAGCTTTAACTTCCTTGACAAATGCAACCTCTGGTCATTTGCTATAATAATCCATTAACACAATGGCAAACTTCCCAGTAATACTACCAACGCTGAACGGACCACAAATATCCATAGCTAATTTCTGCCATGGTCCGTCAGGAAATGAAACAGCAGAGATCATAGTTTCTTGAGAAACATGAGATTTATCACTGCATGTGCAAGCGGCACAATTCCTTACGCACCTTTCAACATCCTTGTCCATACCTGGCCACCAGAAATCACACCTACATCTTCTTTTCATGCCTGACATGCCTGAATGCCCTTCATGCATAAGATCCATTAACATAACGTGAATTATTTTCAACTCTCCTGGCAACAGAAATAGTTTTATGAAGAGATGGATCTTTCAAGTCAAGTAATTTCTCCTGAATTTTAACATTGTTAGTTCTATTGATGAACTGATCTCTTATGATTTCCTCATGTAGTTCTTTAAATTTGCAAGTAACTGCTAACCTTCTTAAAGCAGTAACATATTGTTCTACTGTCTCACCAACCATTTGCGCTCTTGAAAAGAATTTATGTCTCTCTACAACAATACTGGTTTTCTTACCAAAATTTTCTTCTAACGCATTAAGAGCATCTAGATATTCATCAGATAAAACTGATTCAAGTTTTGAGCAATCAAATACAACTTCATCTTCACTGAGATCTTCATCTCCGCCTGCACGTACCTTTGAATTAATAGAAGATACAATTGGTAATGTTTTGAGTACTTTCCTACCTTCGACACCAAGACTGTGCTTGAGTAATGCTAATTTTCGTGAGGCAAGGAATACCTCTCCTCCAATTGCCTCCAAATAAGTTTCAAAAGATTTGCGCCAATCCTCCCAATTCATAGGAGGTACACCAGGATCTTGTAAGAATTTGGGTGGAGCTAAAATATTATTAGTTTCCATGTTAAGTAATGACTAATTATAATATGGTATACACAATAACATAACAATGATAAAAGTACAATTAAAGTGAATATTTTGAAAGAATGGAGAGAACAAAAAAATAAATTAACAAACAAAAAGTAGTCACCGTTGTCTGCGTCGATTTCAAGGAGGAAAACTGGTTTTTCTGTAAAGATAATAGTGAAAGACTGTTTGTTGTGAAGAATAATAAAGTATGTCTTTTTTTTTAATTGAAATGTCCCAGAATGCATTGCTGATTTCTCAGAGTACATTGCGATGAAAAAATGGAGACGAATAGCAGGTGAGTGAGTGTGTCGTGTCGATTCTGCAGCTCTAGTTAGACTTAACGTAAAGATAACTGACAAAATGCCCGTTTGAAGGAAGAAACTTGACAAATAATTCACTTGAGTCAAGTCGATCGTTGTTTGTCTTTGTTTAGACGAGCGTCGCTTAATTAATGCAGATCCGATGCAGAAAATCGGGGAAAACGCGTTGCTAAGCAACCGGAGATCAAAATGGCCGCTACGCCTGACGCTGTCCCAAGTGTTCCGCCTGACGTGTGGTCTTTGAAAGATGACGCTGAACGCTGATGTAAGAATCAGCTGGAGATGTTCAACGCGTGTACACACGCTCGCGCGTTGTTAAACAGATGTTTTTAAAAGATGCAAGGCAAAAATGTTGTAGGTTTTTTCAATCACAACACAATCTTTAAAACGAGGCAATGTCTTGAGAAACGTCGATTTTCACCAAATATAAACACTTTCAGAGGAACTCAAAATAATAGTCTTAATAAACGCTGTTTTCTGGTATTTACAAGCGTTTTCCAGTGAAAGTCGAAATAATAAGGTAATTGTAAAAAAAATAGACACAACTCACTGTAAGAGATGCTGCTTTTTCTGGAAATCGTTTTGAAGATCTTACTTTGTTTGTTTGTTGTAGAAATGTTTCTTTGGTTTTCTTTTTCTTTGTAGACAATTTTTTAAAATGAGAATGAAGACATCAAAGGGTCAGGTGGGTTGTTTTCTCCCTCGTCGCCACTTTTGCAAGTAAGAAGAACAGGAAACAAGTGTGGTTCTGTAGTTTATTTGTAGATTAGACCCTAAGATGTCACTGGCAGAAAAGCCCAGCTCCAACTGACCACTACATTCCTATGTACACTAAAGGAGTCACCAACATTCCACCAGAATTAAAGGAACAGTAGTAACATTGAAATAGGAGAATGTAACAAATTCTTCTGTAGCCGGGTCGGTTAAAAGTATGGGCAGATTCCGGATTGGATAGTGTGCAGGCGTCACATGCCAACAAACCATAGGATAATGTAAAAGACAAATGCTGGCAGGCATCACCTGGCCAGCGGCTCGCTGGGGTGGTATTGAGCATAGGTATGCCCCATTCCTCATCCCTCATCTTCTGCTACAATGGGGGAAATACTGTTGTTGTATAGTGGCTCATATGTGGTGTTAAAGTCACTAGCGATGATGAGACAGTCATGTGTACAATCAAGGTCACTGTGCGCGATCAGCTCTTGCCTCTCCTCTGTCTCACCCCCCTACTCCCCACCTTTGGCCATCCGGTTATAGACATTATACAAATAATACGTATAAGAGTCCTCCCTGGTGAGGGTTATACCTAAAATGTCTGTCATGCGAAACAATAGAAAGTAAATGTATTTTAATGTTAAGGGCCACTTTTACCCTGATACGAAGGCCGCCATATGGATAGCCAATTCCAACACAAAACAGGCTGGGATTTGGTAAGACATGTAACCTGATCTATGGACAGAGTCAAGGATCCAGATTTCCTGGAAAAGACATGGCAAAGTGGTCTATAAACGCTGCCCCCAGGCCAGATCACCTAGCTTATATGTCATGCCTGCAGTATGCCCTGACAGAGTATCAGTAATAGTGCAGTTCATGAGGTGGTTGTCGTCAATTGTGTCCGGTGAACAGGATCACAGTTGGGGTGAGGTGACTCAAGATCGGGTGAATAGCCCCTCCCCCCAGTAATGCTTAGAGGATCCAAATTTCCCATTCAATCTAAGATGGATGTACCAAAGGCCTCAATCTGGTTGCAGGGCGCCTCTTTCTGAGGGACTTGTGCATTGTAGGCAGAGGGTGAATTAAGTTTGAACCTGATCAGTGTGCCGGAAGGGGGTTTCCTACTCAGCTCTAAGCTTACCAAACCCTCCACTAGAAATTTAGATTTCAAATTTATTCTGCTAAAGTCAAAAGTCTCTGGAAAATAAGAGGGGTCGTGCAGACGTTTGGCATGCAAGATGTCAGATTGAATGATAGAGAGACCATCACGGACTGTCTGTATATGGCGTGTACATTTATTAATCAGGGACTTTTTATCTTTATGAATTCTCTGGGCCAGTTTAGGGACCTTAACCATGTGAATAGTGCCTATGTTTTCTACCAAAGCCGTATTTCCCTCTTTAAGCATATCCTTCCTCACACCCGTATTTTGGGAGGAAAAGCATATTTAACCTACCACAAGATTTATTCAGAGAACTAGCAAGTCGCAGTTTACTGCATTAGGGAATCAAGCGCGTTGGCCTAGTGTTAAAACGGTCAGAGACAGGACAGAGGATCAACATGATGAGTACCCCTCTAATTTTTCAATCTATTTCTTTTGTTTACTAAAGAAACATAAGTAGGAAGAGGTGCTTGTAAGAAGGGTCTATAGTCTGGCAGCTTTATAAGAGATCTCAATTCCCCAGTTTCTCCATATATCGTACCCAGTTTTGAACTTAGATCAAGCACCTAGGCCTGAACACTTTGCACCAGCTGGACCATGCTAGCAGTGTCCGGCTGTTGGACTTGACCCTTTATCCTTTATCCAGGGTCATCCCAGAACTTTTTGCCTTCCTCCTGTATTCTTTCTGACCTGTTATTTGTGGTTTTATTGACTCTGGGCACTTTACCACTGCTATTCAGTGCAATAGTGCTAAAGTGCATGTGTTCTCTATTGTAAACTTGGTAAGATTGGTCTACACTTGTTTGGCATATTTAATTTACCTATCAGTCCCTTGTACAGTGGTATCACATATACCTAGGACCAGTAAATTAAATGCTACTTGTGGGCTTACAGCGCTGCTTGCGCCACCCACCAAAGTAGCCTTTCAAACCTGTCTCAGGCCCCTGCCACTGCAAGGCCTGCGAGCGCAGTTTACTGCAGCTGTGACATGGCACATAAAGTGGTTGCCACTGCATATCAGTAACCCCTAAGGTAGGCCCTAGCTAGTCCTATGGTCAGGGTGTGGTGTAGGTGAAAAATGTAGGACATGTGCCTTAAGTGTGTGGCATGTCCTGGTAGTGACAAACGGCATATTTGGTTTCTCACTACTGTGAGGCTGCCCTCTCACATGAATGCTTTGGGGATTCCCTGATATGTGCTTCAGTGGTAATTCCTGATCTGAGTGGGATAGTGTAATCAGGTTTGGTATGTTTGGAATGGTAGTGATAAATCCTGCTTATTGGTGAAAGCGGATTTATTATTACGTTTTTAGAAATGCCACTTTTAGAAGAAGGCGTTTCTGTGTGCTTTGTGTCTTTGGTCCTCTGCTAGGATGTGTATTGCCTGTCTGGCTTTGGAGTGACAGGGGCTGGGGATGTGCAGTGGCCCCAGAGGGTTTGAATGAGTCAGCACTAGACTGAATGGGCCTGCTCTGCATTTGGACTGGTGGGAGGAGTAGCACTTGTACTTGAATAGGGCTGTGCCTGCCTTCCACAATGATGGCTCTGCCCCCTTGTGGTGTGTCTGGAGCCAGGGCTCACACTGACAATGGAGGTTGTTGTGCACTAGCAAAGTGCCCACAGAACTGGTTTACACAGGGCTCAAGGCCATGTGCCAAGGCAGAACAAAGACCGGTGGTACTATAAGCACTGGGGCTGTGACCCCATGTCTGTTGAGCTTACTTGGGAACTGGATCTGGGGAACACTCTGCCAGGAGGAACCACTGTGGGACTGAGCTACTACGTGCTGGCCTGCCTGTGTCCAGCTCTGCACTTGTGGATTCCTGGAGAAGAGCACTGCCTACTCCCTGGTTGTGTCTTGAAGTGGGAGACAGGCTGAGCGTTTCATATTTTTCCTATTGTCCTGTAACCGAATGCGTGGAGCACTCCAGGACCTCTGTGCCCAGTTCTCTGGTCCTCCACAAGAGGATTCGTAGCGCTGAGTGAGCGCTGTGCTTTCTTTTCTCCACCTGTGATGTGATGTTCATCAGCCCAGCGTGTGGTAGAAACCCCTAACCTTATCTCTCTGAGCACGAGAAGTGGGCTCCAGCCGGGTGGGCAGTGGGCGCCGTGGCAAGGAAGCTGGTAATCAACTCAGATTTCGCTCCATGATCCCAAGAGAACCAGGGAGTCAGGCGGAGGATGCCTGGTTGTGGGCGGGGCTCCCGTAAGAAAGAGGAGAGCCCCGCGTGTGTTCTAAGCCTGGTCTTGAACAAGGGAGAAGAGAAGCAGATGGAGACCTCGCTTTGAGTCTCGCTGCAGCAGCAGCCCACAGAAGAGCCTTTGCAGCGAGGGGTTGCCGGTTGAGTGATCCGCTTCACGTGGTTGCCAGGGGAGGCCATGCTGAATTCTGCCCCTACCCCGTGTAACTCCCTTGCCCTGACTAGAGTGGTGGATACCCTATCCAACCAGAAACCCCATTTCTAACACAGACACATTATTTGTATTAATAATGGTGGTGGCCGATTCAGAGAATCACAGCGTGCTGGATAACTGAGACCGTAGCTACTCTATCCTTCATAAAGCCCTTCTTAGAGCACAAGCTTGAAGGAGGAGAGGCAAAGATTGAATATCCATTCTCACTGTTTTCAGAAGGGACAATGGCACAGATGTATGATTTTCAATAACAATGTCAAGAGGGATAACATTAGGGTCAACCCTCGGGCCATCAATAGTCAGAGTATTGTCATTAGAATCAGTGTTAGCCTGGACATGTGACAGCAAAGACTTGGGCTTCCGTTTCTTAGCAAATATTGGGGCAACTCTGTACAATACTGTATTTGAGTGTGGACCAAAAGCATTGTCTCCTCCCAAAATAATTTCCGCCTCTTTACTTAATGTATCAATATCCTTGAGGGTTGTGGTATCTTGGTGTCTATCAGGGAATAACATTGAGGTGGACTTGTAGTTTTTAACCGTCTTTCCCGAGACAGTATCTGTTGCTTTGAGTTTCCCCATCACAGCGCTTCTGCCAGTACACTTTGCCTAGTAACTTGAATTTGGGAAACAAAGGAGGAGGGATTGACAAATTAGGCTCTTAAGATGCTTCAGAGTTCAAAATGTGAAATGAAGGGGCCTGCAGCCTGCCCACTGAGGACTCATCACATTTGCCAGTCACTAATCTTAGGACTTGAGAACACCAAGGCTCTAATGCACGTGCAAAGCATGGAAGTAAATGGTGGCTACACAACAGAATTATCGAAGAGTAAGTCTAACTTACCCCCATAGGCGGAAGCACATTGGCGAAGAACCAAGGGGGGTGGCCCTGCCCTGCCTCTTCCTGATGCTTAAGGGCATAGGACGGGCCCGCCCCTGGCCCAGGCTTGGCCCGGGTGTGGTTTCACATTTCCCACACAGTGGGGTACCATGATGTGCTTTCTAGGGCTTGCCAAAGGATTGCTGGCATGACAGGTTGCCTTGTTATCCTCGAATCCTCATCCTATACATTGTAGTCCACCTTTTGAGTCCTGTCCAGCAGGGTAACATGATGCGCTTTAACATACTTGCCAAAGGATTGCAGGTGTGACAGGGCTCACCATGGTGATCCGCCTTGTGAGTCTCTTGCGCTGTGATAAGGTTTTCCACTCCAGCGTCGCATTCCTGTTGATGCTCAGGAAAGCTATCTCAGATCAGTGCCTTTGATTTTGCTGCTAGTGCACTGACTCCTTCCTGGCTAGTGGAAAGGTGTGCACAGCCCCACAGCCCCTCAATGCACCAGCACTCACGTGCTGTGCCTCTGGTGCATACATGGCTACCTCAGCCAGGAGAGGCAATGAGTAGTATGATGTGGGGGTGGAGTGGTTCACTGGTGTTTGCATAGCTGGACTCCCCGCAGAGAAGTGCTGAGTGTGGACTCCCTACTTCCGGTGCTTCTCAACAGCAAATCATCCTCTACTAAGCGATGGGAATTACTTTGGGTCTGGAGGTATCTTATTCCACTAGATCAAACATCAACCAAGAAGTTGGCCAAGTCCAATATGGATTGAGCCCATTCCTTCACTCTGGCCCAGATACCAGGAACCATATGAATACCAATACATTTCTATTCTCAGACTTTAATGGGCCCCCACAATAACTCCTAATATAAGACCCATTCGACTAACACTATAACATGTCTGAATATGCTTTTCATTCAAATTCTCCTATTTTCATCTATAACGTTTTGTGAAGTAACAAGTTAATACCTTATTACTTTATGCATTTTATTTAATCTCAACAAACTTGAAATCTTTAGGGGGACAATATTGATGTGAGAGACCTAGATACATAGGTACACGGTTTGCGTTGTAGTTCACTGTTACTGCCACAAACGTTCCATCAGAACACTGTTTTTCACAAAATGCCATCCTGAAGGCAACAATTGCATGTGCATAATGAAACATTTCTTTACCAAGAACAACATTGGAAGAAGGTGCTGCAGAGATGAGGTTATATACCTTTACTAAGTTTCTAAACTTTCAAAATGCCATTGACTTCACGCAGTTGCAAATAGTACTGCAAATACTCATGAATATATAATATGAATATATATATATATATATACACACATATATATACATACATATATATATATACACATATACATATACATATACGGTGTACAGACAAAATATCGACTCCAAAATATCGACTGGACATAATATCGAGTTTTAAATATAGACTGGACATAATATCGACTGGACATAATATCGACTACAAAAATATCGTTTTTCAGGTAAGTGAAGTAATATCGACTGTATAAAATATAGATCGCAAAAATATCGAATTTTTAATAATATATAATATTTTATAGTGTATTTTTATGTAATAATATGTGTGAATAGTGTGTATTAATGTTATAAAATATTTTATTAAATGAATTTTGTTTTTATAATAATTGCGTAATGTAATTCTGTAGCGGGTTGTGGGTTTATAGGGGAATAGGGTGGGAAGTAATTTAATAATAATTAATTAATTAATATATGTTTGTTAATATTTTTAATTAATAATTAATTGATAATTAATTAATATTAATTAGTTAATTAATTAATATAATTTTGAACATATTTTGTATTAGTAATTAATTGTTAATTAATTATTTGTAATTAGTTAATTACATTAATTAGAGTAAATTTTTAATATATTTAATTTTGTGTTATTTTTAAGTAATTAATTTGGAAAAAATAATATTAATTATTAAAATAATTACAGCTAATGTTCTAATATATTTACTTTATTGTTATTGTTAATTAATAATTAATTGGTAATTAAATAATATTGATACATTTTGTGTAAAGGAGCATTTTTAGGGTTCAGGGTCAGTTTTCAGTTTTAGGGTAAAGGGGTATTTTTGGGGTTCAGGGTCAGTTTTCAGTTTTAGGGTAAAGGGGTATTTTTGGGGTTCAGGGTCAGTTTTCAGTTTTAGGGTAAAGGGGTATTTTTGGGGTTCAGGGTCAGTTTTCAGTTTTTGGGTAAAGGGGCATTTTTAGGGTTCAGGGTCAGTTTTCAGTTCATGGGTAAAGGGGTATTTTTAGGGTTCAGGGTCAGTTTTCAGTTCATGGGTAAAGGGGCATTTTTAGGGTTCAGGGTCAGTTTTCAGTTCTTGGGTAAAGGGGTATTTTTAGGGTTCAGGGTCAGTTTTCAGTTTTTGGGTAAAGGGGCATTTTTAGGGTTCAGGGTCAGTTTTGGGTTTTTGGGTAAAGGGTTATTTTTAGGGTTCAGGGTCAGTTTGGGGTTTTTGGGTAAAGGGGTATTTTTAGGGTTCAGGGTCAACTAATAAGATTGTAAAAAATTATTTTTATTATTTTCATTTATTATTTAATTATTATAATTTAATTTAAGTAGTTTTAAGTATATTTTAGTAATTTAAATTTAATATTAATTTAATTTAACACTGTTTTTAATAAAGTCGATATTTTTTACATCTATATTATTGTTAACAATATTTTGTACTCGATATTTTTGTACTTACCTGTTTGTAGATACAAACTCGATATTTTGACTGTCGATATTTTGTCCACGATATTCTGGCAAGTCGATATTGTGTCCGTCGATATTATTTCAGTGATCCACATATACATATACATATATATATATATATGAACAACAATGCTCTCTCCCACAAGGATAGAAAGCACAACACAGCTCCGGAGTGCAAAAAATGGCTTTATTGATTTTCTTGCACGCAGTGACATCAGTCCATGAAACGCTTGTGGCAGATGCGTTTCAGCCTTGGTTGGCTTTCTTCAATGCCGGTTCCATGGGCTCCTCATCGTTTGGCGGCTAAACCAAATCAACGGTGTTGTAATGTCCACTCCCACTCGGATGATTATTAGCCCCTCCTCCATCTCAAGGGTGTTTCAACATCTCGCGTTTATCCTGCCAGGCATACAGCATGCTGGTAGTTGGAGTCCGCTGGATTGCCTATTAAGTAATTAGAACAAACCCAACACCTAGTGATGTCCCAATCACATTGGATATCGGGCCCCACACCAGCTTTAGTGCCCAGACGATACAAAAGCCACTTTCGTACTCCTTCTCAAGCACACCAATTTGCCTCCTCTCTCCCCTCGCAGGAATCAAAGCTTAGTAGTCCATCAAACTGCTGAGGGGGTAGCGTGTTATGCAGTACACTGCCGAGTCCAACGATGCTGTTTTACCACGCTACACCTGACCGAGAGGGCGTGTTGTGAAGCCAGCGACAGCTTGCTGGCAAAACATGAACAAAAATGCTCTCTCCCACAAGGATAGAAAGCACAACACAGCTCCGGAGTGCAAAAAATGGCTTTATTGATTTTCTTGCACCCAGTGACATCAGTCCATGAAACGCTTGTGGCAGACACGTTTCAGCCTTGGTTGGCTTTCTTCAGTGCCGGTTCCATGGGCTCCTCATCGTTTGGCGGCTAAACCAAATCTACGGTGTTGTAATGTCCACTCCCACTCGGATGATTATTAGCCCCTCCTCCATCTCAAGGGTGTTTCAACATCTCGCGTTTATCCTGCCAGGCATACAGCATGCTAATAGTTGGAGTCCGCTGGATTGCCTATTAAGTAATTAGAACAAACCCAACACCTAGTGATGTCCCAATAACATTGGATATCGGGCCCCACACCAGCTTGAGTGCCCAGATGGATACAAAAGCCACTTTCAAACTCCTTCTCAGGCACCCCAATTTGCCTCCTCTCTCCCCTCGCAGGAATCAAAGCTTAGTAGTCCATCAAACTGCTGGGGGGTAGCGTGTTATGCAGTACACTGCCGAGTCCAACGATGCTGTTTTACCACGCTACACCTGACCGAGAGGGCGTGTTGTGAAGCCAGCGACAGCTTGCTGGCAAAACATGAACAAAAATGCTCTCTCCCACAAGGATAGAAAGCACAACACAGCTCCGGAGTGCAAAAAATGGCTTTATTGATTTTCTTGCATGCAGTGACATCAGTCCATGAAACGCTTGTGGCAGACGCGTTTCAGCCTTGGTTGGCTTTCTTCAGTGCCCGTTCCATGGGCTCCTCATCGTTTGGCGGCTAAACCAAATCAACGGTGTTGTAATGTCCACTCCCACTCGAATGATTATTAGCCCCTCCTCCATCTCAAGGGTGTTTCAACATCTCGCGTTTATCCTGCCAGGCATACAGCATGCTGGTAGTTGGAGTCCGCTGGATTGCCTATTAAGTAATTAGAACAAACCCAACACCTAGTGATGTCCCAATAACATTGGATATTGGGCCCCACACCAGCTTGAGTGCCCAGATGGATACAAAAGCCACTTTCGAACTCCTTCTCAGGCACACCAATTTGCCTCCTCTCTCCCCTCACAGGAATCAAAGCTTAGTAGTCCATCAAACTGCTGGGGGGGTAGCGTGTTATGCAGTATACTATATATATATATATATATATATATATATATATATATAAAACGCCGAAGGAATTTCTGATGAATCCAGAAAGACAACAAGCCCACACACCGATCCAAGCAGGTAAGGTTTATTTTCCTGGCAGCAGAGGATGACGCGTTTCGACTACAGCTGTAGTCTTGGAGATATATATATATATATATATATATATATATGTATATTACCTACTGGCGGTCGCCAGTAGGTAGTTATAGTTAGGACCTAGTTTCCATAGGAAATCCATAACATTCTATTTGGAATAACTTTGGTGCCGGTGGACAAATCTTTGCGAATTTTTACAAGAAAATGGCCTGCTTGGTTCCGCTCCTTCCCTGAATGTTTGGGGGTGATTCATCAAGTGGGGGCCGAGAAAAAAGGGGGGTCCCAAAGTGTTTTCCCCATGCAATTTTCCATAGGGACCTTTAGCCAAGGCTACAGCCCAAACGGCTGAACGGAATTACACCAAATTTGGCAGAGAGGTAGAGTTCGGTTAGCAGATTGTGCTTTATGTTAAATTGTGTAAATCTGTTCAGTAGTTCCTGAGAAAATCAAAAGTAAACTCATAGTGATATCTATAGACGAAGTACTGTTTGCGTACGGAAATCCTTTCAATTACAAGCACGAGCTGCATGCTGATTGGATGTCAAGTGTCTGTCAACACTTCAAACCAGGAAGTGATGGCAGCCATCTTGTGTCTCGGTAGAACCGAGTCACAAGAAAACAGTAAAACAAGACACTGCTGTTTGCTATGGTAGGGCGGCATCGCGCGGCTCCCACTTTACCACAGTAAACCGCTTTCCTATTTGAAAGAGAGAGCAAGTTGTTGTACATGTTTTTTGTTAGTTTTGTATTATACCACTTGTTCGTGGCAGAATGTATTCACAGTATGTTTTCCATGTTCACTGGTTTACATCACAGCATTCTCTTCTGAACCCTCGGAGGTATTTATGTGACGTCATACTTCCTGCCCCGCATTCCACCCTTTCACCCTGTCCTGACCTGACCATTTCCCCTTTTCCCGTGGGCCTTTCTGATTCATTATCTTTTAATAAATCTTTTCTAACTTCACCTTGAGAGTCCTTCTTCATTCACAACACAAGTTAATCTGCTCTCTCTTTCAAGTAGGAAAGCAGATTGTTTTTCGTCAGAGAGAGCAGCATGTAAGCTGCTCTCTCTGACAATCATTGAAAACAATGGGGTGAACCCAAGAAATCAATAGGACCTGGGTAACTGTATATATAAAGAAAGTGGTCCTAGACACAGATTTTAAACACGGCTAGTGATGTGAGTATTACTTCTTCACAGTCAACAAATAGTCAGACTAAATCTGAACATACAAACACATGGAGATGTATTATTAGCTTAATTCAGCTCAAATTGCAACAAAAAAGCAAAAAATGCAAGAAACCCAACACAACAGTATTACAACAAATTCTACTGCAGTTTATTTAAAAATTCATAAAATTTCGGCAAAAAGAGAAAGGAAAGGAAAGGGTGGTGCTCGAGAAAAGGAAGGTGTGAGTATAGATTTAAAGTGATTCAGTGCAACAAAGAAATTATTTGTACATTGCACATATAAAGCCTACCCATTCACAATTTATATACAATATTATACAGGGGGACAAGGAGGGGCAGGTGTAGGCTTAAAAAAAACAACGGGGGGATCGTCGACGTTTCGACCCTGGCGCAATAAGGGAAAGTCACGACCTCTGCTGCGGGTCTTCTTCAGGACGGTGGTGGGGACAAGGGGCGGGGAAGCACCAAATGAGAATGAAAAGGTGTCGCAATTCCAGATCAGTTGGGCGATGCACCTCTGGCTGAGAAATTTCGCACAGACTAAGGGTTCAGTCGAGTACCAGTATGTACACAAGGGTCAGTCAATTCAATCGTGCCTAGTCCAGTAGCATGATGGACATTGTACCGGCAATTGAGGGCGAGAGGGAACTAAGTTAAGTTCGAATGAATCCTGTGTAGGAAAAAAATCCTTAATGACAATGCGATATCCCCAATAATACAAGGACGGGGGGCGGCCAGACCGCAGTTCATAAACCAACTCGAAGTGTATTCAGGCAGCTACCGTCTCACGCGACCGGCTGGAACCACGTCCGGTTGTTCCAGCCGGTCACGTGAGACGGAAGCTGCCTGAATACACTTCGAGTTGGTTTATGAACTGCGGTCTGGCCGCCCCCCTTCCTTGTATTATTGGGGATATCGCACCAACTCGAAGTGTATTCAGGCAGCTTCCGTCTCACGCGACCGGCTGGAACCACGTCCCGTGGTTCCAGCCGGTCGCGTGAGACGGAAGCTGCCTGAATACACTTCGAGTTGGTTTATGAACTGCGGTCTGGCCGCCCCCTGTCCTTGTATTATTGGGGATATCGCATTGTCATTAAGGATTTTTTTCCTACACAGGATTCATTCGAACTTAACTTAGTTCCCTCTCGCCCTCAATTGCCGGTACAATGTCCATCATGCTACTGGACTAGGCACGATTGAATTGACTGACTCTTGTGTACATACTGGTACTCGACTGAACCCTTAGTCTGTGCCAAATTTCTCAGCCAGAGGTGCATCGCCCAACTGATCTGGAATTGCGACACCTTTTCATTCTCATTTGGTGCTTCCCCGCCCCTTGTCCCCACCACCGTCCTGAAGAAGACCCGCAGCAGAGGTCGTGACTTTCCCTTATTGCGCCAGGGTCAAAACGTCGACGATCCCCCCGTTGTTTTTTTTTAAGCCTACACCTGCCCCTCCTTGTCCCCCTGTATAATATTGTATATAAATTGTGAATGGGTAGGCTTTATATGTGCAATGTACAAATAATTTCTTTGTTGCACTGAATCACTTTAAATCTATACTCACACCTTCCTTTTCTCGAGCACCACCCTTTCCTTTCCTTTCTCTTTTTGCCGAAATTTGATGAATTTGTAAATAAACTGCAGTAGAATTTGTTGTAATACTGTTGTGTTGGGTTTCTTGCATTTTTTGCTTTTTTGTTGCAATTTGAGCTGAATTAAGCTAATAATACATCTCCATGTGTTTGTATGTTCAGATTTAGTCTGACTATTTGTTGACTGTGAAGAAGTAATACTCACATCACTAGCCGTGTTTAAAATCTGTGTCTAGGACCACTTTCTTTATATATAAAGCTCTCTCTGACAAAGCAATGCCGGCTCTTGAAGGACGCGGGGAGCCGTCTGGGATCGTGGGAGCATTGGGGCTGAAAAAAAACCAGTTATTTTTGAGAACTAACTTTACTGGTGAAAAAAAGAGCTATATTTCTATGATACCCCCCAATGGACACTGCAGCAACCGGGTCTGTGCGTCGTGGACACCAGGGCACTAGGTGGAGGGTCACGCAGCCCCTCTCATACAATTTAGAAATTTTTGAGGGTTGATTGTTTCTCCCCCTCCCCCGTACACACCCCGGGGACCGCCACCTTCCTGAGTCAGTAATATGTAAAATGACCTTTCAGCCCTGGGGACCTGCAACCCCCCCAGGGCTTTTTAATATTGGGAGGGGGTCGCGCGGCCTCCCTCCTGGAGCCCTTGATGGCCCTGGGGGCCACCACCTCCCAGGGCCAGCTCCTGCAGTGTCTCGGGGTGCCTACACCCGGGACACTGCTGTTTGATATGGTAGGGCGGGAGCATCGCAGCTCCCACTTTACCACAGCAAACCGCTTTCCTATTTGAAAGAGAGAGCAAGTTAATCTGTAGGAAAGCAGATTGCTTTTCGGTAGAGAGAGCAGCATGTAAGCTGCTCTCTATGACAAAGCAATGCCGGCTCTCAAAGGACGCAGGGAGCCGTCGGGGATCGCGGGGGCATTGGGGCTAAAAAAAAAGCAGTTCTTTTTGAGAACTAACTTTACTGGTGAAAAAAAGAGCTATATTCCTATGATAGTATGTTAAACTTTCCGGGTTTTTTTTGTGTACCAGTTGTACTCTCTATGCATGTGCTGCCTCATTTCCAAGCCCATGTTTCTTTCTTTTTCTTCAAGTTCGCAAGCAAAGGTGTCCTCATTTCAGGTATTAAATTTGACGCTTTCTTTTCACAGGCTGTGTGTGTCATTCGCTGCTATACTTTTATCATATATTATTAATTATTTTCTATCTATATTTATTTGAAACGTATTACCTAGGCGCCAAACACTTGTAGCAAAAAACACAGTTGATGGACAGAATGTAGAACAATGTCATACATTCACCCCAGTACAAGGATCTGGGCCTAAATCCATCGTTTTTTTGCACTCCACACCACCCTGGGTTAGACACTGGCTATATGCAAGTGCAAAAAAATTATGGATTTAGGCGCTATACGGACTGAGGGATCGCCACGACTGGGCTAATACTTCCGGTGTCTTCTTTCTTTGCGAATCTTCGTGAAGAAATAAGAAGAGATTCCCACATACATCTTTATATAGCATTGGAAGGTTCCATAGGATATTCTCAGGTGCACACCTCAGGATTGGTGCATCCTACTTCCATTTATATGTTCTTGGATCGATATGAATAGCTATAACTTCGCTTACTAGTTGAATTTAGTTCCATTCCTAGTCCGGCTGACTAATCTCTTTACAAGATACGAATTTCTTAGAGAAGATGTTTGCTCAGATATCTTTAGAGTGAACTAACTTCAAAACTTGCTACAGAACGTAAGATAAGATTTATACACTTTGTGCATTGAGACTGCGAAATGGACCGCAACCTGCTGGCTTTTTTCAAAACCATTATACTACAAGACTACTCTCACCGCCAAGGAGTTGCTACTTTCCTTCTTGCCCTGAAGAAGTCCCATCCGGGACGAAACGCGTCGGCTGTTCGTTTTTCTACTATTGACAAATAAATCATTCAAACCAATCAGACTTCTGGACATCGCTATCTGTGTTCTTGTGTTAATTGTAATATATTAGCACATTTTTCATTTATGGTGCACCTGTGCGTTTTTTCATAGATTTTATGGTACACAACTCCAAACCTCCTGATTATGATGCGAGAGGTAGATCATTTGCCCCGAACTCTGTCAGACCACTCACCAGTACTGCTATCATGACTCTGCGATTGGCGATTCCCAACTGACGCTTTATTGGACACCGTCTTTAGCAGTGCAAGATGCAATTGTAGAATATTTCCAGACTAATACAGGTTCGGTTCCACGCTATGCCACCTTATAAGAGGCTTTTAAAGTCTATATCAGAGGCGTTTGTATAGCTAAGCAGGCCGGAGTCTACGCACCATTCGCCGGGACCTTGACACTGCTGATGGGATGTTGCAGGACTTAGATGGCCAGACTCTGGCAGGTGTGACCCCCTCTCCATTGCATCAATGTGCGAAACTCTTGGGTGACTTTCCGGAGCTTGCATTACGCGAAACTGCTTATTAGGGGAAATATGCAGGTGCTCTTGTGTACGTGGAGGGGGAGTGGCCGGGGCGCACTCTGGCCCATCTGCTTACCCCTCAGCAGCACGCTACGTACGTCACTCAACTTCAAACAGCGGACGGTGGCTGTGTCCTGAGTGGCGTTGATCTCATCTCTAACTTCCTGTCCTACTACACTCGACATACACTACATGCTCCCCACTGACTGGTGCAGCCCTCTCCGACTATTTGAAGGAGATAGTGATAGCATGGATTGAGAGGGGGCAGCAACAATTTTTGGCTTCGCCTATTGGCGCAGACAAGATTGTAGAAGCCATTGACAACCTGGATGGCTCCTGTGCCACTGGCACGGAAAGTCTTACTGGCTTGTTCTACAAAACTTACAAAACATTGCTGGTTCCACATCTGTTGGAGGGGTATGCAGAAGTATTGGATTCGGGAGAGCTACCTCCTACTATGTGTGAGGCAATTGTAACACTACTTCTCAAACCGGGGAAATTACCCAATAGTTGTGCCTCATATAGGCCTCTATCAATTTTAAATCAAGACTACAAAATATTAGCAAAGGTTCTTGAAACACGCATATTACTTTTAATCGGCCAGATCATCTTCCCCCTTCAGTTGAGTTTTGTTCCCAACCACTCAACTTCGGTAAATTTGCACACGCTATTCGCTGTTATTAATCAAATAGATCCTGCTCTTCCTGCTGCAGTGATACTGCTTGATGCTGAAAAAAGTGTTTGACTCCTTGGAGTGAGACTTCCTTCAGGCAGTGCTCAGTAAACTTGGCTTCTCACAAAACTTTCATTCCCTAATCTGCCTGCTATAAACTAACCTCGTCGCACAGCTTAAAATAAATGGAGCGCTGTCAGATAAATTCTCGTTATCACGCGGCACCAGGCAGGAATTTCTGCTCTAGCCCATACTATTCATCATAGCGAGGGACCCGCTGTTGCAACATCTCCAGGAGAGGCACCTTCAGCGAGGGATTGGGTTTAACCGGGCCCTCTCCTGGCCTCCTTATACACGGACAATATTCTCTTATTTGTTCGGGAACCTGCCTCAAATCTCTCCCCGATTATACAGGAGGTGGTGCGTTTTGGCGTATCTTCTGGACTAGTCATCAACTGGACGAAGTCTGAGGTTTTTCCCATAACCCCTTTGCCGCGGCACGAATTGCGGCATGGGGAGGCTAGGGGGTGAGCGCGGCGCTGCGGTACTCATGACGGAACCACGCCGTCATGAGTCACGAGCGGCATGTGCTCATGACGGCTTGGTAACATCACAGCCCGCCCACTCATTAATTGACCCGCGTGGGCGGAGCGGCAGCCGCATTACGGAACCACGCCATCATGAGCACACGCTGCCCGTGGCTCATGTTGGTGTGGTTCCGTCATATGCACGCAACGGGTTATCAGACGCTATTCTTCCATTTACATTGGACTTCCTCTTGCGCTGGTGTGGTGATCCCCCCAGATATCTTGGTGTGGTTCTGCACCGCACGGCTTCGTAAGTCATTTGTCTTAATTATGGCCCGGCCATAGATTGCCTTGTGGGACAGATTGATCACTGGATAGGGCTTCCAATGGCTTCCTTGAGATCCTTAAGATGGTGGTTTTACCTTGGTTTTTATATTTGTTCTTTAACATTCCAATTCCACTCACCGTCACCTTTTTTAACACCCTTCGTGGTATGCTGACACGGCTGGTCTGGGTGGGTGGACAAGTACGAGTGGAATGGCAGAAGCTCACCCAGTCCCTTGCGTGGCATGGTTTCAGAGTACCCGACTTTTATCTATACTATTTGGTGGCACAAACACATTATGCTTATTTTTGGTATCACTCAGATGCACAATTACAATTTCTGAAGCCAGAATATACTCAGGCCCGCCCTTATCCCCTTTCAACTATTCTGCCGCTTGGGCTCACGAGGACTCCGGCTGAGATTCATACATTGCAAACTACATGCTGGGCTTGGGGATGTCTTCGCAAATATTTAAAGACTGACCACTTATACTCTCCACATTTTCCAATCCTGGATAATCTGTGGTTGTCTCCTACCACTCAAGCGTTAACACAACATGCACTCGCCTGCTGTTGCCTCCGAACCGTTGATAACATGTTCAGAGACAGACAAATGCGCTCAGTAACAGACCTGACAGAATATGGTGACATATCCAACCTAGATCGTTTTCTTGTGCACAGAACATGAGTTTCGCTAGCTACTGCACTTTGCCCCTTTACTATGGAGCCCCCGGAGTTCCAACCTCTCACCACAATAATTACATCACCTGACAGCACACATCTAGTTTCCAGACTGTATCATCTTGCGCAGCCGGGGATCTGGCACACCCTTTGACAGACAAGATGTGGGCCTATTGCTGTGAGCATACATGTTATGTATCTAATAATTGCAAACAAACTTTTACATTTTAAATATATACATAGAGCTTATGTCACCCCCACACTGCTTGCAAAGATGGACTGCACTAAGCAGGACAATTGCCAGAGATGCCCAATGGTGCACACTGATTTAATCCATTTAGCATGGAACTGCACAGCAGTCCTGGCATTTTGGGAGGCGGTGTTTAGACATTTGGAACTAATGGTCGAAACCGAACTTATGCCCTCGCTGTTGCTGGCACTGCTGGGATATGTTCTCCCTTTGAGTGTCTGGATTATTCGCTTTACTGCAATTCGCTGTTGCTGGCCAAGAGACAGGTCTCCCTGCAATGGGGCAGACCTGCACCACCGTTGGTAAAAGCCTGGTTGAGAGACTTGATGTATTGCGACACCACCTGCGACATCTATGCGTCTCTGCTGCCCCTCACCTCCCGACCCAAAAAAAATTGGCAGCCACTCTGCTCTTATTTGCTGCTCCATCCTGAGCTTACTAAATGATGCATCTCCCATTGTTAAAATAAATGCTATGACAGCTAGCCAATTGTTATCAATTGATTCATCAAGACTCATTATCGTATGTCCCTGCAAAGTTGTTTTCTTTTTAGCTACTGTCCTTCTACATGTCACTTTGCATGTCCATAATATTTGTCAACATGCTATGCATTGTGGGTGCTGTGGCTTATGTTTATCTTCTGAAAATTGTATTAAAAACTGTTTAAAAAAAACTAAAATATCCAAATAAACATGACAAGTGCACAACATGCATGCTAGCAAAGTACTTTATTCTCTAACTTTCAAAGACTTCACTACCTTAAATCAATAGTACAAATACTACAATACAAATAAGACCTTAAAAAGATATAATAAACAAACAAATCCAAGTTCAAAACTCAAACCCTAACATCCCAAAAGCATTTTTATAAATTACAGCATGATTAAAATATGTATGCAAGAATGAAAAGATAAAGCAATAACATTATAATGTATTTTAAAAAAATAATAAAAACATTAAAAAAATAATACCTAACTAAATATAATTGAACTACATTAAATATTTATTTATTTATTTATTTATTTGCACTATTTATAAAGCGCACTGTTACCAGCCGGTGTCCTGCCGCTGATTGACTACTTCGAAGCCTAGCCCTAATGCTTATTGCCTAAAGAACCATGTTTTCAGGACCTTCCGAAAGGACATCAGATCTGGTGCCTGTCTGAGGACCGCTGGCAAGGCGTTCCAAGCCTTTGCTGCTCCCAAGGAAAAGCCTCTGCCTCCCCATCGAGCTTTCTTAATTCTTGGGACCACTATCAGCCCCTGATCGGTTGACCTAAGGAATCTAGCAGGTTTGTACCACCGAAAGTACTGGGTCATGCACTGAGGGCCCAACCCTTTAAGTGCCTTAAATACTATGCATAATGCCGATTCCGTGCTGTGCCTTGCCCTGAATCCGTGTTGTGATGGGTCCAGAGCTTGCGCAGCCCCGAGGAAAGAGCTCAACTGAGAATTCATTATTCCCTCTATAAGCTTGGCCAGTAATGGAAGTCTGGCAATGGGCCAATAGTTGTTCAGATCGTCGATATCCAGATTTTTTTTTTTTTTTAAAGGGGCAAGATTGATGCCTGTTTCCAGCGGGAGGGGAATTCCCCACTTTCCAGCATATTATTAAATAATGATGTGAGCATGAAGGCTATCGGGGCTGCAGCTAGCTTTGCTATAGTAGCTGGGCAGGGGTCATGAGGAGAGCCTGATTTTAGCCTCAGCAACCTTTGCCTTCCCTCTCCTCATTTACCAGGGAGAAGCTCAGGAGCCTACTTTCCTGTAAATTAGTCTCTACCACCTCTGGGTTGACCTCTAGGGGGTTGGCCATCCAGGGAGTTAAAAATCGTCTCCACTTTATTTTGGAAGAATTTAGCCAGATCTTCATATAATTCCCATCTAGGGGGCACAACCGCAGGGTTTGGGGCTGCCAATGTTAAAACTGTTTGGAAGAGTTCCTTTGGGGAGTTCCTTGCCTCCTTGATGCGATTGGTGAAGAAAGTACATTTTGCTTTCCCTATCAGATCTTTATATACTGCTAGTTCCAATTTATATCTCTTTTTATCGGCCTCATAATAGTTTTTCCTCCACACCCGTTCTAGTTTCTTACAGATAATTTTATGCTCCCTGATCTCCTCTGAGAACCACGGGCCGATGGTGACGTGCGAGTAGAGTGGCAGAGTTTGGGTGGTGCTAGTTGTCTACAAGCCTCGTCCACCCAGTTGGTATAGGTGGTGGCCGCATCCTCTACATCAGCTGAAAGGGGCACCATCGTGGATATCAATAGGTTGTCAAGGGATGTGCCTTCTATATTTTTCCACTTCCTGGTGGTCCTAGCTGGTTTCTTGACCTGTCTCGATCTCCGGGGTAGTGCCATAGCGATATTAAAACAAACTGCGGCATGGTCAGACCAAGGAACCGGGCGTTTAGCCGTGACACCTATATTAGGATGGTTGGAAAAAACTCCATCCAGGGTATGCCCCGCCTTATGAGTCGGGCCGATAAATATGCACTAAAATATACAAAGTTCAATAAAAAATGTACATGTTCATTATGTCTTATAAAACAACACATCACAAGTATCTCACCCAACAATTCCACAATGATTTAGAAAAATATGTCTTTGATCAACCGTACAAGGGTCAAAGTCTAAAGCATAATTACATAAAAAAGATTAGAGTAAAACATATCCCAAATAAAGGTAAAAAATATTTGAGAAACAATTAGAGAGTCCATCCAAAAACCTTTATCAAATCCATTGTTACCCTGCAAAACTCGAAAAATATATAAAAAAATAGAATGAACAAATCAAGAACGATCCAAGAATCTCACAAAAATCAGGGAAACATGTATACAATATAATTGTATAAATGGTATTCATATCAGTAACAAATTACATTTTTACATGTATATAAACATGTGGTCATTATGATATTAAACATATAATTGGAAAATTAAAACTAATGTCTCCATTTTCTTAAAGTTTAAACATTGGAATTAAAAATAAGAAAATGTATATTACTAAAACGTGCTTGAAATAAACATTTCTAAAAAGTCAAAATGTTTTAAATGTATTAAACAAATTAAATTGCTAGACAAATGACAAAAGACAACATTTAAAAATGCATCTAAAAGTTCTTTACTCTCAAGGAGTCAGATATACTATTCCCACTCCAAGCCTATCCACCCTAGGGTAAGTGCTAGACTCTTTAGGGATCAGATTTACTATTTCAACTCCAAACCTAGCCACATAGGTGAAAGTCTTAACATGTGTAATTAGATGTCAATAGTGAGTTAAGAAAACCTTTAGAAATATGTAATACTTTGGTGCTCAAGTTATTGCAAAACTCAAAAAATAAATAAGAATTTCCAAATACAAATTAGGTAACACAGCTATATTTAAAAGCCACCCATTATCAAACAATTATATATATATATATATATATATATATATATATATATATATATATATATATATATATATATATATATAATAGTCTATAAATAAACAACATTCATTTTAACTAAAAAAGTCCTTGAATGAAAAATAATGAAATAATCAAAATATTTTGAAATACAAGAATACAAGAATAATCCTCAATGACATACCAAATGATAGAATACTAGATAATCAATTTAACAATAATAAGTATATACCATAAATACATATGCATATATTAAAAAGACTTCTCTTTAACCTCAATACAAATGCAAACAATTTAAGTTCAATTAATATTTCAAAATTAATAATATTATGATAAGAAAATATACAGATTCTAAATTTCTAAATAAAGATTGCATTCAAAACATATATTACAAATTCAAAATAATTAATTCAGTTAACTGGAACAATTAACTTTTTTTATAAAATATAGCAAAAATAAATTTGTATTCAGAAATACTTCCATCCTATTTCCCTACTGATCCAACAACCCACCAATTAAATAACCAATTAAAAATAATTTAAAATAATAAAAAAGTTACTACTAAAGTTATTGGCAGTAATTACAAATTTAAATCAAAATGTTAAAAAAATATAAATTAACATTTCTCATAAACAGTATTAAAGTATTAATGTATTAAATCTAATTAATGCAATGCATCAATTAACCAATAAAGAATGTATTAAAAAAGTTAAATATGTAATTAAAAACACTTCATACCTTACTCTAAAAACCCAATAACCCACCCACAAAATATGTAATACAACAGCCTATAATTTAAAATTATAAGACATTTCTATTAAAAATTTCTATTAAAAGTAAAATACAAAAACATTTATATGCAATAAATAAACCAAAAAAAGATACACAAAATGTGATATTATATACAACAGTAGTGAAGCAATTGGTGTTACTGACAACAATACTTCCTAATAAGTAAAAGAGAATTATTCTTACCTTCCATATTATTCTTGGCATCAGAAAGTGACAGAAAGATTACATTACCTGGGGGCGGGGGGGGGGGGTCATTAGAAGGTGGGGCCCTCAGTAATTGCCCAAGTAGCCCATGCCTTAAAATATCTCCGTTTGTAGTGAGAATCCGCATGTTATTATTATTGACAGAGAATACATGCTACTAGCGAACGTGGTGAATTTCTCTAATGGGATGAGTAGTTTCTGTTTGTGAATAAGAGGAGCGAACATTTAGAATTAAAAAATAAATTTATCAGTGGCCACCTCACGTTATTGTCCTGCATATGAAATGGGGTCTGAAAGAAATGTGGCTTCTGAGAGCTGTTTAAAGTGAGATTTGAAAGATGTACTTACATGTGTGTGAGTCCTTATATGATAGTCTTCACACATTACATGCGGTGACAGCAACAGGTGTGTACCCTAATATCCAGCTCTGTCAAGCTTCCTAGGTCCATGTCTGATGTGTTTCTCCAGTTCTGTATTTTTCTTTGAATTCTGGGACTTAGACATATTTATTCTAATAAAAAAACAGGACTGCAAATACCAGAATTCAAAGATGCGCAGTGCATCTATCATGGACGTGGAAATCCTGGCAGTTATAATAATTTAAACTGCTGGAAAAAGGGACAGGAAGCTTACCTTGAAAGCACCAAGGGCCATATGTATCAACATTCCGTTTTGCGATTCCTAAATAGCGATTTTTAAGGAATCACTATTTAGAAATCGCAAAATGGTATGTATGTAGAAAATCGCTTCTTTTTAGCGATTCCTTAAAATTCCATAATTGCGATTAGCAAATTGCTAATTGCAATTAAGGAATAATTTCCCATTCATTTCTATGGGCCAGGAGGCCCATAGGAAAGAAGGGGAAATTGCAAATCGCAATTTGCTAATCGCAAATTGTGAATATTTTCAAGGGTGCAGGGGTGTCTCAAGAACACTCTGCTGCACCCTTGAAAATGACATGTGTGCGCATATGGCGCACATACATGTCCTAAGGGCATGTATGAGCGTTACATGGCACCTTTTGATTTTTAAAATAATGCTTTTTTGAAAGAATTCGCAACTTACCACCAACTAGAAGTTGGTGGTAATTTGCGAATCTTTAATGGCATTTTGGAATGTTTTTTTCCTTGATACATTGCATTTAAGGAATCGCAAAATTTGCAATTCCTTAAATGCAATCGCAAAATAAGGAATGGCAAATTTAGCGATTCCTTATTTTGCAACCAAAATGTTTCATACATACTATTTAGCGAAAATGAGTTCGCAAACGCCGGAATTCTGCGAATTTCGGCGTTTGCGAATCCATTTTGCCTTGATACATATGGCCCCAAGTACTTTCTTTTTTTTCCAGATTTTTCTTTAAACAAACTAGTGATCTTTTAACAAAACCAGGTGATTGGCCAATATGTGCGTGTAGATTTTGGAATTGCAATTGATTAGTGATATAGGGGCTCGTTATGAAGGCGGAAGGACCGCCACCGCTGGGCCGGCGGTGGCGGTCCTTCAGCCATCATCCTGGAAATTCTCACCGCCAAATTAGGATGGCGGTGGGAATCACAATGGTTCCATTGTGGACGGAAAGTCCGTCTGCCATGGTTCCACAAGTCGGTCCTTTTATGCCTGCCTTACTAAACAGGTAACCAGGGCAATATTGCGGCGGTGCCGTGCAGGCACAGCTGTGGTGATTATGTTATGCCCTTCTGCCTGTCTTTTTGTGGTGGATATCCCGCTGCAAAAAGACAGGTGGAGACTGGCTTTGGGGGCTTTGGTACTCCCCTGCAGTTCCATGCACCAAGTGGCAGGCACCACGTGGTGCCTGCCACGTGGTGCAGGGAAATTCTGTGCCCATGTAACTAATATAACCTGCATCTAAAAGTACTTTACGGTAAAATATCCACCAACATACTGTTTTGATATTATCCAGTTTACTTGGTTTGAGGAATAAGGAAAGCCAATTATTGCCCAAAACCATCCTGGCCTTAAGTTTCATTGCTAATGATGATAAAATACTATAACTCAAGAAAAGGAGTAAGTAGGAATGTTGAGTTTGGTGTCTAAAGAACTCTAATTTAAAATCCTCTTTAATTGTTAAGTTGGATTCAAAATCACAATTCTGAAAATGCCACTTTTAGAAAGTTGGATTTTCCTGTCCCAACTATTTGGTGCATGTATCCTAGGTCACATGACTAGATATAGCTGGCAGTTGGTCTTTATGTTTTACTTCCATACAGTGGGACAAAGAGTGAATAGGTGTTGACAGGATGGGCCATATCTGATTTGATAGGGGGAGGGGCTGTCACAAACCACACATGCATATCACAAAAGCTCTGCTTCAGTCCCCTCGCAAAGGGTTTCACGCTAGGCTTTTGTCCATTCAAGACAAACTGGGGACAGGGCAGATAGGCAGGAAATTCCAAACACCTCTGGGGATGGAAACATTCAGAACCTTCACCAGCTTTGAAGCAGGCACCAAGTATAAATATTGGACCCTCAGACCCAACTCTTCAGTAGGCCATTGGACCAGTGAAAGGCTCAGGACTGATTTCTTTTCTACTGAAGAAGAACTGCTACTCTGCTGCGCTGCTAATATGCTGCCCTGATGCCTGAGTGAGAAGGACTGGACCTGCTTCTTGAACCCAGGACCAACAGAGTGGCTCCGGGGGCAGGCTAGTTGTCTAACCTCCTGGTCAGAGCCTATGGGGCAGAAAAGGCTCCAACCATCTTGAACACTGCACCCGAACACTGCCTGTTGTGAGTCTTATACCCTAAGTGGTGTCACCCTTGTCCTAGACCCTTGAAAGTGGACTTGACTGCTCTGCCAGACCAGCTGTGGTCCTTTGGGCAGAATTGACAAAGTGAGATGCAGCTCCTTGCAGGTCCACATTGGAACCAATGATGCACAATGCATCCTTATGCATCACAGCCATGCAGCTCCGCAGAATCGTCATTATGAGACGCATCCTCAATGCAGAATCTTACATTGCTACACAACCAGGATTTAAGGTACTTTATTCAGCGAGCATAACTTGGTTCCTTTATCCAGCCAACACACCATTGTGGTCCGCCTGAAATTATGACTTTGTCTTGGTCCAGTGCGAAAAGATAAGCACTACTTCTACTTAAATCTTTAAAATTGCAGATTGCCGGTTCTAATATTTGTATTTTTGTCATTGGGGTCTCAAATAATTAATTACATTTTTAGTGTCAATCCTGCAAGAGTATGTGCTTGCTCATGCGTCTCGCTTGTGAGACACTATTGTGTACAAAAAGGACACTTACCTTTGTTGGCTTATGTGGCACTCTTCGTACAGCCTAGCAATTGGTCACTGCAGGCCAAGCAAAATGGCTGTCCCTTTCTGTGGAGCAGGGACCAAACACTGATTGATTAAACTTAATCAATGCACATCTGCTGGTCCCAACTTGATGGATGTACTATTTTAGTCTTTTTTACTTCTAATGCCCAGAAAATGGGAACAGATCTGTGCTTAACCCAAGGTTCAAGAAAAGTGAACGCGCTTTTAGCTGCATGCCAGCATGATTTGCAAGCCATGGAGCTGAATTAAGATCGGTCTGTAAAATATTTTTGAAGATCAGTGGGACTGGCAAAAATGTGTCTAGCAGGACAAACAAAATTTTACCATTTTATTTTCAGTTAACTTTTCATTTTGCCAGATCTTCTTTTCTCACAATGCAGACTCATGTTTTCTTTTATTTTTGCCTGTTGCCCTGTTCACAAAAGATGACAATTATCTTGTTCTAAATATTGCAAAGTGACATTGTTTGTTTCTTATGTGTAATTTATGAAATTATGACTTAACACACAATTGTGCAGTACACCCCAATCCACCGCATTCCAATCCACCCCAATCCAATCAGTCCTAAACCAATCCATCCAAATACAATAAAATTCACCCCACTTCATCTGACACCAATCCAATCCAAGCCACTCCAATCCAATCTACCTCACTCCAATCAAATCCAATCGGCACCCATCTTTTCCACTATACTCCAATGCAAACCAATCCACCCCACTTCAATCCACCCAACTTGAATCCATCCCACTCCAATCCGACCAACTTTAATCCAGTCCACCCCACTCCAATCCAATCCACCCCACTCTAATCCACCCCACCCCACTCCAACCCCCCACTCGATCCCACACTGATCCACCCTATACCAATTTACCCCACACCAATCTTCCCAACTCCAATTGAATCCACCACAATCCAATCCACCATACACCAGTCCAATCCATCACACTCCAATCCAATCCATCTCCTCCAATCCACTCCACTCCTAATCCACCCCACTCCAATCCAACCCACTCCAATCAAGCCCAATCCAATCCAAACAGCTGGAATCCAATCTACCCCGTCTCCAATTTCCTCACCCCATCTAATCCACTCACTTTAATCCCGACCACTCCAATCCAACCCACTCTAATCCACTACAATACAATCCATTCCAAACTGCCCCACTCCAATCCACTTCACCTCACTCCACACTAATCCAACCTAATCCAGTCCCCTGCATTCCAATACAACCTACCCCACTCACTCCGATCCAGCTCAATACAATCTACTCCCCACCAATCTAATTCAACACATTTCAATCTAATCTGTCCCACTTCCATTCACCTACTCCCAATCTACCCACTCCAATCCATCACACTGAAATCCACCCTACTCCAATCCAACCAATTCCAATCTTATCCACTCCAGTCCAGCCCACTCCCATCAAATTCAACCCCTGTAATCCACTCCACCCCACTCCAATCCACCCCACTCCAGTCCAATCGACAATACTCCAATTCACCCCAATCCAATCCACCCCACTCCAATCCAATCCAATCCAACCCGCTCATTCCAATCCAATACATCCCACTCCTATCCACTTCAATGAAATCTACCCACTCCAAACCAATCCACTCCACCCCACTCCAAACCAATTGATTTCACCCCACTGCACTCCAATCCACCCCGCTCCAATCCATTCTACCCTAATCCAATCTGCCTCACTTCAATCCAGCCCACTCCAATCCAATCCACAGCAATCCATTTCGCTTGACCCCATACAGTCCACAAACCCCACTTCAATTCATCACCACATTCCAATTCATCCCACTCCAATCCAATCATCTATCTAGCTCCTCATCCATCCCACTCCAATTGAGCACAATCCACCCCACTCCAACGAATACGCCCCAATCATACCCAATCAACCGCACTCCAATCCAATCCATTGAACACCAATTCAACCAATTCTACTCCAATCCCATTCACCACAATCAACCTCACTCCAATCCAATTCACTGCACTCCAATCCAATCCAGTCCACCGAATGCAATCCATTCACCCCAGTCCAGTCCAATCCATCCTAATCCAATCCCCCCACTCCAATACATTTCACCATAAACCTATTTACCCCAATCCAATCTACCACACTTTAATCAACTCCACTCCAATCCAACCCATTCCATTTCAATCTACCCCACCCCATTCCAATCTACCCACTCCAATCTACTTCAATCCAATTCACCCCAATTCAACACACCCCACTCCAATCCATCCCACTCCACTCTACCCTATCCAATCCACCCCATCCCAGTGAATCCAGTTCGAGTTCACCCCCACTCCAGTCCAATCCACCCCATCCAATCCACTTCACTCCACCCTATACAATCCACCCTAATTCAATGAACCCCACTCTAGTTCACCCTACTTCAATGAACCTCAATCCAATCCACTCCACCCCATCAAGTCCACCCCACCACAACCCAATCCACCCCACTCCAATTCAGTCCTCTACTCCCAATTGAATCCACCTAACTCCAATCCAACCTACTCCAATCCACTCCACTCCAATTCCCCTCACTCAATCCATCCTACCCTACCCCTGTCCACCCCACCCCACTCCATGCTACCCCTCTCTACCCCACTCCAATCCATCCCACTCTACCCAAATCCAATTCATCCCACCCCAAACCAATCCATTCCACCCTCTCAATCCACCCAGTCCAATTCACTCCACCCCAATCCACCCTATTCCAATCGAATCCACCCCAATCTACCACACCCCAATCCACCCTATTCCAATCCAATCCACCCCAATCTACCCCATTCCATTGAGCCCCACTCCAGTCCACCCACTCCAACCCACTTCAACCCCATCTAATCCACTCCACCCCATCCAATCCACCCCACCCCAATGAACCCCACTCCAGTTCACCCTACTCCAATCCACCTCAATCCAATCTACTCAACCCCATCAAATCACATCCACTCCACCACAACCCAATCCACCGACTCCAATTCAATCATCTACTCCCCATTGAATCCACCCCACTCCAAGTCACCTCACTCAATCCACCCTACTCTAACCCAGTCTACCCCACTGACTCCCTGCTACCCGTCTCTATCCCCACTCCAATACATCCCACTCAACCCAAATCCAATTCACCCCACCCCCCTCCAATACAATCCACACCATTCCTCAATCCACCCACTCAGATTACCCCATCCCAATCCATCCTACTCCAATCTAATCCACCCACGCCAATACATCAGAATCACTCCAATCCAACCCTCCACAATCCACCCCACCCAATCCAAGCCCATTCCACCCACCCCAATCCATCCCATCGCATTCTACCTCTTTAATCTAATCCACTCCAATCCAATTAATCCCAATCCAATCCACCATATGCCACCCAACTCAATCCAATTCACCCCTTACAATCAAATCCACTCCAATACAATCCACCCCAATCCATCCCTCCAATCTAATACCCTCCAATCCACCCCACTGTTATACAATCCACCCCACTCCAAACCATCACACTCTGATCTATTCCACTCCATTCCCACCCACTCCACTCCACTCCAATCCACCCCTCTCCAATCAACTCCACCCCATTCCAATCCACCCCATTCATCCCACCTCATCCCAATCCAATCCACCCCACTTCAAACCATGCTACTCCAATCCACCCCACCCCATTAAAATCCACCCACCCCACTCCAAACCACCCCATTTAAATCCACCCCACTACAATCCAATCACTCCACTCCACTATATACCAATCCACTCCAATCCACCACAATCCACTCCATCCCAAGGAATCCACCACACTCCAATCCAACCCACCCCACTCCACTTCAATCCAATTCACCCCAATCCAACCCACCCTGCCCCAATCAAATCCACTCCACTTCAATCCACCCCAATCCATTCCAGCCCAGGCCACTCCAATCCAATCTTCCCAACTTTAAAAACATCTACCCTACTCCAGTCCAATCCACACTACACCACTCCAATCCAATCCACCCCTCATTCCAATATGCCCCACCCCAATCTACCCCACTCCATTCCTCCCACCCACTCTATTCCAATCTACCAAATCCCATCCACCCCACAGCAATCCAATTCATCCCACCCCACTCCAATTCCTGCACGTGGACACGGACGCAGCGGGCAAGATGGCCATGCAGATCACGGTTCATTGCTTTATCGATTAACTAAACCAGAAACAAAGATTCCTCTGATGGAATCATGACTTTCAGGACAACCTAATTTTGCTGAATTATTCAAACTTCTAGTTTTGAACAATTAGTGTGGAATGCATGATGAATGACCCCGGTAGGGTGCTGTCATTTTCCATTGTACTGCTCTTGCTATTAGAACAATTCTGCCCTGAAGAAGGCCATGCTTGACCGAAATGGTTGGTGCCATATGTTTATTTTGTCCTTGAGACAAAAGAAAAGAAATAAAACACCAATCAAGCTTAAACAGACTTGTTGCATACTTCAGCAAGACATCTGGATTTGATTGAGTGTTTTTTATTTGCCTCTAATTTTGTGTATTCTCAGTCCAATTCACATCTCCCCAGTCCAATCCACCCCACTCCAATGCACCCCACCCAAACCCAATCCAACCTACCCGCTCCACCCTAATTCACTCCTATCCACCCATCTCTACCCCAATAAAATCCACCCACTCTACCTCAATCCAATCAACACACTCCACCCAACTCCACCCCACCCCATCCCATTCCTCAGTCCACCTACTCCAATTCACCCCACCCCAATCCAACCACTCCAATCTAATCCACCCCAATTGGTCCCACTCTGATTCATTCTACCCCAATCCAATTCAAACCAAGCCACTCCAATCTAATCCATCACAATCCAATCTACCCCACCCCAAACCACCCCATTTCAATCCACCCCACTTCAATTCAATTCACCCCACTAAAACTATTTCCACTCTGATTCACCACAATTCATCCCACTCACTAAAGTCCACAACACTTTAGTCCAATCCACCATATTCCAATTCACCTCAATACAATTTACCTGACTCCATCCAATCCACCCACCCCAATCAAATCCACCCCTCTCCAATCCAACCCACTCATTCAAAACCAATCCACCCAACTCTAATCCATCCAATCCAACTCACTCAACTCCAAGCCAATCCACCCCCCTCCAATGCACCTCACTTTATTCCACCCCACTCCAGTCCTATCTACCCTACTAATCTCCAATCATTCCTATTCCAATCTAGCCACTTCAATCCATTTTACCACAATCCAATCCAACTCTCTTCAAACAAAGCCACTCCAATCTAATCCATCACAATCCAATCCACCCCACCCAAATCTACCCCATTAAATCCACGGCATTTCAATCCACCACACTTCAATTCAATTCACCCCACTAGAACTCTTTCCACTCCGATCCACCACAATCCATCCCACTCCATATATCCACCCCACTCCACTTCACTCCAATCCTGTCCACCCCACCCAAATCCAATCCATCCCACTCCAATCCAACCCATTCCACTTCAATCCCATTTGCTACAATCCTCCCCATTCCAATCCAATCCAGTCCACCCAATCCAACCCATCCCACTCCAATCCAATCCAGTTTACCTCAATCCAATCTATCCCACCCCAATCCATTGCAGCTCATCCAAATTTGGCCATGATCCACTCCACTCTACTCAAATCCACTCCAGTGCATCCCACCTCAATCCAATCCACCCCACTTTAAAAAATCTTCCCTAACTCAGGACGATCCATCCTGTCTAATCCACACCACTCCAATCCAATCCATCCCACTCCAATCAACCCTCCACACCAATCCACCCTACTCCAATCCGAACTAAACTACCACACCCCATCCAATTCCCCCTAACCCACTCCAGTTCACCTTACCCCATTCCAATCCACCCCATTCCAATCCACCCCACTCCAACCAATCCCACTCCAATCCACCACACCCCATCTAATCTACCCAACCCACTCCACTCTGCCCAACACAAATCCACTCTTATCCACTCCAATCTACCCCACCCCAACCCAGCCCTCCAACATAATCCTCTCCAATCCCCCACTTCAATCCAATGAACTCCCCTCCAATCCAGTCAATCCCAGTCCACCCCACTCCAATCCAATCCAATCTACCCTACAGCAATCCAATCCATCCCACACTAATCCATTCCAATCCACCTCACTCCAAACCACCCTACTCCGATCAATTTCACCATATTCCTACTTACCCGAAGCCTAATCCACCCACTGTAATCAACTCCACTCTAATCCAACCCATCCCATTTCAATCCACCCCACCCAAATCCAATACACCCACTCCAATCTACTCCAATCCAACCCACCCCACTCCAATCCAATTCACTTAAATCCAATCCATCCCACCCCATCCTAATTTCAGCCTGATCTGATCCACTCTACTTCAATCTATCCCACTGTACTCCAGTCCACTCCACCCCAATCCACTCCACCCCACTTTGAAAAATATTCCGTAATCCAGGACAATCCACCCAATCCAATCCATACCACACCACTCCAATCCATCCCACTCCAATCCACCCCGCCCCAATGTTCCCTACTCCAATACACCAATCTAATCCACCGCACCCCAATCCAAGCCACCTGAGAGGTGGGAGGGTCGCTGGACGGCAGTGGGTTGGGCAGGCAGGAGGGAGGAAAAACGGTGGGAGTTGAGCGGGGAGAACAGCAAGGTATCCGGCATGTGACACAGCGCAAAATAAACAGAGCACAAAATGGGCAAAGTTACACAGTAAAATCAAACAAACAATATGGGCAACAAAGATACTAGAACCATCATGGAAAAGGTACTGTTGAAAGAGTATTATAACCCTATAGATTCCAGACTTCAGTCTCCCACCTCCAGTTCAAAGCATAGGAGACCTCTTAATAAGCTTAATGAGAAATACATTTCCTAACCTGATGAACTTTAGGTCACATCTTAGGTTCTTGTATGTAACAATTTGCTTGCACACCATATTCAGAACCATTGTAATACACATTTTTAAATCAATTTGTTTTATAAAGGCATGGAACAATGCTCTGACACATTCAGTAAGTGTTTATGATAATTATCATACCAATGGTAATAGAATCAATGATAGTAATTCCTTGCATCCAAGTAAAGTTCTGCGTCCTTAAAGCAAGCAAATAGTTGTAATCTCAATGTCTCCAGGGTTTCCATACAGACAAGACAATATATGTAATCATCAGGATGGGAAACATCAAGAACGAAGCCAGAGCCACGAGTCTCGTAAGCCCATAAGCCGAACAATGACTTGCCCGATCAACGACTTTGTCTAAACACGCATGAGCGGGGTTAAGGCAAAGTCGGTCTAATGTTTCGGATGGGTGGGGAGTGAGGAGTGTCGGAATTGGAACAGAACAGGTAAGAGGGTTCGGAGTAGATTTTACGAGGTGGGGGTTTGGAGAAGTTTTTAGGGGTGGGGGTTGGGGTAGGTTTTAGGGGGTGAGTGGGATTTGGTGTAGTTTTTAGGGGGCGGGGGTTCAGTTAGTTTTTCGGAGGTGGGAGGTGTTTGGGGTAGTTTTTAGGGGGTGAGGGTTTGGGTCGTTTTTAGGGAGCGGGGGAGTTCTCGGTAGTTTTTACGGGGTGGGGTGTTCGGGTACGTTTTAGGGGGTGGGGAGGTTTGGGGTAGTTTTTAGGGGTGGGGAGTTTGGGGTCGTTTTTAGGGGGTGAGAGGGGTTCAGGGTCGTTTTTAGGGGGTGGGAGGGGTTTTGTATAGTTTTTAGGGTATGGGGGTTGGAGTAGTTTTGTAGGGGGTGGAGGGGTTTGGGGTAGGTTTTAGTTGTTGGGGGGGATCGGGGTAGGTTTTAGGGGTTGGGGTTCAGGGTAGTTTTTAGGGGTTTAGCGGGATTCTGGGTCGTTTTTAGGAGGCTGGGGTGTGTATTTAGGGCTCAGGGGAGCGGGAGGTGGATGAGAAACGTAGCCACGGATAGGCATTTACCATGAACATTTCTGGTAAATGAATGCATGGTAAAGCAATTCGTGGTTAAGACGCGGTCATTGTAGAGACTGCATTGGTGTTGTAAAGGTAGGGGGGGGTAGAGGAAGTCATTGTTGCGACATACAACCCATCTTCTAGACAGATACAGCTGTGGGGAACCTAAATTAATGCTGCTTATATGAAGGAAGATTTTTTTCTCCACACCCATTTTTGTTTGATTGACCCAATACTGGCATGTTGCCACTAAGCCAGTGTGATGGCTTATTGCCTCATGTGATAGATCTGAGGTGCACGGTGGAAGAGTGGGGTACCAGCGCAGACACTCATCAGGGCCCCCTGTGTGTGCTGCCGATTCGTGAGGACACGCATGATGCTTGTTGTCAATAGCAACAACCTTTGAAGGCGGCGAGAGGCTATGCTGAAAGGATGAACGTGGTCTTTTAGGGTCCCGTCATGTTAATCACAGTCAATGACAAGCAATTTTCTCATTTCAAAGTGGATAATGGGCATTTTCGACTGACACTTCTAAAGACTTACTGCTGATAAATGTGAGCAACAGAAACTTACAAGAATCACTCTTCAAGAAGTATTTCTACCCTTAGAAACATCATGAACTTACAGTTAATGAAAACAACAAATTAAGTTGTCCTTAGAGGACCATTCTCAACTTTGAGAGTGCGTATTTCAGTGAGTACTGCTGGTGTGGCAGAGAAGGAAGGCAAAACTTTTATAAAGAAGAGGCAGTCCAACTGCAGATTGAGGGTTGCTGTTCTACTGCATTTCACACAAAGATACAAAGAAGGAGCCTTTTAATCTTCTAAACATACTGCCAGTAGCCCAAATGCAAGTGAGGGCAAATGCTCTTCCCATTTCACATGGAGGCTGATTGCAAAAAGATAATGAAACAAGCATGGTAATGGTGGCAGGGAGCAAATAGAGGAATGAGAGGCAGCAACCTTCAGCCTGAAATACCTTGTTACCGATGTAGCATTGTTGACTCACATTTTGAAACCTACACAGAAATTGACTAAGGGGCATATTTACAAGGATTTAAGTCCCCTGTAGCATCAATTTTGAACGTTACGGTGATTGTTTTCTTATCACCAAATTTACAAGTTGCAGCAAACTCTAGTTAGCTGTATTTTTTCAGCATTAACGTGAATTTTTCAGAGCGCCATTTGTATTAGCATGACTTACCAAAAATGAGATGCAAAGGTTGTGTTACTATATAAAAACTCGAGCTAAAAACACAATGCAAGATTTACAAAGAAATCCTTCTATGTCGCAAAAAAAGAAAAAATGCTGCTTAGTCCCATTAGCTGCAGTTTTTGAACATCAGCAAGTAGCTGGTCTTAAAATAGATGCTAACTCACTTGTATACAAGGAAGACAATCCCAATTCATCCTCTGCAACCTCAACAATGCCATTGAGCTTCTGCAACTACAACTAAGAGCACCAAGAAGACCACCACCACAGAGCCAGTACCGGAATAGGGAGCGGATCTACCGACAGAGGATCACCCTCATACACCTCTGGCCAGAAGAGGTCATAGCCCATTACAGGCTATAAAGGGGGCCAATTATCTGTCTCCTGAGCCAGATTGCTCCAAGGCTGCAGTCTAAATCCCAGTGCCGCACCAACATCCCTCGGCAGACAAAGCTACTTGCTGTACTATACATGCTGGCCTCAGGGACTTTTCAATCGTCCACCGTCTCCTAGGCATCCTTCTCCAGGTTCCTACCCACTGTCCTGGATGCCATAATCAGCCTGATGCCACAGTACCTCCACTTCTTCAACACTGCGCAAGAACACCACCAAAAAGCACAGCTTTTATGCTATTGCTGGTTTTTTGGGTATGTTGGGGCAATGGACTGCACCCATGTGCAACTTGTGCCTCCTGCAGAAACTCTGCACATTTACAAAAACAGTAACCAGACCTACTCAATGATGTACAGGCAATAGTTGGCCATCTTGGTGTCCTGGTGTCTTCCTTAATGTCATGCAAAGTACCCTGGCAGTGTCCATGATTCCTTTATCTTCCCCCAATGTGTCCTCAACCAGCATTTCCAGAATGGAAATTGAGTGCTTGTTGGAAAGTAAAACTCTAACACACTACACACCTCAAGGCACTCAATCAGGTAGGTGAACAATGTCAAATTACTCATGTAGTACATAGCATTGTGCATTTATTGTTTATGTACCAACTTTTATCCAAAAATATATAATGCAAAAGTACAACATATACTTAACAAGTAACACCAAGGAAGTAGCCAGGAAATTAAATTACCACCCACTTTTTCACTCAAGGAATAAATATCCTCCAAAAGTCATTGATCACAAGACTTACCATTCAAGAGCCTTTGGCCTTAGCTCCCATTAGTACAATACTTGACAATGATGGTTATTGAACCAGTACATGTTAAGTACTGTGCAAAACTGCACATTTACCTACGATATTTTCTTACTTCATACCTTACCTAATTTAACTCTGAATGTCTTTCCAAAATTTGATTTCCGTCCTCCATTTCCATGTGCATCATCAACTTTTTAAATTCAAACCTCACTTTTGTTCACCTTCTAGCTTTTTTCCCTTTCTCATTGTTCATGTCCCTATTTTATTTAGCTGCTTTCCAATTGATCAGTCGTCTCTACTGTTGGATAATCTCCCTCGCCCTTTCCTAAAACCTTTCATTACCTTTTGTTTTCCTTCCATTCATCAAATCCTACTTTGTCTTCTTTCATTCTCTTGTCCTTCTATCCATCACTCAGTTCTATGCTCGATCTTATTTGTCTGCTTTCAAACGCACTTAATCTAATTCCTTTTATAATCACATAAACTTATATTTGTACTTAGATGTTTATTACTTAAACCATGTTCCAAGCTTGAGTCTTTCCATCCATCACACTCCCTTTAGTAAACCATGAACTATGTTGAATGTGTACTTAAGTTCTATCCATCTATACTGCTCCAATTACGTTTCCTTCATCGCTCATTTTCAGTCTGCTATCATTCTGTCCTGCTGTCGCTATTGTTTTGCAAATAACATCATTTTACCCATCAAGTTTTCATAAAGTCTGTTTTGTGGGTCACAGTTCCTAAACCCTTTGACACACAATCTTAGCCTAATAATAAATGCCTCCACTGTTGTTAAGTTTCTCATTCGGCCTTAAAATGAAAGTTCTGCTACAGATGACACTTAAGAAGGGAAGTAAAACACATCTGTCCCAAGATCCCATGCTCGATCCGGTATAGTGTGTGCTACCCTATGCAATTGGACATATTGACATTCAATAAGACATTTTGGGCCAAGGAAACCAATCTCATGGGATGAGGGACTGTTATCTATGATGCTACGGTGGAGGACATGGCCCTTTTCCCACCAACTGGTTATGTCAAGAAATTATGCAGAGCATTGCAAATACCAATAGGTAAGTAAGCAGTAAGGCAGCCCACTACAAAGGACATCACAAACTTTGCAAATGGCAATATTGTTTCCCATGGACAATTTGCAACTCCTCCACACTCAAGATAAATTGAGACCACAACCTCACCATCGACTTCCATTTTAGTGCATCCATATAACAGTGTGTAAGTTGTGTGCCATTCTTCAGAATCTAAAATGAGGATACAGAAGCATAGAATTAATACCTGTAACCTGTACCACATATTGCAGTTTCCATTACAACTTTTGTGACATATGTACTACACAACCTAATAGCTCCAGACAACAAGATGACACATCCTCAATGGAGCAATGGTGGCACCTCAGTCAAGCAAAAACATAATGTAGTCATTAATTGGACATGGAACAACATGGATATTGTGTATGTCAAAGTAAAGCACATACCAACACTTTGCTCTGCATTCAGTTAGCTGAGCCTTCTACACAATCAGCACTGTACAGTAGCAGACAAAAGAACAAAACTAACCATATGCACATTCCGATATTGTCCAGGACATTCATGTAACTACCCTCTTCATTATGATCAGCTACAACTAGACATTGAGAAAGTAAAGCTTTCCAGATGTGAACTCTGTATCCCATAACTCTTTTCCATGGGCAAGAGGAGAAATTACATTACACACTTCTATGAGTTAGCAAATGAATCACAGGCACTAGTACTACAATACTTATGCTCAACAATGCTGCATTACATTACAAATCAAAGAAACATATCCTATACAATTTCCACAACAGGCAAATATTTGTGGTAACTGAAACATCCTAGCTCTCCTCCAAGGGACCAGACCGTGTAGCAAGGTGCTCCCTCAGACACACAACACATCTCCTATTACAGCTAACAACAACGTCTCTAAGGGCAGATCTTGTGTGTCACAATAGAAATCAGCACTGCTGGTGCCAGCGCAGACACACAATGAATTGATAACAAATAGTGTCAAAGATATGGCATTCACTGGCCCCAAGGTGTCTTGCCTTGCACTGCATGCAGTCTACTTGTCCAATGTTTATGTGTAAACTCCATACACATATAGTAACTAATGTATGGTGTTCCCAGAGTGGACAGTCTGCACCAACAAGTGTAAATAGAATCTCACAGGGTCACATACATCCACTTTCATGTCCATGCCTGACACATTTAAACTTGCACATCCAGAACAAAAGTGTAACTATATTTTGACCCAAATGGAAGTAACACCTACAGCTACTGCCATGAGTCATGTGATCGTAAGTAAAGTATGTGTGACAATTTTTTGAATGGTACCCATACATCCAAAAAAGTGAGCCATGAGAGACAAGTGTGTCAGGAATCAAATAAAATTAAAATAAAATAAACGTTGCATAATAAAAACTTACAGAAGGAAGTTTAAAAAGAAAAATACACACAGTAATTACATCTTTACATACCACTTGAATCTTACAATCTCCTCTTCAGTTAATTCTTTGATTTTTATAACAAGGGTTCTATGCATTAGTCAGCTTCATGGTGGGTTTCCCATATTATACTTCTCCTTTTTTCCAGTATAGACTTCAGGAATCTAGTCATAACAACTACACAATAAACATTTTCCAACTTTTGTAAATATAGGAAGGCAGGGCGGCATTGCCTACAGCCCCCTCTCTTCAACAATGGGAAAATCCATCAAGTTATTTTCAAACTATAACATTTACAAAATAAAATCACATGTATTGTTGTCTGGAGAGACATTTCATCGCAAGGACACTGACAAAGGTCTCTGGTCCAATCATTTAGTGTAGGGAAGCTGACTAATCAATGGAAACTATCAAATCTGAATCTTGTAAGAACATACCTGTCATATCCTCCTATACACCAGTCTGGGTATGGTTGAATAGTGGGGGATACAAGAGTTAACTGATATGGGATAACAGTACTTTTCCTCATTCCGGAAGCCGCTCTTAGGGACTCTAAGTGTCAAGGTGTGACGGACAAAAAACTTTAAAATCCTTCCTAGAAATTGTACTCAAGCTTTCGGGGTTACTATAAAAGTCAGGTTTACCCACATCTATTGAAAACTATCTGATATAATTCAACCAAGTGATCTTGTTTGCGTGGGATAAACTCATGGCATCTCCAATAATATCTCTGTTTAGCTCTGTACTATTAGACATCCAAACTCTATGCCATAGTAAAACAGGCTGCATCTTAATCAAATCAGAGATATAGGGAATCCCCAGCTCATTGTGGCAATTATTAACGGAAGAGCTCTGCGGTACTGCTAATAAAAACCTTAAAAACATATTTTCCTCTTTTTGTAATATGGCTACATCCTAGTATGCCCCATACATAGCTATACTCAAGCATTTTGCTTGGTAAATTTTAAGAAGTATCCCCGGGGGTCTTTTGCTCAATTTATTAGAAAAATTCACCAATGCCCTGATTGACCTTTTGAAGAGAAGAGTTCTGCTCTTAACCGCCGGGTTCCATGAACCAGAATGATCAAGCATAACACCCAGGTAGGAGAATGTGTTAGTTGCGTCTATCCTATCATTCTCTAGGGGCAAACTTTTACATTTATTTCTCCCCTTCCCACATGTCATCACGTAGGTCTTTTTGACATTGAGTCTTACACCCCGACTATCCATAAAATCAATTTATATTCTAAGGGCACTCTGAAGGCCCAACTGGGTTCTGGTCATAAGCACTGCATCATCTGCATAGAGAAGCGACACTATAGGCTTATTATTGTGATAAGGTTAGTCTTTTTTCCTGGCCATTAGCGCCTCTTCTAGAGCTTTGGTATATAAAGAGAAGAGAAACTGAGCCAGGACGCACCCCTGCCTCACACCCTTCTCCACAGCGAACAATGCAGTACATTCATCCCCCACTCCATGGCCTCAAAAACTGGACTAAAATTGGGTCTACTTTTAGGTCCCGCAAAATATCCCAGAGTCTATTATGGCTAATGCAGTCAAAAGCAGCCATAAGGTCCACAAACGCTACGTACAGTTTCCCTTCTTTAGCTTGGGTATATTTCCCTGTTAACATTATAAAACAAAACCCTGCTCAATAGTCCCTAGCCCTTGTCTAAAACCATACTTTACTTTACACAGAATTTTATTATCCTCAGCCCATGTTTTTAATCTGTTCAAAACTATTCTACCCACTACCCTAACCAAAGAGTCCAAGAGAGAAATCGGTCGGTAACACACGGGGTTATCCCGTTCCCCCTTTTTAAAAATTGGAAGGATCACAGATTCAGACCACGTGTTGATAAATCCCTTCTCACAGCTGGTCTTCAACACCTGAGTCAGCAAAGGGGAACAGAGTGCATGAATGTTCTTAAATAAGTCCATTGGCACGCCATCTGGCCCAGGAGCTTTACCACCTTTGCTTGCATTAATTGCTGCTGTAACTTCATCTAAAGTGACATTCAGCCCTATAGGCACAAAGCTTTCCGCCCCACATTGTTCCCGAGAATCAATATCAGTTATAGTTTCTTCAGCCCCCCTAGCGCTATGTACGCTTGGAAATAATTTAATCCAGGAATCTTTATCTATAGCAACTTCATTTTTGGGTCCTTCATTGTTTGAAAAACATGGGGCATTTACTGCCAGACAGAATAAAGTGCAATCCTTTTTTTGTGAGGCCTCAGAGTAAATCCCAAGCCTGATCTTTTAATTCTTTTTTTTCATTTTTTTCTAACCATGTTGTAATTCTTCCTACATGATCTAATTTCTTCCTGGTTTCTCTAGTTTTATGGAGGGCAACCTTCAGTTGGTTACAGGCTTTCGTACATTTAGAGTCGAACCATCCATTAATCCTCACTGGGGATACCTTGTTATGGGCTCTTAACGAGTTTTGACATTTAATTGTAATAGAGAAAAAGGCCCTCAATATACCATTATAGTCTACACTGTCTTGTAGACACACTGCTATTTGTTCGTATGTATTAACAACGATCCATTTAGTCACCTCTTCGGTATTTATCTTTCCCCAACGTAACGAGTAGCCATTTTGACGTGCTAAGGTAATATTTTGTGACAGCGCTAGATAACTATTATTCGGTTGTTCAACTAATTTGGGGATGATTAAGTTAATGCTCAGAGGCAAGTGATCGTTCAGGGTATTGGAATAGGTTTTAAATTTGTCAAACCATGTTTCATATCTATTGGGGACGATTTTAAAATCTATCAGTGAGACTAGGCCTCTGCCAATAAACGTATGGGTAAAATCACACAGTACACAGAAAATTTACAAAACCCAAATCATGCCCTGCCATAAAATCATTAAACATCTCCCCCCTTGCAGTATGGGTAAAATGTGGGATATGTACTTTTACTTCGTCATGAACCCTGCGCTGTCCATTTTCTACATTACAACAAATACAAGTATTAAAATCCCCACCCCATAGGGTGATCACATCAGTACCATTTTGGACCCTTATTTTATGTAGTTCATCACTAAGCAAATGTATAATGTTACCCTATTCACCCTGTTCGATGTTATTATAAAAGTTCACTACGCATAGTACTACAGTAGAATTCAAATGTATGCCCAACAGTTGGTAGTATCTTGTAGAACTAAGCATTCCTATTTTTCTGACTGTAATCAAATTCCTAATATATACACACAAGCCACCTTTGTGTCTTCCATGCGTAGATCTAACAGCGGGTATATGAAAGGTCTTATAACCGACTAGATTAATCTCCTTCAATAACCAAGTCTCCTGAAAGCATAAAATGTCAAAACTATAAATAAAATCTATCCAGATAGAATTATGCACTCTCGATTGTAAACCAGCAATATTCCAAAAGAGCACACGTATTCTATCTGAGACATAAACGTTTGGGCTATCAGGAACAGTGGCTCTATTGGTCTGTACATTAATCTCGCTACCAACGATGGCATTTTTTGGGCATACAACACTGAACTCGTCATTCAGTAGATCTATCGGTTCCTCCCTAATATCTTCTATCATGCTGTGGGCAAAATTATATCCCCCACCATCACTCACTAATATGTTTGCACTAGATTTTAAAGGTACTACTTTATCTACGCAGCTACACTCGTTACCATTGTCTGGAAGTCAATCATTTTCATCCAGGGATTGAAGCGGCCTGAATCTATTAGACACTTCTATATTATATGCCAACTTGCTTATGGTCTGTGCATGGGAATACCTATCCCTATTCCATTTAGAAGGTCCTGGTTGATAGAAATGGCTCAGGGGTAAAACCTTTATGCCTCCTTCCAAGTTGTTTTTATTATCGTCCGTCCGTCTAACCATTTTAAAGGCTAAGAACATATCCATAGTTAAACCTATTCTAGACCCCAGGCAGTGAATTGTCCTATTCCTCAGTGTGCCCATGTTTTCTTTCCCCCTCAAGTAATGGGGGAACGTTTGTCAACACCACTGTATATGGTAGCACCGCGGGGGGTACATTTAAAATTTGGCATTTCTCTGGCTGTTCAGGCATTTTAATATTTACGGTCCTAGTATTAGGGCCCATTTCCCTTTGTTGCATAGTATCCTGTCTTTTATCCATCCTGTCAATACCCTTTTCTGTAGATTCTATACCATTTCCCAGAACTCTGGTAAGCAGAATACTAATTGTTTTTTGGGTCCATCAGCCATCATAATATGGTCCTCTCTTTTTACCTGATTCCTGGGAGACACAGCGTTACATAAAATATTTGGACAACGCAAGTTAAAAACGTCTCCCATTCTCTTAGCTTCTTTTTTTATTACTTTTGTCTTCCACTGTAAGGAGCCTATTTGGATTCTCTACTATCGATGCCAAACACAGCTCTATCTTTACTAATCTTGATTCTACGGCGCCAAGGGATTGTTTAATATATTTGCTTAAATCAACCAATTCGTTATATATGCTGTTTGTTTCTGCGTCATGATTCCCATGCCCCCTTCTTTTAGGTTTCCTACTCACGCCTTTATTTTTACATTGTATCAAATTGCCATTCCCCTGTTTGTTCTCAACTATAGGTGTCGGCATGGGAGGCTCAGATGCAGCATTATGAATCAGGACCTGTGAGCTTCCAGACAGATCGTGTGATTTCGGCATACAGCATCTTTTAGGTGGCAGGGCAACTCCGCGTCCAGATCACTGGCAATGGTCTCATCACCAGTAACCTGGATGCAACCATTTGTGGGCTCCCCACTGTGTTTTCCAAATAGTCCCTTCTCCCCAGCCTCTCCAATCTCCGTCTGTTGTGAATCAATGGTCTTATTTGTGATAGCTGCACCCGGTGGGTCCTTTTTTTAAGGAATCCTCGACAGTAGATATTTGCTTGTCTAATGCTCCGACCACTCCTTTAAGATAATTCAGAATGGTCTTATTCCCATCTGTTGATTAGCCGCCAGATTGCCCCGAGTTCGTATTTTGCAACTTTCTCTTCCCCATTATACTGCCTTTTATAGTTAAAATACAGGTATACACTTTTCACTTCTCGCTACAAAATATTTATCGATTGTTAACAATAATGATCTATTCTACAGCAGCGGTAGTTACAACCCCTCCTTTTTCAATAACCAAAGGGCAGACGGGCAGGATAAATATTAATCATAGATTAAACTTTCAATATTCTCACTAATGTTTTCCGAGACTCGCAGCAGCATAGATATAGTTGGAGCTAAGAGACCTGGTCCAGCCCAGGCTCCTCCGGACGTTGACGGACTAAAACGGGCCCGCCTTGGCCCGGGCTTCGCCGGTGCCGAGCCAGCGGGCGTACTGCTTTGCGGGACCAGCTCTGGGACTTTGTAGCATCCTCCTGGGGGCAGGTTCAAAGTGCTGATGTGCCTTACAGGGGTCAGGGACCTGGAAAAAGTGCCAAGTGCAGGGTCGTTGCAAAGCGGTCTCCCGCGCTGCGGGACCGGCTCTGGGGCTTTGTAGCGTCCTCCAGGGGGCAGGTTCAAAGTGCTGTTGTGCCTTGCAGGGGCCAGGGACTTGCAAAAAGTGCCAAGTGCAGGGTCGGTGCAGAGCAGTCTCCCGTGCTGCGGGGCGGGCTCTGGGGCTTTGTAGCATCCTCCAGGCGGCAGGTTCAAAGTGCTGATGTGCCTTGCATGGGTCAGGGACCTGGAAAAAGGGCCAAGTGCAGGGTTGTTGCAGAGCCGTCTCTCGCGTTGCGGGACTGGCTCTGTGGCTTTGCAGCGTCCTCCAGGGGGCAGGTTCAAAGTGCTGATATGCTTTTGAAGGAGTCAGGGACCCGGAAAAAGTGCCAAGTACAGGGTCGTTGCAGAGCGGTGTCAGAAATCAATAGGTACACATTGACATTGCTGAATAGTGACATCCTAAATGGCATTTGCACTTCGCTAAATATAACAACAATGGCAGTATAGTAATTTGTGTGCTGTTAACAATTGACAAATGTGTAGCATAGATGCAGTTTTTTTGCATGTACCACACTACGTGCAAGGTGAATGTAGAATGCTGGATACTGGACACAAAATCAAATAATCAATTCTCAACCACATCATGCTAAGAGACTAATGCACCTTTTCTCCACTTTCTGTTTCAGCTGACCAAGGCTATGCACTCATGCCATGGGTGATGACACTATTCAAAAATACACACACACAGGCACAGAGGGACTACAATGTGGCACTGGGCCGCACCAGGGCTATTGTAGAAAGGACCTTTGAAGTGCTAAAATACAGGTTTAGGTGCCTGGACATTTCAGGTGGGAGGCTCCTGTATCCCCCACACTTGGTATGCAAAATCATACTTGTATGTTGCATACGACACAACATTTGTGTCAGGACTGATAAACCTCTGCCTGATGACATAGAAGAGATGCAAAATACTGACGATAGGGTGGATCAAGAAGAGGATCAGAGTCAACCTTCTACTTCTCCTAGTTTTGTGAGGTAGCGGCTTGTTTACACAGCTATTTCTTCATCCAAAATATGCTTTCGACAGATTTAATGGGTGAATTAATAAAACTAGAAGGGATTTACAACTACAAAAGGATACAAAAAATTCAAAAAAATTCAAAAAAACGCAATCACTAAATATGCAAGTTTGTTATTTGTTGAGCGCGGCGGCCATCTTTACGTTATGTGGTACGTGTTATACTACACTCTACTTAATTTGGTCTGCACTTATTATTTCCCTGTACTTAGATTATTTATGATAAAAAATATAAAAAAGAAACCAATTGCTGTTCTTTAAAACACCAAGTATGTTGTGTCCTAGATCGTATAATATTGGTCATCTAATCTCACTGATTTATGGCGCTGTGGCTCATTTGTTCAAGCTATTCCTTCGTTCACAATGGCAACGGATATCCACTAAGATCTTGTAGCATAATATACCTCTTTGGCAAAGGACCTAAGGTCCAGACAACATCATAAATTGTGGTATCTGCTTATAAAGTATCAGTTGTATTTGTGAAGCACAGGGGCTTACCTTATTATCCTTTCCCAATCTTCTCTACTGTTTAATCCTTGTCTAAATGTTCTAAATTTAGACATATAAAATTGTTCTCGTATTTTGCGTTTTGTGTTAAAATCAGCGCCTCATATGTCTATTTCGATTGTTTCTATGACACACCATCTTAGCTGCTCTATTTTGTGACCCTTCTCTAGCCAATGCTCAACTAGAGGAGCATTCATCTTTTGGGTTCTGATTGCAGACTTACTTTCATTGATGTGGATTCTGATTTCTCTAGAGGTTTCACCTATGTAACCCAAATTACATGGGCATTAAAATCAGATAAACAAGTTTTTTGAGCGACAGATGGCCATTTAAAAAAAAATATGAGTTACATCATTATGGGTAATCTTTTGACCCCTAATGATGTTTGGGCAATTATTGCATGAACTGCATTGAAAAGTACCCGTGGGTAGGGGGGCATTCATAATACTCAATTGCTTGACCTGGGTCTCCTTCCTATGCGTATGGACTAAACAGTTTCTGATTGTCCTATTATGTCTAAGGGAAAACAATGGTTTCTTCAAAGTAGATTCAGATTGAGATTCAATCAGATGCCAGTTTCCATTAATGATATTTTTTATGTTATTATTCATATAGCTATAGTTGGTTACAAAACCTAGAAGCAAATTTAGAGAATCTTTGTTACCATCTTTAGTCTCAAAAAATGAATCCCTGTTGTAGTATTTCGCACGTCGTTTGTATGCACGTTTTATCACTTTTTTTGGATAACCCCTGTCTAAGAGTTTCCTTGTCAGTACATCAGCATGTCTCTTATAGTCATTAATGTTGCTAAAATGATGTCTTATTCTTAGATATTGGCTGAACGGGATACTATTTTATTGGCTGGCTGGTTGCTTACTGTTGTAATGAAGAATAGGGTTTCTTTCTGTGGGCTTGTAAAAAAGTTCTATTTGGGGTTGACTACTGGTATTCTTGATCTTAATGTCTAGAAAGTCACAGCTATATCTATTGCTTGCCGATGTGAAGTGTAGATTTTGATTGCCCAGATTCAGCCAATCGATGAATGCTATAAGGGATTCCTCTGTTCCTTCCCAAATAAAGAAAATATTGTCAATATAATGTGGCCATGTTGTTATATTGTCAAAAAATGAAGCTGCTACTTTAAAAATATTTTTCTCTTCAAATCTTGCAACATAGAGGCATGCCAGACTGAGTGCTAAGGTTGCTCCCATGCTGATACATTTTCTTTGTTTAAATAAAATCATTGGTGAATGAAAAAATATTGTTCTTCCGTATTATCTCCACACAATCTATTATGAATGTGGCGTGTGATGATAACTCTCCTTCATTGTCACTCATTAGGTCCTTAACCATTTGTATAGTGTCATCCTGGGGGATATTTGAATATAATGCTTCGATATCTAGAGTTACCATCCATTGGGTTTCACTGTCAAATGGCAGGTTTTCACTCTTTCCAATCATAGCTGTAGTGTCCTTGATGTATGCTTTCTGTCGTGTTACGAGTGGTTGGAGAAAAACATCAACATATTTGCTCAGCGGTTCCGTGAGCCAATCTATACTAGACAGAATTGGTCTCATAGGAGGATTGTCCATATTTTTATGAACCTTCAGTAACCCGTACAAGGCTGGGATGACGGGGTGTAAATTGTTCAGAAAATTATATTCATCTTGACAGATGATATCATCTTCTTTAGCTAGTAAAAGGAGGTGTGTCGCCTTATGTGTTAAAGCATTCCACTCCTCTCTACTAGATCTACAGTAATGGCGTGTATCATTCAGGAGAGACACAATTTTGTTGTTACAGTCATGTGTGCCCATCACTACGATGTCTCCCCCTTTATCTGCCGGCTTGATGGTAATTTTTTTGCACTGTTCTAAATTTGATAGGGCAATGCGTTGTGGACTGGTAAGGTTTTTATCTATCTAAATCTTTTTATTAAGGAGGTTGTCTATACTTTTTCTAAATGTTTTTCAAACACTTCATTATCTTTGTTGACTAGTTGTATAGAGGGGGTCCATGTGGATTTTGGTTTTAAACCTGATTTATTTGTGGATGGTATCTTATCTTTTCCATAGAAATAGCAATTGAGATGTATTGTCCTTAATAGGCTTTGGACATCTCTTTCAAGTGTGTAGCTGTCCACAGGTAATGTAGCAGCATAACCCAATCCTTTTTCTAATACCGTCATCTCTACCTGTGTCAGAACTTTGCTTGAGAGATTGATGATGGGGGGCTGTGTCTATTGATCCCAGTGTTTTTGGCTTCTGGTATTCAGGCGATTTTGGACAGGGTTCGGGTTGAAGAACCTTCCTCTGTCTCTGCTCCTGTCTCTGTTCTGGCCGTGGTTGTTGGGGCGTTTCTCTAAAAAAAAGGTGTCCCTGCTGCTACACATACTGTCTCTTAATTTAGGTTTCATCTCTTTGTTTTCTTTATTTTCTATAAGAACCTCATGTGCTGTCTCTATTATTAGATACAAAAACAACAGTTGTTGGACAGTATGCAGAACAATGTCATACATTCACCCCAGTACAGAGATCTGGGCCTAAATCCATCATTTTTTTGCTCACCATGCCATTCCAGTTTGGACCCAGCCATATGCAAATCAGCCTTGATCCTGTGCCTCATGGGAACAGTTCAGCCCGAACTGCCGGGCCAGGTCCTCCCTGGACTGGAAACAAGTACCTGAGGACCGGTTTCGGGTTTTCAGCCCTCTACAGCCGGGATAGCTTGATTCCAGTGGCATGGAGAGCACGGGACTCACGTCTGAGCATACCCGTCCCACTCGGGGTGACAAATGCAAAAACAACAGTTTTTTTTAGGTTTTTTATTGAAGTCCGGACAGAAAAAGCAACACAATCAATCCATTACAGCCAATACAAAAACCAAAACGAATACCTGTAGGCAAACATAAAATTTCCACAATCTCATAAATAATACAGAAAGCAATATGAAGTCAGGAACAAATACATAGAAAGTCAAAAGGAAACATTTTTAACTACAAAAAATAAATAAAATAAGATAAACCGTCCTCACAATCTCAGTCAAGGTAAGAAGCCCATATTTTCACAAATGTTTTAAGACCCCCCCCCACAAGTAGGGCATAGGAACGTTCACTTTTCCTAACTGCTTTCATTTTGATAGTCCATTCCAAGACAGAAGGAATGACAGCGGTACGCCACCTTTGGAGTATAAGTGATCTGGCTATCACCATTGTAATGTATAAAAATGTAACCCTATAATGAGGCAGACAAAGGTCAGGATCGTAGCCAATTATGATTAACAAATCACTCACTGCTATTTGAGTACCACATTCGAATTCCAAATAATAAAAGATATCCTTCCAGAACGTCTTGATCATAGGACATTGTAACATTATATGTGACCAGTTAGCTAAAGGAAAATTAACACAACGAAAGCAATGTGGTGAATGATTGGGATACTTTTTTACCAACGATACAGGTGTTCGATACAGTTGCCATTTACTAAAAAAAAGCATCCTACGTCAGTTCACACCTCTAAGCGTGTTAGAATTAAGATTATTGATGGATAACCACAAATTAGCTGAAATTTCTAGGTCTTCATAATCCTTCCATTTTTTGATAGCTTGCTGTGCTGCCCAAGATCTAGGGCCCTAACTGAGGCTAAGCGCTTTTTCCATGCCCCTGGTCTTCTAATGGATGGATCTTCTAGGAGTTCTTTAATTAGCTGATGTTGTTCGCTAATCTGAGAAACATCTAACATAATGAGGAATTTAAGCAGGATATTATATGACCCTAAAAGAATAAAGTAATTAGCTATTAGCTGTGTCATTTCAAGCGTGGTCAGCCATTTCTCATTCCTCAAAATATCTAAAACCTTACAAAATGCTAACGATGCCCAATTTAAAGTAAGTTCTGAGGATTGTGTGATCCCTACTAGTGGTAAGATATCAGCTACTAAAGTGGTTGAATTGATTACCGGAAAAGAATATCTTTTATAAAGGGCCTGACGTTTTTTGAGAAACCAATGAAGACACTTATAAAGAACTCGCTTCGGGGATCCAAAAATAAACAGTGGTGAATGAATTTGGCTTTCCTTACACATTACATCCATAAAGCAATTAATAAACAGGTGTGACTGAGGTTGATATTTAAATCTAGACAAATTCTGAACAAAATAAGCATAATAATAATCCCTGAGGTTTGGGGGGGCCAAGCCGCCTCGTCCTGTTCTTCATACAAAATGCTAAGTGCAATACGTGGTGATTTTTTTGCCGAAAGAAAAGATGTAAACATAGACTCTACTTAGGTAAAGAAAGTGCTTGACAGACAACAAGGAATGGTTGAAAACAAAAAATTAAAGAGAGGGAGAACAGACATTTTAATCAAGGCGATAATAGACAGCGGCAAAGAGTTCCAACGTGCAAACAAGTCCTGGATTTTCAGCAAGAGTGGCAGAAAATTTAGATGATATAGATCTGAAACCCTTTCAGAAAGAAAACCTCCCAAATATCTTTTAGGAAGGGTATTGGCACAAGCAAGGATATCGGGTTGCAGATCCAAACCAACATCACCGTTTTGTAAAATTTCGGTCTTCTTTTTATTAATGCGATACCCCCCAAGCGCCTCAAGGTCTTCAAAAACCTGAAAAACTTTGGCCTGAACCTCTATTTCTGGCTTGATGATAAACATAATGTCGTCGCCGTATAATTTCGATTTCGCCATAAAAGGGATAGGGGGACGGATATCAGAGCAGTTTCTTATAGCTATCGCCAGTGGTTCAATGAAAAAAGCAAACAAAACCGGGGACAGCGGGCACCCTTGCCTTGTGCCCCGCTTTACTTTGACCCGCCCAACCACCGAGTTGTTAATAATTACATTAGCTTCCGCCTTATTATACAAATTATGAATCAGGGCTGTGATCTTAGAGGAGATACCAAAGTGATCTAAAATTTTAAACAAAGTTTCCCAAACAACCAGGTTCAAAGCCTTCTCGGCATCTAGCAAGAGAACTAAGGCGAGTATTCCTTGAGTCTCAAAATAATCTAGCGCCTCCGATAGATAATGTGTATTAGATGCTAGTTGCCTCTCTGCGATAAAACTGTTCTGGTCCAGATGTAACAATTGTGCGGCATAATGATTGAACCGAAGTGACAACAATTTAGTAACAATTTTTTAGTCCGAGTTTAGCAATGTTATCAGCCGGTATGAGTTCGGATCTTCGCTGTTCTTGCCCTTTTTGGAAAACCTACTATGTTACCCTGTCTAAAAGACTCTGGTATTTCCCCCCCCCTTTGAGCATAGAATTTGCCAAGCAAAGAAAGATGTCCGCCATTGAACTAAAGAAGACTTTAAAAAATTCGGGCGGAAACCCATCTGGGCCACGGGCCTTTCCATTTGGTAGATTTTTAATAACACCCTTCAGTTCTTCCATAGTGAAGGAGCTTGCCATAGATGATTTCTCAGCATCCGAAAGTGCTGGGATGCTGTTGTTCTGAAGAAATTCTTTTAGCAAGGTCATATCCACGGTCTGGTGTTGACCATAGATGGACGCATAATGCCGTAGCATTATGTCACCAATTTTAGTTGGGTTGTTTATACTTAAAGCGGTTGAGGGGCATTTCAGTGTCTTAATCTGATTTGAAGTGGCTTGTTCCCTAGCCTGCCACGCTAAGAACCGACCAGTAAAATTGCTTTCCTCATAAACTTTTTTGGCGATGTTGCTGAAATGAAGCATCACTCTGAGTATAATAATTGGCACTGAGAGCATGCTTGGCCTGATCCAACTGCCGCTGGTTAGAGATAGAGGGGTTACTTAAAAAAGCAGAACACGACATCTGAATCTTTTGCTCCAAGATTCTCTTATCATCCTTGACTTTTTTAATCGTTTCAGCATCTTTGCCAATAATTAACCCCCGAACAAAGGCTTTAAGTGTGTCCCATACCACACTCAGAGATGCAGACGCAATATTTCGTGATACAAACTCTTTTATCTCAATTCCCATAAAGTTGACCCAATCCTCATCATTTAAATATTGTCTATTCAACAACCACCATTTGGGAGACCTAGAACAATCACCCAAAAATAACTCAAGAACCAGCAAGGCGTGATCAGAGAATCCGTTATACAGAAATATTTGCTGACTAAAACTCAAGATATGTGAAGCCAAGAAAAAAAATCAATACGAGATGATGAATGAAATCTGCCTGACCAGCAAGTGTATGCTGTTTTAGTAGGAATAGCCATAAGCCAAGGATCATGAAGATCTAAGGTTGCCACATAATGTTGCAAGGTTCTCAAAGATCTTGGTTTCAGCTGCTTTTTACCCTTCATTGATGAATCTATTTTGGGGTTCATTAAGATATTAAAATCAACCCCCACAACCAATTCCCCAGAAACCTGAATTAAATATTGAAAAAGATCCTCATAAGGCTTATGATTATCCTCAACCGGGGCATAAATACTGCCAAACGTTAACGGTCTTTTACTTTGTCTAAAAGAACAAGTGACCCAACACCAGCGCCTCTGTGAATCTTTATCAAAATTAACAACCTCTACTTGAAGTTTTTTGCTTAAAAAGATTGCTGTCCCTCTATGGGAAGATGAGGACGAAGAAAATCCCCTATAGGCAGCCCACGATATGAACATTGAAAAATCTGGCAATTTTACAGCTGGAATAAAGGTCTCTTGCAACAAAATCACTGCCGGGTTTTCTGTTTCAATCCATAATTCGATTGCATGCATTTTCTTTTTATTGTTAAGACCGTTAACATTAAAAGATATCACTTTCGGCAGTTCATTACTAGATATGGTTGAAATCTAAGCCAGTCTTAAGCCCTTTTAACGTGCCAGCAAGAGTCAAGCTTACAAGACTAAAGTATCGGACCTGAATGGACTCAAGCAAAAATGACAGTTGATGAACAGAATGCAGAACAATGTCATACATTCACCCAGGTACAGAGATCTGGGTCTAAAACCATTGTTTGTTGCTCACCATGCCATTCCAGTTTGGACCCAGCCATATGCAAATCAGTCTTGACCCTGTGCCTCAGCGGAACAGTCCAGCCTGAACTGCCAGGCCAGGTCCTCCCTGGACTGGAAACAAGCATCCTAGGACCGGTTTCGGGCTTTCAGCCCTCATCAGCCAGGATAGCTTGATTCCAGTGGCATGCAGAGCACGGGACTCATGTGTGAGCATACCCGTCACACTCGGGGTGACAAATGCAAAAACAACAGTTGATGGACAGAAGGCAGAACAATGTCAGACATTCACCCCAGTACAGAGATCTGGGCCTAAATCCATTGAGTGCTTGCATTGTTCAACACTCCGTCCATCATCCCCTTTGGTATTGCTTTGTTCGCCCTAAGTTGGCAGGGTATGCCCAGACGTGGGTTCCTTGCTCACTTTGCCACTGGATTCAAGCTAGCCTGGCTGATGACGGCTGATTGGCCAGAAACCGGTCCCAGAATGATTGTTTCTGGTCCAAGGAAGACATGGCTTGGCAGTTCAGCCTGGACTGTTCCCATGAGGCACAGGGTCAGACTGATTTGCAAATGGCCTTGTCTGAACTGGAGTGGCGGAGTGAGCTAAATAATGATGATTGATTAAACTCAGATCAGTGGACTGGGGGTGAGTGCTTGCATTGTTCAACACTCCGTCCATCATCCCCTTTGGTATTGCTTTGTTCGCCCTAAGTTAGCAGGGTATGCACCAGACGTGGGTCCCTTGCTCACTTTGCCACTGGATTCAAGCTAGCCTGGCTGATGACGGCTGATTAGCCAGAAACAGGTCCCAGGATGCTTGTTTCCAGTGTAGGGAAGACATGGCTTGACTGTTCAGGTTGGCATGTTCTCATGAGGCACAGAGTCAGACTGAATTGCATATAGCCTTTTCTGAACTGGGGTGGCGAAGTGAGCTAAACAATGATGATGGATTAAACCCAGATCAGTTGACTGGGTGTGAGTGCTTGCATTGTTCAACACTCCGCCCATCATCCCCTTTGGTATTCCTTTGTTCACTCTAAGTTGGCAAGGTATGCCCAGACGTGGGTCCCTTGCTCACTTTGCCACTGGATTCAAGCTAGCCTGGCTGATGACAGCTGATTAGCCAGAAACCGGTCCCAGGATGCTTGTTTCCGGTCCAGGGAAGTCATGGCTTGGCAGTTCGGGCTGGACTGTTCCCATGAGGCACAGGGTCAGACTGATTTGCATATGACCATGTCTGAACTGGGGTGGCCGAGTGAGCTAAAGAATGATGATGGATTAAACCCAGATCAGTTGACTGGGGGTGATTGCTTGCATTGTTCAACACTCCGTCCATCATCCCCTTTGGTATTGCTTTGTTTGGCCTAAGTTGGCAGGGTATGCCCAGACGTGGGTCCCTTGCTCACTTTGCCACTGAATTCAAGCTAGCCTGGCACATGACGGCTGATTAGCCAGAAACCGGTCCGAGGATGCTTGTTTCCAGTCCAGGGAACACATGGCTTTGCAGTTCCAGGCTGGACTGTTCCCATGAGGCACATGGTCCTACTGATTTGCATATAGCCATGTCTGAACTGGGGTGGCGGAGTGAGCTAAAGAATGATGATGGATTAAACCCAGATCAGTTGACTGGGGGTGATTGCTTGCATTGTTCAACACTCCGTCCATCATCCCCTTTGTTATGTCTCTATTATTAGAAGCATCCAAGCATAATAGAGACAGCACATGAGGTTCTTATCATAGAAAAAAAAGAAATCGAGGAGATGGAACTTAAATTAACAGAAAGTACGTCTCTGGAAGATGCTAAAATGAAATTAGAAAAATTCAACAGGATTAAGAGAATATCTGCTAAACAAAAAAGCAAATCAAATTAAAAACGATATCTCTAGATATAGCTTGGAACAGGTCTATCCATACATGCAAAAGGACTTCTATGATAGGCCCAGAGAAGAACCTTACAATAGAAGGAGCTGGGTACAACCAAAGAGAAATTTCTCAAAAAAGAGGGTGATATTTTTTGATACATCATATATGAGCTCAGACTCGGAAAATGAGCAGGCAAAGATGACTATAACAGTAAAAATAGGGAAGCGACCCCGGTCAGCAGAAGGGACACTTTTTCTTTTTTAGAGAAATTCCCCAACAAAGCCCCCATCATCAATTTCTCAAGCATAGTTCTGACACAGGTAGAGATGACGGTATTAGAAAAAGGATTGGGTTATGCTGTTACATCACGTGTGGACAGATACACACTTGACAGAGATGTCCAAAACCTACTTAGGAAAATATGTCTCAATTGCTATTTCTATGGAAAAGATAAGATACCATCCACAAATAAATCAGGATTAAAACCAAAATCCACAGGATCCCGTCTATACAACTAAACAAAACTGTAGAAAAAGTATAGACAACCTCCTTAATAAAACGATTTGGATAGATGTTTGGCTTATTTGGTTTACTGTCAGTCCCTAGTCTGGTGCACGAGGAGTCCCAGGGCTTGTAAATACAAATACTGCTAGTGGGCTTGCAGCACATGTTGTGCCACCCACAAGAGCGGCATAGTAAAAGTATGTCTAAAGGTCTGCCATTGCTAGACCTACGTGCAGTCTGGTACTGTCACGCGGACTGCGCGAGTACACCTACTTGCCAGTCCCCAAACCTTCCCTTAACTTCATGTTAGTCACCCCTATGGTAGGCCCGAGGGCAGGGTGCATTGTAAGCATAAGGTAGGACAAGCCTGACGAAGTTGGCCTGTCCTAATAGTGAATTACAGCCATATTCGTTCTTCACTATTGTAAGGTTACCTGCTCTCCGTAAGTTAGAATGGGCTGCCAGGATTATTAATGGTATAATCCTAGCTGGCTCGGGTAGCATGGTACGATGTCGAGTTTGGTATCCCTGAACTCAGGGCTTAATAAAGCATCCGTTTGGGTGGATGGTTTTTGGACTCTGGGTTTGAAAATAGCACTTTTAGAAAGTGGCTATTTTCTTGTCTAACTATTTCTGGTCTCTGCTGGGTTGGTGTGTGTGTGACAGGGGCTGGGTGGCTCCAGAGTTCTGAATGAGTCAGTGTGGGGTGAGTGGTACATCTGCATTGAGAGTAGGGGAGGAGTAGCTCCTGATAGCCGGCCCTGCCCGATACAATGCTGGTTCCACCTCCTGCCGAGCGACGGATAGCTCTGCTCCTGCCAGTGACAATACTGGCTCCACCTCCTGCTGGGCGTCTGAGGACCCATCCCTACACCGTGAATAGGCCAGGTGCCTCTGCCTCGCTACACCCACAACAGACCCGGGATGAGGGGGAATTCCCCTGCATGGACAAAGGGATCAAAGCCAAAAAGGGGTATAAGAGAAGGACCCCTGAACCAAAGAATTTAGATCAATTCTGACAAGGAACTCTGAACCAAGGACAAGAAGCCTGCTGACTTGCCTACCCCTTCTGCCAGAGTGCTGTTTGCTGGGGGGAATCCTGCAGTCACTTCTTTATTTTTGCCAAGGAACCTGGAGAGAGGAACTGAGTGTGTACTCTCAAACTTTGCCGAGGAAATCTCCAAGGGCTGGAAGAGTGCAAGCCTCCTGTTGAAGTCACAGGGCTAAAGGACTTCACCATTTGCTGAAAGTGCTTGTTGCTGGAACCTGAAAGTCCAGCACCTCTGAAGAAATCCAGCAATCCCGATGCCGTCGGACGCCGCCGAATCTAGCCCGACATCGTGAGTGCAGCTCCTGTGTCCTGCATCTTCGACGCCGGCCGCTGGGCCCGATCGACGCTAGTAGCGAAGCAGCTGCCGACGCCTCGACCCCGAGCCCTCTCGACGCCGTGAGCGCTGCTCACTCTTGCAACATCATCATTGACATCGACGACAACGCTGTATCCTGCCTCACCTCGTGAGCGCTGCTCCTGCCTGACATCTGTCGACGCCGCTGCAGATCACCCCAACTCCGAGGCCTGATCGACGCCGGACATCCCGACGCCGCTGATCATCGTGTGCTTCGCTTTTCCAAGGTACTGTGTTGTGGGGGGTCCGTGTGACTCCGGGCTCGACGTAGCGCTCCTCGCGGTCGATGCCGAACCTTTGGATTAACTTTGCCTCAACGTCGTGTGACTCCCGTGTGGGTCATAATGTTGCCAAGAACTGTGATCTAAAGAAGAAGAGTTGCTTTTGTTACTAAAGACTTTGTGCTAGGAAGAAACTACGCTTGAACTATTATTTTTCCTTCCAAGAGTATTTATTAAGATTGTGGTATATTTTTGTCATTATTTGGCCTTGTGCTAAGCCTTATATAAACATTCATATTTTTATAATACTACTGTGTCGTGTCCATTTGTAGTGTATTCACTTTATTACTGTATATGGTCATAAATGCTTAACACACTGCCTCTGAGATAAGCATGTCTGCTTTGCCAAGCTACCGAGGGGGTGAGCAGGGGTTATCTAAGTGTGTGATCCCCTTGCCCTGACTTGAGGAGGTGAGTCCCTATTTGTCAGAAGTGTATACCTCTGCCAACTAGACACAGCCAAGTCTAACAGTCATGTTATATTGACAATACTTTCTTTATTTGGAAAGGAACAGAGGATTCCCTTATAGCATCCATCAATTGGCTGAATCTGGGCGATCAAAATCTGCACATCACATCGGCAAGCATTTGAAATAGTAGTGACTTTCTAGACATTAAGATCAAGAATACCAGTGGTCGACTCCAAGTAGAACTTTTTTCCAAGCCCACAGACAGAAGCACTATTCTTCATTACAACAGTAATCATCCAGCCAGCCAAAAAAATAGTATCCAGTTCAGCAAATATCTAAGAATAAGACGTAACTGTAGCAACATTAATGACTATAATAGACATACTGATGTACTAAGAAGGAAACTCATAGACAGGGGTTATCCAAAAAAGTGATAGAAACGTGCATACAAACATGCAAAATACTACAACAGTGATTCATTTCTTGAGACTAAAGATGGTAACAAAGATTCTCTAAATTTGCCTCTACTCTTTGTAACCAACTATAGCAATATATGTAATAACATCAAAAATATCATTAATCGAAACTGGCATCTAATTGAATCTCAATGTAAATATACTTTGAAGAAACCATTGTTTTCCTTTAGACGTAATAGGGCAATCAGAAACTGTTTAGTCCATATGCATAGGAAGGAGACCCAGATCAAACAATTGAGCATTATGAATGCCCCCCTACCCATGGGTACTTTTCCATACAGTTCATGCAATAATTGTACAAACATCATTAGGGGACAAAAGATTATTCATAATGATGTAACTCTTTTTTTTTTTTTAAATGGCAATTGTAGCTGAAAAAATCTTGTTTATCTGATTTTATGCCCATGTATTTTGGGTTACAACAGTGAACCCTCCAGAGAAATCAGAATCTGCATCAATGAACATAAGTCTGCAATCAGAATGTTCCTCTAGTTGAGCATTGGCTAGAGAAGGGTCACAAAATAGATCAGCCAAGATGGTGTGTCATAGAAACAACCGAAATAGACATACGTAGTGGTGATTTTAACACAAAACGCAAAATACGAGAACAATTTTATATGTCTACATTTAAAACATTTAGACAAGGATTAAACAGTAGAGAAGATTGGGAACGGATAATAAGGTAAGACCCTGTGCTTCGCAAATACATCTGATACTATAACCGCAGATACCACAATTTATGATGTTGTCTGGACCTTAGGTCCTTTGCCAAAGAGGTATATTATGTTACAAGACCTTAGTGGATATCCGTTGTCATTGTTACTTTTTCTTTTGACCTCTCTATTAGTTCGTATTTGGGCCTCTGAACGATGCTTAGTCTACAATACTCGTGATTCCTCACGCAGGTGCAATGATGACAAGCCAGAAATAGTGATGTCAAATCTTGAAACTCGTTCAAGACCGTTCTCGGTACATGTCCTGGGAACCAGCTGGACATCCTGAAGACTCAATGGACAATTGTAAAATGTATACTTTGTTGTTGAAAAAATTGAGAAAACAGGTGGTAAATAAAGCTTGGGAGAACAAATTAATGGGTGAGACCATAAAACAAATATCTAAAGAAGCTTATTAAAAACTTAGCATCGAGTGATGATCATCCCCTGAGCCTATCCAATCAGAAATAGGAGCTTAATAAAGTTGAAACATGTAGGGGAGGAACATGTCATTAGAAAAGAATAATTGAGGTAGTTAGTTAGAACAGTGCGCAGTCGCAGTAAGACAAATTCTGAGAGACCGGGATGCTGTCCCAATGTTTATCGAATATTCGAAGAAGCAGACTTAGAATTTTTAAAGCCAAATAATTAAAAGAAGATCACGGAAGAATCGAGGAGGTAAATAATTAGAAGATCGCAGAAGAATCGAGGAGGAAGTTAGTATCAGAGAGGGGTGAGAAGCAGGCGTCAAATCCAGAAGAGGTCATCTATCCTGTCCTGAATCCTGTTCTGAATCCCCTGTCACCTGTTCTTTCCTGGGGACCCATTAATCTCTTGTCCAGAAAGGTCTGATTTTCACACCATCCTAGGTAAATATATCTCTGTGTATTGTGTCAATGTGTTACTCTCTCTTTCCTTTTTCCTGAGGTACAGTTGTTGTGATGATCTCATTGAAATATAATATTAAAATTGAGTAAACTGATCTTACTTCCTTGGAGCTTTGGAATTTGTACTGTAAGTTTTGCTTTGGCTCATATGATTCAAACTAGATAAAACCTTTAAACTTTTCCAGAGTCTGTGGTTATTTAATAATTAAGAGGTAAATGCACCTATGTCATATCACCATCAACTAATATAAAGTAAATAGGTCCATTGACTAAAAGGAAAGGCTTTAATATCTGTGAGAGGATTAGTGAGATAAGATAGGTAACTCATCTCAATTAAAGCATTTATAAAAAACAAATGACCCACAGCGGTGTTAACCCACTTATATAAGTTAGAGTGTATATGGGCCCAGATGATTGTATGGTAATAGATTTTCGCAGGTTGGTAACCCACTGGATCAGGGGAGGAAGTGGGATATGTCAGTAGTCATGGACTGCATGGATGCCCTGGACAGGGTATTGGCACAGCTCAAACCAGTTTTTACCTCATTAGTTAAAGAAAGTCACAAACACAGATATGTATTGGAATCAGAAAGATATTAATGCTTGGTTATGCCTTATGATGTTAAAAAAAACAGAAGCCTATGTCTGTATGCTCTTTCGGACTAAAGGGAGGAGGCGGGGAGCAAAAAGGGGCATGTTGGGCATTTAATGAGAAAGCGTGTATGTTGGACTTGGCCCACTCTCCCGAAATTTTTCGATTTTCACCCTCCTATTTGAGGATGTCTCCCCCATGGTAGAGAAGTGTATAGGTCATGTGTGGTGTGAGATGTTCTAGTAAAAGTAATGGTGTGCACACTTGTTAGCCCTTCATTGTAAGAATGCACCCTGGTGAGATGTCGCTTTTAAAATGGATGCCATGGCTGTGTGTGGTGCCACCTGACTGTGATGGGTTAACAGTCTAGATGTTCGGTTCCCAGCCATCCCAGCTTTTGGAGGGAAAGCCTGGCACCCAGGGTGCTCTACTTCTCCCTCTAAGCCTGTTAGAACAAGTTCCCCAGATGCTTCTAGAAGCTTCTGGCACTGTCTGGTAGAGGGGGTGAGGGGCGTATAAATAAGTGGGCTGTGCCACCATGTGCTCTGTCAGAGCATGGACATGAAAGTGGGGGAATCTGCTGTTAGGAGGTACCGCCACTTGGGCCTGTGTGCTGGACCCTGCACCCAACTGAAACCCCTCTGCTGTCCACAGGGCTAGGGAAAGCCCCACTGCAGGAGTAAAGGCTGCTGTACGGGAGGAGTGCCACGCTACAGAGGAAGATGGTTTCTAAAGTCTACCGCCCTGTCATGATGAGTGCCCACTGACTGCTGACCTTGCCCAGTAGTGCCTGCTGCTCTCCTACCTGGCCCCTGAAGAAGGAAGCAGCCCCATCTTAGGTCCATGAGGCTGCTGGTGGGACCTTGTGCCATGCGAGTGCTACATCTAAAAGCCCCTGGAGAAGAAGAGCGCTTTATCTGACTGCCAATGCCCAGAAGGAGGTGGGGAGCGCTACAACTGTCCCCATCTGGCCTGCTGACTAGTGCCTGGTGAGTGCAGCGCTATATTTCAAGCACCCGAGGTGAGGAGCTGATTCCGGCGAGTGCCTTAACTGCGCCAGGAAGAACTGTTTCATTTAGAAGCGCCGCGGGAGCCAACCCCACGTGATCGCGCCCTTGTGCTGACTTATGACCTCAGCGGGTGCCTACCCTGCGTGTGTGCCGCGCCGTGGTGCTTACTGAAGTCAACGGGAGCCCACCCCGCTCTTCGCAGCTGCCCAAGATCACCGCCCCCTGGGGGTAACCCGAAGAAGAAGAAAGGAAAAGGGGGGCCACCCCCTGTATTGCCGCCCTTTTGGTGCCTGTTTGAAATTGATGGGAGCCTACCCCGCGTGGTGTTTCCACATCGGAGGGAGCCTACCCCTCATTGCCGTGTAGAGGATCACCCCTGACGGCCCGGGAGTTCCAGAGCGCCACCCAGGCTTCCATGCTGACGTCAGGGGAGCCATGCTGGTATTTGCACTGGCTGGAGTGCCCCCCTGGCTGCCGTGCCGCCATTGGCCTTTGCTGCCGCCCCCCCTGCAGGCCGCGCTGTGGTAGGCGGTTGCGGGCGCGGATGTCAAGGGCCGAGCCTGATTGGGGGCGGAAGTGGGAAGTAAGAGGAGTTTTTAGCCGGAGGGCTCCACACCTAAGTCCCGGGGCCCCAGTAGGGGGCCCGTGTGAAGCCGGAGGAAGCGCCGCATGGGTGGAGCTCCCATGAGAGAGGGGAGTTCTGCATGCTGAGCCTACCACCGGAGATGGCAGGCGACACCTGGAGAGAGTCCCTCGACGAGCCGGGAAGGCTGCCGAGTGAGGGAAGGGCTGAATCAGTGAGAGGAGCCCGGTGACTGGGGCTCTGCCGTCCTGTAGTTGGGGCATGCGTGGGGCACATTGCCGGTGCCCGCCCCAGGGGACCATATTGATTCTTACAGCTGCAGCTGCCCACCCTGTTTAGCAGGCCGCCGAAATCTGTGTGACATTTCCTTGCACCGCGTGCCTACCAGGGGCCCTAACTTTACTGGTACTTTGTGTGGGGCTCCTCATTACACAGCAGCGCCGCAGTTGGGGGGACCGCTGCCGCGTTATAACTTTGGGGTGCTTAAGAGGCACGGGTAGGGCCATGGCTGATTTGATGCCTGGTGTCTCAGTTGTGTTGTCAGGCCCCCTTTGAGTGGTGCAAATGCGAGGCCTCCATGCTCATTTGATTTCTGTTTAGGATTAAGGCCCCTGTGGATGGTGTTACATTGAGACCCTAATGACACTGAACTTGTGTTAATGAGGCTTATTCCCATTTTTATACAGGGCGTTATTAAGGCCAATGAGGGATACGCTCATGTGGCTATACCTTCAGGTCTGGGTGTTTATGCCAATGCTTCCTACGCTCATGTGAATGTCTCATGTCAGGTTATGATGTTCTAGGTGCTCCAGGTTCGCCCTGCTTATTTTGTGGTTATGCCCAATGAGCCTTCTGCTAATGTCATGCCTCATGATCCATGCCTAGTACAGGATATGCTGTTTGCCCCTACTGCTTACGTTGCAGGTGAATGTGATTTATGCAAAGGTTGCTATGCAGCGGGCATGTGGTTCATAATGTGTTCCTTTCAGGCTTGTGTATATTGTGTTCATGGGCTGACCTGACATCTTATGCAAGGCTCCTGGTTAATGCCTTATACCCCGAGAAGTTATATGCCTAGGAGAGGCCAAATACCATACAAGGATATCTGCATTCTACGCCTAACGTTCTTTTTGCAGGGGATGTTGATGAAATGCATAATGTGCTTTTACGCACAATGCTCCTACCCTGAGGATGATGTGTTTATGCCAATGCTTCCTACGCTCATGTGAATGTCTCATGTCAGGTTATGATGTTCTAGGTGCTCCAGGTTCGCCCTGCTTATTTTGTGGTTATGCCCAATGAGCCTTCTGCTAATGTCATGCCTCATGATCCATGCCTAGTACAGGATATGCTGTTTGCCCCTACTGCTTACGTTGCAGGTGAATGTGATTTATGCAAAGGTTGCTATGCAGCGGGCATGTGGTTCATAATGTGTTCCTTTCAGGCTTGTGTATATTGTGTTCATGGGCTGACCTGGCATCTTATGCAAGGCTCCTGGTTAATGCCTTATACCCCGAGAAGTTATATGCCTAGGAGAGGCCAAATGCCATACAAGGATATCTGCATTCTACGCCTAACGTTCTTTTTGCAGGGGATGTTGATGAAATGCATAATGTGCTTTTACGCACAATGCTCCTACCCTGAGGATGATGTCCCCTGCTAGTGTATGCCCCACCTGACCCTGGCTGATTCCATGCCTAAGATCCTTTTATGCTTATTGCAGATGTTCCTGCCTAATGTGTTATGCCAACTGATAATGCTTTATGTCGTCATTGTAGGATTGAGACTGTCGAACTTACCTTATTCTTCTTTTACCCTGCGTCCTGTCATAATGGTTCTGGCAGCGGCCCGATTGGCCCTGCCCTGTAAATAATCCCCCCTTGTAAATACTGCCTTGGCGCCAGTTGGCGCAATGTAAAGTACTGTGATTATTATCCTGTGTTGACACAATACAAAAGTTTTTCTTTTCACCTAATCTGGTGTGGTCTCTCTTTTTGTGGTGTGCCTTGTGTTTCGCCTGTGTGTACTGCGTGGATGCTTTGCACATGTCCTCTGGAGTTTGGCCCGCCCGCTTTGCACCATGCTACCCCATTTCTAACAGTGTACTAGACCACAGGGGTCCTGCAAGTTCAAGCACAATTGCTTCTTCTGCAGAAAGGCGGAACATCTTGAATGTAAATTTTTTTTTAAAGCCAAGAAAAAAAGTGAACAGAAGTAATACTGCCTCTCTTAGAGATTTTGATAACCCATCACCCATGTCCTTACTGGCTTTGAACCCTTGGCCAAATAAGTAGACAGCTATGAAACTGCCCTAGAAGGATATCCCTTTAGGATTGAAGGAGCAACATCAGCAGTTGTGGCCTGGTTGAGCACTGACAACTACATCTGTGTCATGTTCAGCTACACATAGCACTTAAAAGTGGTCAACCATGAGTCCTGGGAGAACTTCACAGGAGAATTATTTTTTAGTTATTGTTCAGGCTACAATTCATTTGATGAAAGATTTTGTAAACAATTGTGAATTACTTATTCAGGTCATGTTGCTTTTACATTGTTTCGTTTAAGATGTGTAATGATTACAGGACCAGAATAGAATATTCTCAAAATGCAAAAATGACAACTGACTAGACTTTGGTCATGTTGGAGGGAAACCCTTCAGGGGTGGGTGAGGGTATGTTGTTTGAGGGTGACGGTAATCCACAAGGTCTTAATGTGTTACCCTACCTGAGCAGCAATGTCAAAGGCCGCAAATGATGAGCCTTGGAGACCGGCACGGACCGGATCACACCAGTTCATGGTGCCAGCAGACTGTGGCCGCTACAATTTAGAATTTGGGATAATGGGCTTGCTAATATGCGTTATAGAATTCCAATAGAAGTGCAGGTTAGATGTTGTGCACATCTAACCTGGGCTTCCATTGAAATTCTATAACGCATATCAGCAAGCCCATTATCGCCATTTTAGCAATAGTTTCCTGCCGCTAAAATGGCGATAATTTTAATGAGGTTCTTGCTAATATGCCCCCTTGTCTTACAAGATAATGTTATGTCCTCCACTTTTGACAACCACTCTATTCAAACAAAAATGCTCATCCTTTTCTTTTGTAAATTCAACATGGTACCAAGGATGACATCTGAGAGCTTTGTTCTTTACCAGTTTAGTAATGGTACTTGACATTTGGTGATATTGACTTCATATACCCATACATTTGCTACCTATTGGGTACATGATTACGTCATCCTTGAAGACCAGTGAGAATTCAGATGCTAACCAGAGTACGATCGTCTAGTGAATGGTCAATTGGTCAGAACTGAAAGATTCACTTTTCGTACTGTCCTCTCTTGTGTACATTTTCCACAGATCCTGGAAAGAGCCATGATGGCACAGTTCCACTTTTTGTTTTTTAGTTTAAAATGCTTTATTGATGGGATAAGAACAATGTAAAACATCATTACAAAATAGTAGCAGGAAATAGGTAGAATAACAACCAGGAGTATAGAACTAAAGCAAAGAAGTACAATATCCTATAAAATAAAGAAAAAAAAACTGTACTTAGTAACAGTAGCATTTTGGAGAAAATTTTAACAGCGGAAAAAGAAAAGAAGAGAGGAGAGGAGAAAGAAGAGAAAGAGAGAGAAGAACAAAAGAAGAAGAGCAGGAGAGAGGAAAAATATCAATGATAAAATTACAGCGAAAAATATATGTAACAATTAAGAGATAAAATCAACAAAAATCAAGTTCACTTCCTAGACAAAAAAAGTAGTTAGGGGTAACCATAATAAGTCTCTCTTGATTAACAAGGAGGTTGAATTAGCATAAGCTCTGTCCATTCTATGGTGATGACATAATAAATTCCACCAAGCTTGATAGGAAATTTTAGAGGTATCCTTCCAATTGACTGTAATGCACTGAAAAGAAATAGCTAAAAAAAGGTTAATAAAAGGGGCTACCTCTTTATGGTTGGCAAAAACTGAAGAGAGACTACCCAAGAACGCATGGTGAAAATGAAAGGGGACATCTAATTGTAGAACTTCATTGAGTTTGCTCCTAATAGTGGTCCAAAAAGTGTTGGTCATAGGACAATGGAAAAACATGCGTAATAAATCAGCTTTAACGTGAGGGCAAGACCAACATTTAGGGGAGTCTGTCAAGTGAAAACGATGGAGGTCACAAGAGGTCAAAAAAAGTCTATTATAAAAATAGTATAAGGTTTGTGTTGTACTAGCAGAACGGGAGGTGGTGTGAATCCTAGACCAAAGCAATTCCCAAGTATGTATAGGAAGATCAAGGTTTAAATCTTTTTCCCATTGTAATTCTAAGGGAGATTTGACCCTTGTGACCTGGGGGTGAGAAAGCAGTTTGTATATAGTAGCTGCCTTAAATTGAATGGAAAAATCAATAGTGATAGGGGGGTGAGAAGACTGATTCGGGGAGGTAGTGGAAGTGGAATGCGTAGGAGTATAATAACAAGTGAGTAAATCGATGAGTGCAGCATATTGAGAAGCATAGTGTGAGGAAATGTGATAAAGGGATTGAAGAGCAGAGAAGGGCATGAAAGCACCATCTATCATCAGGTGTTGGGGGGTTAGGATACCCTTATCAATCCACTCCTTCCAAAACAAGGCGCGGTTATTAATCTTAAAATGTTTTTTATACCAGAGGGGAATGGTAGTGGAGCGAGAAAGAAAAGAGGGATGAGCACGGAAAGAAGAAAGAGCTAATGCTTTAGAGTGAGCAAACGTGGGGAAAGAGAAACGTTTTGGAGGTAAAGTAATCAAAATAGCAGAGAGAAGGGAAAAGGGAGAAAACTGGGCCTGTTCTAAAGAACTCCATGCAGTGCAAGAGGGGGAGATAGAGTCAGAAAGTAAAGTCCAGATCTGTTTCAAGGTGTAGGCAGAGTGATATCTTTTAAGATTAGGAAAATTAACGCCCCCGGAATCTTTAGGGAGTTGAAGTCTAGCGATTGACAATCTAGATTTGCGATTATTCCACAAAAACTTAATAAGTATGGTGTTGATGGTACGAAAGAAAGTGTTAGGAAGAGATATGGGAAGCATAGAGAGGTAAAAATTAATAATAGGAAGAAGCATCATTTTGATTGTAGCCAATCTGCCCCACCAGGAAAGGAAAAGGGGAGACCAACTATCAATGAGGGCGGATATTTTCTTACAAATTTCAGCGAGATTAATCTTAACAAGATCCTTGAGATTATTACAGTAAAGAACACCAAGACATTTGATATAGGAGGAGGACCATTCGAAGCCGGAAACTGAAAACATTGAGGGGAGACAAACTTTATTGAGGGGCAAAATTTCAGATTTATCAACATTTAATTTATATCAGGAGACTGCAGAATAACAACTTAATAAAGAGAAGAACTCTGGTAAAGAGACGGATGGGTTGGAGATAAAGAGGAGGATATCATCAGCGTAAGCCGTAAATTTAATAACAACATTTTGAAATTGAAAGCCGGTATAATGTTTGGAACGTCTAATCGTTTCAAGGAAAGGTTCAAGGGTGAGAATGAAAAGAAGGGGAGAAAGGGGGCATCCCTGTCTAGTACCGCGAAGGAGAGGGAAGTAACCAGACTGACATCCATTAACCCAAACTGAAGTGGATGGAGCAGAATATAGGAGTTTGATAAAACTAATTATAGTGGGGCTAAAACCATGCCATCTTAAAGAGCCAAAAATGAAATCCCAGCTAACCCTATCAAAAGCTTTTTCAGTGTCTAGGGTAACAGCTGCAAGAGGAGAGTCAGATTTAGAGGCTAGGTGTATGATATTGAGCAGGGTGCGTGAGTTGTCAGTAATTGAGCGACCTTTAAAAAAAACAGATTGGTATATGTTAACTAAATCGGGTATGACCTTATTAATACGGAGAGCCAGAAGTTTAGCAAAAATTTTACAGTCGGTATTAATAAGGGAGATTGGTCTGTAGTTCTTGCACAAGGTGGGATCTTTGTCCTTTTTTGGGATGAGACAAAGCATAGCCTGCGTGAAGGAGCCCTGTGACACGCCATCGGATAAAAAGGAATCTACAAGAGTTTTAAAGTGTAAGAAGAAACAGACAGTGATACCATCTAGTCCTGGAGTTTTATCTTTAGGCAAAAGGGACAGAGATTCAACAAGCTCCGCAGCAGAGATGGGTGAGTCCAAAGATGTAAGGTCAGGAGCATTGTCAGGGGACTTTGGAATTTTTAGAAAAAAGGCGTCAAGAAGGTCGGGCGAGGGAGAGGTCTCTGGGGTATATAAAGAGGAGTAGTATTGAGAAAAGCAATCGAGTATGGAAGAATCTGAGAAATGTAAGGTACCAGAGGTATCTTTAATTGCAGTAATATTGGACTTTTGATTTTAAATCTTCAGGTAATTCGCTAAAGATCGACCGGCTTGGTTACGACCACCATACATCTTAGCATTAAACTTGAGAAGAGTGGCACTTGCTGAATCCCAGGAGAGCTTATTATATTGCATTTTGGTGCGAATAAGAAGAGGTAAAGTGTCAGGAGAAGTAGTGGTAAAGTACTTATGCTCAAGGGCTTTAATTTGTTTAAGAAGAGATAAAGAATGAGGAAGAGCTTTCTTTTCTTTCTAGAAACGTAATCTATAATAAAGCCTCTCGCAGAGGCCTTAAAGGCGTCCCAAAGAACATGAAAATGGGAAACGGAGGATAGATTAAGTTGAAAGAATTCCTGAGCAAAAGCAAGGAATTGTTCAGAGAATTGAGAGTCTAAAAGGAGAGAGTTATTCAAGTGCCATCTCTTGGAAGCAGAGGAAGGAGAAGGATAGTCTATATCTAAAATAACAGGGGCATGTTCAGAAATGAGGATAGATCCAATGTCAATTTTATCCACAAATTGAAAAGCGGGCTGCGTGAGGAAGAAGTAATCAATCCATGAGTGCGATTTGTGAACAGGGGAAAAAAAGGAAAATTCCAGAGTATCAGGATGGGAAGTACGCCATGCGTCTATGAGTCCTCTATTAGCTAAAGTTTTGGAAAAGCCTTTCTGCATTCTATTTGGGACATATCTGGACTGAGATTTACGGTCAAGGAAAGGGTCCATTAATTGGTTACAGTCTCCACCAAGGATTAAATGTTCAGCAGAGGGAGAGGCGGGTGGAAAAATCACCCCAGAAGGCAAGATGTACACCATTGGGACCATAAACATTACATAAAGAGAAAGGGTGATTATTAACCATAACATCTAAATATAACCATCTACCATTGTTATCAGAGAATTAATTTTGCAAAACAACATTTAAAGATGTATGAAATAAAATAAGCACACCATTCTTAATATGAACAGCAGATGAACTGAAGATCTCGCCAACCCAATACCTGCGCAACATGGATATGTCTTGGGTTGTGAGATGAGATTCCAGCAACATAGCAATTTGACATTTCAATCTAGCAAGGTGCAAAAGCACGCAATATCTTTTAATAGGATTACGCAATCCCTTAACATTTCAAGTAATAATGCGTAAACCTTTCATAAGAAAAGAGTAGAAAAAGAAAGAGGAATAGAAAAAAGGAAAAATTTTATAAGGAAAAGGAAAAGTGAATGGAATAAAATAGGTTAGGTAAGATTTGAAAGAGGAAGATGAATGATGAGAATAAATAGAAATAAAGGCAGAAATACAAAGAAAGGAAGAAAGCCATAAAGAGGGTGTAAAAGACGATAAAAAGAGAAAAATAACCCAAAATTATGAGATGAACCAAGATGTGAGAAACAGAAGGAACCAAGAAAAAGGGAAAAGCATGAAGAGAGAGAGAAAAGAAAAAAAGACAAGAAACAAAGGAAAGAGAAAGAAAAAGGCAGTGGAGGATAGGACTCCACCAAAAAGAATATCGAGAAGAAGATGACCAGGAGTCCATAGACTCGAGTCAAGGAGCAATGTAAAGGGAGAAAAATTAAAGGGGGAGAGGGGGCGATGAAAGGCAAGACAGCCACACAGGAGTGAGACACCGAGAAAGGAAAGTGGTAAACTGGGACAGAAATAAGAAGAAGTACATGGTAGAAATTAGGCAAAAAAGGATGGATAAGAAAATACCACAATATATAATATAAGAAACAAAAAGGAGAATACATACGGAGAAGGGCACAACGGGCTTACCATGTAACAGGAGGGAACAGGATCATGAGGTAATACAGCACACGTAGGACTCATAGGAGGGCAACAATGAAGGGGAAACCAGCAACAGGATTAGGAAAAAGTACCTGAAAAACACAAAGGCAATGATGAGGAGAAACAAAACAGAAAACAGGGAAACAGCAAACGGTGTAAAAAAAACAATAACAAGAGGTATGAGGAACAACAGCAATTAGGACAAACTACAAAAATATCAAAAAATCTTCATGGCTTGCTGAGTTCCATCTGCTCCCCTTTGTGTGAATGAATAAACTTGCGAAGGTCTGCTGGATCTTCAAAGCAAAAAGTTATTTCTCTGAATGTGAGCTTGAAGAAACATGGATAAATCAGTCCATAGCGAGCATTCATTGAGCGAAGTGCAGGTCTCAGATCAAGGAATTCCTTCCGATGACTGGCAGTAGATTTAGAGACATCTTGGCTGAGGAAGAGTCTGTGACTGGACCAGACGAGTTGTTTATGCTGTTTTGCTGCAGTGAAAATAGCCATGAGGTCAGAGTAGAGGAGGAAATAAGCAATGATACTGCGTGGTTTCGTAGGAGTAGAGGCATTTCGAGGCCCAAGCCTATGCGCCCTATGGATGTTAAAGTCCATAGTTTTAGGAAGACCTACAAGTGGAAGGATTTGTGATTTCAAGAATGTTATTAGGTCATTACCCTCGGAATTCTCTGGTATACCATAAAAGCGTAGATTGTTGTGCCTATTTCGATTTTCCAAATCCTCCGAAGTCTTTTTCAATTGGCAGACCTCTTTTTTCAGGGTTTCGACTATAGTCATCACATCTTGGACATCGCTGACCCTCTGCTCCACATCAGATAATCTGGAATCAAGGCCAGTCCATTTGTCCTCAATGCGTTGTATAGCAGCTGCAGTGTCAGACATAAAGGGCTTGAGAAGGCGCAATTCTTCCATAATGTCTTCCAGTGTGAGTGGAAGAGGTGACTTGGAGGGAGACGGCGGGTCGTGTTTAAAGCGTTTACTAGTGCTGGTCTTAGTGTCTTTGCAACCACCAGTTGAGGGACCCTGGGACTTCTGTGCAGATTCCATTGTGACAGCAGAAGTAGAACAACAAGCAGAACAGTGCTGTAGTTTGGTCTGATAAAAGGGCAACAGTGAATATCCAGAGGAGAATGTGGAAAGTCCAAGAGATTATTAGGAATAAGCATACAGGTAAAAACAGAAGAAGTGACTCAGCAATGTTAAAATGCGTATTTTCCTCAAAGACAGCAGTAAAAGTCAAAAAATGTATGCTAGGGTCATAAAGAAATGGAAAAAAAACATGTTGCCCACAAAAAGTACCAATATTAGGCTTAAAAGATACAAAATGAGGGGATGGAGGAAAAAAAACGGCACTGCAACATCACTCTGAGGAGAGGAAAATTTCGTAGATAGAAATACCTAAAATGGCGGCCGCCGAAGCTCCGCGAAAAACGGGAGCCGAAAAAGGTGCCAAAAGACCTCCAAGAGGCCCGTTAGAGGCCCGTCAGGTAAGGGGAGCGGTCCCAATGTATTCTGACATCAGGAATCACCGTCCGAGATATGTGGGGGTCACTGAAGAGGTCCCTGACATCGGAGCATTTCTCGGTGCGGCGGAGACTCCTTAGATGGCGGCCATCTTGCTTCGCCGCTCGCTGCAACCATTGTACCTATTCTTAATCCTCGCAGTATACTTTATACGAACGGCTGTTCAAAGTGGAGCACTCTAACATGCTGAGTTGTTTTTAAAAATGATATTTTACAGGCGCATTGGTATTTTATGTGTTTATAAGGTAATGGCGCTGTTTTTTTTGGGTTCTCTTCTGCAAATTAAATTAAGCCATTTATCTTGGTGGGTAATTAAATATAAAATAAAGGTTATCATAAAGCAGTATGATTCAGGATGCTTGCAATCAGGAGCCACGTTAAATACCCAGGACCAGATCAACGTGTCGAACAAAAATGAACGTGTCCTTGTGTAAGCAACTGGTGCTCGTGTTAAGCGTTCTGATACACGATACCTTCGGGTCAAGTTTGCGCTATATAAACTGTTTGTGTGGGCTTTGTGTAAAGCAAAGTAGCACAAAAATCAGCGTTCATCGAGTGTCGAGCACTAACCTTTCTTGACACCAAAAAGTGCCCCTTGCAACATTCCAAAGCCTCTTTTGTGCCATAAAGGGCAATGTGTTACGAATGCATGCAAAAACAGAGGTATCTGGATGTGATGCAAGGTTTACACACAAAACCATATCAGCCATTATGGCATGCCCTGACTTTGCACCCACGTACACCTACGTGAAACTAGGTCCAAGCAGTATTTCATGCACCGAACCTACATGTGATGAGTGTTTATGAGAAAGAACATATCTTATGCAGCCTGCTTCCTGCACTTGTGTTTGTGCAGGAATTTGTGCCGGGGGTATACCTGAAGTACAAATCTACGCTAAGCACCGTGGGGTAAGCTTGTGCCATAGTGCAAACTTCTGCATGGCACAAAACTTCATTTTTCGCACCAGTGCTGCCGATGGCATCATCAGCCAGCAACTCTTTATGAACCTGACACTACTCGGTTTTCTGTCTTTCATGTAATGTCTTGCATGAAGAATAGTAAACGTAAGCTTCAGAGCATAGCTAAGGGAAGCCTCTTGCTTTTCTGTTGAAGTACGTTTTGTGTTTATGAGGTAATCCCTGCAAGGTGTCAACCAAATATTAAATTCATGAAAACATTGGTAAAGAGATGGCTGCTGCTCCACAGCAGGGTTTGCGAACAATCATCTCAACGTTCACATTGTGGGATTCTGCAGAACCCAAGTGCAATCATGGCTCACAATCGTGTGGCAAATTGGTTTTCTAAGCCAACCTTTTTAGGTTTCGCCTGCACAGCACTTGCACTGTGCTTATGATACTGTATTTAATATACATTTTATGCAGGGCTTACTTCCCACCCTTCTTTTTCATTCATGTGCGTGCCACTTACTTATTCTCTATTTCTATTGGTTGTAGCACACCACTTCCTGTTGTTCTGAGTGTCTTCTTATCAGCAGTGTTCTGAGGAAGAAGTACTCCTTCCCACCCATTTGAACTTCTTTGTTATTTTAACTGTGAGCGAGTCTGACACATATTTAGACCTGCTTCTTGGTGAACGTGCTGCTTACTGAATTACAATGTAACATTTTTTTATTTAACGCAAGTTCTTCGCATGTTTTTAGGCATGGGATGATTAAGCAATTTGCTTACTGCATGTTGAGCCCATGGCGAGACTTGAACCTGGTCCCCCAGCTCTAAAGTTGGCAGCGCAGGTTGCAACGCCACATCCCCACCCGCTTGCTCAGCATTGCTTTGTTCAGCTCTCTGAATGGAGGCCGCTTTAGGCAAATCATGCAGAGGCATAGGAAGCATGTTATATGCACTAAATACACTCCATACAACCGCATCATAGGATGACCATTAATTTCAGTGAATTTGCAAATCACCAAACCTGCTGTCTAACAAGTAAACATTATTTTACTTTCAATTACTCTAAGGCATTTATAACATCTGTCCCCAAAGACAAGACTTCCAAAATGGTTTCTACAATGGCTACGGCTAGACACTTTTAGAACTTGAAAAGAACCTGGAGTTTTGGTGTCAAGTGAATTTTGGAAATGATTTTACAGCTTTGTTCCCTTTTGAAATGCACTTTGTGTGAGCAGCATCGATCAATAATGGCTTTTTCTTCTTGCTTTCCCAATCGCCTTTGCTTCCTCATTGTTGGTGCTTGCACTCCTCTCACACTGAACCCTTCATGGTCTCCGCTCACCCCCCTTCCAAGACGGAACTCAGGGGCATATTATCAAGCCTGGGTGATAAAATTATCGCCGCTTTATCGGCAGGAAACTGCAGATAAAGTGGCGATAATGGACTTGAAAATATGCTCTATGGAATTCCAATCGAAGCTCATGTTAAATGTTTTTTTTATTTTTTTTATTGAGAGTTCATAGGAAACAGATAGACATTACAGACACATTTGTAGTAGAATTAATACAGTACGAGATATATAATACAAAGAAGAAAAAAAGTCTTCAAAATTCATCATTTCAGAGCTTGATTATAAAGTGCAATGTACATAGTTAAAAATAAACTAGCAGACTGATATTGATAATAGGAAGATGTGGTTAGGGTTAGATGACAACAAAGAAGCTAGGAATCAAACACACTCCAACATTTCTCATATTTTTTAAGAGCCCCTGATCTCAATGCATATTTTCTTTCCCTACCCTGGGTTCGTAATAATTTTGCCTTCCATGCCTGAAGGGTTGGTACATGATCTGTTTTCCAGGACTGCAATATAAGGGATTTAGCTATTAAAGAAGCAATGAAAAGGGACTCATCGTATGGAGTGTGACTCGAGGAGCAGCCTAGGATGGGAATTAGGTCATTTGGTATATTATAGTGGTTTTGAGCTCGAAGGAGAGGTATTTTTCCTATTTTCTTCGAAAATGGCTGAATCTTAGAACACTCCCAGACGATATGTTTCCAGTTGCCTTTTTCTTCACATCGGAAGCATTTGTCGGCGACTTGGGTGAACATATTATGTAAAAAAGAGGGGGTTCTGTCTATTAACCATGTATTATAAAATAGCATGCGTTTGAAATTAGCTCCGCAGAATATGGTTTTATTAAATTTATTTATCTTATCCCATACCTGCTGGCTAATTACAATATCTTCCCTCTTTTCCCACCTCTCAATAATCTTGCTGGAGAATTCCTGCCCTTTATTTTCTTTTAGTGTTTTAATCCAAATACTCATCTTCTTTTGTATTTGTTTGTTCGAAGCTGTAGTGATGATTTCTTTATCAAATAAATTTCCAATATCAAGCTCTATGAGTTTTGGATTTAGCATGAGGAAGGACCAGTTCAAGATTGTGTGAGAGTGATGTATCTGACTGGAAATAACATCCCAAGATTTCCACCTATTACCCATCAGGAAGTCTTCAATTTTCTCGAAGCCATTCTCTTTCCAAAGATTTAATATATTATTGTCCATGAAGCCAGCTTCTCCTAGACTGAGAATAATTAAATTTGTTGTATTACTTAATTTAGGAATAGCATAGAATTTAAAAAACTGAGTTTACAGCTTAAAAATCCACTGTAGGGATTTTTATCATACTTTCTTTGGAACTTTCGTGATTCTAACCGGATCAGTGATTTTTTAATCTAACAACATCTTCTCCATAAAAAAATTGGCTGCCTCGTGTGTTTCTAAAAAGAAAAACCTATAACTGTGATGTGCAAAAGAGGCGAAGTAATATTCTTTAATATTTGGAAGGGATAGCCCTCATATAAAGTGCTGAGTGCAAGCCTGGGGGATTTTTTTGTCCATAAATAAGAGGAAATCAATGCATCTACTTTTTTAAAAAAGGAGGCCTGAATAGCGCAGGGTACAGCGCTAAAGAGGAAGTTAAAAAGAGGTAAAACCGACATTCGTACTAGCACTGCCCGACCCATTAAAGACAAGGGTAATAAATTCCAACGTTCTAAAAGTGACCCCACCTTTTTTAATAACGGTAGAAAAGTAAGCAAGTATAGATCGTCCAGATTATCCAATATAAATATTCCCAGGTATCTCTTTGAGTCTGTATTAAATATCTGCCTGAATTCTGGTACTAAAGTGTCTACAGTGCAGTTGGCTAAAATAATTTCCGTTTTGTTGACATTAATCTTGTAGCCCTCTGATTTTTGAAAGTCAGAGAAAAATTTTTAAATCTTCAATTGACTAGAGGGTTTAGATTCTAAAAAAAGGGCAATATCGTCCGCATATAATTTTATGTTTGTCAATCCTAATACTGGGGCAGTCTCGGTCTTTATGTCCCTAATAGCAATCGCCAGTGGTTCAATAAATAACACAAATAAAATTGGCGACAGGGGGCATCCTTGTCGCGTGCCTCTAGTGACCTGACAGGTCCCAATATTAGTGTTATTGATGATGATCTGTGCCCTAGAATTGAGTTGTTGTAGAAGAGAGATAAAAAAACAATCGGGAAATTAAAACTGTGCAAAATTGCGAAAAGGCAGTCCCAGGACACTAGATCAAAGGCTTTCTCCGCATCTAAAAGCCAGATTTGAGCCTTAACCTTTTAGTCTTAAAATAATCTAGTGCCTCCAATAAAAATGTTGTATTGGAATTGAGATGCCTGCCTGCAATAAAACTGCACTGATCATGAGCAACCAGAGATCCTACTATTTTATTTAATCGGTTTGCTAAAAGTTTTGTAAAAATTTTATAGTCTGTGTTTAGAACACTTATTGGTCTGTACGAATTTATATTTTCCTTGTCCTTTCCTTTTTTTAAAATACTAACCACCACCGCTGAATGAAAAGAATCCGGTGGGGGACCTCCTTGGAGTAAATAGTTGACTAATAACAGAAGTTTTTTACGCAGGGTGCCTCAAAATTTAAAAAAAAATTCAATAGGAAGACCATCATCACCATTGGCCCTACCATTGGGGAAGGACCCGATCACTTCATCTAGTTCTGATAATGTGAAATCCTGTATGAGGTATACTTGTCCTCAGCATCTAAATTTGGTATTGAGAGTGGTTCTGGAAATTCCCCAATGGAGTCGGATGTAGCACCTTCAATTGCTTGATAGACTCCCTCGTATTGTTTCAAAAACAGCTCGCCAATGGAGGCGGTGGTCTTAGCTTGTACTTTAGTAATGGGGTCCGTTAGTTGGTCTATCCTATTTCGGGCCTGCTTTTCTTTGGCTTGCCAGGCCAGGAGCTTCCCTGTGTATTCGCTCTCCTCATATATCTTTTGGGCGTAAAGATTACTAATTGTCTCGCCTAAGTCATAGTAAAAATCTTTCATCCTACGCTTTGCCTCTGAGAGCTTTTGCCCAGAGAGCGTAGATCTAACCCTGTAGTGCTCTTGGGTTACCTGCGAAAGTTCAATTTGTAGATTGGTTTTCTCTTCCCTTCTTGCCTTCTGCTTTGGTATTTCTTTAGACGTAATTAACCCCCGCAAGGTGGCCTTAAATGCATCCCAGGTTGTATTTAATGGGGCTGTACCTCTATTCTTTGCAAAAAACTGCTCAATCTTTTCTTCAATATCTATGCACCATTGCGGGTCAAGGAGGTTGAGTTTATTAAAAAACCATCTTCTTGGAGAAATTGTATTGTGTACCCCCAGTTTAACCTCCATGCAAAGTGGCGCATGATCCGAAAAAGCATTTGGTAGATGGGCATAATTATATATCTCTAAATCATGAGATGTTAGAAAAAAATCTAGCCTAGATGCAGAGTTATATTTTGCCGAATGGCATGAATATTCTCGTTTAATAGGATTTGCGAATCGCCAATGATCAATAACATCAAGGTCTATCTTACAGCTTTGGATGGCCATAACAACTTGGGGTTTGTTCTGTCGACGGTCTTTTTTGGAGGAGTCCAATAAAGGATTTTGCAGAAGATTAAAGTCTCCCCCCCCATATTATTGGCCCAGGGGGACCTGTTATTGCATGCTTTAACTGTACGATTGGCAAAGGGTTGTCTAGAATTGGTGCATAGATTGTGGCAAGAATAACATTAACATTGTTTAATTTACCATGTGCAACTTCCCATCTACCTCTGGGGTATATAAATGTCCCTCCCAGCATAAATCCTACATGTCTTCCTATTAGTATGCATACTCCTCTCTGAGCCGACCCAGCAGTTGAAGATATCTTGTGGCCTGCCCAACTTTTGAAGATTTTATCTGACTCAGCTTGAGCTCTATGGTGGGTCTCTTGCAAATAGATTACATCTGGAATGAGATTTTTTAGCCAGCATTCAGTGGCATTCTTTTTGCGGACATTATTCAAACCATTTGCAGTGAAAGAGATAAACTTCACCATGCTATTTGTTCTTCAAAATATAAAAAACATCTATAAAAACAGCAAATGATAAATAGATATATCCAGGGGTGCTTTAAACCTCGGCTTGTGCAAGTGGGCAATAAACAACATATATGTATATAGGAGCAAATAATCATATGGGAACTACCTCTCTTTGTGCAATTATGCAATAAAAAGTGGGCAATAAACAACATATATGTATTATAGCAGCAAATAATCATATGCGACAATGGGAAACTACCTCTCTTTGTGCAAATATGCAAATAAGCAGCAGAAATGTAAAATAGCAGCAGAGCTTGAAGGGTTATACCTCCCCTTGTGCAAAAATATGCTTGTAAACATCACAGCACAATTATGTAATCTTGTCCTGTGCAAATGAGCAAAAAGGAGCATAAGTATATAGTAGTATATAAAGAGGAGTAACGTCAAAACGTCTCCTTACGAAGATAAGCAAATAAGCAGATAATTCAGTACAGTTAAAAAATAACAACAGTGCATAGAGCTATAGACCTCTCCTTGTGCAAAACAGCAGAAAAACTGTACAGTTGTATGATAGCAGCAAAGCCAGAACAAAATAATTGATCTTTAAAGTAACAAGTGCGAGGTATCAAAATTATTAATTGATCTATAAAGTGACGAGTGCGAAATATCAAAATTAGATCACCCTTTTGTGCAAAAAAGCCTTTTAAATGTAGCATTGCTCGTACCATAATTGTGTCAGTATGAAAACAGATAATTCTTCACAACATGAACTCTCTTTTTTCCCCCTGCAACACCCCCTTTCACCCCCCTTTCCTCCCCCTCCTTGAGTGGACGGACACCTCCAATGTCCCACTTCCGTCCTTCTCTGGTATGTCTTCTTTTTGGATGCCATCTTGTTGCATCCTTATGTGCTTCCTATCTCCACCATGGGTCCGCCGTAGAGTGATAGTGAATGCAGCAGCGAATTATACCCCGAGACCATCAAGGAAAGACTGAGCTTCATGCAGGATCGAAAAAATAAAAAAAATTCCTTTGGCCAGGACTTTAAGTTTCGATTGCTGTACTATCATGGCTTGAGCTCCCTTGCTCTTAAAGGAGTCAATGAGTTTAACAAAATCCCTGCGTCTATGGGCAGATGCTGCCAACATATCAGAAAAAAAACGAAAGTTCTTCGCCCCCTCCGCATTAAATGTTTTTTTTAGAAAAGGCAGTATTTAAAAAGTTTTCTTTTACCCTGAAATCTGAAAAATTGAGCAAAATTGTGCGGGATATTTCAAGTTATTAGGTTTGTGCGCAAGGACTCTGTGCGCCCATGTAATCATCAGGTTGCAGCTCAGGTATGGCTTTTTTCAATAGAGACTCTGACCATTTAACTACATCCTTATCTTCAAGTCCCTCTGGTATGCCTACTAATTGTAGATTGGACCTCCTATTATAATTTTCAAGGTCATGCATTTTTTCCGCCAGGTGAGTTTTCTCTCTATTGGCCACTTGAAGGTCTTTCTGCATTGCCGTTAGAGAGCCTTCTAAGGATGAAATCTGGGCTTCAGCTTCGGTGATTCTCAGGGGGAGATTACCAAGGCACTCCTCCATTTTCGTGAGCCTGCTGTGCATAAGTGAGATTTCCTGAGCCTGGGAGATTTTGTGGCGCTCGGGAGAGAGAGCAAGCCATCCTCCTGGGAGATCAAGGAGGCTTGTAAACTTGAGTCTTGGCTTGGAGCTTTCATGATTTGCTTGTTACTTGGGCTTGTTATCAGCTGTACCGGAGGGAGGGAGGGGGGGAGCAGATCTGGGGCAGGGCGACGCAGTGAGAGGCCCTGGTTGATGCAGTTAGTGCAGATGAAACTGCTTCTTCTGACCCTGTCATCGCCCCAAGTACTGCTGTTGGTGTCTTAGGCGTTGTAGGGCTGTTTATCTTTCCTCCAAGATTAGAGACATCTTCCTCCGAGATGCCACTTGCCCCCCTTGTTTAGTCTCTTGCCATGTGGGAGTGCTTGATAGTTTCCCCTGTTGGAGAAGGGGTTTAGAGAAAAGAGTATAGTGTTTGGGGGTTGATTGACTCTCAGGACCTTTGGTAGGAGGCATGTTATCAGCCTTGTCCACAGCTTTATCCCTCCCCGGTCTGGCTTCGTTTCCTTGTCTTCCCTTCCTCCTCTCCTTTCTCACCAACAACAAGCAAGCTTAATTCTGCTGAGAGTTCAGATAAAGTCAAGCTATCTGCATCTTCATCCCCCTCACCCTCCTCTTGGTCGTCTTCATTATCTTCATTGTCTTCTTCAACCTGTTTTCTTAAGACAATGTATTTATTTTTTCTATATGGCTCAGCAGATTCCATTATTTTCTGTTTCAGGGAGCTTTTTTGTTGAGTTTTCCAATTTTTTTTTCTGTCCCTTGACTGCTGGTGGGGATCTAATCGGTAATGGCAGCTTTAACAGCTCCCTCCCCAACTCTGGCTTGGTCTGCTTGCCCTTTGCTCTTGCCGCCATAGCCGCATGAGGTTTATTCAACTTGAGATAGCAAATTTATTAAATACTCTGGATACTCAGCTAGTTTTCTCAGTAATTTCCCTGGAAGAACCTCGCGTTTATAAGGCGGAAAAGAAGTATGGCGGTGTAGTCTTAAAGGGTTCTGTGGATAATCTTACTTAGCTCTTACTTAGCTCAGCCTCCCCTTGAACCACGCAGGATAGCTCCCCTATTATTGCCAATGACCGGACTCTCAAGCACAGGCAAGAATCAGCGTTGAATTCGTTTCGTCCCACTAGGCGGTATCACAGGCTATTTTTTTTTAACAGTGCAGGCAGCGGGCGAAGACAGCAGTCGTCTGGCACAGACCTCGGCGTGTCGCAGCGGAGCAGGCGTGAAAGGAGGATCAAGTGCGAGTGCAAGCAGGGTGGAGCCCAGCCCAGCCCCACGCGCCTTACCTCGCAAAGCCGACGTCCTGAAAAAACGCTACTGCAGCAGCAACCGCCCGTCTTGAAAACGCGTCAGCACGGCAGCGGGACAGAGCAGGCATCTGCCGGTATTGAAATCGCGTCAGCAGGACAGCGGGACAGAGCGGGCATCAAACCCCCTGTGAGCAGCAGGTATTCTCCATGGTCTCCGTAGTTATTCCGTGGTAGTGGTAGTTCGCCCGTTGAATTACATCGGAGCTCCGGCACCTAGCGAGGATCCAGCGTTGCACATGGGGGCGTGGCCACAGGGAAACAGGAAGCACAGCGGCGAAGTGCGTGGTTCATGTCAGACGTTCATCTCCACCCTTGCCGAAGCTCATGTTAAATGGGAAGGACATCTAACATGAGCTTCGATTGGAATTCCATAGAGCATATTATAATAATAATAATAAAGAAATTTATAAAGCGCATGGTTACGCCATCTCGGCGTGTCCCCGCGATAATTATCAAGCCCATTATCGCCACCGATAATGCGGCGATAATTTTATCGGCCAGGCTTGATAATATGCCCCCCAATCCTTTTGGCAGATTTGCTTTCAGAAGCGGGAGGCTCTTGCTGCAGGTATCAAGGAAGGCTGCTTTACACCATTATTATGCAGCACTCCGTCGAACCAAATCACACCTCTTTCAAACTGTTTACTGTTTACCCAGTACTCCTGAGGTGTTACACAGCACTAAAAAACAAGAGATACCATTGCAAAACTCCAAAAAAAGCTTGTCGTTGTTTAAAAAAAACACAATTTACAGTCTGCAGCAAGTAGTTTTATTTGACCACGTTTTCTGTGCATTGTGGTGTGAGGGGTAATTGTTCTACATTCATAATGAGTTAAATTCTTATGCTTGCAGTTTAGTAAAACTTACTTTGCGCTTTCCATGACACCGGTTACATTACACATTCATTTCTTGTAGTGGCGGGGAGATTTAAATATTTGCCCCGAATCACAGGATGTTGGTCTGCCGCTGAGACTTGAACCGTGGTCACCACCAGGTCCAAAGTCAACAACTCTGACTGCTACACCACATCCTCATCTCGATGCTATAGCTTGTTTTATGGGACAGAGCCAAGAGCACAGAACTCCCTCTAGAAGCTCACCTAGCACTTAGCCTCTTCACTTGTGTTGCTTGTTTGCATTTCCTAACAAGCACTCCTAACAAGTGCATCTGCAGGCCGTATCTCTCCTCCCTGTGTCTTGCAGCCTCCTCCCAGGTTACACCTTGAAGCTTCCCCCATCGTTTTATTTATTTATGTTTCCACAGATCCAGCTCTCATGTTCTTGACATCATTCTCCCCATTCCAATTAACTGCTCTCTCATTCTTTTAAATTGTTTCCCTTCAGACTACAGGGATGTACATTAAGTCCTCTGTTCAGAGTCACAAATGGGACTCCCGTGACATAACGTCGCTTTTATCGCTTCAAGATATCTTTCCAGTCAGAGCAATGTGTAAACAGCTACAAGGGGGGCTTGGGGGGGGGCAGCCGACCGCAGGGAGGTCCCCCCCCCGGCTGATTGGGAGGGGCTAGTGGGGGGGGGGGGTCTGCGGACCGCCAGCATTGGGCTCTTTTTGGGCTTCTTTTGGGCTCCCTTGGTTCCTACTGAAGGAGCCCAGTTATATATTCCCCTGACTCCTCCTCCCGGCCACCATTTTAGGCTGAATGACCTGGTGGCCGGGAGCTCATTAGTTTATTGGAAAAAATTTTTGACTGGTGTGGGGGGTCGGAGTGTTGTTGAACAAGTGGTGCAAGGGGAGGCGGGAGCGGGGGCCGGGGGTGATCTTGTCTCGACTCCGGCCCGCGTTTCTGGGGATACTGTTCCTGTCTGAGTTGTCTCTTGTGGTGGGGTACAGTCGGGCCGTTGTTTTCTGGGTCTGCTTTTGTGCCTTATAGCCCCCTGTTGTTTTCCCCCCCTGCTTCTACCCGGGGGGGAGGTGTTGTCGGTACTCTGTGGTTCGGTGGGGGAAGGGGAGTGGGCGCAGATGGAGAGGAGGGTAGGTCTGCGGGGGCAGGAGCTTGATCGGGGTTCTTTGGGTGTACAGCAGGAGGTTTCTGGGTCGGTTGGTGGGTTTTCTTCTCTACAAGAGGATGGTAGTAGGCAGGTGGGTGCCAGGTCTTGGGAAGGTTTGGATGTTTTTCCTTCTTGGGCTGAGGGGATACGGGATGCGGGCAGGGCTCCTCCTACTAAGGGGACTGATATGTTGAGTGGTTTTGGGGGTACTTTGAGTTTTCCGGGTTTGCCTGTTGGGGACAGATCCGTCAGGAGGTTGGAGCAGCTTCAGCCTGCTACTCAACAGGGGGGTCATGTTGGATTGGTTTCGGGTCCGGCTTCTAAGATTGTTCAAGAACTGTTGGACTGGAGTAGTGGGGGCGAGGATGTGCAGCCGCCACTTCAGCGGGGGTTGCCTGTGCAGTCTGATATGGCCGTTTCACGTGACTCTGACAGTTTGCAGTTGCAGGATTCTAATCTTTGTGTGGCTACTGGGGTTGATAGGTTTGGTCGTTCTGGTACTAGAGGTCCCGGCACATCAGTTCAGCCTTTCTCGTCACAGGTTGGCGAGCGTCGTGGAACGGCAGACTTGGTAGGGTGGAGCGCAGCCCAGTTACACCGAGGAGAAGGGAGGGTGGAGCCTGGCGCGGCATACCCCGTACCGGCGAGGGACCCCGGCGTGGTCAACTTAAGCAGGTCGGGCGCGACCTCGTTGGCCCCAACGTCTTCATTTCAAAATCTCGGCGCGGCCAGCAAAAGCAGGTCGGGCGCGTCCTCGCTGGCCTCAACTTCTCTTTCCACAGGTTTCGGCGGGGTCGGCAGAAGCAGACCCGGCGCGTCCTCGCTGGCCCCAGTGTCAGGATCTCTGGATATCGGCGGGGTTGGCAGAAGCAGGACTGGCGCGTCCTCGCTGGCCCCAAATGCTTCATCTCATCAAAAACGGGATTCATCGTTGGTTAATGTGTATAAAACTGGTCAACGTTCGGGGGAGTACAGACGGGTTCAGTCGGCTCCCCCGCCTCAGGTGTTGGTACGGGCTGGTAAGGCCCAAGTTGGTTTCAAAAGCCAGTTGAAGGTGTTGGCCCCTCCTAGGTTGGAGGAATCCTTGGTTTTAGATTATGATGATGAGAGCTCTGAGGAGGGCGAGTTACGTGCTGGGGGTTCAAGGGGGGGGCTTTTTCACGCTTCTGATGATGTTTTGCAGACACCGGTGGTGGTACATTCGGAAACTACAGTATCAAGACCTCCTCGAGAGAGCGGCCCCGCGGCGAGGGTTCCTCGGACGGGTGAAAATGTGGAACAGTTGGCATGGAGAGTGAGGCAGGCACAGCCTCCGTTGTTGAATCCAGGTGAGCTTACTGGGCCGCGAGCAAAACCAATGATGGTGTCTGTGGGTACGGGGGGGAGCCTCCTTCTGAGAGTATGGACCTAAAGCTCCACAAAGGTCGTTACGTTAAAGATCAGGGAGTGGGTACCACTGACGGGTGTGCGGGTTCTAAGGTGGATTCTGGCACTGTTACTGAGCCCATGGAGGTAGGTAAAGACCCCCCACTCAGTAAAGAACTTAAAATAAAGAAATTGCCTTACATGGGTGTCACAAAACCTTTGGGCGCCCATTTAATGCTATCTACTAAGGAGAGGATCTGGAAAGGGGAATATGTGGAACTGTTAAAGCTCCTACATAGGGAGGTTCGATCCAAGGAAGGGTCTAAGGAGGAAGAGTACGAGTTGGCCAAGCGCCCCAAGGTGCCTTTGACCATAGAAAACTGGACTGCGGCATTTCTTATATATGCCAGCGTGTACTGTGAGAAGTTCCCGGAGCGCTGTGTGGCGCTGTTTAAATATATGGATGTGATCAGAAAGGCACAGATTACGGGTAGTGGGTATGCTTGGTCCCAGTATGACGAAGAATTTCGAGCCCGGATGGCTTGGGATCCTGAAGCAAAATGGGGGGAGCTGGATAATGATTTGTGGCAACACACGATGGGGGCTTCTGCTGGTGGGAAGACGATTTTTACGGCCAGTGGATATCCCTTACCTTCTCGGCCCTTTCAGGGGAAGCCCACCCGGGGAGGGGTGGGTACAACAGCATCAGCCCTCCCTGCAGATGGGACATGTTGGGATTTTAACAGAGGTTTTTGCCCCAGGGAGTATTGTAAGTTTAAGCACGTGTGCTCCCAATGTGGTAGAACACACCCTCTTGCAAGGTGTTGGGGGCCCGTGTCTCCGGGGGCAGGCAATGGTCACAACAGTCAGGGAATTCCCCGGGTCCTGCCCAACAACCTCAGCCTAACAGGGGGGGGAAGAACACTTCTGGGGCTGGGCCCAAAGGCTCGTACTTGTATAGGAAAAATTTGGGGCCCCTGCCTTAATGGATGAACCCTGGCAAGGTAAAGTGTTTTTTGAAAAGACTAGAACACACCGGGTTCTGTGTACTAATTGCTTCTGAGTATATTAGACATGAAAGTAATGATTCATTTTCCACCCAAAAAGGTCTTATTTGATGTTATTTATTTTTTACGAATCTTTGATATTCTTTTCTATTTACGTATCTCTTTTTCTATCTCCTTATTTTATCTTTTTTATCTCTTTTAGTTATTTTGTTTACAAAAAGACATTTACATATACAAAAACATTGAATTCGTTTCACATAAAATCCGAATTATATAAAAAACATCATTCCTGTTTGAAATTTCATATAAACGCAGAGTTAATTCCTTCTACGCGTTTCGGCGGTCGCCTTCGTCAGGAATTCTGCTTTGATCTTTAATGTCATGCCCGTGGCTAAAATGATGAGAAAAATGATACTTTAGCATCTTTCTTCTTTACAATTATATTTTCATAATCATGTCTGACATTTTACTTCATTCTGTTGTATATCTTGAAAAAATTCTAAATTCATCTTTAACTATTTACGCAAGTCCCTAAGTGATCAGTAAGCCTGCAATTGGCTAGGTGCTGTCATATCCACAAACTTATACGGTATTGTGTGCAAAGTTATCATGTTCAATTTGATCATTTTTGTTGGATTTCTCTGTACTGTTACATAAAACATACATTTCTGTCTCTTTTGCATTTGAGATTAATTCAACATATAGATTTTAGCCTGTTGCTTGCAGATGGGAGCTTATCAGTATGGAATACTGTTTATCTGGTGTCTAAGGAGCCCCTGGAATACTCCAACTTGAGAAAAAAAGGGGGGGGGATTGTTACCTATGTACATAATTGCTTTTTTTTCCCGTATGTAGACTAGTAAAAAGTAATACCTTAATTATTTGGACTTCGTGGTTTTCGCAAGTTTCGCTTTTAAGGTTGGTGTCAAAGTACCATGGGACCAGGTTTTGTTTCTGAAAGAAGGTTGAATATTTATAAAACCTATTGCCCTTTTATAACATTTTATACTAGATACATTTCGCTGCCTTGATTACCTGCAACGTGAGTGTTCTTTAACTGTTTATACGTATATATCCATCTCGAATCCGATGTGACTTTTCCTATATTACTGGCGTCGGCGCTCTGGATATGTATAGGTAGTCCCCTGCATATTGGGACACATGGACAGAAATTCTGTTTATACCTATGGATCTAGCTGTATGTATAGTCCTCTAGTATTTATTAGTTATAGGTTACCTTAATAAGATCAAGTTAGCTGCTTCTGTCTGGTAGGTTAGTTTTCAATTTTCAATTTCCCTTAGCGTCTTCAATGGCCAAGTTCCTTTTAGAGTTTGTATTTTAACCTATAAGTGGAGGTACAGGGAGATTATAATTGACCCAAGTTTCAGCTTGTGAGTTGATATGCTAGATTTATTTTACTGTTATACCACCCTTACCTTTAAAAGTTGTTGGGTACTAATGGCTGAACCAGATAAAGTGAGCTCTTCTTGTTAGCAGGAGTTGTATTTATGAAAACCTTATTCTGTCTATAGGAGAGGGAAAGAAAAAAGTTTTTTGTCTTTAGCTTCTTTTGTTTAAGGTCAAAGGTTACCCTAAAGCCTAATTATTATCTACAACTACAGTGGGAGCGAGAACATACCTGATATTTGGGATGGCTTCGTCTTTACAGGTCCTCCGGGTCAGGATTGGATTCCTAATGTGTCTAAAGGGCTTGCCCCTATATATAGCAGGCTTTTTGGCGCCAAAATTACGTGTTAATGGCAACCTCTCACGTGATTACGAGCCGAGGTGGTGCCTATTGATTCCATCTATTTTTGTACTAATGGTTCCGCCATCTTGGTCTAGTTTTTTCAAATCTAGGTCTGTGTGAAGGGTGACTCAGATCAACCAATTGCGCCTGTATTTTGTTATCATTTTATCACTTTAGTGCTTTTTCTTATATAGATTGGTTTGCGCACGTAGCAGCGCTCTCGGTCAGCGATTTTAAAACGAATTCCGCTTTTCTTTAATGTTGTTTACTATTGGCAGGTGGTATTCCCAATTATTGCGAAGCGGGCTCCCAATGTGGTAGAACACACCCTCTTGCAAGGTGTTGGGGGCCCGTGTCTCCGGGGGCAGGCAATGGTCACAACAGTCAGGGAATTCCCCGGGTCCTGCCCAACAACCTCAGCCTAACAGGGGGGGGAAGAACACTTCTGGGGCTGGGCCCAAAGGCTCGTACGCCAGTTAATCACTTTCACTTGGCAGTGGCCTTAAGGGGTTATGAGGATGCCGAGGCTGTTAAGTTACTGTTGGATGGTTTTCAAAAAGGTTTTTGTCTTGGTTATAATGGGCCGCGGGTGCGGCGGTGGTCAAAAAATCTGTTGTCAGCCAATGAACACCCCACTGTGGTACAGGACAAATTGGACAAGGAGCTGTGTGAAGGAAGGATGGCGGGACCCTTTGATGATTGGCCCTTGGATAACCTTATCGTGTCTCCCATTGGTGTGGTCCCTAAGAAAGAGCCTGGGCAGTTTCGATTGATTCAACATTTGTCATGGCTGGAGGGCTCATCGGTTAATGATTTCATTGACGGCGAGGCTGCCTCAGTATCTTATTCTTCAGTGGATGTGGCTATGGCCTTGGTTGTATCTGCCGGCACTGGTGCGGCAATGGCTAAGTGTGATATAAAATCTGCATTTCGTTTGTTGCCAGTACACCCTGAGGATTGGGAGCTGTTGGGTATTCAATTTCATGGGAAGTGGTATGTTGATAAGGCCTTACCAATGGGCTGTTCCATGTCCTGTTCATTATTTGAGACTTTCAGCACCTTTCTCCAGTGGTTTTTCACCAATACTTCAGGACACCAGCTTGTGACCCACTACCTGGATGATTTCTTTTTTGTGGGTGCTCCCAATTCCTCGGCTTGCCAGAATGCTTTGAGAACCTTCCAGACTCCAATGGATTTTGTGGGGGTGCCGTTGGCACCGGAAAAGACAATGGGCCCCTGCGCGACCATGTCTTTTTTAGGTATCGAGATTGATTCTAATGTCATGGAGGCACGTTTACCAGAGGATAAAAAAGCAAAGATGATAGACCTGTTACATGCTATGTTGCGTAAGACGAAGGTAACAGTCAAGGAAGTCCAAGTGCTATTAGGCCATCTTAACTTTGCCTGTAGGGTGGTCAGGGCAGGGAGAACCTTTTGCAGGCGCCTGGGTAGGGCGCTATCTGGTCAGTTTTTACCTCACCATCACGTCCGTCTGTCAGCGGGTGTTAAGGAGGACTTGAGGATGTGGGTTTCATTTTTACACTCATTCAATGGCATTCCTCTGTACAGAGAAGAAGATTGGGTTTGGGATGTTCAAATCTTTTCAGATGCAGCAGGCAGTGATGGTTTCGGTCTCTACTGGCAGGGCAGATGGTGTGCTGAACAGTGGCCTGCTGCATGGAAGAATGGAGGCAGGAGTATTGCTTTCCTTGAGTTATTCCCCGTAGTGGTTGCTTTGACTTTGTGGGGCCATGAGTTTGCTCACAAAAAAGTGCTGTTTCGAATTGATAATAAAGCTGTGGTGGACATTATCAATCGGCAGTCGGCCAGGGATGCTCAAATTCTGAAGCTCTTGAGGGTCTTTGTGTTGGGGTGCTTGAAGTATGACATCAGTTTTAAGGCCTTGCACATTCCTGGGGTGGACAATGACATTGCGGATGCTTTGTCTCGTTCACAGTGGGAGAGATTCCATGGGCTAGCCTCGGAGGCGGACAGGATGCCGACCCCCATGCCAGAACGTCTGTGGACTGTAGGCGAGACAGGGTTTTGCAGTTGGTGGTAGGTTCGCTGGCTGTTTCTACTAGGGCGACGTATGAGTTAGCCTGGAAGGAGTTTCTGGAATCTGGGGCCGTTTGGCGTGTTCCGGGTTGGAGACGATGTGAAGACGTTGTCCAGTTTATTCTGCTCTTGATGGACAGGGGTTTGACACGCGTGACCATTGCTGGGAAATTGGCTGGCATTGCATTCATGGGCAAGTTACTGTGGGGTTATTCTCCTTCAGCGGGGGAGGTGGGTCGGCGTATGTTGGAGGGTTGGTCTAGGGAGAGGGGTCGGGAACAGATGGTTCGCCAACCTTTGTCTTGGCAGACATTAGCACGAGTTTTACAGGTTTTGCCTCGGTTTGTGTGGACGAGTTTGAGGCGTGTCTTTTTTCCACCCTCATGGTTTGGATGTTTTTTGGTGCTTTCAGAGTTTCTGAGTTGTTGGGTTCTAAACTTGGTTTTGGGGTGGGGTGGGGGGATGTTCGTTTTCTCGACTCAGGACTGCACATTTGGTTGGCTCGGGCAAAAACGGACCAACAGAGCAGGGGGAGGGGCATTTGGCTGAAGGCACCTTCTCCCTCTTAGACGTGTCCTTTTAGGTGGGCCAGGAACTTGAGAGAACGCTCGGGGGCCGCCATTGAGGGCCCCGTTTTTCAGCATCAGGATGGTTCCAGGGTGACTGAGTACCAGCTGCGTATGGTGTTACGTAAAGCGCTGCGTTTCTTGGGAATGGATGAACGTCAGTACGGTACCCATTCTTTCAGGATTGGGGCGGCAACTGAGGCCCACAATAGGGGTTGGTCGCAGCAGGACATTATGTCTTTAGGCCGTTGGTCCTCCAACTGTTTTAGGCGCTATGTGCGGAATGTTCATGCTCCGGCGCCTGCGGATGCTAATCTTTCTTGAATTTGATGCTGCTTTTCTTTTCCAGGTTCGGTGGCTGGCCCCCGTGCATCGGTCATGACGATTTGGATTGTGGGACATTCCTTCATTAGACGTGCGGAAGCCCAAGCTATAAAGAGTTATTTTGGTCCCACACTTGGTTTTAATTCTCGTTTGTTTAATGTTGTATGGAAGGGAAAAGGGGGTATGATTTGGAGGGAGCTCATTCCGGCCTTGAATTCCTGGTTGGTGGGGGGTATTTGTCCAGACGTTTTGCTCCTGCATCTGGGGGAAAATGATCTCTGTGGGGTGAAGGGGGTGGTTCTCTTGAGAGCCATGAAGAAGGATCTTTCTCTCATTCGTCAACAGTGGTCGGGTTGCCATGTGTTATGGACAGAATTGGTCCCTAGGAGGACTTGGAGAGGTGCGCTGAAGCCTAGGGCAATTGATAAGGCGCGCAGAAAGTTGAACTTGGAGGTTTCCTGTTTTTGTAGAGATCTGGGTTTTGGGCGGGTGTCCCATAAGGACATCCGTTATGACACTGTGGAGTTTTTCCGTGGTGATGGTGTTCATCTGTCTCGTATCGGGATGGATTTATACTTATTGGAATTGCGGGAGGTGCTTTCACGGTGTTTGAAGATTCAGAACTTCCTGGGTTGAGGCCTTTTGGTTCTCTGTTGGTCATTTTGGGGGGCAGAAAGAGAGGAGGGTATTACTCCCCCCCCTCTTTTCTGGGTGGCGGAAATTGGGGATTCTTTGTCAGACGGTTACATGAAGGTTGTTGGGTTTTTGGTAAATTGGGTGATGGATGGAAAAGTTTAAATAGTTGTTTCGTGGGGTGGTTTAACGGTTTGGGTAACGTAAGTTGTTGGTGGGCAATTTTTGGAATGTAACGTTATGTTTTGGGTTGGGATGACGTTTAAATGATTATGCTGGTTTTTGTATTGTTTGAATTGTAATGATGTTGTACTGAGTGGGGGCGGGGTTTGTGACGTATTAGGGGCGGGCCTGACGTTTGGGGTTGTAAGGAAATATTTTAATTAGTGAGGTCTAGTTTTGTGAGGCGTTTTGCCAGGGTTGTATTATTGTGAATATGCACCTGTTTCAATAAAAGCGGCCTTTTACACACTCTCAATTTTGTCTGGTGTCGGCTCACCCCTCCCTCCCAAATGTCGCAGGCTCACCTAAACTCGGTCCCCGGCCATATCCCCATTCGCACTAAGGAGCCGAGGGGCTGAAATGAGCTGCCGATTGATCGAAGAAACCGGTAATCACTGCCCTCTGTACTGTGAAGAACCACTGGGTCTGATAAATGGTGTGTAACATCAGACAAGCCAAGGGGGCGCATATATGGATTTTTCCCTGACCGTGCAATACAACCGGGCTTATGATTTTAAGTATTTTGGTCCGTTTCTTGTGTATTAAATGCTTCTGTGTAGCTCCATGAAAGACTGGTGTTTCATGGAGCTCAAGGGAGAGCCATCAACATTTTGAGACGTAAATCACCAAACACACAGCTATTAACGTTCAGAGCTGTAAATGGGTTCTTTGCAGGGTTGTGCGGTGATATTGTGGCAAAGCTTGAAATCTGCTGCATGCACTAGGAGAATTTACAAAATATTCGTATCGATATCTGTTGGATACATAAGGCCCGTTTTTTATTAAATCTGCATGTGCTGTGAGAACAAAGAAGTCTGCCGCCACTCTTGATTGGTTGACAAAGAACAAGTAAGAGATGGTGCACTGACTCACTTGAAAACCATGGCCTCCTTTCCCCCTCCTTCGAAGACGGAACTCAGCCCTTTGGGCAGATTTGGTTTCAGCAGCGGTAGGACCTTGCTGCATGTACCAACGGAAGTTTGCTTTACACCTTTATTATGCAGCGCTCCTTCAAACCAAATCATTACAGCCTTCAGCAAGTAGTCTGATTTCACCATGTTTTCTGTTGTTTGTGGTGTGAGGATGGGGTAATTGTTATGCAGTTATAATGTCTTAAATTCTCATGCTTGCAGTTAAGTAAAACATACTATGCGCTTTACATGAGCACCAGTTACATTACACTTTCATTTCTTGTAGTCGCGGGGAGATTAAAGGCCAGATATATCAAACAGTTTTACCCATTCTGTGTCTATGGGAATATATGTTCGTGCCTCTGGCCCTAAATGATTTGCTAAAAATCCCAGCTTTATGAGTCAAGACAAAGACTTGAATCATGGTCCCCAGGTCTGAAATCAGCAGTTCTAACTGCTACACCCCATCCTCTTCTCATCTCTTAGGTGTGTTTTCTGTTACAGAGCCAAGAGCACAGATTTCTCTCCAGAAGCTCACTTAGCCTTTTTACTTGTATTGCCAGTTTGTATTTCCTAACATACACTTCTTATGAGTGCATCTGCAGACCATCTCTCTCCTACCAGAGACTTGCAGACTCCTCCAGGTCATACCATGTTGCTTCCCTCCTCGCCACCTCTGACAACATCTGAGTCGAATAGCCCACACCAGTTTCCTGGACAGGTCGCACCTTCATTAAGCTCAGCATTCCCATCCAGTTCCAACGTGCACTCACCACAGCCAGACCAGACTCCGGAAACTGGAACAGCATCACTGACAAGAATTGGAACATCGCTCTCAACACCCACTGAACACAGAAACAGGCTCCCCAAATCCATCAAGGATTTCAAAAATTGGATCACATTATGCACCAACATATTTGAGCCCCATAAAAACACATAAATACAAGATCTAAACTCCAGGCCGGTTTATACACAGAGAAACTCAAACTGATGAAATGCCCCTGCAAACAACTGGAGTGCAAATGGAGAATGAACCAGGACAATACAGACAGGACCACATTCCAATCTGCCCTGAGTTGTTAGCATAAAATGAACCAGATCATCAAATGTGCGACACTGGCGGATCACATCGATGCCAGTACTAACAGAAGCAAAGAAATATTGACCACTGTGAAGGATTTCACCTCACCAGCGGCTGCCTCCAACTCGATCACCCCCCTTGCGGGACCTCTGCAACAATTTCTCTCAATTCTTCAGCAACAAAGTCACTACCATTTATAGCAGCTTCACCCTCAACCAAACACAACAGACCTTGCCAAACGCCTGCCAATCTTATCCAAATAACCATTGCCAACCACTTGGACCTAATCACTCCAGATAAATCTGCTGCCACCTTGAAGTCCTTCCACTCAGGGGCCCCATCAGACCCCTGCCCAAACATGCCTACTCCAGAGGAGAGCAACCAATCAGCATTATATGTGCACCCATTCTGAATGCCTCCATCTTTTCTGCGGCATCCCAAGATGCTTGGAAATCCACAACTGTCCTCCCATCACTAGAGAAACCCTCTGCAGACCCTTCCACACTTGCCAACTACAGACCAGCCTCCCTGCCACCATTCCTCACCAAAGATTGAGAGAAAATCATCAACAGATGCCTCACCGAATACCCAGATGATCACCAACTCCTCTACACCACTCAGTCTGGTTTCAGGCCCAAACATGGCACAGAAACCGCCCTCTTCACCACCACAGTTGACATCTGCATGACTCTGGATGGAGAAGACATGGCAGACCTCATCCTCCTGGACCTCTGCACAGCATTTGGCACTGTCTCCCACCTCATCCTCATCCAATGCCTACACAACATAGATATCCAAGGAGACATACTCCAATGGATCTGCTTCGTCTATACTGGAAGGACCCAGTCAATCAGCTTGGCACCGTACACCTTGGAAGCCCCAGACTTATTCAGCGGAGTTCTGCAAGGATCCTCCCTCAGCCTGACCTTCTTCAGTGCATACAAGATGCCTCTATGTAAATAAGAAGGACCCCCTGCAATGACTTGAGATTCCTAGAGCAGGGCAAAATGCAGTTGACGAACAAACCCCAAGGCAACTAAAGGTCTAAAATAATTAACAGACCATATAGACTAACAGCATGATGTAGTTAAACTCAGGATAAACGGAAGCAAATGTTTAAAAATTCATTTCTTTAATTCAAATAGATGAAAAACACATCAAGGCATATATCATGAAAACAATTAATTTTAGACATGTACAGATCATAATACAAAAAGAACCATATACCAAAATACAATTGGACAAAATGCAAAAAATGTGCTACATACACAAAAGATACCGTCAACGAATATTTTCTAATTCATACAAATCTGGAAAAACATATGCAACAATAATAAACAAAAGGTGGCTATTAGATGGATCTTCTACCCGTGTTTCGGCGCACACTGCGCCTTCATCAGGAAAGCCACAACATTTCCTAAAAAGTAAAATTAAAACCAATAAAATATACTACGTTTGAGGATATACATATAGGATGATCAACTACATACCTTCACCAAATTGAGAAACCTATTTTTAAAAGAGGTAGAATATTTGATTATTAGCTCCATAGGTGAAAAACATGAAAGAAAGAAAAAGGAATAGTACTAGTGCCATCACCTCGAGATCAGCATTGATATATGCCTTGATGTGTTTTAAATCTATTTGAATTAAAGAAATGAATTTTTAAACATTTACTTCCATTTATACTGAGTTTAACTACATCATGCTGTTAGTCTATTTGGTCTATTAATTGTTTTAGACCTTTAGTTGCCTAGGGTTTTTTTCCTCAAATACATGATGCCTCTAGCCAGCTTCATCTGCTCTCATGATATGAATTTACTCTCCCACTCCGACGACACACAACTCATTCTCTCCCTCATCGACATGACACTGGTGCCCAGATCACATTCAATGACTGCATAAATGAAACCACCCACTGGATAAATACCAACAGTCTCAAGCTGAACACCGACAAGACCTAAATCCTGTTCTTCGGGAAGAGCATTTCACTGTGCAGCTCCACCTGGTTGCCAACAGAGCTAGGACTGACATCCGACCTACCACCCATACCAAGAACCTTGGTATCGGTGGTGTTACTGGCACCGACTAGCCACGATGCACTCCCCTTGAGGCATTCCTAAATTTGAGGCCGCATATCCCTCGCAGAATTTGTGCCTGGGGGTCCGACAGTCCTCACTTTGCCTTAATCCCCCCACTCAGTAACCTACAACTGGGAGTGTAGCAGCTTTATCTCAGACAACTACTCAGGGGCCAACCTGGTCCACACCCTATGCCGTCAAAGAAGACGATGAGCAAGCAGACGGGTAAAGTCTCGGATTTTTTTTCATTCCTTCAGACAAACGCCCGACGCTGCGAGATGACGCAGGAGCCACTGCAATGGCGATCACAAAAGCGGATTTGGCTGCCATGTTTAAAAAATTCCAAAAAGGAACTTCGCAATGACTCTACTCTACTCCTCCCACTCTACTCTTCTCCACTTTCCTGCTTCTGACCTTTGCCCTCACCTGTCCTGGCCCTTTAGTCCCCCTGTTCTATCTGTGAATTTTTCCCTCGTCATTTGAGATCTAGCTATTTTGTCCGACGCCTGATGGAGCTGCCTGGTTTAGCTATGGGAAGACAGGCCGGGGATTCACTCCCTGGACGTCACCTACCCAGTCGTTTTTTTGACAGACTTCCTTTCATCTCTCTTGTCGTCTCCGCTTGCTTTCTCCCTCTTTCTATTTCTCTCCTTCTCTCCTGTCTAAATGTAGTGAGACTGGCCTATTCTGTCTGATGTCCAATGGAGCTACCTGGTTTAGCTACAGGGGAGATGGGCTGTGGATAACCTCCTTTGGTCTTCACCTACCCAGTTGGTCTTTAGAAAGACTTCCTTTCATCTCTACTGTGTGTCTCTTCCCCTATCTTCACTTTCTCACCTCCCTTACCCCCCACTACTTCCCCTCTACACTTCAATTATCTCGTCTTCTATGCTCTTGCAATTGTTTGTCTAGCAACTGATGTAATTTGGAACTGATGTAATCTTGTAATTGTAATTGTTGTGGAACCTCATGTAAAGCGCTCTGATACCTCCGGGTCTGGCCAGCGCTATATAAAACTCTTGAATAAATAAATAAATAATAAATAACAGCAAACTCAACATGACAGCCCAAGTCAATGCCATCGCTGCCACATGCTTCCATACCCTGAAGATGTTTTGGAAGACTTTCAAACGGCTTACAATCAGCACTGTGAAAACCGTCATGCATGCCCTCGTCATAAGCAAGCTAGACTACGGGAACACACTCCATAACACAATCAACAAAAAACTCTCCAGAAGCCTGCAGACCATTCAGAACTCTGTGATGAGACTGACTCTCAATTTCCCACGCCAAACTCACATCAGCCCACACCTGTAGGAACTCCACTGGTTCCCATACACAAACTAGCACAATGCAAACTCCTAAACCACACTTGCAAGGCACTAAATAACACTGGCTCAGTGTACCTCAACAATCGTATCTGCTTTCACAAACCTTCCAGACACCTCTGTTTATCCAGACCCATACTTGCACACATCTTATGCATACAGAAAAACAGATCCTGCGGTCGAGACGTCTCCTACATAGCTCCTAAAGCAGGGGCGTAGCTAGAGGGGGCGTTGGGGGCGGTCCCCCACAGGTGGCACTATTTTGGGGATGGCGGCCGAGCCGCACTGGTGGCCCGTGGCGGCTGCCTCTATAATTTATTTGGACACTCACTAACACTACTGTCAGTCACTACAGTAGTGTCAGTGCCTGCAAATAAATTATAAAGGCTGCCGCAATGGGCCACTAGTGCCACGCGGCCCGTGTGAACTGCAAGCACACCTGCGCTTGGAAATCCTGCCTGCAGCGCACGCACCACCACCTAGCATAGTGTGCGACGATATGCGTTTGTGGTTGTGGGTCCCAACCCAAGGCCATCAATCTTGTAGCGCGTGAAAGCACTACCAATGATGGCCCTGGGCATAATGTTTGTCCAGCCCTCGTGCTGGGAAGTAACTCAGCAGTGACGTGTCACACACTCCACCTCCACCACCACGCGCTCTTGTGGGATTGGTGTCAGTACAACGCGTTGTGTTACAACGCATTCCGTTACAACGCAGATTTTACAACGCGGGATCCATTACAACGGATGTCATTACAATGCATGGCATTACATCGCAGATGCTATTACAACGCATGGCATTACATCGTAAGTATAGGTAAGTATACCTTTTTTTAAAAATGTTATTTAGTTTATTGTAATTAATTTTTTTTAAATAATTTAATTAAAAGACATTTTAAAATTGTCATTAAATTAATTTAATTAAATAATATCTATTTAATAAATGTAATTTTATTAAAAATTGTAATTAATTTAATTTAGTTTAAAAAAGTAATTAGTTTAAAGTACATATTTTTTATAATAAAATTAAATTAAATTAATAATAATTATTTATTTAATTTAATTAATTTAATTAAAAAAAAGTAATTAATTTAAAATAATTAATTTAATTTATTAAATATATTTTAATTAATTTTAAAATGGTAAATATAATGTAATTATCCCTAAACACAAACCCTACCCTAAAACCTAAAAACACCCCTGTACCCCAAAACCCAAACCCTGCCCTAAAACCTAAAAACACCCCTGTACCCCAAAACCCAAACCCTACCCTAAAACCTAAAACACCCCTGTACCCCAAAACCCAAACCCTGCCCTAAAACCTAAAAACACCCCTGTACCCCAAAACCCAAACCCTGCCCTAAAACCTAAAAACACCCCTGTACCCCAAAACCCAAACCCTGCCCTAAAACCTAAAAGACCCCTGTACCACAAAACCCAAACCCTGCCCTAAAACCTAAAAACACCCCTGTACCCCAAAACCCAAACCCTACCCTAAAACCTAAAAACACCCCTGTACCCCAAAACCCAAACCCTGCCCTAAAACCTAAAAACACCCCTGTACCCCAAAACCCAAACCCTGCCCTAAAACCTAAAAGCACACCTGTACCCCAAAACCCAAACCCTGCCCTAAAACCTAAAAACACCCCTGTACCCCAAAACCCAAACCCTGCCCTAAAACCTAAAAACACCCCTGTACCCCAAAACCCAAACCCTACCCTAAAACCTAAAAACACCCCTGTACCCCAAAACCCAAACCCTGCCCTAAAACCTAAAAACACCCCTGTACCCCAAAACCCAAACCCTGCCCTAAAACCTAAAAACACCCCTGTACCCCAAAACCCAAACCCTACCCTAAAACCTAAAAACACCCCTGTACCCCAAAACCCAAAACCCTGCCCTAAAACCTAAAAATACCCAAACACCCCAAAACATATACCTCAGTACCCCAAAACATATACTCCTATACTCATACTTATTTAAAAAATCACTTAAATTAATATATTTAATTTATAATATTTAAAAACATAAATAAATATTTTTTTATAATTAATAATAATTAAATCAATTAAATAATATTAAATAAAATTTAAAAAAAATTAAATACTTACCAATACTTACGATGTAATAGTATGCGTTGTAATAGCATCTGCGATGTAATGCCATGCATTGTAATGACATCCGATGTAATGGATCCCGCGTTGTAAAATCTGCGTTGTAACGGAATGCGACGTAAAAGATGCATTGTAAGTGTAACATACCGCTCTTGTGACGTGAGGAGTCGAGTCTCTGGCAAGTACTTCAGATTCCTATGTGTGACATTTTTATTACTTCAGTGTAGTTAGGAGTGACATTTCAATGACTATGAGTGACACTTTCTCTTCAGTAAAATAAAGAAATAAAGTCGAGGGAAACATAAATACCAGCAATTATACCCATTTTATACGTTCTAGAGATCGTGCACTCACATTAACTTAATTTGATTGTGTTTCACATTGTGACACTCACTGACAACTTGAAGTGGCTTGTTGTTATATTTACTTACTATTTCTGTTCTTTCAGCCTGAGCCAGGCTGGACGGCGTGACTGGGTCATTGGTGACACCAAGGCTGCTCTAGCTGTCTGCTGCAGTCACTGACCCCCGTGGCAATTTCAGCTTTATGTCCTCTATTTCTGCTGCTGCAAAACCGGACCTGACTCGTCGTGAAATTGGCCCGTGCCTGTCACTCTCCCAGCCACCAGGCTTTGATAATTTGCTGCGGGCCATTATAGACATTATTATGCCCCACAGTGTGGGTGCTCCAGTCGGCCAGGCGCGGGCGGCCATTATAGATAATATTAAGCTCCTCACTGCAGGCAGCCCGGTTGGGGCAGGCCAGGTGCAAGCCAGCCCCAAGCCCTGGAAAACCATGATTAATGCCGCCAAGCACTCAGAGGCCAGCTAACAGCCTCGCCCACGCGCTTCTGCAGCAGGACGTAACGTCACTTCCACTCCCAGCGTTAGGGCCACAAAGTGGGTTGCACAACCTGACTGGAGCAGGTCCCGACAGGCTATCTCTGTAGTACCTAACTGGGCCCTACCACTGACTGGGCCATGACATCTGGCTGACTGACTTCCAGAGCGCCGAGGGAAGCCTATTAACAATAGACACACATTGTATCTGACTGTGAGCCTGCTCAGCTGCTGGGAACATCCCAAGCCTATGGGACTCGGAAGCAGCCCACGCTAGCCACAGAGGCACACTGCCACCAGCCACACTGTTTGCAGTGGCGCGCTTCTGTTTGTGACAGTCACAGCTAAAACATGCATTATGCTTGAAATTGCATTTCAGTGCGGTGATGCGGAGCACGACACTGAACTGCGCTAGTCTAACGCCTAATGCGTGGTACCTAGCAGGACTGGTTCTACAAAAAGAAGTGGGAAGCTAACCAAGTTAGGCAGTCAGCAAATGACATCATGACACCTGCCATCCATAGCTGAAGGTTTCAGATTGCTATGTGTGACATGTTCATAATTTCAATGTGGTTATGAGTGACATTTGACACTTTCTTGCGAGCAAAAATTAAGCAATGAAGATGAAGAAACATACATCTCAGAAATTAGAGCCATTTGAGCAACCAGAAACTCCTAGAAGATCTAAATCTGCTGCAAATGCCTGCTGCAGCTGACTATAATTAAAATGACAGCTATGGACACCGCTAAGAGTTAACGCCAAAAAGAGCAAGGATCTGTGGGTAGGCTGTAGAACCAATGGAGCGAAGCTCTGCAATAAGTTCCACTGACAATACAAGACAACAGTTTAGTAGAGAACACAGATCTTTACTGGACCCCACCAATGTAGAAGGGGTATTGCTGGGAGTATGAGTCATTCAGAGTTTTAGTGGCAGGAGCATCACCAGAGCCTGCCCTGATGTCCTGGCATAAATACCTTTAGTGTCACACAGCGAGTCACAAGTTACACACCAAGTGTAAATACACCAGACGCCACTTTAGGCAAAGATTGAATTTTTTTTTCTACCTATGGCACAGACGCAGCGTGGTCTTCAGTCGGGTATTCAGTCCACCCTGCATTGCTGTTTAAAGCCTGCAGCACAGCAAGTGTTGAAAGACCCCTAAATCCAACACCCCACCTTCAGATCCAGATACACGCAGGTAAGTGCAAAAGTAATCTGTCTCGAGTGACAGTCACGACACACGCTGATGAGCGTACCTGTCTGTGAACATGTGGCATTGCGGCTGTTTGGAGAGAGCTCAAATAATAACCAGGAGAGAAGAATCACTAAACTCCATGCTGCTCTCTCTGTCCCACATGGGACCTGGGCCCAGACTATACCAGGGTGTGAGAGGCCCTAACACAAATCTCATTTGCCTCAGGCCTATACCATAAATTCATTAGAGTCAGCTGACTCACGGACTCCGGCAGCCGCAGTGAGCATGTGCGTGATAGCATGACTGCTGGGCAAGCCTCGGGAGAGCCTGTGAGACACACATAGCCGTCACAGTCAGGCAGGCTGACAAATATGTTTTAAAGTATTTTAAAAAATCACACCAGTATAATTAAGCGAGTGGCCCTCGGGTGCTGTGTGCAGCCCTCCAGTACTGCGAGTTCAGATAGTTAATACTTACTTGCACTGGTTAATAGACCAATGTAAAACTAGCATTCCAATAAGAAATACTTGTAATCGAAATTTGACAGTGAGGTGAGATTCAAAATTCGAGTCAGAGATTTAACCTCACACAAACACAGGACTGCGGATGCCATGGGCAGCAATCTGAGGGATAGTCCCAGGCGCCAGAAGCTCTTGCTACGCCTCTGTCCTAAAGTGTGGAACAACCTGCCACTAGACATAAGAGCCTCGGAACACCTCTTGAATGCAGAAAGAAGCTGAAGATCTGGCTTTTTGAGTAGTCCACTAGACCCTAGGTTTACTTCATTATGGTATTTTCTTTTTTGGACAGCTTCGAGCCACAAACGCAAAGTTGACCAGCTATTATCAAAAACTTCCCTAACAAAAACCAGAACTATTGGCTTTGTAATTGCTTGTCAGGTTTTCTGTGCAGTAAACAACCTCAGGAAAGATTGTAAGCACTATTGGGTTCATCTTTCAAGACTAAGAGACAGGGTTTTGTTGAAACGGTTCAAAACAACTGAACTTGATATGTACACATCCAAATAAAGGGGGTAGGAGAATGCTTGACAAGGTGAGGAAATGAAGAAAGCGTAAAACGAGAGTAATTGATATTTCATGCACAGCTAGGACAGCGATCAAATGCTTAATCGGGCAAAATTCAACATGCTGCAGAGCGCTCAAAGCATATGATAAACCTCCTGTCAGTGCCTCACTTGCAAAATGTCATGATTAGCAGCAGAATTGATCGGTTCATCAGACTCCCCTTTTAGTATCCATTAAGGCACTGTAATGACCCGTCTTTCTGAGGCCATTTTGTGTTTGATCCCTACAACATTTTGAAGAGTTTTTGACGAAACCCTAATTAAGCTTCTAAAACTTTCAATATAGGCTAACACATCGCTCGAGGCAATTCTCAAGAACCTTTGAAAATCATTATAGAGCACTCCATTTACTCTGCATCTCAACCCTGCTGCTGGCAGACTTAACAAGGTGTACCGGGGCGGAAATCAACAGCACGGTAGCCGTTTTCCTTTTGTAATGGGTTTGATTTTTTCATTTACATTTGATTGTTGACATTTTTAGAGAAAAACATTGGGGCAGATTTATGAGGCCCTTGCGCCACGTTTACGCCGCTGTTGCGTCACGCAAGGCGGCGTAAACGTGGCGCATCCCTACGAACGATTTACAACGTGACGCATCTAGGCAGATGTGTCACGTTGTAAAGCCCTGCGCCGCTTGTGGGCGTTCCGGCGCAGGGTGGGGTTTCCGGGGCAGGTGCGCCTCGCAAAAGTGGCTGAGTGAAATCTATGAGATTTCACTCAGTCACTTTTAAGCCAATGCTGCGTCAAAAGCCTGCGCCTGCTTGACACAGCATTGTTAAAATGGGGCACCCCCGAGCCTTGCTGGAGCTGCGTTGCGCTTGCGACGCAACTCCAGCAATGCGCCACATTTCCGGCACAGATGCGTCACGCATCTGTGCCGGTTTTTGCACCATGGTGCGCCGCATTATAAATGCGGCGTACCATGGCTGGCGGAGCTGTGGCGCACTGTGGCGCATGCTAACTGGCGCATCCCTGGGGATGCGCCAGTTAACATAAATCTGCCCCATTGTGCCTGAAAAAAAGACGTAAACAGAGATAAATCATGAATTTCCAACAGATCTGTGAAATGGTTTACTTAATACAGTGAAACTGCTGTACATACAATGACTATATTTAAAGTAAGGGTATATGTACATTTTACCACAAGTAAACTCCTAGTTAACTAAGGAGTGAAATAACACAAATAAAGTTGTTAGTTAGTGATAGCCCTCTCCAAGTCAACCAATCAATCAATCAATACATTTATAAAGTGCGCCACTCACCTGCGAGGGTGTCAAGGCGCTGAAGGGAAGGGGGGTCGCTACTGCTCGAATAGCCAGGTCTTGAGGTGTTATCTGAAGGTGAGATGGTCCTGGGTCAGTCGAAGGTGGGCGGGAGGGAGTTCCATGTCTTGGTGGCCAGGTAGGACAATGATCTTCCTCTCGTGGTGGTTCTGCGAATCAGTGGGAAGGTGGCAAGGGCGAGGCTGGCGGAGCGGAGCTGGCGGGTATGAGTGTAGAACGATAGGCGGCTGTTGAGGTATTCGGGGCCCATGTCGTGGAGTGCTTTGTGTGCGTAGGTGAGGAGCCTGAACGTGATCCTCTTGCTGATGGGGAGCCAGTGCAGGTTTCTCAGGTGGGCAGATATGTGGCTGTGGCGAGGGATGTCGAGGATAAGTCGTGCGGAGGCGTTCTGTATGCGCTGTAGACGTTTCTGAAGTTTGGCTTTGGTTTCTGCATAAAGGGCGTTCCCGTAGTCCAGTCGGCTGGTGACCAGGGCCTGGGTGACCATCTTTCTGGTTTCGGTGGGGATCCCTCAGAAGATCTTTCGGAGCAGGCGCAGGGTGTTGAAGCATGAGGATGAGATGGCGTTGACTTGTTTGGTCATCGTGAGGGAGGAGTCCAAGATGAATCCCAGGTTGCATGCGTGGTCCGTGGGTGTCGGTGCAGTGCCCAGCACTGTGGGCCACTAGGAGTCGTCCGAGGCGGATGGGATTTGTCCGAGGATGAGGACCTCCGTCTTGTCTGAGTTCAGTTTCAGCCGACTGAGATTCATCCATTCTAAGACGTCTTTCATTCCTTCCTGGAGGTTGGTTTTGGCGGTGGCTGGGTCTTTGGTGAGGGAGAGTATCAGCTGGGTGTCGTCGGCGTAGGAGATGATGTTGAGGTTGTGTTTGCGTGCGATGGCGGCGAGGGGGCTCATGTAGATATTGAAGAGAGTTGGGCTGAGCGAGACGCCTTGGGGTACGCCGCAGATGATCTTGGTGTCCGCGGAGCAGAACTGCGGGAGGCGGACTCTCTGGGTTCTGTTACAGAGGAATGAGGTGATCCAGTCCAGGGCTTTTCCTTGGATCCCAGTGTTGTAGAGGCGGGTTATTAGGGTGCGGTGGTAGACGGTATCAAAGGCGGCTGAGAGGTCTAGGAGGATGAGGGCAGTTGCCTCCCCGTTGTCCATCAGGGTCCTGATGTCGTTGGTGGCTGCAATGAGGACAGTCTCGGTGCTGTGGCTGGCTCCAAATCCGGACTGGGATGGGTTGATCGATTTGTTTGCCTCGAGGAATGCAGTCAGACATTTATTTATTTATTTTTTTTTTTTTTTTTTGGGTGAACCTTTATTCGTCTTGCAATCAAATACAGGTACGGGCCTACAACCTTCTCGGCCGGCCGCGAAACAGGGTAAAAGTATAGCAATCAATACGAAGAATCAGAGCAGTTCAAAAGCCGGAACGATATGTATATCAGGAGACAACACGCGGGCATACGGTCAGGTCCGAAGTCAGGATTACAGAGGTTAATTTTTTAATATATGGAACTGAAAAAGTGCCATACAATCACACGTGGTCCTACAACCCAGCACGCAAATCAGGATATCCACAATGAATATAAATACAGACGAAGTAGTGGGGTTAAGGCACACAAATCAGGAGAGATGTTGGCACAAATCGGGTGGAGAGCAAACCCCAACCCCACCACTCAAAGCAATACACGTTACAGGAACCACGAATGAAGACAACACTATAGAAAAAGACAAAGACTAAAGGGCCATGGAAACAAAGAACGGACAAACCCCACCCCCCTCCCCACCACCCTGCACACCCGCGGAAGGCCAAGGCCTACCCCCCCAGCCTCGTGCCTGTCGCCCTAATGGAACCCGAAATTTAGAAAAGAAAAAGAGGAAAGACAAGAAGCATAGATGGAGGAGGGCCCTCAAAGTCGCCACCCGGCCCCGCCCATCACCCCTGCACGTGGGGGAAGTCTAAAAGCAAAATGGAGTATCACGGAGAATGTCAAGTACCAAGTACATCAATAATACAACCCCAGTACAAACACACCCAAAGCACCGTCAGTTAACGTGAGGGCCACCGAAACCTAAAATGCATCACCCCTGGCCTCGTCTAGCAACGGAACCACCCAATGATCCCTTGTCAATCGATATACAGTACTTTTTGGAGGATCTGGAGGATCCGAGCGAATCAGGCCCGAGTAATACCAAAAAAGGGTGCAGCAGCTCGAGTCCATCCAGACGTGTGCAGCTAAAGTCCAAGGGCGGCAATACCATGCCCGCGGGCGCCACAAAATCCAAGCCCAGTAACACCATCCATGAAGAGGAAGTCTCACTGTCCGGCGAGTGCCGCGGTGTTGTTGGGGCGATCCGAAAAGAAGAACAGCAGCGCGTCCCTAAGCTCAGGTTAGGCATGTGTCCCAAAGAGGCACTCACGTGTATATCCGCACTGTCCAGGGAGGACGAAGCAACCAGATCTCTCGGCAGTTCCCGATACCCAGGCGGGCCCAGAGTCCTCCCCAAGAAAGTAGAAACGGGCACAGAGGCACTCCATTGAAATCGGACTACATCCTCACAGGGCGGTGAATCAGCAATGGCGGCCATTTTTCGATCCAGGTCACAGGCATTGCAAATCAGGGACTCGCGTAAATCCGTTAGGGCGGCGAGGACATCTTTGGGTGTGGGCTCCATTGTGCGCCGGCAGCATCCCATTTCCGTGCCTACGGCAGCCGTCCGATTGGGACATGGTCCGTGATGAGGGGTGTCAGCCGCCATCTTCGTCAGTTCGGCCCCGTCCCTCTGCACCTCACTGTAGGGACCGGCCCCAGCACAGGGCGCCGCTAAATGTATGCCCGGAACACAAAGTTATGAGGCGGGTTCCCCAGGGAGAGTCACCAAAAGGCTAAACAAAAGACCCTACCACTCCCTGGGGGCTGCCCGCCTGTCTCGGGGGCGATCCTTGGTTATGTCCGGGCACGGAGTCCGCAGAGGGGGGCCAGGAGCCACACACCCCCCTCGACTCCAGTATGCCTCTCGGGCCCCCAGGGCTCTTCGACAAGGGACCGGGCTGATGCTGCCTTCAGCGGCACTCCAAGACAACGGCACCCTCCGACCGACTCCTCACCACCAGAAGCGGCCGCTGTTGCTGCAGTCGCCGCCGGCCGCCCGCTGCAATCGACACCCCGGCTTCATCACCGCACGGGCCACTGAGCAACGGGTGGGAAATTCTCCGGATTCACAGCACGCAGGAGTCTCAGGAGTAGGTGGTAAGTGAACGCTCTCCTTCTATTTCCAAATATACCTTTGTAGTTTGGAACGAACAACAGGATGTGCGTGCAGGGAGAGAGGGCTCACGGAGCCGAGCGGCTATGCGGCCATTGCGGATGCTGGCTTCGCTCCTCCTCCAGTCAGACATTTATTGACGATCTTCTCAAAGACTTTTTCCGGGAAGGGAAGAAGAGAGATGGGGCGAAAGTTCTTGAGGTCTTTAGCATCTGCTCTGGGTTTTTTCAGAAGGGCGTTGATCTCTGCGTGCTTCCAGCTCTCTGGGAAGGTGGCTGCCGCAAAGGAGTTGTTTATGACGTTCCGGAGGTGGGGTGCAATGATGGTGTCGGCTTTGTTGTAGATGTGATGGGGGCATGGGTCAGAGGGAGAGCCAGAGTGGATGGTGTTCATGACGTGGGTGGTGTCTTCTATGCTGATGGGGGTCCAGGCGCTGAGGGTGGTGGTGGGGGTCGTTGGTTTGGTGACTGGAGGCGGAGTCTGTGCATCAAAGCTGTCGTGTATATCTGCGATCTTGTGGTAGAAGAACGTGGCGAGGGAGTTGCAGAGGTCTTGCGACGGTGTGATGTCATTGTTGCTGGCGCTGGGATGAAGAGTTCCTTGCTGTTGTGGGTGTTGTTGTCCAGCCGCTCTTTGAACGATGTCCTTTTGGTGGTGTGGATCAGCTGGTGGTGTTCGCTAGTGGCGTTCTTGAGGACTGCCATGTTTTCTGTCGTCCGTTCGTGGTGCCAGGTTTTTTCGAGAATACGGCAGGATTTCTTTGATTCTTTGAGGGCGTCGGTGAACCATGTGGTTTTCCTGTTGCTGGTCTTGCCGGGGTTTTTCAGTGGAGCAAGGTTGTCGACGCAGTTGGTGATCCACTGTGCGAGATTGTGGGCTGCGTCATTGGTGTCAGAGGTGTCGGCTGGTGGGTTCTGGCTCAGTGATGTGGTTAGCTGGTCTGTGGTGGCTTTGCTCCAGCATCTGCGGGGGATCTGCGGCGTGCGGTGGTGGGATGTAGTCTTCGTGAAGGTGAAGTGGATGCAGCTGTGGTCGGTCCAGTGTAGTCCTGTGGAGTGGCTGAAGGAGACGTGGTTGCTAGCAGAGAAGATGGGGTCCAGCGTGTGGCCAGCGTAGTGGGTGGGGGTGTTCACCAGTTGCTTGAATCCGAGGTTGGCGAGGTTGGCGAGCAGGGTGGTGGTGTTGTTGTTGTTTTTATTCTCCAGGTGGAAGTTCAGGTCCCCTAGGAGGATGTATTCTGGTGAGGTTAGTGTATGCGGGCTGACAAAGTCGGAGATGGTTTCGCTGAATTGTGTGCACGGGCCCGGGGGTCTGTAGATGAGGGTTCTCTGAGTGTGGTTTTGGGGTCGGTGTGGATCTGGAAGTGTAGGTGTTCGGCAGCGGAGAGTATGTCTTTGGCGTTGGTCGTGACGATGATGGTGTTCCTGTAGATGATGGAGACTCCTCCTCCGGTTTGGTTGACGCGGTCCTTCCGGGTGATCTTGTAGCCGTCTGGGATGGCTATGGCGATGTCGGGGGCCGAAGAGGCGTTCATCAAGGTTTCCGTGAGGAAGGCGACATCCGGTGCTGTTGTGTCGAGGAGGTCCCAGAGTTCGATGGCGTGCTTGTGGATGGAGCGGGTGTTGAGGAGGAGGCACTTGAGGTATTTGCTGTTGATGTTAGGTCCGGCGGGAGGTGTGCATGTTCGGAGGCAGGTGAATTTGCAGGCTAGGCAGGTGAAGGGTCCGTGGGTGCGCTTCGGGGTGGCTTGATAGCAGGCGGGTGGTCGTCCAGTGTTGAGTGCATTGAGGGCGGTGGTGTTGTTTCTCAGTTGGGGTTCTTGGAATCGGCTGGGACCAGGGGTTCTGGCGCTAGGCGCGGTCCAGGCGTGGACGGGCGTAGATGGGCTTGCCTTTGGCGCGCATTAGGCGCGCCAGCGGTGCGCCCGCTGCGCGGCCTCCATATGAGGGGCAGAGGGAGGGAGGAGCAGCTGGGAGGTGGGAGCCGGGTGGACAATGGGAGACAAGGGGGTGGGGCCACAGGCACGCAACAGCGGGAAAACGGCGGGGGACACAGAAGGCGAGGAAACAAAAAAGAATGGGGGAACAAGGGTAAACAACTGACACAGGTGTACAGAAGGTAAAATAGACACAGATCCAAAACAATAACAGAATAGTACTCAGCAGTGATGCAGGCAGGCTAACACGGGCGGCAGTGGCAGCGGATTACAGGTCACACAAGGGGTTGCGTGGCGGTGAGGCGAGAGACCTGCCTGGCGACAGGGTCAGAAGGTCGCTCTCTCTACCGCTGCACGGCCTCCATATGAGGGGTAGAGGGAGGGAGGAGCAGCTGAGAGTTGGGAGCAGGGCGGCCAATGGGAGACAAGGGGGCGGGCCGTAGGGGCACAGCGGCGGGAAAACTGCGGGGGACACCGAAGGCGAGGGAACAAAAAAGAAAGGGGACCCAAGTGTAAAAAACGGTCACAGGTGTACAGAAGGCAAAATGGACACAGATGCAAAACCATAACAGAATAGTACTCAGCAGTGATGCAGGCGGCTAACACAGGCGTCAGGGGCAGGGGATCACAGGTCACACAGTGGGTGCGTGGTGGTGAGGGGAGCGACCTGCCTGGCGACAGGGTCAGAAGGTCGCTCAAGTGTGATTCTATATTTTTGCAATGTAAATTAAAGATAAAAAAAAAATTGCTGTTGTCGCTTTTGGAAATCCTGAAAAATAACCTGCATTCTCCCCGGGGTTTGGGCAAGGGCACGCAAAGAAGGTAACCTCTTTCCTCCATGCTGTGTTAACATGAAATCCTTAATATAGTGACTGGGGTGGCAAAGAGACAGTGCGCCTCATTCAGAGTTGGGCAGATTGGACATTCGTAATGAATATCCTGTCTGCCATTACAAATACCAACGCCCATAATGCACTTGTAATATGCACTTGTAATGTGGCAGACAAGACATCCACCACGTTTGTGATAGAATATGCTGTCCTTCAAACTCGAAATATAGCTCTGAATCCGGTGCCCCCGTTGCTGAGTGGCACGTTTGGAGAGCTCCTGCGAATCAGAGACGTAATAAGCGTTGGCAAATCCAATAGGTCTCGCCTATGGGAGAGCTATTGGCTTTGTCAATTTCCTTAGCCATTTTGTATTGCAGTGCGGCTACTGTGCAGCAAGGCTGAAAGAAAAAAATGTGCATGGACGTGGCCAGTGCTGGCTGTAACGGAAGGGTTTCATTTTCTTAGTATGGGATTAGTCTCTGCCTTCATATAACAAGCATTGAAAATGCAATAGGTCTCGCCTTTGATTAAGTTAAAGACATTTGCTTGCTAATGGTATTGTACAGAAAAGCAAATGGCTTTAACTTAATCAAAGGCGAGACCTATTGCAATTTTAATCACGCCGCTTCTCTTGTGCCACACGGGGTGAATACCATTGTGAGCCCATGGTTGAATAGAAGGTTGGATTGTTGAGTGGATTGGGTGAACGAGTGCACACACTGATGGATGAATCAATTTTGGGGCAGCCATATGGTAGTTGGGTAGCCTGGTAGGGTTGCAGGATGAACATCATTTACTAAATGGAGGATAGATACATAAACATATGGATGAACAGAAGAATGGACGGATTGATCAATAGGCAGATACATAACAGTTGATGGGTGCTTTGACTGACAAATTGGTGGGTTGGGTGGACGGGTTGATGGATGGTTGAACATCCTTTTCATCGAGTTGTGGTATGTTCATGGGGGGGAGGGGCTACGATCCTATGTGTACACGATGTGTATCTCACCTTGTGTAGTGTGACAGATGTGTCTGGCAAGGTTTTGGATAGGGCCACTGAGTGACCCTTGTCTCAGCGGCGAATCCTGCTCCCTGGAACACCTTTAATTACGGGAACAGGCCCGAATCCGATAGGCCGTTTCATCAAACGCAGCATTAAACAAACAAAATGAATTAAAGGCAAGGCCTGTGTGTTATTGCAAAGGTCACAGATCCCAGCTATGTCCATCAGCGGGAATCGTGTCATGTGTGATGTGCTGCTAGCACATGGCTACGATAAGCGCCGCAGCCGCAATTTAGCTCGGGACACAACTTTCAGTTTTGCTCACGTGGTCCCAAGTGCCGGAGCCGGGCTACGCCTCTTTATTTTATAGCCGGCGTGTGACGTCACACACCAGCGCTAAACAGCGACCTCCGAGCGCGGGTAGACTGCACCGCTACCCGGCCGGAGAACACTACATTCCTTCCAACCTTTATCAAATAATAAACAGTTAACAATAAAATGACAGAGTAGATCTGTTACCAGTTCTTAGAAGGTTCCAGTCCTTGGTTCATCACACCATGAACCCTGCTAGCCGTGAAGATGGGGCCGGGTTGCGTCTTAGGTCATACCTAGAGTATTCGCCCCGCGAGGAGGGCAAAGATGGGGTCACTTATTGTGGGTCTTCCCCCTCTGGAGATCTTGGCTGGGTTCTGTCTGGCGTCCCCCGCAGCTCAGGGATACTCTGGCCGGACACGTCTAGAGTCCTTTCGAGGGTCATTGTAGGAAGGTGGATACCTGACTATGGTTACCCCAGATTTTTTGCCTAGTGTTTAGCTGGTTTTCGACTTAGTTGGCCTGGGATCATGCTAATCAGGACCCCAGGCTATCTGCTCTCTGTGTAAAATGGACCACATGTACTTTAGGTACATCTCCAATTGGATATTGGATCACCTTATGAGCCCCTGTATAGTGTACCTTAGGTACCCAGGGCATAGGTGTATCCAAGGCCTACAGGGGCCTGCAGCATGTATTATGCCACCCCTGGCTGGCCATCCAAACTGACACAACTGCCTGATTACTCAGCTGGGGCAAGGGCGTGTAATCACCCCTTGCTTAGATATAGTATTCCTATATCTAACCTTATATCTAGACACATATACACCTATAAGTCACTCCTATGGCAGGCCTTAACAATCCTGGAGGCAGAGTGCCTGGTTTTATGTGAGATGAGGCTCTAGCATGAGCTGAGCCTGTCTGCAGCTTTCTGAACCATGTCCTTATAGCTGTTCTAGGATATAGCCATACCATATACTCTTAAGTGCATTATGAACCTCGCGGTTAAATGCTAACTCTGGTTTGGCTTTATCAAAATATGTCGCGTAAGGTGTTATACGCTTTGGACTACTACCTCCTCGCCAGTTCTGGTGACAGGGGTAGCATTCCACCCTTCTAGAGGGAGAAGACATGTTGTTCCTACTAATCCCGGTTAAAGTTAACCAGAGCCTCAGCATCACAAAATGGATGCTGCTGCCACAGACACAAGTCTGACCTCCTGCTGCTGGGAGTCCTTTCAGCGAGGGAGGCTTGCACAATAGGTTTCCTGTCTTGGGAGGTGCTAGCACCACCCCAGACAGGCTCTAGTGTATTGGGGCAGGGAGGGCTGAATGAAACGAGACACTGCCTGGGGCACACAAGGTGTTCCATGCATAGTCCAGTTCAAACCGGTGCTGGGGCACTCCAGCCCCAGCTCTGGTGCGAAACTGGACAAGGGGAAAGGGGTGTAACCACCCCCTTCCCTGGTCCCACCCATAGGAGGGAACTAGCAGGTAATCCAGCCCCTAGATTTGGTATATAGGTAGGAGCTGAGTCCCAAGATTTTAGATTAATCCTGACTGAAACTTGCAACGAAACTCTGGACCTTCAACGTTCTACTTGAAGATAGAAGACTGAAGAATCTCCCTTGTGGTCAACAAGTGACCCCCCTGCACCAGCAGGCACCATCAAGCGATCAACGGTTTGCTTTGTTGTCGCTCCCGCCGGAGCCCGAACACAGAGACTGACAAGACCTGGACTTCCAGACTTCCTTTAGCCCGATCCACAGCCACAGCAAAGCTGAGACCCGTGGAGGTGACGTGAGACGTGGGACTGGCCATCTTGGAAAGCCAGCAAATTGCTTTCCGTGCAACTTCTGAGGCACCCTCCGAGTTGTGCATTGGGGATTGAGAAGCCCCAGCTCTGCAAATCATCTGCACCAAAGATCGTCCCTCCACACTCCACGAGTGCTGCGTGGGGCCCTTTTGCATTTTCCTGCTTGACGCGTCTGTCCGGTCACTTGCCCGTGGGCTAGTGGCCTCTGTGACGACAAAACTTGAATTTCCACCACTGATCTGGGTGCTCCAGACTGGCCCCTGCTCCCCTGAAAAGGAGCAGCCCATCAGACCTTGCTGGTCTGATTAGGAAGCCATCTTCACTTCCTGCGTGGGTTGCCTTTGCCAAGGCTTGTTGACTTCAATCCGGAAGCCGATTCCGCTGACACCGAGAGCCTTTGTGAGACAGTCCGTGCCTGACTCCTGCTCATCGTCGACGCCTCCTGGTCCAAGTGGCTGCAGAGACAAGCTTCACAACATCACCTGATTGGTTCCTTCCTGGTTCCTTTCTGGTCAATGGCTTGTGACCCAGACTCTGTCCCCTCTGCTTTCAGGTACTCTTCATCCTCGATCTGCCCTTGGATCCAACCGGACACTTCTCTCCTGGACGCCTGCAACATCTTTCTCCAAGGCTCCATAGAATTCAGCGACGAATCCCGACACACATTGACACCTATGCACCCGCTTCCTGTGTGTGAGGTAACGCGAGTACTCCAGTGTTCCTGTGGGTAATATCTATCCTAGTGTCTAAATCTCAAGTAGCTTTCTCCTAGTCCATCCGGAAGTGACCTAAAAGAACTAGTTTCCAATTCTTTCGTTCTCATTCAAACTCTATGGTAACTTGCGTGTGTGTAAAGACACTGCACACGCCTCCCGTGGGCCTGCAACTTCCTATCCTTTGGTAGTACAGTGTAGCCCCAGCGATTCCTCAGGCCCTAGGCCTATCCTTTGTTCATGACGTGGTTCTTATACCACTATTTTAATATATGTTTGAAGTGCCCCTAGGGCTCTACTGTATTTTTTGCAACTTATTGTATGATAGTTTAGTAACTTGTTATGTGCTTGTGCCTCCGATCTCATAAAGAGCTCAGAGGGGTTGTTTAGAAATAAATACATATATATTTTATATATATCCTGTGTGGTGTCCTTTCATTTGGTATTCAAGGGGTTACATATGGTAAAACAGCTGGCTTTACATGCCCTCTGAAGTTTTAGCCTAGGACTGCTTTGCCCATGCTACCTCTAGGATAGCTGGTCTATAAGGTTGACTTTACAACCATCACCATAAGGGTTGTTTGGACTGATACAGGGTGCCCACTAGAATAGTGGACATCACATATCAGGCCAACTTCTCACAGTCATCCCCTGGTCACCATCCGGCTCTACTTCCTCCTGGTGTCCAGGTCGTTCGCTGACGGTGGCTCTAGAGTTTCAGTATGTACCCTCTTGAAGAAGGAGATGTTACGGGTGATTTCTTTAGCTCCTCTTCGGGCTGTTTTTAAGGTACCAGTGCGGCGGATGACTGTCCAAGGATGATGCTCGAATTGAAGCCGTAACTTGCTCCCGGGGTACCTGTCCTTAACGTAGACACTGTCTCCCCTTTGAATGTCCGACACTCTGGCTCGACAGCTGGCGCTGGCCTGGTCATTGGAATTGGTCTTGTTGGCTAATGCTTTTCCGGCGTCAATCCGAGACGGGGTCCAGCTCGGGTGATGTGGGATGGTATCTCGTACTTCTCGGCCCATGCTTGCCTGCCCCGGAGCTGCTTCAGCCGTGAGATGGAGTGTCAGCCAATACTCTCGCAGGAAACTGTATATGGCTCTTTCCAGGGGTGCTTTGCCGCATGCGCAATGCATATTACCTTGTTGAGGGTGCGCATGAACCTTTCCACTTCCCCATTCGCTTGGGGCCAGCGGGGGTCACTTTTTGGTGTTGTATACCCCATGCCTTAAGCAGCATTACATGGACTACTCATGACCGAGTACCTCAGGAACAAAATGGGACCACCAGGCTTGATCGTCAAAAACGAACCATTTATTTTCCAGTCAGATATGCAGTTCAAAAAGGAGTGGTCGCTCATCTCCTGGCACTGCACCAGGGACTGGCTTGTCCTGACAGCAGCCATGATCACGCAAGAACTAAAAATTGAGATCCAGAAGATTGAGGTACAATTAAGCACCTATATATCTCCAGCTGATCTGAAAGTCAGGTTAGATGAACTGAATCAACAAATGACAGAGTTCGAATACACGTTAAAACAAAGCAAGTTTAACAAACTAAGAAAGGACAAGGATAAATTCACACCGGAGGGGGCATACCCCTATACCAAGCTCGACTACGTGTCTAAAAACCCAAACAGTGACATTGACAGTGATGGTTCCGACAATGGTTCATCAGGCTCCAACTCAAGTGGCAACCAAAGGTATAGACCCAATAGAGGTGGATGGAGACAGAAAAGACAACAATTTCCAAGACAGAGAGGGTGGCGAGGATACCCTCCTCAGTTTCCACCAATACATGGGGCCAGCACCCTACACTCCATTACAGTTTGGCACCCCTAACACTGGTCATGGCTATCCACAATGGAATCCTGATTTCGATGGCGGATTCTACGGTCCACAGCCTTTTTTAGGCACCCGCCCAGGACCTCGCGGGAGAAACAGGAAAGGCAACAGTGTCTCTTGGGAAGACCAGGATCCAGGAAACCCGCGATTGACCAGGAGCATGACAGGCTCCCTCCCCAACCAACCGTCAACCAGCGGCAAGAGAGGGACCTAGTAGTGATGTGATATTGGGTTCTCCAGGCCTACATATTCGGCAAAACCCGCTACACCATGAAACAGACGTTGGCACGGAAACTGGAAAATGCAAAAGACAAGTTTATTAAGACCCCATGGGGTGGTGGTACATTCCTACAGCACCCTTCGGCAATGCAAGCAGTATCACCCCGAATATCGGTGCGAGACATCTTTTATACAGTTTTACAGTAATAAAAAGAGTAGGCGGAACACATTTGCACAGTTTAGGTACATATAAGGTCATTTTTGTAACACAGCCAACTCATGGGAGGAGTTATAACACTACTGGTCAGTTTGGAAAACATTCCTAAGTGATGACTGTCCACTAGTACAGAGGGTTTAACTACGCATGTGCGAGCTTGACCAGTACTAAAAATAGCCTGTTGCTGGGCAAGTTAGGTGGTCAGTGGTACAGAGGAAGGACAAAAGGGCATGCTGACCACGAGGCAGCGCGTTCATCTAAAATGGACGCCAGTGTTCTCAAAATGGCCTCCGAACACTATATTCAAGATAAGGGGAAATTCGTGTAGCAGAACTTAACGCTAACCCGATCAACGTCAAATTACGACAGAGAATCTAACTCCAAAACCCCTAACCGAGATACAGAAAACAGTACTGAAAAAAGGCCTCGGTTTTGTGCCAACACACAAACCAGACATTTTCAAATTAAATATGGAAATGCAAGACTTCATCAGAAAACTGAAATTACATACCTTTTTCCTTGACAAACCATCAATTGCAACGGCAACTGATACAGGCCTACGACTCAAGTCCACTTTCACCCCCCGGACTCTATGCTCCCAATCGAGCTACTGACGTTTGAAAAAGCGATTATGACAGACGTCAACAAGCTAAATTCATCAACTACAAAAACGTTCCACAACCCAAGTAAAGAGGAACAACAAGCCATCAAGGAACTAGCTAATGACAAGGACATCATAATCAAACCGGCAGATAAGGGTGGTGCCATTGTTCTACAGACTGCAGAGGCATACGACTTTGAGTGCATGAGATTGCTAGCAGACAGACGCAACTATACGATCCTGCAACAAGATCCAACAGAGAACCTACGAATATAAATTGGTGGCATGATTGAAGAGGGATTGGCACATGATTGGCTCAGTAAAAAGGAAGGTGAATTTCTGGCACAACCAACACCCCGCATTCCCTGTTTTTACTGCATCCCGAAAATTCACAAGAATGTCACGAACACACCAGGGAGGCCGATAGTTTCAGGCATCGGATCCATATTAGAACCTCTGTCCAAATTCGCAGACGCCTTCCTACGCCCCCTGGTACAGTCAACAAATACCTACTTGAAAGATACCAAGTCGGTTCTTCAACTTCTACAGGACATGACTTTTGATCCAGAGACGCATTTACTAATCAGCTTGGACATGGAAAGCCTCTATACGAGCTTGCCTCACGATGAAACGCTCATGATCATCGAAGAAGTCCTCTTTAGCACACCGTGGAAATACCAAACACCGAGAGGCTTAGTATTGGAATGCATATCCCTGGCACTGCAAAAAAAAAATTACCATCTACCTACAAATCCATGGTACCAGCATGGGTAGTACATTTGCTCCTAGTCTGGCCGGACTTTATGTACACCACCTGGGGAGTAACAAAATACTCCACACCCAGAACCCGTACAAAGATAATATCAAGTCATGGAAAAGATACATAGATGACATTTTGGTTATATGGGAAGGTGACCAACAATCTGTAAATGACTTTCTGGTCTGGCTCAACAACCAAAATGCCTTTTTAAAATTCACAAGCTCAGTCTCTAACCATACTTTGGTTTTTCTGGATCTAAACATACACGCAGAAGGAGGAAGGTTGAAAACAACCACCCATTTCAAACCGACATCGAGGAACTGCTTGTTACGGTTTGACAGTTTTCACCCTCGTCACCTTAGAGAAAATTTACCTTACGGCCAATTTTTGCGCCTCAGGCGCAACTGTACTGATGTATCAGATTTCAGAACACAAGCCGGAGATCTTAAAGAGAAGTTGAAACTACGACAGTACCCCATCAAAATCATTGACAAAGCATTGAAAAGAGCATAGAACAATAATAGAGAGGCTCTTTTAGAAGACCGACAAAAAGAATCCACTGAAGTCAAAAGACCAATCTGCGTGACGACTTTCAACACCATGTCAAATGAAGTCTCTAAGATTGTGAACAAACACTGGAGCATACTGACATGCGGCAAACTTGATTTTGAAAAACTCATGTTCGCTCACCGAAGAGGACGGAACCTCAGGGATATGTTAGTACATACTAGACCCAAACCACCTTTGGTGACACAACCATCCATAGGAGTGCAAGGACATTTTCCCTGCGGGAACTGCAGTAGCTGCCACCTCACACAAAAAAAGCACCAGACTTAATTTCCGGAACAGAACAACCTAGGAACAAAGGAGGATGACTAATTGTAACTCCAAAAATGTGATATACCTCATCACTTGCCCATGTGGCCTGGAGTATGTGGGCATGAGCACCAGGGCTGTACAAATACGAATGAACGAGCACAAAAGCAATGTGCGCTGCAAAAAAAGTACAACAAAAATGGCCACGCATTACCTCACCGCACAACACTGTGTGAATGACCTAAAGTGGACAGTCATTGAACAGTTACCTTCAGAGGCAGGCCTCTTTCAAAAGGAACAACAATGGGTGTTTCGTCTTGGCACCCACATCACAGGCCTGAATGATGATGTACCGTGGGGACAACTCTCCCACTAGACTACTGACTTATTGTTTCAGGAACAGCAAGAATTTCCATAATCATTATCTAATGATGTCCTAAGATGAAAAAACCACACTTCGGTATCCATACCAATCTATGGTATAAGGGTCTAAGTTGTAAAAATCCGCTTGAACAAACTGCACAAATGATAGACCAACGCCAACACGTATGCGCGTAGGATCTTCACTCATGCGCAAAAAGACATGTGAGTATTAGCTGTTCAGCCACACACGGATATGCCATACAAGGGCATACAATTAACCTGACCACAACGGAACACCCTTATTTGGTCAAGTCGTTAGGGCATGTAATTAACCTGTCAACATCGGAATACCCATACTTGGTCATGTTTGCATATCCGGCCACCCGGACCAACAATCAGGAGCCGGGTATAAAATGTGATTGGCGCTAGCTCTCCTCACACCAGCGGAGCAGCGTATGGGGTAGGACGGTGAATAGTAGGTCCCGGACCTGTGAGTATGAAACAGACAACTCCCATTTTTCCAAACCAACTAAGTAAGTGAGATTGTACTTTAATTCCTACACTATCTCTCACTTCAGATTGCATAAAAAGCAACACCCCAGACGTTCCTATTTGCTCATGAAGCAAGCAAGCAAGCTTCATTAGTAAGACCCAGACTTCCAGTTTATTCTAGTAATTTGTGTATCTTTGTTGTATGTTTTGTCAGTATCTTCTTTTACAGGGCTTATCTAAGCGCATGGTACGGTTACAGGTGACTGCACCTGCTTGAACTACCCGGTACATGGGTGACCATCTCTTTGTTTCTTTTTCCTACAGGTCACTGTACTTGTAGCATACCGCTGTAGGCACATTATAGCCTCTTAGCATTTTCACTTTTGATAGTTATCAATTTTTATTACATTTTGATACATAAATTAAAAAAACGTGAGTAAGGTGGGGAAGTTGTGCCCCCCTTCCTGAAGAAGGAGCTTTGTCTCCGAAACATGTCGACGCACACCAGAGGTCCTGTCCATTAACACGACAGGTTTTACCTCACACTGCACTTTTTTAATAGTACCAGCCAGAGTTAGGAATACATTTTTTTCGAGTAAACTCATGTGCCAGGTTCTTTTTAAACCTTCACCATGTCCCACCACTCACATGCACCACATATACTAATTAACTATAAGTGCTCCCACGTAGTCGTAGGTCGCAGCACGCCGCATCCCGTTAGAGGGGTGCGAAGACCCCGATGATGAAGCATGACACCAAGGGGCCTTTTGGTGTGTGAGGGATATTTTACAAAACACTAGGTAGTAAAATACTGCAATGATCATGGTTCCGCAGGCCCCTGTGCCACTGCACCTGCCGCACCATTGATAGCCACACCCCTGATTTTCAATACCGCTCATCCTCTCTTGTGCTGTCTCTCATTGTACCGCACACTCTTTCATCACTTCCCACGCTCCCCTCACGTTCTTGCACGTGATTTCACTCTTACTCAGCTTCTGCTCGGATCCTGCTGACTCGCTGTCCGTCCGTCTCTCTTGTGAAATTGTGCGCTCTCTGCACCTTGGACTCCCGCCCCCTCAGTCCCTTAAATCTCCCCTCGTCCTAATCTCTTCCTCTTTTCTGCAGTCTCGGAGGAAAACGTCCGACAGAGCCACGGGCGGACAGGGCGAGAAGGAAGAGGGCCGAGCTAGAGACTGTTAACATGGTGGAGGGAGGGAGCGCGAGATGGGTGGATGAAGGGAGGCTGAGTGAGTGAGACTGCTGGAGTGGGAGACAGGGCGAGTGAGATGGAAGGGGAACTAGATTCAGAGAATGCGTGGGGGTAGGAGACCGCTGTAGTGCGCAAGGGAGCACCAGGTGGGTGGAGACAGAGACGGCGAGGGTGAGACGGCTGGAGTGAATGAGAGCTGACATGAATGAAGTAAGTGGCAGTTGACTGGAGTGAGAAGAAATTGGCTAGTGAGAGTCGGGCAGTTATTGTGAGTACATGACACTAGAACTGAGAGATGGGAGACGCTGGAGTGAGGGGGAAGCCTGGGCGCGTGGGAGGTGCAGCTAGGGTCAACCAGAGAAGGCCACGGCGAGGATGGGGTGCCCGCAGGGAGTACCAGGTGATTGTCAGTGAGTGGGTAGGGAGTGGCTAAAGTATTAGGAGATGGGGGAGTGAGCAGGAGAAGGGCAGAAGGGGAAGGTAGACACAACTGTGTAAGAAGGAAATTGCATGAGTCCGAGGGTAACAGTCGAAGGGAACCGGTCTCAGCTGGAGTGAGTAGTACTCAGCTGGAGTGAGTAAGAGTCAGCTGGAGTTAAGAGGACTCAGCTGGAGTAAATGGGACGCAGCTGGAGTGAGTAGGACGCAGCTAGAGTAGGAGTCAGCTGGATTGAGTAAGAGTCAGTTGGAGTAAATCGGACCCAGCTGGAGTAAAGAGGTCTCAGCTGGAATGGTACGAATCATAGTGCGTAGGACATAGCTGGAGTGAGTGAGTAGTAGTCAGCTGGAGTGAGTAGGAGTCAGCGAGAGTAAATTGGCTGCAGCTGGAGTAAGATTCAGTTAGAGTAAATAGGACCCAGCTGGAGTAAGTAGGACGCAGCTGGAGCGATTAGGTGAAGGCAAGAGTCCACAGGAGGCCACACCTGTCAACTCATCTGACAAACAAAATGCCTCCCCATGCTTTCAGGGAATCTCCCGCACTTTTGAGTCCAAAGGTTGACAGGTATGCGAGGCCGCTGGAGCGACAGGAAGTGGGAGGCGGGAAAGGCGTGCCTGGACAGAGTGGATGATCTTGGGGGGAGTAGGACAAGACAGGAGTAAGTACAAGTCTGCTGGCATGCTTAGGAGTCGGGATGGTGAGTAGAAGTCACTCAGGGTGACATTGAATCTGGCTAGTGAGTGAGCAGGCGAATGCAAGATAGCTGCACAGTGCAACATAAGTGAGTATATGACGTCACAGGGTCTGCCCTGTGACACGAAGCGGCATTTCTCCAGATGACTGTAAATCACACTGCATAGGCCTCTCTGGCACCCCTCCATCCACCCCACGGGCCAGGAGATTCCTGTCACCAGTACAGCCTTATCAATACCTGCACGGCACACACTACTGGTGCACAATGCAGGCGCGTGTCCACCCCAACCTCCTGCTCAAAGCCTTCCCTCACTGGAACCGCAAGGTTTCTCTTAGGACGGTACAGAATCCCCTCTCAAAGCCCCGCTGTTTGAGGTTAACCTCAAAACTCCTCCTCGCCCTCAGCCCCCTCGACTCCCCACCCCCATCTCCTGTCACGATCCACTTCCTCTCCGCTGAACATCTGTTATCGGACAGCCCTGCTGCTCCAGACAGAGGGGCATGGCAGATAAGAGATCAGGGTATCGGATCGATCCCGGAGGGGGTGGTGCTGCACCCCCTCCATCTTATTAAAAAGCTCTTCTTGTGGCTTTTATTGAAGGTAAAATGTGACATCTGCCAAATAAGCCTCAGTCAGGCGCTATGAGCAGCAGCCTAAAGGAAAATGAACCCCTCCTCGAAAAATGTGGTAGGGGACCCTAAAGTGTTATTTGAGCAGGCCATACTTGCATTTTTTCAAAGGCATAGCGCCAAGACTTCCTCATCCTGGCTGCAAGAACCAAGGCTAGCCCCCGGCATTAACACAATGAATGCAGGGAATACGATAGTTAACAAAGGAGTAGCCGGTGCACATCTCGGAATGCAATACCTGGTTGAAGCGCAATCTATTCTCAAAAATTCCTAATGTTTACTAAATTTCAGAAAGGCTGATAGTGGAGGGGATTGGGAATAGTCAGACGTAGCCTCTTACACTGAAAACAAGCCGAGGTGCCGTGACAGCGAGAGGGGGGGCGGGAATGGGCACACGGACAGCGGGAGGGGGGAGGGCCGGGAACGGGCACACGAACAGCGGGAGGGGGGCGGGAGGGGGCACACGGACAGCGGGAGGGGGCGGGAACTTGCACGCACTGGTGCAAGACGGCACTGCGGAGCTTCTCAAGTAAGCTACTGCCTGGCCGGCATCTTCGGAGAAATGACCAAAACAAAACCAAAATAAATAAATAAATAAACCACAGCCCACCGCCGCAATGACGTTCTACAAGGGGCCGAGAGGGAAAAAATCGCCGGAACACCCACGAATCGCCTCGGACAATGACGGACAGATCTCTCTTCCAATGGCTAGCCTCCATTTATGGAGCTAGCCAATGGAAGAGAGAGGCAGGACAAAGCCACATACTGTTCCAACATAAGATTTCACCTGCGCGAACGCTGCTGCGCAGCGGATCGCCAGGCGAAACCTAAAAACGATACATACCTATTTGGCTTACACCTCACTTTGGCTTGTAAATTTATTCTGTGCCAATATTTTTCAAAAATCTCTACCTAAAAATGGAAGGAATGGCTATTCTTCCTAAAAGAAGTTGATAACATGCCTTATTCCAATCTCCTTGGAAATCTTAGAATCGAACAATATGGGACAAACTTGACCTTTTCCTAGCCAAGATCAAGCCACCTTCAATACATGAATACATTAGTACACCTGCTCATAAGCAATATTATAATGTCGCTGTATTGGATTTCAGATTTATTCTACCATATGTGAAACTTAAATGATGACACTCTTTGGACCTCTGTACCAGGATTTGTATTTTGATTTATAAGAAGGTACTCATATTAAGATATTGTTGTTCTGTTGTATGGTCTGTCAAACATCTTGTTATATCTAAAAATGAATGAAGATATTGAAATGATGAAAAACGAAGATAAAAAAACTATGAGCTGGAATATACTGGTTCAATTGTCTCAGTCTTCGGGTGACTCTCTTCATTTATCTCATATTAGAAATTGCAAAAACTGCAGTACTTTCCTTTCATTCAAACAACACATTTATCCAACACTCCCCATCACTTACTCCTTACAGGATCAACCCTCTTCACTATGTTTGCTCCACTCTAACTTGATGAAACCAGACCACTTACATAAGGAATTAGGTCCGGTACTCTTCTTAATCCCTGTGCTGTGTTGGATGCAACTTGCATAACGATCAGATAGAATTCACAACCAGCCATGGTTGTCACTCTATTGAAGAAACCCACTGCTGATCCACCTACCCTGAGCATTATTTTGAAAACCATTTCCTTACTTTTCCAAAGAAAACTTTAGAGAAAGAGTGCAACTCACAACTGTCTACATTTCTTGAGCAAAGTAACTCCCTTCAGCCAGGATAGTCTGTTTTTCGCCATTTTCATCACAGAGGGTTTCTTCTTGTCCCTATCTTGAATTATACTAGAGGTTTGGTAGACTAGGATGAGCCTCCTTGACCTTACATTACCTCTCAGTGCACTTCAGCAGTCTCACATGACCTACTACTTAAACACCTCCTTCAGGTCGGCGTTCAGAGAGAAGCCCTTATTTTGATTGCATCATATCTGGACAACGTGTCTTCTCCCACTCTCCTCTGTCGCACTTTTGGTTTTCTATTATGTCCTGTGTTGATGACACTCAAATTATTGTCCAGACAGATGATCAATCTTCCAAATTTCACAAGAACTTTCAAATCTATCTCACAGCAGTACTGTCATCTTTGAGTCACACGTCTCTGCAACATAACACTCATAAAACAGACGTACTTGTAGCAGGCAGCCATCCCTCTTTGTGGTCCATTGGTTGGCACCTGTCTGACTTAGGATCTGTTCCCACTCTGGTTTCTGCAGTGTATAGCTTGGGTTTCATCTTCAATCACTCTACCTCCAATCAAACAACAAAAGGATTTCATTTTGTTTTCTTCATATCTACCTTTTCTGTAAAGTCACGATTTTTCTTCCTTTCTCTGCCCATCGAAAGATTGTTAAACCAGCTATTCTGAGCCAACTCGACTGCTGTTGCTCCCTTGCCTGGTCTGCTTTCATACCATCTGTCTCATCTGCAGAGACTTCAACATGCTGCAGTTTGCCTTATCTCAACTCTTCCCTCCATTTTCACATACCTCATGACCACTCTTCAGTGGATCCCCATTTCCAAACCTGCCATACTCACACATTTCAGCTTTACCCATCCCACATATCCATAGACCATGTTACCTGCAATCTAAGTTATATCAGTAAAAGCCACAATGCAACCTCAGGTCCATCCTCTCCAGCCAGACTTGTGGTTCTTCCTTCGGTTTGTCCCTGTCAAATTGGTGGTCGGTCTGTCCTACTCTTCTGATGTCAAATGAAATTCACTTTTACTAAAAACCCATCTTCTTGGCGGCTATCTCTCTTACCACAGCTCTTTCAAAATCTGGCTGATTCCTCCTTCTTACTTCTTATCCTGGACTCAACACCTCATCAGCCCTCTTAGCCACCCTGCAGCGCCAGAAAATCACCTTGGGGGACTCACCCAATTCTGCTTCGCCCTCATCGACACACTTACGGCACTTACCCACTGTATTTTTCCCTCGTTAAATTACGTCTTTTCTCAACCAAACTTCCTGTCCTGTTAGTCATTAAGAAAAGCTAAAACAATACAGTTAATAAAATTAGCATGCAACATGTTTCAACGACTATGTATGTAATTGATTCAAATAACTGTAATTATATACTAAATTAAAGGAATAAGATTTAACAATGCACAATGTTGATTGGGCGGAGGATTAGGAATCGTATTAGAGCTTTCAGTATATTTACTACTACTTTCACAATTTGTAGACTATTGTAAGTAAGCAGTCTCGTAGGCAGATAGGGTTCTTCAAGTCTTCTTTATTGACAAGTAAGTAGAAGGCAATACAGCGACATGATAGCACATCCTCCGCCTTCCCCTCCAGTAACCGACTCCCTCCCACAGCATTCTCCCTGACATACATTCCACGCATTCCACACGAGAACATACACACACGTGCATGCATACACATACACGCGCCATACACACGAGACACACACGCGCACAACACATAACACGATACCACACACCCTCCTCCTCAAAAAGCTTAAGTACCCGCAAACAGAATCATCCTAAACTGAAATCAGAAAACCGGACAGGCAACTTCCTTACTCTTTCACTACGGCGAAGACATTCATCATCAACGCCCAAATTAGAAGAAGAAGGTCCAACATCACCAACATCCCCAACACCATTTCCAGACACACAGTCGGTACTACAGCTACCTGCGTTGCTAGATGACGCCAACTCTTTTACTAGACCAAAATCATCACCTAATAAATAACCGCTACAAGACCCGCCATCATAATGTGCACCTACCACACCACTCCTCTCATTACAAAAACTCAATTGGCGAAAATTCCATCTTTTACCGTCTTCTAATTCAGCAGCACTACCAAAAACCTTTACTACCCTTAGAGGTGTAGACCATACACTTTCACCTTTCAATACCTTCCTAGGGTTCTTCACTCTAACCATCTGACCGATCCTGACTAAAGGCCAAGTACGTCTATTACTATGATACTGCTGATTACGGTCTTGGTACTTCTTAACCTCAGATCTGACTTCTTTATCAATATCCTTAGTGTTGCATTGCATTTTATCGTTTCTTTTCCTCAACCACCAAGGTGCCAACCCAGAGAAAGGTTTTCTACCTCTCAAGATCTCAAAAGGTGTTTTCCCCGTAGCTGAATGGGGAGTAACACGATAAGCAGTTAGCCTCTCTTGCAAAGCTTTCCTCCAAGGCAAGCCTGCACTCAATGCCAATTCAATCGCTTCCTTAACTACTCTGTTGAAGCGTTCAACTTGGCCGTTTCCTTCTGGGTGATATAATGATGATTTAATGTGTTTGATACCCATCACCAGTAAAAATTCTTCCATTTTCTGTGATACAAATTAGGGACCATTATCTGAAACTAAAATTTCAGGAACACCCTCTCTTGAGAATACGTCCTCCAAAAATTCAATAACCACATCAGTTGACATCCCACTTACCATTCTTACCTCGGGCAATTTTGAATAATAATCAACTAGTACAATGGCATAACAGTCCATAGATGACACAGCTGAAAATGGCCCCATAAAGTCGATAGCTAGCTTCTGCCACGGGTATTCAGGTAACTCCACCATAGTTAATGGTACATTTAATGGTTTAACTACTTTATCACTAGTACCACACATCTTGCAGTCCCTTACCAATCGGTCCACCATGGAATCTACACCTGGCCACCAAAACCACTCTTTGACCCTCCTTTTAGAACTGGACATACCACCATGCCCTAAGTGGCTTTTCTCAGCAATATCTTTCCTTAAACCAATGGGAGGAACAATCCTGTCACCTCTTAGAATAATATCATTGACAATACACAATTCATCTCTGATCTTAGAAAACGCGACACATTCACCACGTAAGTTGGATTCTCTTGGCCAACCCTCAACTATAAAACGTTTCACCTCCTTCAAAACTACGTCCTTCTCCATCTCAGTCATCCAAGATATTTCAGAAATACCACTAATGGCATCCTGAGTACCAACAAGAAATACGTCCTTAGCAGTAAATGCTATTTCACAATCAGTATTGGTTTTAACCTCCTCAGAATCCACATTGGGTAATCTGGATAAACCATCCGCCACTACATTGTCTTTACCTGGAATGTATTCTATATCGAAACTAAACATCTGCAGCTTTGAAGCTAAACGAGCTAATCTTGGAGTTAAATTTTTTCCTCCCTCAGGTCTTAAAATGTTCACCAATGGTTTGTGATCAGTGCAAATCTTAAACTTCCTCCCCCACACATACATTCGAAATCTTTCAGCTGCCCATGAAGCAGCCAATAATTCTTTCTCTATTACGGAATAGTTCCGCTCCGCTTGGGTCAAGGTGCGTGAAGCATATGCTACCACCCATTTTTCAGACTTAACCCGTTGGGAAAATACAGCACCAATTCCATAACCAGACGCATCCACAGATAACACACATTCAGCTGTTGGCAAGAAGGGTTTCAGACAAGGAGTAGTAACTATCTCCTTCTTCACTCTCTCAAAACATGTCTTTTGTTGCTCACCCCATGTAAATACTACACCTCTTTTTAATAATGATCTCAAGGGTTCAACTTTTGAAGCATAGTTCTCAATAAAACGTGAATTAAATTCTGTGAGTCCAAGGAATGACATCAATTGTTCTCTACTAGTAGGTTCTGGGACAGCTAAAATAGCATCTACATGACTGATTTTAGGTCGAATGCCATCCTTAGATATAACATGTCCTAAGTATTCAACTTCGGATTTCCCAAATACACATTTCTCATTTTTAATAGTCAGCCCACTTCTTCTCAAAGCATCTAGAACTTCGAATAAACTCTTATCATGACATTCTTTGTCCTTCCCATATATCAAAATATCGTCTTGAAATACCTTAGCATTTTCAATACCTTGTAAAACCCTGCACATTTCCCTTTGGAACACAGCAGATGCACTGGCAAGACCAAATGGCATACGTTTATACCTAAACATTCCTTCTGTGGTAATGAAAGCAGTGCAGTGTTTAGAATCGTCCTCTAACACAATTTGATGGTATGCACTGGTCAAGTCTATCTTGGAAAACCAAGATGAACCACCAACAGAAGATGTGAGTTCCTGCAGATTAGGAAGAGGAAATGTGTCCACCCAGATGGCTTCATTTAAACACCTTAGGTCCACACACAGTCGTAAATCGCCATTAGATTTAAGCGAAATCACGACTGGCGAAACCCAATCAGAGCTTTCAACAGGTTCGACAATACCATCACTACACAGTTTCTTAAGTATTTCACCTAACTTTTCTCTATAGCTGATAGGAACATTCCTAAGTTTTTGTCGAATAGGACATGCGCCTTCTCTTAATATTATTTTGTGCTTGAACCCAACCATTTTACCGATCCCATTCGAAAATACATCAGGAAACTTTTCTTGTAGGTTTGAGTAAGCATTATTCTCAACGCATTCGTCCTGAATAGAGTACACAGGACACTCCCGTCTGGGGTCGATTTTCATGCCCAAATCAAAAATGTGTGGCCACCCCAAAATAGTCGCGCCTTTATCGGCCACATAGATTTTACCCTGGCACGAATTACAGCCAAAGGTTATTTTGGCAATTATGAACCCTTCTAAAGGTATTTTGTGCCCAGTATAACTACCAGGACGTACATCAAGACCTAATAATGGTCTGGTAGGCCAAAGGGATTTAAACAAGTCCATGCCCATAATGGTATACCACGCACAAGAATCTACCATGACCTTTACTTCCAAACCATCAATATTGACAAGGCATGATGGTAGTTTTTTTACCTTATTTGTCCCTTTAACAGATTCGTCCTGTATACTACATACATCACCTACAACGTGGAAAACATCATCTTGATTATTTGCGTGGACACAATTAATGTCATCTTGCTCATTATCTTGTAAATAATTAACTTTAGCTTTAAAATTCCGACAAACTCTAGTAAAATGTCCCTTTTTTTTACAATTAGTACATATTTTGTATAGAGCAGGACACCACTTATAGTTTGCTAGATGAGTAGAAGACCCACATCTAAAACACGCAAACTTTTTTGGCTCATTAGCTTTCTCATAAGTTTTTTCATTTCCCTTTTTATTGGAATAAGGTGAATAGCCAGTCATCTTACTATCAGTTTTGGGTTTATAATTATCAACCTTATTAACTGCATTAATTGAGGTAAAATCAATATCATTTTTTAGGTTTCGACCTGGCGAGGGGCATAGCCCCTCCCAGTTCGAAAACTTTTGTTTTCAGTAGGGACGTCGGCCCGCCTCTGCCTCTCATTGGCTAGCTCCATAAATGGAGGCTAGCCATTGGGAGACAGAGGCTGTCAATCGCGCTTTCTCTTGAAAACGCGATTCAGGGGCGTTTCTGGTGCTTTTTTTAAGCCCCGCCCCTTTGTCCCGGGCCGCGCTGCGATTGGCTGACGGCCGGGACACCCCCGTGACGTCAGCCAATCACAGCGCGGCCCGGGACCTGACTTGTCTCTGTTGTTGCAGTCGAACTGGCTTAGCAGATCAGCGTGTCATGCACTTTGCACTGGGCTACTTGTTCTTCTTTGACATCTAAAGGTAGAGCGCTAGTACTTTTACACGTGCGTTGCCTTCTTGCGACTCCGTCTCTGCAACTGCGTATTTAACGTCCCGGAGAGAAGTCTCACAACATTGCTCTGTTTTCCAGACACTTGAGGTCCCTTACACTGCAAATAGTCACTGAAGTTCAATAGGTGTGTGGGGTGGAATCTGTAATTAAATTTGTCAGACTAAAGCGAAATAATACAAGTTTCTTCCTCATCCAAGATGGCTTCTCCTAGCTAGTAATTTAGTCCCTTTTCTCTGTTGACAATAGAACTGTCTGACCTCTGACCCTTTCTGTGCTTGAAGACAGCGTGTGCGGTATACAGTGGTTCGTGCTTCAGGATGGCGGCTTCAACAGGACTGGGTTTCCACGAGATGGGACTGGAGGATCGACTACTTAAGGTGCGGGCGGAAAGGAAGTGGAGAGAAGTTGTAACGTCGCCGCTTCACATCAATCGCTTGGGCACCCGAATTGGAATTGTCCCTGGGCCGCCCTTTCTGATCTTGCCATGGGAGTTCTCCACCTCTTGTCCCTGCGGTGCGTGCTAGTGACTTGCCATGACTGTGCCCCCTTGGTTCACTATCGACACTAGACTGTCCCTTGATTGCCCCTTATAAAATCCCGGCCAGCCCCCACATCAGATCTGACTTTTTTATGAAGCTTCCTACTTCCCAGACCCTGCCACTGAACTCCCCCTCCTAGTGTTCCCTTACAGCCTCCTCTCAGACTGTCACATTATGTATTTGTTCATTCAGTCGTGCTTTTGTATAAGCCGGGCTCTAGGGTATTCAGAGTGCGCATCTCGAGCAGGGTTGGGCTGCCCTGCAAACAGCGCCTTGACTTTTCTCATTAAGGATTCAACCTGTTTATTGAATCTGGTAATGTCTGCAAACAAGCTTTCCAGGGATTAAAAGAGGGAGGGAGGGAGGGCGGGGGAGGGAGCGGGCACGGGCCTCCAGCGAGCGAGGGGCCCTCGCTTTCCTTCATCTAGGGCACTGTCACTCACAACCTCTTTTACACTCATTAGCAATTGTGGCCCCCAGGGGTCGGACTGGGGGCCCAAAATCAGTCCTGGTCCTGGAGAGACTGTTCAAAGCAGCCCCGCTTCGTATCTCTCTCACTTTCTCATTTAATTCTCTCTGTCTCTCTTCCTGTCTCAGACACTCTCTCTCTCTCTCTTTTTCTCTCTGCCCCTCTCTCTCCCTCCTGTGTGCCGCCCGCCCGGTGCCTCACATCTTATAACGCAGCCACCCGATTCATTCAACAACTGAGCAGCAAGAGTTGCAGCCCCCCGGAAATGCCCATTTGGACAAATAGTCAGTCCTACTCTGCGTGTGGGGATTCCTGCTGCATTTGAATGAGTATGTTTTGCCATGTATTACTACAAACAAGAATGCGGCGCACATAGGACACGTCTGGCCCTCCCTGTGGGTAACATCCTTGGCAGCTACTTGCCATTAGATTGCTTGATAATATCCGGTCCACACACACTGCCCTCTGCTGGCCAGTGTGCGTCGTGCAGGGTAAAGTGCTTCTGCTATAGCAGTAGCGCTGGAATTAGAGCATCTGGGCTTCTCGGAGCTTTGTAGCATCGTATGTAAGCCATTCATTTCGCGCGCAAGACACTTATTAACGTTCAGGGCGAGGCGAGGCACTCTGTAAATGTTAAGAAAACACAAGCAAGTTACTCGGACAGTGTTTTTAAAAGTACTGTTTAACACCTGTCCTCGGCGCCCTTCCCTGTCTGCTCCTGCGCATCGCTTTCCTTTCTGCATCAGATCTGGAAGCGGCGAGGTCTCTGCAGCATGCCAACATCCCACCTTTAATCCTCAAAAATGATTGTTTGCAAATATGCCCCAATCTCAGTGTGGGGGAAGAAATCCTTTTTTGAGCGCTGTGTGCCCTCCAGTTAGATGGCGAGGCATTCCCACCGGCGCAGCAAAACATAAACTTCGTTCTCCTCAAACAGTAATCAGCAATTTTTCCCAGAGCAAATATTTTTTCCTTGCATCTGTTTATGAATTGCTTTTCACAGCTTGAAATCACATTAGAACTTCATAAACCCCCCTTGTCTGCCTGAAATAACCACACACGCTGCTGCCCTGTGACAGCATCACTCGAGAGATTGTACCAGCTGGGCACGGTGGCTCAGCTGTGCAAACACGCGCCGTGGCTGGGGAAGGCAGCTCACAAATGCCAATATATTCATTCACAGAAAAAGCAAAAAAATCTGATTTTACAACTGCCCCATGCTGCGAAAACGTACCCCCTTTGCTAAAAGCTTGATTGCTCATAGAAGGTCCCATCGGGGAGGAGGCGCTGTGTCGCGATAGTATGGGTCATACGCTCCTTACCCAGCATTCTTCTGGCACTAGCAGGGCAGGCTGCTGCCCCAAGCAGCCCTCATAGCAGGCCATGGAGAGCATTAGCGGGCACAGTTACCACTGGTCTGATAACACGGCAGGTAACAGTGCATGCAATATTACAAATAGAAGGCGGTGTTTCTGCGCCTCTGCCTGGACGCTGTGAATTTTCATGTCTACGATGGGGAATAACATGGAAAAGTTGTATTCATTTACCATTTTGAATTCTAGCCAATTTTATGGACATCATGCAACCCACTTTTTTTCAAATGGATATATCGCCAGATATATTGTTGAAGGCAAAAATGAGAGATTTTGTCTAAAATTAGGATTAACGCCCATTTTGGAACTAAATGAGGGAGTGATGGCTCAGTGGGTTTGTTTTGGTGGGGATTCTAATGCAGAAGGACAGAACGAGGCACTTGTCAGTGATGGCTCAGTGGTTTATTTTGGTGGTGATTCTAATGGGGTTGTGTTTAATCCATGGGATGATTAGAGCGAGTTTTCATTGGTTTGGTGTTGTATGTGGTTACTGGTGGCCCTGCGAGCTTGTGCATGTATGTACCTCTAGGCCCCGCAAGAGGTTCTGGCGGTCACACAGAGGTTTATGCGGTACCTTTTGAGATGGGTCACTCAGAGGTTTATGCGGTACCTTTTGAGATAGGTCACTCAGAGGTTTATGCGGTACCTTTTGAGATAGGTCACTCAGAGGTTTATGCGGTACCTTTTGAGATCGGTCACTCAGAGGTTGGTGCGGAACCTTTTGAGATGGGTCACTCATAGGTTTATAGTGAACCTTTTAAGATGTGTCACTCAGAGGTTGATGTGGAACCTTTTCAGATAATGAGGCTCTTAAGGCTCAGAAACCGTCTCCTGTGAGGTGCCTTCACATGGTAAAAAGGCAAAGCTCCATGGGAGGGATAAACATAGGGTTATGAAGTTGCGACATGAATAAGAAGCAAGCAAATCAGAGTGACGAGGGAAAGCCAGTCAATAGTGAGAAATGGGCGGGCTCTAAGCTCTTCTATGTTCATGGTAATGCACAATATGCTCGCAACAGACCGCGCATGCATTGTCTAGTAAGCTTGACCCAATCATCTTCCCAAGCAAAACTCCAAACGGAATTAAAGGAATAAGTAACTTCTCAAATTCTCCGGAACTTTCGTCGCATGAAATGTGTCAGTCATTAGCGGATAAGGGAAGGAAATATTTGTTGTTAACTAGTGAGTTGCTGAGATCAGTACATGGATCTTTCTACATGTAACTACACATTTTAAAGAACATAACTGGCTTTGGACCTGACGGATTAAAAAGCTGAAAATATGTTTGAAAGAAATTACAAGCAGCCCATTGGGAGATTCATGTCTATTGTACTTTCCACATTTTCTTGCAGCAGGAACAGGACAGAATGGGGCCCAAATACTGAAAAGAGGGCATTTGTGATATTGTGACCATGTAGTATGCTCTACCTCCACCCTCTTACTCATTTTACTTCGATGATCTTCCAAATAACCATTTCTAGACTCTTCCCTCTTCTATCCTTCTTTTTTCATAGCTCTAACTTTTGCAAAGGCGAAACCGTTGCATTGTAAATGCTTGTTTCATTTCTAACCTCGCGAATGCATTGGTCTGAAATTTCTACGCCTCTGGCAACTTCAATAGCATTTTTCAATGAAGTACTGCCAGATGACCATAATTTCTCCTGGATTTTTTTAGATTTGGTCTTCATAAGGATCTGGTCTCGCAAAACCTGATCATACGTGATGGTTTCAAATTCACACGTGACTGCTAAACCCCTCAGAGCTGAAACAAATTGATCAATTGACTCATCACTTTTTTGAGCTCTTGAATAAAACTTAAACCTTTCCATCACAACGTTAATTTTCCTCCCGAACCTTTCCTGCATCTGTTTGACGGCACATTGATAAGCACCCATATCACCAGCATTTTCAATTTTTGGTAAATTTTTGAACTCCCTTAAACCTACAGCACCTAATCTATGTTTAAGTAATGATACCTTCCTATCTTGAGAAGATTCCTCTTCAGCTAACACTTCAACATAAGCCTCAAACATATCAATCCATAAATCCCATGCAATAGGAGGTTCACCAGACTCCGCCAAAAAAAATGGAGGTGGATGAATTGAATACATTACAATTACTATGTAAGTTAATACAATTTAACACTTTGAGAGAAAAAATAAATAATAAAAAAAAATTTCCTCTGTAAATACTTGCGCAAAAAGTTCACCAAAGTCCAAGCTAATATGACTTTTTCTTGTACAAAAAGTTCACCAAAGTTTAAATAGTGTTGAAATTGTAGTGTTGAAATGTTCATAAGATAGTAGTAGTAATTTAAAAATTGAAAAACGATGTTAAAATAAGTCTAATAATGAATGTTACCAACAACGTAGATCAACTGGTATGACTAGCGTTAAATTTGCAGATAAATGTAGTAATTTGTATTCATTTGAGAAATAAATCGGAAACTGAACGCGTTAATCTGGGCGCGTACACGGTGAAGCGTTCCTCGTTAATCTTGGCGCGTACGCGGTGAAGCGTTCCTCTGTTGATGTGCAAATTGGTTGCCGCGTTGCTAGGATACATCCAAAATGGCTACACGCATGCGTGATACGTGATGACAATATCACGTGATGATGACGATTGGCTACGCGATGGCATCAGGTACGGGAAGTCAGGAGGTTCACAGTGACGATCCGCACGCGCAGACTGATCATTCACGAGGCAAGTTTAAAAGATGCACCATGTGTTGCTGAAGATCGTTGCAAGGTAAACTTCCCTCGGCATACCAGTTAATTGCACAGTTATATATATTGTTACTCACAGTTGATGGACATTTCTTCTATTAAAGTGGAGTTGCAAGTAAACGTTGAATACTCCAACGGAAACGAAGAAGAAGAAAAAAAAATTTTTTAAAGTCGCTGCTGCCGTATCCCGCTCGTCGCCATGTATTGTAAGTAAGCAGTCTCGTAGGCAGATAGGGTTCTTCAAGTCCTCTTTATTGACAAGTAAGTAGAAGGCAATACAGCGACATGATAGCACATCCTCCGCCAGTAACCGACTCCCTCCCACAGCATTCTCCCTGACATACATTCCACGCATTCCACACGAGAACATACACACACGCGCATGCATACACATACACGCGCCATACACACGAGACACACACGCGCACAACACATAACACGATACCACATAGACTATTCAGACAGGCAAAGAAAAGCATTGATTAAGAATGAGTAACTCTCTTTTATTTTTTAAATCAAGACTTATTCCTGCCTGTACCGTTTGTAAAAGAGCCACACCCATCCAAATCTTAGGATCCATGTGTCAGCTGTTGCAACAACACATTGAGAATTGCAAAAAAGTTTTCACTTTAACACACAGACTCCCTAGGGTGGTTGCCTTCCTTGAACGAAATGTACAGCTGTGCAGCTCTGCCCTTAGGAATAGTCAGTCTTGCCTAATATATGATTCTCATTCCCATACCCGCTTATTACATATCCATGGCCAGGACAATAAACACTGACTATATTCTTCCTAACGAGCACTAGGACACCTGCTGAGAAGATACAAAACTTGCAATGTATTTATTAAAGAAACAACTTGAGTGACTGAGGCTTAGGCCCACATCATGTCATCCATGAGAATAAAGATGGTAACCTATGAAAACATTTTGCATGAGAGAATACAATGATTATAATATAGTAATATGTGTGGCTCTTACTACATGTAAAGGTAGTGGTGGCTGTTACTTACGGGGGGAGTGGTGGAGAGGGTATATGGGAGGTGAGAGCTGGTGCAAATTACATCAACAAAATTACCTACATGCATTACATGATCATAACTTTAAAACTGTAATGTAATGCATGTTGGTGGTTTAGTGTATATACATTAAATACATTAAAAAAGAAAAGAAAACTCCACTTACCTTGTGGCACGTCCATGCTCCTGTCTGGTATCCTTCACTACTCCAATGCGGGCCCTAGGCAACTCCCTTAACTAATCCTGAAACTGCTCTCATGCAGCATAAGAGCAGTGCCAGGATTGGATGGAGCAGGCTCTCTCAGCGCTCCAAAGAGCACTGGAGGCAGGCGCGCAACGCCCATGGAGCTAAAAGGGCTTCTGACTCCCTCCCTCCTGTGTGTCTCAGCTCGAGCTGCTGTGGCTGTGGCTAGGCAGTGTCTGGAGTCTCATCTCCAGCACGCCTGAGTTTTTCACAGGTCTTTAAAGACCATTTGCATATTTACATACATTTGTAAACCTTTGTAAACAAGGCTTGGTTTTTTCGGGTTACAGTACCCCCTGAGCCCCCACTCTGCCTATTCATTACATGTGTGTTTTACATTTACGGCCATAGTGTGAGAATGCATTTCATGAAAAGGAATATAAAGTAGGGTTGCCAAAAGAAAAATGCCAGCCTTGTATTGTTTAAAGAGCCTACAAAGGCCTGGTCTTGACACTAAATAGGGCTACAAATAAAAAAGTATGTATTCATTTGTAATGTGACTTCTCTGTCTTTGTTCTCTTTAATTATCAGTCATGGATCATTCAGGCAGCCCTAGAACACAATTAAAAATGCTTTTATATTTATATTTGGTGTTCGAAGTATGCACAGATAAGTGCTGAAAATAGGCCTTGAGGTGACTGTTTATTTTTGTACCATCTAGGGCATCAAAATAATGAAGTGGCAAACATAATCAGGAGACTGGAAGTTTGTTGCAGGATCAGCACATTATTTATTTCCTCCACCCTTGAACACTGATTAATGCCATAATAGCAAAGTTTAACTTGTATCTGAAACCCTACGCTGCCGTCAATGCATTCAGACCACTCACTCCTCATTCTCGCTTTTCACTTTCACGCTCATCATCACTCACACTGATCAAAATGCACTCACCTTATTCACCTGCTCACCCTGCACTCACAGTGATCACTCTGCATGCACAATGCACTTGTGCTATTCACCCTGTACCTCACCCTGCGATCACACAAGCACACTACTCACCCTGCACTCATGTGACACTTCACTCACCTGTCCCCCTCATTGCTCAATCAGCAATTTCACTCAAACAATTCCATCACTAACCATGTATTAATTCGTCCCAGTCTGCACTTAAATCCACACCCAAATTCCTGTTCACCTTACTCATCCTGCAGTCACTCCTCTTAGCCAACGCTCACACTGTGCCATCAATCACTGTGTACTCACATGAGCACTCCTACCACCCACACAGTGCAAAGGGTTAATGTGCCTGCTACAAAGAACGTGCACCATGCAGATCACAGAACTGAGCATGAGTAAACTATGAGTAGCACTATAAAAAAATGAAATGTTTGTCAGAAAGGTGCTACAGAGAGATGAGATGCATTCTTGGTGATTGGTAGTGAGGGAATTCACGGAAAAGGAGGAAATGGGGCAGGGGCACCAAAAAAGACTGTTGCACCGTGCGCGACCTGTGCTAGGGCCTGCCCTGGCTGGGCGTGTTAGCCCCCCCATAAGTTTGTGTCTTGTTGCACCCCTAACTGGTGCCTTTGCTCTGTCTCAAACCGGCTGTCTTGGAAAGCTGGGTTAAGAGGTTTAAAGTGCACGTCTGACTGCCCGTTGCAAAACGGCCAGCCACAGGGACATGCGTACTTCGCACATTAGTGCACTGCTCATATGGTCTTTCTGTTGCTACCAGTCAGCAGCTGGCTGACCACTGTCCTGACGCTCGGCTCGGGACGGGGCTATGGAAAAATACAATGGTAATACATTAACTGTATTACCATTGTATTTTTCATCTCTGGGGCATGCTGGGCATTTCAATCAGTGGGGCGATGCTCCTCCACCTTAATGGAGGATGTGAGAAAGTGCCTTCTTTCTGCATGGTTGACCCCGCTTTTTGCTGAACTGCTGATGTACTTTGACTGAGTGTGCTCTGGGCTCCTGCCAAGCAGGTACCCAGGGCCTACGTTCTTTCCCTAAAACTGCATTGAAACCAAAACCCGATTGGCATCTTTGGCCACAGGTCAGCCCCTGGTACCCAGGGCTCTGTGACTTGGGAAGGCCTCTAAGGGCTGCAGCACTTATTGTGCCACCCGTAGAGGTCCTGTACCTTTACACTCACACACTGCCTTTGCAGGCTGCGTGTCTTGGTGCAGAACAAAGTGAAGAGTCGACATGGCACACATCCCTGTGTGCCATGCCTACAACCCACTGCCCTTGCATAGATCAGTCACCCCTCTAGCTGGGTGCACTATACCAGTGGTTAGGATACAGATGCATGAGCCCTGTACCTCTACAGTGTCTAAGTTCATTCTTAGACATTGTAAGTGCAGTGCTGCCATTAGAAGTATATGGTGTGGGAGTTTATCATTACGAACTCCACAGCACCATAATGGCTACACTGAAAACCGAGACGTTTGGTATCAAACTTCTCAGCACATTAAACCCACACTGATGCTAGTGTGGGATTTAATGAAAAATGCACACAGAGGGCATCTTAAAACGACCTACCACTAGTGTCCATGCTGAGTGGCTGCTTTCAGCTGCCACCACCAGACATGTTTCTGGAACCCTTGGTCGAGAGCCTACTGTTCTCAGGGGCCTGGAGCAATGCACATCCTGGGACGAGGTGCTAAGCCTCCTCCCCCAGGATGTGCAGGGGTCACAAAGGGGAAATTTCAAAGGATTTCCACCTGTGGGAGCTTCCCCAGGCCACTTGCTGCTTTCAGCAACTGGTCCCCACTGGTTCTGACACCCACTTTGAGTGGGAGAACCGGCGGTAAAAACAAGTGAGGAAGAGAGGTGTGCCCACCTCTGCCAACTCCACCCCTCCGGTGGGGGAGGCGAGGTGAAGCACAACTCTCAGTCCCCACCATCTTGCAGATGGGGGGACCCAGCCAACCAGGGGGAGGCATATGCCCCCTCCCACTAGAGGGTGGCATAATAAGAGGTGTACCCACCTCAGGGAAGGGGCCCATTGGTTCCAACCTTTTACCTACCTGTAACTCCCCTAAATCTAGTATTTAGGGGCACCGTGAACCTTTCTTCCTCAGACAAGAACCGACTACAAGAAAAGAAGAAGAAGGACTGAACATTCGGAGCTAACAAGAGGGGGACGCCTACTGACTTGGCCCCAGCCCTACCGCCCTGTCTTCACCTCGAACCTGCAGAAGCTAAACTCTAGTGTTTCCCGCTGCCAGCAACCTCAAGACCCCGAGGACCAGCCCGCTCTGCACCTGAGGCCCCCGGCGCCAAATTCGAGTGGCCCAACACCACGAGGAGGTCTCCCCGGTGATCCTGACCCAAGATCCGGTGATCCTCGACCTACCTCTAGCCTCCAGCCGACGCCTACAACCGCAAACCGGAAGGTCCCCCCAACCATGACCAGGTGCTGGTAGAAAGATCGGACCCTAAAAGGCACCCCTGCACCCGACGCCCCACAACCTTGGGTGGCCTAACTGATGGTGCCTAACCAACCCCAGCATCCCAACTTACCTAAGTGATAGCCACACCCAGAAGGCCTTCGTCCCCAAGCCTGCAGTGTGTTTTTAAACCGGAGTCTCCCCATTGGAAGCTACAGGGTGCCCGACGCCAAACACGCACCCTGCACCCCTCTGCCCCAGTGCCGCTGAGGGTGCACCTTTTGTGCTGGCCTGAACACCCATTTACCCTGAGCTTAAGTCCATAAGCTTTTCTCCCACAACCCTGTAGCCTGCTCATCAGCAGCCACCAACCGGAGGCCACCTAGCCCTCATTGAATAACATTGGGCCTCAGCTCTCTGCACTCAGCCGCCCTAGTGCCGTTGAGGGTGTAACAAGATAGCATCATTGTCCCTGGGAGACCCCTGAGACTAACCCAAGAATACCAACTCCCACAACCGAATACTTACCTTTGAACCAATAACCCTATTGTCCTCGATAGGATAACACTGACTGTTTTTCTGTGAAAAGTTTCTAAGTGTGGAGTTGGAAAATCTATGAAACCCTTTAAAATTGTAACTAAATAACAAAAACACTTTTACTTACATGTTTACAGGAAATGTCCCAGTGCAGTATCCAGGTATACTGCACTGTGTAAGAAAAGTAACCTGTAAAGTAATCTACTTGACATTCTACTACAAAGCCAATACAAAATATATGTATAGTATTTCAAAAGCATTGCATTACTAGTAGCTCTACTGTCATCAAATCAAAGTGCATATACAATTGCATTTCAAACTGTTTACAAACTGCATTACTACTGTAAAGTATGTATTGATTACATGTGCCAGGCTTGTTTGGTTCTAGAAAATAAAATAACTGAAAGAATATTTTAATACAAAACCAATTGGTCTGAAGTTCGGTCCTTGAGTGTGTGATATAATTTGCTGATTGAGTGTGTATAACAAATGCAAACCCTGCCCTCTGATAAAGCTGTGCCGCTCAAACACACTACCACAAATAGAGAGTAAGGTGCTATCTACTTTTACCTCTGCCTAACTTTGGGGTTCCAGGGGATTCTGTGCACACTATACATCGCTTTGGTATAGTATATACAGAGCCTGCTTCCTACAGAGGATCCACTACTGGCATTGACCTAACATTAAGCAATTAATATGGTGAACACAGATTAACGTTGTTATTGAAAATGTGTAAATATGAGGCAATAGTGCATGAAATGTTAAATTGTACTGTAGCAATAACAGCAAGTCCATCCCGCGAGTTCGACATCCGTTTAAACAGTTTCTCCAAAAGTGAGTTGTTTTACCCCTATTCAGCAGTAGAGGGAACACTTTGCTTAATACTCACACAGTCATCAAAATCTGTTGTTCAATGTTGGCAGTTTATGACTGGTGTAGTGTGGAAAAATTATTAACTGTGCTTGCGCATCGACCACACAGACTGATGGCCCCTGATCAGATAGCGCAGCCTTGGGCACTCTAAAATTATGATTTCAAGAGTGGGCCCTAAGGCCCCAAGCATTAAACTAAAAACCGGTCACTAATGGGCAGATTCTCAGAATCTGCCCCTTTGCCATCGGTATTTTTGCATTTGGGATGCATCATCCCAAATGCTTGCAATTTAAGTAATCACAGAATTTGTGATTACTTAAGTTGCAATTGTATTTAAGGAATCACAAATTGTGATTCCTTAAATGCAATGCATGATACAAATTGAAATAGCGATTTCGTTATTAGGGGTCGCAAATTACTGTCAAATGAAACTGGATGATAATTTGCAAAAAACTTTGAAAAATGCACTAAAGTGCATTTTTTAAAGTCACATTTTACAAACACATTCCCTTCCCCTTGGTGCATGTGTGTGCGCAACATGGGTTCACACAACTGTTTCAGTGGTGCAACAGGGTGTCCTTTTTGCACCCTTGCACCCTTAAAATTGCCTGCGTAATTTGTGAGTACCTAAGGGGTACTCCCAAATTGCGCATGCAATTCCCATTCATTACTAATGAATGGGAGGCCATTCCTTAATTGCAATCCGCAATTTAAGAGTCGCATTTAAGGAATGTGTAGGAATCACTATTTTTTTAGCGATTCCTAAATGCATAGGCTTTTGCGATTCCATAATTGCGATTTCTTAATAATCGCAATTAAGGAATCGCAAAAGCCTACCTTGATGCATGTGGGGGTAAGCCGTACGGTAAGGAAGGCTGCCTAAAATCTAAGAAAAATATAACAGACCCTTTTCTATAGACACTCATCTAGCATCTTTGATTACATTCCAAGTTTAAGGGCCTGGTAATGACTTGGGTGATTACTAAAAATCCTTCGATTTCTGGAGGAAGTGAGAAAAGCCATCGGTGTAATTAACGCCATCTTATTGCGACGATAGACCAAAGTCCGCCTGTGGATTCTCCTCTTGATGCAGCACATAGTCCAGAAATTAAATGATTTCATGCTACCACCCATCTCGAAATCACGTCCTAAGTAGCTGCTTTTTTTTTTTTTTAGCTTAGTTCTCATTCTCTATATCGATACAGCAGTGCCCTCAAGTGGCAACTGTGGGTAATTTAGACATAAAAGGTAAAAATCTGTACGGTCAAAGTAGATGTACAGAATTTCCATGTAACCAACTCCTCAATAGCCTGACATGCTAAAAACGGTGCTTTCTTCCAAAACACCAGAGTAAACTTTTATCTGAGCTCATAAATTCTATTGTTTACATCTGTGCGCCTGCGGATAATTTCTTTCGCTTTGGAAGTCTATAAATTGGGATCACAGTCAGAATTATGTTATGCAGTGATTGGTGCAATGAACAACATCCCTGGAACAAGTGTAGTTCCTAGGCACATTTTCTGCTCCAAAGGAGCACAGCCAATCTTACAACCCGTATGGTATTGGCATTAACAACAACAGTGTAGATGCGGTGATAACATACACAGCAGAGTGTAAACGTTTAGAGTTATTCAGACTGCATCAGTGCTACTCAAAGTGCGGTCCGGGGCCCGCATGCTGCCCTCCTGACCTTTACATGCGGCCCCCTGGTCAACAGAAGCCCTTGGCTACTGTTTACTGGACTAAGCACTGACAATATAAAAATGCTAAAGAAACAGGCAAGCATTTAATTAAAGGTTTATTGGTGTTAAAAAAGTAAGTAACTAAGGAGTGCGGTACCGCTTACCTTTAGAAATACCTTAGAACAATTGGTTATACCAGTGCATTGAGAAGTATTAATTAAAAATTGATCGTATTGAAACATGAATTTAGAAACATTGATTCTTCCCCCCACACTGACAACATTGCCAATAGAACTAATGAGGCAAGTCAGTTGTTATGTGCACTCACTGGGTGGCCTGAGTTCCTATTATACATGAACATCATTATAGTTTATTAAGTCAAACTCAGGAGGTTTTGTACTGCGCTCATCCCTCATGAATTGTCTTGTCCTATTATATGTAATAAAGGAGAAACAGGGAAATAAAACAATTGCCTACGATCACACAGTTTAGTAAAGTGGGGAAACCAGCATTAATCCCAGGTTTTCTAGTTGCACAATGTTCAGTTCAGTTCAGCCACTAGATGTATATGCTTCATTTCCCCTACACCCACGTTACCACCAATCCCCTCCAGCCTCATCACCAGACTGCCACCGCGCCGGCATTAATGCTGCCCTCTGGCACATTACAGGTCAGACCTTTTGGACCCTGGGAAAATATTTGCAAGTACTCGTCCTAGAAGAACCCAGTATTTTCTTTATAAGGGGCCTGAGGTTTATACAGTTCTAGGTTCAGGGCACTACACTCAGACAACACACAGACTAAAGTGCATCCTCACGTACGAGGGATGTGACTTCCATGCAGCTAACCTCTGTAGGGAGAGAATCTGTCGTAAGGCCACAAATGCTGACTTAGGAACTGGTGAACAAGGTTCGCATCTTGGCATCAGCTCAACATCCTGTGATTCTGGGCTAATCACTTAATCTCGCCCTGTCTGAATGCACCCGTCTACATAACAATTGACTGCAAATTTGAAACTTCTTCCTCATGGATGTACAGCAGCAGAACTGCTGTACAAAAATGATGGAAATCTCACTGAACAGCAAGCACAGATTGCTTCACTATAAATCCAAACATTGACTCTGTTATATTGAGAGATTGAATTGAAAAATAGTTACTCTGGGAACCCATAAATATGGGTTCAATGTGGCAGAGGAAAGGAGGTGTAGTCACGAGGGGCAGAGACAAGAAAATCGGAGTTTGACCCCCCTCTTATACATTTGCACCAAAGAAATTGGCAACCAGGAGAACTGTGACAGCAAATATGTTCTAGCTGACCTAATTGGTCACAATGAGGCTGTGTCTAAAACATATTACAGGGTTAACACACCTGCTGCAGAGTTCTTTGTGTACCCAGCAATTTCTAGGTAACTATATCAACAGCAAGATACCTCTGGTGTTTTAATGCAGTTAATAAGAGTCTGTATTGTTCAGTTACAATTTTGACTCATCGCAAGGTGTAACATGTAGACCACAGATTTGTATTTTATGTAGATAGGTGAGTGGGTTACTGCTTTTAAAACAGAGATCCTTTTGTTACTTCCAATTTTAAGTTGCAATCCTAACATAGCACAGTGAGCTATGAATCAGCATCAAGGAGCTTCATGCTTACTGCAAGTCATTGATTTAGACGTAATTGCTTTTTTCGCAATCAGCTGTTCTTCCAAATTTGCAAAAAATGATTTATTTCACTAGTAATTAAGTCTTATTGGTAAAGACAAAGCAAATTACTGAGTTCCATTTTAAATCCTGTTTTTGGGTTTCTCTCAATCATGCATTCTTAACATTTAGGGGTCGATTCCGATTCGGGAAATGAATCCGTACAAGGATTCGTATTCGTAGCTGTTTCTGTACGAATCGTAAAAATCCGTCCGAATCGCGTAGTACTATCCGTAGGTTAGGAATACGTCCGAATCTGTGCGAACCGTACGAGAAACAAGTCTTAATCCGTACGACTTAGACTCTCACAGTGAACCGTACGATCCGTAAACATGCCGTACGACCCGCCAAGTACAATCCGGAACGGGTAATGAGTACGCGATTCGTACAGAACACGTCACGTATAGGCAATTCGTACGGAGAAAAACAATGGTTGAGGAGGGTCAAGGGGACTATATTTATAGACCATCCAAACTCAATACCCCTAATCAAACTGCAACGAACACAAAGAGTTGGAGGGTCTGTTAACCAACATAGCTGAGTCTAAAAGGTCCTATTTAAGAGACAACCCTGTTGAATTGCACTAAACCAGACCAAGTGGTCACATGACACGAGTATATGATAGATATCCTATCAGCCCACCCATTTGGCGGAGCCTCGTCATGTAGGACATCTAACCAGGGTGGTGAGTCCAAGCCCAGATGAATTGGCCAGACAACACTCACTACTGGTTCATATTGTCAAAGTGTCCATGCCACAGAGTGGTGCTGAAAAAGTGCAGTGCAAAACAGGGAGTGAAAATAAGTGAAGTTAAAATGACGGTCGAGGCAAAAGAATTTTTTTTTATTATAGATATTCACCAGGACGCCAGGTTAAAAAGAAGTGTAGAACAGTGTGAAAAAATCACTGTGATGCTTTGCTGTGTTATGGATTAGGCCAACATGTTTCTGCCAAAGGTGAAACTACACCGGCATTCTTCAGGGCCAGATACAAAGGATGTTGCTACTGCAAAGGTACACTCAAATATTTTGTGCAAAGTGAAAAAATGAAAAGGACAGACCAAATTATTTGTTAAAGAGCTGTCCAAACTACTGGAGTGGTCATGTAGACCATCCTACCGTATCCTCCCGAACCAGTAGTTGATAGAGGATGTGATCCCAGCAGTATGTGGGAGTCGAGCCTCACCTCACCCGGCAACGGCTCGGAGATTGAGGCCCCGCTCTCTCCGTCGGTACCTCTCGGCTAACACCAAAGCGATGGTGATTTTTTCACACTGTTCTACACTTCTTTTTAACCTGGCGTCCTGGTGAATATCTATAATAAAAAAAAAATCTTTTGCCTCGACCGTCATTTTAACTTCACTTATTTTCACTCCCTGTTTTGCACTGCACTTTTTCAGCACCACTCTGTGGCATGGACACTTTGACAATATGAACCAGTAGTGAGTGTTGTCTGGCCAATTCATCTGGGCTTGGACTCACCACCCTGGTTAGACGTCCTACATGACGAGGCTCCGCCAAATGGGTGGGCTGATAGGATATCTATCATATACTCGTGTCATGTGACCACTTGGTCTGGTTTAGTGCAATTCAACAGGGTTGTCTCTTAAATAGGACCTTTTAGACTCAGCTATGTTGGTTAACAGACCCTCCAACTCTTTGTGTTCGTTGCAATTCGTACGGAGAGCCACACATTCACATACACACCGTACCCCTAAACTCAAGGGGTGTGCACACGGGGTGTACGTACTGTACACCCATGACCTTTGGGTGTACGAACCGTACCCCTACAGTCCGTACACTTACGATCATGGGGTGTACGCAAAGGGACATACGCACCGTACCCCAGAAATCCAGGGGTGTACGCACCGTACCCCCATGCACCGTACCCCTGCTATCATGGGGTGTACGCACCTTACCCGGGGGGGGTCTGTATCGTATGCATTTCGAGGCAAAATCTGCTTTTAAGGACGTTTTAATCTCCCGTAGAAAAAGAGTTGTACGGAATGTTGTCGATACGAATCGTACTTGCTGGGTCGTACAAAGCTGCTTCGATCCGTACGGACATCGCGTACTGCGTGTTCCGAGTGTGAACCGTACGGATTATTGAGTCGTACCGTCCTTGGTACGATTCGTATGGAGAACTGCATTGGGTGCACATCGTACTACACCTTACGTACGGGGATGATTCGGGGTACGATTCGTACGGGAAAAATGCTCCGTACAGCGATTCGGACTGGATTTTCCAGAATCGGAATCGACCCCATAATGTCTACACATATGGACATACGACTCCTACATCTTACAATCCTTTGTGTCTTTTGTATCATTTCCTGTACATTGATTGATTGACACATTGTACACTGACATTGATTTACATACCTGTATAATTTATTGTGTCGTTGTGTGCAATGTAAAGCACCCTGACACCCTACACTGGGATATTTAGTGCTACAAAAGAATACAAAATAAACAAGTTAGTGTCATTTAAATCTTCATTTGTATAATTACTTACACACAGATACAAATCACATTCTTACAGTGCCTGTACATTTTGTATATGAGGGTGTTGAACAAAGTAAAAATCCTGTCTCCAAATCAAAATTTCTCTAAAGGACCTATGAAGTGATAAGCTCTGTGCCTTTGTTTCCTTTCATTGCATTAGCATCTAGGCTGCCGATAATCCCCAGCTCATACGAAAATTGAACAAAAAAGGGCTGATGGCCTTCAAATCAAGATTCTTCCTGCCACCTCCCATCTCCCTATTGGCTCTTCAGGGGTATGTAAAGAACCTCCGGGGTTCAGAACTTTGGTATGCGCTAGCTCTGCTACTATCCAAAGAGGCTAGATACGGTGGGTCCCAAGACTAGCAACAGCAAAGTTAGTCAGTGTTTAGTATATTATAACAACATGGCTGACATACACACCTTACTGATACTTGCTACTGAGGCTATAGGAGATCTACCCAGATGTGACCTCCAAAAAAAGATATTCAACATTGGGGTGCCCAACATAAGGCCTGGTCCCACAGGTCCCCTAAAGGTCAGGGACACCCAAACCCTCAATTACTCACCAGTATCATTAGAGAGGTTCTTGGGTATTTAAAACTTTCCTCTGGAATAAGAAAGTTGTCCACCTTTCCAACTGTGTTTTTGTAAGATTAACAGACATAAATGATACCCAAACTCCATCTTTCAGGCCTTTAACTACAAAGAAGCAGTATGTAACAACGTACCACCTAGACTATGATGAGACTACGGAAGGAAAGTGAACAAAGTGCAATTGGGGAGTGTTAGAAATTGAGTTGTTGATGGATTGGGCTGTAAGCCCTGGTCAAGCAGCAACCACATTCCTAGTCAGTGTAAGAGGCATGCAAACTTTAAATTAACTTGTGGTCACTGGTAGCTTGGCACATAGCAGTCAGGATTAACTTAGAGGCAGTGTGTAAAGTATTTGAGCACCACTTCAAACAGTAAAACAGTGAAAGAACCACACAAAGAGATCCCATACCAAGTTACAGAAATAGATATGACTTTAATAAATAAAACAAGACTAAAACGAGAAAAAAACAATTTGTAGAACCAGAGATATTGATTTTTAAAGTTAATTGTGAAAAGTAGCACCAAATAGTATAAAGTGCTATTGAGGATATTTGGTTGTGTCAGACCAGGAAATAGTTCAGGCCAACCGTGATGGAGCGCGGGCCGGCCGCAGGGACCCAGTTAGGCCCGTTGAACAGAGGACCTTAAATCCTCTTTTCAGAGCATTTTGTGGATCTGCATCGAAGTTACGTTGTGCAGCCAAGGCGTTGCGTCAGTTCCAAGAGGCGACGAAGCTGCAGTGCGAGGTCCTGATGCATCAATGTTGAGAGTCCTGTTGATGGGGCTTGCGATGCAAAGTCCGGTGTTGAGGATGCGAGGCACAGATGAGGCAATGAGTTGGTTTGGATGAGCAGTGAAGCTGAAATGTGGAGTTTCGTCATCGTTGTTGAGGGGGCCATCTATGAGCAATGCGAGGAGCTTGTGCAGGGAAAAGCGATGCACAGTGGTGTCTAAGATGCGTTGGTCCTAAGATGCAGGAGTTGGCGGTGATATGAGTCTCTTGCGATGGGTCCAATCCACACATCAGTGACAATGTGTGGGTTCTGGTCAGGGATGCGCCGCTTAGTCGAGGAGATGCGTTGGTTCTTCTCCGAGATGCATTGCTCAGTAGAGAAGATGCATTTATTCGGCTGGTAAGCACCCTAGGCTTACTTTCAAGGGTCCAGGACTAGAGTGTCACCACTTGGCAGGGTAGACTCACAGATGGCAGAGTCCATGTGCAGGGGTTGGAAGCCTGTTGTATCCCTGAGGCTTCAGATCAGGAGACCAGCCAGCTACCCCTTGGACTTACTCAGGGGTCAAGAGATGCAAGTCCAGTCCTTCTCAACCAGGCAAGCCGGCAGCAGGCAATAGATCAGCACAGCAGAGCAGGTGTCCAACAGAGAGCAGTCCAGCAGAGTGGTAGTGCTTCAGCAGCCCAGCAATCCTTCTCCCTGGCAGATTATCCACAGGTTCAGCAGAAGTGCACTGAAATGGTGATGTCTGAGGTCCAGTAGTTATACTCAGTGGTGCCTTTGAAATGGGGGACTTCAAAGACATGTTTTTGTAGTGCACAGATGTTCTCCCTTCCGGCCCTGACTCCAGATTCACTACAGGGGGTATGCCGCCCTTTGTGTATGGACAGGACACAGCCTATTCAGGTGTCAGTGAGGCTGCGCACAGCTCCTCCCTCCCATCGTGCTGGAGATAGACTATTCAGACACAGCTAATCTTCCATTGTGCATGGCTGCCTAGAAGGAATACACAAAGCCCAACTACCAACTACACCCAGACATGTGACCACAGACAGGCTACAGGCACCAAATGCAAAGACAAGAAAATGCCAACTTTCTAAAAGTGGCATTTTCAGAATTGCAATATAGAATCCAACTTTAAACTTGTAATTCCAGAGACACCAAACCTGAATCAGTTATATGTTTTCCTTTGGAAATTGCACTTATAAAATGTAATAAGGTAATCCCAACGTTATCCGATGGGAGATATAAGCCTTGCAGTGGTAAAAGATGAATTTAAGAAATTTCACTACCAGAACATGTAAAACTTAAACGTTCAAGTCCTTCTTTTTAAATACATTGCATCCAGCCCAGTCCAAGGTCTACCCTAGAGGGGACGTATGTGCATTAAAATTGAAGTTTTGGGCCTCGCAAAAGGTTTATTTTCCCAGGTCAACATGGTAGTGTAAAATGCACACACAGACTCTGCAATGGCAGGCCTGAAACATGGTTAAAGGGCTACTTAAGTGGGTGGCACAACCAATGCTGCAGGCCCAGTAGTTGTATTTCATTTACAGGTGCTGGGCAAATATACTACACAGTACTGGGGAGCTCTAAGTAAATCAAATATGCCAATTGGGTATGAGCCAATTTTACCATGTTTAGAGGCCAGGGTGCATGTACTTTAGCACTAGTTAACAGTGGTAAAGTGCCCAGAATCCTACGGCTAGTGAAATTGAATTCAGCACAAAGTGGAGGTAACAGCAAAAGGATTGGGGGAAACCGTGCAAAAGGTGCAATTTCTAACAAAGAACCTAGTGAGAAGTAACCTGGGAGTACAACATGTGGATGAGAGAAGGCCTTCTTGTAGGGCTATTGCTTTGCTGGGCTATTCACATAGACCTTGGTAGTTGGGCGTCAAAACTCTACGATCCGAAAACCCTACCACACTGTCATCCCTCATGAAGCCATTAGTGAAACACCACTTAATGAGACTACGTTTTGGCCTAATCCCCCTGATGGAGTATAAGTATGACCAGAGGTATAAGGAAGATACGCCCTCTCAATGCCGTTTCTGTGGCAATGGGGAAGAAACTTTAACCCATGTTATATGTATTTGCAAGACCCAGCGCCCCTTGCAAATTTTTGGGCTGTGTCCAATCTGGGGCATCCTCAATGTGCAGACATGCCAAGAGGCCGTGGAGGAGTTTATGAACATTGACTCTGCTCAGAGGGAAGCTTGTTTTTTAAAATTCATGTCTGAAATCAAATCTATTTCACCTGTAGATGGTTGCTATGAATTTTAGCCATGTCAGACACAAAACTTTGAAACAGTGAAAGGAAATTGTTTTTAACATACTTTTGTATGAATTGCAATTATTTTAAGTAATTGTGCAATAAAAAATATTTGTATTTTCTTGACATTCTTAATGTTTGCAATCCTACTGGCACTTGTTTTGCTTTGACTTTCAGCAGAGAATGACAAATCTCCCAGAGAGGTTTGCTAAAACAAGAGGGCAGTGCAAAAAAATGTGATTATTAATTGGAATGCGCAACTGTCAGCCTCAAGGAATAATCATGTCAGGGGGAACCCTTAAAAATAACTAAATTAGCCTGGGATCAACCTCATGGTAGCTATGCCACAGACCAGAAAGGCTTAAATTAGGGCAACGTGTAATGCACGTATACAGTACCAAAACAATAATAAAGTCAAAATGCCAAACAATAAAAAATCCCAAACCAAATTAAGAAAATTGAGGAAAATGTACTAAACAAAATGACACCAAAGTACACTTTGACGGATAAAGACGCTGCCAAAACAAATGGACACAAATATAGAGCAAAAGGAATTGCTATAGAGGGGTGATCTGTGAACCACCGTTGCTAAGGCTAAGACACGAATAAGACTAGACTGGCCCCAGTCCTATTAATTGTGTAAAGTTTGTAACTTGATTTTTGCTTTTCTAGCTGGGGGGAGCCCTATTTATGGATTTCGCATTGGCATTGACGATGTACCATTGTGTAAACCTGTACTACCTTGTCTTAATAAAAAGAATAATAACAAAAAGTCCCCCCAGGACCTCAAAGGAGGCACTTAGAAACGCATAGAGTATTAGGCGGAGGCCAACATCCGGGTCCAGTCCAGGCCCATATGCCACTGGTCAACTGGTTACTTCCAGGAAAAGGCCTCTTGCAGCTTGTTGCCTCCTTGTAGTCACACACAAAGTTAGCCAACTAACCCTTGGAGTCCATTTCATTGTCCTGGGTATAAGAGGGAACAGGACCAATACTTCAGGGTTCCTTACAAGTCACTTGCAAGAGGTCCAGTCTTCTTCTGATTTTCTAACTGGAGATGCCATGTTTATGGCTGGCACCAGCCAGTGGGAGGGGTGATATATTGGCACCAGCCAGAAGGAGGGGGGGGACTCTTTGGCACCCCTGACCAAGGGGGTAAAGATTTCTGGGGCCAATCCTACCCACTTAATCAGTAGTCCAGTATGCCTTACTGCGAACAGGCCAAAACATTACATGTTTCAGGGCATTATCATGAGGGCAAATTTTTCGGCCACACTGAACTTGGTGTCTGAGGCCTGGGGGAGTGTGTGGGAATGTCATAGGTAAATCAACAGTGTCCTCCAACATCTAACAACAAAATACAGTTTAAAGCAGGTATTGTACCCAAAACAAACCCAGAGTCAGAAGTCTGGCAGGGCAAAAGCTGGGCCCTTCAGCAACCAGACAGAAAATACACAATAATTGCATTGGCATCCTGTTCTCTCCCTTTCAAGTATGCCATATAGCTCAACAGACTTGTCAACCAGAATTTGACAGTGAGGTGGATGCCCACAGCCCCCACAATGAATATTCTGTGGAGTTCTGCAGTCATCTCTGTCCATTCAGGTCAGCCTATTGCTTGCTCCTGGGAAGCATTGTCCGCTTTGTTCACACCTATTCAACGGTGAGCTCAGGCTGGAAGCTGGCAGAGGCTTATGCTAAGCAGTCTGACAGGGCAGGCAGGTAAAGGGTAACTTTCTAAATGTTACTTTTCCTTTTATATTTATTATACATCTGACCTTACCATTAAATAAGATTTTAATACCCATAAAGGTAGTTGTTTATTTTATTTTTTGCTGGTCCCATTCCAGAGATACAGTATAACTATTTTAATCTATTTTCTGGTTGTCTACATTTTCTACATAGGATAGCTATGCCTGCCACAGTGAAAATAGACATTTGGGCCTTGTCACTTTAGGGACATAATATCATTCATTTTCTACATGCCCCACTTTCTAATACTGGCAAACACTAACTTGTGGGCTACATGGCCTATATAGAGATGACTTACTAATATTTAAAAGGAAAGTTGTCCCTGTCAAAAGGGGGGATTTTAACAGGTCACACTGCTAGTTTAACACTGCAGCAGTCAGGCATCTAATGGTAGGCTTAAGCCATGTTTTCTTTTGCCCCTTTAGTGAATGGCACAATAAGTAATGAGGTGACAGTTTTTTTAACTACTTCATTTAAGCAGTTTCCAATATAACAACAAACATAATGTGCATGCTATTCGGTTGTCCAGTATCAGATGTGTCACATAGGTCTGTATACTTGCACCTCCCCTTCAGCCAAATCAAATCTTAAGATACATACTTGGAATGCCAATCATAAATAAAGAGGCACACTGACAGTATATGTGTACACATTTTGCCAGTACCCAATAGTATGTCCACAGCAGCTCCTGAGGCGCCCCCTCTGTATCACTGTCTATCATCTCAATAAATTCCTGTATGATAGCCTCACATATTGCCAGATCCTCTGCTACTTTATCATTGTTAGAAATGGGATCTCTGGTTAGCTAAAGCTTACGCCAAAGCCAGGCAGAGACCACCACTCTAGTCAGGGCAATGGAGTTACACGCCAAAGATAACCTCTGCTCACCCTCTTGGTAGTTTGGCACGAGCAGTCAGGCCTATTCCGGAGGCAATGTGTAAAGCGTTTGCGCAACATACACACAGCAACAACACACTAGGCACACCACAAAAGGAACTCCACACAAGGTTAAATCAAAAATAGCCATTGTATTATCATAAAACACATTAGAATAGTAATCTCACAATACACACTGTGCCACCTGGCACTGGGCAATATTTACAGGGGATTATATACACCTGACAGGGCCAATTGGGACACCGTGAACCATCACTTAGTAAAGATAGTAAATATAGAACATATAATAAACATAGAACACAACCAGTAATCACTGGTGATCCAGCGGTAATTTTACAGTAATTTCTCAATGCAAAACCTCATTTACCTCTATTTTACTGCTGAAATGGTGTTGGACCCTTGACACGTGTATTACCTTCAGGAGACTTTACATAATCATGAAAAATCTAAATACAAATAATATTCAAGCCAATAAAGAGAGTTGGTGAGTATTTTAAAGGATTTTATTTTCTAGTTAAAAGTTAAGGTTCTCTGACCCTTTATTCATTAGTCAAATATCAATCAGGTTACAGAATTTGGGGAACAGGAAAAGTAGAATTAATACAGAACATATTATAGGTTGCATACAAAGCATTCCATAAAGGAAGGAAATGAGACATCAAATGTCAGTCAGAATTCTTTAAAAAAGTTCAGTAAAATATGAATCAAGAGTGAATTATGAAAGGCTAATCAATACTTAATAATTGGCAAAAAGAGAAATAAATGCATAAATCTTTCAAAACTAATTAATTAGTCAAAGCATAAACTTAAAGTTTTAGCATCTAGATCTAAACCTTCTGCCCTGGTCTGTTCTATCTGCCTCTCTATGCTTCACAAGGAGCGAGACAGCCCACCCTTCACAAGACCACAGAGGAATGTGATCTGCCTTGCCAAAAATATGACTTGCAAGGCTAGCCTATGCTCCCCACCTCCCGCTATCTCTCCTCGGACGCAATCTCCTCCCAGACTGCACCCGCGACATTTGCGTACCTAACCCATATGATGTCTGATCTCATCTGCTTCTTCTCCTCTCCTCTCCTCCCTCTCAGACAGAGGCCCCCTGAGGCTCAAGGCTTAAAAAGCTAGCAAACACACCCCCTAAGAGGTCATTATTTATACTCTAATTCTTGGATGACTACACTAATAATGTTGCAGTTTTCAGTAAAGCTTGCACCATGATTGGTTAGCATAGATGACATGAGGGTCTCACCATCCTGTTCGCATCGGAAATCCAATGCATACCAGTTTTAACAAAGGAAGCGTTAATGCTTAATGCAGTCTTATGTTTCACCAGCAATAATTATACAAATATGCAACATTAAGGCAGAAAAATGTATCAGTCCATTTCTCTCTTCCTTTTACATCACAAGCAGGAAGGATACTTTCAACAAACACTAGTACAGTGGCACAATAACAAGAATGTACAGTTCACTGTGGCATTGACTCCTTTCTCCACGTGAGGCAAGCTGGTTTAATTTGTGCATGCGACTCTCATTTCAAGCACAATTCTCAGCCATGTTGGATTCTTAGGCAGCCATTTTATGGTAGGCCCATAAACAAAAACAAACACAAAGAGTATTCATTTATGAAATTTAACCCATTATGTTTTACCTCCCCCATACTAGTACCCTGTATTAGTTATTGCCTAGCCAAAGCTATTACTTTAAAGCAGCTTTTCTATCATTTGTGCACAGCATGCAAAAATGTGCAATTTACAACATAGCATAAATATGCACTAGTGTACATTTTCAAAGCGCTCACAGTTAATACATACTCATAGCAATATGCTCTAATGTTTAGATAGCTTTCCATGCATAATGTGTTTTCCCTGCGTGTAGTGTTGGTGCATGGTTAATTAAAACATATTATAAGAAGATGTGTTATGAACTGAATTTGCATTGTCTAAATATGCAACAAAGCCAAAGTCTCTTAAGTCAGGAACAGAGAGTATAGATTACAAGGAAAAGGAGCTCGGAAGAGAGAACACATTCCATGATTATCTTCAAAGCTAAAAAGGCCACTGAAATCACGAGTTTTCTCTACACTGCAAAAATACATGTTAATTTAGCAGAAGCAAGTCAGACTGACTAGGCCTCATTTCATGTTTATTGTGCCATGTGTTTTTCACTTGCACCAAAATCTACGTCATTTTAAATGCAGTCTGTCTGAAGCACAAAAATACAGCAATGCCTGACTCCAGATGAAATCTGAGCTACATCAGTCCTCCCTTTTGATGATATCAAATCATGATACCTCAAATGTAACGCCTTGGTCTGTGGAGTGGACCTGAGTTCTCCGAGCGGGATACGTTCCCCAAAGCCGCATGTTCCGCGGGGTGAGTCTCTAGCCTTCTTTGACAACTTTTGGGCATCGCAGGGAGAACACCCCGCCCCACTGCTGCCGAGACCCTCAATCGTGTGCCAGCCTGATTTTCTGATCTGCCCCTGCGACATTGCTTTACCGTACAGGGGATCAGATTGCTAATTGCCGTGAGGTGCCGCTGGAGGAGCCTAGTGCCACCGAAGAGTGCTGCAATGGACTAAGTTATTGCGCTATTATTAGCCAAAAAAACAACTTTAATGATTGGGGACACGGAAGCTGCAATGCGAACTAAGATGGACTCCGCCAGTGTTCCCTAACCGAACATCGGAGAAATCACACCCAGGCAAGATCCTGAATGCTATTTTCATGAGAAGTGAGTGTGCGCAAGGGAAAGCGGAACTTTCACAGATGATAACTTCGGGGTTTCACCTTTGTGCCTCATTGCCGATTGCCGTGTGTGCCCTGTGGCACGACCCCGCGCACCCGGGTAAAAGGAAAAAGCATAAGTAAAACTTTACTGAGACGCTTGTTGCAATACAGGTCATGCACTCCCCTCACCCCCCCTTCTATTCTTCATCATAACACTGTCCATCACAGCCGCACTGAGAGCTGTTGAACCCCTGCAGTGCAGTGAGTATGCCAACGCGAATTGGCAATAACTTTTAAACCATGCGACATGCTAGGGACACCATACAGACTAAGAGTGGGGCACAATATTGTAAAAATACACTGGATGACGTGCGACTGCACGCACTGAACACCCGCACTGCGCTGGCACCTATTTGAAATAGCGCCGGTCTGCACCCAGCTTGATGCAACTTCCCTCCCCACTGATATCTTCGGAGTGAGGCCTCCCAGCGCCTGCCAGATGGACTGAGTTCCTGAGACGCAATCCATCACCAGCGCATTGAGTACCCTTGGGGAAGGGGGTGTGGACTACGCTTGACCGGAAGTGGCTACTGAGGGGGAGGCCACACACGATTTTCTGAGCTGGGGAACCGCACAGACAGCAGACAGTGCACTACACTGGACCATCAGGTGACACCAACTCCACGCAGCATAATGGGGAAACCAAGGTTCTCACAGAATGCAACGGGACCAGAAACCACACCGGAAAACCTACCAAATACCCGCGCCTCCTCAAGACACCAGCGACCCCCTCGGACCCATAGTGGTCCTCTACCACATTGTGCTACTACTATTGGTCATCGACCAGTCCTCAAGCATATCCCCTATCCGGCTCACCCATCAAGACATTGAATCTGCTGATTTGCCGCCGACCCCTAAGACCTAGCAGTTTGGCCAATGCCCGGTGGAGCTACCTTGATAGCTATAGAGGAGATGGGCTGTGGAATTCCCCCTCGGCCGTCACCTACCCAGCCGGACGTTGGACAGACTTTCCGTCGTCTCTCCGCTGTATCTCCCTCCTCCCTGCTCTACTCCTGTCTACTTTCCTGCTACTGACCTCTGCCCTCTTCATTTGAGACCTAGTTTTTTTTGTCTGATTCCCGATGAAGCTACCTCGTTTAGCTATGGGGGAGACAGGTCGGGGATTCCCTCTTTGGACATCACCTACCCAGTCGGTCTTTAGCCAGACTTCCTTTCGTCTCTCCTGTCGTCTCTTCCTGCATCCTCCCTCTATTATGTCTCTCCTTCTCTACTCTCTCAATGTATTGAGACTGAACTATTTTGTCTGATGCCCGATGGAGCTACCTGGTTTAGCTATAGGGGAGATGGGCTGTGGACTCCCTCCCTTGGTCGTCACCTACCCAGTCAGCCTTTAGACAGACTTAATTTCGTCTCTCCTTGTTGTCTCTTCCCCTATCATCCCTTTCTCACCTTCCCTGCCTGCTCCCCTCTACGCTCATTTATTTTGCCCTCCATGTTCTTTAAATGTTTTCCCATTGAGACCTAGCTATTTGGCCAATGCCCGGTGGAGCTACCTGATAGCTATAAAAGAAGATGGGTTTTGGGACTTCCCCCTCGACCGTCACCTACCCAGCCGAACTTTGGGCAGACTTTCCTCCGTCTTTCTGCCGTATCTCCCTCCCACCCCTTTACCCTTACCCCCTTCCCCTCTACACTTAACTTATCTCGTCTTCTATGCTCTTGTAATTGTTTGTCTAGCAACTGATGTAAATTGGAACTGATGTAATCTTGTAATTTGTGGAACCTCATGTAAAGCGCTCTGATACATCTGGGTCTAGCCAGCGCTTTATAAAACTCTTAAAATAAAAATAAATAAAATAAATAAAGTTATGTTATGTTATGTTAAGATAGCTTGTAGAGTGCACAGCTGCCCCAGCAACGTGGCATCCCGGCGCTGAGCAAAATAGAACCTAAACAGCGAGTATCCTCCTGAGGAAAGACAGGAAGGAACAGGGAAAACAGGTGGGTCAAAGGAGGGGAACTTAATGCGGGAACAGATGGGTCTTTAACACTTTTCGGAAAGTCAAATAGTTATCCTGCACCTGATGTGATACGGAAGATCATTCCAGAACTTGACAGCCAGAACGCGGAATGAGCGACCACCTGCACGGGCCCTCTTCACACATGGTATAGAAACCAAATGTTTCTTGCAGAGTGCAGATGATGCAAGGGAGTGTAGAACAAGAGCTGGCCCGATATTATACCAGAGGTGGGAGATTTCAGGATCTTGAACGCAAAGCCAAGAGATTTGAACTCCACCCGCTTCTCCATTGGCTGCCAATATAGCCACCGAATGGTACTAGAGGTGGGGCAGCGACTGAGCATGGCAAAAAGCGTTCTGGTGGCGACATTCTGGACCCTCTGAAGTCTTGAGAACTAGGTCTTATTGACCTCAAGATAAAGCATGCTGGCGTAGTCCAGGCTAGATAGAACAGATGCTTGCACAATGGTCTGCCGGATGGAAGGGTCAAAGAAACCAAGCATGGGTCTAAGACTGTGCATAATGCCAGGACATGTCACCGCCACCCTCTTAGTTTGAATTTGGAAACTCAACGCTGAGCCAATCCAAACACCCAGATTTTTCTCCACCTTTTTTGGAGTGCCACCAATGACCGCTCCACAGCTCATGATCCTTCCCAACCAGCAGGACCTCGGTCTTGCTGGCGTCGAGCTGTAGGCAATTGGCAGTCAGACACTCTGCTACATCCGCCAAGCCACCTTGAAACTTGGCCGCATCATTTTGGCAGTCATTGGAGAGGGCGACTACAAGTTGGGTGTCATCAGCATATGACGCAAATGTCAACCCTCTCCTTTTGGCTAGTAAGGCCAGCGGCTGAACATACAAGTTAAAAAGTGTAGGGCTTAGCGCAGAACCCTGAGGTATCCCCTGTTTGATGGAATACATCGTAGATGAAAAAGGTGGAGCCGAAACTTTGAAAAACCTATCTGAAAGGAAAGAGGTAAGCCAGGTCAGGGCAGTGCCCGCAATGCTGGCCTCCTTCATTCTATGAATCAGGATCTGGTGCGAGGCTGTATCAAAAGCGCCACTGAGATCCAATAGGATCAGTGCCGAGGACCGCCCCTTATCCAAGGCTGCTCACAGATGTTCAGATACAGCTAGGAGGGCTGATTCAGTACTAAGACCATGAAGGAAGCCACACTGAGAGGAGTCCTAGATGTGATTTTCCTCCAGGTAGTTAAATAGGATCGACATGTGCTTCGGTAATTTTAGAAATACAAGGCAACAAGGAGATAGGGCGGAAGTTCTCCAATTTAGTCGGAAGCGGCCTGTTTCCATGACCTAGGGACAACTGCCTTGGCCAGAGACAGGTTGATGACCTGGCCCTGAGGTGTAAGTAAAACCGATAATAATCTTCTCAGAAGTTCCGGCTTCATAGGGCCAGAAGGGGAACCGGATTTAACCTTCCTACAGAGTGTGGTGAGTACTTCTTCAGTAATGGGTGGGAAGGTGGCTAATATATGGGCAGAGGGGGATGTATCCTCGGAATCACTATCCACAACTTTCAAAGGGAAGGTTTTGTTGATGTTTCCCTCCTTGTTTATGAAAAAGATGGCTAGGTCCTCGCAATGCTCGCTAGACTTGACTGTGGGTACCTTAGGTGGCCCCGCGTTTTTCAGGTTACTGATGATTGAGAAGACCTTCTTGGTGGGATTCTGAATATTTCTGATCTCCTCCGAGAAGTAGGGAGCCCATGCTTTCTGGACAGCCCTGCGGTATTTTTTTATGGCGGATTGGTGGTGGCCTTTCAGGATGATATCAAGATCTCGCCTCAACTCCCGTTCCAGCCGTTTACACGCTTTACGCATGGTGGAAAGGATGCCATTGTACCAAGGGTTAGACTTCGTACTATGTCCCTTCGACCATTTGGCCGGGACCATAGCATCCAGCTGAAGTTTTGGCCAGTCGGTAAAGACATCACTGGCCAGGTCAGGCTCGTCTGGCCAGCAGGGCATACTTGATGAGAGGGAGGTGTACAGCGGGTCAAAGTTTAACTTATGCCAGGGAGGGCGAAGAGTGCAGTACTGTTGGGGCCTGTGGGAAGACGCCACCCTAAGGAGCTTCATAGAGATCAAATAATGATCCGTCCATTCTAACAGAGTGGGGGTTACGATGGAGAGACCCGAAAGGTTAGAGAAAACAGGGTCGAGTAAGTGGTCCACATTAATTTAATTTCACAGGTGACATTTTTATTGCAAAAGCTGAGCATATAACAATTTTACTTCTATTTCTATGGCAAACACAAGTATTGTCTGTAATCAGATCATATATAGCCAAGTTCAAATGTTTAGTGTAGAGTTCTGTAAGGTGGTGGTGGGGTGTTGTCACAGGTGACAGTTAACTTTTCATGCCATGTGTTTATTTACACACAATATACTATGGCCTTATAGAAAACTTAAACATTATTGTGCCCTCTGTCAAAAAGTGCCCCCTGCCACACCTTCCTCTCCCACTGGGCAGCCATCTATTCTGCCTCTTACTAAATGAGGTCACACAGTGATGTATCGGTAGTCAGGGAACCTGGGGAGCACATGATGGTAGGTGTTGGGTAGGCCACACCTGTGGTCTGACACTATCAGAACCATTACTTGAGTCTCTTTACACAATGGCTGTAGGGATTCCCGAGAACATCTGCCCCGCCTTACTGCACACTTAACAGGAATGGAATTGACATTAATGGGGGAGAAGATTCATTATAGGAGTAATACGTACCACTGAGTTTTCTTTATTAATGAGTACTTGTAGAAGCTGCAGACGGGAGTATGTGGCTCTGTACTAAATATATTCTGATGGCTCCTCCAGGACAATGCAACCCCTATAGATACTTTCCGATGCTTCAGGCATACACTGAACACATTACCTTGTTCTAGGGTAGATATCCACATACCATATAAGCTATTGGTCTGCAGACATTAGTGTGACAAACATGGGCAGTGTTAGCTGCAAACACTCCACACACTGATAGGGACTAGCAGAATATAGGCAAAACTAGGGGCATGTTAAAGTAGATGTATCTATTATCAGTCTCAGCAGTATGTGTTATCAAACTGGGGTACATAGGAAACTGGCTCAGCTCAGGCACCTACCTATAATATTGTTCAGGTTTGTCAGCATACTGAAGAAACGCCACACAGTAGTCAGGAGTGACGTTAATTTTATTTTCACAACTTAGCCACCACCGAACAACTGTCACAGCATAATACAGTCACCTGAGGGAGGCTACCATGGAACCTTGGTGACATCAAGTTTCTGAGTGCAGAAGCCAATCCTCACTACCATGGCTGCTGGTCCTGTGCCAATCACCAGTGACCATGGACCGACCATTGCTCCGTCACCCAAGGTAGGAAGCCACACTATTGATAGAACCTGGATGTTTTCGTTCATCTGATTTAATTCACCCTAGGAAAATGGATTCTGACAATAATTTACAGATATGACAAATGTGTGTTGAGTTATCATGTTTGAGAACATGCATGGAATGAAGTTTGATTTAGCTACTCTTTCATAAAAGCATGCAGAATGTTAGACGTTGATTTGTAATGATACCTAACTACAGATGAAACTAATGAGAAGTAAATAAAGCTATTACTATATGTTTACTTTATGCATAAATAAACAATAACAGATAAACAATAGCATACATTTCCTTATACGTTTATGATTAAAGTTGTTCTAGGTATTGAGAAAATGGACATTAACATTAGAATGTGTAACATGAAGCACTGATATTGATGAGAAAAATAAATGCTATAATAATTTGTGCTCTGTAAAGGTTAAATTTTAGTGATGCTTCTAATTACTAAATTATGTAATAAGCTTGTAACATAAAACAAATTGAAAAATGAATATAAGTGCTGGCTATAAAGTGTTATAAAAAAATGTGTTATAGGTATTTCACATTTACATAATGTAGATGCAATTATTAATTAATGTAAATAAAGAACTAATAGATTATATTCAATAATGTGAAGTTCATATTTTACCACAACTCAATGCCCCTAGGCTGCATTTCGTACAGGCCTCAAACTTCTTTTCCTTCCTAGCATGAACCTGTTCGGGTTTTCCTGAATCTTGGGGTGTTGATAAGGTTTTCTGCATTGGAACGGAGGGATCTAGAATTTCTGTAGGGGGTGACAAAATTACTGAGGACAGGAGGACCTTGGTAATGCAGCGTTTTGTGGACGAGACATAGGGCCTTAAATTTGACTCTCTCCCTTATGGGGAGCCAGTGGAGGAGTTTGAGAGCGGGTTTAGCAGATGATCTGGCCGGGGTGTTAGTGATGATCCGGGCGGCCGTGTTCTGAATTGTCTGCAATTTAGTAAGGGTCGCTTCGGGAGCGCCCAGGTAAATCACATTACTATAGTCCAGCCTCGATATTATGAGACCTTGGACTAATAGTTGTTGGGATTTAGGGGGGAGAAGGGGCAGGACTTTCCTCAGAGATTTTAAGAGACCAAAGCAGGTCCCTGCCACCTTCTTCGCTTGTGAAGTGAAAGAGAGATCGGAATCGATCCACACACCCAGACTTTTCACCTCTGTTTTTGGGTCAGGGGGCGGACCCAAGCAAGCTGGCCAGCTGTCCAGGGGAAGTGAGGTTCCTTTCGGGCCAAGTATGAGGACCTCGGTTTTTGTCCCATTAAGCTTTAGGGCTGATCTGTTCATCCAACGATGGACCTGCGAAAGGCAGTTGAAGAGATCAGCTTTCTGTTGCTTGGGATGGGACAGAGACACTACTAGTTGTGTGTCGTCAGCGTAGCTGACGACGCTCACTCCGAAAGGGGTGATAACCTCCTCCAATGTGGACATATAGATATTAAATAAAGTAGGGCTCAGGGAGGAGACCTGAGGAACACCACATTGGAGGGGCATTTCGGAGGAGCAGGCGTTCTTTTCCCAAATCTGGTAAGACCGTTGGGCCAGGAAAGAAGAAAGCCAGGATAGGGCTGTACCTTCCACTCCAACTCTCGCCAATCTTTCGATGAGGAGTTGGTGGTCTACGGTATCGAAGGCTGCGCTAAGGTCGAGGAGGATCACTGCCACTGATCCTCCCCCATCCAATAGCGCTCTGGCCTCCTCTACCGCAGCCAGGAGGGCGATGTCCGTGCCCTGTCCAGGTCGGAAGCCCGTCTGGGAGCTTTTTAATTTGTTATTGGTCTCTAGGAACTGCGAGAGTTTCCTGTTGACCAATTTTTCTGCGACCTTGCTCACTCCAGGCAGTGGGGAGATGGGCCTGTAATTAGCCAGGTTCTCGGGGTCGAGCGTAGGTTTCTTCAGTAGGGCTTTTACCACCGCCTTCTTCCAGCTTGAGGGTACAACTCCTTGTTGGAGTGAGGTATTAATTAGATGGGTAAGGGAGGGGATGATAGTAGGGGCTACCTCTTTAAGGATGCGGAGAGGAGCAGGGTCACTAGGGGAACCGCTCTTCATGGAGTTGAACGTATTTCTCACCTCGTCTACCGTGACCTGGCCCCACGTGGACAGACAGGTGGAGGTGTGTGGGAGAGCGATTTCTTCCTCAGGACTGGGGGGGGGGGGATAGATTCCAGAATTCGTCGGATTTTGTCGTGGAAGAAGTTGGCCAGTTGCTGGCATTTCTCCAGGTCGACTTTAGGATCGGAAGTGGGTCCTAGTCCTTGTCCTTGGGGTTTTGACAGCTCTTTAAAGATGGCGTACGCTTCCTTACTGGAGCTTCCTGCTTTCTCTATTCTCTCCTGAAAAAACATGCTTTTGGTTTTATGAATAGCAGTTTTATAGGTCAGAAGAGAAATAGAGTAGAAGTTCTTATTGGTTGTTGTTTTGTCGCGCCTCCAGGAGCGTTCGGTTTTTTTACACTCTTGACGCAGAACTTTGAGCTCTGGGGTATACCACAAAGCAGGGGGTATTCTTTTAGGTTGTTTGAGGGTGGTAGTTTTCGGAAGCAGCGTATCCAGGGAGGAAGTGATCCAATCGCTGAATTGTTTGTCAGCTGTATCGGGGTCAGAGGAGAGCGCAGGGATGGACTCTACAAGAGAGTCCGCCCATATCTCAGGTGATAGTTTGCGCCATTGTCGGTCGGTAACTTGGGTTTTAGGGATTGAGTAAGTGGGTGTGGGGATTTCCCAGAAAAAGGGGACCAGAAAGTGGTCCGTCCATGGTAGGGACACCGGTAGGTTAGTGGTCATTGATGCTATGTTGGTGAGGATCGGATCCAATAGATGGCCCTTGTCATGGGTAGGCTCGTTATTCACTAGACGAATATCTAAAGAAGTTAAGTCGTGTCTAATGTCCGATGCTGCTCGATCCGTGGGGTCCAGAAAATGGACGTTCAAGTCACCTAATATAAGGAAGTTGGGGGTGGAAGAAGCTAGTTGTGAAACGGATTCGAGTACAGCGTTGATAAAATTACCCGGGGCCCCTGGGGGGCGGTAAATTAGAAGCCCTGCCAGGGTAAGAGCTGGGGAGATTTGGATGGAGAATTGACCGCTCTCGCAATCCTCAATACCAGCGTTGGTCATCCGGCAGGTAAATTGTTCCCTGTGGATTATAGCTACCCCGCCTCCTCTCCCTCTAGGTCTATTAAGGGCTTGGCAGATATACCCGGTGGGGAGGGCCGTGACAACATCCGAGTCGGTGTTGTCAGTGAGCCATGTTTCCGTTAAGAACAGTAGGTCAAGCTCCTGGTTCTGGATCAGGAGGTTCATTTCGGTGGCATGTTTGGGGAGGGAGCGGCAGTTAAGAAGTCCTAGTTTCAAAGCAGGGGTGGTTGATTTCAGGATAGGAGTCGGATTGCATTGTGGACAGGTCGAGAATGCCTTACCTGCAGTAAATGAGTGGTGGCAGGCTAGGATGTTCTTAGGTCGTAAGTCGTGTAAAGTATCCGCTGTGTACATTACTCGAGCCTGAGGAGTACCCGGCATAGTGACGGGGCCTAGGGCCTTCTGGGCCCGGACGGGCCCAGACGGGCTTGCCTTTGGCGCGCCTTCGGCGCGCTGACGGCGCGCCCGCTGCGCCCATCCGCTGCGCGTCCGGTAGTTGCACATCTTAAATGTGTAGGAAAAAGGGCGGGTGGGCGTGGCCTTAAAGTGGGCGTGGCCTCTCTCCCTCGCCGAGAATGGCAGCAGAGAAGTAAGTTAGGTGGTTTAGCGTTGCAGCGAAGGGGTCGCTGTTTTGGTGATTCTGAGCCCGCTCCAGAGAGGTAAACGGGTGAGTGAAGTTTTAAAAAGCAGAGTATTTCGGCGAATTGTGACACATAAACAATTTTTTTAAAAAGTGCTTCGTCTCCCGGCTTCCGCCTCAGGAGCTTTCAAGGTTGTGAATTTGTCGCGCTGAAGGCAGCGTTTAAGTACCGTGGGCGGCGGGTGGGCGTGGCCTTAAAGTGGGCGTGGCCTCTCTCCCTCGCCGAGAATGGCGGCAGAGAAGTAAGTTAGGTGGTTTAGCGTTGCAGCGAAGGGGTCGCTGTTTTGGTGATTCTGAGCCCGCTCCAGAGAGGTAAACGGGTGAGTGAAGTTTTAAAAAGCAGAGTATTTCGGCGAATTGTGACACATAAACAATTTTTTTAAAAAGTGCTTCGTCTCCCGGCTTCCGCCTCAGGAGCTTTCAAGGTTGTGAATTTGTCGCGCTGAAGGCAGCGTTTAAGTACCGTGGGCGGCGGGTGGGCGTGGCCTTAAAGTGGGCGTGGCCTCTCTCCCTCGCCGAGAATGGCGGCAGAGAAGTAAGTTAGGTGGTTTAGCGTTGCAGCGAAGGGGTCGCTGTTTTGGTGATTCTGAGCCCGCTCCAGAGAGGTAAACGGGTGAGTGAAGTTTTAAAAAGCAGAGTATTTCGGCGAATTGTGACACATAAACAATTTTTTTTAAAAGTGCTTCGTCTCCCGGCTTCCGCCTCAGGAGCTTTCAAGGTTTGTGCTCTAACACTCAATAATTTCCTTCACGCTTGTAGCTTACTGGACCGGACTTGCAACAAATGTGTTACTTCCTAGAGGACATACTTGGGAAAGGACGGACAAAGGATGAGAGCACGGACTTGTCTACTTCCTAGATGTCATAACTAATCGGATGAATAAAAATCAGTGGTCTAATGGAAAATGCAAAGTAAGGGATTACTTCATCTTCAGGTTTTGTATACTTTACCTACTACATCATCTCATCCTATCAAAACTGACCAATGGGACAGAATGGTCTGATTAAATTGTTGATGTCAAGCGTTGTCAACCAGAAATAGATGGAGTATAGTTGCCTAAAGTACAGGACAGGGGCGGTTCCTATCGTGCTCACCTTCTCGACCCACCTTGTGGTTCAGAGACTGATGATTTGGACTTCCAGAAGCTAACGCGAACTAGGACATATTATTGTGTCTGCTGCCGGCTGGCATGCTTGCGTAAGTGAAACATTTCCGGCTGGACGGTTTCCCAACATCAGCTGTGGTATTCGATGCTGCAGTGCGGACAGGGACGGACAAACCTGTTCATGAACTGGAACTGGTCATTTAGATGATTTCTGAATTTACATCTATAGGGTTTGTATGAGGGTTATGGGCTTCAAGACTAATTTCTCATGATACATCTCCCTCAGTGGAGGAAGAAATTCCTTTTAGCTTGATTCTTACAGTTTTATAAATGCATAATAACAGTCTGTAATGGTAAATAAATATTTGGCCTGAAAATTTCTTTAGATGTGATAATGATACCAAATGAGATAACTATTCTGCAGATTCTGTTTCGTTTATTTGTTTTGGTCATTTTATCTGTTTCCAAATTAATTTGACCTGAACAGTTTCTGCCTGGACAAAGCCATTTGGTAATGAATAAATGATAACTATTATCTTACTCCAGGTCGTCATATGATAATAATTCATTCCCTAAATATTCTAGTCCCTTTCAGCTGAAAAACAAGATCCATCGCAGGACCTGACGGGAACAGAAGTTGGTAGCTGAGGTTATTCTGGGAAAACGTATTCAGTAGTAAAGGGTAACATGAGGCCCAATGCGTTTATGCTACACCACTGACCATGTTCAAAAACATACTATTAATGCCCAGACTATAAATGAGACAAGGTGAACTGCCCATGTAAATGGAATGAGTTTCTATTTTGGACCAGTAGAAAAACATACGAGCTTGAGACCGTGTGCCCCTCATACTAAACCCCAGGACAAGCATGGATTAATGACGTGTGTCTGCCTGTGAGGATGATACCTAGTACTCGACAGTGTCAGACTTCTTAAAACACATTTCCTACCTTGGGGCCGATTTCGATTGGGGAAAAAACGCTCCGAATAGCCGTTCGGAGCGTTTTTCCCGTATGAATCGTACCCTGCAACGTCACCCGTACGTACAACGAAGTACGATTCGTACCAGGAGCCGTACTCCATACGAGTTGTACAGAGGTCCGTATGACTCTAATCTCCGTACGATTCTCCCTCGGAACCCGCTGTACGCGACATCTGTACGGTTCGCAGCTGGTTTTTATGACCCAGCAAGTACGATACGTGTCGGGTACGCACCGTACGACCCTTTTTCTACGGGAGCTGAAAACAGCCGTAAAAGCAAAGTTTGCTCCGAAACAGGTATAGAATGCCCCCCCGGGTACGGTGCGTACCCCCCATGATTGCAGGGGTACACACCGTACCCCTGCGATCATGGGGTGTACGAGCCGTACCCCAATGGGGTACGGCTCGTATACCCATCGTACATGGGGTACGGTTCGTACACCCATCGAACATGGGGTACGGCTCGTACACCCATCGTACATGGGGTGCGGCTCGTACACCCCATGATCGCAGGGGTACGGTACGTACCCCTGCAATCATGGTTTTGTGTGCTTTTCCGTACGACTCGCGCTTACCTGACGTGGACCGTACAAATCGAGTCCTCATACCCCGGTCCCGATCGTACTCGTCGGGTCATACGGCATGTGTACGAGTCGTACGGCATGTGTACAAGTCGTACGGTTCACGGTTTCAGCCTTGCAATACGTACGGATCGCGACGATTTGGACGGATTCATGGAATACGGATCGTACAACGCGACTCGGACGGACGGGTACGATTCGTACGGAGAGGGCTCCGGATACAAATCGTACGGACGTTTTTTTCCTGAATCGGAATCGACCCCCTTATGTACAACTACATGCTAAGCAGCTGATCTTGATATGAAATTATTAATCAACATTAACATCCATTCTTGGCAGAGTTAAAAACACAGCACTTTTGGTAATCCACCAACAATACACAGCTATTCCACCCGAACAGAAGGAAGTGGAGTTATCAAAAATGATTTCCCAAGTTTATTTTTTAATGGATTGAGATACCTGGGGAAGAAAACATTATAAACTGAAATTAAAGTCTAAAAGGAGGAGTGAGGGGAACTTGAAAGACAAGAGTCAAGAACAAAAGATATTTTAGGGGGAAATTCTACAACCTGAGGTAGATTCTACAAAATAATAAAATCAGTGCTATTGCCAAGTTAAAGATTACTGGAGTTATGAGTTCACAATGGGAAAGAGATTAAAGGTGCAGAGATACATCAGTCATCTGACGCTTACTTTTCACAGTATCATGGGGAGAAGTAGACCCATCTACCCAAGAATATCCAGTAATCCCAAGGGCTCAATAGGGTACAGCCTACCAGCAAGAGAAAAGAAACACAAAAGATTGGGGCAAATAAAACAAATAAAAAGTAGCTATTACTAAAGTAGCACCTCACGGTGCCTCACAAAAAAATGGTTCTCCTGCCAAGGAGGGATCACAGTACACCACTTCAGATAAACCCCACTGGTATCTCAAGCACCTTCTGAAAATAAAGGGATCTACACACTATATCCATGCAGAGAATCCGGATGGGCCTTAGGCAAACCAAACCTGATTTACAAAACTCAATCCACATTAAAAGGGAAACTGAACTGACTATCGAATGATGTCCAAGGATATTTTGGATTAACACTTTTATGATCATATTTAACTGAAAATGATTGGCTACCACAGGTTGCAACTAATGCTACCATTTCACAATGTTGCTCCCCAGAATGGGGAATAACTGCACTGATTTAGCAGTACTGGGTACTTTTCCAACATTTTTCCCAACTTCTGTGGAGAAAACCACTGACATTTCCCTCCTGCTCAGAGGAGACAGAAAGGGTTAGAAGGAGGGCTGGTGGGAGGTGGGAAAGTCAGGTCAGTGTTCATCCTGTACAGGGAGAGAAATGGTGGCTGCCCTCTTACTGTTGCAGGGGTACTTGTCTTGCTACCCATGCCCCTGAAGACTGGAAAAGGGTCTGGTGTTTCTGGGCTCAGAATTACAGTTTCTGGTGTTTGCTTTTCCTATAGTTAAGAGTCAAGAGGTACTTGGAATTACTAGTGGCAGATTTTCACCCAAAGGCACTGCTCCAAGTGAAACTCCTCCACTTGTAAGGAAGGCCTGTGAGCAATTGGGTTGTTGGTTGATGGGGTTGTGAGCGCTTCTCATGGAACAGCCACAAACCTTGTCAGGGTGAACTACAAAAAGTCAACAAATTAACCTGTGCTTAACTCTCTGGTAGCTTAGCACCAAGCAGTCAGGCTGAACTTAGAGGCAATGTGTAGAGTATTTATGAAGCACTTCAAACAGTCATTAAGTGAAAACACAACACAAGAAGAATCCCACACCAATTTAGACAGGGTAAAATGTAACAAACAATTTGAGACCAAAACAACAAAAATCCAGTCAGTAGAACCGGAGATATGCACTTTTAAAGATTTATGGGGCAGCAGTATTTAGAAGAGCAAAGTGCCAACTGTAGTTCTCCGGTCGCACTGAACCAGGAAATAATTGCAGGTTCATGCCAACCACAATGAAGCATGGGCCGGATACAGAGACCAAGTTAGGCCCACTGAACAAAGTATCTTAAATCCTGGCTGTGGAGCACTTTAACATCCCTTATGAAGAATGCGCAGCAGCGGAGATTCAGAGGAAGCAGCAGGATTGCCATGCTGAGCCCTGCATTGTCAATATAACAAGAAACAAAGGCAATACTGATTGATTATTCACAAGCTATTTTCACATAAATGCATACACCATCCGACAATGCATTTGAAAGCTCATTAATCGCTTTTTATTCAAAAATAACATTTTACATCTCAAAACAGTTCAATATTTAAAAAAACATACATAACAATAAAAATTAATTAAGGACACAAGTACAAATGGAAAATCTAACAAACGTTCATTCACTCACCCAAACTTACTCCTTTCACAACCAACCTGAAGCATTCAACCTACTGGATACACACACCCTAGCACCCCAATTACAGGCTTGTGTGCCATGTGGCACACATACATGCCCTATGGGCATGTCTGTGTGTCACTTGGCACAGGTGTGCATGCACAGATGTGCTTGCACACCTGGATTCGATATTTTACCACCCAATTGGATTGGGTGGCAAAATACCGATTCTTAAAGCCCTGTGGCACTCTGAAATGTGCCAGCTACATCTGCATTTACAGAATCGGTATTTTTCCGAGTCTGTATTTACCGATTCGGTAATTTTACTGAATCGGTAAATACAGAATCGGTAAAATACCGATTCTGTAAATGCATGCCCTACATCTGAAAACCGTAATACCGGTCGGTAACGGCCGAAATCGGCCGTTACCGACAGGTATTTTGGCTCCTACATCTGGCCCTAAGTCACAAAATAATTCTAATGATTCAGAGTGACACCGTCACAACCAATTGACAGAACAACTGTTTGGCAGAACCAATGGTCTACGCGTTTCGAATCCCTTTGATCTTGGGATTCTCCTTGGGAAGAATATATCTACCCAAATCCTACTCAAAGTGCTACAAAGCGTTAACCACTTGGCTGCCACTTCAGCTTACCAGTATCACAATGTCTTAATTCCAAAGTGCGCTTTCCCAATAGTTCTGTAAAAGAAGAGGGAAGGGGTGAAAAAATAGCCAGAGAGAACAGAACAGGACTGTAAGTATGTCAGTTTGTCAAACTTCTCCAAGTCTGTATAATCCTTAGCTTCTTTTGAGCTAAGCTTACCTATTCATATTCCATAGTGTCCGTTTCAAGATGGCTTCCTTTTGTTGGAAAAGCGTTGAGGTCACAAGGGCTTGGGGCGGCTGCGCCTTGTTAAACAAATGAACAAAAAACACAATTGGTAGCCTTTTCTAAAAAGCAGAAAGATTTCCCAAGCCCTGATCTTTACTGCTGCCCAGAAAATTAAAAAGATGACCTTCTTACCTCTAGACGCCCACCAGCGTGGAGAGGTTCTTCTTTCTTTTATCCTCTGTTTCTTTTTATTTTTAACGTTTTCAAGCTGTTAAAAAATAATAATAACAGAGAAACATGAGGACCTGTTTCTTTGCACAAATTGCAAGTGACTCGGAGCAAAACGCATTCCGCTTACAGCTTGGCAATTTTCTTTCCAGGGCGGAAGATCAGGACCGCCGTGTTTGTTCAGACGCGAGCCTCGATGTCAACAAATGGCAACAGCAGTCTCTACAAGGTTCTTGGGAAATGTCGTTTTTTTAAAACGATTTTGCGCATGTGTAATGGTGTTTTTATCATATTTCAATAGCAGGATTCAATGATCACCAATCCTTTTGGATAATAAATCCTTTTTGCTTCAAAGTTGCAAATAATCCTCAAAAAAATTGTCGTTGAGCATGTTGTCAAAGAGGGGCTAGCAATGGGAAGTTCTGAATCAAAGATGTATCGTGCATCGGTGGTTCTAATGAGATTGTGAACTGTGATGCGAGGTCCGGAGTCGGGGATGCGTCGTGCTGAGGTAGTTCCAAAGCGGCTGCAATGAGATTCATTGTGCTGCATCGGTTCTTCTCACAGGACCCCAGCTCGGCTGGCAGTGCATCTTCAGAACCACTTCCACCAAAGGGCCAGGACTGGGGTGGCACCACTTGGATGGCAAGACTCACAGCAAGTAAAGTACAGGTGCTGGATTCAAGACGGTTGGAGCATTTTCTGTCCCGGATGCTCTGATAAGGAGGTCAGCCAACAAGCCCTTGAAATCACTCTCATGGGGGTTCGATGCAGGTCCAGTCCCTCACTTTCAGGCAGAAGGGCAGCAGAGTAGAAGTCCTTGCAAAGCGCTACAGAAAACCTTCTGAGTCTTTATCAGGTCCAGCAGTGTTCTCAAGAGCTGGATCAGAGGGCCATTATTTATAACTGGTGCCCACGTGGAAGTAGGAGAAGATTCTGGAGGTTTTCACCCCAAGAGGTGTTTGGAATTTCCTGTCTCCTTTTTTGAATATGCTCAGGCAGGTCCTTTGTGAAGTGCAAGTGTGGTAGGTGACAGTTGCTCCCCCTCATCCGATATAGCCCATACTGCCAGCACCTATTTCCTCTTTGTCTCACTGTCTGGGAGCAACACACAGACCAACTCTCAGCTACACCTAGTCATGTTACCCTTGGTACAGGCTGTAGGCACCAAATGGTTGGCACAAGAAAAAGCCTACTTTCTAAACGTGCAAAATCTACAATTGATGGATGGAAAGCTCAACAATGTCAAACATTCAGCTCCAGTACAGAGATTTGAGCCTAAAGCCATCATTTTGTTGCACATCATGCCATTCCAGTTTAGACCCAGCCATATGCAAATCAGTTTTGACCCTGCTCCCTATGTGAAAAGTCCAGCCCAAACCACCAGGTCAGATCCTTTCTGGATCAGACACAAGGGTGGTGAGCAACAAAACAATGGCTTAAACCCAGATCTTTGTATCTGGGGATGAATGTTTGCATTGTTCAGCATTTCGTCCATCATTTGGTCTTTTTGCTTTTGTCGCCCTTAGTGGGAAGGGTATGCCCAAACCTAGGTCCCATGCTTACTGTGCCACTGGATTCAAGCTAGCCTGGCTGATGAGTGGTAATACCCCGTAACCGGTCGCAGGATACTTGTTTTTGCTCCAGGGAAGACCTGGCTTCGCAGTTCGGGCTGGACTGTTCCCATGAGGAGCAGTGTCAAGATTGATTTGCATATGGCTGGGCCCAAACTGAAGTGGCGTTGATTGAAAAAAAACAATTAATTAAACCCAGATCTTTGTGACTGGTGTGAATGTTTGGATTGTTCAGCCTTCGGTGCATGGAGTGAAAGAGCCACTCTTGTGGTGAAGAACCGTGTTTTAGAACCCAGCGGCGCCAGTGGAAACACCCAAAGTCTTCGAGTTCTCCTGTCTTGGAATACAGAGACACGGGATACTTCTCGATGACGTCAAAGATCACATTTATTGGCTGCAACCAGGAACAGAACTTCTACGAAGTACAACACAAGTAGGTTCGTCAGAATCTGCTCAATTTCGTATTGCGAGACATCGTCTTTTATGCTAAAAATCACATTCCTGACAAACACTCATTATTTACGAACTGTCCAATTGTAGGTAACTTTACAAAAGGTATCGCATGACGAAAAGCCCACTTTTCAGTTGTCCAGCCCACCATCAATAACATGGGAAAGCCCAACATTCTTGCTCGGACAGGCCGGACAAACCCATAATAAAGGACCACAACCCAATCCATAAACAGACCATAAAAGAAGGAGCAGAAACAGATGAGAAGCAAGATAAAGGGGTGTGTGCGTGTACAATAAACTCAGCAATGTCCTGTTTTTTGATCTCTATCTCGACCAGCTACCGGACAAGGAACTGGCTTAGTAAGGCTAGCTTCAGGCAACGGGGTCAGTTCGCTCAGGTCACCTAGAAGTCAGCTAAAGGTGTACGTGTCCCAAGGACTCGTTCGGCCGTAGTCATCAGCCTATGTGAGGGCAACCACAAAATGGCTGCCGTACACAAAATGGAACCCGAGGGTTCAGAACAAAATCCCTAAATACATAGTGATTCCATCAGTCTAACATGGTGAAATCACTCGTACGAGCCGCACTCACTAGTTACGGTCTGTTACTACCAAATTCGTATCGATACCATGACCTTTATGAAACGGGTTCAGAATTCACGGAACCCCAGGCCCTCCTTTTGCCCTTACATAGGCAATAACCTAAACTCACGTCAATATGAATCCAGGTCTATATTCATCAGACCATCAAGATGTTGTTGAAGCATCATCCTATTACTTAGTACCTCTCTCTGGACAGGTCTCCTTGCACACGTAGTAGCACAAAGGCCACATATAGCAGGAGCACACTGTACACAAAGACATAACAGGAAAAGGATAGCTAAAGCCATCCCAATGATCATCAGAATCTTCCATCCCCAAGTGGATAACAATCCCCAAAACCATCCCATCAATGACCAATCTCCTTCATCCACATGTATAGACTCGAAGACCTTATGTAGCTTGGAAATGGCCTGGTACACTGTCAGAGCATTGTCTGGAATGAAAACGTAGCAGCTCGATTGGATCAATTTACATACCCCTCCTCTATCTGCAATTATTACATCTAACGCAACTCGATTCTGCAACGTCATAAGACGATCCGATTCAGCAGTCAGATTACTAAGGGCACCGGCAGTCTCAACTACGATGGACTCAACCACTCTCGTCAATTGCCGTATGTTCCTACTGTTGACCATAGGTTCCCAAAACGGCAGAAAACCCTTCAGAAAATCTCCCAATTCTTGTCCTGCAGTATCTTCCTTATGAAGACACTTCTAACAACTCTCGTTCTGTGGTAATCTGCCGCAGCAGTATACGTAGGGGGCAACAAAAACGAGACATAACATGTTCCTGAAAAATCAGGGGGCAACCATGTATATGCTCTATCGTGGCAGACAAAATACGTACCCTTAACTGCTAAAAACGGTGGGGAAGTCTGGGACGGAAAAACATACGTCTCAGTGCAAACACTCTTCCCTAACTGAGCTCTCGGATTCTTGCCATTACCTTGCAGACAAAAATGACCACGATGGGGTACAATCCAAATCGGAGAAGATCTTTTTGCTCGCTGGTTTTCACTCAGACTAATATCCAGTAACGTTCCATCCGATATATGCTAGTGTCTCATCTTTCGGAATAGTCTCATAGGAATTAAATCCTCTAATCATGCCTACTATTCCCTTAACTAAAGCACTATTCCTCGGATTGTCTTTCACGGAACGCAGGGGGTAAACTTCACGGGCATAGATGAACATCGTCCTATACGCCCATACAGAACCATTGTAGCTGAAAGGCAGGACCAGGTAAGGAATACCCTTATCAGTAGTATGAGACCACACACCCAGCAATTAGTGATATTCACTATTTATTTATTTATTTATTTATTTTTTACATTTAATTGAGCGAGAAACGAATGCCCGCAGGCGTCTCGGCGCTGTACTATTGTGGACTCTCCTATGCTTGGCTTCTTGCTCTTAGAGGTTAAACAACCAAGTTTTCAGCTGCTTTCTGAATGACAGGAGATTTGGGCTGGATCTAATGGATTGGGGGAGCGTGTTCCATAATTTCAGGGCAGCAACCAGAAAACGTCTGTCTCCCCAGGTGACTAATTTAGTCCAGGGTACTACCAGATCGTTCAGCTTGGCTGAGCGGAGTGGCCGGGGAGGATTATATGGAGTAAGGTGGTCTCTCAGTAATTGAGGGGCTTGTTGGTGCAATGACTTATAAACAATACACAAGGTCTTGAATTTAATTCTAGTCCTGATAGGGAGCCAGTGATAGCTTCTCAAGGTATCAGCTATAGGTTTAAATCTAGGGATTCCCGAGAGAAGTCTGGCCGCTGCGTTCTGTACTGTCTGCATTTTCTTGATGACCCTGATTTTGGCATTGGCTAGCAAGCCATTGCAGTAATCTAATGCAGACAGGACTAGACCGCTGACTAATGTCTTGCCTACGCTTTTAGGGAGAAATGGAAGGATCTTTTTTACCAGGCGTAGTTTGTAAAACGCCGTAGTGGCCGTCTGGTTGGCATGAGCCATAAAGTTCAAGTTATCGTCAAAAATGACGCCTAGGTTTCTCACCTTCGGGGCTACTAACTGATGCTGATGCAAAAGTTGAACAAAGGAGTTATTAGCAAATTCCAATCTTCTAATGGACTCATGTTCGGGCAAAGGATGAAAAGAATGCGAAGAAATAGTAGGAAAAGGCATAGGTTGTGTAGTGGGTGCAAACGTCACTTGAAAAGAGAAAATAACATATCCCACCAAAAACATCGTCATGCTAAGTAGCATAAAAAGAAACATTATCAAAAAACATTTGCTACTCATTAATTTACATAGTCTCGTCTTACAGTTCATTTCTTCAACAGCTCTCTCAATCGGCAGAAACTCCATCCTCTAACCCTGCTGTTTGCGGCAGTTGGTTCTCTTCTGCTCAAGTGTACCTCTGAATGTCCCAGGGAACGCCCTAGAACAAACCAGAACTGTCAACCTTATGTCTTCCAGCTGTACACTCTGAGTCTTTATACCGCGACCCTACAGCTGAACCCGGATGGCGGTTTGAAAAACAAAAATAGATCAAAACAGTTTCTCTGATGAGAGAGCGTAGTTTTGAAAATAGCAAGAAAAGGTTTATTTTATTAGTCCAACGACTCTCAGTCGTAAATTATAGCGGCCTTTACCAGGCAATGTCTGATCACGAAACAACAACTCAGACTCAGTAGTGTTCAGTTGGATTGATGGAGGCACAGCTTCTTGCTAAATATTGTCGTTCTCACGCTCAGAGCTTGTCCCAATCAAAAGTGCGTCGCTGAATGGGATGAAACGTGGCACAGTCTCAGTCTCTGAATCGCCAACACCCTCCTGGACCCACTGGACCCACTGGTCGTACGGCAGAGGCAAAGGGGCCCTCCTACAATGTATGCCGTGGATCCAGTTCTTTTTACCGTTCACTCCCACTGCAGTACGCGTCGCCAACAGGACCTGGATGGCCCGGCTGATCGTTCTTGGTCCGCTGAAAATTCCTAATCAACACCCACGAGCCAGGTTCAATGGCGTGTCCTGGATCGTCAGATGCTTGTGGCAATGTTTTGTGAACCTGTTGGTGTAAGACACGCAATTTAGCCGTCAAATAATACAAATAATCAATCAGCACAGGATGTTCAATCTCACTAAACTTTGTCGGCCTCGGCACTCCCCATATGTTAGCCGGGCGACCGAAAACAATCTCGTAAGGACTAAGTCCCACTCGAGAATGTACTGTCGTTCTGGTTGACAAAAGTGCCAATGGCAAAGCATCGGGCCATTGAAGACCATAGCTCGCCTCAATCTTGGCTAGTTTCAGCTTTAAGGTGTCATTGTAGCATTCGACTAAGCCAGCTGATTAGGGGTGATTTGCAGCGTGAAACTTCTGTCTGATACATAAACCATCACACACTCTCTTCATCACTTGACCCACAAATTCACTCCCGTTATCACCCCACACCATTCTTGGCAAACCATACCTAGGATAAAAAATTCCTTGAGTAGGGCTTTGGCTGTGGACAAGGCAATATGCTTCTATCCATCTTGAAATGTCACAAACAACTACGAGGACATATTTCAAGTTGTTACACCTCTCCATATGGATGAAATCCAATTGCAGAACCTCAAACGGATACGTCGGAGGCGCAAAGTGACCAGCTGGAGTTGGAGTTCCCTTGCCAGGATTATACATCAGACAAACCATACAATTCTTGACCAGATTCTCTGCACACTTAGGAATTCCAGCATTCTGCCATACTGGAGCCATCGTAACCACTGCAAGCACATACGCATCAGGTAGCAACCATCGCTGATGTTCCGACAACTCAATCCAACAGCCAGTCTAATCCAATTTTCCCATACTCTCTCTCCATACATTCAATTCTTTCTCCGTAGCTTCAGCCTGAACTGACTTCACACTCTCTATCGTATCTTCACACATTCCTCTATCCGGAACCCATCTTGCTGGACCCGCAACATACATTTGACTCATCACATCTTTCGCCGTCTCTTTCGCAACTTCATCCGCAAACGCATTACCACGACCAACATCATCGGTAACCTTCTTATGTGCACTGCATTTCACAATCGCAACTTGCATCGGTAACGTAAGTGACTCAAGAAGTTCATTCACCAACTGACCATGCTGAATTTTCGTACCATGCGAAGTCAGGAACCCACGCTCTTTCCACAAACGTCCAAAACTATGGGCAACACCAAACGCATACTGACATCGGTATACACAGTCACTCTCTTTCCTTTCGACAACACACAAGCTCTTGTCAATGCAATCAACTCTGCTGCTTGAGATGAATTTTGTGGGATACGTGCAGTTTCAACAATCGTATGCAAAGTCGTAACAGCATATGCTGCAGTCGTATCACCATTCAGAAGCTTAAAGCATGAGCCATCTACCCAAAGGGTACCATCACACTTTGCAAGAGGAGTGCGTTTTAGATCTATTCTACCCTTCGTTTCCTCCTCTGTCCTAAGAAAGCAATCATACTGTTCCTGAACATCTTTCTCTACAGAAATCGGCAACAACGTAGCTGGATTCAACGTGTTGCATCGCTTTATATGTACATGACTCGCCAAAAGTGTCAACTCGTAACCTGACAAATGAGCACTAGTCAAGTGCTGTGTCTTGGTCCTGTTTAACAAAGTATCCACTGCATGTGGAACCATCACGATCAACGTATTATCCATCACCAAACCAGCAGACTTTCGAATAGAAACAGCTGCTGCCGCTGTGGCTCTCAAACAACTCGGTAATGCTCTAGCTACCGGATCCAAAGTCGACGAGAAATACGCACATGGACGTTGTTTATCGCCGAACTGTTGAGTCAAAACTGACAAAAGCACATCCCTGTCTCTCGTGAACATAGAGTGTAAAAGGCTTACTGTAGTCGGGAGTACCCAACACAGGAGCCGAACACAATGCATCACGCAATTCAGAAAAACTCTTCTGGCACTCGTCAGTCCAAGGAAGAGGATTCGGAGTATCCTTAACAGTAAGTGCTAACAAAGGTTTAGCAAGAAGTGAAAAATTTGGAATCCATTGCCTACAGTACGAAGTAATACCCAAGAAAGCACGCACTTCTCTCTGTGTGGTTGGCACATTCATTTTCACAATCGCTTGAATTCGTTCTGGAGTCAATCTTCTTCCCTCCTTCGATAAGAGATGACCTAAGTAGGTCACTTCTTGTCGACAATACTGCAACTTCGAAAGTGACACTTTATGATGGAGGTCAGACAAATGTCGCAACAAAGAAAGAGTAGCTTTTTTACAAATCTCCTCATCATCAGTAGCAACTAACAAATCGTCAACATACTGAATAAGAGCAGCACCATCAGGTAAAACAATTGTGTCAAGCTGTGTTTTCAAAGCCTGACTATAGATGGATGGACTCTCACAGTAGCCGTGAGGAGCGCACTGAAACCGGAAACTTCGGCCTCCTAAAGAGAAGCCAAAAATATCTCTACTCTCCTCAGCAATCGGGATGCTAAAGAAGGCATTCTTCAGATCAATCACCGAAAACCAGGTAGCTGAAGCTGGAATCATAGTCAGCAAAGCAGTAGTATCTGGGACAACAGGAAATTGCGGTACGACGATTTTGTTCACTTCTCGAAGATCGATCACAAACCTATACACAGGCAGTTGCGAAGAATCAGTGCATTTCAAAACAGGTAGAACCGGACTATTGCACACATTACCTCTCGTCTCTTCAATCACACCTTTCTCAATCAGATCATAGATAATCGCTAAAAGTGCTCTTTCACCATCACTAGAAATCTGATATTGGGGAATACGTGGCAATCTTGCATTCGCTTTCAGCGTCACAACATATGGTGGAATCTCCAAAAGACCCACATCATTAGGACCAGTAGCCCAAAGAGTATGAGGGAGAGAACGCAATTTCAATGGAAGTCTATCCTTAGACAAATACATCGGAGAGATCACTCTCTTACCTAATGTAAGCTGTACTCCTGAAGGAGAACAATACAATGTCGCATACAATCTCTTCAACAAATCCAATCCCAACAAATTCTCACCACAACCTGTCGTTAAATTGAGGGGTGCTTCAAATTCACAATTCCCAACAGAAAGAGACAAAGGACTAGAAACCGGATTACAAACTGGGGTGCCAGAAAAACCTACCGAAACATTTGTCAAGCCAGGCAAAGGTGCGCCAGGGAGTTTAGAGTGCATAATAGAACTCTTCGCAGCACCAGTATCCAACAGAAAAGGCTCTGACACACCTGATGTAATCACTTTAACATAAGGTCCACTCTGATCTACTGGAACTGACACAACTCCCTTTCTTTGTCTATGGCTGTCCTAGCAATCATTACCATCCGCATTCTCACTCTCAACATAGTAGTCGTCTGCATAATACTGAGTCGACCTACCAGACGCAACATTCTGTTGATCAAAACAATTCATCGTATTCTGTGGAGGAAAGGAACGTGCACACCACGTCCCCTACCTCTAGGAACTTGTTGAACACCTCGACTTCTCACACCAGACGCACCATTTGTACGCTGCAACAAAATCGGACAACTACTCTTGAAATGCCCTTCTTCTCTACAATACGCACACTGATTAGGGCCTACAGGAAAACGCTGTTGAGAAGGCTCGAACCTTTGCGAACCTCTCGGAAACTGCTGAGATTGCTGATATTCACGCTGATTATTACGAGGCGGATACGCCTGTTGCAAAAGAACCTTCGTCTTCAAATCTTTAGTCTTTCTGTCTGCTTTCTCTTTCTCATCCTTATCCCTATTCTCGTAATATTGCGCAGTAGCCAATATCTGAGCAGACGAAGAAACAGCCCACAAACTCTCTGAATCCTTCAACTTATTACTTAACTCGGGAAGCAAGTTATGAACAAACTTATCTACGAACAACCGTTGGCCACCTTTTGTACTCATATCCTGACCACTATGATCGATGAACGTCTCTTCAAACCTAGTGAAGAAATCAGACACACTCTCATCTTTCTTCTGCTTAAATGCAGACAATTTATCCCAGTTCACTCGCATTGCAAGCATTCAAGTCTTCATAAATTTAATAATCCTACTGGGGAGTTCTGCAACTAAAGGCTCAGGTTTAGCTCCACCACCTTGACGACCATCTGCAGCAGCAATGTTAGCCCATGTATCACCTAACTCTTGTGCATGATTCTCATGACGAATCTTCGCCCATAAAGGCTGAGGAACCACATTACCAAACAACATGTCTATATCGGCTAAATTCATCATGCACGATTCAGCTGTCTGCGACAACTCCTTATAGTACCCTGCAGGATTCTTTCGGGGATCAGGTAACGTCTGCTTAAGGGCCAAAACTTCAGCTCGCTTCCACGGAACATGAACCCAAACACGCTGAAAATGAGCCGGTACAGCTTGAATAGCATTAGCGACATCAGCCTGAACTTCCATACCGGAGGAACCTCTCTCATTGGATACTGTTGCGCTTTTCTCCTAACAGCAGAATCAGGCTCAAACAACGACCGAGAAGGACGCTCACTCCTAAACGCAAGCAACGTCGCAACTGCTTTCTCAACATCTAGACCCACTATCGTTCCTTTCGCAAACTCGGACTGTACACGGAACAACTCTGACGGAGTATGTCCCAACTCACCATCTTCCCATTCCTTACGGAGGAAAGTACACATTATGTCGAAAACATACCTCTGCTTTGGTGCTTCCCATTGATGGAAGACATCCATAACAGACTCTAAATCATATCTCGAAGAATTAGTAACCCATTTACGCGCCAAATGATCCAACACTGCCCGCTCTTCGGGACCAGGCATCTGGCTACGCAACTGTTTACGCACAGAAGCAGGGGTCATACTCAATGACCCAAAGAAAGGAGACAAAAGACCAGTAACAGTATCAGTCATTCTCTGTCGAACAGAAGGAGAAGCTGCCATAAGGACAGGAGGCAAAGCAGGTTGAGACAAAACATACGTAGAAGTAGTAGCAGAAGGAGTATCAGAAGAAGTAGCAAATACAGGAGAAAAAGTCGTAGAAAGTGGAGACGGATCTGTTAGCAAAGTCGGCGGCCCTTGAGAAGGCTGCGCCAAAGGAGGAGGAACCAGCTGAAAAGGAGCTGGCGGCTGTGCAACAACAAGAGGCTGAACAGCTAGAGGTTGCGCAACTAAAGGTTGCGGAGGTGCCGTAGCACTCTGCACATAAGGGGGTGTGAACTCAACATATGTGACATCAAAGGATCCTTTTCAGGGTCCTTCGTCGCACTTTGTGGAAGGGGTGACAAAGCCGGATAACATTTATCGATGGCCATTTTACGTTGCCTATGCAACTGCTCACTCGCTTGTTTTTCTTCATTATCTTTAAACTGTATAGCAGCCTGCATTATCGATATACCCTTCTCTCTTTTATTTCTTTTAGCTAATTTAATTTCTCTCTGTTTGGCTTCCTTTCGCCAAAGGCGGAAAGAGTCAAACATCGCCGGCCGGGCTTTCTTCTTGAAGAGTTTAACTTCCAGATTATCTAAAATTTCTGTGTCATAACTACCGTATTGGGGCCATTTTGGAACACCGTCTTTCCTTGTGTATCGGACCCACACTTCATTATACGTAATAGGGCCCACACCATGTTTAGAATAGAGCTCATAAGTCGGAGCTCCAACCGGAGTTATCGGACACGAATCCTCCAATCGGGAATCCCTGTTACAACTACAACAAAATATCTTTCCAAATTTGCTAAGACCAGGCATCTTCGCTCACTAATCTAGCTTCAAACTTCAAGGGATTACCAAACACGATAGTCTCGCAAACATACGAGTCCCTCGGCTTTGGCACTTGCAAGTTCCAAATCAAAGATCCTGAAGGAAACCAAAAACTAAGGACTGGGAGACGCTCCACTCATACTTAACTGAGGTATCGATCACATCACCAGAAGACCCGTCTATCATCTCGCTCTACAAATCGTCTAAGGGTCCAAGACAGGGTGACAGTCAGGGCAGCAGTCCTTCGTAGCCGTCGGAAAGCGGGAAGCCTCGCAGCAAAAACCTTCGAACCACGACGACATACAGGGGTCGATGAAGTGGTTGGCCTTCCTCCAGAATTTTCTCACGAAGCTCCTCACGATCTTCAGGCTTGGACCGGTACCACTGAAGTCGCCGCACGTTGGGCGCCAACTGAAGAACCGGGTTTTATCAGCCAGCGGCGCCAGGGGAAATGCTAGAAGTCTTCGAGTTCTCCTGTCTTGGAATACAGAGACACGGGATACTTCTCGATGACGTCAAAGATCAAATTTATTGGCTGCAACCAGGAACAGAACTTCTACGAAGTACAACACAAGTAGGTTCGTCAAAATCTGCTAAAGTTTTGTATTGCAAGACATCGTCTTTTATGCTAAAAATCACATTCCTGACAAACACTCATCATTTACGAACTGTCCAATCGTAGGTAACTTTACAAAAGGTATCGCATGACGACAAGCCCACTTTTCAGTTGTCCAGCCCACCATCAATTACACTGGAAAGCCCAACATTCTTGCTCGGACAGGCCGGACAAACCCATAATAAAGGACCACAACCCAAACCATAAACAGACCATAAAAGAAGGAGCAGAAACAGATGAGAAGCAAGATAAAGGGGTGTGTGCGTGCACAATAGACTTAGCTGTCCTGTTCTTTGATCTCTATCTTGACCAGCTACCGGACAAGGAACTGGCTTAGCAAGGCTAGCTTCAGGCAACGGGGTCAGTTCGCTCAGGTCATCTAGAAGCCAGCTAAAGGTGTACGTTTCCCAAAGACTCGTTCGGCCGTAGTCATCGGCCTATGTGAGGGCAACCACAAAATGGCTGCCGTACACAAAATGGAACCCGAGGGTTCAGAGCAAAATCCCTAAATACATAGTGATTCCATCGGTCTAACATGGTGAAATCACTTGTATGTGCCGCGCTCACTAGTTATGGTCCGTTACTACCAAATTCTTAATGATACCATGACCTTTATGAAACGGGTTCAGAATTCACAGAACCTCAGTGGTTGGGCACCCTATGATGACCTTCGACTACCACCATTTTAACTGACTTTAGTGTGTTATTTTACCTTAGCCTTAATGTAGGATAGTCCTGTATATGCCTGCTCCTCTTCTGTTTTGTAATCGTGCTGTCTTTCAGTGGGAGCTGTCACGGAGTAGAACACTACATTTATATTATGAGTTCCTTCCATTGGCTTAAACATGGCCGCATATCATCTTTTTCTGTGCTCGCACGTAGCTGCAAAGTGGGGAGGGCATGTTTTTGCTCCTCACTTGTTTTTCACACCTCACTGACCAGAGCGAACTGGATACTATCTGTGGAAAGTACAACTCTGCCTCGGAGTTCAAACACAGGAGCTTGGCCAGCCCCGTCCTGGCCTTGACGAAAACTGGTACAGCCAGCTCGGTTCTTTCTCATGAGAAGGGGGCGAGGTTTTCTAGAAGCTTCGTCTTACGTTGAGTAATGGTATTAGAGCTGGGAGCCTTCGGGGGCCAGGTTGAAGTTCATCACCGAATAGACGTTTTGCTGTGGAGGTGACGGAACTTGAGTCCTAATTGAACTCCTTCCTGGGCTGTTGACGGGCTTCCCCCAGCTTGAGTTGGCAAGGATGATGCAAATTCAATCAGTGAGGTGTTCCTAACCCTAACCATTTTTGTATATATGTTCTACTCTCTGCTACTTGTATATGCTGCATGCTATTTAAATTGTTCATTCAATTGCTCACTTGATATTTGGGAGTCTTTATATATTTGGCCTGCCTTTTTAAAATATTGCATTAATAAACTTGTGTGTTATTTTACATGCACCTGATTTGTTTTCTTACCTTGCCTTAAGGGGGGTGCTGGGTCTTTGCCTCATCTTTTGGGAGTGTTGCTCAAAGTGTATTATTTAAAGATGTAGTGGTATATTTACCTCCAAAGTGGGAGTACAGGGTTTGGGTGTGGGTTATTGATTGTCACATTCAGTACAGTGCATCATTTGTTTTATTTGCTTTTGTCACCCTAATTGGGAAGGGGCTACCCAGAGGGGGGTCCTGTGCTCACTGTGACACTAGATTCAAGCTAGCTTGGCTGATGAGGAGTGATACTCCGAAACGAGTCCCATGATGCTTGTTTCCATTCCGGGTGGATGCTGGCTTGGCAGTTCGGGCTGGACTGTTCCGTTGAGGAGCAGTAGTAAGACTGATTTGCATATGGCAGGGTCCAAACTGGGGTTGCATGGTGAGCAAAATAAATCAGTGATCTTTGTGACTGGGGGTGAATGTTTGCATTGTTCAGCATTCCATCCATCATTTGTTCTTTTTGTTATTGTCGCCTGAAGCGGGAAGTGTATGCCCAGACTTGGGTTCCATGCTCACTGTACGACTGGATTCAAACTAGAATGGTTGATGAGGGGTGATACCCTGAAACCGGACCTTGGATGCATGTTTCCGGTCCAGGGACGACCTGGCTTGGCAACGCGGGCTGGACTGTTCCCATGTGGAGCAGTGTCAAGACAGATTTGCATATGGCTGGGTCCACACTAGGGTGGGGTGGTGAGAAAAAATGTGATGGACTAAACCCATATCTTTGTGACTTGGGCTGAATTTTTGCATTGTTCAGCATTTCGTTCATCATTTGTTCTTTTTGCTTTACTCACCCTAAGTGGGAAGGGTATGCCTAGATGTGGGTTTCAGGCTCACTGTGCCAATGAATTCAAGCAAGCCTGGTGGATGAGGGATGATACCCCGAAACCAGCCCCCGGACACTTGTCTCCAGTCCAGGGAGGACCTGGCTAGGCAGTTCGGCTGGACTGGTCTCATGAGGAGCAGTGTTAAGACTGATTTGGATATGGCTGAGTCCAAACGGGGGCATCGTGAGCAAAAAAACGGATGGATTAATCCCAGATCTTTGTGACTGGAGTGAATGTTTGCATTGTTCAGCATTCAGTCCATCATTTGCTCTTTTTGCTTATGTCACCCTAAGTGGGAAGGGTATGCCCAGGCATGGATCCGGTGCTCACCCTGTCACCGGATAAAAGCTAGCCTGGCTGATGATGGGTGATACCCCTAAATCGGTTCCATGATGCTTGCTTCTGGTCTAGGGAGGACTTGGCTTGGCAGTTTGGGCTGGACTGTTCCCATGAGGAGCAGTATCAAGACTGATTTGCAAATGACTGGGTGCAAGCTGGGGTTTCGTGGTGAGCACAAAAAAAAACAGTGGATTAAACCCAGATGTCTGTGACTGGGGGTGAATGTTTGCATTGTTCAGCATTCTGTCCATCATCTGTTCTTTAAACTTGATAAAAGTCGCATTTTTAGAATTGTGACTTCAATTCCAGCTTTACCATTAAAGAGGGCTTTTAAATACTATTTTTTGGACACCAAACTCATTCTGTACGCCTGCTCCCACTTGGTTGTTATCACTTATTAAATTTAATAAAGTAACACAATTTTATTCTATGGGATAGGTAGGCTGTGCAGTAGTGAAAACAGCTTTACTACTATGTCTCAATTGATATCCTTTGCTTAAAACCAAATGGTACTAATTTAATTTTTATAATCAAGTTCCTATAGTCTCTAATGGACAATGAGGAATTTGCGAAAAACAAGACTTTTTTCCTTAAGTACCTTTCATGGGGCTGCCTCCTTTCTGACCCTTGTGAGATGACAGTCTCCGTCCACCAATCGTGGATGTGGTGCTGTTGGCGACACATCCAAACGCTGCTTCGTGGACCTTGATACGTCCATTCACCTAAAACCAAAAGGAACGAAAGGGACGTATATGTAAAAAGCTACCAACCATTATCGCACGATTCTGTACAATCCCAGTATGTCTAAGAGTACATTCTTACTACACATGGGAAGTTTCTAATTAAAAATAAGCCAGCGTTGGCCAGTACGCGTGTTGCCTACCTGTATATCGGTGTTCCCGTTCCCAGAATGCCGATTTTCTATAACCGCGGCTAGTAAATCTGCCATCTTTTTAAACAACGGCGTTGCGCATTGTGATTGGCCATAGAAAGCGGACTGGCATAGGTTGTCTATTTCGATCTATGAATCATATATTTTGGACCCGACCCGTCAGTGGGCTACCTATGCTATTTGTCTATTAAAGCTAAATATATTTTTTATATTATCTTTTAAAATAATGTGAGACGGAACACAAGGGTTGATCATACAACCATATGACAAATGTTATTTACGTGTTATTATGAATGTTCCACTCAATAAAAATAGTTTATAAGAGTCTTTGCCATCAGCAATAATTCGTCGTGAAATTTGATTCAAGTAAATCCAATTAATGTGTATACCAATCAAATCCGCGTATAGCCGGCTCGGCAATAAAAATAAATATAAAAGACAGACTTACTAGTATGGTCCTCTGTCTGCTGTTTCTACTCCGGCTGAAAACTTTATTTAGAACCACGTAATGGAAACAAGATGTCTATATTACCGTAGAGGTATAGATTATCATGACGAATAACCCACTGTAGCAAATGAATGTATTTCTCCTTGCAATTGCTTATAAAATTGTATAATAAAAGCCAACAATAAAGAAGTCGAGAAGTTTGTGGCCAAAGTTACCACGAGCCTAAAGCGACCTTATTAAAAAGAAACTTATTAAGAGAGAGGTTATTGTATTTTGCATACACAAATATAAATATTAGTATGCTTGAGCGGAAAATATGTTGCTAGTTGTATTAATCTTTCTTTAGCACAGAAGTGTTATAGTTTTGAGTACCTAATCCTAGGAGGTGCAGATAGAATTATCACCATAATCAGTGTAGATTAGTAACAGTTAGGGGTATTTAGAGATGGTACATCAATCTTTGTCAGGTTTATAATCTTAGAGAATAACAGATAAAGCGCAAACATCATTACCGCAGATTTCCTTTTGTCAAAGACAGTTACAGAAATTCATACATGTCCTTATCAATGTTAATCCCATATTCGACCGCCCGTAGTTTAATAATCCAAGTGCTTTCCAGTTTACGTAGACGGGACACTCTGTTGCCCCCTCTCAAACCAGTGTCAATTGCATCAATACCATGAAAGTTTACTCTCTGTTGTTCTTTTGATTTGTGTAAGGTGTTAAAATGTACTGCCAGGGGATACTGTGTGTTGTTATTTGTAATGGCACAAATGTTCTCTTGAATCCTGTCTTTTAATGACCTGATCGTACTTCCCACGTACATTTTTCCACAGATGCATTTGATACAATAAACCACAAATTTGGTGTTGCAGTTTATAAAACACCTGATGGTATGTGTTCTCCCAGAGTTGTATCGAAAGCTTGTAGTTTTATAGATTCCAAAGCAACAAATGCTACAAGTGCCACACCTGTAGTAACCATTCGGAGCTGCTGGAAGCCAGGTCGTATTTTTTATGGGTGGAATAAAACTCGGGCACAAGTGTTGTGTCAGTGTGCGACCCCTGGAATGAACCATGATTGCATTTTTACCTATGGCATCTTTCAAGATTGTGTCATGAGTGAGAAGATGCCAGTGTTTTTTAAGAATCTTGTATACATCAGTACTAATGGTGGTATATGGAGTGATGAGATTACATTTACTTAATTTTAGATTCTTTATTTTCTTCTTGTTTACCAATAAATGGCTTCTTTTGATCTTGTTAACCTTATGTCGTGCCTGAGCAATTATATTTTTGGGGTAACCCCTCAACTCAAAACGATGTGCCACGATATCCAACTCATCCCTCAATTTATTCTCATCACTACAGTTCCGTTCCATTCGCAACATTTCTCCATAGGGGATTGCATTAATTTGCGAAGACGGATGTACACTAGTAGCGTGCAATGTGGCATTGCAAGCAGTTGTTTTTCTGTAGGGTAGTGTTGTTAACCAATTTCCATCTGCAATGATGGTGAGGTCTAAAAAATCAACCTGTCTAGTACTGTGATTCTTTGTGAAGACAAATTAAAATCATTAGTGTTGATGTGCAGGAAAAACTCTTCCAGTTCATTGTCCGTTCCTACCCAAAACAACAAAATGCCATCAATAAATCTTCCCCAGTACAGGATATTTTCCACCAGATGTTCCGGGCAATTACGCTGAACATGTGTGTATTCAAAAAGACCCATATATAGATTCGCGAATGAGGGGGGAAACTTAGCCCCCATCGCCACTCCTCTAATTTAGCGAAACCAGTGTCCATTGTGCGTAAAGATGTTGTTATCTAGAACTAGTTTGATTAGGTCAAGTAACATGATGGTATGTTGGTATAGATTGATAGGGCGACTGTCCAAAAAGTGTTCCACTGTACTAATGCCTTGATCTCCTGGTATGCTCGTATACAACAAGCATACATCCATGGTGACCAATTGATGTTCCTCTACCCACTCTACTTCTGTTATTCTGCTTAAGATATCCGGGGTATCTTTGATGTACGAGGGTAAGTTGATTGCAAGAGGCTGAAGGTACATGTCAATATATTTTGATTTTTTTTCTGTTGGGGAATCAATCCCCGAGATAATAGGCTAACCCGGAGGAAATGTGCCTTGCTTATGGATTTTTGGCAATATATATATGCAGGGACTAGTTGGTGTATCATTGAGGAGATATCTATTTTCTGTTTTCTGAGATGAGACCTTCTCCCCGCCAGTGTTTTAATCTACTCTTAATTAACAAAACGGTTGATTTGATGGTGTTCCCCGTGAGTTCAACATAGGTCGTCAGATCTGAGAGTTGCCTGTCAATTTCATGCAAGTAATCCACTCGGTTCATGAGAACCACATTGCCTCCCTTGTCAGCCTCTCGGATAGAAAAGGGAGGAATTGCTGGTGAGACTGTCTAAGGCCTTTTTCACATTAAGAGACAAATTGTGTTTAACTTTTGAATTATTTTTGGACTGAAGTTTATCCTCAAGTTTGTACAGATCTTCAAAAACCATTTTCTGAAAGGTATCTATTACATTAGGACCTGATAGCTGAGGTGTAAATTTTGATCTGATTTTAAGACCACTATCTGTGTCAGAAAATGTGTCTAGCTTAAGTTCTGCTGTCAAGGTGTGAATTGATGTTACTGGTTCCTGTTCATCTAGGGACATCAATAGTTGTATGTCCTTCAAGTCCCTAATTGTTTGTGCACTCCTCGTTGTTTCAAAATTATCTCCTCTAACTGGTGCTGTATATTTTTCTGCAAAGAATTTGTGTAGTTTGAGTTTTTCTCGCAGACTTGAAACAACTAACGTGCAAGGCTGTAAAATTAGGATAAGTACTAGGACAGAAACCATACCTCTGCTCAAAAGATTTATTTCAACTTCAGTTAGCACATGACTTGAGAGGTTGACAACATTAATACCATTCATCACATTAGCACAATCATCATTGCTTATGGTTGCTGGGTTTGTGCTCCCGATCTGGTAGTCACTCCTACTCTTTCTTTTGTATTTGGATCCTGATCTGAGTTTGCCCCACCTGATCTTGTTGTGGCTCATTCTTTTTGTAGTGCTTGCTTGTTGCCCTTCCTGAACCTCTACAGTTCTAAAAAATGGATCTGCACTGCTGCTGAGTTCAGTACCTGGTGCATTTGTAGACTCTCCACTTGTTATACTGCTAACACTGGAAGTGTCTGAGATGCTTGGTGTTTCAGTAGGTCGTGGTCTGGTATCTTTGACCACTTGCCCTCCTGTTCTTACATTATCGAACTTCCTAGCAAAAGTGTACACCCTACAACTTTGGTAGTCCCTCTCGTCTCTTCTTATTTTTTGGAGTTTCTTTGCTTTAAGGTATATCTGATGTTTATGAATCTCCTCCTTAAGTATAGTCAAATTGCGTTCAGTTACTTCTGGGAGATTTATATCAGCAATTTCTTTCTATAGAAGTGAAATTTCTACTAAAAACTTGTCCCATTTTAAGTTTGCATCTCTAATTAAGATGTCCATAATTCCTGCAGATAAATTAAACAACAATTTCTCCCATTCTTTGAAGGTGACCCTTGTCCGGTCCTCAAATGATGGGATAATCAATATATGAAGTCCCCTTGGTACCTGTTCTTTGTCAATGCATTTACGTAGGACTTTGGCGTCCCACCATGTGGAGAGTTCCCGCTTTTTTAATCTCTCCAGACGTAAGAATTTTTGTTTTAGACCTTCCTTCCCTTTTCCTTTAGTACTTATGCTGTTACTAGTAGAGTTGGAGCTAAATAGGTCATCCATGAGGGCATTCCTATTGTCATCAAATGTAGCCATGTTGATGAGTTTATATTGACCTGATTCTTTTTGTCTCTAAAATCTCTAGAGAAGTTAAAGCGCAGTGGGATAAAATACACTATTCAATTAACACAGTTATTCAGTAGTCTTATAGTTTCCAATCAGTTTGTATCAAAGAATTATACAAATAGTTCAAAAAACTTTCATAGGCAACACAAGAATTATTAAGATGTCACTCGTCCTAGAGTGCAAAATCAGCAAAATTACAAAATAATGTGGCATGCAGCTGATTAAACCAGCGGTTTTATTTCACAAGGCACACCAACAGCCTCATCCTGATTGCAGTATTATTGCCGACGCGTTTCGAGGCAGGCAGCCTCTTCGTCTTGGGCAAATGGAATGAAAGTTACAGCGTCCTCTGCATGTCGTTTCATATCCGCGCCTCATCCGGCGCTGATCCTGGCATGCTGGGTGTGATAGTCCATTCCCTTGAGTCTGTTACCCTCAGTGGGTGCTGTGACTTCCTCTATGCAGCATAATTATTACCCTGTAGTAGGGGTCCAGAACGTGCATTGAATTACATATGCCAAATCAGTTACACTGCGTTTGGGCGCATGAAATCGTTTCCGCCTTCCCAAAAATGTTATTGGTCATTTGGTGAGACTATTCTAGAGCGTGGAGACCGTTCCTCACGGGACAGCACCATCTCTCAACATGCGGAGAGGCTGCAAGGCGGAAACGATTTCATGCCCCCAAACACATAAACCGACATGCAGATGACGCTGTAACTTTCATTCCAGCTGCCCAAGAAGAAGAGGCTGCCTGCCTCGAAACGCGTCGTCAATAGTACTGCAATCAGGATGATGCTGTTGGTATGCCTTCTGAAATAAAACCGCTGGAGTGCATCCCAAAATGCTGGTGGTCGTTTGGTGAGTGTATATATATATATATATATATATATATATATATATATATAGAAAACCACTCCTACTGCAAGGAAGAAGAGGCACGTACACGAGGCGTGTATAGATCAGGCTATTTATTATAGTTCAGGTCTCCCACGACCCAGCAGAAAAAGAGAGACGCGTTTCGCCTGCGCAGCAGACTTTGTCAATCTATTTTGGCGCCATGACATTGTTGGAATATATAGCCCTCCTCCCTCCTTCAGGCACACATAAACATAAAGAATACACTACAAGTTTAGACATTCTGGATGGAAGATGTATAGACCTGCGGCATATGCCTCCTTAGCAAAGTGCAGGATATTCAAAGTTGTCAATAACTACATATTACATTCCAAACAAAAAATGCCTGTAAAACCTGAGCTAGTTCGTAATGAAAGCATAGAAACAATTATATGCTGTAGTCTGTTTTAGCCTGAGGTGTAGACAAGTCAAAGTGGCCTGTCGAGGTACTGTCATCATAAAACATCATATTGGCGCCAAATGCTCTCAACATGTGCTGCCTTCCTGATAGTAAGTCTATTTTATACAGAAAGATTAAAAAGAACTGCTTGAATGCAGATTGCGCTGCCGATAAAGGCATACAAGTTCCCACTTAATAGTCTCTAAGTTCAACAATACAAAGTCTATCCGGTATAGTCTAAGAAAAAACCACACGCTGTGCAATCGTTCGTAAAGCAATGTTTCCAAATGGCCACGAGACTATGCACTCATAAGGCAGGCTCCATGAACTTATATCCCTTCCCCGTGGCTCCGGGTTGCACATACAGAGCATATTTCCAACGGCAAAATCAGCCTCCGGGTACTGACTGCTGCCCCGAGTGGGACTACATCTCCCATAATCCCCTGAGGCGGCTGTGCGTGTCAAAGTTTCATCAAAAACCCATACGAAAGTTCAAATTGCCACAGCTTTACATACTGCTGCGGTCATTGCCGGAACATTGTCCCGAAGAGGGCTCAAAGATAAAGTGGCAATGTATTGGTGAATAACAAAGTTGCCAGGCGGCGCAAAGTATGTGAGTCTTTAGCACATAAACCGGGTGGTAGGAGGCAGATAGAAATAAATTCGAAATGCCCAACACACCTCACCGCTTATGCATCAGCAATCACAGTGCCCAGCCTCTGTATATATGTAACATTGTTGTCCAAGGAATTGAGGACGCGCACAACAGTAGGTAGCTGGACACAGGCTCTTTATTGACGTGTGGAGCTTGCCATTATTCCCGGTTTAGTTGAGGTGCCTGACGCGTTTCGGGCCAACCTCGGCCCTTGTTCACAGGCTGTAGTAGGAATGAAGCGGAGCCTCACAATCACTGCAACGCCTACAATTATTTGCTTTCACGCCCCTCGGTGGCTTCTCACAGGTGAGTTCGTTTTACATGCAGCATTCTGGGATTTGCAGTGTGGCCTGGAACCGCAGCTTCATTCTCTGTAAGTGCAAGGAATTCATTTCAGTGAAAATTCCTTGTGCAATGCCCTCCGGTGGGCTACCAGAATAGATTAGCAAGCTCCTTCCCTGTTGTTGCTGCAGCGGGGCGATGAACAGTTCGGTGCCCCTGCAGCTCCATTCAAGATGAATCTGGTGGCAGCGTTCCTCTCGGCGGGACAGCCGAAAAATGTGTAACATTGTTGTCCAAGGAATTGAGGACGTGCACAACAGCAGGTAGCTGGACACAGGCTCTTTATTGATGCGTGAAGGTTGCCATTATTCCCGGTTTAGTTGAGGGGCCTGACGCATTTCGGGCCAACCTCGGCACTTGTTTACAGGCTGTAGTAGGAATGAAGCGGAGCCTCACAATCACTGCAATGCCTACAATTATTTGCTTTCACGCCCCTCGGTGGCTTCTCACAGGTGAGTTCGTATTTCGTGCAGCATTCTGGGATTTCAAGTGTGGTGTGGAAGCACAGCTTTATTCTCTGTAAGTGCAAGGAATTCATTTCAGTGAAAATTCCTTGTGCAATGCCATCCGGTGGGCTATCAGAATAGATTGGCAAGCTCCTTCCCTGTTGTTGCTGCAGCGGGGCGATGAACAGTTCGGTGCCCCTGCAGCTCCATTCAAGATGAATCTGGCGGTAGCGTTCCTCTCGACGGGACAGCCGAAAAATATGTAACATTGTTGTCCAAGGAATTGAGGACGCGCACAATAGCAGGTAGCTGGACACAGGCTCTTTATTGACGCGTGAAGCTTGCCATTATTCCCGGTTTAGTTGCGGTGCCTGACGCGTTTCGGGCCAACCTCGGCCCTTGTTCACAGGCTGTAGTAGGAATGAAGTGGAGCCTCATGGGGTGTGAGGTCTGCAACGCTTACTGAGGTTCCGTGAGAATCGTAATGACGTTTTGGGCTTGTTCGGATATGGACGAGTTTGGTATCTACGAACCGCAAATGACGAGTTTAGTAGGTGTACGCGTTTCCGCTACACTACCTGGAAGGGTTCGTCTTATTTGCGGGTTTCTCCATCTGAACCCTCGGGTTCCATTTTAGATACGGCATCCATTTTGTTTCTTGCCCTCACGTAGCCGGCGAACGGACAATGTCCGCTTCATGACCCTGGGTTTCCCAAGCTCTTGAGGAAGATGCATATTCCTTTGAATGTGCCTTTATGACTAGGGGTATGACACGGCAAAGGCAGAAGGCTATGCTCGAGGCTCATCTTGCCGTGCCGGTCTATTGTTTCAGCCTTGCATGCGTTAGGCTTGAATCCTTTGATCCTGCGATCACGCTTCCGATATTGCCCCTACACTCTTTTCAATCTGTTGTTTGTCTTTGTCTTCCTTGCACCTCTTTATGTCTCTTCTCTTAGCTCGTTTACAGCTAGAATGGAATGTGCCTAATGGTGAGATAACGTGCTTTTACAGTTGGGAACCGGCAATGTTACTGTAATTATGTTCCGGGCTTCTGAAAACATGAATGCAATCCTTTTGAAGTTTACTGTGGGAACTGAGTTGTAACCTTTTGTTCGCTATGTTGTGCAATGACGAAAATGTGTATAAAAGGAGCGATCCACTTTTGCAATTCGAAGCAGACTCTCTGAACCTACACTCTGTTGTACTTCTAGCGATTTCTGTATCCCTGCAGTAAATAAACGTTGATCTTTGACGCCGAAGGAAGTGTCCAGTGTCTCTGTGATTTGTACGCCGGAACAGGTAACCCCCAAAGGTTTCAGGTGTTGTCCCCTGGCACCGCTGGGACTTAGTATAGCCCAGTCCTTCAGTTGGCGCCCAATGTGGGGCGACATCAGCGGTACCGGTCCAAAGCCTGACGATCGTGAGGAACTTCGTGTGAAATCTCCGAGGGAAGGTGCACCCTGCTTCATCGATCTTGTTGTCGAAATAAGTGGTCCGAAGATTTTCCCGCGAAGATTCCCGCCTCCTGACGGCTGCGACGGACTGATGCACTGACTGTCGACCTGTTTTGGCGCCTGGCGTAGTCCTTTGTACGGCGAGACGATAGACGGGCCTTCCTGGTGACGCCATTGTTCTCTCAGTTAAGTATTTGTGGGTCGCTCCCAGTCCTTAGTTTAAATTCTTTGGTCACTTTTTGTGACATTTGCTTCGTATCCTGATACTTGGTTTTTGTTGTTGAAACTTGGTTGTTTGCATGGTTCCATTGCATTTGTGGTTCTTAGTTGTTGGTTCTCTCCTTTGGGTTTTTCTTTGACAATTGCAATTGCCAAAAACCGAGAGTCTCGTATTTTTGCGAGGATATCGTAATTCGGTAACCCTTGAAGTTTGTAAACTCGGTTAGTGTGCACGATGCCTGGCCGTAGTACTTTGTTTGGTTTCCTTAAATGTTGCAACACGGATTCCCGGTTGGAGGACTCGTGTCCGAAACCTCCAGTTGGAACTCCGATTTATGAGCTCTATAGTCGACATGGAGTGGGCCCCATTGTATATAATGAATGTTGGATCCGTTATACTAAAAAAGATGGTGTCCTTAGCTGGCCACCTCATGGTAGTTTTGAAGCTGAGATTTTAGATAATCTCGAAGTGAAATTGTTTAAAAAGAAAGCTAGGCCAGCAATGTTTGATTCCTTTCGGTTATGGCGCAAAGAGGCCAGACAGAAAGAAATCAAACAGATTAAGAAAAATAAGAGAGATGGTATTATTACGATGATGCAAAGTGCAGAACAGTATCAGCGAGACAAAGAAGAGAAGGAAAAGGATGTTTCTACCAGATTGCATCGTATGGCGGTGGATAAATGTTATCCGGTTTTACCGTCAAGTTCTGAAAAGAAGGGAGAAGAATCGAAAGAGGATCCTTTGTTATCTTATTTATTAAAATCACCACCTCCTTATGTACAGGGTACTACAGCCCCTGTAGTTCCTCTTGCTCCTCCACCTGTTGTTCCAGCGGCTGCTGGTCAGCCTGTTGTTGGTCCTGTTCCTCCGAATCCCCTTGTTCCTCAAGTGGGCCCTGCTCCTTTACCTGCCCTTCTTCCTACTGCTCCTTTGCCTGTACCTTCTCAGTCTACTGTTACTACTACTCCTGCTATCTTGGCTACTCCTACTGTTCCTACGTTTACTCCTAATATTGTTGCTCCTGTACTTCTCTCCTCTTCTCCTTCTGTTCGTAGCCGTATACCTAATACTGTTGCTACTCTCTATTCTCCACTTTTCGGATCGTTACTTGAGTCTGATGCCTCTGACATCTCTCAGAGACGGAGTCAAATGCCTGGAGGTAGGGAGAGTGAGACGTTAGTAACTATGGCGCGTAGGTGGATTAGACATCCTGCTAAGTACACTTCGCGCATAGTTTTCGATACGTTTTCTCAGTTTAATGAGCCCACACAAAGATTCGTGTTCGAGGAAATGTGTAAATCCTTGAGAGAAGAGTGGGATAATGATGAGTTAGATAATTTACCGTCCGATATGACTGAACTTCAGAATCAGTTTTCGAACGGTATGATTGTAGGCGGTGATATACGACGTGCATTAGAGCGTTTGTTAGCTTTTAGATCTACAGTGCCTCCTCGAGTGTCGTTTGACGACGACTCCGATGATCCGAAAGCGAAATCTGGTCAGTATCCCATGCGAGAAGTTCCCCCAGTGTGGATGCCAGGTAATGCTGCTGCCGTTCCTCCAATTTTGCCACACTTCCAGAGAGTTTGGATACACCTCCCATGGAAGCGATCGGAAGTTTTGCAGGTGAAACAATCTTTGCCTGACCCCCGGAAGAATCCAGCGGGTTATGACAAGGAGTTATCCCAACTCGTGGATGCTTCTATTATGAACCTTGCTGATATTGATATGTTGTTTGGTAATGTCGTACTGCAACCGATTTGGGCGAAAATTCGTCAAGAGAATCATGCAGCTGAATTAGGTGGTGATTGGGCTGCTCTTGTAGCGGCCGACAGACGGCAAATTGGTGGGGCTAAGCCTGAACAGTTAATTACGGATCTGCCCCAAAGGATCATTACGCTCATGAAAACACTTATGCCAGCCATGAGGGTGAACAGGGATAAATTGTCTGCTTGCAAACAAAAGAAAGACGAGAGTGTCTCCGATTTCTTTACTAGATTTGAGGAGGCATTCATCGATCATAGTGGTCAGGATATGAGCACTGAGGGAGGTCAGCGATTGTTTGTCGATAAGTTTGTGTTAAATCTGTTGCCTGAGCTATGCAACAAATTGAAAAATTCAGAAAGTGCCTGGGCTGTTTCAACCACTGCTCAAATATTAGCTATAGCTCAATACTATGAAAATAGAGAAAAAGAAGAGAATGATCGTGCAGACAAGAAAATGAAGGAGCTTAAAACTAAGGTCTTGTTGCAGCAAGCGCATCCTCCACGCTCGAATCAGAATGACTCGCAACAGCAGTATCGACCGCAAGCGCAGTCTTCTAGGATGCAGTCGCGTTCTGACTCCTCTACATCCAGATCTATGCTTGGGTATAATCAGTGTGCATATTGTAGGGGTGAGGGCCATTTGAAGTTTAATTGCCCTTTTTTACGTGACCGAACGGATGGTGTCTCTGGTCGAGGAGGTCGTAGTGGTCATCAGCAGGCCTCTCGAGGTAGAGGTCGTGGCACCTCTCGAAATCAAAACGAGCGTTCTGCTCCTTCATCGGACGCGGACAATTGTTTTGATCAACGAAATACATCGTCTGGTAGATCTGCACAGTATCATGTGGATGACTATTATGTCGAGCATGAGATTGGTGCAGACGGCAATTACTAGGACAGCCACAGACAAAGAGAGGGAGTAGTATCAGTTCCGGTTAGTCAGAGAGGGCCTTACGTCGCAGTTCCCACATCGGGCGTAGTTGAGCCTTTTCTGTTGGACACTGGTGCAGAAAAAAGTTCCATCATGCATTCGAAACTCCCTGGCGCACCTTTGTCTGGCTTAACAAATGTTTCCGTTGGATTCTCTGGCGCCCCGGTTAGCAATCCAGTTTCTAGCCCTTTGTCCCTTACGATCGGGCCACGTGAGCTAGAGGCTCCTTTAATTTTAGCTACTGGTTGTGGTGAGAATCTTTTGGGTCTGGATTTGTTGAAGCGGTTATATGCGACTCTGTATTGCTCTCCTACGGGAGTGGAGCTTACATTAGGTCAGAAAGTGATCTCTCCTATGTACTTGTCAACTGATAAGCTCCCACCGGAATTGAGTTCCCTTCCTGAGTCTCTATGGGCAACGGGTCCCAATGATGTGGGCCTACTGGACATTCCACCTTATGTCGTCCAATTGAAGTCGAATGTGAGATTACCACGTATTCCCCAGTATCGTATCTCTCTCGATGGCGAGCGAGCGCTATTAGCGATCATTTATGATTTGATCGAAAGGGATGTCATCGAAGAAACTCGGGGAAATGTGTGTAATAGTCCTGTGTTACCTATTCTGAAACGAACTGACCCATCCAAGCCTCCTGTGTACCGTTTTGTCATTGATTTGAGAGAAGTGAATAAAATTGTGATCCCACAGTTTCCAGTGGTGCCTGACATTACAGCTTTGCTGACCCTGATTCCAGCCTCTGCCTCCTGGTTTTCGGTGATCGACCTCAAGAATGCTTTCTTTAGCATTCCGATTGCTGAGGAAAGCAGAGATCTATTCGGCTTCTCATTAGGTGGTCGCAGTTTTAGGTTTAAACGCGCACCACAGGGCTACTGTGAGAGTCCATCGATCTACAGTCAAGCCCTTAAGAGTCAACTAGATGCATTTGTGTTACCGGCTGGTGCGGCCTTGATTCAGTATGTTGATGATCTGTTAGTGGCTGCCGACACTGAGCAACTTTGCAAAACTGCTACAGTATCGCTATTAAAGCATCTATGTGACTTACATCACAAGGTGTCACCTTCTAAACTACAATATTGTTGTCAAGAAGTAACCTATTTAGGTCACTTATTTTCAAAGGAGGGAAGAAGGTTGACCCCAGAAAGAATTGCAGCGATTGCTCGAATGACTGTGCCAACAACTCAGAGAGATGTACGTGCCTTTCTAGGTATCACGTCATACTGCAGACAATGGATTCCAAACTTTTCACTGTTAGCGAAGCCATTGTTAGCTCTCACGTGCAAAGATGTTCCGACTCCTTTGCCATGGACCGAAGAATGTCAGAAAAGTTTTTCTGAACTGCGTGATACGTTGTGTTCGGCTCCTGTGTTAGGTACTCCTGATTACAGTAAGCCGTTTACACTATACGTTCACGAGAGAGAAGGTTGTGCGTTGAGTGTTTTGACGCAACAATTTGGTGGCAAACAACGTCCATGTGCATATTTTTCCTCGACCTTAGACACCGTAGCTAGAGCATTGCCGAGTTGTCTAAGAGCGACAGCGGCAGCTGCGGTGTCCATTCGACAGTCCGCAGGTCTGGTCATGGATAATATGCTTACAGTGATGGTTCCGCATGCAGTTGACACTCTTTTGAATCGAACGAAAACTCAACACTTGACGAGCGCAAGGTTGTCCGGTTATGAGTTGACACTTTTGGCAAGTCATATACAGATAAAACGTTGTAATGTGCTGAATCCAGCAACATTGTTGCCGATTAATGTGGAATCAGGTGATGTAGCACCACATGACTGTTACTTAAGAACTGAAGAAGAAACGAAGGGTCGTATAGACCTGAAAAACACTCCATTGGTAGATCCCGATGGTACTTTGTATGTTGATGGTTCATGCTTCAAGTTGCCGAATGGTGATGTGACGACTGCGTATGCTGTAGTGACGTTGAATACGGTTGTGGAAACTGCGAGATTGAGTCAGAATTCAGCGCAAGTGCCAGAGTTGATTGCGTTAACGAGAGCGTGTGTTTTATCTAAAGGGAAGCAAGTGAATGTGTTTACTGACAGTCAGTATGCATTTGGCGTAGAGCATAGCTTTGGTCGATTGTGGAGAGAAAGAGGATTTATGACGTCGCATGGCACGAAGATCCAACACGGACAGCTCGTGAACGATCTTTTGGACGCACTTACATTGCCTAAGCAGGTGGCAATCATTAAATGCAGCGCGCATCGAAAGATTACGGACAACAGTAGGTAGCTGGACACAGGCTCTTTATTGACGTGTGGAGCTTGCCATTATTCCCGGTTTAGTTGAGGTGCCTGACGCGTTTCGGGCCAACCTCGGCCCTTGTTCACACGCTGTAGTAGGAATGAAGCGGAGCCTCACAATCACTGCAACGCCTACAATTATTTGCTTTCACGCCCCTCGGTGGCTTCTCACAGGTGAGTTCGTTTTTCATGCAGCATTCTGGGATTTGCAGTGTGGCCTGGAACCGCAGCTTCATTCTCTGTAAGTGCAAGGAATTCATTTCAGTGAAAATTCCTTGTGCAATGCCCTCCGGTGGGCTACCAGAATAGATTAGCAAGCTCCTTCCCTGTTGTTGCTGCAGCGGGGCGATGAACAGTTCGGTGCCCCTGCAGCTCCATTCAAGATGAATCTGGTGGCAGCGTTCCTCTCGGCGGGACAGCCGAAAAATGTGTAACATTGTTGTCCAAGGAATTGAGGACGTGCACAACAGCAGGTAGCTGGACACAGGCTCTTTATTGATGCGTGAAGGTTGCCATTATTCCCGGTTTAGTTGAGGTGCCTGACGCATTTCGGGCCAACCTCGGCACTTGTTTACAGGCTGTAGTAGGAATGAAGCGGAGCCTCACAATCACTGCAATGCCTACAATTATTTGCTTTCACGCCCCTCGGTGGCTTCTCACAGGTGAGTTCGTATTTCGTGCAGCATTCTGGGATTTCAAGTGTGGTGTGGAAGCACAGCTTTATTCTCTGTAAGTGCAAGGAATTCATTTCAGTGAAAATTCCTTCTGCAATGCCATCCGGTGGGCTATCAGAATAGATTGGCAAGCTCCTTCCCTGTTGTTGCTGCAGCGGGCGATGAACAGTTCGGTGCCCCTGCAGCTCCATTCAAGATGAATCTGGCGGTAGCGTTCCTCTCGACGGGACAGCCGAAAAATATGTAACATTGTTGTCCAAGGAATTGAGGACGCGCACAATAGCAGGTAGCTGGACACAGGCTCTTTATTGACGCGTGAAGCTTGCCATTATTCCCGGTTTAGTTGCGGTGCCTGACGCGTTTCGGGCCAACCTCGGCCCTTGTTCACAGGCTGTAGTAGGAATGAAGTGGAGCCTCATGGGGTGTGAGGTCTGCAACGCTTACTGAGGTTCCGTGAGAATCGTAATGACGTTTTGGGCTTGTTCGGATATGGACGAGTTTGGTATCTACGAACCGCAAATGACGAGTTTAGTAGGTGTACGCGTTTCCGCTACACTACCTGGAAGGGTTCGTCTTATTTGCGGGTTTCTCCATCTGAACCCTCGGGTTCCATTTTAGATACGGCATCCATTTTGTTTCTTGCCCTCACGTAGCCGGCGAACGGACAATGTCCGCTTCATGACCCTGGGTTTCCCAAGCTCTTGCGGAAGATGCATATTCCTTTGAATGTGCCTTTATGACTAGGGGTATGACACGGCAAAGGCAGAAGGCTCCGCTCGAGGCTCATCTTGCCGTGCCGGTCTATTGTTTCAGCCTTGCATGCGTTAGGCTTGAATCCTTTGATCCTGCGATCACGCTTCCGATATTGCCCCTACACTCTTTTCAATCTGTTGTTTGTCTTTGTCTTCCTTGCACCTCTTTATGTCTCTTCTCTTAGCTCGTTTACAGCTAGAATGGAATGTGCCTAATGGTGAGATAACGTGCTTTTACAGTTGGGAACCGGCAATGTTACTGTAATTATGTTCCGGGCTTCTGAAAACATGAATGCAATCCTTTTGAAGTTTACTGTGGGAACTGAGTTGTAACCTTTTGTTCGCTATGTTGTGCAATGACGAAAATGTGTATAAAAGGAGCGATCCACTTTTGCAATTCGAAGCAGACTCTCTGAACCTACACTCTGTTGTACTTCTAGCGATTTCTGTATCCCTGCAGTAAATAAACGCTGATCTTTGACGCCGAAGGAAGTGTCCAGTGTCTCTGTGATTTGTACGCCGGAACAGGTAACCCCCAAAGGTTTCAGGTGTTGTCCCCTGGCACCGCTGGGACTTAGTATAGCCCAGTCCTTCAGTTGGCGCCCAATGTGGGGCGACATCAGCGGTACCGGTCCAAAGCCTGACGATCGTGAGGAACTTCGTGTGAAATCTCCGAGGGAAGGTGCACCCTGCTTCATCGATCTTGTTGTCGAAATAAGTGGTCCGAAGATTTTTCCCGCGAAGATTCCCGCCTCCTGACGGCTGCGACGGACTGATGCCCTGACTGTCGACCTGTTTTGGCGCCTGGCGTAGTCCTTTGTACGGCGAGACGATAGACGGGCCTTCCTGGTGACGCCATTGTTCTCTCAGTTAAGTATTTGTGGGTCGCTCCCAGTCCTTAGTTTAAATTCTTTGGTCACTTTTTGTGACATTTGCTTCGTATCCTGATACTTGGTTGTTGTTGTTGAAACTTGGTTGTTTGCATGGTTCCATTGCATTTGTGGTTCTTAGTTGTTGGTTCTCTCCTTTGGGTTTTTCTTTGACAATTGCAATTGCCAAAAACCGAGAGTCTCGTATTTTTGCGAGGATATCGTAATTCGGTAACCCTTGAAGTTTGTAAACTCGGTTAGTGTGCACGATGCCTGGCCGTAGTACTTTGTTTGGTTTCCTTAAATGTTGCAACACGGATTCCCGGTTGGAGGACTCGTGTCCGATACCTCCAGTTGGAACTCCGATTTATGAGCTCTATAGTCGACATGGAGTGGGCTCCATTGTATATAATGAATGTTGGATCCGTTATACTAAAAAAGATGGTGTCCTTAGCTGGCCACCTCATGGTAGTTTTGAAGCTGAGATTTTAGATAATCTCGAAGTGAAATTGTTTAAAAAGAAAGCTAGGCCAGCAATGTTTGATTCCTTTCGGTTATGGCGCAAAGAGGCCAGACAGAAAGAAATCAAACAGATTAAGAAAAATAAGAGAGATGGTATTATTACGATGATGCAAAGTGCAGAACAGTATCAGCGAGACAAAGAAGAGAAGGAAAAGGATGTTTCTACCAGATTGCATCGTATGGCGGTGGATAAATGTTATCCGGTTTTACCGTCAAGTTCTGAAAAGAAGGGAGAAGAATCGAAAGAGGATCCTTTGTTATCTTATTTATTAAAATCACCACCTCCTTATGTACAGGGTACTACAGCCCCTGTAGTTCCTCTTGTTCCTCCACCTGTTGTTCCAGCGGCTGCTGGTCAGCCTGTTGTTGGTCCTGTTCCTCCGAATCCCCTTGTTCCTCAAGTGGGCCCTGCTCCTTTACCTGCCCTTCTTCCTACTGCTCCTTTGCCTGTACCTTCTCAGTCTACTGTTACTACTACTCCTGCTATCTTGGCTACTCCTACTGTTCCTACGTTTACTCCTAATATTGTTGCTCCTGTACTTCTCTCCTCTTCTCCTTCTGTTCGTAGCCGTATACCTAATACTGTTGCTACTCTCTATTCTCCACTTTTCGGATCGTTACTTGAGTCTGATGCCTCTGACATCTCTCAGAGACGGAGTCAAATGCCTGGAGGTAGGGAGAGTGAGACGTTAGTAACTATGGCGCGTAGGTGGATTAGACATCCTGCTAAGTACACTTCGCGCATAGTTTTCGATACGTTTTCTCAGTTTAATGAGCCCACACAAAGATTCGTGTTCGAGGAAATGTGTAAATCCTTGAGAGAAGAGTGGGATAATGATGAGTTAGATAATGTACCGTCCGATATGACTGAACTTCAGAATCAGTTTTCGAACGGTATGATTGTAGGCGGTGATATACGACGTGCATTAGAGCGTTTGTTAGCTTTTAGATCTACAGTGCCTCCTCGAGTGTCGTTTGACGACGACTCCGATGATCCGAAAGCGAAATCTGGTCAGTATCCCATGCGAGAAGTTCCCCCAGTGTGGATGCCAGGTAATGCTGCTGCCGTTCCTCCAATTTTGCCACACTTCCAGAGAGTTTGGATACACCTCCCATGGAAGCGATCGGAAGTTTTGCAGGTGAAACAATCTTTGCCTGACCCCCGGAAGAATCCAGCGGGTTATTACAAGGAGTTATCCCAACTCGTGGATGCTTCTATTATGAACCTTGCTGATATTGATATGTTGTTTGGTAATGTCGTACTGCAACCGATTTGGGCGAAAATTCGTCAAGAGAATCATGCAGCTGAATTAGGTGGTGATTGGGCTGCTCTTGTAGCGGCCGACAGATGGCAAATTGGTGGGGCTAAGCCTGAACAGTTGATTACGGATCTGCCCCAAAGGATCATTACGCTCATGAAAACACTTATGCCAGCCATGAGGGTGAACAGGGATAAATTGTCTGCTTGCAAACAAAAGAAAGACGAGAGTGTCTCCGATTTCTTTACTAGATTTGAGGAGGCATTCATCGATCATAGTGGTTAGGATATGAGCACTGAGGGAGGTCAGCGATTGTTTGTCGATAAGTTTGTGTTAAATCTGTTGCCTGAGCTATGCAACAAATTGAAAAATTCAGAAAGTGCCTGGGCTGTTTCAACCACTGCTCAAATATTAGCTACAGCTCAATACTATGAAAATAGAGAAAAAGAAGAGAATGATCGTGCAGACAAGAAAATGAAGGAGCTTAAAACTAAGGTCTTGTTGCAGCAAGCGCATCCTCCACGCTCGAATCAGAATGACTCGCAACAGCAGTATCGACCGCAAGCGCAGTCTTCTAGGATGCAGTCGCGTTCTGACTCCTCTACATCCAGATCTATGCTTGGGTATAATCAGTGTGCATATTGTAGGGGTGAGGGCCATTTGAAGTTTAATTGCCCTTTTTTACGTGACCGAACGGATGGTGTCTCTGGTCGAGGAGGTCGTAGTGGTCATCAGCAGGCCTCTCGAGGTAGAGGTCATGGCACCTCTCGAAATCAAAACGAGCGTACTGCTCCTTCATCGGACGCGGACAATTGTTTTGATCAACGAAATACATCGTCTGGTAGATCTGCACAGTATCATGTGGATGACTATTATGTCGAGCATGAGATTGGTGCAGACGGCAATTACTAGGACAGCCACAGACAAAGAGAGGGAGTAGTATCAGTTCCGGTTGATCAGAGAGGGCCTTACGTCGCAGTTCCCATATCGGGCGTAGTTGAGCCTTTTCTGTTGGACACTGGTGCAGAAAAAAGTTCCATCATGCATTCGAAACTCCCTGGCGCACCTTTGTCTGGCTTAACAAATGTTTCCGTTGGATTCTCTGGCGCCCCGGTTAGCAATCCAGTTTCTAGCCCTTTGTCCCTTACGATCGGGCCACGTGAGCTAGAGGCTCCTTTAATTTTAGCTACTGGTTGTGGTGAGAATCTTTTGGGTCTGGATTTGTTGAAGCGGTTATATGCGACTCTGTATTGCTCTCCTACGGGAGTGGAGCTTACATTAGGTCAGAAAGTGATCTCTCCTATGTACTTGTCAACTGATAAGCTCCCACCGGAATTGAGTTCCCTTCCTGAGTCTCTATGGGCAACGGGTCCCAATGATGTGGGCCTACTGGACATTCCACCTTATGTCGTCCAATTGAAGTCGAATGTGAGATTACCACGTATTCCCCAGTATCGTATCTCTCTCGATGGCGAGCGAGCGCTATTAGCGATCATTTATGATTTGATCGAAAGGGATGTCATCGAAGAAACTCGGGGAAATGTGTGTAATAGTCCTGTGTTACCTATTCTGAAACGAACTGACCCATCCAAGCCTCCTGTGTACCGTTTTGTCATTGATTTGAGAGAAGTGAATAAAATTGTGATCCCACAGTTTCCAGTGGTGCCTGACATTACAGCTTTGCTGACCCTGATTCCAGCCTCTGCCTCCTGGTTTTCGGTGATCGACCTCAAGAATGCTTTCTTTAGCATTCCGATTGCTGAGGAAAGCAGAGATCTATTCGGCTTCTCATTAGGTGGTCGCAGTTTTAGGTTTAAACGCGCACCACAGGGCTACTGTGAGAGTCCATTGATCTACAGTCAAGCCCTTAAGAGTCAACTAGATGCATTTGTGTTACCGGCTGGTGCGGCCTTGATTCAGTATGTTGATGATCTGTTAGTGGCTGCCGACACTGAGCAACTTTGCAAAACTGCTACAGTATCGCTATTAAAGCATCTATGTGACTTACATCACAAGGTGTCACCTTCTAAACTACAATATTGTTGTCAAGAAGTAACCTATTTAGGTCACTTATTTTCAAAGGAGGGAAGAAGGTTGACCCCAGAAAGAATTGCAGCGATTGCTCGAATGACTGTGCCAACAACTCAGAGAGATGTACGTGCCTTTCTAGGTATCACGTCATACTGCAGACAATGGATTCCAAACTTTTCACTGTTAGCGAAGCCATTGTTAGCTCTCACGTGCAAAGATGTTCCGACTCCTTTGCCATGGACCGAAGAATGTCAGAAAAGTTTTTCTGAACTGCGTGATACGTTGTGTTCGGCTCCTGTGTTAGGTACTCCTGATTACAGTAAGCCGTTTACACTATACGTTCACGAGAGAGAAGGTTGTGCGTTGAGTGTTTTGACGCAACAATTTGGTGGCAAACAACGTCCATGTGCATATTTTTCCTCGACCTTAGACACCGTAGCTAGAGCATTGCCGAGTTGTCTAAGAGCGACAGCGGCAGCTGCGGTGTCCATTCGACAGTCCGCAGGTCTGGTCATGGATAATATGCTTACAGTGATGGTTCCGCATGCAGTTGACACTCTTTTGAATCGAACGAAAACTCAACACTTGACGAGCGCAAGGTTGTCCGGTTATGAGTTGACACTTTTGGCAAGTCATATATAGATAAAACGTTGTAATGTGCTGAATCCAGCAACATTGTTGCCGATTAATGTGGAATCAGGTGATGTAGCACCACATGACTGTTACTTAAGAACTGAAGAAGAAACGAAGGGTCGTATAGACCTGAAAAACACTCCATTGGTAGATCCCGATGGTACTTTGTATGTTGATGGTTCATGCTTCAAGTTGCCGAATGGTGATGTGACGACTGCGTATGCTGTAGTGACGTTGAATACGGTTGTGGAAACTGCGAGATTGAGTCAGAATTCAGCGCAAGTGCCAGAGTTGATTGCGTTAACGAGAGCGTGTGTTTTATCTAAAGGGAAGCAAGTGAATGTGTTTACTGACAGTCAGTATGCATTTGGCGTAGAGCATAGCTTTGGTCGATTGTGGAGAGAAAGAGGATTTATGACGTCGCATGGCACGAAGATCCAACACGGACAGCTCGTGAACGATCTTTTGGACGCACTTACATTGCCTAAGCAGGTGGCAATCATTAAATGCAGCGCGCATCGAAAGATTACGGATGATGTTGGTCGTGGTAACGCGTTTGCGGATGAGATTGCTAAGGAGACGGATAAGAATCTGACAACTCGAATGTATGTTATGAGTTCAGTGAGATGGCCAACGGAGACTGGTATGTGTGAGGACACAGTTGAGAGTTGTGAAAGCGATTCAGAATGAGGCCACCGAAACTGAAAAGACTAAGTGGAAAGAAAGCGCGGGGAAGTTAGACGTGAATGGATGTTGGGTTGATTTGTCAGAATATCAGAGATAGATGTTACCGGATGCGTATGTGCTTGCTGTTGTTACTATGGCCCACGGCATGTCACATATTAGTGCGAAAGGTATATGTAAGTTGTTGTCTCCGGTATGGAAGAATGATGGGATTGCTAAGTGTGCTGAGAGAGTGGTCAAGAACTGTATGGTATGTTTGATGTATAATCCTGGCAAGGGCACCCCCACTCCACCTGGTCATTTTGCTCCTCCTACATGTCCCTTTGAAGTTATCCAGTTGGACTTCATCCATATGGAGAGATGCAATAACCTGAAATATGTCTTGGTTGTGGTTTGTGCGTTCTCTAGATGGATTGAGGCCTACCCTCTTAAGGATAATACTGCCCTGTCCACAGCAAAAGTTCTACTCAAGGAATATTTTCCCAGGTATGGCATGCCACGGATCGTATGGTCGGATAATGGAAGTGAGTTTGTGGGAAGTGTGATGAAGAGTGTGTGTAACGGCCTGGGAATTCGTCAAAAATTCCATAGTGCTAATCATCCTCAATCGGCGGGTTTAGTGGAAGGGTACAATGGTACTCTGAAACTGAAACAATGGCCCCTCGCGGCGGGATGCCTGGCTTTCACCTTGTGGATACCCTGCTGGGGTTATCTCACAGGGGAATACCAGGACGGGTTCCCTAAGCAAGCGCCGGGAAACCCTTTGTGGGTAGGTGTGCGCTATATAAGCTCAAATACATTTACATTTACAAACTTGCCAAAATTCAAGCAACGACTGGTTTATCATGGCCTGATGCACTGCCTCTAGCTCTCTTATCGACCAGGGCGACTGTGCACTCTCGAGTAGGGCTTAGCCCATATGAGATTGTGTTCGGCCGTCCTGCAAACATTTGGGGAGTTCCGAGGCCTAAAGAGTTTGACAGTCTTGAATATCCAATGTTGATTGACTATCTTTACGATCTGACTGCTAATTTGAGTTTGATTCATCAACAGGCTTTTGAAGCTCTACCGGCACAAACAGAGGGTCCTGGTCATCGGCTCCAACCTGGCGACTGGGTGGTAACCCGCAACTTTGGGAGAAAACGTAATCTCGAGCCAAGGTTTGTGGGACCCTACCAAGTCTTGCTGGCAACGAGGACTGCAGTTCGGCTGGACGGCAGGAAGCATTGAGTGCATGCCACCCATACGAAGAAAGTCCCGCTTCCTTTGCCAGCAGATCAGTGGGTGAAGAAAGGATTTGCCCCAACGGAGACCGATGCCCTTCCACGCTACGTGCCATTCAGTGATGCTCAACTTGTAGAGAACGATTCAGTTCAGTCAGAAACACCTGTTGAATCATCTGGAACTGTACCTTCATCTTCAGCATTGGAGAATTCGAGTTCTGAACTGTCACCTGAACAATCGAACACTGTTTTGCCATCTGAACCGTTGTTTGAAGAGCAAACTCGATCTGGAAAAAGTCGGCGTGACAAGGACTAATAAAAAATTCCTTTTTTTTTGTTTTTAAATTCACATTACCCCCCTCACTGTTGCTATGAACATTGTGGACATTTGCATTTTTTCCTGATTTTTGAGTTCTTTTTATATATTACATGTGTTCCTCTTCTGTGCAGCTAGGAGACTTATATTAAATTGAATGTTCATTTGATTAAAACCTACCATCTGGGTTGGCCGTAGGGCCGTGCGGGTACCTACTTCTGTTTAGCAGGTTTCTGACACTTGGTCGGTTACTTTTGTCGATTCCTGGGAACTCCTGGGAATTGATAATCGCTACTCAGAACCAGGTGCGTCAAGAATGTTACGGACGGTCTTTAGAGGATGGAGTTCTCTAAGTTGTCGGAAATAGAGAGGATCTCGGCGCAAAGATCCAAATTGCATAAGGTTTTGCGAACAAAATGTTTTTTGTTTCAGGTTTTCATGTTATTCCTAACTGTTTCTATGCTACTGGTGGGTGGAGTGTATCTTGGGATTCAGTCGTTATTACCTTCCACTTCACCTACTTCTCCTTCTCATGATCTGAATCCTGTTCCCACTATTTCTCCACATTCCTTTCATCTTCTGCCCCAACATGAACAGGTTAGACGTGCGGAATTTATGAACAACTCCTTTGTCCAACTTCTGCATCAGCATCAGTTGGTGATGAATACTACCAACTGTTGGGTGTGTGGATTAATGCCACATACCATGGATACGGGTATTCCGTATTTGGTTCTTCCTTATAGCTCCCAGGGATCAGCTCGAGCATTCCAAACTATGTTCCGTAGTGCACTAGATTCCTACCCCCGTCGAGAGCCACGCTCCGCAGACCTTGGTCCCGGCCCGTACCACAAGTCTTTGGCGATAGCGATTGCTGATCTTGATAGGGATATTTTTGATGCATCGTTTATTCCAGAGGAAGAGGTGCGAGCATACAAGGATCTGAGTGAGGCTGAGTATAGTATGTCAGTGGGTGATAGACAGCTTAAGAGCTCGTCTCCGATCTGGATTGTACCCCACCTTGGTCATTTCTGCCTGCAAGGTCTTGGTCGAAATCCGAGAACTCAGTTTGGGATGAGTGCTTGTACTGAAACGTACGTTTTACTGATGCTCTCTTCCCCTGTCTTCCTGACTGCCAAGGGTACCTATTTTGTATGTTATGATCGCGCTTATACGTGGTTGCCCCGTGATTTCTCGGGCACATGTTATATTGCGAATCTTTTGCCACCGACTTTTACAGTTGCCTCAGATTATCACAAGACTAGAGTTGTGAGAGGCGTTATTAGCAAAGAGGACACTGCCGGTCAAGAAGCAGGAGACTTCTTTAAGGGTTTCCTGCCGTTTTGGGGACCTATGGTCAATAGTAGGAACCTGAGACAGTTAACTCGTGTGGTAGAATCGACTGCTAACATAACTGCAAGTGCTCTTGGTAACCTGACAGCAGAGCTTCAAGCGGATAGACTTATGACGTTGCAGAACCGTATGGTTTTAGACGTTGTACTTGCAGATAGAGGTGGTGTGGGCAAGGTGATCCATTCGAGCTGCTGTATTTTCATACCTGATAACGCTCCAACTGTTTATCAAGCCATCTCGAAGTTGCATAAAATCTCCGAGTCCATACACGTGGATGAAGGTGATTGGACGCTTCTAGGATGGTTTTGGGGTCTGATGTCGACTTGGGGTTGGAAGATTCTGATGATTGTAGGGGTTGTTGTGACGTTTCTGTTCACGTGTTGTCTTTGTGTACAGTGCGGTCCAGCCTTATGTGGCCTTTGTGCTACAACGTGTATAAGAAGGCCATCTGTTACCAAAGAGACATTGATGGATAGAATTATGTTCCAGCAACATCTGAACGATCTGATGAATATCGATATCGATTCTGATTTCGACTAGTGCTTGCCTACATGAGGGCAAAAGGAGCGTCTGAGGTTCCGTGAGAATCGTAATGACGTTTTGGGCTTGTTCGGATATGGACGAGTTTGGTATCTACGAACCGCAAATGACGAGTTTAGTAGGTGTACGCGTTTCCACTACACTACCTGGAAGGGTTCGTCTTATTTGCGGGTTTCTCCATCTGAACCCTCGGGTTCCATTTTAGATACGGCATCCATTTTGTTTCTTGCCCTCACATAGCCGGCGAACGGACAATGTCCGCTTCATGACCCTGGGTTTCCCAAGCTCTTGCGGAAGATGCATATTCCTTTGAATGTGCCTTTATGACTAGGGGGATGACACGGCAAAGGCAGATGGCTCCGCTCGAGGCTCATCTTGCCGTGCCGGTCTATTGTTTCAGCCTTGCATGCGTTAGGCTTGAATCCTTTGATCCTGCGATCACGCTTCCGATATTGCCCCTACACTCTTTTCAATCTGTTGTTTGTCTTTGTCTTCCTTGCACCTGTTTCTGTCTCTTCTCTTAGCTCGTTTACAGCTAGAATGGAATGTGCCTAATGGTGAGATAAAGTGCTTTTACAGTTGGGAACCGGCAATGTTACTGTAATTATGTTCCGGGCTTCTGAAAACATGAATGCAATCCTTTTGAAGTTTACTGTGGGAACTGAGTTGTAACCTTTTGTTCGCTATGTTGTGCAATGACGAAAATATTTATAAAAGGAGCGATCCACTATTGCAATTCGAAGCAGACTCTCTGAATCTACACTCTGTTGTACTTCTAGCGATTTCTGTATCCCTGCAGTAAATAAACGCTGATCTTTGACGCCGAAGGAAGTGTCCCGTGTCTCTGTGATTTGTACGCCGGAACAGGTAACCCACGAAGGTTTCAGGTGTTGTCCCCTGGCACAGCTGGGCCTTAGTATAGCCCAGTCCTTCACTACTGCAACACCTACAATTATTTGCTTTTCTGCGCGTCCTCAATTCCTTGGACAACAATGTTACATATATATATATTCACTGAAAAAACCATAGGTTTGACACCAGTTATAGTTAGCTGGAAATTTTACTGACATAAAACCATTGAAATTCCCACGTTATAGTTAGTTGAACTCACAATAACTTGCGCGCCTGCAATGCACTGCTGATGACGTCACATATTACATCACCCATGACATGGTCAGTGACATCACTCATGACATCACTGATGACACCATCCAGTGAATGTGTGTCTTTCTGAAAAATAAATATGTTTTATATTTTAGTGTCTATTTTTGAATATGTGTTTCAAGGGTTACATTACACTGAAAGGAGGTCTGTCACTCTGTCACAAGGATGGTGTCACAGTTTTTTTTAGTTTTTTTTGTTGTTTTATATTTTTTAGTATCAGTATGAGTGTCTGTATGGTTTGGTGGGGGTATTAATTAGCACATAGATGCATCAATGAATGACTCACTGTTTGTATGTGCTTTGAAGACAGCATATGTGCAAGACTGTATGGGTGGATGAGTGTCTATATGTGTGTGTTAGTGAGTGAATGACTGGCTCTCTAGTGTCTTTATCAGTAACCACATATGTTTTAATCTAGTATATGTGAGTATTGATGTATATAAGTGAGTATATGGGAGAGTGAGAGATTGTAAGAGTTCCTGTTTAAACAAGTATGTGTTTCTATAAGTGATTGTTTAAGAGAGTAAGTATGTGTAAGTTTCCTTAGAAGTAAGGTGGTAGTGTGTGTATAGCTTTATATGCAAATAAATGGATGTTCAATAGTTTATTTGCATGTGTGAGTATGTGTGTGAGTAACTTTTGGATGACTGTCGGTGTGTAACAGGATGTATAGGTGTATCACTACATATGATGAGTGAGTATATGTATGAGTGACTATATAGAACTGTTGGTGAATGAGTGGATGTGTATATAGATGGTGGAATTACTGAATTGGTTGTTGTAACTGGTATGGGTATGTCCATTTTTTTGAAAATGTTAGTTTCTATTTTTGAATATATGTTTCAAGGGTTACATTACACGGAATGGAGGTCTGTCACACTGTCACAAGGATGGTGTCATCAGTGATGTCATGAGTGATGTCACTGACCATGTCATGAGTGATGTAATATGTGACGTCATCAGCAGTGCATTGCAGGCGCGCAAGTTATAGTGAGTCCAACTAACTATAACGTGGGAATTTCAATGTTTTTTTGCCCTGGAGCGCTCCCGGCAGTCTTGCGGCGCGCCCCGGTGCGCGTACCGTTGAGCGCCCGTTTGCGCTATTTCCGCGAACGAAAACATCATCGTGACGTATCGCGTAGCCGTGTCCACGTGATACGCACGGCGTAAGCGCACCCGGAAGCATACGATCGCGCTACGTAAGCACCCCAGGGCGTGTAGCATAAGCGCGTTGGGGCGCTCCCCGGGGCGCGTAGCGTAAGCGCGTCGGGTCATGTGACCTGAAAATAACACTTTTCATTGGTTCAGAACAGTTTTGTTTTTCCAAATGATGAAAGCCCCCACCTTTTTACCTCATTCTCACTTTGTACTTTGACTGAGGAAGACCTGTTTGCAGACCTATTTGTACTGAGAAATGGCTACAATAGCAGCAGCAGGAGCATCTCAACCACCACCACCCCCACCACCCCCACAAGGACCACCACAACACCACAGTGGTGGAGAAGAAGAAGAGGAGGAGGAGGAGGAGAGGAGGTTCCTGCCTGAAGACAATACCCCCTATAAGCCAAAGGAGCACATTGTCTGGGAGTTTTTTAAAATCCCAAGGGGCCTAAGGAAAGTTAATGCTCCCAAAGTTACTTGTCTGATCTGTGGCACTGTACTTTCCAGGGGGAACCCTGCCAAAAAGTATTCTTTTGGCAACAACACTATGATTCGCCACATGCAACCCAAACAACTATGCTGCGGCAGAGGTCAGAGAACTGACCAGAAACCCTCCCCAATCTTCTCCCAGCACCTCCCAAAGTAAACAACCCACTCCATCGGGTCCAGAGACAAGGGAGATGGTCCCAAATATCCAATCCCAGTTTGGAGATTTTAAAATAGTTTGTAAATTTTGCGGGACTACAATTTGCTATGGAGAGCAAAGTATTAAACTGATTAACCGTGCTGGAGACAACCACAAGTGCAAAAACAAACCTTAATTTTTTCCTGGGTTTTTTGCTCCAGTTGAGCCGTTTACAATTCCCTGTTTTTTGTTTGTCCCCATAAAAATTACAAAAAAAATATAAAATTGTTCATAAAAGCCAAAAAAAGTAAAAAATGTTCCAAAAAACAATAAAAAAATATAAAACAACAAAAAGAATAAAAAAACCAGTTATTTTTAGAACTACCTCCAATTTATAAAAAAATGCTACATTTTTTAAAAAACTCTGTCATTCTTTTTTCCCCATGGTACGCTCCCCGGTATGCTCTGCAGTGCGCATACCGGGCGCTCCCCCCGGGCAAATTGAAAAAAAAATATTTTTTTTTGCCCCGCGGGGCCCTTTTATGGCCCCCACATCAAACCTAGGGGGTATGGGGGGTCTACCCTGCCCCCTTTTGGACATTTCCCCCTTTGTTTTTGCCACCTCTTGTGTCTCGATCCTACCGAGACACAAGATGGTGGTCGCTCCGGACTGTTTGGAATGTTGACAGACACCCGAGAGCCAATCTGCTTTCTGCTCGCGAACTCGCATAGCGCGCTGGAGCGCGCCCCGGTGCGCGTACCGGGGCGCGCTTATAGATATATATATTTTTTTGAACCTAAATTACTCAAAATCCACTGGAGCACATATCTTGAGACATAGCAAAGGCACATCGGGCTAAAAGTCCCTACAATTTTGCCAAGTTTTGTGGAAATCCATTCAGCCGTTCGGGCTAAAAGTGAGTCCAACCGCCCTATGGAAATTAACATGGGGAAAACATGTTTTGGGACCCCCTTTTATCTCAGCCCCCGCTTGACGAATCCCCCACAAACTTTCAGGGAAGGAGCGGAGCGCAGCGAGGCAAATTTAAGGAAAATTACAGGCAGATTCGTCAACCGGCGCCAAAGTTATTCTCAATAGAATGTTGCGGATTTCCTATAGAAAACAATCCTAACTATAACTACCTACTGGCGACCGCCAGTAGGTAATATATAAATATATATATATATATATATCAACACGAATTGCCCTTAAGCTTTCGGGAGGACACTCGCTCCAAAGTCTACCATCCGGTCTGTGTCTCTGACCCTCCGCACTCGCCTGCAGTTTGTTTCTGTGCCTGACGCGTTTCGATGCACACGGCATCTCATCAGAGGCTTAGCTTCACGTTAGGGCGGTGAGTTGAGCCCTCTTTTATGTCCATGAATGCATGTGTTGATTAGCACCCTAGGGGGTGTGCACTCATTAAGCAGATTACGTTGCATTCTGGTAACTGTGGTCCCCTTCTTTAGGAACCGCAGTCCTTTTGAGAGAGCCCACCGCACGTGTCCATTAAAGCTTATTTATTTCTTTAGTAGAATTCAGGTCCGCGTGGAGAGTTTATAGATCAGGACTTTGAAGCGCTGATGCGCCGTGGACCAGTTCCAGGCTCAGCTTCTCCTTTCCACTTTGTGGAGACGGTGCCACTCCCACGACGAGGCCGCCGCTGCAAAATGTCAACACGAATTGCCCTTAAGCTTTCGGGAGGACACTCGCTCCAAAGTCTACCATCCGGTCTGTGTCTCTGACCCTCCACACTCGCCTGCAGTTTGTTTCTGTGCCTGACGCGTTTCGATGCACACGGCATCTCATCAGAGGCTTAGCTTCACGTTAGGGCGGTGAGTTGAGCCCTCTTTTATGTCCATGAATGCATGTGTTGATTAGCACCCTAGGGGGTGTGCACTCATTAAGCAGATTACGTTGCATTCTGGTAACTGTGGTCCCCTTCTTTAGGAACCGCAGTCCTTTTGAGAGAGCCCACCGCACGTGTCCATTAAAGCTTATTTATTTCTTTAGTAGAATTCAGGTCCGCGTGGAGAGTTTATAGATCAGGACTTTGAAGCGCTGATGCGCCGTGGACCAGTTCCAGGCTCAGCTTCTCCTTTCCACTTTGTGGAGACGGTGCCACTCCCACGACGAGGCCGCCGCTGCAAAATGTCAACACGAATTGCCCTTAAGCTTTCGGGAGGACACTCGCTCCAAAGTCTACCATCCGGTCTGTGTCTCTGACCCTCCGCACTCGCCTGCAGTTTGTTTCTGTGCCTGACGCGTTTCGATGCACACGGCATCTCATCAGAGGCTTAGCTTCACGTTAGGGCGGTGAGTTGAGCCCTCTTTTATGTCCATGAATGCATGTGTTGATTAGCACCCTAGGGGGTGTGCACTCATTAAGCAGATTACGTTGCATTCTGGTAACTGTGGTCCCCTTCTTTAGGAACCGCAGTCCTTTTGAGAGAGCCCACCGCACGTGTCCATTAAAGCTTATTTATTTCTTTAGTAGAATTCAGGTCCGCGTGGAGAGTTTATAGATCAGGACTTTGAAGCGCTGATGCGCCGTGGACCAGTTCCAGGCTCAGCTTCTCCTTTCCACTTTGTGGAGACGGTGCCACTCCCACGACGAGGCCGCCGCTGCAAAATGTCAACACGAATTGCCCTTAAGCTTTCGGGAGGACACTCGCTCCAAAGTCTACCATCCGGTCTGTGTCTCTGACCCTCCGCACTCGCCTGCAGTTTGTTTCTGTGCCTGACGCGTTTCGATGCACACGGCATCTCATCAGAGGCTTAGCTTCACGTTAGGGCGGTGAGTTGAGCCCTCTTTTATGTCCATGAATGCATGTGTTGATTAGCACCCTAGGGGGTGTGCACTCATTAAGCAGATTACGTTGCATTCTGGTAACTGTGGTCCCCTTCTTTAGGAACCGCAGTCCTTTTGAGAGAGCCCACCGCACGTGTCCATTAAAGCTTATTTATTTCTTTAGTAGAATTCAGGTCCGCGTGGAGAGTTTATAGATCAGGACTTTGAAGCGCTGATGCGCCGTGGACCAGTTCCAGGCTCAGCTTCTCCTTTCCACTTTGTGGAGACGGTGCCACTCCCACGACGAGGCCGCCGCTGCAAAATGTCAACACGAATTGCCCTTAAGCTTTCGGGAGGACACTCGCTCCAAAGTCTACCATCCGGTCTGTGTCTCTGACCCTCCGCACTCGCCTGCAGTTTGTTTCTGTGCCTGACGCGTTTCGATGCACACGGCATCTCATCAGAGGCTTAGCTTCACGTTAGGGCGGTGAGTTGAGCCCTCTTTTATGTCCATGAATGCATGTGTTGATTAGCACCCTAGGGGGTGTGCACTCATTAAGCAGATTATGTTGCATTCTGGTAACTGTGGTCCCCTTCTTTAGGAACCGCAGTCCTTTTGAGAGAGCCCACCGCACGTGTCCATTAAAGCTTATTTATTTCTTTAGTAGAATTCAGGTCCGCGTGGAGAGTTTATAGATCAGGACTTTGAAGCGCTGATGCGCCGTGGACCAGTTCCAGGCTCAGCTTCTCCTTTCCACTTTGTGGAGACGGTGCCACTCCCACGACGAGGCCGCCGCTGCAAAATGTCAAGGAGAAGCTGAGCCTGGAACTGGTCCACGGCGCATCAGCGCTTCAAAGTCCTGATCTATAAACTCTCCACGCGGACCTGAATTCTACTAAAGAAATAAATAAGCTTTAATGGACACGTGCGGTGGGCTCTCTCAAAAGGACTGCGGTTCCTAAAGAAGGGGACCACAGTTACCAGAATGCAACGTAATCTGCTTAATGAGTGCACACCCCCTAGGGTGCTAATCAACACATGCATTCATGGACATAAAAGAGGGCTCAACTCACCGCCCTAACGCGAAGCTAAGCCTCTGATGAGATGCCGTGTGCATCGAAACGCGTCAGGCACAGAAACAAACTGCAGGCGAGTGCGGAGGGTCAGAGACACAGACCGGATGGTAGACTTTGGAGCGAGTGTCCTCCCGAAAGCTTAAGGGCAATTCGTGTTGACATTTTGCAGCGGCGGCCTCGTCGTGGGAGTGGCACCGTCTCCACAAAGTGGAAAGGAGAAGCTGAGCCTGGAACTGGTCCACGGCGCATCAGCGCTTCAAAGTCCTGATCTATAAACTCTCCACGCGGACCTGAATTCTACTAAAGAAATAAATAAGCTTTAATGGGCACGTGCGGTGGGCTCTCTCAAAAGGACTGCGGTTCCTAAAGAAGGGGACCACAGTTACCAGAATGCAACGTAATCTGCTTAATGAGTGCACACCCCCTAGGGTGCTAATCAACACATGCATTCATGGACATAAAAGAGGGCTCAACTCACCGCCCTAACGTGAAGCTAAGCCTCTGATGAGATGCCGTGTGCATCGAAACGCGTCAGGCACAGAAACAAACTGCAGGCGAGTGCGGAGGGTCAGAGACACAGACCGGATGGTAGACTTTGGAGCGAGTGTCCTCCCGAAAGCTTAAGGGCAATTCGTGTTGACATTTTGCAGCGGCGGCCTCGTCGTGGGAGTGGCACCGTCTCCACAAAGTGGAAAGGAGAAGCTGAGCCTGGAACTGGTCCACGGCGCATCAGCGCTTCAAAGTCCTGATCTATAAACTCTCCACGCGGACCTGAATTCTACTAAAGAAATAAATAAGCTTTAATGGACACGTGCGGTGGGCTCTCTCAAAAGGACTGCGGTTCCTAAAGAAGGGGACCACAGTTACCAGAATGCAACGTAATCTGCTTAATGAGTGCACACCCCCTAGGGTGCTAATCAACACATGCATTCATGGACATAAAAGAGGGCTCAACTCACCGCCCTAACGTGAAGCTAAGCCTCTGATGAGATGCCGTGTGCATCGAAACGCGTCAGGCACAGAAACAAACTGCAGGCGAGTGCGGAGGGTCAAAGACACAGACCGGATGGTAGACTTTGGAGCGAGTGTCCTCCCGAAAGCTTAAGGGCAATTCGTGTTGACATTTTGCAGCGGCGGCCTCGTCGTGGGAGTGGCACCGTCTCCACAAAGTGGAAAGGAGAAGCTGAGCCTGGAACTGGTCCACGGCGCATCAGCGCTTCAAAGTCCTGATCTATAAACTCTCCACGCGGACCTGAATTCTACTAAAGAAATAAATAAGCTTTAATGGACACGTGCGGTGGGCTCTCTCAAAAGGACTGCGGTTCCTAAAGAAGGGGACCACAGTTACCAGAATGCAACGTAATCTGCTTAATGAGTGCACACCCCCTAGGGTGCTAATCAACACATGCATTCATGGACATAAAAGAGGGCTCAACTCACCGCCCTAACGTGAAGCTAAGCCTCTGATGAGATGCCGTGTGCATCGAAACGCGTCAGGCACAGAAACAAACTGCAGGCGAGTGCGGAGGGTCAGAGACACAGACCGGATGGTAGACTTTGGAGCGAGTGTCCTCCCGAAAGCTTAAGGGCAATTCGTGTTGACATATATATATATATATATATATATATATATATATATATATATATATATATATTTTTTTTTTATTTTTTTTTCTTTACCACACCAAACTTCCAATCAAAGAAGGCGCTGACTCCGTGAATCTCAGTTCAAACGATTTATTTCATGTTCAGTTTCTGCTCAGACGCGTTTCGGCGGCTTGCTCCCGCCTTGATCACTAACATCTGTATTGCTTAATCATGGCATATATATACATGTAAAAGTTGTCATGTGATTCATTAGTCAATCAGTTTCAACTGGCTGTTGCTATGGTAAAAATGGTTACACCCCGTGAGTTAACATAGACAAGTTGGTGACTTGCACATTTCAGTTTCATGTTGGTCTTTCTTCACCTGTCATCGTTAGCATATATTTAACAATCGGTTTGTAAACTTTATAAAATTAAAATGCAAATAAAAGTAAATTAAACCATATGATCAAAATAAACGCCTTTTGAAATACGTGTAACTTTAGTTGCCATTCAACCAATTCATTTAGTCTGTATACATAGTATCTGTTTACAGAAAACATGGCCCCTGGTGCCAACACATGTGCATAACATACAAGCCATGATTGGCTTATGTCAGCTATGTTGGGAGTGTGTGGGTCTGTCATTGGGCGCTCATAACGGAGGTGGGAGCACAAGGGTTTCACTGATGTAGGAGGCCGGTGATTTGTTTGTTTCCATTCGGCCCGGTGACTCTTTACATGCAGCGCACTAATCGCGGTGAGTGATCGATCAGTTTGACCTCTCTGCTATGTTAGTAGCTATTCATGGCCCGTGCCTATTTTATACTATGGTTGTTTAACAATGGCCCAATCTGCGAGATGCTCACTGTAAAACGTTTTTACTGTCGAGCGTGTCCTCTGACAGTTACATGAGTATTGGTCGGACCCGCAGAGGCCCACTTTAAGGTTATGAGATATATATATATGTAGACATACTAAAGCATTTTAAAAAATGGCACATTCTTGCAAGACCATCTGTAATCAAGGGCATCTGCCCGAAACGCCTCAGAAGATGGTGCTGTTAAATTTGGTGTAAATAAACATCTTGCCTCTAATTTGGGATTTGTTGTGGTTCTTGTTCGCCAGGAAGCAGCTGGTGGTGCATGATTACTCATTTCAGGATTATATATATGTGAGCAAGGCACAGGGGTGCTGAAACGTTATGAAACCAACATGCGAAGAAATACTTTGGTCAGAAATATATATATATATATATATATATATATATATATATATATATATATATATATATATATATATATATATATATATGCGGTCGCCAGTAGATAGTTATAGTTAGGACCGAGTTTCCATAGGAAGAGCATTTATTGTTTTGCTTAGAACTTTGGCGTCGTTTGATGAATCAGCATGAAATTTTCAAAACGAATTCTTTGTTCACATCAGCTTATATGTTGAAAGTTTGGGGGTGATTCATCAAGGGGGGGCTGAGAAAAAAGGGGCATCCCAAAATGTATTTTCTCCATGTCAATTTCCATAGGAAACTTTAGAAAAGGCTACAGGTCGAAAGGGTGAACGGAATTACCCAAATTTGGCAGGGAGAAGGGTGTTGGTCTAGAAAGCATGCTTTTGTTTATTTTGTGTAAATCCGTTCAGTAGTTATTGAGAAATATAAACATTTACAGATATCAATATTTGGGAATTCTGCCATCTAATTGGCTGAGGCTTTATGAGCACGAGCTTGCTGCTTATTGGCTAGGAGCGCTGCGAGCGTTTGCAACTAAGAAGTTTTGGCTGCCATTTTGTGATTTGGTTGAAGAGAGTAAGGAGAAAAAGGGCGAAAAAAGTAGGAAAGAGGAAGAGAGGAGCACCTTAACCTCTGTGGGGTTTTAGGGTATGCTATAGAGGGGGTGCAAAGCAAAGTATTCACCCCTACCAGTGTGAATAAGCTGGGCTACGGAAATTTTGTGAGGTATTGCGTAGAGTCTGATGCTGGTAAGGTGAGCTGGTGCGGGACTCGGGTATTAAAGCGTGAGCCCAAATTGTGTGTCTTATGCTGTGAAGTCATGTGCCATGGCCGCTGTTCTACACCTGTTGAAGTAGTGTCAGCATGTGTTTATACCTGACTGTGAACTACTGACCTGAACTGGTCTGAAATTCCTGGGGTATGAAAAATATGTGAGGTACTGTCTAGAGTCTCATGCTGCTTAGCTGAGCTGCTGGCGGACTCGGGGATGAAAGCGTGAGCACAAACTATGTGTCATATGCTGTGAAGTCATGTGCTCTGGGCGCTGTGCCACATCTGCCAAGTAGTGTCAGCGTTTAGTTATACCTACTCAGAGGAACTTTTGTTTCGAACATTGTAACTTGGGTATGGAGCTTAGGGGGTGTTATATAGGGAGTGCAAAGGTAAATTTGTGTGTATCAAATGAATTTGGTATGTGTAAAGTGGAAAGCACTGACTCCTATGGGTCTGATGGCGCTGGGGACGTAAGCTGAGGTGCTGCTGGAGTTGGGGATAAAGCTGATGAACTACTGACTCCTATTGTGAACTTTTAACCTGCACATGCCAGTAAATGTTCAATAAAATGTTGCAAAACTATATCGTTAGTTTAAAAAAAATGAATGAACTTTTAACCTGCAAGTGTCGTAGAATGTTCCAGAAAGTGTGGTAATAAAATAGGTTGAACTTTTGACCTGTATGTGGCGTGGAATATTAAGTAGCTTTTCGTATGGAAAATTGAAAATTAACCAATGGAGATAAGTTTCGGAATGTCGTTGAAGGAATGAAGTATTCTGATTTGTTTTTTACATGTATTTATGTGTGGAGCCACAGAGAAATTGTGCCATTAGTGGTTCCATTCTTGATGAAAGCGGTGCATTTCATGCACTGTGTGACAAAGAAAGAATTGTATGCGTGTGTGATATTTGCAATCTGCATATCAACTACAAAGGTGAGGTAGAAATGAACAAGGTGTGTTATGTGTTCTGTAGTAGTAATTAAGTATTTGAGGTGATGTTTTTAAGTTTGAAATTATTTTTTATTTCAAAATAATATAGTGTTAGTATAGTATGGTGTTTCATATTGGTTAATAAATATGCATAAAGTTTGACTTGTTGTTAAATAAGTACTTTATATATGTTTAGGATTTTTTCACAAAGAAGAAGTGTAGTTTGTCATCTTTAAAGAACTGTATGGTTTTGAAAACGAGGTACAGCGTTAATTTGGGTTTGCTAATGTATTCGGGTGAGATAAACAAAAACTCCCACGTTAGCAAATTATACTTTTTGTGGAAATAGTGGGGTGGGGGGTAGGAGATGTATGTGTTATTAAGTTAAAAGAGATAAAACGAAACCCAGAACTGTTATGTGGGCAGGTTGTAGTCTCATTTTTGACAGTGAGAGGTAGATTTGAATGTAAGTTGAGGTAGGTTGTTGTACTGTGAGGCCGTCTAAGGGTGTTTGGAGATTACATGGAGAGGAGATGGAGATAGTAAAAGTGATACGTTCCTTTTATATGTACGCATAGTTTGAATCATTTGACGCTCTACTATCGCTGGTCACTTGCCTTTGAGGGACACTTGCTGCTGGGCACGCTCTCTTCTGGACCTTTACACTGCACTACTGCTGCCACTAACGAGACTGTCCCGCTGGTGAAGACGCAGGCGGTCTCGGACTACCAGTCCCGACATTCTCTGCAGGCACACTCACGCGACTTAATTTACAAGCGCCAGGAGGCACTTAAAAATACGCTGAGCCTTCCGCGGCACGGGATGCACGCGGGCGCTGCCCGGGCAAAGCCTGAGCCAAGGGCGGGCCCATCCGCGCCCGTCAAAGGCCGGAAGAGGCTGGGCTGGGCCACCACTCTTGCATTTGCATTGGCAGCTGAAGCCCCACATCATTGTTGCACCGGAAGATACCGGGAAGAAGATCTGCAGACTGGTTCGTAACACTGATTAGCTGTTCCGCATCCCTGTACCCAGTGCCAGGAGGGCCGCTTTTTGATCTCAAGGGCACAGGAGATCCCAGGGACTAAGGGACAGAACAGCATTTACACTTCAATAGCCATCAAGGTACTGACCACCGTTGTTTTCCCCACAACTCTATTTCACTCTGGTCTTGTGTAACATAAGTTTAAATTAAGTTTTTTATTCTTAGATTCTCCAGAATGAGTAAGCGCAAGGCCATAACTTCTGTGGTGGGGGGTGGGGTAAAGGGGACTGTTAGACTTGGCTGTCTCTAGTTGGCAGAGGTATACACTTCTGACAAATAGGGACTCACCTCCTCTAGTCAGGGCAAGGGGATTACATACTTAGATAACCCCTGCTCACCCCCTTGGTAGCTTGGCAAAGCAGACAGGCTTATCTCAGAGGCAGTGCGTTAAGCATTTATGACCACATACAGTAATAAAGTGAATACACTACAAATGGACACGACACAGTAGTATTATAAAAATAAGGATTTTTATATAAGGCTTAGCACAAAACCAAATAACGACAAAAATATACCACAATCTTAATAAATACTCTTGGAAGGAAAAATAATAGTTCAAGTGTAGTTTCTTCTTAGCACAAAGTCTTTAGAAACAAAAGCAACTCTTCTTCTTTAAAACACAGTTCTTAGCAACAATGTAACCCACACGGGAGTCACACGACGTTGAGGCAAAGTTAATCCAAAGGTTCGGCGTCGACCGCGAGGAGCGCTACGTCGAGCCCGGAGTCACACGGACCCCCCACAACACAGCACCTAGGAAAAGCGAAGCACACGATGATCAGCGGCGTCGAGATGTCCGGCGTCGCGTCTTCGGCGTCGATCGGGCCTCGGAGTCGGGGCGACCTGCAGCGGCGTCGACAGATAGGCAGGATACGGCGTCGTCGTCGATGTCGATGATGATGTTGCAAGAGTGAGCAGCGCTCACGGCGTCGAGAGGGCTCGGAGTCGATGCAATCAGCGGCGATGCAGACACGGGGTCACTTGGAGCTGGAGCCGAACTCACTACTCACTGGCATCGCTGTTAGCGTCGATTGGGCCCGGCGGCCGGCGGCCGGCGTCGAGGAAGCGGGACACTGGAGCCGTTACTCACGATGTCGAGCTGGATTCGGTGGCGTCCGTCGGCGTCGAGATTGCTGGATTCTTCAGAGGTGCTGGATTTTCAGGTTCCAGCAACAAGCACTTTTAGCAAATAAATGAAGTCCTTTAGCCCTGTGACTTCAACGGGAGGCTGGCACTCTTCCAGCCCTTGGAGATTTTCTTTAGCAAAGCTTGAGAGTACACACTCAGTTCCTCTCTCCTGGTTCCTTGGCAAAAATAAAGAAGCAACTGCAGGATTCCCCCCAGCAAACAGCACACTGGCAGAAGGGGTAGGCAAGTCCTTGGATCAGCAGGCTTCTTGTCCTTGGTTCAGGGTTCCTTGTCAGAAGTGATCTAAATTCTTGGTTCAGGGGTCCTTCTCTTATACCCCTTTTTGGCTTTGATCCCTTTGTCCATGCAGGGGAATTCCCCTCATCCTGGGTTTGTTGTGGGTGTAGCCAGGCAGAGGCACCTGGCCTATTCACTGTGCAGGGCTGGGTCCTCAGGCGCCCAGCAGGAGGTGGAGCCAGTATTGTCACTGGCAGGAGCAGAGCTATCAGTCGCCCGGCAGGAGGTGGAGCCAGCATTGTATCAGGCAGGGCAGGCTATCAGGAACTACTCTCCCCCTACTCTCAATGCAAATGCACCACTCACCCCACACGGACTCATTCAGAACTCTGGAGCCACCCAGCCCCTGTCACACACACACCAAACCAGCAGAAACCAGAAATAGTTAGACAAGAAAATAGCCACTTTCTAAAAGTGCTATTTTCAAACCCAGAGTCCAAAAACCATCCCCACAAACGGATGCGTTATCAAACCCCAAGTTCAGGGATACCAAACTCGACATTGCACCATGCTCCCCAAGCCAGCTAGAATTATAGTATTAATAACCCCGGCAGCCCATTCTAGCTAATGGAGAGCAGGTAACCTTACAATAGTGAAAAACAAATATGGCTGTAATTCACTATTAGGACATGCCAACCTGGTCAGGCTTGTCCTACCTTATGCTTACAATGCACCCTGCCCGTGGGCCTACCATAGGGGTGACTAACATGAAGTTAAGGGAAGGTTTAGGGACTGGCAAGTAGGTGTACTTGCGCAGTCAGCGTGACAGTACCAGACTGCACGTAGGTCTAGGAATGGCAGACCTTCAGACATACTTTTACTAGTTGTGGGTGGCACAACATGTGCTGCAAGCCCACTAGCAGCATTTGTATTTACAAGCCCTGGCACTCCTGGTGCACTAGACTAGGGACTGACAGTAAACCAAATAAGCCAAACATGGAATTCAATCAATACAGTAATTTTACATAGGGAGCACTTGCACTGTGGCACTGATCGGTAGTGGCACAGTGCCCAAAGCAATATACCAGCAAAAACATAGTAAACAGAGGAGGCAAACAGAAAAAATCGGAGGAGAGACTCAAGCCAATGATGTCAGGTCTAACACGTGTCCCCTCCAGCTGAAATGTGGGGAGAACTACCCTTGACCTAGGGAGTCCTCATCACTAAGGCGGAAAAATCTGGACAGACCATCAGCATTGGCGTGATCTGTACCAGGGCGGTGTTCCATCGTGAAGTCCATCCCCTGTAGGGAAATGGACCACCTCAACAGCTTTTGATTCCCACCCCTCATCTGCATCAACCATCTGAGGGGCCTGTGGTCTGTCTGAACCCGGAAGTGAGTCCCAAACAGGTAGGGTCTTAGCTTCTTCAGCGCCCAGACCACAGCAAATGCTTCTCGCTCTATCGCACTCCACTTCTGTTCCCTGGGAAGTAACCTCCTACTGATGAAGGCTACAGGTAAGTCTCGGCCCTCTTCATTCACCTTAGCTAGAACAGCCCCCACGCCATGCTCTGAAGCGTCCGTCTGGACAACAAATTCCTTAGAAAAGTCGGGTGCCTGGAGTATAGGTGCTGTGCACATTGCAGCTTTCACGGTGTCAAAGGCCGTCTGACAGGCGTCAGTCCAGATCACATTTCGTGGCTGCTTCCTGTAAGTCAGCGAAGTCAAGGGGTGCACAATGTTACCATAATCCTTGACAAACCTTCTGTAGTAACCCGTGAGAACTAGGAAGGCTCTCACCTGAGTTTGGGTTTTGGGCGGTGGCCAAGCCAGGATGGTATCTATCTTGGGTTGCAGGGGGGCCACCTTGCGCTCCCTACTTGGTGCCCCAAGTACACCACTGAACCCTGCCCAATCTGGCACTTACTGGCTTTGATTGTGAAGCCTGCTCTGCGCAGGGCCAACAACACTTCAGCGCAAGTGTTCCTCCCAGCTGGCGCTGAACACTGCGATGTCGTCCAGGTAGGCGGCACTGAAATCCTCCAGTCCAGCCAAGACCTGGTTGACCAACCTCTGGAAGGTGGCAGGGGCATTCTTCATCCCAAAGGGCATAGCCCGGAATTGGTAGAGCCCATCTGGTGTGGAGAATGCTGACCTCTCTTTTGCCCCATCAGTTAATGCGATCTGCCAGTACCCAGACGTTAGATCAAATGTACTAAGGTTCCGGGCAGCCCCCAACCGATCTATGAGCTCATCAGCTCTGGGGATGGGGTGCGCGTCAGTCTTGGTGACTGAATTGCGTCCTCGGTAATCCACACAGAACTGAAGTTCTGGTGAAGCACCAGGCGCTGCAGCCTTCGGGACCAAGACCACTGGGCTGGCCCAAGGACTGCTAGAGGACTCAACCACCCCTAAGGCATACATTTTGGAGACCTCCTCCTTAATGTATGCTCTGACCTTGTCAGTTACCCTGTAAGCCTTGTGCTTCACAGGAGTGCTGTCCCCGGTGTCCACATCAGGGACACACCAATGAGTGACACCAGGAATCAAGGAAACCAGATCAGGGAATTGTCCCAACAGTTGGCGACAATCTTGCTGCTGCTCAAGGGTCAGTGTGTCAGAGAGGACAACACCATCCACTGACCCATCTTGCTCTTTTGCTTACAGGAGGTCAGGAAGAGGCTCACTCTCCTCCTCCATTTCAGCATCTGTAGCTAGGAGCATGCCCACTTCGGACCTTTCTAAGTGGGGCTTTAACCAGTTGACATGCAGGACCCTCAAGGGGTTCCTGGGAGATTTCGAGTCCACCAAGTAGGTGACATCGCTCTTCTTCTCCACAACCTTAAACGGTCCAGTCCACCTGTCCTTGAGCGCACAAGTTTCCACAGGGGACATGACCCAAACTTCTTGACCAGGCTGAAGTTCGACCAGAGTGGCATTCCGGTCGTACCACCGCTTCATCTCTTCCTGGCTGGCCTCCAGATTTGCCTGAGCATGATCTCTGAAGCGCCTAGTCTGGTTCCTAAAGGCCAGCATGTAACTCTATACATCCTGGGGAGGTTTCCTGGGAGATTGCTCCCAGCCTTCTTTGACCAGACTCAAAGGTCCTCTTACCGGGTGCCATACAAAAGCTCAAAGGGGCTGAACCCTAGAGACTTCTGTGGCACCTCACGGTAAGCAAACAGCAGGCATGGCAAGAGGACGTCCCATTTACGCCTCATTGGTTCTTCAAGGCCCATGATCATGCCTTTAAGGGTCCGGTTGAATCTCTCAACCAGCCCATTACCTTGAGGGTGGTAAGGAGTGGTGAACTTGTAGGTTACCCCACACTCCTTCCACAGAGACTTCATATAATTGGAAATTAAGTTGGTGCCCCGGTCTGACACCACCTCTCTGGGGAACCCCATGCAGGAGAAAACACCCATCAGTGCCCGTCCCACCACGGGGTCATCACTGTTCGGAGAGGGATGGCTTCCGGGTACCGTGTGGCATGGTCCACCAAGACCAGGATGAACCTGTTGCCCAGGGCTGTCTTGGGGTCCAGGGGCCCAACAATGTCAATCCCCACCCGGTCAAAGGGGGTACTGACGACTGGAAAAGGTTGGAGGGGAGCCTTCTGCTTCCTTCCGCTTTTCCCACTTGCCTGGTAAGTGTGACAATTTTTACAATGGATGTCTACATCCCTTCTCATCTGGGGCATATGAAAATGGGTGACAAGCCTATCATAGGTCTTCTCCTGCTCCAGATGTCCAGCTAACGGAACGTCATGAGCCAAACCCAGTAGGAAGGCTCTGAAGCGCTGGGGTACCACCAGCACACGGGCTGACCCAGGCTCAGCAGCCTTAGGCTCGCTATACAGGAGGTCGTTCTCCCAGTAGACAAAATGTGTCCCTGACTGATCACCTGCGGTTTGGGCTGAGGCCTGCTGCCTCATACCCACAAGAGAAGGGCACACTTTCTGTTCTGCACAAAATTCCTCCCTGGAGGGACCACCATCCTGCTGCCAGTGGGTCAGCTCGGGCAGGTCTCCCAGTTCAGCAACTTGTTCCCCTGTGGGCTCCAGGGCATCCCCCTCAGGGTCTACCTCCTCCTGGACCACGGGAATGGTGGGGGCTGGTTTCCCTCGCCTCCTGCCTCTTCTCTTCACAGCTGGGTCCTGGGCCATACTTTCAGGCTCCGGGACCCCATCAACACCCTTACTTGCTGTCATCGAACGAGTGGTTGTACACACCCACTCTGGCACACCCAACATTTTCAAATGGGCCTCTCGCTCCACCTTAGCCCAAGGGGAGTCTTCCAAATCATTGCTCAGGAGACAATCAACAGGCATGGCGGGCCTCACAACAACCTGAAGAGTACCTGAAACTCCCCCCCATTCAAAGGGAACCTGAGCTACCTCATACTCTTTCTGGGAGTTGTCAGCAGCTATCACAGGGTAGAATGCGTGGGGAACCACCTGCTCTCTGGACACCAAGTGACACTTGACAGCTGTCACACTCGCTCCGGTGTCTCTGAGAGATTCCACTCTATGGCCATTAATGGTCACCCACTGCCTATATTTATTAGTGTTACTAGGCAGAGGGGGTGGAGGGACCATTTCCATGTCTCCTAGCGAGACCAGGGACATCTCTGCGGGACCCCTCCCACCAGGGGCAACCATCTCTTCCCCCCCCAGGGCTACACTCGCCAACTGATGGGGGTGCACATGGTGGTGCATTAAAGTCCCTCATGGGACACTGGGGATCATAAAAACGATGTCCTACCTGCTTACAAACATAGCAGGTCATTGGGCCCCTATGAACAGGTTTACCTGTCGGGCCCCTGGGTTCTTCACAGGGGAGGCTGGGAACCTTTCCCTTGGTTCCCTTGGGGATTACTTTGGGGCCCTTTCTGGAACTCCTTCTGTTTACCCTTGTTACCCCCACTCTTCTGCTGGGGACCCTGCCCACCTTTGGCTGAGTCTCCCACTGGACCCTTGTGGACCCTGGTACTGACCCAGCGGTCCACCTCCTCAGCAAGTTTTCTAGGGTTAGATATCTTGCTATCAATAAGGTGCTGGCGCAGCTCTGGAAAACAGTTATTAGACAAATGCTCCCAAGCAAACAAATCATAAAGAGCTTCATAACTTTCCACTTTGCTGCCCTTTACCCAACCCTCCACGGCTCTGCAAAAAAATGACACATATTCAACCCACGTCGTACCAGGCAATTTCTTACATTCTCTAAAGGCTTGTCTGTACTTTTCTGGGGTTAGGCCATACCTTAACATTAAAGCATCTTTCATATGAGCATAAGACATCCTATCCTCAACAGGCATGTCTAACAGGGTATCTCTCCCCTCATTCAGAAAGCGACCCCACAACCCCGCTCCCCAATCCTTCTCAGGGACCCGGGGGGCCAACAATAATAACTCATACGCTTTAAACCATTGGCCAATATCTTCATTCTTATGATAATCTTTGATCACATCTTTGGGAAAATAATACCTACTTTCTGCAGGCACAGATGGGATGCTGCCACAAGAAGGATTCAATTCTAAACTTTTAGCTTGGAGCTCGATCTCCCTCAACCTTGTATCATGCTCCAAAGCTAACTTTTCTCTTTCAAACTCCAACCTTTTGATCTCCATATCAGCTTCTCTCCTACCTCTTGCATTTTCTATTTCCAACTGCCCATTTATCTTAAGTTTTGCCATTTCCATGTTGTATGCACGCTCCTTCTCCCTTTCTTCTCTTTCTTCAGGAGAAAGACCCTTGGAGGACACACTGCTACCGGGAGGAGACACGGGCCCATTCACTGGTACCTCCTCCTCCCCTTCCACTGGCGGTACCACCACCGCATCAGAGGGATCTCTGGCCGCTAAGCAGGCCTCCAAAGATTTGATAACTTCTGGTTTGTTTCTGCAGCTCTTGGTAGGAACTTTCAACTGCTTGCAATAATGGTATAATTGCTTTCTGCTGTAATCCAGGATTTTACTTCTATCAAATTCCTCCACAACAACAGGGTTAGTGCTTCCGGCATCACTCATGGTCAAAACTGGCAGTGTTCAAAAAAATCAAGCTTCAGAAAGCGGAGAACAAAAGTAGACTCCTACCAAAATAGATTGTGGCTGCGCTATGGTCTGCTTTCACTGTGTAGCGCTCACTAATCACTGCACATGGGTCATAAATGCAAAGTTCAAATCCTCACCGCTGACCCACCAATGTTAGACTTGACTGTCTCTAGTTGGCAGAGGTATACACTTCTGACAAATAGGGACTCACCTCCTATAGTCAGGGCAAGAGGATCACACACTTAGATAACCCCTGCTCACCCCCTTGGTAGCTTGGCAAAGCAGACAGGCTTATCTCAGAGGCAGTGCGTTAAGCATTTATGACCACATACAGTAATAAAGTGAATACACTACAAATGGACACAACACATTAGTATTATAAAAATAAGGATTTTTATATAAGGCTTGCACAAAACCAAATAACGACAAAAATATACCACAATCTTAATAAATACTCTTGGAAGGAAAAATAATAGTTCAAGTGTAGTTTCTTCTTAGCACAAAGTCTTTAGTAACAAAAGCAACTCTTCTTCTTTAAAACACAGTTCTTAGCAACAATGTAACCCACACGGGAGTCACACGACGTCGAGGCAAAGTTAATCCAAAGGTTCGGCATTGACCGCGAGGAGCGCTACGTCGAGGCCGGAGTCACACAGACCCCCCACAACACAGTACCTTGGAAAAGCGAAGCACACGATGATCAGCTGCGTCGAGATGTTCGGCGTCGCGTCTTCGGCGTCGATGGGGCCTCGGAGTCGGGGCGACCTGCAGCGGCGTCAACAGATGTCAGGTAGGAGCAGCGCTCCCGAGGCGAAGCAGGATAGGGCATCGTCGTCGATGTCGATGATGATGTTGCAAGAGTGAGCAGCGCTCACGGCGTCGAGAGGGCTCGGAGTCGATGCGATCGGCGGCGATGCAGACACGGGGTCACTTGGAGCTGGAGCTGAACTCACTACTCACTGGCGTCGCTGCTGGCGTCGATCGGGCCCGGCGGCCGGCGTCGAGGAAGCGGGACACTGGAGCCGTTACTCACGATGTCGAGCTGGATTCGGCGGCTGCCGTCAGCGTCGAGATTGCTGGATTCTTCAGAGGTGCTGGATTTTCAGGTTCCAGCAACAAGCACTTTTAGCAAATAAATGAAGTCCTTTAGCCCTGTGACTTCAACAGGAGGCTGGCACTCTTCCAGCCCTTGGAGATTTTCTTTAGCAAAGCTTGAGAGTACACACTCAGTTCCTCTCTCCTGTCCTTGGTTCAGGGTTCCTTGTCAGAAGTGATCTAAATTCTTGGTTCAGGGGTCCTTCTCTTATACCCCTTTTTGGCTTTGATCCCTTTGTCCATGCAGGGGAATTCCCCTCATCCTGGGTTTGTTGTGGGTGTAGCCAGGCAGAGGCACTTGGCCTATTCACTGTGCAGGGCTGGGTCCTCAGACGCCCAGCAGGAGGTGGAGCCAGTATTGTCACTGGCAGGAGCAGAGCTATCAGTCGCCCGGCAGGAGGTGGAGCCAGCATTGTATTAGGCAGGGCAGGCTATCAGGAACTACTCTCCCCCTACTCTCAATGCAAATGCACCACTCACCCCACACTGACTCATTCAGAACTCTGGAGCCACCCAGCCCCTGTCACACACACACCAAACCAGCAGAAACCAGAAATAGTTAGACAAGAAAATAGCCACTTTCTAAAGGTGCTATTTTCAAACCCAGAGTCCAAAAACCATCCCCACAAACGGATGCGTTATCAAACCCCGAGTTCAGGGGTACCAAACTCGACATTGCACCATGCTCCCCGAGCCAGCTAGGATTATAGTATTAATAACCCCGGCAGCCCATTCTAACTAATAGTGAAAAACGAATATGGCTGTAATTCACTATTAGGACATGCCAACTGGGTCAGGCTTGTCCTACCTTATGCTTACAATGCACCCTGCCCGTGGGCCTACCATAGGGGTGACTAACATGAAGTTAAGGGAAGTTTTAGGGACTGGCAAGTAGGTGTACTTGCGCAGTCAGCGTGACAGTACCAGACTGCACGTAGGTCTAGCAATGGCAGACCTCGAGACATACTTTTACTAGGCCGCTCTTGTGGGTGGCACAACATGTGCTGCAAGCCCACGAGCAGCATTTGTATTCACAAGCCCTGGCACTCCTGGTGCCCTAGACTAGGGACTGACAGTAAACCAAATAAGCCAAACATGGAATTCAATCAATACAGTAATTTTACATAGGGAGCACTTGCACTGTGGCACTGATCGGCAGTGGCACAGTGCCCAAAGCAATATACCAGCAAAAACATCGTAAACAGAGGAGGCAAACAGAAAAAAATGGAGGAGAGACTCAAGCCAATGATGTCAGGTCTAACAGGGACCCGTGACGCTTTTCTCACAAGAGCAGAGTCAGTGTTTATCCACGAGATTCAGCTGACAGAGAAGAGACTATCGATGGACACAATTTTAGAACATAAGCGATCATCTACGGGTACCATAGCCACTTGTAAATCCCCTAATGCTGGGATCCCCTCAGGTCAACCGGTTCTAACCCCCAGTAACAGCACAAAGGCCTTAGTTCATGCCGCCCCTTTGCCACAGGGGGCGGGTCTGTTAACACAACCCATTGATTTGTCAACTGCTGACTCAAGCCAGTCACAGATCACTATAGAGGAGATGGAGGGGCACCCCGACCTAATCCCTCTGTTATCAGATGGGGTAGGGACCGTGGAAGGAGAGCCGGCACCAGGTGCGGATCCACCAGGCGTAGGGACTTCGCCAAGGGTATGCGGGGAAGTGGTCATACGATCCAAAAGGGCCCTAAAAGCTGCGGGTACTGCAACCATGGCCTCCCCTTTAGATAACTCTATGGCTCTAGGTATTCGAACTGGGGGGGCAGCATATGTCGAAACCCAAACCAAAACAGAGGAGTGTGGCCAAAACGAAAATGAGCTGGGTTAAAGAAGTAGGGGGTCCTGCAGCCAACTCACAGTGCCATAATTGTGGGAAGGCGGAGTTGAATCAGGGAGTGGAAAATGTATTGTGGTCAAAGTTGGAATCAATGCTAATTACCCACTTGGGGCCTGTGTATGAGGAAATGAATGTGATAGGAGGGAAACTTTCCCTGTTACTTGCACAGGCTAGCACTGTGTCCTCCACGACCATGGGGCCGGGGCGGGGGTATTAGATGCTGCACCTCGACCCAAGTCAGCCCCGAGTAATGAGGGATCAGTGGGGGGGAACCATGACTGTGGACTGTCTGAAGGTGCAAATGAGTTCGCAAACGTGGGACCAATGGCGGGAACTAATCATGGAAATGCCCAAGGCCCAACTAGTGTCAGGCCAGCTCATAGGCCTAACCTTAACATAGCCCCTAATCACCCTTAGGGAAGAGTGGCCTTACCTAATGACACAGAGCCAACATTAGTCGACCTTGCACAGAGCACCCGGGGCCTGCCAATCCTAGATCTACCACTGGCATCATGCCTTACACAGTGGTCTTGACAGGGGTACCGGCCTGCAGCGATGACAGAGAAGAAACCCAGAGAACCCTGATTAACAAGGCTGCCCATTGGTTGGTTAATAATACAGGTTTTAATATTTCACATCACAGGCACATTCTTATGGCAAGGAGTGTGTCTCGGATTGGAAACAGTAGGAAGAGTTTTCCGGGTGATTGTGTGATTGTAAACTTAAGGTATCCAGAGCTGGCAAGAGACCTTTCTAACCAATGCAAGGGACTGTATCAGGCTGAGGGTGGGTCAAGTATTAGAATGCTCCCCCTTGGTTTCTTCTACAGGGACATGATGCAGGTAAATAACCAAGACGATTACAGGCAGAATCTAGCTGGATCAGACTGGGAGGGTGGCACAGTCCCGTTATGCAATCGGTATGCACCTCTTCACAGTGTTACAGCCCTGAATGAAATAGATTGACTGGCTTGTGGGCTGTCAGCTGAGGATGGTGTCACAGAGGAGGGTCTGCCCCCAAATGGAGACTCAGGAAGGACAATCTTTCCAAAGCAAAGCGATCCCATACCCCTTGCTGGACATGGAGAGTACAGTGGGATGGGCCCAGCGAGAAATTCCCGAAATCCCGGCGAGCCCCTGTCTCAGGCCCGAAAGCCCAGGCAGCCCAACACCGAGAGATATCACGATAATCTCTTGGAATATAGCGGGATTGTCCTCCAAATTAAAAAAACATGACTGGCTAGCCTATATAAAGAAATTTAACATCATTTGCTTACAGGAAACGTGGGAGGTAAATAGCAGTGCACCTGCCCTAGAAGGATATAAAATGTTTTTTGTTCCTGCACGCAAGGCAGCCTTGGGGCAAGCTAAGGGTGGCCTGATCACTTATGTGGATTTGAGGCTACAAGGGAGATGGGAGGACCTGGGCTGGGACTCGGAATTTATGCAAGGGACTAGGTATCGTAATAAGGGCCTAAAACTAATTTGTATTAATTTTTATAATGCTATCACAGTGGGACAGACCCTGATAAGGCTGACTGAACTGGAAGGACGCCTGGCAGGTATACAAGAGCAAGGGAGAATGAGTTCTCAGCTGGTATTAGTGGGCGACTTCAACTGCCATCCGTGCCCCTTCCTGAAAATCAACCTGGGGGAAATGGTCCTCTTGTCCACTAGTAGAGGGTTGGTACTTGGAACACTCAAGGGATTGAAGGGAGTTAAGCAAGGTCCTGGGCACACATGCCCTTACGCATACTATGGATCTGATCAGAGTGGGGAAGATTGCCCAGTCAACCCAACCTTTAAAGGTAGGGGGAAGGGACACTTTTACTGATTTTATTTTTGTTACCAACACGTTAAAGTGTAGGATTGTACGTTTTAGTATAGAGGCCAGCATTTTTAGTGACCATAACCCCCTGGTATTGTCTATTAGGGATCCCAACTCGTCCAAGCCTTATTGCCGAAGGGAGGTCGGTGGCTCAATGAAAGCTACCGATCAGGGTAGGAGAATAAGATGGGTTAATATAGACGGCGAAGCACTTCACAGACCGTTATTGGGCCAGAATGAACATCAGGTTTGAAAGTGTTTAGATCTAGAAGTGGACGGGGCGGACTTGATCACAGCATTTGAGGGTGTCGCTCAACAAATTGATGGCTTGCTTAGGAACAGAAAGACGGAAAAGGATCTTGATACCCCCAGGTGGTTTGACCATCAATGCTCTACCGCCCTGCGGGAACTGAAGTCAGCCATAAAAACTGCCCCAAAAGATAAGATGAAGGTATCCTGCTGTAGGTCGCGGTATAAAAAGGCATTAAAATGCCGCAAAACCTTATTGCAAAAGCATGCATGGGAGAAATTAAGAGAAGCGGCCGAGTCAAAGGACTTGACCGATTTCTGGAAAGTTATTAATGACCCCTGTTTCCAAGACTCAAACAAACCTAAGCTAGCATGTCACATCCTACCAGAGTCCTGGTTTGAGCACTTCCAAGGCCTCTATAATTATGGCACTACTGATGATCTGACTGCAGTAGGGATAGGAAATGTGAGCCCAACTCATACAATGTTTTCCCTGGGAGAGATAAAGGCGGGCATTGAGGGGCTGACACGGAACAAGGCCCGGGCCCCGACGGGATCCCTCCAGACCTCCTTATGAGCCAGGTAGAACTCTGGGTGCCTATATTAACCAGAGTAATAAACGCAGCAGTGGAGTCAGGGATGCCCGCGTCCTGGTCCACGGCCACAATAGTCCCCATTTTTAAAAAGGGTAACAGGAATAACCCACATTGCTATCGGCCCATTTCACTCATTGACGTGACTGTGAAAGTCTTAGGCAGGGCCATTCTCAATCGGTTAATGGATTGGGCGGACGAACATGATATAATTACTGATACCCAGTATGGGTTCAGGTATGGCCGCTCCACCTCCGATCAATGCCTCAATTTATATCTCCTGGTAGCCAAGTACACTGTGACTAGTGAGGGACAGTGTACTTGGCTTTCATGGATTTGACGGCAGCTTTTGATCTAGTAAATTGAAAGAAATTGTGGGAATTATTGGGGGCTCTTGGAGTTGATCCAGGACTGGTAAACATCCTAAGGGTATTGCACCAGAGCACCTCTGCCCAGGTTAGATACAATGAGGAGGGAAGTACCACCCACCCCTTCCCAAGTTCCATGGGAGTAAGGCAGGGTTGTATCCTGGCGCCTTTCCTATTCACCTTATATATAAATGGTTTAGATCAGGCGCTAGGAGCTCTAGGGGTTGATTGCCCACGGATAGGAAGGAGAGGGATCCCCGTCTTGCTTTACGCGGACGACGCAGTGCTCCTGGCATGCACCGCGCTTGGACTCCAGTGCCTCATAGACAGCTTTGTCCGCTTTATGGAGAGTTTGATCTGTCACCAAACCTCTCCAAATCATACATTATGGAAATGGGAAAAACACTGCACAAGAAATTTAACTATACGATTGACTCCCATATTCTGAAAATAGTGCAGGTATTCTCATATTTAGGGATCCTATTTGATAGCCGCCTTAGCTTTAAAGCCTTGGTAGATGACAAATGCAGCACACCAATTAGCTCCGTAGGGGCCATCATGAACTTTGCAAAAAGTCTAGGTCGTTGGTCCCCGGAGCAAACAGTGAATTTCTATAGTTCTGTATGCTGTGCCAAAGTTTTGTATGGCAGTGAGGTTTGGGGTTTTATTGATCCACAGAAGCTTTCAAACAGAAGAAAACAAACACTTGAGACGGGTTCTGAAAGTCCCTCAGAGCATACCTTCTCACATTGCGCATGAGGAATTGGGTCTCACCTACATTAGTGACAGGTTGCAACTTAAATCCCTCACATGTTGGATCAAAACATGGACAAACCCGGAAGCCTCACTAAGTAAGCAGATAATAATGGACTGTATTGCCCGGGACCGGGGTCGAAATATTCCCTGGCTCAAATATGTGAGGGAAACGCTGACGGGTTTGGGCTATGATGAATAATTTAGCCACCCGGCAATACTGCTACCTCGGGACAAGGGCCTCATTAAGACGGAATTTTTAAAGAGAGTGGCATCAATAAGGGAAGACAGGGAGCTGACCAAACCATCGGTGAGAGCCCATGCGTTAGCCAAATCGTGCTTGGGCATGGAACCGTATCTGTCCCATATTTACAATACACAGGATAAATGTCTCATGACCCGATTTAGGCTTAACTTGCTCCACCACACCCTGGCAGTTCCCGTAGGGTACACTGCATCAATAGAGATGAAGGGTCCATGCGGCTGCGACCAACGGTCTCCGCAGAACATGCTTTACTTTGTTTTACTATGCCCTCTTTATGCCTCTTCTAGGAAATATTTTTTTTAAAGTATTTTAAAGAATGCCAGGTTTAAACAGGTAAAGGTGGCCCTACTGTTCCTGAAACTGCCCACAGAGGCCCTAACACTCTTTTGTACCGGACATTTCCTAAGATCAGCTGTGAGACTCAGAAATACCAGAGTCGAGGGGTAAATGTTCTTGCCTTTAACACCTCTTTACCAGGAAAAGTGTGGGTATCCCCTCAGCACTTATGAATTATTTTGTGCTGTAACTTGTCAAATGTTAATGTAACTTGTCATTGATCTTTTGCCGACCCACTTTAACCCAGGACATTACATACCAGTCCTTCAAGATGTTTTTCTTGGTGAATTTGTCCCACTTCATGAATTGACTATATGCAGACTTTTAGCTTGGTTTTAAATTGTCTGTGATGCCTTTTTAACATTGTACTTTTTATGGTATTTCTTTTATGCCGAATAAAGTAATTTTGAATCATTTGATCATTTGTTGAGATATAATATGAACATGGTTTCTGGTTTGCATTTGGGTATAGTTAATAACTTTAGTAGTTTCTGACTAGTGAATAATAAAAAGGTAGATATACTAAAATATATGGTAGTAAATGTATTAATGATTGTCTGTTCTTATGAAATAGAAGTGGTTGGGGAGTGATTCTTTAGAAGAGATGTTTTATAAATGTGTGAGAGATAAAAAAGAAATGAAAATGTGCTGTATATTTTCTGTATGACTTTGTTGACAATAGTAAAGTACACGTGATTATAAGTGGTACTATTTGTCAGGCTGTGTCCCTGTGCTGGATATACGTAGGTCTTGAAGTGGTCCGGGTTTTACCGGGGCTCAGCTTCACTATCCCTTTTGAGACACTCGTCAACTTTTTCATTCCATTTAATGTCTTTAATATAGATACAGTGAAGGGACGGTATATCAAATGTTTGGGAATTACAACTTTCCTTACTCTCCCCATCCCCTGCTAAACGACTTTAGTAACATATAGATGTCTAGCTAGTAAAGGTGGTGTAGTTCCACTGAGCTCATTTATAAACGTGCTATGAGATGGTTTATGTTTTACCCATCAATTTGTATGTTTGAATACTTTTTGCTGATAAATGTTCCGGCAGACACCTGTTAAAATGAACCCCGTCTATGGGTATAGTGGCGCTACTGGGAATGGTGGATGTTTCTGTTTGATTTCGTACGTTAAGCAAGGGCGGGGGTGGGTGTGGGGGAGGTGGGTATGTTGGTGATTCAAACACAGAATTTAGTAACGTGCAGATGTCGAGCTACTAAAGGTGATGTAGTACCACTGGGAGCATTTATAAAGCACCCTATGACATAGTATATGTTTTACCTCCAAATTTGCATGTATTAATATGTGTTGCTGATGAGCGTTTCGGGAGAGATCTGTTGAAATTAAGCCTCTGTATGGCTATAACGCACTTTTACGTTTGTTGTGGCTCTTTCTTTTATTGTGTAAAGTTAAGTAAGGGCTGGTGTGGAGGTGGTGTAGTGGTACTGCAACTATTTATAACCCGTCTTATTGTATGGTGTATGTTTTAGTTGCAAAATTGCAGGTTTTAATAGCATTTGCTGATGAGCATTCCAGCAGACACCTGTTGACATTACGTCTGTATGGCTATAGTGGCAGTAACTGGAGTGCTGGGGCTGGTTATGCAAGGGCAGGAGTGGGGGTGGGGGAGGTGGGTATGTTGCTAATTATAAAACAGACATTTGTAACGTGCACATGTGTAGCTAGTAAAGGTAATGTAATGCCACTGGGCCCATTTATAAACTGTACTATGGGATGGTTTATGTTTTACCCTCCAATTTGCATGTTTTAATACTTTTTGATGATAAGTGTTCCGCAGACACCTGTTAAAATTTACCCTGTGTATGGGTATAGTGGTGCTACTAGGAATGGTGGGGGTTTCTGTTTGATCTTGTATGGTTAAGCAAGGGCGGGGGTGGGTGTGGGAGAGGTGGGTATGTTGGTGATTAAAACACAGAATTTAATAATGTGCAGATGTCGAGGTACTAAAGGTGATGTAGTACCACTGGGAGCACTTATAAAGCGCCCTATGGCATGGTATATGTTTTACCTGCAAATTTGCATGTATTAATACGTGTTGCTGATGAGCGTTTCGGGAGACATCTGTTGAAATTAAGCCTCTGTATGGCTATAGCGAAACTTTTACGTTTGTTGGGGCTCTTTCTTTTTTTGCGTTAAGTTAAGCAAGGGCTGATGTGGAGGTGGTGTAGTGGTACTGCAACTATTTATAACCCGTCTTATGGTATGGTGTATGTTTTACCTGCAAATTTGCATGTATTAATTGCTGATGAGCGTTCCGGCAGACAGTTGTTGAAATTAAGTTCCTGTATTGCTATAGTGACTCTACTAAGTTTGTTGGGGCTCTTTCTTTGATTGTGTAAGGTTAATCAAGGATGGTAAGAAGGTGGTGTAGTTGCAGTGGGCCCATTTATGAATCGCTTCATAGTATGGTATATGGTTTTCTGGCAAATTACCATGTTTTAATACCTTTTGGTGATGAGTGTTCCAGCAGACAGCTACACAAATCACACAACATTTCTGTGGATAACAAATCTTCGTGTTGATAGACTCTCTGGCACTGTGATAAAAGGCTGCCAGCATTGATGGAAAATTATGAAGCTTGTTGCCATTGTAGAGTTCAATGGAAGCTTAGACTATTTCTTTGTTACTATGGTGTAGTCATGGATTTAAGTGAGAAAAATAAACTGGGAGTGCTCTAAAAGGGGGGGCAAACCTCTCAAAGGGGTGTGGGCTATGCAAGTAGGGGAGTGGTCTAAATCAAGATGTAAATGTAAAAAAAATTGTGAAACCGTTGTGTGCTTTAGAAAATCCCCTCCAATTATCCTACGTTCGGAAAAAACATTTTTTAAAGGATTTCCCTTCCATCTACAACATGGCTCACCTAGCATGATGTCTCCAGTTCTCAGGAGTGAACAAAATGAGCATGGGTACATCGATGAGCTTGCTGTCACTGCAGTGCAATAAAAAATTAAAAAATGACTATCTTTGCGAGGGAGGAAAATAGAGCCCAATAGAGACCCGTTTGGAGGCTCCCTGAAAATAACTGCCGGTCCTCAGACCCGGCCCAATTAAAGCCCAGCATCCATCCATCCTAAAGGCTGCGTCATCCAACCATCTTTTAATTGATGCATACATTCCTACTTATATACATACATACGTCTGTTCCTGTAGTTATGTTAAGCATCTATCAGCCCACTCGCCTATGGTAAGCACCGTGCCATCCATGCAGCCATAGGCCTATATATCCATAGATACATCTGTCCCAGAACCAATTCTAAGCATCTATCAGCCCACCCCTCTATCCTAAGTACTGGTCCATGCATTCAATGATCCTTCAATCCATATATTGATACATCCATCCATCTACCTAGCCATTCATCCATCTGGCCATGCACCCGCTCGCCCTTTATTCAACTATCCGTCCTTATTTCCGGGAGCCCTGCGCCCCGATCCTAAATACGGCGTATTATACTCATCCACCCAGCCTTTTAAGGGGTCGAAAAGGCTGGTGATAAGCATTGACAGGCAGTGTTTGTTATAAAGAACAACAAAGCTTTGAGTTGCTCTTTGTGGAGCATAGTTCACCACCCTTATCTGGTGGTGTTTTAAACAAAGGTTCATCTAGCGAAAGAAATGTAAAGGAGCAGTGTAAGACGTTAATTTAGAAACATAACGTTTTGTCCAGTTGTATATAGGAACACTGCTTTAAAGTGGCCGTGACTCACAGATGCTGAATACCTGTACTTCTTACATTTGAGAGAGTATACCAGAGAGCTAATTTGGGGTGGTAAGAACCTGCAGTTCTATATTTCCATGTGAAGCACAGTATAGGAATATAAAAGAAATTGCAAAGCTTTTCTCTTCATATTAAAGAGGGGGTGTGAGAACTAAGTGAGCCAGGCAAAGCGTGTGTTTTCATAGCGCTAAAACAAGACACTGTGTAAGGTCAGAGCAGGGTCATGCTGGAGTTGCCTGCTTGTGGTCGTCTGCAGAGGTGCAACCAGAACGAAATTTCAGGGGAGCCTAATTCTTTCAGCAATAGGCAAAGTGGGGATGTAGGGGTTGTAAAAAGGGGTGAAAAAGAACAGTCTCATTTACAAATAAATTGTCTTTTGAAGACCTGTGAAGTATCCGGTGCGGCTCTGTGTGTGCGCCTGGGAAGCTGTCTCAGAGAGTCCGGGGCAATGGGCGTTGCACGCCTGGTGGTCTGTCTGCTAATCACCCTACAATGATGTTGCTCCTGCGTTGCAAAAAGAGAAGGGAAATCCTGAGAGAAAATGGCTTGCTTTAGAGGATTTCCCTTCTCCTTCAATGCAACTCACCTTGCATGATGTCTGCACTTCTCAGTAGAGAGCAATGTGCATGCTCTCACAGTCTCACTGCAGTGCAATAAAAAAACCGACTACCTTTGCGAGGCCCGAAAATAGGGCCCCATGAAGGCTCGTTTCGAGGCCCCCAAAAATAAAGTGCTGGTGCTTATATCCCCACAGAGCCCCCCCCCATTAAAGCCCTGGGTGCAGTGTTATGTTTGCGAAGTTGTAGGTAAAATTGTTAGGCTAATAATGGTAATTTTTGTGTGTGCCGTTTGGTTGATAATATCATCCTAAGTACATAGATTACAATTTTTAAAAATACTGTCTATAAAGTTGTCTGCTGTGGGTTGCAGAGAGAGTGCTGTGGGGTGATGTGGTGCGGCGGAGAGGTGAAAAGTATGAGGTAGTTCAGTTACAAATAAATTGTAAAGGTGTATGGAAATAATTAAATAAATACTTGCTGTATGTTCTATGGCACTACCTGTCATCCTATTGCTCCCCTGTCGTGCTCCATCACGTTGCAGCGCTGGGTCTGGAAGTCGTTAGTAGAAGTTTTGTAATTGTATGTTATTATTTTAACATAGAGAACAGATTTAAAAAATAATTGAATCTATGTTTTGTTTTTCAGAAAATTGTTTCGGTTGGATTAAAATTTGCAAATGACTAGAAGAAGTGAAAAAAAAAGAACAGAGAAGAAAAATATATATTTGACCAAAAGGAAAGATCTTCAATTAGAGAAAAATACGAGTAGTACAGAAACAGTTTGGTCTGCTAAAAGTACAAGACAAAGACAATTTAAAAAAAAAATATTACGAACATTTAATGAAAAAACATCGCACAAAGCAAAAAGAAGAATTTTTCAAGTAAGGTGAAGCAGACTTCAATTTCAAATACCAGGAAAAGGAAACATGACAAAGAAACAGTATCTGTTACTCGGAGACAAAAGCAATTTCAAGAAATTCGTCAGAGACTTTTTCGATCTAGAGTGATTCAGAATTTAATGAAAACATGCTGCAAATATAAAATGAAAGTGTTGGAATTCAAAGAGAAGCAGAGTATTGAAAGTATAGTGGATACTGCTTTCAATTTAAAACAGAAGTTATTCATTCTGATTTTGAAGAGAATCAAACTGTTGGATAAAATAGTCAAAGTGTTAAAAGACAAAAGTAGAAAAACCATTCAGAAATGCGGAGGTTTATAAGGAAACCGTACAATGTAAAAAGTCCTGCATTATGTTTAAGTGAACTGAATACATGTCTTTTATATGGTTCAAAAGAAGTGTGATGAGATTGAAATGTGATATTTTGGTTCAGAAGAGCGGTCCATAGAAAGTGAAAGTTTGACAATTACAGATGTTGGAGGAGATGGGAAAGTGATTAGTACTGATCAGTATGAAGAAGAAATTGGAAAGTTTAATGTAATGTGCTCTGAAATACCAAACTATGGGGCTCATTAGGATGGCGGACGGAAGTGCGACTGCAGTCCTGGAGTAAGCGGAAAATGCCTTTTCCCTGTCCGCCTGCCGCGGTCACTCCGTCCGCCATATTAGGATAGTAAACACTGTCAAAAGTCTGTGCGCGCCGGAAGAGCACGCACCGCCGCCGAACTACACCCAACCCTGCGGCGGACGTAACCAATCCAGAGACACCGCCGTACGGACTGACGTCAACGACCGTCCCCAAATCACGATGGCGGAAAACACACATAAAACCGCTGGTGAAAAACAACCTGCCTGAACACGGCGGATTCCCCACAGCGAGGAAACCACACATTGCAGAGATACCCACCACAAGCTGCTCGCCGTCATGGACCCAGCGCTACACGCATTTCCGATACTCTTCGCGCTCCACCACCTGCAAGTCATGGACCATCATCGATGATGACGCAGGTACGCAACACACCATTTGCTGTCTTAAGGGGATTACCTGCCAGGGCCGTGATATTGGGAGGGGGAGTGTCATGTTTGAGAAACCACATTAAATCGCAAAAAGATATCCACAATTGTAGTACACAAGCAGGAATGACAACGACAAACCACTACACATGATTGACTTGCTTTATTAAACATAATAGGGGTATAATCACTGAGTATGCAAGAGCATGGGAACTGGGTACAACAGAGCAGGTACGTCATTGGCAACACATGAGAGGGCAGAATGCAGTATCAGAACAGCAACAGGGCATTGTGGCCAACAGAGCAGGTACATCAGAGGCTGCACAAGAGAAGGGCTAAGTGCATCAACAGTCCATGGCATCGAACAGGTACATCAGAGGCAGCACATGAGAGGGGCTAAGTGCATCAACAGTCCATCGCATCGAACAGGTACATCAGAGGCAGCACATGAGAGGGGCTAAGTGCATCAACAGTCCATGGCATCGAACAGGTACATCAGAGGCAGCACATGAGAAGGGCTAAGTGCATCAACAGTCCTTTGCACTGAACAGGTACATCAGAGGCAGCACATGAGAGGGGCACAGAGCATCAACAGTCCATTGCACTGAAGAGGTACATCAGAGGCAGCACATGAGAGGGCAGACTGCAGTATCAGAACAGCAACAGGGCATTGTGGCCAACAGAGCAGGGACATCAGAGGCAGCACATGAGAGGGGCTAAGTGCATCAACAGTCCATTGCACTGAACAGGTACATCAGAGGCAGCACATGAGAGGGGCTAAGTGTATCAACAGTCCATGGCATCGAACAGGTACATCAGAGGCAGCACATGAGAGGGGCACAGAGCATCAACAGTCCATTGCACTGAACAGGTACATCAGAGGCAGCACATGAGAGGGCAGACTGCAGTATCATAAGAGCAACAGGGCATTGCGGCCAACAGAGCAGGTACATCAGAGGCAGCACATGAGAGGGGCACAGAGCATCAACAGTCCATTGCACTGAACAGGTACATCAGAGGCAGCACATGAGAGGGCAGACTGCAGTATCAGAACAGCAACAGGGCATTGCGGCCAACAGAGCAGGTACATCAGAGGCAGCACATGAGAGGGGCACAGAGCATCAACAGTCCATTGCACTGAACAGGTACATCAGAGGCAGCACATGAGATGGCAGACTGCAGTATCAGAACAGCAACAGGGCATTGTGGCCAACTGAGCAGGGACATCAGAGGCAGCACATGAGAGGGGCTAAGTGCATCAACAGTCCATGGCATCGAACAGGTACATCAGAGGCAGCACATGAGAGGGGCTAAGTGTATCAACAGTCCATTGCACTGAACAGGTACATCAGAGGCAGCACATGAGAGGGCAGACTGCAGTATCAGAGCAGCAACAGGGCAGTGTGGCCAACAGAGCAGGGACATCAGAGGCAGCACATGAGAGGGGCACAGACCATCAACAGTCCATTGCACTGAACAGGTACATCAGAGGCAGCACATGAGAGGGCAGACTGCAGTATCAGAACAGCAACAGGGCATTGTGGCCAACAGAGCAGGGACATCAGAGGCAGCCCATGAGAGGGGCTAAGTGCATCAACAGTCCATTGCACTGAACAGGTACATCAGAGGCAGCACATGAGAGGGCAGACTGCAGTATCAGAACAGCAACAGGGCATTGTGGCCAACAGAACAGGGACATCAGAGGCAGCACATGAGAGGGGCTAAGTGCATCAACAGTCCATTGCACTGAACAGGTACATCAGAGGCAGCACATGAGAGGGCAGACTGCAGTATCAGAACAGCAACAGGGCATTGTGGCCAACAGAACAGGGACATCAGAGGCAGCACATGAGAGGGGCTAAGTGCATCAACAGTCCATTTCACTGAACAGGTGCATCAGAGGCAGCACATGAGAGGGCAGACTGCAGTATCAGAACAGCAACAGGGCATTGTGGCCAACAGAGCAGGTACATCAGAGGCAGCACATGAGAGGGGCACAGAGCATCAACAGTCCATTGCACTGAACAAGTACATCAGAGGCAGCACATGAGAGGGGCTAAGTGCATCAACAGTCCATGGCATCGAACAGGTGCATCAGAGGCAGCACATGAGAGGGGCTAAGTGCATCAACAGTCCTTTGCACTGAACAGGTACATCAGAGGCAGCACATGAGAGGGCAGACTGCAGTATCAGAACAGCAACAGGGCATTGTGGCCAACAAAGCAGGTACATCAGAGGCAGCACATGAGAGGGGCACAGAGCATCAACAGTCCATTGCACTGAACAAGTACATCAGAGGCAGCACATGAGAGGGGCTAAGTGCATCAACAGTCCATGGCATCGAACAGGTGCATCAGAGGCAGCACATGAGAGGGGCTAAGTGCATCAACAGTCCTTTGCACTGAACAGGTACATCAGAGGCAGCACATGAGAGGGAAGACTGCAGTATCAGAACAGCAACAGGGCATTGTGGCCAACATAGCAGGGACATCAGAGGCAGAACAAGTATGTGGTTCAAGGTACCCGTCCCAAGGACAACAACAATGCAAGTCTGGTTACAATGGACAATCTACACACCAAGTCAAATGACATGTGAGTGAAGGTAAATACACCTCACATCACGGAAGCTGGTGAACTGCCTGAACTACTTGCCTCTGACACACTGGTAGCACCAGAAACTGGAGTGTGTGACACAGCCACAGCTCTAGTGACTGACACATGAGCCATCGATCCAGACACACTGCCAGCACCAGACATAGGAGTGTGAGACACAGCCACAGCTCTAGTGACTGACACATGAGCCATTGGCCCAGACACAGTGCCAGCACCAGACATAGGAGTGTGAGACACAGCCACAGCTCTAGTGACTGACACATGAGCCATAGACCCAGACACATTGCCAGCACCAGAACCAGGAGTGTGAGACACAGCCACAGCTCTAGTTACTGACACATGAGTCATAGACCCAGACACACTGCCAGCACCAGAACCAGGAGTGTGACACACAGCCACTGATGTAGTGACTGACACTTGAGCCCTCGATCCAGTTACACTGCCAGCACCCGAAACAGGAGTGTGAGACACAGCCACAGCGACAGTGACTGACACATGAGTCATCGTTCCAGACACATAGCCAGCACCAGAAATAGGAGTGTGAGACACAGCCACAGCGACAGTGACTGACACATGAGTCATCGTTCCAGACACATAGCCAGCACCAGAAATAGGAGTGTGAGACACAGCCACAGCTCTAGTGACTGACACATGAGCCATAGACCCAGACACACTGCCAGCACCAGAAACAGGAGAGGGCACAACTGAGACAGTGCCACTACATGATGCATGACAGCAAACAACAGACACAGTGCCACTATCTGACAACTGAGAGTGAACCTCTGATGCGCCACTGGGAACACCGAAATGATGAGCCACAGGGCTGTATGGGCCAGGAGGCAGGGTGGCTCTGGGAGCTGGGGATAGCTGTACTGGAGTGACATCGGGGTGGTCAGGTGTCAATGGTGTGTGTCTACGTTTCTTAGGGATATGTGAGGGCACCCTGGACATGACAGGACTGGCAAGTGGTGCGGACTCAAATGAAATATCACCCACCAAAGGTGGAGCATCTGCTGCTGGGGGTCTGCTCTCTGGGGACGTGCTGGACCCTGCTTGTCGTTTGCTGTGTGCCTGCCTTCTGGCCTCTGCATCATGTGTAATGGGGGATGCAACAACAGGGTTCTCCTTCCTCTGCTTCTGACGGGCCTGGATGGGAGTGGAGGTATGGGGGAACTCCGCCGCAGAGACATCTGTATTCCGTTCCTTCAACAACATCAGCCTCAGTGCAGCCAGGGGTGATGTATGCCTGTCCTTGATGGAGCTAGTGTCTATGTGAGAAGCCTTGTCCCTTGGATGGGCCTTGGCCGTAGGAGGAGTCTTGTCTCTGGACTTTCCCTGTTCCCTGGATGGTGCCCTGTCCCTGGCTGCAGACTTGTCCTTTGTAGTGTACCTGTCTCTAGAAGCGACCTTGTCCCTGGGTGTGTCCCTGCTCTTGGGAGATGCCCCTTCCTCTGTAGTGTGCCTGTCCCTAGGAGTGTCCCTGCTCTTTTGAGGTGCCTTTGCCTTTGTAGTGTCCTTGTCCCTGCTCTTGGGAGTCACCCCTTCCTTAGTTTTGTCCTTGTCCTTTGGAGTGTCCCTGCTCTTTTGAGGTGCCTTTGCCTTTGTAGTTTCCTTGTCCCTGCTTTTGGGAGTCGCCCCTTCCTTAGTAGTGTGCTTGTCCTTGGGAGTGTCCCTGCTCTTTTGAGGTGGCTTTGTCTTTGTAGTGTCCTTTTCCCTGCTCTTGGGAGGCGCCCCTTCCTTAGTAGTGTCCTTGTCCTTGGGAGTGTCCCTGCTCTTTTGAGGTGGCTTTGTCTTTGTAGTGTCCTTGTCCCTACTCTTGGGAGTCGCCCCTTCCTTAGTAGTGTCCTTGTCCTTGGGAGTGTTCCTGCTCTTTTGAGGTGGCTTTGTCTTTGTAGTGTCCTTGTCCCTGCTCTTGGGAGTCGCCCCTTCCTTAGTAGTGTCCTTGTCCTTGAGAGTGTCCCTGCTCTTTTGAGGTGCCTTTGTCTTTGTAGTGTCCTTGTCCAAGGGAGTGTCCCTGGACTTGGGAGTTTCCCTTGCCTTGGGAGTACCTTTTGTGTGGGATGCCTGTGTAGCATGTGAAGCCATTTCCCCCAACACCCCTTGGGGATCCTGTGTGTGAACTCCAGTGTATCTCACGTCGTCTTTGGTAACAGATTTTCCTGTCCTAGGGGATGGTGTCTGTGCCCTCCGTGCGCTGCCGTGCTGCCGGTGGCTGCTTCTAGTGCAATAACCTGTAAAAGAGTCCTGGTCAGAATATTCACTCCCCCCTGAGACATCAAGTGGTGTAGATGGGGGAACAGAAGTAGCACCCTGTCTATGTGACTGTACAATGGCAGAAGACACAGTGTTTGCCAATGACTGAACTGTTCTGTGTAGACCAGCAACATCGCCATGCATCCCCTCCATGAATGCCACCACCTGCCCCAACTTCCTATTGTGGTCTTGGAATGCATTGATCATGTTGGTCTGCCCCACACACAGCTGTCGCAGCAGATCAACAGCCTCAGCACAAAGTGCACTTTGGGTCACTGGGGCAGGGGCAGCGGTGCCTGCACCGAAGGCCACTCTGCTCCCCCTACTTCTGCGTGCACGAGCAGTACTTGGTGCAGTTGGCGGCAGTGTGGGCCCTGTGTGCTGTGTCCCAACCAAAGGTGTTGATTGCCCACTCCCTGTCTATGACAACAGTGCTGACTCACCAACACTGTCGGAAGATGAGGACGATGGTGTCTCGACATGCGAGTCCTCAGGGACGGTTCTGTCCCCCTCTCCGGGGCTGCCCTCTTTGTGTATGTATAGGCATTTATATAGCGCACTACTTACCCGGAGGGTCCCAAGGCGCTTCAACCGCTGCGAAACCCTTCCTGGCTTCCCTGAGAGATGGTCCCTTAATGGGTATCTCCAGGGTGAGACCAGGCATCCCCGGCGGTCTGGTGGGGCCGTTAGTGAGGATGAGGCAGGCTAATGCCCAGAGTTGCCGAGTGTGATCGCTGATCAGAGTGGGCACCGAGGCGAGAGAATTATCGAGTCCGCTGACCCTGGTCCAGAAACCTGCCGCGCCGGGAATCGAACCCTGGTCCCGGGCCGTCCTCTGCTCTCGGGTCTGCCGCCTCTAACCAGTGAGCCACACTACCTAAATAGAGAGAAAAGAGGTGTAAGTAAGTGCCACACTCACGTACTGAAGGACAACAAATCTCTAATTCCATTTCAGACAAAGAACATGTAGCCCCGATCCTGCACACGTCCTACCCCTACCAGTCATCCTCACATTAAAGAACCAGTGGTGGCCGTGAAACATGTACATCATACGAACAGGGTAAGTGCATGTAGATCTGCACACATGTCTTGCCATGGGACCACAGACCTCTACGGCATGTCCTTGAACCCTCAACTACTAAGCAAGTGGCCTGTCAACATGGCGGACATGGATGCCAAAGTACACTCCGCTAATGGCACCAACATGATATTCCAGCAAAACATACTCACCACGGAAGTCACTACTGTGTCTGAGCACCAATACATGCATTGCACTCCCAAGTAACATACACATACAGTCTGCTTACTGCTAGTTTGCTGTTGATCCCCACTCAGCCGGGCGGACAGGTCAGGATGCGTCACAGCAATGATACGGTGCATAAGAGGGGTCATGGTGCGTCGGGCCAGACGTGTCGTTCTTGGAATCATCCCCGGTGTCATCTCCGCAACATTCTTGCTAAGCCTGGATATGTCGTCCCAGCGCTTGTGGCATTGTGTGTGTCGTCTATTGCACACCCCCCCTGCCCGTACATCACGTGCTATGGTCCTCCACACGGCCTTGCGAAGGTGCAGCTTTACCTACCATGATGGAAGACAAGAGGGTAACATAAGTGGACAGTATGACATGCACAAACTTCGAAGAAACACGTATCTACATGCAGCCATCCTCTGCACAACACATGTGAAGGTCCCACAGCACACCGCCAGGCTTGCAGTAGAAAGGAGCCACTGACCACCTCATGGCCAACAACATGTACACCACTGCACTTACCACCTGTCCGGGTGCACCGTAGAGCTGTTCTTAGTGGCTGAGCATACCGGCCACAAGAACATCTAGTTCCGCTGCGGTGAAGGGACGAGACTGGATCTCTCGCACTCTCTGCATGGCAAGGTCCTGGACTGTGACACTACAGCAGCAGTTGATGGTCAGCTCAGCAGCAGCAGGTCGAGCTGATGGTCACAGGCAGCAGTCGTTGGTCAGCTCAGCAGCAGCAGGTCGAGGTGATGGTCACAGGCAGCAACATTGGTCAGCTCAGCAGCAGCAGGTCGAGGTGATGGTCACAGGCAGCAGTCGTTGGTCAGCTCAGCAGCAGCAGGTCGGGGTGATGGTCACAGGCAGCAGTCGTTGGTCAGCTCAGCAGCAGCAGGTCGGGGTGATGGTCACAGGCAGCAGTCGTTGGTCAGCTCAGCAGCAGCAGGTCGAGGTGATGGTCACAGGCAGCAGTCGTTGGTCAGCTCAGCAGCAGCAGGTCGAGGTGATGGTCACAGGCAGCACTGGATCACAGCAGTGAATGTGTGCTTGTGACGGATACATCTTTTGCAACAATGCTCAATCAGTGGCGCCACCATGGCGGTGCACGCATTCCGCGGGGGAGGTGCAGGCCAACACATCCTTGTGATTATGAAATTCGCAATGGCAGTTCATGACCCCCCTTACAGTCACATTGCATCATCCACCGTAGACCGGCCGGCCACAGCCGGTCCACAACCGTCGTGCCAGCCCAGTCACCCACCGCCGTGCCAGGCCACTTTAATTTGCTCAACGTGCAGGTAGTGTGCCCGGCCGACAACATCATATTCCACGTGTGTGCAAGATTTCCAGGCTCCGCACATGACTCCCACATCATGCGGAGCAGCATTGTCCCCCAACTGATGGCAAATCTGCGTCCAGAACGTGCGTGGCTTGTTGGTGAGTATGCTGTGGAAATAGTTGTGTTTTCTGTGTGGCATGGGGTACCCACCAATCCTGGCTGTGATATTTGTGTCTGTCATCCCCCTACATAGGCGACTCTGCGTACCCAAACCGGCCGTGGCTGCTGAGCCCCATACGTAATCCAACTACAGCTGGTGAAATGTGATACAATGATGCCCATGGAAGGACAGGTAGAGTGGTGGAACGTACTTTTGGACTGCTAAAGTCTAGGTTTCGCTGCCTGGATAAAACCGGAGGGGCCCTGCCTTACTCACCAGGCAAAGTATGCAGGATCGTGATTGCCTGCTGCATGCTCCACAACCTGACCTTGCGCAATGACATTGAACTGATCTTGGACCCTGAAGACCAACAAGTTCCTCGGCCTCCCATCCCACCCATGTCGACTTATGAGGATAGTGGTGAGGAAGAAGGTGTGGACCAGCGGCGTCAGCTCATTGATCGCTATTTCCCTTGAATGTGAGTAACTACCTCTTGTGCAGGTTGACATGTGTGTGTGGTATATTTTGTGTACATGCAAATCTCCATGATGTGTGTCCTCTCATCCACTGAATTGGTGATGAGTGTGGTTTGTGAGATGTTGCAGTGCAGTGTGTTGTGATGGGTGTGAATCAGTTTCCTGACGTGCGTTTGTTGTCTCTCTTTTTCCCTAGGTCACTCCCACAGAGGCATGATTCTCACCGACATAGATCCTTGCACCTGGTAAAGTCTGTTTCTGAGACAATCATGTGATTAAAACATGGAGGCAACACATCATTGAGTGTTTAAGTGAAATTTATTTACAGGTTGTGAATTGATGCTGGTGGATATTTACAAGTAAGTGTTGGGTGGGGGAGTGTGAGTTGAAGGTCATGGTAGATGAAAAGACCGTGGTGACACCACATTGGGTGATGTCCAGCTAGTCCAGCAGACCTGTGCCAATACTTGGCGTTGTGGGACAGGATAGTTTGCGGGTGGATGGCAGGCTCAGGCAAGGTTAGAGTCATTGGCGGCCCCTCTTGGAGCGGGTAAATGGAGCATCCCCACTGCTCTCATCTATTTCCAGCCTCGGAAGGCCCCTCTGTCTTGGTGCTGGAACGGAGACAGCTGGGGGGGCAGGTTGGTCAGGGGCCACATCCGTGTCCATGGGCTCAGGTGGAGGTGGTGTTGGTAACCGTGGTGGCTGGGCACTTGGGTGAAGGGGGGGTGGTGTGGTGCGGGATAACCAGTCCCTCCACAGTGTTGTTTGCTGGCCCATGAGGTCCACTATTTGCCCTATGCGGCTGTCAATGGACCGCAACAGATTACTGTTCTCTATTGAGTCCTGGTGGGCACGATCAGCCTGTTCCTGCCCACGCTCATAGGAGGCCTGGACTCTGGCTAGGGCTTCCAGTGTTTCTGCGCCAGGATGGGGTGGGTGTCCTTCCCTAGCTCGCCGGTGAGAAGCACTCCTGCTTGTGCGATGTGCCCTTAGCTCTCTCCTTTCCCGTCCACTCTCCCTGCTTGGCTGGGATGTAGATGGCCCTGCGTCATGCGATGGGTCAGGCAGGGTGGCACAGGCAGGAGTGGTGGTACTGGTGGTGGTGGAGGTGGTGGCTGTACAGCTCACTATGGCAGGTGTTGCTGGAGTGACACAGGCCAAGGTTGTGGAGGCAGGGATGTCCTGTGAGCCTGATGGCCCTGGGTGTCTGCTTGGGCCCGCTCCGTCCTCCGCACCGGAGCTGGCAATGGGATCGTCCCCAGAGAGTCCTGGCTGTGAGTGGGGCGATTGTTACAGGCGGTTGCTGGTTTCGCCAGTCAAGTTGCGATCACCTGAGGGACAAGATTTTCATGATCAATGGTGTGGACATGACATGTTTTATTTTTCCAACATTACATATCACTGACCTCTCACTCACCCCACACCCCACCACCCTCCCTGTGGACATGAGGGCCTGTTGAGAGTTGTAGTGCTGGTCTCTCACACACCCCACCCACCTCTCAACACACCCCACCACCCTCCCTGTGTACATGGGGGCCTGTTGGGAGTTGTAGTGCTGGTTTCTCACACACCCCACCCACCACCACCCTCCCTGTGGACATGGAGGCCTGTTGGAAGTTGTAGTGCTAGTCTCTCACTCACCCCACCCACCACCACCCTCCCTGTGGACATGGGGGCCTGTTGGGAGTTGTAGTGCTGGTTTCTCACACACCCCACCCACCACCACCCTCCCTGTGGACATGGAGGCCTGTTGGAAGTTGAAGTGCTAGTCTCTCACTCACCCCACCCACCACCACCCTCCCTGTGGACATGGGGGCCTGTTGGGAGTTGTAGTTCTGGTCTCTAACACACCCCACCCACCTCTCAACACACCCCACCACCCTCCCTGTGGACATGGGGGCCTGTTGGGGGTCGTTGTTGTGACCTCTCACTCACCCCACCCACCACCACCCTCCCTGTGGACATGGGGGCCTGTTGGGAGTTGTAGTGCTGGTCTCTCACTCACCCCACCCACCACCACCCTCCCTGTGGACATGGGGGCCTGTTGGGAGTTGTAGTGCTGTTCTCTCATACACCCCACCCACCACCACCCTCCCTGTGGACATGGGGGCCTGTTGGGAGTTGTAGTTCTGGTCTCTAACACACCCCACCCACCTCTCAACACACCCCACCACCCTCCCTGTGGACATCGGGCCTGTTGGGAGTCGTAGTAGTGACCTCTCACTCACCCCACCCACCACCACCCTCCCTGTGGACATGGGGGCCTGTTGGGAGTTGTAGTGCTGGTCTCTCACACACCCCACCCACCTCTCAACACACCCCACCACCCTCCCTGTGCACCTGGGGGCCTGTTGGGAGTTGTAGTGCTGGTCTCTCACACACCCCACCCACCTCTCAACATACCCCACCACCCTCCCTGTGGACATGGGGGCCTGTTGGGAGTCGTAGTAGTGACCTCTCACTCACCCCACCCACCACCACCCTCCCTGTGGACATGGGGGCCTGTTGGGAGTTGTAGTGCTGGTCTCTCACACACCTCACCCACCACCACCCTCCCTGTGGACATGGGGGCCTGTTGGGAGTTGTAGTGCTAGTCTCTCACACACCCCACCCACCACCACCCTCCCTGTGGACATGGGGGCGTGTTGGGAGTTGTAGTGCCAATCTCTCACACACCCCACCCACCACCTCCCTCCCTGTGGACATGGGGGCCTGTTGGGGGTCGTTCACATTTTGGTGAGTATGTGGCCCACATGCATGGGGTTGGGGCCTGGTTGATGTGTCTTCTCAGTTGTGTAAGGCAGACCATGTCGGTGTGATAGTGGTGCTTTGTTTGTACTTACCAGCCTCTTCTCCCTCGTCGATTCCTTCCAGGCTCTCTGGGTGCAGTATGCCCAGCACCTTTTCCTCCCATTCTGCATACGGTAGGGGCTCCGGGGGTGTGCCGCCGCCAGTGTGGTGTGCCCGCAGGTGGTTTTTTGCACGGATGCCTTTGACCCTAGTTTTGAGGTCATGCCACCGCCTCTGGATCTCGTGCTTTGTTCGTGGCACAGTCCCTGACCCATTCACCCAACTGACTATCCTGTCCCACACGTGGTTTTTGGTTGCCACGGTGGTCTAGTGTGCCAAAATGTGGGGTTCAACACAGATGATTTCATCCATCATGACCCTCAACTCTGTGTCAGTGAATTTAGGGTTTTTCTTTGGTGCCATGGTGCGTGCTGTTCAAGGTGTGGGTGGAGTGGGTTGGGATGTGCAGGTGTGTGGTGTGTAGGAATGGTGTGGTGGGTGTTTGTGTGGTGGGTGTGTTTGTGTGCTGGTTGTATGTGTGAAATTTGTGTCTGCTGTTCATCGTATTGAGCCTTTTGCTAGCAGCTATGCTGTGATGCAAAGGATTGTGGTAGTGGGTGGGAATCATTTTATACTCTGTGTCGTGGTTGTGTCCCAATGGTTGTTTCCAGTCAGGTGCTAGGTGGGTGTGTTGACTTGTGTGGATTTTTAGGTGCTTGGGGGGTGTCATTGTGGCTTGTGATTGGTGTGGGTGTTTCAGGTGGGTGGTTGTCCTGTTTAGTGTGTTTTGTATTTACTTCCGTCAGCCATTTTGAAATTGGTTTGACGGTAGGGATGGTGTTCGTGTTGGCCTTCCGCTGGGATGCTCCGTTTATCGTTGCATTGTTTCCGCTGCGGTCGTGGATGGAGGTGAGTTCCGTAGGACTGGCGGGGTTATCCTAATCGCGGGCACGGAGCCTCCGCAGGTATTGCGGTGGCTGTGCCTGTTCCCGCGGTCATGTTCGTCCGCGGCGGGCGGTGTATCTTAGGTCCCGTCCGCTTGCGGCGGTCTCAGGTGTACTCCGTCCGCCGCGGACGGAGTTTGATGTGGTCCGTCCGCTGCGGTCGGAGTTGGGTTACATTATTATCCTAATCACAACGGCGGTTTATCCGCGGAGCGGTCGGGAGTATCTTGGCCGCTTCCTTGGCGGACGGAACCCGTTTCCCTCCGCGATCCTAATCCGCTCCTAGGTTTGTGTTTGTTTATTTATTTAATTATTTATTAAATGAATTTTTAAGGCGCAACAGCTACCCAAAAAGGGTTTCCCGGCGGCAGGATTACTTATTGAATAACCAGGTCTTCAAAAATCTGCGGAAACGGGGATAGCAGGTTTGCAGATTGCAAGAGAGAGAGCATTCCAGAGAGTAGGACAAAGATAGGAAAAGGATCGACCACCCATCCTAGCAGGTTTAAATCTGGACACCGTGAATTTTTCCAGAGAAGCAGAAAGGAGATGGCGATTAGGGAAACATGGGCAAGCCAAAGGAAGCAAATATTGTGGAGCTAAGTCCCATTTAACCTAAAACATGTAACTCAGGGTTTTAAATTTTATACGATTTTCCATAAAATGTGTTGTTGACGTACTTGTTATAAAAGTCAAAGTAGGAATGTTGATTTGTATTTGAAAAATGAAAAGGAGAACAATGGTAAGTGGGTAGACTTTGAACTTACTTGTTCGTGGAAGGTCGATTTGAGTTAGGTAGTGATCAACGTATATGTAAATATTGTTACAACAAATTAGAAGAGAACAAAATGCCTGCTAGAGCAGTACATAATAACTTAGAATTAGTAGCTATTCCAGAGGAAGTGGCAGAATTGAATACATATGAGTCTGTTCTAATTTAATCTGTTCATCCTTTTCAAACTATAATTCGGATGGAGCCTAAAACAGGTAAACTGCCACCAACAGACTTGCAAAGAGGGCTGAAAGGAAGAGTGGTGTACTTACCTTTGGATTTTAAGAAAAATATTGAAACTATTGCTGGAGAGAAAGAGGAAAATGAGGCAGTAGTCATTCTAGTAAATGTTGTACCAGCAAAGAGTTGGAAAATATGGCAAGAATTTGTGGATGTTGATAAAGTTGAAAAGGCTACCTTATAGAGAACAATATTTATTACAAAACTGTAAATGTGGATGAAGAGGTAATAAGTTTACAAGATGAGTCTGAAATTTCAAATGGTCAAATAGAGAAACTGGACAAGTCAAGGTCTGAAGAGATTTATAAACATTACACATTGTGTCCTTTGCATTCAAAAGAACTACTAGGAAGCAGCATTGAGTTATTTGAAATGAAAAAAGCACAGAGAACTCCAATGAGTGTATGGGAGAAAAGTTTGGAAGGTCGTTGTTTTCCACAGCTGTTTCCTACTGGAGAAGGTGGACGGTATGATGATCGACCTGTACGGATTCCAGCTTCAGAATATCGGTCAACAAGATTATATTCTGAAGATCCTAGATTTCGACAGGGCATTTCAAACATATTTCACCTTTTGTTTGAAAGTGACCTGCCTTTTCTGTCGTATGCATTGAACCACATACTTAAAACTGGAGTTCATCAATCACTTCTTTCTGCGAAAGAATTTGTGGAGAAAGTTAAAGAAACAGATGAAAATTTAGAAGCACAGTTAATCAATTTGATGGCATGTCAACGTGGAACAAATGAGTATTGGTATCGTCGTTATGGAGAACTCAAGTGTATGTTACGGAACTTAGGTACCCCAACATGGTTTGTAACACTTAGCTGTGCGGAGTATGCATGGTAAGATTTGCTTGAGTTTCTAAGAGAAGCAAATTCCAATATAAAGAACGTTGAAAGAAAGACTCCTGGTGAACTGTGTTCATTTGATCCTGTAAATGTGTGCAGATATTTTAATCATAGGTTTCAAGCTATGATGTCTTTTATCTGAAATAAAAAGAATCCACCTCTTGAAGAAGTTACCGATTTCCTTTGGAAAAAGGAGTATCAAGAAATAGGTGCATCTCATATACATATGCTACTATGGATCTAGGATGCACCTAAATTTGGAAATGATTCTGATGAAACAGTATTGTCTTTTTTAATCAAACAGTGTGTGACATGTGAGATTCCAAGAGAAGAAGGAGATAGAAGCTTGAGACAGCAAGTTTTACGTTTCCAAAGTCACTGTTGTGGAATGTATTGCAGAAGAAAATAGAAGTTTAATGGAAAATTTTACCCGTCCAGTCATTTGTAAAGGAAGAGTAAATTATTTTTTTTCTTCTGTAAGGCACACAATAACTCGAAAATCAAAACAGAAGTGTCAAAGTATATCAATGATTACAATCCAGTCATTTTAAAAATGTCAAATGCGAACATGTACATTCAGTATGTTGCAGATATCTCAATTGGTGTTGCATGTTATGTTACATCGTATATAACAAAATCAGGAAAAACAGAGATGAAACAAATGTGGGAAGAAATTGCACAAGAGAAAAGCCTTAGTAAAAAATTGTACAGCTTTACTTTGAAAAAGCTTTCCCACAGAGAAATTGGATCGTATGAATGTTTAGACCACTTGTGCTCTTCAAGTTTATATTCAAAGTCACGTGAAATCATTTGGGTAAGTTTAGGTCTTGCCTGCAAATGAAATAGTGTTGAAATCATTTGAAGAAATTGAAGAATTACCATCAAATGAACCAGACAGTACAGACATTCTTAAAACAAATATTGTCATGCACGCACCTTATTGTCTTAGGAGTGTCCTGGAATCTCGATGCTAGGCTCTCTGCTTCACCCCTATTACCCTCGGGTGTCAGGATACAACACTAACACCCAAGAGGGGACCAGGGGGAAAACAGGGTAACAAAACAAGGATAGAGGGGGATGAAAACAGCTCTCCTCAATCTTCACCAAAAACAGAGTCGGTTCAATCTTCTCTAGTCTGGTACTGCAGCAAGACAAACAAAGGTGAGTGAAAACAATCCCTCCTCACACTATTCACCAATGACTGGTTTGTGATAATTTATATACCTTCAGAATGCGGAGGAGATGCAGGTAATAAGTGACTGGAATGACAGGAAATAACGGTGCTTGAGGGCGGAGTAATAAACCAGGATGCCTATTTTCTGTGGACAGGAAAACACCTTAAGTAATAACAAGACTCCATGGGATATGAATTACAGCTTCTTCTAAGTGCTCACCTAGAATGTCCTGTAACCAGCTTTACACCGTAAAGAAGTAATACCAGAGGACAGCAAGTGAGTATGCCTTGTTCTATTCACAAGGTACACATAACAATTGTGGAAACCCCACAACGGTAAGGAAAGAATAAGGCGATAAGCATACCATGCAAGCGGGGAGAGACTCGCTTACTTTGTAGTAAGAATCACGGGTAGACATGTAAGGTAAACGGGCATGTCGGTCAACTGGGCATCGGATCGCCAGTGAGCGCAGGCACAGGCATGACAGAACACCCCTCCCACAACACCCCCCACCGGTTTGGGTTTGTGAGGGTATCGCCTGTGGAATGCTTTCACCAAACGTGGAGCATGCACCTGACTAGCCGGTTCCCATGAGCGCTCCTCCATGCCATAACCATTCCAATGTATGAGATACTGGAGGTGACGTCGTACACGTCTGGAATCAATGATAGCCCCGACCTCATATTCCTCACTAGCATCTATCAAGGTAGGAAGAGGGACTGTCGGAAGGCGGGTACCTGGCACAACAGGTTTCAGTAGGGATACATGAAACACAGGATGTATCTTCATGGCTGGTGGTAAGCATAATTTCATTGCCACCGGATTGATGACTTGCATAACAGAAAAAAGACCAACATATTTGGGCCTGAACTTGCAAGATCCTTTCAAAGCCAAATATTTGGTAGAAAGCCATACCTTGTCATCTTTCCGATAGGCAGGTTCTGCATGTCTACGTGCGTCTGCTTTCTTCTTATAATCTGTCTTAGCTCTGTCAAGATTGTCTTGGATGTTAGAATGAACTGTCTGGAGGTGGGTGACTAGATCTTGTACAGCTGGAGTATCACAGGGTTTTAGAGGAGAGAAGGGCAGGACTCAAGGATGAAAACCATATGACCCATAAAAGGGTGTGTACAAGGTTGAAAACTGATGGCTGTTGTTGTAGGACCTTTCTGCCAACCAAACCAACTCATCCCATTCCTTCTGGTCTTGTAAGAATTGGCATCTAAGGAACTGCTCAAAACATTGGTTCACCCTCTCGGTTTGCCCGTCCGTTTGAGGGTGATGACTAGATGAGAGACGAACTTCGATACATAATGTTTTACAGAGTTGTCTCCAAAAGCGTGATACAAATTGTGTTCCTCTATCAGTGATCAAAACGGATGGTAGCCATGTAGTCTGACTATGTTCTGTAAAAAGACCTTTGCCAATACAATGGATGTAGGTAGACTCTTCATAGGGATGAAATGAGCGGCTTTAGTGAACATGTCCACTACAACAAGGAGTGTGGTATTCCCTCCCTTAGTGCAAGGTAACTCCACTATAAAGTCCATGGATACTGAATGCCATGGTGCTGGAGGAGTGGGAATAGGATGTAATAGACCCACAAGCCCCTCATGTGATATCTTCCCTTGAGCACAAACGTGGCATGTCTTCACATATTGTTGCACATCACTGGCCACACGAGGCCACCAACAACATCTCCTCACCAATTCCAGTGTCCTCTTATATCTAGGATGGCCAGCAACACCATGGGAATGGCACCATTCTAACACTTGTCTCTGAAGGGGTAACGTAGGAACAAACAACCCACCCTGTACGTAATGAAGACCAGACTTAACAAGAGATGACTGTTGCTCTAACATGGGTTGCAAGGAAGAGTCTTGCTGAGCGTTCTTTACTTGTAGTATGAAGTCCTCTTCAGTAGTGAGCATCCCTATGATCTTTTGGGAACTTATGATACAAGGAGGCTTGTCTTCAAGGGGGAATGGTTCGAATCCTAAACGAGACAGAGTGTCGGCCTTTCCATTTTGTTTGCCTGCCCTGAAGTGTATAACAAAATCATATTCGCTGAAGAACTGTGTCCATCTCAATTGTCTCATGGACAAAGCTCTAGCAGTCTTGAGGTACTGTAGGTTGCGGTGATCAGTTAGCACGGTTACAGTGTGGTGTGTGCCCAATAAATACTGTCGCCATTCTTCCAGGACTTTCTTGATAGCAAGAAGTTCTCTTTCTCCCACTGCGTAATTGGCTTCAGCAGGGGTTAATTTGTGAGAATAATAGGCCACCGGATGTAGTTCCCCTGTATCAGAATCATCTTGAGAAAGGATCCCCTCTACAGCTACCTGAGAGGCATCGACCTCTACTACAAAAGGACTTCTAGGATCGGGATGTGTCAATATGGGGGCCTGTGTAAATGCCTTCTTTAGAGTGTTGAATGCAATATCTGCTTCTTCAGACCAACAAAAGGGGATACCTTTTCGTAACAGACGGGTGATGGGGGCAACAACATTCGAAAATCGATGGATAAAGCGTCTATAGAAGTTAGAAAACCCTATGAATTGTTGAATTTCTTTCACACTTTTAGGGGGAGGCCATTGTAACACAGCATTGATCTTTTGGGTCCATCCTTAATCCTTGGGCTGACACAATATACCCCAAAAAGGCGACTTGATGGCGATGGAAAAGACATTTATCCAATTTACAGAAGAGATAGTTCTTCTGCAACTCGTATAACACATTCTTCACATGTAATATGTGTTCTTTCAAGGTTCTGGAATAAATGAGTAGGTCATCTATGCAAGCGATGACGCTTTTGTCAAGATATTCCTTTAGCACCTCATTATTAAAATACTGAAATGCTGAAGGAGCATTACAAAGCCCGAAGGGCATAACTAAATATTCCTACAAGCCGAACTTGGTACAAAACGCGGTTTTCCACTCATCTCCATCTTTGACGCGAACAAGATGATTTGCTCCACGTAGATCTAATTTCGTGAACCATTCAGCGTCTTTAATTTGATCTAACAAAGAGGAGATGAGTGGCAAAGGGTACCTGTTCTTGATGGTAATGCTATTCAATGATCTGTAATCTATACAGCAGCGTAAGCCCCCCTCCCATTTAGGGATAAAAAAAAAAAGCTGATGAGGCAGGGGATCTGGAGGGCCGCATGTATCCCAACTCTAACATGGTATCGAGATACTCCCTTAAGTAGAGGTTTTCTTTTTCTGTTAGAGAGTACACTCTGCTGGTAGGTATACGAGCCCCCGGCTGCAAATCAATACGGCAGTTGTATACCCTATGGGGTGGCAGAATGGTAGCTTGCTCTTTGTCAAAGACTGCACTGTACTCTTGATACTCAGAAGGTAAGTCAGTGTCGGGTTGTTCTACGGTGTATTGTTCCTCTGCATTGAGAGAGACTGACGTGATGGTTTTCTGCCTAGGAGATTCAGGGCTAGAAACCATATTACTGAGATTTTCAGTACTACTTTTGCGTATATGTTCACTGCACTCTTTTCTGAATATGAGTTGGGTTTGCTACCAATCTATTATGGGATTGTGTAAACACAACCAAGGGAGTCCTAATACCACAGGGAACTGAGGAGACTCAATTAAATCAAAGGTGAGAGTTTCCCAATGAGTAACAGCGACATACAATTCCAGAAGAATGGTAGAATGAGTGATTGGTCCAGATTTCAATGGACTACCGTCTATGGTATATACGTCCTCGATTAGTTTCTTTTGTATTTCAGGAATGCAATGGGCGGCCGCCCATTGTCAGTCCATAAAATTTCCTGAGGCCCCAGAATCTATCATGATAGATTGTAATATGGAGTTGGTAAGCCAGGACAATTTCAAAGAGACAAAAAAAGTGTCCGTTATCTGTTAATAATGACTAGACCATATGAATTGAAGGACCCGATGGTGCGGTCTCCGTTACCTTCGGGTCAACTAGTTTTCCGACTTGCGGAACTGTTTTCGTTTTACCGGACATTCCCTTAAAAAGTGCCCTGCCCTGCCACAATAAAGACACAGTCGGTTTACACGTCTTCTTTGTTTTTCAGCTTCACATAGGGGCCCTTTAATGCTGCCTATTTGCATAGGTTCAGGATCCTCGAGTTTGACTTCAGGTTCAGGTTTTTTATCTCTGGTTCCTATTCTAGGATACTCATACCGGACCCAATCTCTACGCCTCTCTCCCAACCTATGGTCCAATTTTACCACCAGGTCTATTAATTCAGGACACGTGGCAGGGGGGTCCACTACGTGAGCCAAAGCATCTTTTAATTCATCACGCAGGCCTTTGTAAAAAAGTGCACTGCGTTTCTCTGTAGGCCAATCTGCCTCTACCACTAGTCTATTAAAAGTGGAGATGTATGTAATGAGGTCTTTAGACCCTTGCTTAAGGTTCAATAGTTCTGTATCAGCAGCATGCGTGAATGTATGTTTATCAAACATTTTACGCAGTTCTCGCCTAAAGGCGTTGTAATTTAGTATCAGGGGAGCATCTTTGTCAATTAAGGGGATGGTCCAATTCGCAGCTGAACCCCCCAAGTAAGAAAGGACAAAGACTACTTTAGCTTGGTCATTTGGGAAACACGAGGCCTTACACAAGAAATGCAATTTACATTGCGTAAGAAAAGCGGCACAGTTAGAGGGATCTCCATAAAAACGATCAGGGGGAGCTAAGGGAATGGTATGTGGAGTCACTACTTGAACTACTTGTGTGTTAGCGCTGGAACTAGCTCCTTCCTCTCTATGGATGCGTAAAGCCTCTACTTTGTCTGAGAGGGTTTGGGTTTCTCTTTGGAGATTCCCCACCATATTGGCCACATCCTGTAGTGTGAGATCCATGGCACTCGGGAGACAAATCTATAAGGCTTCACGTTCTGTCATGCACTCACCTTATTGTCTTAGGAGTGTCCTGGAATCTCAATGCTAGGCTCTCTGCTTCACCCCTATCACCCTCGGGTGTCAGGATACAACACTAACACCCAAGAGGGGACCAGGGGGAAAACAGGGTAACAAAACAAGGATAGAGGGGGATGAAAACAGCTCTCCTCAATCTTCACCAAAAACAGAGTCGGTTCAATCTTCTCTAGTCTGGTACTGCAGCAAGACAAACAAAGGTGAGTGAAAACAATCCCTCCTCACACTATTCCCCAATGACTGGTTTGTGATAATTTATATACCTTCAGAATGCGGAGGAGATGCAGGTAATAAGTGACTGGAATGACAGGAAATAACGGTGCTTGAGGGCGGAGTAATAAACCAGGATGCCTATTTTCTGTGGACAGGAAAACACCTTAAGTAATAGCAAGACTCCATGGGATATGAGTTACAGCTTCTTCTAAGTGCTCACCCAGAATGTCCTGTAACCAGCTTTACACCGTAAAGAAGTAATACCAGAGGACAGCAAGTGAGTATGCCTTGTTCTATTCACTAGGTACACATAACAATTGTGGAAACCCCACAACGATAAGGAAAGAATAAGGCGATAAGCATACCATGCAAGCGGGGAGAGACTCGCTTACTTTGTAGTAAGAATAAAGATACAAGAAACGTAAACAAGAGATAGCACACAAGAAGCTAAACCGCTTCTTGTACTCACACGACGGAAAAGCAGGAAACGCAGGATACTAAGAAACACGGCTCCTAACACTAACTCCTCAGACGCCTGTCACCGTGGCCCAGAACGAGATACAACAAGCTGGCTAAACGCGAAGCATTTCCTGTGCGTCTTGGGCGGGATTAAATAACACAAACAGGCTATTGCCCATGCGCTACTCTTTGCGCATGCGTTCACCGCCTACCATCCACAATTTGCCAACCATTGCCAACCCAGAGTTGAAGAGCGACGGATGAGGTTGGGAAAAAACAATCGGCAGTGTATGTAAACATGACATGATTATGTAAGGTAATCGGGCATGTCGGTCAACTGGGCATCGGATCGTCGGTGAGCGCAGGCACAGGCATGACAAATATATTGGACACATACTATCCAAAAAGGAGTCAACATCTGGAACAGCTATATCTGTATGAAGTACTTCAACATTACAGCTTCAAAAGAAATGTTAAACAGAATTTAAAAGAAGGAAAATATTCAGTAGTTAGATGTCATGGTTGTTTAGTAAAACATGCAAAGGGTAATCTCATAAACCACAAGAAACGTAGTTGGGAAACTTCAGATAAGCGAGAATTTTACTATTTAGCACTTCTGCAACTGTTTAAACCATGTGGTAGCGAAAGTGAGTTACTTGGAGACTTTGACTGCTACGAAGATTCTTTTAATACATGTAAAGATAGCATTGCATGTACAATTTTTCCTGTATATTTAAAAATATTGAATGATGAAGTTAAACAGGAAAAGACTATTACAGCTGAAATAGCTAAAGAAAGTTCTCAAGATAGTCAAACTAGTGGTCCTTGTAGTCAAGATCCTCTTGGAGAACCAATACTGGAAAATGAAGCAGCGATAGTTATGCATGAAGTTGAAATTGCAATGTGGTAGAGCAGGTCCGAACAGTGAAACCGGGTCTTGATTCTATGATTGAGGATGTCAGAAGTTAAGGTCTGTGATAATTTCTGTGTACCCCCTTCGACCAGGTGCAACCAACTCTAGGTCCCAACAGTGGAACGGTGTCTTGATTCCACAAAGGAAGATGTCCGATACTACCTGCTGCTTGGTTTTCATAGAACTCCCTCTGTTGAGGTGCATCAGATTCGGTGCTTTCGTAGCTAACTGTTGCACATGATTATTATGCTTGGTTGACACAGCGGTACAGCAGGTCCGAACAGTGAAACGGGGTCTTGATTCTATCATTGAGGATGTCAGAAGTTCAAGTCTGTGATTATTTCTGTGTAACCCATCCGATTTGGTGCAACCAACTCCATGCTTTTGAATTCAAGGGTACGTGGCTGTGAGGCATTAATGAATAGTGCCTCTGGCCTACACTGCGGTCAGCAGGGCTCACAATTTAGATCAAGTGATGATTGTTTAATTACAGAATCCAGTAGTCAAGTAACTAGAACGTTTATTGAAATATACACAATATCCTTTTAGTATACTTTGTTGAAGATTTTTTTTTAGATGATTTACAAGTTTACTACAATGACCAAATTCATCTTGCAAGTCCAAAGGAACACCGAATAATCTACACTGTGACAGCAGAAATCACAATTCGAATTGTTTTGATTTATTTATTGCAGAGTTTTCTGTCATTTTTGTTGTTGTATTTTGTGAAGAGGAAGTGAGAAAATGTATTCATTGTTGCTGTGTGAGTAGTGCCTTCAATTAACACTGCAGACAGCAGAGTTCACATTTCAGATCAGGTGGCTATTGTAGATGACGCAGTCCTGTAGGAAAAGACATTGCTCCAGTGCGCTCTGTCTGCACAATGCATACGTAAGTGCAAAGGAACACTGAATAGTCTACACCGTGGACAGCAGAAATCGGGTTTTGATTTATTTATTGCAGAATTTTCTGTAATTTATGTTGTTGTATTTTGTGAAGAGGAAGTGATAAAAAAGTATTCATGGATGTCTGTGTGAATACTGCCTTCAATTAACACTGCAGACAGCAGTGTTCACAATTCAGATCGAGTTGGTATTGTAGATGAGGTATTTCTGTAGGAAAAGACATTGCTGCTGTGCACTCTGTCCTTACCACGCATACACATCATCGCAGGCTCCACACAAGCTTTCTGTTGCTTCTGGTATGACAAACTGTAGTTCAAGTCCACCTTACGTAGCTGTATGCCCTTGATGACCGTTCTATCTGGCCTACACTGGCCTACACTGCAGAGAGCAGTGTTCACAATTCAGATTGAGTCGCTATTGTAGATGACGCAGTATTGTAGGAAAAGACATTGCTCCAGTGCGCTCTGTCCGCATCACGCATACGCATCATTGCAGGCTCCAAAAATGCTTTTTTTTTGCTTCGCATATTACAAACTGGGCAGCTCAAGTCAATGCCACGTGGCTGTGGGCTCTTGTTGAAGGCCCTCTCTGGCCTACACTGCAGACAGCAGTGTTCACATTTGAGATTGAGTTAGTATTGTAGATGATGCAGTCCTGTAGGAAAAGACATTGCTCCAGTGTGCTCGGTCTGCACCACTCATACGCATCATTGTAGGCTCCGCACACGCTTTTTTTTTGCTTCGCGTATTACAAACTAGGCAGCTCAAGCCAATGCCACGTGGCTGTGGGCCCTTGCTGAACGCTCTCTCTGGCCTACACTGCAGACAGCAGTGTTCACATTTGAGATTGGGTTAGTATTGTAGATGATGTAGTCCTGTAGGAGAAGACATTGCTCCAATGCGCTCTGTCTGCACCACTCATACGCATCATTGTAAGCTCCGCACTTGCTTTTTTGTTGCTTAGGGTATTGCAAACTGTGGAGCTCCAGTCAATGGCACGTGGTTGTGGGCCTTTGCTGACCACTCTGTCTGGCCGACACTGCAGACAGTAGTGTTCACAATTCACATTGAGTCGCTATTGCAGATGATGCAGTATTGATGGTAACATGTATTGCTCATAGTACGGCCCGCCTGCAGCACGCATCATCGCTGGCTGTGCACATGCTGAATGCTTTTGATGTGGCTATGTTAGTGCACTAGAACTGATGGAGTGTTTATGATATAATCTCTTTGTGTATTATTTCAGATCGATTGATTGTGTCTCATTATACCACTAGTTGTGGTTCTTTAACAATTGAATTTTTTCTGTATTAGTTCACATCTACTATCACTACCTTACTGCAGCACAAATTATTGATTCTTTTAATATTGAATCTCTGTGTGTGATCCAATGATTACTGTTGTTGTTGATGCTAGCAGCATCCATTCCCTGAGGGCTGCTTTACCCTCACCCCACATGCATCCAGGACAGACGTCACTGGATATGTGACGCCGGTAACAAAAAGGAGTCAAGCGCACGTGCCCGTACCCACTTCCGCTATCTATCTGTGTGCGTGTGTTCATTATCTGTGCATGATACTGCATCTGGGCCGTACTACATTACATTGTGCTGTGGACAGCGTATGCAACCATGTTACCTCTTGTCTGGGAGAAAACCTTGATTATGTAACTTTTAGGTGTATGGCTATCACAGGTGGAAGGCTGCTTTACAAAGTATGAATATTGATGAAGATGATGGTTGCATGTTGTGTGTAGTGTAAGATATGTGTACATTGCAAAAAGTTTACAAAAAAGCTCCCTAAGCAGAAGACGTGAGTCTCATCAAATACAGTACAGAGATTGACTAAAATGGTGGCGTTTTCCAAATGTTACAATGGAAAATGTTATGAACTAATGAAATGCTTTTTTTATGGTCACATGGCAATCGTGCACCCAGCCCGCAAGGAGACCGCACCCGACGTGATTTTGAGAAAATATATTTACTATAATATAAGTTTATTACATTTAGAAATATATAAATGTTTAAAATATTTTCGATTATCGCTTGCTCTCATATACACTTTAAAGTTATTTAGACAGTTTTGAGACAGAAAAATGAGGAATGGCATATGCGGCGCTACACCGTATGTCTATGATCTAACACAGGGCATGGCAGCGTGCACTCGTCGCATACGCAATGCGCAGTGGGCGTGACCCCATAAGTATATGATGTAGCTCGCAGCTTGGTAGTGCGTACCCATCGCATACCAAAGTAGCATTTGGAGCTACCTCATATGTATATGTTGTTACACGGGACGCGGTGCCAGAAATCCGTCGGGTACGAAATGTGCATCATTTAAATGTGGTGGATAGGATTTGCGTGCTGATCGAGCTTGGTATACTACCTGTACGGTACTGTAGTTTTTTCAAGAAAAAAAAAGATATACATATTTTTGGGGAAGATATAAAACATTACATCATTTTTAAAGTTAAAAAAAGGATAAGAGAGTTGCAAAATATTAAAAAACAATTAGCAAAAATATAGGTTTTATAAATATTAAAATATGAAATTAACATTTAAAAAACATTTGAAATTCACAGAAAAAAACGTAGGTTTTACAGACGTTATAGTTAGGAATTAGCATTTAAAAAACCTTCGAAATTCACTGAAAAAAACATAGGTTTCAGGGACGTTATAGTTAGTTAGACATTTGACTCATATAAAACCAGAGAAATTCGCCAGTTATAGTTAGTTGAGCTAACTATAACTTGCGTGCCCACAATGCACTGCTGATGACGTCACATATTACATCACTCATGACATGGTCAGTGACATAACTGATGACATCTCAATAGACATCAATGTTGACATCACTGATGACATCATCCACATGATAATCTGATGCACATACTGATGCTCTAATATAAACTTTGATACACCCACTTTAAAATACAGACTACTATTTTTGAAACCATACACACAACAATGCCCGATACTGCATACCACCAACTATTTCCTAGGTCTATACACACATCCAGTGACTTATACATACAGTTACTCATCAATACAGTGCTATAATATGTACTCATACACCTATATATACAGCCACACTCTACCACTCATCCATAGAGTTACTCACACACCTAATCAGTCATGCAAAGAATGAACTACATACTCATTTACTCATGTATACAGTTATAAACACCAACTGAGTTATTTATATACACACCACATCACTTATTTATGCAGATACTAACACATACTTGCTGTCTTATACAGACCCTCGAGTATTTTGCAATTCTCAATAAAATCGCGAAATCCGAGAAATAGCGCAATGACCACGATATTTATGTTTTTTGCCGCAAAAAAAGGTCTTGACAGACAGCAAGCAAAATGGTGACCTCTGATTGGCTGTACGGGCACATGTCACTACGTTGTACCGTACTAACTAATTTAGAGGTGGTGAGTAATTGTACACGCCTTGTGGATTAGAGAGGCCAGAACAGCTAATGGCTCCAGCAAGACTGCCACCTATGAGTGGGGGCATTGATGAAAGGGGCTCCTGACACGAGAGCGCAAACACGTTCCATTCAGTTTGGCCGATGAAGCGGGACTAAACACCAATCTTGCTGCTTTACAGCAATCACAACCAACAATGTGCTTTCAGATTAGCACTCACGTAAATTTTACAGCAAGGAGGTGCTGTATATATAAAAGATGAAAGGTGAGTCAGACACAAAGATCGATTGCAGCAGCCTGCACACATCTCTGTGGAAGGTGGATCTCCCTTTGGTGCAAAGTGTGACTCCCTTGTAAATCCACTCATTCCAATTTTAATGAGGTCCTCGTGCTCCGGAATTATGTATTTCTACACTTAGGGGCATTCATCACTCCCCTGACATACCATGATAGCTGTTTTAAAAAAAACACACAGCCGGCATAGCTGAAACAAGTGCATCACAGCAACAATCCGACCGGCATCCAAGGAAGCTTCTCTTTTGCACGCAATCATGTTTTCAAAGTCGGCACAAACACCTTTGCAAAATGTGTAAAACAGAGTATAATCGGAACTGCTTCCTCTTTGATCCAGGCAGCCTGACCTTGCTCTCGCCTTCCGATATGTATACTGGGGCTGAGCAGGTCTCAGGTTTGGCCAGTACAGGAGAAACAGGTATGTACGTGGCCAGATTTTACTGTGAGCTGTTCCAACTCAATCTTTCATCCTTCCAAGGGTGATAATACAACTGAGTTTCAATTGGTTTATGGGCAGACCTCAAGTCATTTTAACTGGGAGCTGTAGGTCGACTAGAGATGAAGCTGTGGGACTGAAGGATGGATGGGTACACTTTTAGGAGGGAGATTTTGGGGCAGAAGTGGGAGAATTGTATTCCGTGATTTTAGAAAGGAGCAAGCAAGGCTTTAATCAAAATATCAACTTTCAAGTGAAAGTGGTTTATTGCTTTTCTGCATAGGACTTATCGGCGTGGAAATCCATCATTCTATTTTGGAATTTTAAGAGTTTGCGTTGCCCAGGGCAGTATTTGCATTTCCGATTTGGGAGAGTGCATAGCTTCTTCAATTGTGTACAGACCAGCACAATAATTGTAATTTTGCCACAATTCATGGTTGACTACTGTGGTTACATTCTTTTGCTTGCTATTGTTCTATATATTCTGTTGATGTGTAGGTTTGTGTGTGATAAATTAGCAGTTTGTAAATAGCTGTTTGAAGGGTGACATTTGCTCAAATTGTAATATTAATCCTGTTCAATAGGGTTATTAGACTTTTTCCAAAGGTGGCTGCCAATCTTTTTTGCACGTTCTATTGTATTGTTTTTGGGCATCCCATTTTTAAATGAGAATTGAGAATCATTCACGTCCACCCTCAATCACCCATGCCCGACGCCAGGCTGCCTTCTAAGGAGCATTTACATGTGCTCTGCATGCACCAGTATTCCATAGACAAGCCCTTCATTCCCAGGTCCAGGGAGTGATGGGCCCAAAATATCTTATGGATCGGGGCTTGCAGTGGCTGCTAAGGGTGGAGAGGAACTCAACCCCTCTCCATAACACCATCTAAGTGGTGCCTGCGGGCTGAATGGAGGACCTCCAGTTGGATGTCACGACCTCATGAAACTAACACCAGCTCACCCAATATTTTAAGGGTTTGTGGACCTGCACATAGAAACCTTTGCTCTGAGGACCCGCAACTAAAACACTTACGGTAAAAATCTGTGCTTAGCATAGTGTGCTGCCCGACTAGTATTTTGCTGTTTCTGTCATTGCATCCAGTTATGTGATACGACAAGTAACATCATACCTACAACAAGTCAGGACTATTGGCTTTGTCAATGGTTATTAGTTGCATAAGATAAATAATTGCAACTATGGCTTGTTACATATAATATTGAAAACGAAAACGCTTCCAATTAAAGCCCTGGTGACACCACAATGTTGCTGCTCTTGCGTTTCAAGAAGAGAAGGGAAATCCAGAAAGAAAATGACTCTTTAAAGGTTTTCCTTCCCTCACAACGCTCACCTGGCATGACGTCAGTAACTTGTCCACTAGTCAGTCCCTCCAGGATTTCGCGATTTTGCGGTTTGTCGTGAAATCAGCACTTTTGTAAAAATGCTGCGATTTTTACAAAAGTGCCCACTAAGATATCTGTGTTTGCTGTAGGAAAAACTGCCAAATAAAATGCAGCAAAATTGCCGCTAAATTTCCATATTTGTGCCGCTAAATTTCAATTTTTGTGCCGCTAAATTTGCTAATCCATGCCACTATATCCTGGGGGTCTGTCTTATACAATCACTGATTCAAGCAGACACTTATTTATACACCCACTCTTCAAATAACTTAATTTCACGTATAGTCATTTATATACTCCAATACTCACATATGCTGCCTTAAAACATATGTAGTTACTCACACATGTACCACTGAGACATTCATTCACTCACCAACACACCCATATACACGCTAACTCACCCATACAGTCCTTCCCAGATGCACTTTTGAATCCATACAACCACTGAATTACCCATCCAGAAATCTTTGCACAGAGTCATACACCCCCCACCCATCCACACAGACACTCAGGCACTCATACAGATACTCAGACAACAAATCAATACCCCACATAGACACTCATGTAGCTATTTACCGACCCATGCAGTTGCTTACACACCAACTGAAAGACTAATACTGACTTTCACACAGTTTAGTCACTAACCCATGCATTCAGTGAGACATGTTCAATCACTCACTTATACAGTCAGTCACGCACCTACAAAATAATGCTGTCATGCACTTGTAAATGCACTCATTCTTCAATACAGATTTATATGGAAAATATTCAAACTTTACAGAAACATTCACTGGATGATGTCAGCAGTGATGTAATTTGAGATGTCATCAGTGATGTCATCAGTGATATCACTGACCATGTTGCTATTACACATTTTTGACGGTCAGCCCGGACCGTGGAAGGAGCTCCACATCACACGCGTTAAGAAACACAGCGCGGGGGAGGAGCTTCGCGGGCAAGCAAGATGGCCACGTAAGCTCGGAGCTCCGCAGACCCTCCGACCCTCCGCATAAATCCTTACTGAAATCCTGATCCACGGCGGTGGAATATTTTTGGTGAACGGTTGTTGAGACGGGACCCGCTGTCCGATTTAAAATCAGACACTCCTGGACGGAGTTACGTCGTGCTGAAAGACCGTGCCAGGGATGGGCTATTGTCTCTGTGGTGGCCGACGACGACGACACCGTAACGCATGACCAAAATGCTGTGTGAGTGATTGCTACGCTGGCCCTACGGAGCACGCGGAGTTGCGGAGTGATCTGTCGCTGAACAACTATCGGTGGCCGCTACACTTTGCGATTGCTCTGTATAACCGGAGTGGCCTTGGTATACCACCCTTTGTCCAGTTCCCCGGTTCCATCATGGCGGGCAGGGGCGAGCCAGACAGGATGGCGAGCCGAGTTAGTAGGAAGACTACTCAACCCCAGTCGAATAAGATTGATCGCTATGCCCAGCAAAAGACTTCACCGGGTGCGATTGCCCGGCCAAAGGACTCTCATCGGGAAGGGTCGCCGGACACGTCAGATCCGACACTTCGGGATGTTATGGGGGCCATAGCCGGCATCAAGACGGAGATGCACAAACAGCATGAGGTCCTGACACACAAAGTTGACACTCTGGCGATCAAAATTAACCTGATTAGAGCTGATCTGGGTAAGACTAACGATAAGGTCAAATCGTTGGACATCAAAACGGCGAGCCTCATGACTGATGTCTCGGACCTACAGACGGAGGTCCGGGACCTGAGATCGGCCAACAAACTCTTCTCGAGGCGACTGGAAGATTTTGAGGGAAGTGCCAGACGGCAGAACGTCCGAATCATTGGTGTGCCGGAAGGGGCAGAGGACTCGGCCACTGATCTCTTCGTAGAAGACTTGATACAAACTCATCTGGCCCCGGCGGGCCTCAGCCGTTTCTTCTCAGTAGAGCGGGCCCATAGAATGCCGGGGGGACGTCCCAAGTTGGGCGCCACGCCGCGACCCATTATAGCACTGCTGTTAAACTTCAGAGATCGGGACGTTATCCTGCAAGCCTCAAGACGAAACGGACCCCTCAAGTTTCAGAATGCGGACATCAACTTTTACCCGGACTTCACATCGTCTGTTCAGCTGCAGCGACAAAGTTTCTCTGGAGTGAAGAGGCGCCTTAGAGACCTTGGGATGAAGTACTCAATGATGTTCCCTGTGAAACTACGCATCGAACATGACGGCCGTGCTATATTTTTTGATCTGCCTGAAGTGGTGAGCGAGTGGTTGGACACTTTGCCGCACCGTCACGAAGAACGAGAAGAACACTCGGAGGGCGCCTCGGGGGGTCCTGGGCAACAAGACTAGAACTCGCTCTCATGACTCTGCCGGACAGTGGCCCTGATGGCAATGACCAATTTCATACTGATGCACTTTACAATGTATATCCTTCTTCCCTTTATGGAGGGTGGCGGGGGGGCCTGTGTGATCTCCTTTCTCCTCTAGGGTCTTTTTGTAGAGTAGTTAATGGGGCGACAGGCACACTGCTGGTTGGGGGGGCTTTTTAGTCTGATGCAGGGGTGCAGGGGTGCAGGGTGGGGGGAGGTTTGAGTGTTGGTTCTGTTTTTCCTTCTTTTGGTTCTCTTCTTTCAAGGCAATGCAAAGACTGTTATATTTCTTGTGTAACAATGAGGCCTGCCGGGAGCAGCAGGGGCCCACGTTTTGACGATGGGGAGTAGGAAACTAAAAGTGCTGTGTTGGAATGTTAATGGTTTGGGTGATCGCATTAAAGAGAGGGGTGGTTCTGCAACTGTTTAAAAGATGCATGCCTGACGTTATACTGCTACAAGAGACACACTTGGTGGGGAATACGTGCCAAGCGCTTAACAGGAAGGGATTCAAGATGGTGGCATATTCAGGGTTCTCCTCGGGATCCCGGGGGGCGTGGATCATGGTGCGCGCGTCTCTCCCACTTGAGATTAATTCTAGCATTGTTGATGAGAGGGGGCGGTACGTTGCGGTCTCGGGGAGGTGGGAGGGACGACCTCTGGTTCTGGTTTCGGTTTACGTTCCCCCTGGGTTGCAAAACAACACGTTTCAGGATCTTGGAGGCGCCATCTTGAGTCTACCCGAGGGGCTGCTTATTGTGGGTGGCGATTTCAACTCAGTCTGCTCGGGGACCTTGGACAGACATCCACCCAGAGATCTCCGAAGTTCGCAATCTTGGTTGCCTGATTTCCTGGATACTATGGGGCTGATTGACTGCTGGAGGCTTATGCATCCTACCCAAAGTCAATACACATTCCATTCCGGGGCACATGGTACTCTTTCCAGAATTGACTATGTCCTGGCCCTAGCAGCCCATGCGTCGGCAGTTTCTGAGGTCCGATTACTGGCGAGGGGCATCTCAGACCATTCTCCGGTCTGGGTGTCCTTCGACTTTGATATTGTGGTAACCGAACGGGTGGTCGCGGTCAACCCATGGTACTTCCGCAACCCGAAAACGCGTGGACTCATGGCCAAGGCTACTGAGCTCTATTTTTCTGAGAACTCGGGGTCGGTTGCATCAGCCGTCACCCTGTGGGAGGCATTTAAGACGGTCCTGAGGGGTGAGCCGCTTTCCCTAATTGCTGACGTTCGGAGACGCAGAGATGCGGATGTGGTGCGTATCGAAGCTGAGATTAGAGATCTGGACTTCCAACTGGAAGTCGGCCCGACACCGGAACTACTCCATGTTCTCTCGCTTAAACAGTCAGAATATCGAGATACTGTTTCTGAAGCGGCTAAGGTCATGGGTAGAGAGCAACAGGGTAGGATCTACGATGTCGGGGATAAGGCGGGCAAGCTCATTGCTTGGCTGGACAATAAGGAAAGAGCTAACCGGGTGGTGCCGGAAGTGCTGGGGGAGGACGGCTTGACTGTCACCGATTCGAGTGCAATAGTTGAGACGTTTGCAGACTACTTTGAGACTATTTACATCTCTGTCTCTGACCGGTCTGAGACCGACTCCGGGGAGCTTTTGGCGGAGGTTGACCTCCTGTGTCTGTCGGAGACGGACCGGGATGACTTAGATAGGGAAATTTCCACAGATGAGATAGCCCTCACCATTCGCTTCCTTAGATCCGGCAAGGCACCCGGCCCCAATGGTATACCAGTGGAACTTTACAAGATCAAACCCATTGTCGTCTCCCTGCCCCTGCGGAACATGTTTCTGGGGGCGCGGGAGAAGGGCATGCTTCCCCACGACCAGAGGCTGGCCACCATTATGGTCATCCATAAGGAAGGGAAACCCAGAGACCTGTGCCGATCGTATCGTCCCATTTCTCTGTTGAATGCTGAGCCTAAGATTCTGGCTAAATTGCTGGCCAACCGTTTGATTGGCGCGATTGGCGACTTAGTGCATCCGGACCAGTCGGGCTTTATTCCACACCGCAACACTGCGCTTAACCTTCGGAGACTCCATGGAGCCCTGGCTAGGGCCCACACGCTCAGGGAGCCGGCCATCCTGGCGTCGCTGGATGCGACGATGGCGTTTGACTCCCTTGAATGGAACTACCTGTGGGCAGTGTTAGCGAAGCTCGGATTTGGTTTGGAATTCGTAGGGTGGGTCAAGCTCCTGTACGCTGCCCGCTGGCCAATGTAACGGTCAATGGTCGTGTTTCCGCGTCCTTTGTTCTCCACAGGGGCACCAGGCAGGGTTGCCCCCTGTCGCCCCTGCTGTTTGCATTAGCGCTTGAACCGTTGGCTGCGTGGATACGGCACCACCCAGATATACACGGAATACGTTGGTCCCCTGGATTCGAGGACCGAGTGTCGCTATATGCTGATGACATCTTGCTGTATCTCACCTCTCCTTGTAAGTCACTTATTGTGGTGTGTGATGTGCTTCGTCTCTTTGGCCGGCATTCCGGCTTGGTTATTAATTGGTCGAAGTCGCACCTGTACGTGCTGAGAGGGGGGACGCCTCGGCTTCCAAGGGACTGTGACATACAGGTCGCAAGGCAGGGATTTAAGTACTTGGGGATCTACATTTCAACAGACCCCAAGATACGCTACATGAACAATTTGCTTCCCCCCCTCGTCCGTCTCCGACGTGACGTAGAGGGATGGCGTAGACTCCCGCTCTCCCTTCTTGGGCGTGCGGCATTATTTAAAATGATGTCCCTGCCTAGGTTCTTGTATGCTCTACAAAATACCCAAGATCCAGTCCCAGCTAGTTACTTTAGGGAGATCGAGAGCCTGCAACGTGCCTTACTCTGGGATGGCAGGCCACGCATAGCTATCACGAAACTTACGCTCCCGTGGTATGACGAGGGGAATAGCACTGCCTGACATCCGAAGGTATTATTGGGCCTCCCAGTTGGTAGCCCTTAATCACGGCCTCTACGGTCCAGCAGAAAGCCCGGGCTATGCCATGGATCGGTTGCTCCTGGATGACGGGAAATACCAAAGGGCGTTGTACTCGAGATCTCTGGATGGTCGAATGTCTGGGCCAACGAAGACGGCGGTGCACATATGGAGGACGCAGGGGTGGAAGGATAGGTTCACAATGGCAACCCCTCTCTACGATTCCGAGATACTGGGTAAACTGTGGCACACTAAGGGATTCGACAAGTGGGACATGATAGGAATATCCAAGGTGGAAGACATGATAGTGAGAGGGGAGGTAAAATCTTTTGCTCTACTACAGACGGAGTTTCAGCTGGGCGGAACGGAATTTTTCCGGTACGCCCAGCTGCGTCACGCACTTCTGGCAGCGATGCCGGAGGGCGAGAAAATCCCTGAATATTCCCCCTTGGAGGATAGGGTACTAGACGGCCATATGCCTGATAGTGCTATTTCCCTCATCTATAAAAAACTGATTAATGTCCGCACTGACCTCCTCCTGGGGGTTAGAGACCAGTGGGTGCGGGACGGGATAGAGCTCGATAACGAAGACTGGCAATGTGCGGTCTCTTCCCCCAAGGAAGTTGCTATTCCTGCCAGGCTGCGGCTGGTACAGTTAAAAATTCTACACAGAGTTTATGTTACGGGCCCCAGATTAATACACATGGGGCATTCAGTGGACGGCCTCTGTAGGCGTGGCTGTGGTGCTCTGGCCACCTTTATGCACATTATCTGGGAGTGTAGTGCAATAGCCTCCTACTGGAGGCGGATACACATGATTATGAGTGAGGTGACCGGGGTGGACGTTCAGGCGGAGGCCCGGCGCTGCCTCTTGAATGTCTGGGGCCCAACTGATCACAACAATGCACAAACTCAATGGGTTACCCTGGGAAATATGATCGCGAAACGGGACATTGCACAGATGTGGGGTGCGACAACAGCCCCAGGTGATCCAGTGGAAGGCCAACATGGATTGGTGTATGTTCCGAGAGAAGACAGTGTATGTGGCAAGGGGTAAACCCAAAAAATGGCAGAAGATATGGGGGGCCTGGAATGAATATAGAGGAGACATCTGCATACCACCTGATAGTGCCCCAATGGAAGAACGTTTGACCCCATAACCTATACCTCCAACACGCGTTCTGATTGCATAGCCATCCTGTGATTCCCCTCCCCCTATGGTTCCACATATGAGTACTGGTTTTTGATTGTAACTGTGATTATTGGGCCTAGCCAACTCCAAGATCGGGCTTTGTTGCACAACTGTTTCAATTGCCTTACTTCTTAGCACTAGTTTTGGTGGTCTCTTTCTTGTACCTGTTATTTGTTAACCCTTTCGCTGCTGATGACGAGCTGGGCTCGTCATGGTGCACAGTGGTCGTGTGCTGATGACGAGCCCAGCTCGTCATCAATAAAGGATAATTGAAATTTCCAGCACAGGCTGAAAATTGCCTTAGCAGCCAAGGTGTTAAAAAACAGAAAATTATAACCTTGGTACATCCTAGTAACTTGCTCCTTGCACACTGGATTTCTGGTTAATTATATGCTGCCTAGCCTCCGGGATGTATGGCTGAATAGCTGTGTGCACTGATTTGAAAATAAAGGTTTTAAAATTAAAAAAAAAAAAGAAACACAGCGCGTGTGATGACTGAGGCAGAATTCAAGTTTTCTGCCGTTCGGCGCATCATTCAAATTAATGCTGAAACTTCGATATCTTCCTCCCTACCTACTCAAGGAATGAACTTTTAAGACAACAGTGAATAAAGGCACGGCACCTACTCAAGGTAATACGTTTGTTCACCTGTGGGACTACATCTACCAGGATTCCTGGCAAATGTCACTCATAGAGCCACGCCCAGTTAGGGAGGACACATCCAAATAAAAAACGTGTTTGGAATGTTAACAGGTGAACACGCCATGCCTCATTTTGCTGTCCATGATGAAGGGGCGTTTGTGGCCCCGAAACGCATCGGACTCACTGAATTCAATGGGGCGAATTTCGAAGTTGCCGGGATCGTTCATAGCGCTGGAGGGCTAGGATGGTGTGGTGATCCCTTCCGACAGAGCAGGAGACGCATTTGCTATTACACATTTTTGACGGTCAGCCCGGACCGTGGAAGAAGCTCCGCATCACACGTGTTAAGAAACACAGCCCGTGTGATGACTGAGGCAGAATTCAAGCTTTCTGCCATCGGCGCATCATTCAAATTAATGCTGCAACTTCGATATCTTCACCCACCCGCCAGCTCGGCTCCACCAGCCTCGCCCTCGCCACCATCCCACGCATTCGTAGAACCACCGCCGGAGGAAGATCCTTCTCCTACCTGGCAGCCAAGACATGGAACTCCCTCCCCACCCACCTACGACTGACCCAGGACCATCTCTCCTTCAGGAAACAGCTCAGCTGGCTTTTCGAGCAGTAGCGGTTCTACCCCCCCCCCAGCGCCTTGAGACACTAACGGGTGAATAGCGTGCTATAAAAATTCCCTGATTGATTGATTAATTGGTTGCCACTGTATGTAACTGGCTATCACTCTAGGGGCCAGATGTAGGTAGCACAATACCGGTCGGTAACGGCCGAATTTACCGATTTTCGGCCGTTACCGACCGGTATTGAGAATTCGGGATGTAGGAAACCCAAAAACATCGGAATCTGTAAATTTACAGACTTGGTAAAGTTACCGATTCGGAAACCTCACCGATTCGGAATAAATGCCGAATCAGTAAATTTACCGAATCGGTAAAGTTACCGATTCAGAAAAATTACCGATTCGGAAAATATACCGACTCTGTAAATTTACCGAATCGGAAACTTTACCGAATCGGTAAAATTACAGATTCGGAAAATAAGAAATGGTAAAAATGATTTTTGAGATGTAGGTAACCTCTTAAATACCGAATTTGCATGAAATTCGGTATTTAAGAGTCGGTATTTACCATGGATTGAAATCAGGTGGTAACCAAGTGCAGGCTATGAAAAACGGACCCATAATGCAACAGTTTCACCAGAATGGCGGCATTCTATGTCATTGCGAGGCGTCTACAGCTACAGGCAGAAGGAGAGAGGGTCTGGAGGAGGGAGGAGCACGTCTACAGGCAGAGGATCTCTCTATTCCAGCTAACTGAGCCAGAGATCCTACAAAGATACAGGCTGGCTCCCCAAACTATCCTGGACCTAATCGGGGACCTCCACCCACTATTGGACCATCCAACTACAAGGGCACACGCCATCCCACCCCATGTGCAGGTGCTGTGCAGCCTACACCTGCTTGCATCTGGGAGTTACCAGAGTGTGGTTGCTGCAGTAGGTGCTGTGTCCCAGAGCTTTCTGTCCTGTTTCTTTAAAAAAATTCCTTGATGCCATGTTGCAGAGAATGCATCACTACATCAGCTTCCCTGCAACGCATGCAGAACTGCTAAGGACAAAGACAGCCTTTTATCAGATGGCGCATTTCCCAAACATCATTGGCTGTATTGATGGTACCCACATACCAATATACCCACCTGCTGCCACAGAGTACATTTATCGGAACCAGAAGTCCACCCACACCATAAATGTACAGGTGATCTGTGATTCCAAGTACATGATCACTGACATAGTAGCCAAATTCCCAGGGAGTACCCACGACTCCTACATCTTCCAAAACAGTGGGATCTACGCACACCTGACAGCGGGGGAATTCGGCGATGGATACTTGCTAGGTAACACACTGTGTGAAACTCCCTTGATACGTATTGCAGGTGGATGTGTGTGTGTGTGCATGTGAGTAATGTTTTTTCTTCTTACAATTAGGGGACAGTGCATATGCCCTCCGGTCCTTCATCCTCACACCCTACCTCAACCCTAGAACACCAAGTCAGACAGGGCACACAAAACAACCCGAAACATTATGGAGCGCACCTTTGGTATGTGGAAGAGCAGGTTTTGCTGCCTCCATAAGAGTGGAGGGGCACGCCAGTACACACCAATCATCTACTGCAAGATGATTGCAGCCTGTGCAATGCTGCACAACCTTGCGGTCAAGAAGGGCACAGAAGTGGATATCTCTGATTATGAGGACCATGATGACGAGGAAGCAGTGCCTGAACCACACACAACTGGTTTTGCAACACCAACTGATGGCAGACACAGACGGGAAGAGGTCACACGCAACTTCTTTTGAGTAAGTAAAGAGACACAGACAGGTGGAGTATGCACCCAATGTAGTTTAATAGTGTAATGACCTAGGTTTCTAAAGCACAAATGTGCAACAAAAAGTATTTAACTTGAATGATGTCAGTCCTGGTTCACTTCACCATGAACTGTAATAGTCATTTCCATCCACGCTTCCCAGTGCCACTTGTATGTTGCTCACCGTGCTCACTGTCTTGCTGGCCTGTGGTCTCAGCGTGGTGCCTGCTCCTCCTCGTCTCTGGGACAAGGGAGCTTGCAATGCTGCTCCTGCTTGTGCTCTCCTCACTTACAGGCACATCCAGAGCAGCTGTTTGTACAGTCTGGGCATATAACAGCGCCTCAAGAGCACTGGTCATCCTGCCCATGCCCCTAGTGACCTCATTGGTGTTTTGGGTCATAGACTCCTGCATGTTACTGCTTCTTCTGCATAGCAGGGATGTGGCAGTTGCCAGGTGGTTGATCGCTTTATTTTTGCCATGAGCTCGCTGCCTTTCCTTGCGCCTTGCCACAAAATCAGTTTCTAGTTTGGTGCATAGTAGCTGCACCAATTGGCTAATTTCGTGCATCTCTGCTGCCATCTCTTTGTTCACTTCTACATGTTCATTGATGCCCTTTCCTATTTCTCCTATGTTATTGTTCAGGGACCTCATTTGGCGTTGTCATGGATGGCTCTTCCCTGCATCCTCTGTATTCTCACCATGCTCCCCTCTAGACCACGGAACACACTTGGAACCTCCACAGGTGCATCTGCTGGCCTTTCATGGACTCTGCGGCGTCTTGCACCACTATGGCCCACCCCTGCACTTGAGTGCGTTGTACCAGAGCTGACATCTACAGGCAAGTTGTGTGTTTCGTCCCCCTCCATGTCAGCTGCTGATGATCCATTTCTAGAAGTGGGGACACAACATGCCTCCTGCTTGGTTGTGATGCAGGTGTTGTATCATGCTGTTGTAGTGTAGTTCCTAGTTTCCCACTAGGCCCTGCGCATTGGAATAACATAAACAGTAGTATTGACGTGGAACTGCTTATATTCCAGGCCTCCACTGACTATGCTAAACTTAATTGGGTTGTGTTACCAACTAGCTCAGAGGTCACTGGAAACTTTCTTCTCTGTATAGGAAGTGATCAGCTTCCCTGGCACAGACAAGAAGGGATTCAGTTTTCCAACAACCGTGCAACATGACAACTTTGCTCCTCAGATCAAGAGTCAATCTCTAGGGTCGTGTGAAACAATAGACATAGATTTCACTCAGTCAGTCTAGTGCAGTTTACTTTCACGGTATGTAGAGAACAGAGAGACGGGCGTTTGTCAATAAAGGTTAACATTTATTGAACAGTCTTTCTTCTCGTACAAGAGAAATGAATTGCCACAATTGCAATAACTGTTATTATAAAAAGTACGTACAGTAAGATAAGTATTGCGAAATAGAACTGTAAAAGCATTGATATGGTTTCTTAGCCATACAATGGTTTAAAAGTAATAAAACATATATACAGTCATATATACATTAGGCTAACATACTCAACTGGTGCTTCTAACTAAGCCTACCCCAGTGTGCCTGACCTAAGCCTAACACGTGAGAAGGGGAGTAAGTAAGTAGCTTAAGTTAAGTTGGTTTTGCCAAGGTTTGTTTCAAGAATTCTCGTCTAAGGGTTTAGTCAACACCATACCTCTGAATAGAATGATGGAGGATTGGTATCTCCTTCAGGGGTCTCTCTCGATATCCCAGTCACCCGCGAGGGTAAACCGGAAGCGCCGGGACTGGATTTCTCTGCACGAGAAAGGCAGCGGCTCTCTTCAGCGCGTCGAGGAAGGCGGGGGGACAGCGTCCGCGGGCAGCTGGAATCTGCTGGATGTCTTCGCAGAGGACGGCTGTTCAGCTCCTTAAGCGTACTGCACCATAGTTCGCGCTGTAGCGGCGATAATGGTAATCAGCAGCTTCACCACCACAGGATAGCAGGCTGCAGCGACAGAGTGCTAGATTTACCAACACGGGGTCTTGCAGGCAGCCAGCATCAGCAACAGTAGCTCTCGCTCATTGCTTAAGGCAACGTTGGTAATATTTATACCTGACAGGTGCCGGGTTTGACGCAAGTTTGCTGGACATAAGACGTCAATTAAAGATGTCACTAGGAAGTGATAGTTATCAGTTGCTCATTAGAGTTCCATTACTAATCAAAACATAGCAAGCGGGGATTTCCAGGTTTGCTAAGTTTTTATCTTGTTGAAGAACTCGGAGTGTTATCTAGGAATATCAGATAGTGACTGCTGCTCTGTCATTGCACTAATTGGTCGCAAAGGAAGTAGCAGGGAGTCATGCTGGAATGTGGCTCTGTTCGTGTGAGGCCAGAGATGACTTTTCAGAAAATCGCACTTGAACGGTTATGCCAATATAGGGAATAAATGGATTTATAGCCGAATAGGGGCATAAGGTCACAGTATCGATCAGGAACCTAGATAAGCACGCAACACCCACTCCACGGGTAATGTCCATCAAAATTACTAAAACTAAGCAATTAGATGCATGTGTAACATTGCCCACCCCAAAATACATAAATGCATTCGAAATAGGCGTACTTGTAATACATGGAATTTAGGTACTGTACTTTTTTTTTTTTAAAGCATAGTAATCATTCAAAAGGTATTGCATATGAAATCAATGAACGATTATGCATAAAGAATTACACATGAAGTATCTCTGACAGAAGAAATGCGAGATAAATCATCACATAAAAATGCATTGTAATAACATGTGTGCTAGAGGCTGGTGTTATGTTGTTATGTCTCTAGATGTGTTTAGAAATAGAAGTGTGAAGCTTCTGTTCTTTAAGAATAGTTTTTACGTTAAGCAAAGAATTGTTCGTGCCAAAAAAGGTCAATATTAGAAAAATTGTCCAATTCAAAGAAAATAGATTTCCAAAGCTCCTGGCAGTTTTTGTTGATAAAAACTGAAGGCCGAATTCAGAGTTCATGGGAACGCTGTGTGTCGGAAAGCTTCTCAAAAGTTATTGTTTCTCTATGGGTGAGAACATCGTATCAGACAGGCTCGCAAAGAATTGGTCTACAAAATCAGGTGATAGTTCAACCAAATTAGATAGCGCTGTAACTTGGCAGGTGTGAGAATGATTGCTGTCATCGAAGGCAGGACCAGCAATGCTCACAGAACGTTGTACCTGGATGATGTTGCTTTTGTCACTCGCTCCACTGTTACCACTTGGCTGTAGTACAGGAGTCTCCACGAATGCCGTCATCAGGATTGGTAGCCGCTGGGGACAACACAATGCGTGAGCCGTTATTGGACTGAGCAAAGTATCGACGTCCATTGGTACTGCTGATGGAAGTGAAAGACAGATGTCCAACACGCATTCATCTCCGCAAAGCATACACCGTAGCACAGGTAAAATGCAATTTTGCCATATCGGTCTGAATGAAAGGAACCAGGTCATGTTTAGATCTCTCAGCCTGGCCAATCCGAGGACGTCAGTTATCCTGTCCCTGTAGCGCATTGCTAGGATTGTCTCTTCCATTCCCATGGGAGCTATGTCTGAGCCGAGGCTTGCCATAACGTAGCAGGAGGGTCAAAAATAGAATCCCTGCAACGAGTCCCAAAAATAGTGGTATACCGCCAAAAATGGAGTGTACAAAATTAGGAAAGATTCCCAAAATTGCCTGGAAGGGTGTTAGCAGTCCCGTAAAGACTGTCTTAAATATGCCTGGGATGCTTGTTGCACTAGACATGTTAAGGAGTTGGCTGCACATTTCTACGAAATGCACGGGGCAATTTGTTGATAAAAGGTCATGGACTTCAGTAGCCGTCCTTGCGACTAGAAGATCATACGTCTCTTTAGATGACGTTATAGGCACTGTTGTCTGTAAAAGCACAGATTTCATTTTGCTTAATGTATCAATTCGTATAGAATAGAGATTCAGACGAGGCCAGAGGGGAGTCACTATGTCTGGAGGCCCGCTCGGGAACAATGCTTGCATACAGCATTTGACCATGGACGTAACTTGTACTAGATAACTTTTCCCTGGCGCGAGGCCACAGCACCTGTGATCCGTTCTTAGAATGTAACTCCCGTTTGAAAGTTGCATAAAGAAGGGCTCTATCTGAGTTGCAGGTGTGACTAGCTGGTGGCATGAAAGGTTTTTAGAATTGCCATCACATGCGCCGTGTAAATTAATACCCTGACACAAAAGTATACCGCTTAGTGAATGTTTACAATTCTCACCACTAAGAAATAAATTTTTGTCGCTGTCACTATAGCAAGAATGAGTGTATGGTAATTTCCATATGGATTTTACATATCCTTTACCCAATTGTTCATACTGGCCAGCAGGTATGTATTCAAGGCACTTATGAAATCGGAAAGTTGTTATCGGAATTGTGATAATTCCGTGTATTATCCATTCAATGACAGGACTCTCTGACATTGTCAATGGTAATCTCTCGAGTCTTTCGATGCTCAGGATTGTATAGTCTGCTCCTTTCTGTGCCAAACTGATCTGTTTATCAGTAAGGTTAAAACTGGAAAATAATGACGTTGTGTTGATTAAACGCCAAGGCACATAGCCTGAACGAAGGTTTTGCAGCGTCCAGCCTAGTTCTATAATAGAGCGTAGTTGAGACTGGCCATGTTGTAACATTAGCAAATCTCTGTCTATCACATCAAAGGCAGAGGATACAATATTGTCCAACGAATATATTCTGGAAGACAGAGTCATTAACCCATTGTCTACTACAGAAAGTGATTTCTCCAAATGAATACGATCAATTTCTCGTATCTTTTCAGCAGTTTCAATTTGCTTTACTTTCCAAGCCTCGTTGTAAGCAGCATAGATGCTGGTCGCTATGAAACGCTTTTGACGCTGTTTGCGTGGTCCAAGAATGAAATCGCGCAAATCAGCACCATCTTTTAATAAAGACAAGTGTTGCTTAATTTCAGTCAGTGTGGATGTAGCTAGCCATTCTAGGCAGAGTTTCCCTACACTGTATGTTGTTATAATCCCTGGATGTTGTCTCTGGGAGTATCTAGGGTCTAATCTGGTCATTTTGAAACCCTGTGTTTTATTCAGGAATCTATCTTGACAGCTATTTGTGTCTGTGGGCCAGATTAACCACTTTTTCCAATCAGGATGTGTTCTGTTGAAATGTAAAATTTGTGACACGTCTAATTCAATATCTGTGGTTGCATTCTCAGCTATTGGCTTTGGTATAGACGGTGTTTTAAGGTCTTTGATCTTAGCTAGGCCAAGACAAGATGTTTGGTGTATAGTGTCATTTAAAAATAACATTTGTTCTGGTATCATGCAGGTTCTAAATAGTGCTTCTATGCCTTGCACCTGCCAATCTTTTGTACCCCAAATTGTTTTCGTTTCAATATTATTTTTCCAATAATCAAAACCAAATGTCATCATTTTGTCATAAAATGCTTCTGAATATATCAATTTAGAATTTGTCAGCATTGTTTTCATTCCTGTTTTATCTAACAGTTTGTAATAAAACGTTTCTGCATCACTGGTGTTAAACCCTGAGAAGTATTTGAATTTCTCAAAAAATGCTTTAGAACTGCTTTTAGGTGGTGTAGAACAATGTTCCCATTGATTATACATAAAAACATTTCTAGGCTGTGCAGATTTATGCAAGTAATGATCCCCATAGTGGGTGTAACAGAATAACTGCTCATAACTAGATGAACCTTGTAAATAATCATGATCTGTGAATCTAGCTGACATTACTAAATCAGACATCATGTCATTAATACTGTTAAAGTCCCAATCATCAGAGAATGTACTAGGTTTTACAAAGTCACTTAAGGAAACCTTCAGTTGATGAGGATACTTCAGGATTTCGACCGGACCATAGATCTCATAGTCTGTTTTCTCCCATACTACCCCACCAGGTATTGGAATTGCTGTGACATTTACTGTTGACAGTTCTCTTTTCTTCACATGGGATGATCTGTGTGGTTTCAGGACTAGGTTGATGTTCTGACTTGCTGTGTCCATTCAATTGTAATGAACTTTTCCAAAATTAAAACTAAAATTAGGCATAGTAGGAGTATGAATACCCCTGAGATAATCCAATGCTCAATCAACGGTGAATCCAGATATAGTTCTTTGATTTGTTGAAGGAGTCCTGTTGTATTTTCTTTAAAAGACTTTTTTGTTTCTGGCATTACTTCGGGGTCGTTTAAATCTTCAGAGAAGTTGTCGAAGTTGATGAAATAACCAGAGGCAGTTCTGTCAATTGATGGGATTGTTCTTTCAATCTGTCTCTCAGTAGCACTTTCTGATGCCACATCATTGTAGACTGGTGTTGTTTCTTGACGAACTGTTTCAATCTGTGTTTCAAGAGGCACGAGTTCCATGGCATTATTGCATAGTCCTTCATTGTGCACTGCAGGCTGATCGAATGTGATTAGTCTTTCAGTTTGAACCTCTTGGATTGTTGCAAGTTTGGGTATTCTGTTGTTTCTTGGGAGTCCACTGGGCCTACTGTTGATTATAGGCCACATGCTTGTGGTTTTACCAGATCGATAGACACGACTCTGTTCTCCTTTTTACCAGCAAGGGGCGGTAGCACAACTGATCTTGTTCCGGTGACTGCCAAGACAGGTACTGCTTTTCTGTAAGAAGGCCCAAATTCCTTCTTCACCGCGATCTTTTCTCTGACTAGATCCCCAATCTTTGGAATCCAGACAGGCCTTGCTGGGGCTGTTGCGGGTGGTGCCTCGTCAGTGGTACTTGGCTGTTGCTTTAACTTTATGTTGCTTAATGATTTTCTTGTTTCATTCAGTTCCTGTAAAACAGCCAAACGATCTTTTACATCAAAGTGCTTTGTTTCTTCTTGTACCACTGACATCTGACTATCGAGGTCCTGAACGTTCATTCTAATTCCGAACAATAGTTCGTATGGGCTGAATCCTTTTAGAGAATTTCTTGGCATGTTGTTAAGACTAGTCTGGACACTTATTAAATGTTTGACCCACCCAGCGCCTGAACCTAATACCTTCGTTGTTATAGATTGCTTTATGTCCCGGGTTTTTCTTTCTACCACACTATTCCCTTCGGGATGCGACGGACAAGAATACCGCAACCCAATTCCCATGCTGGCCATGGCCTCCTTATAGGCTCGAGAGCTGAAAGCAGGACCCTGGTCAGAATGGAACGTGGTAATTGCGTATGTGCCGATAAAGACTCGCAAATCTTTTATAACCGTTCTAGCGTCAGCCGAGCGCTGGGGCCACATCCATATGAACCTCGTACAGGAATCCACTGCTACCATGATATATCTATAGTTACCGTCCCTTTGTAGGGGACCACAGTGGTCCAGATAAACGCATGCAAATGGTTTATCCGAGATGAGAAGGGGTGTCTGCGCTGGTCGTTTCACTGTTGATACTTTTATCCTTTGGCATATGTCGCATTCTAATACATACTTTTTAGTTTGTATTCTCAAACGAGGCCACCAATATCTCTGTTTTAATAGTGATATTGTTGCGGAAACGCCAGCGTGTGCAGATGCAAGCCCTTCGTGTGCCGCTTTGATTAGTCCTAATCTGTGTTCCCTGTTTGGAATTACTCTATCCCCCACTCCAGGGATTCGAGCAAAAGGAACATTATTTGTATCCGTTAAGTACAAGTACTTTTCAGGAAAGCCTTTTGGGAGTGTTTTCTTATCATTTTTTACTGACGCACTGACAGCTTGTAGAATATCGCTGTCTATTTTTGTTTGTGACCGAGTTATCGCAGCTACGGAAGCCGTTTGCACAGCTGCCTTCGCGGCTTCATCAGCCAATGAATTCCCTGCAACGTGAACGCCATCACGTTGATGACTCAGTGTATGTATCACGTGAGTCTTTTGTAGTTCTTTCTGTAAAAGAACTACCTGTTCCCAAAGCACTTTATGCTTTATTGTGCCACCTTTTGCATCTTTGAAACCATTTTCCACCCAATTCTGCAAGTATTCATTATAAGATTGTACGCAATAAAAGGAATCGCACACTATTAGTGTGGGGAATTCGCGATCGGTATTTTCTAGCGCCATCTTAAATGCTACTAATTCAGCTCGTTGAGCCGAGCAATCTCCTAGAGATTGTGTTTTAGTGACCAATGGTCTAAATTTTCCTTTGTGCCAGCGACCTTTAACAATCGCGCACGCAGCACTGTAAGCTTGCTTACCCCCAACTGCGGGTTGTGCTGATCCGTCAGTATATATAATACTTCCGTATTCTTCGAGAGGCAGGATTTCAATTGGCAGAGGACATTCGTATTCATATTGTAAAAATTCCTGTGTTTTTAAGTTAGGATCAAATTCGTAAACTACGTCTGTTGCAGCAAGAGAATTAACCCACTGAATCCATCTTGGATGCAAAGCTTTAGCATTAGGAATGCTTGCTTTAGTTACCGCTTCTAAAGCCGGTATAGGAGTTACGATTATTATTCGTTTACCTTGTGCCAGGGGCCTTTCTTTCGCTACAGCAGTCTGAACCGCAGTTAGAATTTTCTCCGTTGAACTGAATTTTATTTCAGCCTTTGTGTACAAATGTGATTTGTAAGCTATTGGTACCTTTTCTCCCTCATTAGTGGTTAGGTATGTAAATCCGCATCTTCCTGGGATGACTCGGATTACGAGATCACGTGTGTTGTCACGTGTATCTAATTTTGTTTTTGCTAACATGTCTGTTTGCAGTGATCTCAAAATTTCTGTGTGTTTTTGAGTCCAATTGATTTGTTTTAAATCAGGTTTAATTAGTTCGTAGAGAGGTTTAACCCTCTCCGCGTAATTTAGAATGTAAGTTCTTCCGAAATTCAGAAAACCTAGTATTGATTGTAAATTCTTCAGCGTTTTTGGAGCTTGGAGTACAGCGCACTTCTCTAAGAAGTTGTCCGCTAGGCTTTTCCCTTCACTTGATAATTCGTACCCTAAAAACAGTACTGTCAGATGGGCAATTCGGGACTTTTTAAAGTTGAATTTGTAACCCTCTGCTGCGAACCCAAGTATAATGGTGTTCACTCTTTTCAAGTGAGTATCCAAGTCGTCGTCTGTGAGATAAATATCATCTACGTAAGATAATGCTTCATCATCATAGATTTGTAGTAACTCTGTTACCCTAGCTGAGAATAGTCCTGGGCTGTTCTTGAACCCCTGTGGGAGTCGACAGAATTTTTTCTGCGACCCAAATGCGGAGAAAGCGGTCAAATATCTGCTTTCTGGTGCAATGTTTTGACAAAAGAAACCGTTAGATATGTCTAATGTCATTTTATATTTTTTCCTAACTATGTTATTCATTAGGGCTGCACTATGCGAGTTTTGTACTGCAAAAGTTTTGCAACATGTATTAAGGTGTCTGTAGTCCAAAACTAGACGATATGAATTGTCTGGCTTGGAGACAGGAAACAAAGGATTGTTCATTTGAGAGGTGCATGTTTCAATCACCCCCTGGTATTCAAGTTGATCTAAGATCTCCCTGACCTGTTTTTTAGCTTCTTGCTTTATGGGATACTGCCGTTGGGCAGTTGGTTCACTTTTTAGTTATATTTTGTGAGGAGGAGAGTCCTCATCCCATCCTACATGATTTTTATACAATGCAGGTGCCTGGGCTACTGCCCATTTCCGTGCATATGTATATTTTTTATGAATCGGTATGTGATTCGAGAAGGCAGGCATAATTACTTCTTCGCCACGAGGGCACTCCCTGACAAACTCTGGGGGCCAATCTTTTTCAGCTAACAGAATATCATAGCCTTTTGAGAGCTTATCCCAAAATAGACCCTTAATTTTCCTAGTCTTATCACCCTCCATACGCAATGTTATTTCGTATATTTTATGGGGCTCGCTAAGTCTGGCGTCGGCAGTTTCAACCTGAATGTATTCATTCGTGTCCACTGTCTCCAGATGACTCATCAAGATCTTGCGCGCTATACTGATTTCTGCTGCACTGTCCAACATTGTCAATGCCCACTCCCCGTTTTTCAACTGTGTCCTCAGTATTCTCGGCATGGTTGATTACTCTAATACTGGCTACCTTCTTTTTAGGAAATTGAGATTTCTTATTTTGAGCAGGTTCCTTGTCTTTGGACCTGGTGTGCTCTCCTGGGTCTGACCGTCCTCTTCTTTCCGAATTCTGTGGAGAAGATCGAGAGGGACGTGTATCAATACTTTGATATCTATCAGGTTTTTTTATATTATCCCTATTTCTGAGGTTATATCTTTTCTCAGAGGGCTCCCTCTGGGGAGACTGGCGTTCTCGAGTCGGAGTTCTTTCCCTCCGTCGAGGAGACCTTCCTCTGGACTGGAAAACTTTTTCCTTGTGAGTGGATTGTTTATTTCCATCCAAGTTCTTTTTAGGAGTGTTTAAATTATTTTTAATAAATAATTTTTCAGGATTTTCGAGCAGTTGGGGCTTTACTGGTTTCCCACCCAAGCTGTCTCTACCTAATTCTTCATAGCATTTTTCTATGATTTTTGCAAGCTCAACAGGATCTTTTATATCTGTTTCCCTCAACTTCTGGCGAATCGCCACAGATGCTGCTTCTCCCTTTACATTAGCTAATAATATAGCTGTGACCTGCTTGAAATCTTTCAGTAATTTCATACCCAGATTTAAGGCGGGCTCTGGACCGAATTCATTTTGAATCTGTTTTAGCACTTCTGGTATTACCGCCATAGACGGAACACCGTGTGTTTTTGTGTAAATGGAAGCAAAGACTGTACCCCAAGTGTCGCAGTCCTCCACGTGTGGTGCGATTCCCATAGGAAGGCAGATGGTCAAGATTCTGTGTTTCTCAATAGGGGTAGTATCAGGAAATACTGCCTCTATTTGAGTGATTTTCTGGGCTAACCAGAAAGGAATTTGTTCCCGTTTTACGGGTGTTTTACCCAGACATGACTGTATGTTCTGTGGTGTAATTTTATTTGTGTTCCCCTGATGAGGGGTCAGCTGGTGTGCATTAACAGCTGGCTGGATTGTAGCAATCCGCATTACATATTGGACTAATTGCCTATGTATTTTTATTAATGTGTTTAGCTGTGCTAACAGCTCTTCTCTTGACATTCTTGTAATGTCAGGATGTGGTGTGTAGCTGGCTAGAACCGGCCACGTGGCTCCTGGTCTACCTAGTGGACCGAGCCTGGTTATGTGATTATTGTGTTTTAGGGCGCCATTAAACCAGAGCAGGTGCTCTTGAAATTTAAGTGGGATTTCAATCTCCTCGAAAGGAGCGTACTCTCCCGGAGGTTCCTCTATTTTGTAATAGTGAAACTCTTGTGTTGCAGCGTTTGCCACTGGAAAGTTTATCCATGAATAGAATACCTCTGTCTGCCGATACTCGTGAGCCTCTATCACGAAAATTACTGTACCACCCTGAGGTGTCAGTCCGTTTTCTATAAGTTTTAAAGTTATAGATTTTCTTAACTGGACCGGGATGATAATAGCATCCGGGTCTGCTTGTAGGAGACTCGTGTCCTCCTCCATTAGCTGGGATGCCAGTCTAACTGCTTCCCTTTCTTCTTCACTGTCTGTCATTTAAAAAATGCAGGCTTTTCAGAGTAGGTCTCCAAGGAGACAAAGATTAGGTGCACAATATTTTGGAACACTGTATCCTTCAACGTTGAATAAACCGGAGCTTTACATAGGAATCTCTTCCTACTAAGGTCGGGCGGATTTTAACCTTTCACCCACTCCAGACGTCTATTGGAGTTTTCACGGGAGAAAGGGGTCTGTGAAATATGCACGACTGAGTTACTCTACAAGTCTTGCGTTAGTTTATCGCCTTACCAAACGTTTGGGCGCCATGTAGTGTAGTTCCTAGTTTCCCACTAGGCCCTGCGCATTGGAATAACATAAACAGTAGTATTGACGTGGAACTGCTTATATTCCAGGCCTCCACTGACTATGCTAAACTTAATTGGGTTGTGTTACCAACTAGCTCAGAGGTCACTGGAAACTTTCTTCTCTGTATAGGAAGTGATCAGCTTCCCTGGCACAGACAAGAAGGGATTCAGTTTTCCAACAACCGTGCAACATGACAACTTTGCTCCTCAGATCAAGAGTCAATCTCTAGGGTCGTGTGAAACAATAGACATAGATTTCACTCAGTCAGTCTAGTGCAGTTTACTTTCACGGTATGTAGAGAACAGAGAGACGGGCGTTTGTCAATAAAGGTTAACATTTATTGAACAGTCTTTCTTCTCGTACAAGAGAAATGAATTGCCACAATTGCAATAACTGTTATTATAAAAAGTACGTACAGTAAGATAAGTATTGCGAAATAGAACTGTAAAAGCATTGATATGGTTTCTTAGCCATACAATGGTTTAAAAGTAATAAACATATATACAGTCATATATACATTAGGCTAACATACTCAACTGGTGCTTCTAACTAAGCCTACCCCAGTGTGCCTGACCTAAGCCTAACACGTGAGAAGGGGAGTAAGTAAGTAGCTTAAGTTAAGTTGGTTTTGCCAAGGTTTGTTTCAAGAATTCTCGTCTAAGGGTTTAGTCAACACCATACCTCTGAATAGAATGATGGAGGATTGGTATCTCCTTCAGGGGTCTCTCTCGATATCCCAGTCACCCGCGAGGGTAAACCGGAAGCGCCGGGACTGGATTTCTCTGCACGAGAAAGGCAGCGGCTCTCTTCAGCGCGTCGAGGAAGGAGGGGGGACAGCGTCCGCGGGCAGCTGGAATCTGCTGGATGTCTTCGCAGAGGACGGCTGTTCAGCTCCTTAAGCGTACTGCACCATAGTTCGCGCTGTAGCGGCGATAATGGTAATCAGCAGCTTCACCACCACAGGATAGCAGGCTGCAGCGACAGAGTGCTAGATTTACCAACACGGGGTCTTGCAGGCAGCCAGCATCAGCAACAGTAGCTCTCGCTCATTGCTTAAGGCAACGTTGGTAATATTTATACCTGACAGGTGCCGGGTTTGACGCAAGTTTGCTGGACATAAGACGTCAATTAAAGATGTCACTAGGAAGTGATAGTTATCAGTTGCTCATTAGAGTTCCATTACTAATCAAAACATAGCAAGCGGGGATTTCCAGGTTTGCTAAGTTTTTATCTTGTTGAAGAACTCGGAGTGTTATCTAGGAATATCAGATAGTGACTGCTGCTCTGTCATTGCACTAATTGGTCGCAAAGGAAGTAGCAGGGAGTCATGCTGGAATGTGGCTCTGTTCGTGTGAGGCCAGAGATGACTTTTCAGAAAATCGCACTTGAACGGTTATGCCAATATAGGGAATAAATGGATTTATAGCCGAATAGGGGCATAAGGTCACAGTATCGATCAGGAACCTAGATAAGCACGCAACACTGTGATGCTGGCATTTCAGGGGATGACAGCAACAGAGGGGATTGAGATCTGCGAGGGGACGCATGCAACTCTGGAGCCATTTCTGAATCTTGTGCAGGAGGATGGCTACTTGGTGCACCTGTGTCCTGTGGTACGTTCTGGGTAGTTGGAACTGGCTCCTGACTCCCCTCCCTCTCTGGTGGTGTGCCTTCAGTCTCCTGCGAACGCCTGCGAGACGTTTCAGCTGTGGACATATGAGCGTACATTAGCTAAGCGCTTAAATATTTCTCACATTAGCTTTATTCTCTATCATTAGCTGACTTAGTAGTTGGTGTGCTGTATGACATGTTCTTACATTTCCGGACTACATATACCATGATGTATTGCCCCGGTATAGTGCTAGCAGTACTGGACTGGGGTTCACTTGCCCACAAAGGGTACAGGTAAGGGTGATGGTATGGGGGGAATGCTGTGCATTTGTCTTACCTTTTTGCCTTGCAGCTCTGGCTGAGTTGTCTACTTCTCCCAGTCCGGAGACGCTGTCTGGTTCAATGGTTGAGACCACCATCTCCTCTAGGTCAGTAAAGGGGGTGCTGGGTTCTTGCCTCCGCCAGTTTTTGATGACTGCTTGTGGTGTTCAGCCAATTTCTTTTTAGTTTGGCTCCTGAGGTCGTAAAATCGCTTTTCAGGTCCTCTGTGTCTCTGGTAGTCACCCCAACAGCTTTAACTTTGTCCAGTATGTCCAGCCAGAGTTTCCTTTTGGCAGATTCTGCCACAGTGAGGGACTGCCTGCTAAAGAGTTTTTGGTGCACCTTCACCACCTCCTCAACAAGGACCTGCAGCTCCATGCTGCTGAATGTGAGTTTCCTCCTCCTCTCAGGCTGCTCTTTTTCTTTGCTGCTTGCCATTTTGCAGTTTTAAAAGTGCACAAAACCCTTTCTGCTGCTCAGGGATTCAGCTAAGCTCCAACTGCCTTTCCAGAACCTTCTAATTAGTTGCAGCTGCCTGTGTAGCCACTTCCTGGTAGGGAGGGGCAGGGTGGTGGCACCTGATTGGCTGCCTACCTACGTTTCACTTTTATTTGCTTTCCGATTCGGTATTTACCGAATCGGTATTTACTTATTCGGTATTTCCTAATTATTCCTATGGGCCAAAAGGCCCATAGGAATGAATGGGGAATACCAAATCGGTAAATACCGATTCGGTAATTTCCAATTGTCCGATTCTGAATTTTAATGAATCGGTATTTTTTACCGATTTTTTTATCTACATACCATTTTCCGATTCTAAAATACCGAATCGGTAAAATTCGGTATTTTAGAATCGGTAAAATCGGATTACCTACATCTGGGCCTAAGTGCCTAATCAAAAATATATTAATCTCTGTATACAAATGTATTGGTCTTCCATATACTTGCCTGCATTCTCTGTATATGATTACATCTGTTACTACTTTGCTCATTGTTGTATTCATAGGTGATTCTGACTGTTTCTACTAGTGATGTCTCCATGTTAAACCTGATCTAGTTCTGCATGTGCTGCCAGAGTTTTCAAGGTTCGCCAAATTCCATGACTATATCTTGCAGTCCAAGTTTCTTTTGCATTCTACAAGTTTTCATTCCAAATTTATAATGAAATAAGCAGAATTACAACCAGAAGACATATTTTTTTTAAAATTTGAATTGAAAGACCAATTTGCCTATGGAACAAGAAAACTTGGTGTTATTTCTGTTTTTGCACATCTTTCTGGTTAAGTATTGATTTCAACATGATGCTATCACTGCTGGTAATGTTGTCTGTGCTTGTTAAGAGTGGCCCCCAAAGGGAGAGGGGTAAGTCATCCACAATGCAGAATGGACAGGTGCCTGCATACTTGCATACTAAAACCTGCAAGGCAATTTAAAAAATGTTTCTGTATTTCCTGTCTGCAGAAGTGACAACTAGGGTCGTAGCCTGACCAATTTTTCTCTGGCATGGCTGGTATTTTAACATAAATATCAATAAAAAAAATGGCAAAATATGGAAAAGTCTATCTTTTCTACTGAAAACAAATTGTGACCCATAAATAGAATGAGAAATCAATTAAACTATATACCTGACAACATTCCAGGATCCATTGGTGACTAGCTACTCCAGTCCACGGTTTTTCTTAACCTTCTGGGACTTGTATTTCATGATTATTAATTGAAGAAACTAAACTACATGTCCTAGAAAGCCAATAACAAAACTGAACAACCCTGGACTGGAGCAGCTCATCATGCCAAGTCCTATGAAATTTGAAAGGACTAAAACTACATTTTAGTGGCGTCTATACTACTAACTGAGTCTAAAAGTTAACAGACGCCTCATTGGCATTAGGCCTGGGCAGTAAATTCCGTTCCGCTTGCGGAATTTGGGCAATTTCGCTATCTGTGGTTTTGCAGCATTTTTTGCTTGTTCGCTCTTTCAAAATGCGTGTTCGAGAGATATTTCTCCCCGATCACACAAAAACGTTTGCGAATAGGAAAAAAGCATCGCGAACGGGCGGATCAAGCAATCCCATGTGTTTGCAGAACTTTTGCGTGCTCGCAGAGATTTTTTACTGTTTCATGGAGCTTTGCGTAGCGGGACTACGAAAATTCCGCCCACCCCTAATTGGCATGCTGAAAGTAACTACATTTTAGAGCTAGCAGGGGCGTGGCCACGCCCAACATGAGGGCCACACCTTAGGTTTCTATAGGTACCCTGCCCGCAATCCACCATCACCTTGTTTGTTGCATGTACCGCCCTAAGTGGAATGGGTCCCATGCACACTGTGTCACTGGCCCCAAACTGTACCCGATTGATGAACCCATAACTAGGGCAAAACTGGTCCTGTGTTGCTTGTGCTACATTTCAGGAAGGACTATGCTTGGCAGCTCGGGATGGACTGTTCCCATGAGGAGCTGGGACAAGACTGATTAGAATATGGCTGAGTCCATATGTTGCATAATGAGCAAAAGAACGATGGGTTGGAGTGCTACCCCGAGGGATTGACCGTAGTTAGACTTTTTGAAAGTAGCCTCCCATTACCTTTTGTGGTTTTTTCAATCTATCATCATCCTGATAAGTAATAATGAAGAAAAAAGAATTTGGTGAAATAAAATATTTACCTAAGATTAAACATTACGTAGGGAAGCCGCAATTTATTAAGGTTTTCTGTTTGACTTTTTACATGTCAGCCAGTAAACGGATATTTATTTGTCTTTCCTTATGTTACGGTTTTGTTTTTATCCCAGTGCATTGTTCTATAGCTCTTAGTTCAAGAATCGACCTGTTGTATCATCTCCTATGGGCTTTGGCACACCCACCAATTGCCATGATTTGTTATCTGTGGCATTCAGAAATGTTGGCTCGTTATTGGAGCATCTCTGTAAATGTCCCTCTTTTGTGAGCTTTGCTGTTTTCTGGCAATTTCACTCAGAGAATATTTTGCTTGCCCATCACACTGAATACACCTCCTCCTGTATGAGCATTGCAGCCCTATATAGAGCATGGCTCCCTCCCACGTTGCTGTTTCCACCTGCAAGGGTCTTCTTTGTGTTTTTTTTAAGTGCTCCTAGTTCACAGCTTTTTTGTTTTTGTTGGCCTTCAAGTTAGTGAGAAGTGTTTGTGGTTTGTTTACTCTGCTTCATTTTGCCATGTGCAGACTCTTTCCTCACAGACGCTGCGCATGTTGTTTACTTTAGGTGACCGCCGGGTAACTGTCTCGGCTCTCTCTCAACCTCTGGATTCTTTCATTCTTGGCCTCTTCCCTTCCTCCTTCAAACTCGCAGAGCAGCTGGAGCTCTCAGCTGGCACGGAATCAAGCGCCACATGTGAGTGCCTACTACTCCTGGCACTGAGCAAGGGCCTGTGGTGTGACGCCGACTGACTCTTTCCTCCAAGACGCTGCGCTCGTTGTTTACTTTAGGCGGCCGTCCAGTAACTGCCTCTGCTCTCTCTCCAACTCCGGATTTTATTCTGTTCATTCTTGGCCTCACCCCTTCCACCTTCAGTTCTGCAGAGCAGCTGGAACTCTCAGCTGGCACAGATATTTGTTTTGAGTGCACCGTTGACGACCTTTTAGTAACCAAGCAGTTGCAAATTCCACTTACCAATTTGCCGCGGCTTCCGAGGAGGCTGCTAAGTGAGGAGTGCAGTATGTGATGGGCTGAGTAGTTACACTCTCCTACAGCACAGTACACTGTGTGTACAATGTGATATGTGACCCTCAGACCAGTAAGCGGAGATGTAATGTGCCAGTGTATGTGTTGTTCTGGCTTAACTAGTTTAAAATTATGAATCTCTGTCCTTCAAATAAACGGCTCTCCAACTGCTCAGTGTTTATAAGTGCTCCGTAATTCTTGTGTCTCTTCATTTCAAGCTGGAATCGTGTGAGTGCTGCTATTTTTCTCCCACTGAATGCAGCATTTCTACTGAATTATCTTTGGCTCACAGCATCTCAGCGGATGGTGTCTGACAGGTGTTGATTCTGACCCACACGCCGTGACATCAAGAGAATGCTAATAACACCACTGCCGTCGGCCGAGCTAGACTGTATAAACTTTTTCAGACCCTTTAAAGTAGAGAGATTGTAAGAGTGAATGAATAAGCACAGAGAAAGTTATATTTAGCTCAGAGAAAGAAAAGACATTGGCGCTGGTCAGTCTGGATGAATATCGGAGCCAATATTAGCAGCTCTGGTCACAGTATGATATATTCATGCAAGCTACGTTTGAATCAATGCCTGGCAAATGCTCACAATGTGTTTCGATACTATGAACTCTCAAAATACCAGCCTTGTGTTAAATGATAGTTGTAAGCGTAAAAGTCAAATTGGAGCAGCCAGGGGTAACAACTGCCACCCTGGTGTGCATGTTAGTACCCATGGCACTCGCCTTTCCACTCTTGGTCTAAAGGGCCATGAAGGTAGTGGCATAAAGTAAACAGCCCTGGAGAAGCAATGTATGCCCATGGTATATTTTTGTAAACCCTTAACTGGGAACACATTGTACCTGTTCTTCCTGAAAAAATAATTACGCCCCAAAATAATATCAGGAGCGAGCCTAGAAGAAGATTTCAAATTACTATTAACCCCGTCGCTGCCAGGCCGCCCCCTCTCCCCTCATGACACGCCATTTTTGGGCTATTTAGGGTCATTTGTGCCTAAGCCTTCATTTTGTCCACAAAGGGTATCCAAGCTAAATTTGCTTCCTTTTCTTCCAATATGTTGAGAATTCTAAAGGTACCCAGGGTTTGGAGATTCTCGCAGAGGAAACCGATAAACTATGCAAAAAAAAAGCTAACATTTTTGTTTTTTTGGAAAAAAGTGTTGCAGAAGAAAGTGTCTGCTTTTTTTCCCTGCAAGTGATATCAATGCAGGGTTTGTGATGCTAAAATTGCTATCTTCCCAGCTTTCAGGAACAATAAATCTTTTTCCAGAAAACGAAACATTTTTACACAGTTTTGATATTTTACTGGGACATAGACTATTTTTCCTATTTTTTTGTTTGTTCAACCTTTTTGCAGTTAGAGGCTAAAATGTGTGTAACACCAACAATGGATCCTGTAAAGCTATACATTTCTGAAAAGTAGACACAATTCTGAATTCAGCAAGGGGTCATTTGTGTAGACCCTTCAAGGTTTTCATATAGAAAGGAAGTTTTGTGGGTAAGCCTAGTGCCTGAAACAGGAAATGGCCCAAAGCGTATTTTGGAGAGATCAATCAATCAATCAATCAATTAAGAATTTGTAGAGCGCGCTACTTACCCATGAGGGTCTCAAGGCACTGGGGGAAAAAAGGAAGGGGGCGCTACTGGTCGAACAGCCAGATCTTGAGTAGCCTCCTGAAGGTCAGCAGGTCTTGGGTCTGTCGTAGGTTTAGTGGGAGGGTGTTCCAGGTCTTGGCGGTGAGGTGGGAGAAGGGAGAAGGATCTGCCGCCGGTGGTTGTTCTTCGGATGCGAGGGACGGTGGCGAGGGCAAGGTCGGTGGAACTGAGCTGGCGGTTGGGGATGTAGAAGGAGAGTTGTCTGTTGAGGTAGGCTGGGCCGGTCTTGTGGAGTGCCTTGTGTGCGTGGATGAGAAGCTTGAAGGAAATCCTCTTGTTGACGGGGAGCCAGTGCAGGTTTCTCAGGTGGGGTTTGATGTGGCTGTGGCGTGGAACGTCGAGGATCAGGCGTGCAGAGGCGTTTTGAATGCGTTGTAGTCGTTTGATGAGCTTGGCCGGGGCTCCCGCATAGAGGGTGTTGGACTTGGCCCGCAGGGCAGGTTCACCCCTAGACTTTTTGCCTTATTTGTGACCCTGTGTCAGTGATTTTTGGGTCTCTGCGCACTTTCCCCTGAGTCCCAGAGTGAAAGTGCGTGCGTGTAGTATGGCCGGCCAGGGTCCCGTCTCCAACATTGGCGGCAAGCGGTGGGATAAGGATTTGTGTTTGCGTTGTACCACAGTGGCAACTGGCCACTACAAAGCTCTGCATTTTAGATGACCACATTTTTTGGGGATTATTGTGTTTTTGGTGAAGTTCCATTATTGCTTCTCCTGAAGAGTGTCATTTGATAATTGTGTTCAGTACATTTGTCCCCCGCCCTGCTTCCAGAGTTTGGTACCCGTGTCACATGTGGTCAGGTTGAGAAGTCAGGGGTGGTAGAAACTGCCTTACCGATCCGAGGGGAGGGTGTGTGTGGATGAATGGTGTGTTTCCCTGGACGCATGAGTGAGTTATTTTTTTAAGGAGAGTGGAAGTTTTGGAATTGTGTACTTTTACTTCAGATTGCTAGGTCCCTTGTGTTGCATGTGTCTGTGAGCATCCTGTCAAGATGGAATCTCCTTTTAACCTGTGTGGCCTGTCGAAGTACAGTGTGCATGAGTTGGTACGGTTATGTAAGGAGAGAGACATCCCAGTGAGTGAGTCAGACACCCAGTCCAAGCTTAGGGATAACATGATCCTGTGGCAGAAGAGTGACTGGGAGCGTGAGCACAGTGAGAGGGAGAGGGCCCGGACCGCACACCATGAGGGTGGTGGGTCTGAGGGGAGCCCTGAAGAATCTGATGTGGAGAGTGAGTTCGACAGTGAATGGGCACCAGCAGAGAGCGAGTACCCCCGAGATAGGGAGTCCCTTGCTGGGTCCCGTGTCAGATGTAGCCCCCCATCCCTTTCCCTGTCCCCAGAAGAGTGGGTGGATAGGAGAGAAGAAAGGGAGCACCAGCTGGCCATGAAGAAGCTCAGGTTAGAGCATGCCTGGAAGATGGCGCAGCTGGGTGTGAATGAGCGGATTGCAGAGGCTGAGAGGGCCTTGGCCAGGGAGAAGTTAACCCTAGAGTGTAGGTTATCCCCTGACCGCAGTCATGATTTTCTGGATCCCCCAGGGAGGGTGGAGTCCAGTGGTGGCAGCTTTTTAAGTGTTGGTGTTGACAGTCCCACTCCCAGTTCCCCGAGCATGGTTCCTGTTTCTCCAGAGGAGGAGTTAAGGTTGAAGTTCAGGGGCAGTAGGAAGCTGCCTCACCAGTCTTGGGTAGACTTTGAGGAGGACTGTTGTGGAGCCCTGTGTGATTGGGTACGGGAGCCCACGAAATGTGATTGGGACATATTGTTCGATATGTTTCTCAAAGAGCAGTTGCTCAGTTGTTGTTCTCCAGGGTTGCGCACACACCTGTTGGGGTGTGGATTGTTTGATCCATGTGAGCTTGCAGTGGAAGCAGACCGCTGGGAGAGGGCCAGAGGTTCTGTACAGTCATTGGAGAGTGAGTCCAACAGCAGTGGTACAGGGAACTTCCAGCCCAGCGTGGTGGAAGAGGCTCAGTGTAGCCCAGCTAGGTCCCAGTATAGTGAGAAGGGTGAAGGGGCTGACTGCCTGGCTCAGTGGAGCAGGAGTCAGTGGGTGGCTGAGAGCTCCCAGAGGCCCGAAGCCCTGTCTCAGAACCTGGGTGGTTTCTTGAGGGAACACCAGGTTGGGGACCTAGGCTGTCTGTCTAAGCATGGGCGGAAAATCCGTTTCGCTCGCGGATTTTGCGGATTTTCGGTAAATTCGCAATCCGCGAGATTCGCGAATCTCCCGCAAAATCCGCAAATCCGCGAGCAGCGGATTTTGCTCGCACTGTTCGCACTGTTCGCGTGAGTTCGCGCCCCGCGAATAAGTGCAAAATTGCAGAAATACGATCTTAGCAAAACTGAAAGTAACTACTTACCAGGTTCAAAAGTTCAGGCTCATCATTAGTAGCCATTTCCTGTAGTGCTTCCTGAGGGGCCCCTCCAGAGTTCAGTTGCCAGTTGAAACTATTATGTGACCCTGCTCTGAACCTCAGAATAGTTACACATATGCCACAAAGGTCCTGAATTACAGCTAAGGGAGACAAGCAGGAGCCAGGCTGGAAGTTCAAATCCATTAATCAGCCCCTAATGCATTATTGTCAGTTGGGGCAGGGCAGGTGTTGTAACTAATTTTGCAACAATGAAAGCACTTAGCAAGTGCAAAAGATCACTAATCAGGAAGCACTAAGGAAGCAGGTGCCAGCTAAAAAAATATTCTGTGACACATTAATCAGCCCCAAATTAATTCAGGTCACTTGAGGCAGGGAAGGTGTGCTTGCGTTGCCACAATAATGTACACTGACTGGACAACCAGAGGGTGCTGTGATGAAACAGAGGGTGGCATGGGTGGGCCAGAGGGTGGCATGAGTAGTCAGAGAGTGGCAGTGGTGACAGAGAGTGGCAGTGATGAAGAAGAGTGTCCCAAAAAGGCTGGACACGTAGAAACAACAAGTTCGCGAAACTTGCGACCCGACAGGTAAGTTCGCAATTTGCGACATTGTAAAAAACCCTCGCGAACTGGCAGAAACCCGCGCAAACACACAAAAAAAAAAAATCCGCAAATTCGCGAGAATTCGCGGATTTTGCGGATTGCGAGTTCGCAAATCCGCAAAATTCGCGAACGCGAGATTCGCAAAATTCGCCCATGCTTACCTGTTAGTACACTTGAGGAGGATCTCCTAGTGTCTAGGGAACCTGGAGCGTCTGTAACTAGAGCTCCAGGGGTTCCAGTGTCCGGCAGTGTCGCTCCAGTTGGGAGGGCACAGAAGTCCGAAGCGAGGAGTGATTGGGGGATGAGTTTCCCAGTGGATGCACCAGTGGACCAGAGACTAGCCAGTTGGGCTAGATCTTCTTGGGTGGACCCGGGTGGCGCCACTTCTGGTCTGGGGGATCTTTGCGCACTGTCAGGTGGACAGGAGGCGGGAGATCTGCGCCAGACAGACGGTCACACGACACATGGGTCATGTGTCAGCCTCAGGGGGATTGCGTGTGAGTCCCCAGAAGTCCTGGAGTGCCAGGCAATTATTCCACCAAAGGTTTTAGACCGGAGGTTGGGAGGCCAGGTTCAGGTTCGGCCTGACCTGAAGGGTAGGACGACTGTAACCAGTGTCCTGACCGGTTCTTCCAGAGGAACTTCTCCAGTTGGGAGAGGGCAGACCGCTGGAAGGGGGTGCAGAGGGTGGGAAAGCCCACCTCTGACCCCGGCGCAACCTGAGGGGTTAAACCCTGGGTTGGAGTGGCGTTGTAAGGGTACCCCTCGCAGGAGGAGGAGGAACCCTGGAAGAAGAGGTAAGGGGAGGAGAGCCTTCCCTGAGACTCCTGGTCCGCCTGAGGTTGTAGACCAAAGGCTGGTGAACCAGTGGCAGTCTAGTCCTGTCTTGAAGACAGGGAGAGTGGAGAATGGACACTATGTGCCAGGGGTTACTACCCCCCGCTCTGCGAATTGGCAAGGACCAGTGGCACCTGGGTGGCCCAGGGCCTGGTCCTGGCCGCGGACAGCTGAGGAGTACCAGTGGGGTAGCCCAGTTGGTCCTTACAGTAGCTTTAGGAGGAACCCTAGGGGTTCACTGTGGCATAGAACAGGAGGATGTCCCGGCAGTGGCGGGCCTGCGTCTGTGTTCTATCGCCCCAAGCAGGGAAGTCCATCACGGTGGTGATTGTTCTCCCCTGCGTTTTGGCTGGAAGGGGGTTGTGTTGGACTTGGCCCGCAGGGCAGGTTCACCCCTAGACTTTTTGCCTTATTTGTGACCCTGTGTCAGTGATTTTTGGGTCTCTGCGCACTTTCCCCTGAGTCCCAGAGTGAAAGTGCGTGCGTGTAGTATGGCCGGCCAAGGTCCCGTCTCCAATAGAGGGCGTTTCCATAGTCGAGTCTGCTACTGACGAGGGCCTGGGTGACTGTTCTTCTTGTATCCATCTGTAGATCTTGCGGAGTATGCGGAAGGTGTTGAAGCAGGAGGAGGAGACTGCGTTGACTTGCTTGGTCATGGAGAGTGTTGAGTCGAGGATGACTCCCAGGTTGCGTGCATGGTCGGTGGGTGTCGGGGCTGCTCCCAGTGCCATAGCCCACCAGGAGTCATCCCAGGCTGAAGGGTTGGAGCCGAGGATGAGGACCTCAGTCTTGTCTGTGTTCAGCTTCAGTCGGCTGATCTTCATCCAGTCGGCGACGGCCTTCATTCCTTCGTGGAGATTGGATTTGGTGGTGAGGGGGTCCTTAGTGAGGGAGAGGATCAGTTGAGTGTCCTCGGCGTAGGAGATTATGTTGAGTTTGTGATGTCGGGCGACTTGTGCGAACGGGCCCTGTAGATGTTGAACAGTGTCGGGTTGAGGGAAGATCCCTGGGGTACGCCGCAGATGATCTTGGAGGCTTCGGATCGGAATGGGGGGTGGCGAACGCTCTGGGTTCTGCCGGAGAGGAAGGAGGTGGTCCATTCCAGGTCCTTGTCTCGGATCCCTGCGTCGTGGAGGCGTGTGCGTAGTGTGCGGTAGCAGACGGTGTCGAAGGCAAAATTATTTTTCACGAAACAACCTGGTTTTGCAAGGAGTCAACAGCGTTTTTGGTCCCAGGCTCGACGGCCATCTAGGGAAACTTACCAAACCCAAACATTTCTAAAAACTAGACAGTCCAGGGAGGTGTAGCGTGTGTTGATCCCCCTATGTTTTCTTAACCGGAATCCCCAGCAAACCTCGAATTTAGCTTTAAAAGAAATCACATTTTCCTCACATTTCTGTGTGGGGAAGTTGTGGAATCACCAGGCCGACACGGATTTCCTAACACCCAGCATTTCCCCAGGTCTAACAATAAAAATGGTGCCTCACTTGTGCGGGTGGGCAGGCCAAGAACCGCAACAGGGAAGGGCCCAAAACATATTATGGAGACATCAAAAGTATCTATCACAAAACAACCTGGTTTTGCAAGGGAGCGCCTACGTTTTTGGTCCCAGGCTAGGTGGCCATCTAGGGAAACCTACCAAAGCCAAACATTTCTCAAAACTAGACACTGCACAAGCCCAAATTTCCTACCACTCAGCATTCCCCTTTATCTCACGATAAAAGTGATACCTCACTTGTGTGAGTGTCCAATGCAGAATCGCTTAAAAGGAAATTTGTGCTGGCACTGTGATCCTAGACAGAAATGTAAGGAAAATGTGATTTCTCTTTTTTAGCTAAATTTGAGGTTGGCAGGGGATTCTGGGTAAAAAAAGGTTGAGAGATCCGCACAAGTCACATCTCCCTGAACTCTCCTGTGTGTCTAGTTTTCAGAAATGTCTTGGTTTGGCAGGTTTCCCTAGACAGGCAACCTAGAACGGAACCAAAAAAGCAGGTCCCCCCCCTTCCAAAACCAGGTTGTTTTGTGATAGATAATTCTGGTATCTCCAAAATATGTTTTGGGCCCTTCACTCTCATGGGTACTTGGCCCACCCACACACATAAGGTACCATTTTTAGTGTGAGACATGGGGGTACGCTGGGTGGTAAGAAATTTGTATCGGCCCGTTAAATCCACAACTTTTCCACACAGACCATTGCGGAAAATGGGATTTCTTTAGCTAAATTTGAGGTTTGTAGGTGATTCTGGGTAAGAAAATGTTGGGGGATCCACACACACCATAGCTTCTGGACTATTCCAGGTGTCTAGTTTTCAGAAATGCTTGGGTTTGGTAGGTTTCCCTTAATGACCACCGAGCTCGGGAGCAAGAACGCAGGTGACTCCCTTGCAAAACCAGGTAGTTTTGTGATCGTTAATTTTGATGCCTCCACAATATGTTTTGGGCCCTTCCCTGTCGCGGGCCCTTGTCCCACCCACACAAGTGAAGTAGCATTTTTATCGGAAGACTTGTGGGAATGCTCGGTGGTAGGATATTTGTGCAGGCCCGGTGGTTTCACGACTACGGAACTGTGACGAAAACGTGATTTGTTTTAGCTAGAAATGTAAGTTTGAAGGGGTTTCTGGGTAAAAAAAACGTTGGGGGATATTTTTGGAAACCCTTAACTGGGAAAAAATCATACCTGTTCTTCCTGAAAAAGTAATTAGACCCCAAAATATTATCAGGGGCGAGCCTAGAAGAAAATTTAAATCTACTATTAACCCCGTCGCTCCCCGGCTGCCCCCTCTCACCTCATGACACGCCATTTTTTGGCTATTTGGGGTAGTTCGTGCCTAGGCCTTCATTTTGTCCACAGGGTATCCAAGCCAAATTTGCTTCCTTTTCTTCCAATATGTTGAGAATTCTAAAGGTACCCAGGGTTTGCAGATTCTCGCAGAGGAAACCGATAAATTAGGCAAAACAAAGCTAAAGTTTTGGGGTGTTATGGAAAAAAGTGCTGCAGAAGAAAGTGTCTGCTTTTTTCCCTGCTAATGGTATCAATGCAGGGTTTGTGATGCTAAGATCACTATCTTCCCATCTTTCAGGAAGCCACACCTCCCTGGACTCCCCATGATGTCTACTTTTCAGAAATATCTGTGTTTGGTAGGTTTCCTTTGATGGCCGCTATGCCCGGGACACAAAACACAGGTGCCTTCCTTGCAAAATCAGATTGTTTGGTCATAGATGGGGGCACCAGTGCTTTTCGTCCGGGGCTCAGCAGCCATCAAGGGAAACCTACCAAACCCAGACATTTCTGAAAACTAGATACCCAAGGGAGTCCAGGGATGTGTGGATCTCCCAACGTTTTCTTGCTCAGAATCCCCTGCAAACCTCAAATTTAGCTAAAAAGTCACATTTTCCTCACATGTGTAGGAAGGCTGCGAGGTCACAGGCGCCGACACAAATTTCCCACCACCCAGCGTTCCCCTCAGTCTCTCAATAAAAATGATACCTCACTTGTGTGGGTGCCCAAAGCAGTGTCAGCCTAAAACCATATAAAAAAAAACCTGCTCTTTTGGACCAACTTTGGATTCCCCTCAGTTATTTATTTTATTACGTTTTTAGGTTCTCTGCTTTGGGCACCCACACAAGGGATATATACTTTTGTTCAAGAGAATGAGTGAAACGCTGGGTGGTGGGAAATTTGTGCCAGCACAGTGAGCCAACAAATCTTCACCACAAAAATGTAAAGAGAGTGTGAATTGTTAGCTAAATTTGAGGCTTGCTGGGAGTTCTGGGTAATAAAACGCTGGAGGACCTACGCAAGCCACACCGCCAGCCAAGCTCCATCCTCGCACACCACCAGCCAAGCAATATCCAAGCACTTCGCAAGCCAAGCAACAGTCCACGCACATCACAAGCCAAGTAACAGTCCATGAAAATCGCCAGACGTGTGCGATCATCTCCCACTGCTAGCCAAGCAACAGTCCACACACATTGCAAGCCAAGTGCTAGTCCACACACACTGCCAGCTAAACACCTGTCCACACACACCGCTAGCAAAATGCTGGTTCACACACAGGCAGCCAAATGCCAGTAAACATAGACCGTCAGCGGAACTTCAGTTCACGCACACACAGAAACTTTCCCTAGTGCCTAGTGGTTTTCTGCCCCCCTTGCAAGCAGATGTGCCTAAAAATATCACTGATCTACCCCTAAGGGGGGGGGGAGCAACCAAAATGTGTTCACATAAAAAAAGAGGAGCAACCCTTGCCTAATGCTTCGATCCCTGGCATGCCCATAAACATCTCTGGTTCCTAGTGGGCTTACTGCCGCCGGGAGAGGGGGTGGGGGCAGAAAGACTGTCCAATTTGTAATGGAGGCATGCCCATTGCCCCCATTTGTTATTAAAAAATAGACAATGATCCTTCGTGCCTAGTGGGCATTCTGCCCCCCCGATCAGGGTCTATTGCCCCCATCTGCACCCCAGGAGGGGGGCAGAAAGACTGTGGTAATTTTTGGGAGGGGTGGTGGCATTATAGTGCCCATTTACGGCAAACCCACCCCTAAATACAAAAAAAAAATCCTGGCTTCTAGTGGACTTTATGCTTCCCCCCCCCCCCCCCCCCCCCCCTGGGTTCAGATCAGGGGTAATAACCCCCATCTGCCTCCTAGGACGGCAGAAAGACTGCGCCTTTTGTGTTGGGGGTGGGGCTTTGGAATGCCCATTGTGGGTAGCCCACACCCCTCTTTCATAAAAAACCCATCCTTGGTTCCTAGTGGACTTTCTGCTCCCAGGGAGGGGCAGATAAGGGGCTAAAGCCCATTCTGCACCCCAGGGAGAGAAAGAAAGACATTGGAGAATTTTTGGGAGGGGGACATTATAGAGCCCTTTTAGGGCAGTCCCCATGCCAAAATCCCTGGTGTCTAGTGTGCTTTCTGCTCCCCCTCTGAGTGGCAGAAAGACTGAATATGCCCATTAAAATATGGGGGGGAAGCAAATGTCCTTGCTCAATGGGCTGCACATCCCTTCCTGGTGTCTAGTGGTGTATCCCTGCATGGGGATCACACTCCTGCGGCAATCCCCAAGCAGGGATCCACTAGCGAAGGGTACCATTGGAAAGGGGGTGATTCTCTCCTTTCCAATGATACCTCTTATATGCGTTTCAGTGCGCAGAGGACGAGATAGCCCCATGAGTACTGAAGCAGTGAATCTGAAATTAGCCGTAACGGTTACGTCCATGGCACCAAAGGGGTTACGAGAGATCATTCTTTACAGGAAAGCACTCTGACTTTCAGTTAAGATAGTGATTTCAAAGGTGGAAGTGATTGTGACACCTTAAAAATATTGGCTCTTTTGAGAACAGTGTCCCCAATAAACAGAGAAAAAACAAGCATTTTCAATGCAATCGGTCTCGTATTACTAAAAGCTTGAGCTATTGGTGTTACAAATAATAATGCAACACCAATGACTCAAACTTTCAGTAATGCAAAGCATATTGCATTGATAGAGCAGCCTCGACCCGAAGGCTGATTAATCACTTTAAGTGAGCACCAATTGCATTGCACAAGGTCACCTGTTGTTTATAGACTTGAGGAGATTAAGCGATGTGCCTAGAATGACAGGGGGTTCAGGAGACTCGAATCTGACACCTCAGTTCCACAGTGGAGCGCAGACTAGCACGCCACATTTTGGTAGAGGAATGGGGGCAAGCAGAAGGCATATGAAAGCTCGGCTCGCGGTTCCAACAGGACCTCAAGCTGAGCCAGATCAAGGTTTACTGCTCGAGTTTTCAGTGGCTCGCCCACCTCTACTATTACCATTGTATAGGACATCTGATTGAAGCAGTGCCGTGGGCATTTTTTTCAAAAGTCCCAAAAATTAACAAATGGCCGGTATTGTTCACTGGCCCTTTACTGCAAAATCAACAGCTCTCTTTTCATAATCCGATAAACAAACAGGCGTCCTTGAAAAACACTCCCTGGTTTCATTGACTGAGTGAAGATCACAGTTAGCTGCCAATGGTATTTAATGCGTTTAGCGACTCGTGTCTTTTTAGTCGACATACTTTAATCACCGAATTTTTAAATGCATGGCATATTTAAAAAAAAAAAACACTTGGCAGGTACAAAGGAGAAGATTTCAAGCAAAGTGGAACCCTGGCGCACACGAAAAACAATTTCAGTGAGAGGACTGTACTAAAATTAGAGTTCTTTCTGACGAAGCAACCCTCAAGCGGGCAATGCAGTTAGTTGCGCACATGAAAAGCAATGTTGGGTAGGCGTGTCTGGCGAGCCTCTGTTTACGCCAAGGTAGGATGAAGACAGTGCAGAGCTCAGAGCTCTCCTCGTAGTATCTCTGAGGAGCACAAAGCTCGTCGGTCGAGAAGAGAAAACAGTCCCGAACAACAGGGCCAGGATAACACATATTGTATGTCCAAGGACTGTCACTACCAGACGTCACGCTGCAGTTCATTCTTCGGTCTAGCACAACCCACTTCCAAGTGCGTGAGTAAGTAGCTCCCGCCAAATGACAGACGACAGCGAGGGCAGTGTTTATACACCGCAGAGACATGTGCGGACTCAGCTGCCAATGAGCACTTTGGAATGTTGTGCGGCGCACTAGGATTGGCTAAATTCCTCTCATACTCCAATCCTAGGTTACTTTACACCGTATAAAACCCTCCCACCTTATACGACTCCAAAGATAAATTCGACAACAGGATTGGGTGGGTGTTATGCGACCCGGATGTACTGACAGTACAAGCAAATGTTATCCATTATAATATCAATAACGGATAATATTGGGTTGAATTCACGAACTCTCAGTGTAAGTAGCGGAGAGCTGTCATTTCACAGAAGCCAACCAAAGGCGTCTGTCTAAATTGGTCCCAGTAGACAGACCGCGCGCAGCTCCGATTTATAGACGTCACGTTTTGGAACGATTACAAAAATTCTGCTGAAAGCTATGTGAAAACGCAATTGACAGCATATCGATTACCGAGCACCTTAATGGCAGGCACGTCCACCCCGTTAGATTGAGTGATGCTGCTTGATCTGAAATAAATCACTCCATCCTTCCGCCACCCTGCGCCGGGCGTTATCGATGCTTGTGATCCCTAAAGAAGCGCCCTGACGTAACCACCCACTGTTATTCAATGATACTTAGTAGGATCAGGGTCTACTCCGACGATTAAAACCCGCTTCAGCCATGCTCGTAATGCACTGCCTGGTGGTGCTAGGCAAGCGTTCTATTCACTGCCAGCTTTTACCGTTACATCAGCTCCCATTGCCACGGTGTGCATGAATAGTGGAAATACCTCAGGCAGCGAAAGCAAGTACCTACCCACTTTAACTTATTTTCTTCTCTGCAGGAGGAACTTTCTTACTAACATCTGCTTACCGCCAGAGGTCAGCGAAGTCGCCATGAGTTGCAACTTCAAGCCTGGAGACCTCATCTTTGCCAAGATGAAAGGCTATCCTCACTGGCCAGCACGAGTAAGTCTTGTTCTTCCCACCTGCGTTGCATGATTCTCTTATAGCTCCTCTGGCGCCTCTAACTATAGCACTTTACTACACTTCATCGAAACTTCAAACACTTTTCATAGTTGCATGGGTTTCACAAATCTCAATGGCCCATCTAGTCATCGTATTTGCCTCAGACAGTCAATCAATCAATCAATCACGGCATTTGTATAGCGCGCTACTCACCCGGGAGGGTCTCAAGGCGCTGGGGGGGGGATAGGTCACTGCTCGAACAGCCAGGTCTTGAGCTGCTTCCTGAAGGAGAGGTGGTCTTGGGTTCGCCGAAGGTGGGTGGGGAGGGAGTTCCAAGTCTTGGCTGCCAGGTAGGAGAAGGATCTTCCTCTGGCGGTGGCTTTGCGGATGCGTGGTACGGTGGTGAGTGCGTGGCTGGTCGATCGTAGCTGGCGGGTGGGCGTGTAGAAGGTCATGCGGTCGTTGAGGTCCTTGGGGCCCAGGTTGTGGAGAGCCTTGTGTGCGTGGGTGAGGAGTCTGAACGTGATTCTCTTGCTGATGGGGAGCCAGTGCAGGTCTCTCAGGTGTCCGGTGATGTGGCTGTGTCAGGGGATGTCGAGGATGAGTCGTGCGGAGGCGTTCTGGATGCGTTGGAGTCTTTTTCGGAGTTTGGCGGTGGTTCCGGCATAGAGGGTGTTCCCGTAGTCTAGTCGGCTGGTGACGAGTGCTTGGGTGACGGTCTTCCTGGTTTCCGTGGGGATCCATCTGAAGATCTTGCGGAGAATGCGCAGGGTGTTGAAGCACAAGGATGAGACGGCGTTGACTTGTCTGGTCATTGACAGGGAGGAGTCCAGGATGAAGCTCAGGTTTCGTGCGTGGTCCGGTGGTTTGGGAGCGGTGCCCAGGGCCGGGTGCCACCAGGAGTCGTCCCAGGCGGAGGGTGATGATCCCAGGATGAGGACTTCCGTCTTGTCTGAGTTCAGTTTAAGGCGACTGTTTCTCATCCAGTCGGCGACGTCTTTCATCCCTTCGTGTAGGTTGGCTCTGGCGGTGGTGGGGTCGTTGGTGAGTGAGAGGATGAGCTGGGTGTCGTCGGCGTAGGAGATGATGTTGAGGTTGCGCTGGCGTGCGATGGCAGCGAGGGGGCTCATGTAGACATTGAAGAGGGTTGGGCTGAGTGAAGATCCTTGTGGTACGCAGCAGATTACTTCGGTGGCCTCGGATCTGAACGGAGGGAGGCGGACTCTCTGGGTTCTTCCGGTGAGGAATGAGATGATCCACTCCAGCGCTTTCTCTCGGATTCCGACGTTGCTGAGGCGCTTCACTAGGGTGCGGTGGCAGACGATGTCGAATGCTGCAGAGAGGTCCAGGAGGATGAGGGCCGCTGTTTCCCCGTTGTCGATCAGGGTTCTGATGTCGTCGGTGGCGGCGATGAGGGCGGTCTCGGTGCTGTGGTTGGCCCGAAACCCGGACTGCGAGGGGTCAAGGGATCCGTTCGTCTCGAGGAAGGCGGCCAGCTGTTTGTTGACGGTCTTCTCGATGACTTTGTCCGGAAAAGGAAGGAGTGAGATGGGACGGTAGTTCTTGAGGTCGGTGGGGTCCGCCGTTGGTTTCTTCAGGAGGGCGGTCAGCTCGGCGTGCTTCCAGCTCTCCGGGAAGGTGGCGGTGTGGAAGGAGGAGTTGATGGTATCTCTGAGATGGGGTGCGATGGTGGCGTCGGCTTTGTTGAAGATGTGGTGTGGGCACGGGTCGGTTGGTGATCCGGAGTGGATGGTGTTCATCGTGCGGGTGGTGTCTTCAGTGCTGATCGGGGTCCAGTTGCAGAGGGTGGTGGTGGCGGGCTCTGGTTCGGTGGTAGGGTGCGTGGTCTGTGCGTCGAAGCTGTTGTGTATGTCGGCGATCTTTCGGTGGAAGAACGAGGTGAGTGAGTTGCAGAGGTCTTGCGATGGAGTAATGTCGTTGTTTCCGGCGCTGGGGTTGGAGAACTCTGACGATGCTGAGGAGTTCCTTGCTGTCGTGGGTGTTGTTGTCCAGTCGTTCTTTGAGTGCCTTCTTCTTGGTGGCGCGGATCAGTTGATGGTGTTTGCGGATGGCGTGCTTGAGGGCGGTCCTGTTGTCTGTGGTGTGGTCGAGCCCCCAGGCTTTCTCGAGGGTGCGGCAGTACTTCTTTGATTCCTTGAGTTCGTCAGTGAACCAGGGGGCTTTCTTGCTGCCGGGTCTGCTGGGAGGGTTCCTTAGTGGTGCAAGGTCATCGGCGCAGGCGGTCAGCCACTTGGTGAGGTTGCTGGCTGCTTCGTTGGGGTCCGTTGTGCTGGTCGGAGTGTTCTGGCTGAGGGAGGCGGTGAGCTGCTCGGAGGTGATCTTACTTCAGCTTCGGCGGGGGACCTGTTGCGGGTGGTGGTGGGTCGTAGTTCTTCTGAAGCTGAAGCGGACGCAGCTGTGGTCGGTCCAGTGGAGTCCGGTGGCGTGGCTGAAGGAGATATGCTTGCTGGATGAGAAGACTGGGTCAAGCGTGTGGCCGGCGTAGTGGGTGGGGGTGTTCACCAGTTGCTTGAGTCCGAGGTTGGCGAGGTTGTCCAGCAGGGCGGTGGTGTTTCTGTCGTTGTTGTTCTCCAGGTGAAAGTTGAGGTCCCCTAGGAGGATGTAGTCAGCGGAGGGAAGGGCGTGTGGGCTGATGAAGTCTGCGATGTCTTCGCTGAATTGTGTGCGTGGTCCCGGAGGTCTGTAGATGAGGGTGCCTCGGAGGGTGGTCTTGGGGTCAGTGTGTATCTGGAAGTGCAGGTGTTCGGCGGCGGTGAAGGTTTCATCGGAGTTAGTCGAGATGCGGATGGTGTTCTTGTGTACGATGGCGACGCCTCCTCCCATCTGGTTGACGCGGTCCCTCCGGGTGATCTTGTAGCCGTCCGGGATGGCTATGGCGATGTCGGGCGCTGAGGAGGCGTTCATCCAGGTTTCGGTGAGGAAGGCGACGTCAGGTGCTGTCGCGTCGAGCAGGTCCCAGAGTTCCACGGCGTGCCTGTGGACGGAGATGGTGTTGAGCAGGATGCATTTCAGGTGGTTGCTGTTGGTGTTGGACTCGGTGGGGGTGGTACAGGTCCCGTAGCAGGTGAATCGGCAGGCTCTGCAGGCAAAGGGTCCGTGGGTGCGCCTCGGGGTGGCGCGGTAGCAGGCAGGGTTCCGGCCGGCGTTGAGTGCGTGGAGGGTTGCGGCGTCGTAGGTCTGTCGTGTAGTCTTGCCTCGGCGGTGGGGACCAGGGGTCCTGGCGCTGGGCACGGTCCAGGCGCGGACGGGCGCAGACGGGCTTGCCTTTGGCGCGCCTTCGGCGCACAATCGGCGCGCCCGGGGAGGCATCATAAGAAGGGAGCCGGTAGGGAGGGTCCGCTGGGTGGCGGGAGCGGGGTGCCCAATCGGCTGGCGGAGGGCGGGGCCGCAGGGAAGGCAGCGGCGGGAAAAGCGGGGACGCGAGAGCGCGCGGCTCAGCGGCGGCTGGGTCGCCTACAGCGGAAGAAATGCAGGAGGCAGCGGCGGAAGGTCACAGGAGGCACAGGAGGCAGGTGTGAGAAGCAGGAGGAGCGTGGGGGAAGCCTGGCCTAGGAAGGCACAATGGTCGCTCCCGAACGCAGAGCAGAGTCCCCTTAAGAAGGGAGCCGGTAGGGAGGGTCCGCTGGGTGGCGGGAGCGGGGTGCCCAATCGGCTGGCGGGAGGCGGGGCCGCAGGGAAGGCAGCAGCGGGGACGCGAGTGCGGGTGGCTCAGCGGCGGCTGGGTCGCCTACAGCGGAAGAAATGCAGGAGGCAGCGGCGGAAGGTCACAGGAGGCAGGTGTGAGCAGCAGGAGGAGCGTGGGGGGGGCCTGGCCTAGGAAGGCACAATGGTCGCTCCCGAACGCAGAGCAGAGTCCCCTTAAGAAGGGAGCCGGTAGGGAGGGTCCGCTGGGTGGCGGGAGCGGGGTGCCCAATCGGCTGGCGGGGGGCGGGGCCGCAGGGAAGGCAGCGGCAGGAAAAGCGGGGACGCGAGTGTGGGCGGCTCAGCGGCGGCTGGGTCGCCTACAGCGGAAGAAATGCAGGAGGCAGCGGCGGAAGGTCCCAGGAGGCACAGGAGGCAGGTGTGAGCAGCAGGAGGAGCGTGGGGGCGGCCTGGCCTAGGAAGGCACAATGGTCGCCAGTTTGGTGATCTGAAGAACACTTGAGCATGATCTGTGATCCCACTCACTTCAGGATCGTTTCTACGCTCTTCGCGGCAAAAAGCTTTGATGAGCTCGTTCGTACTGTTGCCCTTTCGGGTATCACGTGGTGTACGGGAAACAGTAGTAGCCATGCATCTAATTTTTAACGTTATTCTAGTGCTTGTCGTTATATTGCTGTTTTATTCAGGTGTCCCATTTTTTGTGGTTATGGCCCATCGTCTTCTTAAGAAGAACACTTGATTTTGATGATTAAGTCTTACCTATTTATTGTGAAAAGCATATACTGACTTCTCCAGTGGCTTTGAATTAAACACGTTCTCGGTTCATTGCTATTGTATTGAGGACTGAAAAATGGAAAAATAATCAAGGTTACTAATTCTCCCCGTCCCTCTGGTGGTGGTGTTTGAAACTTATTAAAATACTTTCTATTCAAAGTCTTTACTTGGATATTTACATGATTTCATGCATGGGGATGCCTAGTTTATATGAGGTATTACTTTATGAGTCGACTTAAAAAATAACAAGTTTGATTATGGTCAGGGACACCGACCATCCCCCTCCCCACCTTGGGCATCATCACAAGTTAAACAATTAAAGCAATTTAGACATGAGAGGAGTTTCTTTGGAAGGCAGGGGGTCTCGCGACCCCCCGGACATATTTATTAAAACATGAATACAAATTAAAATTGAAATAAACAATATTTACACAATGCATTTATGCAGAAAAACCTTGACATTAGATTACAATGAATGTAGACAGGTATCAAAGGGCTAACCTTAACAAATGTCTAATACAGCGTGTTTCCTAACCGAATCTAACATCCTACTTATGACTTTTCTGCATATCCTAGTTATGGGCATACAGCAAGGTCGCTAACCGGTGTCAAATCCTTATTAACCAGCTACGCCCTCACGTATGAGTGCGCATGCACACAGGGCCCGTTTACCGAGAGGTTACTTCCCCCCCTCCCGGTTACCCCGTATGCTCCGTGAACTCCATTAACCAAAAGGGGGGCTCTTGCACTCTGTGCCGTTTAATGACGTCATAGTGTACGTGCGGGGTGGCTAACCAACCCAAAGAAAGCGTGACTCCCCCCTCCCCCGCACCCATCCAAACAAGCGGATGTACCGCTCCTGGAGTTCTAGGAGAGACCATTTGTCCCTCCCGCTGGGCGACCCCATTCAAGAATGGTGACGCCCCCTAAGGACCTTAAATTGACTGCTCACAGATCATGACCTTACCGCCACAGGCCAGCGTAGTTGACCGACTATCTGGCCCCCCCTTATCCTCCTCCACTGAAAGGTCATGCCTACTTAGAACCCTCCTAGCCATGCCAAAATATTATCCATAAAAAGTTTGTTGCATGCCCGAGTCAGGTGGACCCCATCTTGCAAGAAGAAATGCTTCCCCCAGATGCACCCATGTGGTATATTCTGTAGGTGAGGTGACCAAAATAATTTCTCTAGCTTGTTGTTGATCCTCTTTACCGAGTGATTCAACGCCTTAACAGAGTCCCCCCACCCCTCCAACTCAGCCTAGGAATCATCTGAGACCACACTATGGTGCAGCCTGGGCGTCTTTTAGCTAACCAGTTCACTACTGAGATTATCTCTTCCATCAGGACCCTCCTGCCCAACTTTACCAGATCGTTGCCACTTACATGTAAGATAACCACTGTTGGCGGCGGGGTGCACCTATCAAGCAATTCGGTAAAGAACCCCCTCAACTGACTTAGGCAAAGACCCCCCCTACCATGAAAGGAAACCTTGAAATCTCCCTGTTCCGCCCTCTGTCTATAGCTGCCTGAAAAGAAAACCGATTTAACGCACTTCACAAATGAGTGACCAACCACCCATACCACTTGTGTCTCCTTCCTATGTTCCTGGGTCCGCAGTGGTGAGGATACTTGCTGTTGGTGATCCGGCAACAGTTTCTGCCCTGCGTCACAGGCTCGAGAAACTGAAATAGAAGCAGAAAAAGCAGGCGTCAGGGTACGTACTTGTACCATCACAACATGTGCAGCAGCACATAACGCTTGTAACAGTTGGAAGACCATCTCCTAATCCTTTTTACACTGTTCGCATGCAACCCTCTAGCAGTCGCTTCGGTGGCCGACCCTATCCTGAAGGAATGCGTCCCAAAATCCTTTGGATTGAAACCAGCCCTGTCCATTGTCATTGCCAATACTCGTTGCAATTGGAACCTGGTCAGTGGGGTACTGTCTGCGCGCATTAACAATGCTCCCTCCTTTTCGCCTGCTCACTGTCTGATAAAGGCTTGTACGTGGAACACTGGGCAGCAAGGATTATCCCGTGCCCGATGGAGAACCAGCCCATCGCCCTGGGCCTCCTGATCAGTTTTTGATTTACGTATGGTAATCAACAGCGTATTGCCCAATACCTTTGTGTGTTCCAGTCACCAGTTCACCTACCCGGAATGCCCCATAAAAGGCCAAAGTAAAGGCGGCCCTGAACAAGAGTACCTCCGCTGATGAACTGCAGGTGTCAGACAAGGCATTCAATACTGATGCCAGCCGTTCAAAACCTATCGGTTGCTTCGAATCTGTGGCGGTTGCTTGTAGGCGCCGCCATCCCTTTAATGCCTTCTGCACAATGAAAATATTCGTGGGATCTCTGGCCCCCTTGAGCTGCGCAAAGAAAGAGACGGCCGCCCTGTGTCTGCTAGCTGTCGCCGCGGAGCGCCCCTTATGTAGTGCCTCTAAGTAATGAGTGAACTTCTCCTCCTGATCCCATTTCTCCGCCCAGTCCCGTCCCAAAAAGGAGCAATAAGACAAAAACGCCCCTTCGTAAGCTGTTCTGGTCCTGGGCGCTAAGCTAGCTCCCACGAGGTTCTGTAGCTGGGGGCACCAATTTGCCACAGTGTTGCTGGGAAGTGTGCAGGCGTCGCCTCTGCTGATGGTAGATGTTCCCTGAATACCTGCATCTTAAAGCGAGAGAGTGCGTCAGCTGCGTTATTTAACACCCCGGGGACATGTTTGGCTCTAAACTGTACATTGAGTTTCATGCAAACCAGAACAATTTCCTTCAGTAGGCGGAGTATAAACTTACACCGTGCCGCCTGCTGGTTGTTACAATCGACCACCGTCATGTTATCGGACCAAAAGATTACATATTGATTACACAACTGATCAGGCCAAACTGTTAATGCAACTCAGATTGGAAAGAGCTCCAAGAAACCAATGTTAGCTGTGAGGCCGCTCTCCTCCCACCACACCGGCCACCGTTGGGCCACCCACTTGTTTCCAAGTATGGCGCCAAACCCCACACTGCCCGCAGCATCGGTCCATAGACCTAACTCTGCAGACGTCGTGGGTGGACCGCACCACACTACTCTGCCGTTGAAGCCCTCCAGAAATGCGATCCAAATACGCATGTCCTGGTGGACCTCGGCTGGCAATCTAGTGCGATCGTGTTTCTTCCGCAGGCCCGTCATGACCTGCGAGATTGAGCGGGAGAAGGGGCGCGCCACAGGTATAACTCTTAGTGCGAAATTCCTTTGGCCCACAGTCTGCTGCAACTGCTGTAGCGTCACTTTGTCTTTGGCCAGACATTGCTGGAGAGCTGCTCTAAACTTCGTTATTATGTCTTTCGGTAACCTGAAACACCCCTCCACTGAATCCAATTCTATGCCTAAAAATTCCAATGTGGTTGCTGGACCTACCGTCTTTCCAGGTGCCAGCGGGACCCCAAAAGTCCGCATAAGGACGCAAAATTTCTGCAATGCCCACGCACACTCCTGTGAGCCCGCTGACCCAAGAAAGAGAAAGTCATCTAGGTAATGCATGACATGATTGTGCCCTGTCGTTTGCCTAAAAGTCCATTCCCAAAGAGTAACAAAATTTCTCAAAATATGCGCATGAAACAGAGCAACCCATGGGCATACACATATCCATATAGAATTTACCTTGAAAAGAGAAGCCTAGCAGATGCTGGTCTAGTGGAGGAACCGGCAGTAGCCGAAAAGCAGATTCGATGTCTGACTTGGCTAGCAAAGCCCCCGGACCGAGAGTCCTCAACATAACCACTGCCTGGTCAAAAGACGCATATTTAACACTACAAATCTCTTCATTTATCGCGTCGTTTAACGATGAGCCTCTAGGTGCTGGCAGGGTATGAATGAGCCTGTACTCGCCCTCTTTCTTTGGTACAACGCCAAGGGGCGAGCAAACAAAATTAGGCACATGGATGTCAATGAAAGGACCTGCTATCCTGCCCAGGCGCAACTCTTTGGAAATTTTTGTCGCCACCACCTTTGGGTTGTGCTTAATTGACAATTGATTCCTGAATTCTTGTGTTCCGGTATATCCCACCGCTGGGATCCTAAAGCCCTGCAAAAAACCTTCTTGCAACATCCTCGCAGAGGCATGGTCAGGGTACCTGTTCAGCCAAGGAGTCATAGCCAGAACGTCGATGGGTGAATGAGCTACCAGCCGGCCGCCCCCCTAATCCTGTTTCTTTCTTCCCCTGTTTATAGAGGCGTTACCTTTTGAGCGGCAGGTTGTTTCAGGGTGGGAAGGGAGGTTACAGATGGAGCATGCATGCCTGAACTTACAAGTGCCTTATGCCCTGGTGCATGAACGCTTGTTAAAATCCCAACACACCCCTTTTCGCCCACCACTGCTCCCTGACTTAGTGGCTGTGCCATCCCCCTGTGCAGGCCAAAACGGCTGCTGGGGTTTGACGGGGTGATTTTTGTTCCAACGTGGCCCAGCGTATCCTGGTTTGCCCTGCTGCTCTGCTAAACTGGCCATACCAAGAAATAGAATCCACAAGATCCCATGACAGTGAGAGGTAAAACTCTGCCCTTCCTGAAATTCATGTCATACTCCTTCCACCCGTCCCCCCCATAATTATCACTAAAAGTTGTGACCCTACTCTGGTAACATGCCATTTCTGCCTGTAAATTAGAGGAACACTCCGCTGTAATTGTCATGAACACAGAGAAGGCCCTGATCCAATTGATCAATGTCTCCTCCACCCTGAACCTTGACATTTCCCCCGCCATTCGCTAGGCTACATCCAGTCTTTCTGTTTCCTAGCATACTCCATTTCCCTATTATCCACTAGCAAAGAAAAGATATTGACATATTTGCCTGCTCAGATCAAATCCTTCACTTCTTGTGTGACATGTTGGGCCAGATTTTCCCTCCTGGAGGGTATTGTACCTTCCCCTAGAACTGGCAATGCCACCTCCTTACCACTTTCAGCGACTCGCTTTGATTCAACAATCTTGCCTTCTCCAGTGTCACTGCCCAAACATGTTGCTTGTGGAGAAATAGGCGCGCTTGTCCCCCCCCCCCCCCCCCTCCCCCACCGCCCGAGCAATCATGATCTTTGCTACCATTTTTTTGGGCCTCCGCAAAGGGATCCTCTCCTGCTTCTTTGGCGCCCACCGAAGAAGGTAACATCCCACCAATCCCTAGCCAGGGGAGTAAAGCCGCTAGCTGCGCTGCCAGTTCTGGGGGTACCTAACCAACCCCTGGGGGTGCTGGAACTGGGATGGGGGATCCTGTGTCGGGTACCGGGATAGGTGCCGGGTTAAACAAAGGTACCACTGGGACTACTGCTGGGACCGGCTGAGGCACTATGCTTGGTGTTGGCGCCGGTGTGGCCGGAGCCGGTGTCACCGGTAAACTTGTCGGGATTAGGGGAGTAGGTATAGGTGCCACCGGCGGTGTAAGCCCTCCTTCAGGGACCCCCCCCCCCGGGCGGCCCCTCTTCTCCCTGTGGCTTGGGGACCGACGCTACCCCTCTTGGCCCTGACCCGCTTGGGCAAAGCATCCAATTCCCCCCTGGGCTGCCGGGGCACTATTATTCGCTTGGGTCTCCCAGATAGCCCACCTGGTCATGCAACTTCTGTCTGAGCTCTGCCATGCTCCTACCTAACTGGTCCACTTTCCCCAATCTCCTGTCCATTGCTGTCATCTTGCGCATCATGCCCTGCGGCATATGCTCCATGCGGGAACGCTTAGCGCCAAGTCCTCTAGCCATCTTCTTTTTGCCTTGCAACAGGTAAAATCACCTACACTTATGCCAACTCTATGAGCACAATGTGTTCCTGCACCCACCAGGGCTTGCCTGGATTTTACCTGTATCAAGTTGAAGGTACACAGACTTCAAACACAGACCACGCAACTCTGACCGCGACACACCAGCTAGCCTGGGTGTTGGGCGAGCGTACTCTAGCTCGGCAGCCCAACAGAAGCAGTGAAATGCAGGCCTGCCTGTGTCCTCGGATAGCGTTATCCACCGCGCACCTCTCCCTTGGCTCAGCCCCCCGTGTCACCCTTAACGAAGTCCTAAAGTGAAAAGAAAATTAGCATATAACACTGCAACATCTGAGAAGAAAATTGCCAAACTTTTAGTTGTACCCAAGCCCCTTTATATGAGCAGCAATGCAACAACGTCAGGTAAAACACATTAGCTAAACAGACTTGTGCTTATTACCATATCACCCCTCATTAAACATTGCCACCACCTACTTACATCTATAATGTTATTATTAAAACACACCCCTGCACTGATTTGTCAGAATTGACTTCACTGGCCTGCACAGCTTCTTCCAATACTTTATCTGTCCCTGCGGTCTCCCATCCAAGTACTAACCATGCCGACCCTGCTTCACCTTCACGATCGGTTTGAAACCTGTGTATTACTGTAATGATCAGGCTGGATTACCCTTGAAACAACAACCCTATGCGTCGTTCACAGCGCCAGTACTGTAATGCATGTCTTTTCCTCTTTACTGTAAATAATTGCGGCCCATTCAGAGTTCAAAACCAGTGACTTTTGTTTTATTATCACAAATTTCCAATACAGCATGCCGGGCTCTAACTAAATGAGCAAACCGTCAATTTCACCTGAATTTCGTTTCCGCTCCTTAATTAAGCGTCGGGTCCCTCGGGAAATTCACTTTTAAAAACATCAGCACCTTGGCATTTTCTTTCGCGCTGATGATCAGGCGCGGCTTACGGTGCCCGACAAGCGTTACCAATTGCCCACCGCAGCCCGAGCCTTCCAATAGCGTGCCCGCTCTTACCACGTTATCACTGAAAAAAATTGCACGATCCCAACCTCACTCTAGCGAGTACACCAGGTAGCAGGGCCGTGCTGGACACTCCACATCTAAAAAACAAAAAAGAACAAATTATCCTGCGCCTCGATGAGGCGATGGGTAAGCCTGGGGAGTGCGAGAACAAGAGGGTGCCTCCTGCGCTCCCCGGCCTTTTAACCCTTTTGGGGGCAGACCAGTTACAACTGGTCTGCCCCCTCTGGCTCCCCCCTTTGACCCGGAAGCAATTAGATTGCTTCCGGGTCAATGCGGGAGCCAGCACCAATCGGTGATGCGGCGGCCTCCCTTTCCTTTCTGGCGATTCTGGACGGGAGGACCTTTTTTAGGTTTCGCCTGCACAGCGCTTGCGCTGTCTTGTGAAATCTGTTGTATTTAATATATCTTAAAAAGGGGGCGCATATCAGTTCCTATTGTCAAATTACTATGTTCATTTACTTTTGTGTGGAACTTTCTTTTTTTTATCTCTTTGCACGCATTTTGGATACTACTAAAGATGTTCACACGGTTTAACCCCCTTTCACTTTCAAGATAAGATCTCTTCTCATGGAAAAGTCAGAAAACTTTTAACAGAATGCTGGAATGCTTGCTTTTTATTACTTAGTGTGTAAAACAGATGCTTTAGCCTTACAACGTTTATGGCATTTCCTGTTCATGCCTCAGAACTTTTTTTTGCACTTTCTAAGCATTATCAAATTGATTTTTTCAACTTAATCTATTTGTCCATTATGATCAAATTCTGAATGGAGTAATAAACATTGCACGTTAAAAATAAAGTTAATATACAACAGCTATGCTATATTGTACTACTAAACAGGCTGGCACAAAGTGCAGTTACCTCGCAGACATGGTCATGATTTGAATGGTGCAGCTGGTTCAAAAGTTGTCAGAACTCATCTCAACACATAATATTGTTATATTTGACTAAACAGAAAGTCACAATTGCAGTTAACTTGCAGTTAAAAAGGAATTGATTTGAATGGTGCAGCAGGTGCAGTGACATCGGGGCCAAATGCTCTAGAGGCTCACAACACCCAGATTATTTCTAACATTTTAAACTAAATAGACATCCCACTAAACACCTAAAGTTTATATTTTACTACTAAGCAGGCAGTCACAAGTACAGTTACCTTGCAGACAACAGGATTGTGATTTGAATGGTACCGCAGGTGCAGTGGCACCGTGCTCAAAAGTTGTCATAACTCCACTGAACACCAAACATTGCTATATTTTACTACTAAACAGTCAGTCACAAGTGTAGTTACCTTGCACACAACTGGCTCATTATTTGAATGATTCAGCAGGTGCAGTGCACCAGGCCCAAAAGTTATTAGAACTCCTCTATACACCTAATGTCGCTATATTTTACAACTAAACAGGCAGTCACAAGTGCATTTATCTAGCAAGTGCTAGGGTTATGATTTCAACAGTGCAGCAGGTGTAGTTGCACCAGGACCAAAAGCTCCAGGTTCCCCACTAAACACAGACTATAGCTATATTTTACAACTTAACAGGCAGTCACAAGTGCAGTTATCTTTCAGGCACTGGGGCCATGATTTGAATGGTGCAGCAGGTGCAGTGGGACCGGGCCAATAAGTTGGCACAACTCCTCTAACCACCTAATATTGCTATATTTTACTATTAAACAGGCAGTCATAAGTGCAGTTACCTTGCAGTTGAAAGGGACTTGATTTATATGGTGCAGCAGATGCAGTGTCACCAGGGCAAAAAGTTGTCAGAACTACTCTAAACAGCTAATGTTTCTATAGTTTACTACTAAACAGGCAGTCACAAGTGCAGTTATCTTTCAGGATGTAGGATCTTGATTTGAATGGTGCAGCAGGTGTAGTGGCATCAGGTCAAAAAGTTCTCATCACTCCACAAAACACCAAATATTGCTATATTTTACTTCTAAACAGGGAGTCACAAATGCAGTTATCCTGCAGGCAATAGGGTAATTATTCGAATGGTGCAGCAGGTGCTGTGGCGCCGGGCCTAAAAGTTGTCGGAACTCCTCTAAGCACCTAATATTGCCACATTTTACAACTTAACAGGCACTCATATGTGCAGTTATCTAGCATATACTAGGGTCATAATTTCATTAGTGCCGCCGGTGCAGTGGCAATGGGACCAAAAGCTCTGGCACCTCTCTAAACACCTAATATTGCTATATTCTATTTCTAAACAGACAACCACAAGTTCAGTTACCTTGCAGCCAATAGGGCCATGATTTGAATGGTGCAGCAGGTGCAGTAGCACCAGGCCCAAAAGTTGTCAGAACTCCTCTAAACACATAATATTGCTATATTTGACTACTAAACACGCAGTTATGTGTGTAGTTTTTTGCAGTTTAAAGGGACTTGATTTGAAAGGTGCAGCAGGTGCATTGGCTCTGGGGCCAAACGCTTTAGGGACGCCACCAAACCCAGAATATTGCTAAATTTTACTACTAAACAAGACAATCACAAGTGCATTTATCTAGCAGGCAGTTGGGACATGATTTGAATGGTGCAGCAGGTGCAGTTGCCCCAGGACCAAAATCTTTAGGCACCCCACTAAACATCTAATATTGCTATATTTTAGTACTATACAGGCAGACAAAATTGCAGTTATCTTAGTGTTAAAAGGGGCTTTATTTGAATGGTGCAGTGGCATCAGGGCCAAGAGGTCTAGGGACCCACTAAATGCAGAATATTGCTAAATTGTACTACTAAACAGACATTCACAAGTGCAGTGATCTAGCAGGCACTAGGGCCATGATTTCAATTGTGCTGCAGGTGCAGTGGCACCGGGCCCAAAAGTTGTCAGAACGTCTCTAAACACATAATTATGCTATATTTTACTACTATACAGGCAGGCACAATTACGGTTATCTTGCAGTTAAAAGGGGCTTGATTTGAATGGTGCAACAGGCGCAGTTGCACCGGGGCCAAAAGCTCTAGGGACCCCACTAATTGCAGTAATATTGCTAAATTTAATACTAAACAGGCAGTGACAAGTGCAGTTATCTAGCAGGCACTATTGCCATGATTTCAATGGAGCTGCAGATGCAGTGGCACCAAGGCCAAAAGGTGTCAGAACTCCTCTAAACACCAAATATTGCTATATTTAACTTCTAAATAAGCAGTCACAAGTGCAGTTACCTTGCAGGCACTAGGGTCATGATTTCAATGGTGCAGCAGGTGCAGCAACACCGGAGCCCAAAGCTCCAGGAACCCCTCTAAACACTGCAATGTTTAACTACTAAACCGGCATTCAAAAGTTCAATAACCGTATAGGCAATAAGGCCATGATTTGAATGGTGCAGCAGGTATAGTGGCACCAGGTTCAAAAGTTGTCATAACTCCTCTAAACACCAAATATTGCTATATTGTACTACTAACAAGGCACTCACAAACGCAGTTATCTTGCAGGCCCTAGGGGCATGATTTGAATGGTGCAGCAGGTGCAGTGGCACTGGGCCAAAGGTTGCCAGAACTCCTCTAAACGCATAAAATTGCTATTACGTCAATTAATTCTATAATTTCCCTCTTTTATTTCAATTTTCAAAATTTTGCTATTACTTACCTGCACTATACTACTAGCAACAACACAATATATTGCCTTATTGTACAAAAATAAATCCTAACATTTTAACAGACTTTCTGTAACTTATATTGTACAGCAACTCAGTAAGCTGCAACTTACAACAAAAACAGCTTATTATTGATCACATAGGCGAAACCTAATGCATTTACAAATGCTTGTTACATTTTGGAATAGTGCTCAAGGGTCTGTTTTATTTCAAAGTCAAATGATTTACATGTGTTACTAACATCTTAAGCAGATTATCTTGCGATATATACACCCTGACCCATAAACCTACTGTTACGGTTGTTTGGCTTTCCCAATTTGTTACAATATTGCAGTGACACTACTGTACATTTTTATCGTGTGTTTGTTGGCCCAATAAGTTAAAAGGGTATTTGCTTTCGCTGCTGTTGGTAATTCCACTATTCATGCACACAAAGGCAGTGGGAGCAAATATAATGGTAAAAGCTGGCAGTGCGCTAAAGCTTGCCTAGCACCTCCAGGTAGTGCATTACAAGCAGGGCTGAAGCGGGTTTGAATCGTCAGAGTTAGCGCTGATTCCACAAAGTGTCACTGAATAACTGTGGGTGGCTATGTCAGGGTTCTTCTTTAGGGTTCACAAGCATCTCTGCCAAGTTGTTATGTTTTAATGGCTACTGTAATGGACATACATGTAAAACTACAGAGCTTGACATTTGCACAAACGTTTGAACTGGCTGTTTACACATGTTTTTAGGATATGGAATTGCTTTTAATGTGTAATTTTAATTGTACATTGCCAATGCATTACCTGTTTTTTAAATGGTTAGGTGAATTGCCTAAACAATAAAGATGAGTCTGATTATTATGTGTTCCTTACTAACATTGGCTAACTTTTCCACATTTACTTTGTATATTGAATAAATGTTGAAAGTGAAAGTGAAATAATTTTTTTCTATAGGTGTTGTGCCAACTGAATTGCCTTCATGGGGTGGAAGAGTTTATGGTGCATTTCTTGCTCTGTCTGAAAAGTGCCTGCATAAGAGCGCTAGAAATTGAACATAGCACAGCTTTCTGACTTCCATAGCCTGTGCACTAAAAATATTGAACTCTGTATATACAGAGCAACCAGTGGTAAACCATGAAAAAGAAGGCAAGTGTTATGGGGAGGAGCAAAGCAATGAACAACTATAGTTAGAAGGGCTGCTTACTTCAAGTTCAGGAGGGTGAATGCATGGCGGGTGTAGGAAAGTAGGATCTTCTTCTTATGGTTACCCCCACTTTTTGCTTGATGTAACGCTGTTTTTGACTAGTCTGACTGGGATCCTGCTAATCAGGACCCCAGCCTATCTGCTTTCTCCCTAAACTGTTATGATATGTACTTAGGTACACTCCAGATTGAATACTGGGGTACCCTTGTAAGTCCCTAGTATATGGTACACATGTACTCAGGGCGTAGCCGGGTCTGGTGGCTCAGTGGAAACAAACTATATTATGTTTGGTGTCAAACATGTTGGAATCATACCTCGCATACCGGTAACCGGTGTGGGAGGTATGGTTCCACCCCTCAGAAGCGAGCTTGGGGGTTCCCTGGTGTTCCCAGTACCAGCCTTCTAACTCTGGACAGCACAAAATGGATGCTGCCGACCAGAGACACATTTCTGCCCTCCTGCTCGAGCAGGGGAAGGCAGTATAATAGGCATCCTGTCACAGGTAGGTGTGACCACCTCCCAGGCAGGATTTGGGACCAGATGTACAACGTGCACAATAGCGATTCGCAAATTGCAAGTCTTTTGTGACTCGCCATTTTTAAGGTGCTATTATGCATGTACAACAGTGATATTACACTGTTTTGCGATTCCCAATGGGGTCGCAAATAGAGAGGCTCATGAATATTAATGAGCCTCTCGCAATGTTATGTTATGTTATGTTAAGGTATGCTTGTAAAGGGCACTGTCACCGTGGGTTTCCTGGCGCTGATCTGATGCTGAGGGGACAAAGGGATTTAGCTGGATTGTGGGAAAAGCCACGTTTTTAGAGATTTACGGAATTGAATGAGAGAATTGGAGGTTTTGAGCGGGGGAGGGAGATAGTTCCAAAGTTTTGGGGCCAAATGTGCGAATCTCCGACCTCCAGATCTACAAAGTTTGATAGAGGGGACAGCCAGGAGGTGGAGGTGAGAGGATCTGAGATTACGTGAAGGACAGTCGGGCCTGATGAGGGATTTCAGGAAGGCAGGGCAGGGACCGGTTAAAGATTTGAAGGTGAGGCAGCCGATCTTAAAGGCTGCCCTCGAAATGACAGGAAGCCAATGCAATTTGGTGAGGAGAGGTTTGGCGGATTGCCATTTCGGGATCCCGAAGGCTAGTCTCGCCGCTTGGTTCTGAACAATTTGTAGTCTGAGGAGAAAAGATTTAGGCAGACTGTGATAAATAGAGTTCGAGAAATCCAAGCGGGAGAGGACAAGAGCCATGATGACTTGGATCAGTGCTTCGGGAGTCAAGAGATAGGCCACCTTCCTGATCCTGCGCAGCTGATGCATGCAGGAAGAGACCACCATCCCTATCTGGGGTTTGAGGGATAGCTCGGAGTCAATAGTGACCCCGAGACTTTTCACCGAGGCCACAGGGGTGGGGGGGGGGGGCCAAGCTCTGCCGGCCAGAAGTGCGGACCCCAGTGGGTAGAGCTCTTACCCGGGAGAAGGAGCTCCGTCTTCCCGGGGTTCAATTTGAGTTGGTTCTGGCACATCCACTGGAGGATGTGGGACATGGCCGCCTGGAAATTAGAGATAGCAGAAGAAGAGTTAAGAGGAAAGATGAGTTGCAGGTCGTCAGCGTAGTTTAAGACGGTGACGTCCCACTGCCTCAGAGAGAAAAGAAGAGGTCGAAGGTAGAGATTGAAAAGAAGAGGGGATAAGGAGGAGCCCTGGGGGACCTCGCAGAGTGAGCGCTCCCTAGGTGCCCTAAAAGTGCCCAAGCTGAGTGTCTGAGACCTCCTGGTCAAAAAGGATTCGACCCATGCCAGCGCCAGGCCCTGGATGCCGGCCTGCTCGACGCAGTGGAGAAGGATGTTGTGGTCCACCGTGTCGAAGGTGGCCGACAGATCTAAAAGTACCAGGGCCTGGGGGGTACCCTTGTCAGCGCCGTCTCTCAGAGCATCCAACACGGCCAAGATCACTGCCTCCGTGGAGTGGCCGGGTCTAAAACCGGCCTGGTTGGCCTCGAGACCTCAATGTGTGACCCAATTTGAAGTGGCAGCCCCTCCCAGGTCTGGTGGCCTGCTGGGCTCAGCAGACCACCATGTCTGGGAATGCTTTTAAATAAAACAGTTTTTTTTCAATGCAGCACTTTTTCCTTAAAGGAAAACTGGATGCATTTAAAAAAGAAAAAAATGAAATGTTTTAGTTTCGTTTTTTAAGGGCAGGTAGAGTGGTCCCTGGGAAAAAATACTTTCCCCTGAGGACCCCTTCCCTTTTGCAACCCATTACCACCCTTTTGAAGTGGGAGGTAATTTGCAAGTGTTTTGTGACCGCATTTGCCGTCACAAAATGATTCGTACATTGATTTGCGGTCGCAATTAGGGAGGGAACACCCCTTCCTAATCATGACTTCCTAATGGGTACTTAAGGGCTTACCTAGCTGTAGGACCTTAGATTAGTCGTGGACAAGATTATGTCCTGAAACCACTGCACTTCGACCGCCTGGGTACCTTGGACTTCGCTGGACTTCGTTTGGGTCTGACTCCATCTCCCTCAACTTCCCTCCCCCTCCTACCACTTACTCCCGGCCCAATAACACCAACGCCCCTACTAATCCTCTCACACCCCTCACACCCCACCCCAACTTTGTTACCCCTCTTACCACCAACACCCTCACCTATACCACTAACCTCCTCCCTAACTCAACCACACCCTTCCCCCCTAACATCCCTATCCTTCCGAACACCAACCCACCCACCCACCAATATCACCAACCCCTGCAGTAGCACCACACAACTCCCCCCCACTACAGTAACCTAGACACTTACTCACCTTTAGTGCCCATCTCCAACCCCTTTCCCAATCCCATGCTGGACATGATCATGTCCACCCTCCTCTAAGAAGATCTCCACACCCTCAAAGAGTTACTCTTCACACAACCCAGACACCCCCTTCCCACCACCACTCCCCCCCTAACAAATGCCCCACCCATTCTACTGACCCTCAAACACAAAACTCCCCACACTGGACCTCAATCCCCGCTCGCAATCCCACCAACCGCTCCCGACGCACCATCAATCTACTTTCGGACCACGACATACGCACCCTCCTCCGCTCATATGACCCAGTTCCCCAAAACCACTTAGCTACCACACACCTTTCCATCCCCACGATCCACTCTAACCCCCTTAGGCACCCCACACAAAACAACAACAGAGGCTCCATCCCAAATAACCTGAAAAACGTCCCCTCACTCTAGAACCCTCTACCACCCTATACACCCCCAGGCTCAAATGCATACTTCTCAACTGCAGGTCGGCCCCTAGACACTCCTCCGACATCGCTGATCTCATCAAAACACTGGACCTTGATCTAACCATTCTGACTGAAACCTGGTTAACTGAATCTTCTACACCTATCATGGATATTCTAGTTCCACCCAACTACCACATCATTAGACTTGACAGGTCCAGCAAGACAGGCAATGGAATTGCATGTATTTATAGGAGCAACCTCTCAGTTACTAGAGTCACCCCCCCACTTACCTCCGGTGAATACATCGGCCTCGATGTCATCAGCAAGAGCAAACCTGTATGCTCTCTACACCTCATCTACCACCCACCTGGGGACAACCTCATCTTCACCCAACAACTCATGGATACAATCTCAACCAATTCCGGACGGCAAAACACTCAAATTTTCCTTGGTGACTACAATTTCCATTGGAACGATCACAATGACGCGGTGGTAAATAGTCTCAAAAACGACCTCAACGCTCTTGACCTCACCCAAATCTGCAACAGCCTGACCCACGATAAAGGCTCTATCCTCGACCTTATCATCTCCAAAGAAAACTCTACCCAGCTTGGGTCAATTCAACCCTGTGACTGGTCAGACCACCACATTATCACATTCTTCATCAATGAAAAAGTTAAACTTAACCCGGTTCAAGCCACCAAATCCAAGGTCTGGAAAAGGGACCTGAAGAAACTCAACCCAAGCTCTTTACCTTCCCACAGCTGCAATCTCCTCCTTCCCCCTACCGGCGCTCTTGACGTTCAATCTTTGACCGACCACTACCTCAACTCTATGACCTCAATAATCAATGAGGCCACCCCCTTGCAATTGAAAAGAGTCTCCACTAAGAACTCCAACCCATGGTACGATGGTAGACTCAACGAAGATAGACGGGCCATGCGAATGGCAGAGCGCACCTGGAGATCAGCCCCTTCGGCACTGCACCTTAAAACTCTGAAGAAAAAGAGAAACGCCTACTTCAGGAAAATCAAGCACATAAAATCAGATTTCTTCAGCCTCCAGCTCGACCAAGCAAAAAACCAGCCAAGAAAACTGTTTGAACTGATCAAAACACAATCCAAGGAACAACCCCAACAATCACATAGCACAATAGGCGATATACCATCCTGTGAAGACTTGTTTGCTTTCTTTAATCTAAAGACTGATAACATAAGGAGCGATCTCCGCAATGATGTAAGCCTTTACTCCAACCCCCACAGCATAACACCCACTGAACCAAAAAACAATGCTGCATGGTTATCCTTTGACATCTACTCAGAAGAAACAATTGTCAAACTGCTCAGCACATTGAAACCTTCTAATCACCTCACAGACCCCCTTCCTGCCAACGCTGTAAAGGACTTCATCCCATTACTCCTCCCACTCTGGACCAAAATTATTAACAGTTCACTTCAAAAAGGACTCATGCCCGACTCCCTCAAAGTTGGACAAGTCACACCTAAACTCAAGAAACCAACAGCTGACCCTACTGACCTAAACAATTACTGTCCCATTACCAATATTCCCACCCTTGCCAAATTGTTGGAAAAATGCGTACAACTCCAATTGACAAAACACATTGAACAGTTTGACCTCCTCAACCCTCATCAATCAGGCTTCCGAGCAGGGCACAGTACTGAAACTGCTATGACACACATAATTGATGACGCACTCCAAATCCTAGATCAAAGCGATACCTGCCTCCTCATCCTTCTTGATCTCTCCTCAGCATTTGACACAGTCAAACACGAGAACTTACTCGAACTGTTAAACACTAGAATGGGTCTATCTGGGACTGTTCTCAAGTGGTTCACCTCCTTTCTGCATAACCGGTCTCAGAAATTCAAGAGCAACAACTTGATGTCCCCACCAGTGCCTGTAACATTAGGCGTCCCACAAGGATCTTCCCTATCCCCTACATTGTTCAACCTGGTCATGGAACCTCTCACCACCTTGTTACAAGCATCTAATGTACACTTTCACATGTACGCCGATGACACCCAACTATATCTCAAATTACAATCCCCCAAAGACATCAAACTTCTGAACTCAACGCTCAGAAACACCCAATCATGGCTTGCCGATAATCACCTCAAACTCAATGCTCTGAAAACTGAGTTCCTTCTGATCTCACCTCCCGCGAAAATCTCCACCACTCAAACTTGGCTTAAGCACCTAACTGCACTCAATGTCCAACCTACCATTGTGGAGTCAGCGAAATCTTTAGGCATAACACTTGACGCCAATCTCAACATGCAACAGCATATCAGCAAGGCAACTAAGGGAGCTAATTTCCAAATCAATTTCCTGAGGAGACTTAAACCCTTCCTCCCAGCCAAGGACTTCCAAACTGCAGTACAAGTCCTAGTCATTCCTCGCTTAGACTACGGTAGCGTCGCCCTCTGCGGACTCCCCCTATCTACAACTGCACCCCTGAGAGCCTCTTTGAACACTGCAGCGAGACTCATCACTGGATCAAAAAAACACTTGCATATTTCCCCTGACCTAAAATCCTTGAACTGGCTACCTTTTGAAGCCAGAATACATCTGAAAATTGCCTGCATGACACACAGAGCTGTACACCAAAACTCACCCGGCTACCTCACTCAGAAGCTGACAATATCTGATGGCTCAAGAACCACTAGAAGTACAAAGAATCTTCTTCTGAAACCTCGTAGATTCCGGAAGGAAAAAACATATAAAAGCTCCTTTTCAGGAATGGCACCCAGGATTTGGAATTCACTCCCTCCAGAAACCAGGCTTATCTCCTCCACTACAGTTTTTAAGAAAGAAGTAAAAGCTATCCTCGTGACTAAATTCACCTGAACTTTTACTTTGGAACTATTTGAGTCTCTGCACCTACTTGTACTATTTGTTTTTCTGATTGTCGATTTGTATCATTGGTTTTAGCTGATTAACTATGCTCCCCCATGTACCTACCCTATTTTGCTACCCACTTATTACCTACAATCTATTCTTTGCTCAAAAGTTAATCACTGTTAATCACTCTCTTGTTTTCTTACCCCCTGTTTTTGTAAAGCGCTCTGATATCTGCAAAGATCTTGTTCGCGCTATATAGAACTTTCAAATAAATAAATAAATAAATAAAGACAAGTGATGATATATGTTACCCTTGCTGGAGCGCGTTAGGACAATGGGTGACAAATTGGATCGCCTATTGGCGTCCACTGAGCTAACACAACCCTCTAGCTCAGTTAAGGACAAGGGTCCTTCCGCTAAATCACAAGGTACAATTCAAGCGGCTGGTAATATTAATACTACCACCAGCCAACATCCTAATTGTACAACTAATGTAGCCACTACCTCAAACAAAGTATCAGCTTTGGCTGTTAAACCCCCAGACCAGCTAGCACAGCCAAAGCGAATCCCAGGGTGGTCGCTAATAAACCACCTTCAAAGGGAGCAGTGCAACAACCAAAGAAAGGGATGGGCAAATCTGTTACTTCTAATAGTAAACCTCACAAATCCCTACCACGGAGGCACAATGTGGACCTGCCCCCGGATTCCATGAATTATGTTATTGTAATGACGGGTGTGCCACCAGTTTCGGAAGGGGATCGGGAAAATAATGAAAGCCTAAAAAATAAAGTCATCTTCTGGCTGAAAACAAACAGACCCCTTCCTGTACATCTTAATGGGGATATCGTTTCGGTCAGAAGATGTCAATGGGTGGGGGTTCGCCCCAAGGATATAGAGGGGGATATAGTGATTATTAACTTTAGGGACCATAGAGTAGTATCCCATCTCTCAGATTGGTTTGTAGGAAGAAATGAGGGATGGATCTCCACTAGGAACCTCAGTTATTTTTATCCTGAGACCCTGATTAATCCAACAGAACTACCCCCTGTCAAAAACACCAAAAGTCTCCTCAAATGGTCCAACTTTACACCTAGCTTTCATGGACCCCAATTTAACCCTGAGGCATGGTACCGCTCTTACACACAATCTAGCTACAACTGTCCCCCTCAAACACCGGGTTGGGCTAAGATTAAACCCCAACCTCCTGGACCCTCAGCCTTATTGGACTTTCCTTTCCCTAATAAGTCCCTGTATCCTTTAGTTCCTATCACCCCTGTATTTCCACAGTTTCAACAGCCTCCAAATTTCTACCCAGCACATCATTACCCATCTAGCCTAAAGCCTAAAGAGTATTGGAACATCCCGCTGAGAAACCTCTACGACCCCCTATCAGGGTTGTCGACTAACAATTGGCCAGCTTTTTCGACAAGGGATGATAAATCTAAATCCGAATACATGGGTGGGGGAGACGACCTGATTAACCCACTATGCAACGTTGGAAGTTTTGATGATCAACCTTGTAATAGTATAGCAGGGGGCATGGTTTACACAGTGGAGACAGACATATTAGATAAAGTATCCACCTCATTGTCTACAATGGACGTCACCACAGTGGGCGTAAACCCAGAGCCAAGTCATCAGGCCGGGTCAGTATGTTTGCCAATGGCAGGTACGATCATAGCTGCCCCTGTGCCTGAAGTACCCCCACCCCAGTCTAACGAATCCCACCCTCTTAAGATAACTAAACTGTGTGATCGAGTGTGCAAAAAGGGTTCTACTATGGGATGTTGGAACATCGCAGGTATTGAATCTCGTATATGCATTCCTAATTGGGTTGAGTTCATCTGTCAAGGCGATGTTTGGTCCTTTCAGGAGACCTGGGCAACCTCACCAGTGTATCTCCAAGGTTTCTTGAATTTTAATAAACCAGCGACCAAAGGTCTAAGAGGTCGGGCCATGGGTGGCCTCACAACATGGGTTCGCCAAGTTGCAGGTGTATCTGTTAAAGAAATCTTTATTGACTGTCCTGATATATTGATAGTTAGTATTAGAACAAACAGTGGGTTGGATATACTGCTGATCAATGTATATGCTAAAGGAATCACGGGTGGCAGAGTTTCACCCACCCTTACTTGTTTGGATGATTTTCTAAGTTCTACCATAAATACTGGTTATGTGGTTGTGATGGGTGACCTTAATACCTGCTTTGAACCTTTAAGTAAAGATGATGGCTTACTAACTGAAGCAGAGGATCTGACCTGGGGGATACCACAACTTGATTTATCCCCGATTAACAAATGGTCCCAAGCAGCCACATATATCAAAGGTCTCTGTCTGAACTGGGGGCTTCGTGCACTCAACAGACGTGTTAGCTCGGACAGGATGGGTAAACACACATTTTTCAATGGCAGACATAGTAGTCGCATTGACTACATCCTAGTTGATATTAAAATGTGGCCTGTGGTTGCGGATATGATTGTTAAACCACGTCAAGAAAGTGACCATGAACCCTTGTTAGCAGAACTGAAGGATTTTAGTTTTGTAGGGCCGGTTGAACGACAGCCTAATCCTGTACAGGAGGCGGTAGTACTTACAAACGACATGAGGAGGGTGCGTTGGCCAAAGGTTTCTGTAGATGTGGAAGCACGCAAAAAGATCAGAGCCCTGGTCTCAAATTCACTGGTAGAAATTGATAAGTGTGATAACCAGGAAATGCTGAACACAAACATCACAGACATTCATGCTAGCCTGTTTTTGTCCTTAAAATCACTGTTTGTTAAGTTTGTTGCCAATAAGGGGAGAGGGAAGGTCAAGAAACCTGTAAATTGGTTTAATGGTGCTTGTCGAGAGACCCATGCAGATCTGTTTAAAGCTTTAAAATCAAAGAACCCAGCCCTAATTAAAGCAAGTAGGAAGGCTTTTAATGAAGCCAAACGTCATGCCAAAGCTGCCTGGGATGACGAGCGTTGGACATCACTAGCCGAGGCCTGTGGCTCCAGGAACTTGCAGCAGTTCTGGCACCTTCTTAGGTGGGGTCAGTCACAGGATGATCGCCCAAGCCCCGCATCTGTTGAACCACAAAAATGGGTGTCCCACTTTGAGGAACAATTTAGATGCCGCAATACCACGCAAGTTTCTATTAGTTGGCCATTATCATATGACACACTTGTGTTCTCGGCTAATGAAGTCAAAGCAGTCCTGAAAGCCATCCCTAGGGGAAAAGCGCCTGGTCCTGACTGTATCCCAGCGGATATATTCCAACAGGACCATGACCTATGGGTACCATACCTAGTGAGTTTGGTAAATGCGCTGGCCACGGATGCTAGGGTACCCGATTCATGGGCTGGTGCCGAAATATTGCCTATTTTTAAGAAGGGTGATCGGTCGGTTCCATCCAACTACCGGCCGATCAGTCTAATAGACGCGGTACAGAAGATCATAACCCGTCTTGTCCTTACTAGGATACAGGCATGGATAGAGGAGCATGACATCCTTACCCCTCTACAAGCCGGGTTTAGACCCCATGTGAGCACCTTGGATCAGGCATTCCGTTTCATGCTTTTGCATTGGAAGACGCTCACCCTGGGCAAAGGCAACCTATACGCGGCCTTCGTGGACCTAAGGTCAGCGTTTGACCTGGCCCCGAGGGCTGGGTTATGGAAATCCCTACTAGATATGGGTATGCCCCCCATCTTGGTACGTCTCATTGTGAACCTTCATGCACAGACCTTTGCATTTGTGCGATGGGGAAAGCCGGGTGAGGTGACGGAGAACTTTCCAGTGGCTAAAGGTGTCAGGCAAGGTTGTGTTTTGGCACCCACCTTGTTTTCTCTATATATCAATAGGGTTACCAAGTATTATGACAACTTTTCCACGGACGCCCCAAGTTTGGCTGGAGCGAAAATCCCCCTGCTCATGTTCGCTGACGATACTCTCCTGATTTCACGAACCAGGCAGGGTTTGCAGAAAGCACTGTCAAGGTTCGAGAGTTTCTGCAGCGAACATGAGCTGGAGGTGAACGTGTCCAAAACCAAATTTATGGTTTTGAGAGGGCACAAACAAATAAATGCCAGGGTCACCATGGGGGATACCCCCCTGGAGCAGACAAAACACTTCACATACCTGGGAGTCACCTTTAGTGAGACTTTGAGCTGGACACATCAGATCGAGCTCATGACCTTGAAGCACCAGCAGTTGGGTGGGGCTTTGATCAAAGAACATAAAGGGTCATTTACAAGGCCAATGTCCCCGCTCCTTAAGATCTATGGTGGCAAGATTTTATCAGCAGTCCTATATGGAGCGGAACTGTGGGGTGGTAGCAATTTGGACCCGCTAAGACATGCCCAAAATAAATTTTTAAGAATGGCAACGGGTCTGCCTCAGTCAACACCATTAATTCCCCTTCTTTATGACTTGGGGTGCCAACCGGTAGAGGACCTAGCAAGACTTCGCCCCTTAACATTCTGGCGTCGTCTTTGAACAACGCCGGAACTCCATCATTATGCAAAAGCTTGCTTGGAGGTAAGAAACAGCTCCGGTGCCACAAACATTGGTTGGTTCAGAGACCTTAAGGCTACCCTAATAGCTCTGGGGTATGGCGACCTGTGGTCCACACCGGAAACAGCCAAATTCCCCTCATAAAAGGATCTCAAACAAAGTTACTGGGAATGGGTGTTACACAACAGGTATTCTAAAACGAGCTCGAGTAGCCTCACAGGTCTGTTTTTTGTATTTAAGGATACGCCCAAGCTGGAAAGATATTGGGATATAATAACAAAACCAGCAGACCGCAAATTATTTTTTCAATTCAGATGCGGTTCACTCCCCCTCGGGGATTTTACCAAAAAGTGTGGTGCAGAAAGGACGGGGTTTTGTCCCAAGTGTCAAGGTATTGGGGAAAACTTGAATCATTTTTTATATGTGTGTCCATTATACTCTGCCCCAAGAGCCAAATGGCTTAGGCCGGTATGCAGAAATCTAGGCACAAGATCGGCCGGGGAAGCAAGTAGAATGTTAAAGACCAATTTGGACCCTCTGATTGTCGTGGGTGTTGCTAAATTTTTGGGGTGGGCCTGGTTGCTTAGAAGTAGGCTCATTAAAAGCAATCTAACGGGGTCTTAAATGATGTGACTTTTTACATGGAGACTTGTATTCTGTTGAACTATGGTTGCATTTGTGCGTCTCTGTAAATGTTGTAAATATATGCAAGAAGCTGATTAGTATGTCAATGCTTTAATACTTGTTTTAACTGTTTTATATGTATAAATGTATTTTATGTCTTTTATGATGAACTAATCAAATAAAGACTTCTTGAACTGACAAGTGATGATAATCTCACTTGTAGTGAAGGAGTCACTCCCCTGCATTCGCAGGCACTGCAACACTGCTGACCGGTCTGCTGCTCCAGAGCTCCTGCAGACTCCGAGAGGCTCTGCAACACAGAAGGTGGGGTTCTCCTCCCTTCGAGGTGCCCTATCACCAAGTTTGAGGTCAGAATCCCTTGTGGGGGCTGCAATCCCAAGCCCCTGTTCACCGCGTACTTTTGCAAGTGCATGTGCTTGTTGGCAATTCTTTAACAAGTGCATTGGGCTCCGATTAGCCCAACCTCTGGCATCTTCTTCCACAAAGATCTTCGACCACCTTGCACCTCTGTGTCCTGTCGTTTTGTGCAGCTGCTAGAGGTCCTCCCGCGACTCCTGTGCCTCCGGCCTGTGGGTCCAATTGAGGGTCAACTTTGCTTTTCTTGGGCTCCCCTGGTTGCTCCAGGCTTGCCCTGACTCCCCTGTTTGAGGTGAGTCTCCTGGACCTTGTTGGTCCGAACCGTTCACTTCCTTATTTTATGAGGTGGATTAGGTCTTAATGTCTATGCGCCACTAGCAAGGTTTAAAGCTAATTTTAGGATTGTGACATACTTAAAGTCCAGCATAGCCGACTAACTCTTGATTAGAGGAAGTCATTTATATGGAAAGTGTGACATACTACAGTAGCCACTCTTGTCTCATTAAGGGAGGGAGAGGGAGAGGTGTGGCGCCGCAGCCAGGGCGACTGACGCTGGAATCTGGGGATCAGGGTTCAATCCCTGGCACCGGTGGCAGATTAGCCCAGCACCATGTGACTCTGGGCAATAGCTTGCTTAATCTTCCGGACGGCCCCCAGCGCCTAGAGACCCTAACGGAGATTGTTCGCGCTTTACAAATGTGGATTATTATTACTATTATTATTATTATTATTATTATAATTACCAGCAATTAGAATGTTGTATTATATTATGATTTACCAAATTATGGCAACTAAAGTTTGAACAGTTACCCCCCCCCCCCCCCCCTGCAGAATAAATTGCAAATAGGTATTGTCGGTTCTGCAGCAGGGTTATTTAATGGTTTGAATGTATTTTATTGGACTGTTCCTTATTTGACGTTTTACAGGAGAAATTTTCTGACCTCCTATCAAAGGTTATCAAAAATAGACGACAAACAAGTTGACAGACAACCTGTTTGTTGTACAGCCACCTACTCAAAGACCTATTCAAAAAGGTGGGCGATCGTAGAGGTTTTTTTAAGGTGGGCGCTGCTGGGCGTGGAGCACTTGGGCGACATCTGAACGGTTGCAGCCATGTTAGCATTAAAGTAAGTAAGAGTTTGAGTTGTTGGAGATTCAAAGCTTCTGGTACTTGCAGTTAAAACACGCAATCTGACACCACGTTGCCTGAGGTGGGTACATTGGAGGACCGTCTGCTTTTAAAGCTATCTCTTATGTCTATAAAAATGAACGAATAACTCTCCTGGCCCGCTCGGTGCCTTTTGATAAAGGATCAGAATGAGTGGAGTAAATGGATTTCTCTTGCAGAATTTGCCTACAATTCTTTACACTCTTCTAAGGGAACCTCTCCTTTCTTTTGTTGTACTGGTATCCACTCCCACACATTTCCTGCATGTCTTTCCCCTACCACAGTTGCGTCTGTCACACTCTTCTATTAGCACATCAGGGAAGTTTGGAAATGGGTCTGTCAGTACCTTCTTATGGCCAAGGCAGAATATAAGAGATCGTCATTGTAAACCTGCTTGAGAATACAAGTTTGGGAAGAAGGTTTGCCTGTTTACGAAATATCGAAATTTGCCAGTGTCCCACCCTAACTTTGCCCTCAATTTGCAGGTCTATTACTATTCTTGCATTAGTAGGAATATGTACTATGTTGAATTTCTTAAGTCGTGGAAAATATATTGTGTTCCATATATCCTGCCTGACACCTGTAAACCTTAATGGAGAAAAACCACTTCCTCCCGTATTGCTTGTTGGCTACCAAGAATATGAGGAGGAAACGATTCTTGATTTTTGTATGAAGGTATATCAGTCCCAGCATTTAGTACCCCGGAACATGTATGATAGCTCTGAAAGATTCTCGGTTTCGGCAAATTTCATGCCTGCCACTCGATAGATGTCTAAATTTCATAAACTGTATCCAGTGAAGGAAGGGCCCGGTGTAATATCCAGAACGAGGGATTCTTCCAGGTTGGTATGGTCAGAAGTGTCAGGAAAGATCGCAGAAGCGCACAGTACCTTTACTGTGGCATGCAGGATTTAGACCCTCCTTTAAGTTCATAAGAGGCCAGGCTTGGCTAGTGTGGAGGTTGGAAATGTAAAAACCTGTCTGGTTCTCATTTCCGAGTGGTGGAAGGGACAGCTGAGCCCTAATAAATCAGCGACTAAATAAAGCCAGTGCCTGCACTGGGACAGCGCCTGATAAAATCTCCAAGTTGTTTTGGATTTGCTTCCATTAGATTGTCACTCAACATTTGCAGTCCTTCATTGTTATTTTTAATCTCAGTACCATCTACTTTTTGTTGTCTGAATCCCTTGGCTTTTATCCTTTATTTTCCCTTTTCTGCCTGCTGCATTGTTTTGTTCCCTTACCTCTGTGTGTTCTGTACACAGAGCATGCTGCTGTTATCCCTCTCAGCACCTCCTTAGTGGTGTTTGTGTTAGCTATAGTGGCAGTCTCTGCAACCATTCTGCTGGACCGGAGTTCTACGTTACTCCATTTCGACAGTCCCAGATCCTTTCTTCTGCATTCGGTTGCTGGCCTGATTCCTGGTAGGACTGGGACTAGTAACAATATGCCTTTGCTGAGTTAAAGGTAAGCTATGAGCACCAATGGTGTGACATATTCAGTGTTTGTTGATTTAAAAAGGTCTCAAACTGTTTCTTTGTCTTTCTTCCATCAGTAGTGCTTTGACATTCCTAGGCTGCTGTTGGTGCCATTTTGAACCACTGTCTATGGTTTCTTTTCTTTCCCCCCCCATTTCCCTGGATTCCTTACTGATGTATAATTATTCAGTACATTGGTGGGAACGTGTGGATGACTGAGATTGTTGGTTATATTCCTTTTGGGGAACAACGCTATTAGCCCTGGCAGTGGCATTACCAGCAGTGTCACTCGAGACAAAAGCCTGCCTTATGCAGATCAGTGCAATTCCTGCTCCTCATGGGAACAGTTCATCCCGAACTGCCAGGCAAGGCCTTCTCCAAAAGGGAACACAAGCATACCTAGATTGGTTTCAGCCTACTTAGATCTCAGTGAGGTTGTGCTTGGATCCTGTGGCACAGCGTGCAAGGGACCCATGTCTGGCCATACACTTGACCATGGCTAAGATCATGTACCCTCTCTTTGTAAAGCGCTCTGATATCTGCAAAGATCTTGTTCGCGCTATATAAAACTTTCAAAATAAATAAATAAATGCAACACACTTGTTCAAACAGACAAAACGCGAAGGGAAGAAAGCTAACAAATAGTGCAAACTACTGGCAATCACTCTGGGTAGCATTCCAGCCCATCATGCTTTGTCCACTCTGCTACTCTAAACAGAGGCCCACAGTGGATTGGAATGTTACTCAGCGCTGTTGCCAATAGTTTAGATCCTTTGATAGAAGTGAGGTAAACTAAAACTGGGAGATGTTGCTAGGAACCGACCCATCGTCTGTATTTGTCCTTCATTGCCACTGATCCTAAGGGCCCCAGGTGCCCTGGCCATAACCCTAAAGTGCACAGTGTGGCTCAATGGTTAGAGCGGCAGACCCTGATGCAGAGGTCTAGCCCGGGACCAGGGTTCAATTCCCCGCCTCGGCGGGTCTTGGGCTCAAAATTCCACGAACCTGATAATTCTCGCCTCGGTGCCTATTCCAATCATGGAGTCCCACTCTGCAACTCTGGGCAATAGCTTGCTTAATCTCCACAACGGCCCCCACAACGCTAAGGATGCCTGGCCTCCACCTCGGGGGTGCCCAGGAGTGGACGCCTCACAGGGAAAGCCAGGATGGGTTCCACAGCGGTATTCTTATAAGCACTACTCCGCTATACAAGTATCAATTTACATATCAATTTACATTTACATATCCTAGCTTCCATGTTCATGTCCTGCATTTCTTCCAAGCTTGACCTCTTCTGAACTTAAAGGACGGTGTAAACCCTGCATGCCTGGGTATAGATACTGTGCTAAGGCAATCTTTCTTGATATTCGTAAACACTATCTAGAACGATTGCCTATGTTTAGACTACTTGAAATCCTTTTTCCCATCTCCTTTTCTGTGTTTGATGTAACGCCCTATAAGGCCATGGGATTCCTAGATATGGATCCCTTGCCTGCTGGGCGCAGAATTCAAGCTATACCGCACTGACGCTGCCTAACAATCACAAACTGGTCTAGAATTGACTGTGTTGCTTTCTGGAGGAGGCCGCATCTGTCGGTTTGGGATGGATGTTTCCCATGAGGAGCAGTATCAGTACCGTTTCGCATAAGGCAAGCCTCTGTCGGGTGTGGCACACTGACCAAGTAACTATGAGCTGGAAAGCTGCACAAAGTGTTTGCTGGTGGTTTAGGCTATCGTTTTACCCCTTTTTGCTTGTTTGATGAAGCACCCTGCCAATAAGCATGAATTAAAGTGGCAAGCTTCTTTCTAAGCAAATGAGGGTTGCATTTCAGAGTAACCCCCATTTTCTGCACACTTACTGTATGTGAATGGCCCTTATTTGCACAGTAACAGTTTTTATTTTATTTGAGGTCTAGTTGAAATAAATGACCAATTTCTGGCTGTGGCGTTCAGAAATATGAACTAGTCCAGAATATTTAAATGGTTATTTAAAATTGGCCACCGCCTAACTGTCAACTTTGCATTTCATTGTGGCAATCACTCAAGTCATTCAAACATGACATCCGCTTTATTTGGTTTACCATTCAATTGCAGAGTTTGAATGGATTTTTAGGCAGGGTGTGTGAAGATTTGTTCATGCAATATCTTGATGATTTTGTGCTTCCTAACAGAATCTTAAGACTTCCATCAATGCATTTCATTGTGGGTGGGTAGTAAACCTATTTAGGAAGATTGCTCTTAATGATTGCACTAGAAATAACATTATTTTTTTTTACAACGTTACTATTTGCCTGTCAGCCTTGGGGTTGTTGTCCGCAATATTTTTGCCTTAAGCCTCTATTTTTAGCAGATCTCATTTTTGTTGTTCTTAGGACTCGCCCACTTTACCACTGCTTACCAGTGCTAAAGTGCTTGTTCTCTCTCCTTTAACCCCTTCCATGCTCAGCTGAGTTGTGCTGTGCTGATGACGAGCTGAGCTCGTCATGAATATAGGAGCTTTCCAATTTCCAGCACAGGGGAAAAATAACCACAGCAGCGATGTGGTTAAACATGGTGAAAATGGCTTACATTTAATTGGCACATTTAATTTACTTGTAAGTCCCTAGTAAGGTGCTACATGTGCCCAGGGCCTGTAAATTAAATGCTACTAGTGTTCCTGCAGCCTTAATTGTGCCACACACTCAAGAAGCCTTTTAAATTTCTCTTAGGCCTGCCATTGGAGCCTGGGTGTGCAGTTTAAATTGCCATTTCGACCTTGCAAAGTAAACCCTTTGCCAGGCCTAAACCTTCCTTTTTTAAATACATATGTCACCCCTAGGGTAGGCCCTATACAGCCCATATTGCAGGGTGCAGTGTATTTAAAAAGTTAGACATGTACTTTTACATTTTATATGTCCTGGTAGTGAAAAACTCTTAAATTCGTTTTTTCACCTCTGTAAGTCCTGCCTCTCCCATAGAATAACTTTGGGTTAACTTATTATGATTAATAAGTGGTAACTTTTAATTGGGGACAGATAGGAATGTTGAGTTTAGTGTCTAAAGAATTGTAATTTAAAACCTTCTTGGTAGATCTAGCTTTTTTTAGCGGGTTAATCCCAAGACCTTTTACTTTTTGGCCTCCTGTTTGTACCCTGGTTTTTGTTGGTTGGATGACTCTGGCACTTTACCACTGCTGATCAGTCTAAAGTGCATATGCCCTCCCTGTAAATTGTGATTATGGAATGGTGATTCCATGATTGGCATATTTGATTTACTAGTCAGTCCCTAGTACAGTGCTCTGTGTGTGCCTAGGGCGTGTAAATCAAATGCTGCCAGTGGGCCTGCTGCACTGATTGTATCACCCTCAGGAGCAGCCTGTAAATGTAACTCAGACCTGCCACTGCAGTGTCTGTGCGCAGTTTGGTACTGCCATTTTGACCTGGCAAGTGCATCCACTTGCCAGGCCCTAACCTTCTCTTTTCTTACATGTAAGAGACTCCTAAGGTAGGCCCAAGGTACAGTGTATGTGAAAGGTAGCACATGTACTGGTGTTGGTGACATGTCCTGATAGTGAAATACAGGTATTTCGTTTTTCACTATTAAAAAGATATTTGCCCCATAGGATAGAATGGGAATTTATTTATCACCACTTATAAATATAACTTCACATTGGGACAAGATCGAAAGATGGGGTTTAATATTCCTGAACTCAGAATATAAAAATGCATCTTTTAGTAAAGATGATTTTTATATTGTGTGTTTGAAAATACCACTTTTAGAACGTGGTATTTTCTTTCTTAGCCATCCTGTGTGCCTCTGCTGGTTTGTGGATTGACTCTGTGGCTTTTGAATGACAGAGGCTGGGGATGTGCATTCTCTCAGACGCCCACCGGGGACGGGGGTTGATGTGTGCCCTGCCTTTCCTGAATGAGTCAGGGCTGGGCTGAACAGACCTGGGCTGCATTCAAAGTAGGGGGGGAGTTCTCACTAGCACCTGAATAGGCTGAGGCTGATTTTATAGTGGTGGGAGAAGATTTCTCTTGCACCTGAATAGGCCCTGTCTGCCTTTACACAATGCCGTCTCCACCTCCTGCCGGGCAGATGCACCAGAGAGGACAGAACTGGTTTTGGCTGGGCAAAGAGCCTCTCTTCCACCAGAGAACAAAGGAATTTGTGCTATAAAAAGTGGGGCCCTGATCCCTGAACTTTAGATTACTGCTGAACTAAGGAACCTGCCTGGAAGAAGAACCGGGAAAGCTAGAGGAGGAGTACTGCCCCTGTGCTGTTGCTGTGTGCGGGGTTGGCCTGCAGTAGTTGCTTCTGTCTTGGAAAGAGAAAGGACTGGACTGTGCTTTCATCATCATACTGTTAGAGTTTTCTCCAAGGGCTTGAAGTAGAACTTGCCTCCTATTGGCAGTCTCAGGGACAGAAAAGACTTCAGAGATTACTTCTGGAATTCAAGAGGAACCTCTGCCAAGGATAAGAGCTGGAGAAACTGAGGAGAAGTACTGCCCCTTTACTGTGTGCTGTCTGTGGTTGGCCTGCAGTGGCTGTTTCTGCCAAGGAAAGGACAAGGACTTTTCTGAGTGCAGTGTCCCCTACTTGAGAAAGATCTCCAAGGGCTTGAAGTAGAGCATGCCTCCTGTTCTGAAGTCTCAGGGACACAAATACTTCACCACAGCTCCCCTGAACTCCCATGCTGAGACTTCTACCCTGCCAAGAGGTGCCTATTGCTGTTCTGGGCCTCTGGAGGTTGTTCCTGTTGTTGGGAGCTGGAAAAGTAATGCAACCAGGAGAAGCGCAACGCACCTGTACCTGTTTCTGACCCATCGCCGAAGAAACCCACGCAGCACCTGCCAGCGGCTCCAGAAATCACTCCACGCCACATCGAGTGCACCAATCTACGAAAGCCAAGATCACAGCCCCAATTCCGACGCAGGTCCTGCTGTGCGGCTACAAGAACCAACGCATCGTGGGAACGTGGCTAAAGAAATCAACGCAGCGCTGTTGCTTCCACCGCATCAAAAACCAACGCATCCCCAGATCTTCACGCATTGCACCCGGGCAATAACTCGACATCAACGCTGGGGCCGCAGTAAGAAACGGATGCATCACCTCCCTGCACAGTATGAAACCGATGCATCACCTCCCCTGCATGGCAGTAAGGAACCAACGCATCACATCCCCTGGAGTAAGGAACCGACGCATCACCTTTCCTGCGCGTAAGGAACAGACACATCACCTTCCCTGCAGCTGTTTTTGTCTATGATTTTGACACATCCAAGGCACTTTGTGTTGAAAGTGTTGCATCTATAGTTTGCTATGGACATAACTATTTCTACCTTTTGGAAGTCCAATTTTGATTACTGTATTGTGGAGTTTTGTCGTTTTTGGTCTTGTGTGGTTTAGATAAAGATGACTTCTTTTCTAAACTGATGTGGTGTCCATTTGTAGTGTTTTTCACTGTATTACTGTATATCTGCACAAATGCTTTACACACTCCCTCTGAGACAAGGCTGTCTGCTCATGCCAAGCTACCAAGGGCGTGAGCAGGGGTTATTTTAAAAGTGTATCCCCCTTACCCTGACTAGGAAGAAGGGTTACTACATGGACAACAGTGCAAACCATTGTCAACTAGAGACCCCATTTCTAACACGTCTTTAATGGTAAAGCTGGATTTTAAGTCACAATTCTGAAAATGCCAATTTTAGAGATTTGCCATTTTCTTGTCCCAACCATTTGGTGTCTGTATCTTGGGTCAAATGACTAGGTATAGCTGGCAATAGGTCTTTGTGTATTGCTCCCAGACAGTGGGACAAATGGGGAATATGCGTTTGCAAGATGGGCCATCTCTGACTTGATGAGGTGGAGGAGCTATCACCTACCACACTTGCACACTTACAAAGGGTTTGACACTAGTATTTTGTGACTCCAGACAAGGAGGGGCCAAGGCAGGGAGGCAGCAAAGTCCAAGCACCTATGAGCATTGCAGCCCTGCACCTCCTCAAAACCACTGATGTACCACGCATCCATGACACAGGATCTCACAATGCTTCACTAACCAGTATTTAAGATACTTTGTTCAGGGGGGCCTAACTTGGTCCCTGTATCTGGCCCACTCTCCACTGCTGTCGGCCTGAACCTGTGACTTTGTCTGGTCCGGCGTGATCAGATAACCACAGTTGGCGCTTTCTCACTGTTCTCATTTAAAACTCTAGAATTGCATATTTCCGGTTCTACTGATTGGATTTTTGTCATTTTAGTCTCAATTAATGTATTTAATTTTTATGTACTCTATATAGGTGTAGGATTTTTCTTGTGTACACATTGGCTTTAAGTTATGCCTGACTGCTTTGTGCCAAGCTACCTGAGGCTAGTGACTTCACAATGACCGAAACTGTGGTTGTTACTTGAGTAGGGTTTTACCCCCACCATTATCTTAATTCCTTACAGTTACTGAAGTGAGAGTTCGTAATCATGATCATCTTTTATAATGAACCACTTAAAGTTACAGGTCCTGTGCAGCTTGCATGCTGCACCCATATCTCACACTAAAGAATTTATCTCCCGTTATTCCATAACCAGCACCTCCTCCTCTATTTTGTGGCCAGCCTTGAAGCAGTGGCTAAGATGTAATTGTCTAGATCGGGATTCTTTCCTGTGTCTTCCTCAATGTGTCATCTTGCATCCTTTCTACTGTTTGGTATGATTGTGGTGAAGTCTAGATATCTTGAGTAGTTTCTGCTTTGGGAAGTTGCATGTGTAGGGACTCGGGAGTGGTTTGTTCTCTCTGCTAGTCACGTGCAAAGCAGGGCAGCATCCTCCCTGGAGCTGGTCTCATTCCACGAGCACCATAGATTCCGACTCTAGACGCCGGCCACCATCCATCGAGATATGTCGGGAGGGTCAGACGACCTTCAAAACTTTATCTCCATCAAAACTATCATTATATACCTATGAAGAGATCGATCTGGCCATAACTTCTACAAAGTCAAAGTCAAAGTATGTTTATTTGTTTTGGTACTCAACCGAGGACCACAAATTTTAAAAATAATTTTACAAAAATAAAATACACTTCAACGATCTGGTTTAAAATTCATAAAGTTAAAACATGTTCAAGGTTGCTTTGAGAAATTTAAAAAGATTATAGCACACAAATTCATTAGGTGAATGCTTACATAATACGAGCAGTTCTTTTACAGTAACTATTCTACATTTGCAGTAAATCGGTCTTAGGTATCTGGATCTTGCCGATACTACTATTGAGTTGGGACATACAAACAATAAATGTTCAATTGTCTGATCTCCCCCCAGACACAAAGAGCACATCGTTGTGCCTCCTAGAGTCCATTTGTAGGTAAAAGTCTGTAAAGGAAGGATGCCCAGGCGAAGCATCATTATTGCCCGTCTTGCCCCGTGAGTTAATGTAAGACCTACGTATACTGGTTCCTTTTTATATTCAATAATTGCTGTAAATGGTTTATATAGTGATAGCGTATTACAATGTGCAAAATCAGTCTCATAACTAAATTTGGGTGTAAAACATTTTAAAAACAATTTCAACTGAGCAGCTGTCCAAGATCGTAAAATATCCAGATTAATTTGTGCAAGATCAAGCGCTTTAACCATATTTCGAGAGAAGGTCTGATAAGAGGACTCAGTTTCAAATATCTCTTTCTTGAGCAATGCTCGTAAAGTATCACTTTTTGCATGAAGAAGGTTGAAGGTCCACCATATCATATTTGCAACTGCAGTCGCATATGAGCTAGTGATTGAAAACTCCAGCCTTAGAGCTTGTACTGGGATTGAGGCAGAGACTTTCATCATTTTCTTTAAGATTTTTCCCTCTTCCTGGTCCATGAACGACCATTGCTTCATTGGTATATATTCCGTGGAATATGATAGGACTGATGGAATTTTTACTTTAAAAACCTTTATCATTGATGCAAAGTGTTTTGTCCCGGTTGCCGAATATAGTCTTGCCAGTGCTCCAGCATGCATTTGCGACTTTCTTTTTAAGTTAGTTATTTGATTTGAATTCTTTAGTGATTTTGCAAAAATTCTACCTAAATAGGTATATTCCTCTACCTGTTCGACTTTCTCATTTCCCAACTTCCAGCAATACCTAACCCCTTTTTTATTTCGACCAGTGAAAGCCACGATTTTCGTTTTGGTTAAGTTGGGAATTAAGTAGTTGTTCCTAGAATAGTTGTATAAAATACATAGAAGTTCTTGAAGGCCGAAGGGGGTGAGATCGAACATCACTATGTCGTCAGCATAGAGTAGCGCATGTATGCTCTGTGCAGCTATTTTCGGCGGAAAACTGGAGCTTTTTTGGAGAAAACTTGGTAAATCACTCAGATATAGTGAAAAAAGTATTGGTGCCAGCAAGCAGCCTTGCTTAAGTCCATTATCTGTTGTGATTTGTTTAGTATAGCCTTTTTTTCCTCCCATTTGTACTTGACACCACGTTTTAGAGTGAAGACTAATTATTATTTGTAAAGTTGTTCCGGAATTCCAAGGATTCTTAGCTTTTTCCATAATGTGGGTCGATCAACCCGATCGAAAGCTGTTGAATAGTCTATGTATGCTGCATACACAGTTTGAGATCTCCTTCTTGTGTACTTATCCAATATGGTCTGCAAAATTGCGATGTTATCAATTACTGAATGATTGGGCCGGAATCCAGCTTGTACCATCGGTATAATACCTTCAGAAAATGCCCATGTTTTTAAACGATCCAGTACTTCAGCTGCAAAGATCTTTCCCGTAGCATCCATCAATGCTATCTGGCGGTAATTGCCTGCAACGTTCTTGTTTCCTTTCTTAAAGATTGGAATGATAATGCTCCCCTGCCAAGATTTTGGAACTTGCTGTATTTTAAACAGATGATTGAAGAGGGGGCACAACATTTGGCTCCATTCTTTTGGATTGGCTTGCAGTACTTTAATGGGAATTTGATCAGGACCTGAGGCACCTGTAGCTCTTGCGTTCTTTATGTGCAATTCAATTGAAAATGGTGTGGTGTTATCAATCAAGCTTATTCTTTCAACTCGACTCGTAGCAGCATCAGACACTTCTGTGACGCTCAAATTGGTTTTGTATAGATCTGTCAAATAGATTTCCCAGTCTTGGGGTGTAACAGGGATTGGTTGTAGTTTCTTTTTTGTCCCTGATATAGTAGCAATTAACGCCCAGTAGTCTTTTTGATTATGGCTCTTTGAGGCTTTCTGGATATCAATCCAGTTTTTATCATGAAATTTCTTTTTCTTGCCATTTTTCTCTCTTCTTAGTTTGTTCTTTAGTCTATTTATGTCCGACTTGGTGGATAGAGAGAACTTCAGGAATTGTGCTCTGATTAGCTTGTTTAGTTTTTTTGCCAATGATGAATTACACACTCTGTTTCCTATGTGTTTTCTGTTGTTATTTGCATTGGCCTTTTTTGTTAATCCATCTAGGAGAATATTTTTTAGTTTATTAATTGTGCATTCAAAGTTGGTAATTGGATCTAAGGAATAAGCATCAGTTAATACTGGCAAGATAGGAATTAAAGAGCTGATTAGATCTAGGGCTTGAGAATTCCAGAATATGCGCCGGTGGGTGGGATTGATATTGACACAGCTTTCTTGGTGAATTATGTGACAGGTCGGGGTAGGAGAAGCTATCCAATTAGAGGTTAGATGTAACTGAGCGTGATCACTCTCCTCTGTAAAAATTGTGTGTAAATGATCAAATGATTCAAAGAGATCAAATTCACAGATGAAATAGTCCAGTGTTGACTTGGTACCATTTCCCCGCCTGGTTGTTGTTGCCGGAATGTCGCCTTCCACATTGCCGTTTAATATAGTCCCATTTAGACTGGGTAAGGTCGATAATAGACTTTTGCCTCTCGAGTCTGAGCGATTTCCTATTGGAAATGTAGGAATGGGCACTTCTACTGATTCCTCTTTGTACATTTTTGCCCAATTACTGATATCTTTGTTTGAAATTTTTGCATTTAAATCACCCATTATTAGATACTGCGGATATTGTAGACTTTCAAGTATCTGTAACATAGTTTCCATATTCTCTAAAAAGATACTGTCTCCCTTGGAACCGGGGGGAAAGTATGCGTTAAACAATAATAATGATCTTCGATTGTCTGAGTCGTTGGTATACATTAGGACTTTAATACATTGTACATGAACAGAGTTGGTCTCAATGATCTCTTGATCCCATTGATCTTCCTCACTCAGGAGTATTGCCAACCCCCCTTTGGCATGTCCATTCTTTGATTCCTTTGCTGGAGTGTCGTATACGTAGTAGCCATTTATACTGAAGGAATTTGTAGACCAAGTTTCTTGTAGAGCTAAAATGTCTGGTTGATTTTTTATAGCATCAGTCATTTTACTGTCAGTTTTTCCAGCCATATTCCAAGATACTATATTAAATTTAGAGCCAGGGTTAAACCATAGGTTGATGATGGCAAGAATTAGTTTTGCTATTTAATGTTTCTGAGATCCATGCCCAGGATTGAATGTTTGCTAAAGGTTCTTGCGCTTGTAAATCTTGAGTCCACACTATTCTCGCACCTTTATGTACTTGTACTTTTAGAGACTCTTTTCCATGAGAAGTTGAGTTTTTTTGCTGGATTATACTCCCATTACCACTTAACATATTCAGATTTCGTACTGTATTCCCTGGTTGTCTTTCCGTAGGTTTGACTTCATTAGGATCAGATATTTCTCTTACGTCAAACCCACATTTGTATATAACTTCCTTGTCTCCTAGAATGATCCCTGGCAAGGTAGGTGACCAGAAAGTAACCATAGCTATTTTGTTTTGACATTTATTTGGAAAGGACACCAGTGCAATTTCTCTGCTAGTCAGAGATCGTAGTGATGATATCTGTTGTAATAGGTTAACAATTCTCCCTCGGTTTAAAGGCTCGTTGTCATTTGGAAAAAGTTCTTCAAACAGGAGATATTTTGAGGATAGGCCTTCCATACATAAGGAATTTGTTTCAGAATTTTGAGTTACTTCTTGGTTTCTTGAACATATTCGTGTATAAGATTTAACTGGTAGATATTCCCCCGCATTAGGATTTAATAGTGAGTAATTTTGATTAATTGTGTTATCCTCCTTACCCTTATTAAGAGGGGCGCCGATGATTGGTTCCTTTGTTTGTTTATCCTCAGTTTTGGAATACATTTTGGGGTTTTGAAATCTTAATTTACGGGCTTTTTTCTTTTGTATTCTTCTTTGCGGTTTTCTTCTTCGATTCTTAGCCCCATTTTGGCATGATTGCTCTTCTATAATTTTTTCCATATTTTCCTCTTCTGAATTTTCATTTGTTGTTTGTGAATTATTATCTCCTTTTCCTTCATCAGGTTTAGATATAGAGTTGTTATCCTTTGTATTTGAAAACATTGGATATTGTCTAATTGTTTTTGGTTCTTTGAAAAGTTTTTTCAATGAATAGATGGCCTCGTTTTCCTGTTTTTTTCGGGGTTCATTCATAAGTGATTCTCGTGACTCGTATTCAGGCGTTTGAGTAGTTGCATCTTTTTTTGTGCCTTTAGTCATTGTGTTCTCACTCTTGTTGTTTTGGTTGTTGCCAAATGTTTGTTGTGTGTTTTTCCCATCCGAGCTTTCTTTCTTTCTTTTTTCTCCTACTAAATGTTTGAGTAAGCCAATCTGTACATCCAAGGTTTGGTCCGAATTTTCTAATATGTGGCCCAGGAAGGTTAAAACTGACTCCAGGATTTCCTGTAGAGAAAAGAGGGCTTTGGACATAGGTGTTACTGATATTGGTAGACTCATGTTATCCATGATAAAAAGATCTGGGGTAATTTCTAGATCATGATCAGTTTCAGTTTCAGGAGATTCTTCCATTAAGATAATTGACAAGTTGCCTGTATTTAGTAGTGCTTCTTGGGGTTTAGTTACTGCTTTGTTTCTATGACCTTCAATTTCTTCTGCGTCCACGAATCGAGCTATGTTAGTTGCAAGAGTTTCAGGATTAGATTTCGACTCTTCGATATTTGTTTTTAGAGAATCTTATCGCTTTCTGATCTTTGAGTACTCAAATTTTCAACCAGTGGTGAATTGTTAGGTGTAAATAAGACTTTACCAATCGGTTGCAGTGATTCTGAGTGCATCTCTGGCTTTGGCTCAAAAGGTATTACTGTTTGCTTAGATGAAAGACCTGAAAAATAATTGGTTATAGCCGGAGTGACTGATAACCGACCCTGTGATAACGCTTTATCAGATGATTTCCTAATGGCCTCCTCCGTTCCAATTCTTTTTAAAAATATTGTTCTTGATCTTAATTTTTTCAGGGCCATGGAAGATCTGTATGGTATGTAATATGTAATAACCTGTTTGATTACTGACTGTTTTGTATCACAGTTGTTATTTCGTTGTATGCCCTGGTCAACAATTGAGCTTAGGCTGACAGGATGCAGTGTGATGATTAAGATTTTACCTTGCTTGCTTGGTTGGAGGGTAATGCAAGGTTTTAAACAGCCAAGTGGTGTGGCCCGTCCCGTCCTCCGGGCTGTTTTTAAAGCGCCTCCTGGCGCTTTTGAGGCGGTGTCACGCAGGTGTGGGACCCAAGGGCTGCTGGTAGCTGAAGTCGCAGCCCCTCACCGCGCTCCTCACTGCAGCCCAGCTCAGATGTCTTGCGAGCACGCGGGAGGCGGCGGAAGGTCACAGCAAGGCAGTGGCAGTGCAAGATGCAGGCAGACGGGTAGGTAAGGTTGCAGCGTATCAGCTGTTAAAGCGAAGCAGAAAGCTATAACTCAGCTAACTACCAGCAAGCCGCTCACTTCTTGCACATTGGAGCTCCCTCCCAACGCTACGTCGCTCACCTACTCACCGGCTCCCAAGCGAGGCTCTCCTTCGGCCCGTCACTCAGCTGTGCTCCTCCCGTGAACAGCTGTACTGCAGGTACGCAGCAACACCTGCGGAGCAGAGTGATGTGGAGCCAGACGGACGCTGGGGATGAACGCCACACAGGTGAGGGTGAGGTGAGGGTGCCAGGTGAGGGACTTCTGCAGGTCACTTCTTTTCGGGAGCTACCGCGGGCTTCCGTGAGGCAGCGGCAGGGGCTTCAACAGCTTCAGTAGCTCCGCTGTAATTGAAACGCCACCTTGCAGGCTCGTTGGCAGCGTGACTCCGAAGCCGTGGGTAGTACCTCTCAAAGGCAGCCACTTAGCCGCGTCTCCACCGGTCACCTCCGCGTCTCCTGAGAACCAGGCCGGGCGGGCAGCAGCAACCCGCTCCGACGTCCAACTCCGGCGGAATGGCGTTTGCAGCAGAAGAGTGTCTCTCTCAGCTCTCTAGCCCTAACTTCTACCTCCAGATGCTCATAACCTGAGAGGCAGCATCCACAGCGCTGACATACTTGCAGCTATTTATTATTAACACCAGATGTATATTCAATTCTAATATCAACGGAACTCCCCACGTCGCTATTCACTACTTTGAAGGAGATCACCTTTCTATCATACCAACCTTGTATCTGCACTTTCCCTACAACGACGTTGGGTCAACAAGATTGAAGAATTATATATTTAGGATTTTCGTTCAGCTCCCTTATTCATCTCGAGCTGTTTAAGTCAAAGACGGGTCACCTGATGAAGGCTAACGAGTCGAAACGCGCGTAGTGCATCTACCGCTTTGCCTACATCATGTTTATTCATCTTCTCCTTTCCAATTTAATGTTTTGTTATATGTATGTCTTTGTACCTGTGATGAAAGACTCCTACTGATTTAGAAATGCATCAAAAGGCTTCTTAAAAATATTTATCAGTAACCGTCTACAAAATTCAATTTTAGAAAAAATATATTTTTTATAATATCAAACAAAAATAATACATTTTGAATAAAAGTACAACTATGTGGTCAATGATAATTTGTGTATAGTGGGTTCCTATATCACTATTCCTTAATGTTTTGTGTGTACTAGTTATAGACCTTTTTCAAACAACAGCTTGCATGCTGCATCCATATCTCACACTAAAGAATTTATCTCCCGTTATTTCATAACCAGCACCTCCTCCTCTATTTTTTGGCCAGCCTTGAAGCAGTGGCTAAGATGGAATTGTCTAGATCGGGATTCTTTCCTGTGTCTTCCTCAATATGTCATCTTGCATCCTTTCTACTGTTTGTTATGATTGTGGTGAAGTCTAGATATCTTGAGTAGTTTCTGCTTTGGGAAGTTGCATGTGTAGGGACTCGGGAGTGGTTTGTTCTCTCTGCTAGTCACGTGCAAGGCAGGGCAGCATCCTCCCTGGAGCTGGTCTCATTCCACGAGCACCATAGATGCCCAAAAGTGAGTCAGACGTGTGAGCGTAAGCAGCAGAGCCTACCATCAAGTGCAGACAGGCCTATTAGACCTATCATCTTTAGGGTGGTCTTCTCCAAAGGTTTTGCCTTCACACTTTATATTTTTGATGACTTTGTTTTTCTTGGCCAGGGGACTGCTAACCAGTGCTGAAGTGCTGGTGCTCACACTTTAAAACATGGTAAAATTTGCTGACACCTGATTGGCATATTTTATTTACATATAACCCCCTAGTAAAGTGGCATACCATATACCCAGGGCCTTTAAATTAAATGTCACTAGTGAGCATAGTATACTTAATCACATGTCCCTGTAAAAAGGATTTGTGGGAATGACAACGAGACAAATAAAGATAAGGATTAACAAGCATAAAAGCAATATCAGATGCAAGAAGTTAACCACGAAAATGTCAGCCCACTTCCTGGAATATCAACATTGTGTTAATGAGTTACAGTGGACAGTGATCGAGCAGCTACCCTCAGAGACAGGGCTATTGGAAAAAGAGCAACGGTGGGTGTTCCGCCTTGGGACCGACACCTCTGGGCTCAATGACTCGATTCCGTGGAGCCAACTACGCTGAACACCTAAATGCCTTGTCATGAGATATATATACTGGGTGGGATGTATGACCTTTGGGAAAAAGGCTAAAGGGGTTTTTAGAAACTCAGATATGTGGGGCGCTCTACCTAGAGTCAACGTTAGGTTCCGTAGGGAAAAAGTATCTTAGGCGTGGTGCGTGAAGAGCGAACGGGGAAGCCCTAAACCGTTCTAACGAAAATCTACAAGACTTTCACAACATTATAAGAAGCAATGCTCTCGCAACCACATAACAATGTAAATATAAGAAATTGTATCATAAACAGTAATAACAAGTAGGTAGTGAACAAAAGCAAATCTTTGTGTTTATATTCCTTATGGAAAGATGTTTATTGGATCCACATTCAGCCGACACGTGTTTCGTCGTGTTCAAAGTGGAGTCAACACGACTCTTCAGGGCTGGTGGGGAGACCCAAACGTCTGTGGGTCGATACGGAAAGTGTATGTGTCTGACTTTACCGTCCTTGGAACACGGCGACCGGGAACACACAGAGGAGGGATACCGATCTACAGTTCGAAAATCCACAGAGGGATCGAAATACCAACCAGGTTTAACTCTTTTATTTGGATCCCCTCCCGGTACAGTCAGACACATACACGTGTCTAGTCTGATTTTGGTACTGATGAGCCACACTTGGCTTGAGGGATAATCATAGAAGACTAACTTGTCGCTCCAAACCCGGAGCAAGGGTTTTTTTCAATTAACCATATTGAACACTCAGCAACTCATACACAGGATTCATCTACCAGTATTATTCACTTTCCGTATCGACCCACAGACGTTTGGGTCTCCTCACCAGCCCTGAAGAGTTGTGTTGACTCCACTTTGAACACGACGAAACACGTGTCGGCTGAATGTGGATCCAATAAACATCTTTCCATAAGGAATATAAACACAAAGATTTGCTTTTGTTCACTACCTACTTGTTATTACTGTTTATGATACAATTTCTTATATTTACATTGTTATGCGGTTGCAAGAGCATTGCTTCTTATTATGGGATGTATGACATGGCCACACCCAATGAAACTTGGCAGAACCTTACTGTTTACTTTGCAGGGACCCTGTATCCTTTTCTGTTAACCAGAAACTCTGCCAATATCCCAATATGTTTAGAGCCAACCACGCTGAACATCTGAATGCCATCTTATGATTTGTGTTGAGGGTGTGGTTTATTAACTGAGTACACCCTATTGAGACTATGTATAACCTTATTGTTTACCTCTCCCTGAACATTGATGGGATCCTGTGTCTTTTTCTATTAGCCAAAATCTCTCCTGTTATTGGTAGTGCGATATTCATCCTATGCGCTATTCCCCACTCCCTCATACTCGCATTAAGTAGTGCCCGATTATTAATTTTTACTACTTTGTAAAACCAGAGTCGGTAACAGTTATCACTTTTTCAGCACTGCCCATGCGCGTCATCATAGCGTCTAACCAAAAGCGCATGCGCGTGTCGATTTCAGCTCGCGCATGCGCAGATCTACCTACGCTACCTCCTCACGCAGGCGCAGACCCTTGCAGCACCGCACCCTGCAGATCGCGCAACACCGGATCCGGTGGGCTGACTATCGCTGAATTTGGGCATACTTCCGAGGATCATTAATCATTCTTCCTCCACTAATCACCGAGCCAAGAGTATAAATAGAAAATCGCCAACCCAACCGCTCACTTCACCGGAGCAGCGTTGAGGGGAAGGCAGGCGATTAAACCATGCAGTAACCGTGAGTGGGGTCACACGAGTTAGGATGAGCTTTGTGCATCTGTTACCTTGTACTTTCTGCTTATCTCTCCTTTAAACAACCTGAAACCTACCCTTGATTATCCTTTAGGTTGCTTTACTGAGCAGTGAGGAAGGATCCCCCCAATACCACGCATAGGCTTATGAGGTTATCAGACTTTAAACAATAAGTAAGCCTTCATTTAATCACTCTCTCCCTCTCTTCATCCATACCAGGGAGACAACAATTTAGATGTATGTCTGTGTGTTTTTTGTCTATATGTCCTTTTAAATGTCTTTTTTACAGGGTCTCAGAACCCCATTTTGGGTCCTGCCATTTACCCTTATTGACTAGGAAAGCATTTTTCTTCCCTAAGTTCCTGGACATCCGACTAGTATGTTTATTATGTCTTTTTTTCCACAGGTTCTTATCAACGCCATTTGGGCGCAACTGAACTAACCTATACATAAAACATTGTTAGGTACATTACACATTTATTTTTGTATGTAACACTTTAACATTTCATGTGAGTAAGGGGAGGATAACGTGCATATCCTTGTCCTGAAGAAGGAGTCCCTGCGCTCCGAAACATGTTGACACTTTGATATACCCTAGTACGTATACTATCAACCTCACGCTGCACCTTTTTAATAATACCAGCCGGGGACATAATAAATTATTTTTTCCTACGTGCCAGGTATTTTTTAACTCACTTTTTCACCTCACCTCACTCACACTCTCTCCCTTAAACACACACCCTCACATAGCTCACTACTAAGTGCTCCTACCTAGCCGTCAGTCGTAGCACGCCGCATCCCGTAGAGGGATGCGAAGGCCCCGATGATGAAGCATGACACCAAGGGGCCTGTTGGTGTGTGAGGGGCATTTAAACAACACTGTGTGCTCCCCATCACTTTAGAGACCACTACCACTTTCTGAGTGGATTCCACTTTGTTTAATCATATTGCCAAGGGAGACTGAATCCACTTGCTCTCTCTCTCTCCCCCCTACTGGTTATATTCATTCACTAGTGAGCATACAGCACTTATTGTGCCACCCACTTAAGTAGCCCTATAAAACGTGTTGTAGGCCTGCCATTACAGCCTGCCTGCATTTTTAAACTGCAAATTGAACTTGGCAAAATAACCCCTTTGGCAGACCTAAAACTAGCTTTTTAATTCATGTCACCCCCTAAAGAGGCCATAAGAAGCCCATAGGGTAGGGCGAATTGTAATTAAAAAGTTGGACATGTACTTTTAAGTATTACATGTTTTGGTAGTGAAAAGCTCACAAATTAGTTTTTCACTATGGTGAGGCCTACATCTCCCATACGGTAACATTGGGTTACATTATTACATTTATTAAGTACTAACTTTTGATTAAGAGCAGGTAGGACAGTCAAGTTTGGTGTCTGAAAAATTGTAATTTAAAAGCATCTTTAATGATAAAGTTGCATTTTATGTCACAATTCTTGAAAATGCCACTTTGAGAACGTTCAGTACATTCACAAGTTTTTAGAAGTCCTTTAAGATTATATATTGATTTTGTTAACATCAGCATAAGAGAATTAATCAAGACAATTTTTTTGGTGAAATGACGTACAACTCTCAGCTATAACTTCTGAGTCCCTTCGAATAAATTATTTGTTCCCTTCTGTTGACCTATTCATTATTACAGCTACAAAGGTTTTGTTCTCGTTATCTTACATGCGATACAAGTGATTCAGCAATTCTCTTTAACTTCACAATTAGTCTTGTGAGCATTTGGGCACATGGGTCATATACAGCTAGATCTGAATAGCCTGGAATTTAATTAATGCAATATTCTTTCCTGTCTTTTTCTTTAATGTTATAGATTCCGGTGACTCTTTTGGAGCAATTCTTTACAGCTTATTTGCCCAATTTGGGATTTTAAAGTGAGCAAAATTATATTTATGCGTGAATATGGATCTTTTGGTGATGGCCTTTGTCTCGCTTCTTTTTGACAATAGAGATAAACCTTTATCTTGAAAAATATAGATGGTCTTTTTTAAGGGTTCTTTAAACACACGCAGGGGTGTGGAATTTAATAAAATATCTACTTGTCCATGGGGCAGGTTGCTTCATAAATCTACTTGTCCTATAACAAAATCCACATGTCCCTTTGGTTCCATGTAGTGCAGCGACAAATTATGGCATTATATAAGAACTCTGATATAGTCTCTTGATTATGCCAGGGCTCCTACCATAGTAGTGTTTGAATACTTGCAGTCCCCTTATGTTGCCACGTTTCCGCAGATCTACATACTGGGGCTAAAGGTAGTGGTCAACAATAGTTCCAGGGTTAGAAAGCCCTTTTGAGTCTGGCAAACCTACTAACATGCATGTTTTAAGGGTTTTCAACAACTCCTCTCTAATCTTTTCCCATACGGACAAATGTTGGAAATTTACTCCTGACAATGACAGATGTAAACCTTCTTCCAGAGTTGGGAAAAAAAGTTGTTGGAGGTAAAGTGAACTTCAAACACTTCACATGAGCAAATCTACACATGCATATTTGCTCATGCTAAAATGCAGTTCACAAATATTTTCTAGGATTACTATTTCTTGATCTACTTCTGTAGATTTTTGGGAATTCACGAAAGCCATATAGCTGCACTTAATGCAAGGACAAATACAATGGGTGCCCTTTTGATTCTTTCTTTAATAATTGGGCCCCTAATTTGGTCTGGTGTTGACCATGACCTTCTGTTTTTATTAAAAGTCTGTCTCTCTCTCTGTATTGGCTGGCTTCACTGTTAGTGACAGAATTCTGCTTTTTCAGATGGAGCATATCGGCACACAAAGTAATTTTGTTCAGTGCGAGTAACTACTGTGGCAGTGTGTGCTTTTTGAGACCAAAAACAATTTTTGATTTTGCCAATGTTTGTTATAATGGTGAGGGCCCGGCAGCTCCCACACCAATAAAGGTTTACAAAAACCATGCCAAAACAAGTCATACATTGACAAAACTAAAAAGCACCCACCAATTTCAGACCTACTGGCTTTGGCAATGCTTGTTTATTTTTGTTTCCCATAATCTTATTGGAACTGGTTACACCGATTCTCCATTATGAATATTTTTGGGAAATGTTAGCATGCATCAAAAACATGTTACTAAATGATGCTGCAAAGAAATGGTACCAGACATTTTACAGTAGTTTAGCAAAATGTGTTTTTCCTGCTTTCATTTTTTTAATGAACATTTTATTTTGAAAGCAAAGTATCATCAATCATGCTTTCAAGTTTCTTCAAATATTTGCATCAAATCAGAGATAATTCTGGGAGGATTATACATAGCCTAATATTGCTAAACCTTAAAAACTGGAAGCACTGTCAGTAGTGGTTAGTGCTCACAAGATTTACTTTGAAAGCTCACCCTAATAATAAAGGTTTTCAATTAATGAACCATAAATACAAGTTTGAACAGCATAAACATATGAACAAAAATATTACTTTAACTGCAGACTGTGCCCTTCCCTGATCCATTATATGGTACTGCAAACTGCCAGCTAAAGGGTTTAAGCTGCAGGAGTGGGCCTACTTGTCCCAAGGACAAAATACACATGAAAACGTGTTGCCCTTGACCCCAAACAATATGTCCTGGGCGTCGGGCTATAGGAATTCCACATCCCTGGTTTAGGTCTACTTAAGCTTGGGTCATGAGTCACAATGAGCATAGGACTCTTGTCTGGACATATCTGTTGCATTTAAGGCGATGCACTTACAAAACCCAAAAGCGATGGGTTGAATACTTGCAGAAGTCTCAGCCACTGGCAGTTGCTTGGAGGCCACATTCCAGGCCATCATGTTGTGCCCTAGTGTAAAGGAGGGTACACTTCTAATCACCACATTAGGCAGTATGCAAGAAGAGTGATACTGCAGTACTGAAATTACGTTAGACTCACGTAAATTCGTTTATAAAAAAAATAGATTTTACATATATCAGTGTACAGTGTTTTTTTTTTACAACTGTTCCTAAGCGTACCTTTGTCTTTTCTTTAGATTCTGCTTTGTGACCATGTTTTGCATCAGTCATTCTAAAGCAGACGAAAATCCTGTTTATCATCTAAGCTCTACTTTTATTAAATTATTAAATAGACTAAATTAAAAAATTGCAGCATTTCCATTGTGTCATGAGTCCATTTTTTTGTATGGTTAATAAAAACCTTTACAAACAGTAAAAGCATGGGAATGTACAGCATTCAGCCACATGATAAAAACATTGCTAGGCACCGAAGGAAGAAATTCAGATAGATCTTGCTTTCCTAATGGGTGGGAAACACATAGAGCACGTAGCGAGGTAGACCTTTATAGATAGGATTAAGCAGTGGGCTTACGGCACAGAACCAGGACCCAGACCCAATGCTGAAGAAGTAGACAGATTGGGAAACTGGTCATGTTAAAAGTGATTAAAACCAGCAGACAATGCATTAAAGAAGACCAGCTTTACGCAAAAGAGTTTTAACCAGTGTGCAAATTTCGCAAAGCACAGGCCTAAGTGTAGAACGGTCGACCAAACGAGAATGAGTATCAAACGTTCTCTTGCTCGAAGACTGACCCAGTGCAGTCCAGGCTGTGCATTTTGGAGCGAATTTATCAGGGAATGCCAGCAGATAGGGCATAAAAATAAGACAGCTTCGCGCAAGTGAGTTATGAGCTGCATGCAAATTGTGTGGTGCAAGGGTCTGGATATAAAACAGCCAGCTGGAATGTAGAGCAAGAGTTCTCTTGTTCAGTGGCTGGCCTGGTGCAGTCCGGACAGTGCATTTTGGAGCAGATCAGTTGAAGATGGTGAGCACAGGGGGCAATGAGTGCAGCATTTAAGAGTGTGTTCCCGCAGCACTAGTGCTGTTGACTGAATCCAATTTGATCGCTGCTGTCTGAAGACATTTGACAGTTTTGATTTTTAGTAGTGGATATGGTGGATTCAGGCTGGTGATTACTGCTTGCTGGCACATGCACACTCCTAGCCTGATGAAGTCGGCACGGAGAAGAGGTCTCCTTTGCTGAAGTAATTGTGGGCAGATTCAAAAACATGAATTAAGGTTTCTTTTCCTTGTCCGCATAAGGGGCAGCTTATGTCGTGAGTGGCTGGGCGTCGCCCGGAGGGAAGGTGAGCTAGAAAATTCCACTCGCCCAGTCTTAGAGCCACAAATCGTGCTTTAATCCATGTACGATAAGTGCGGGTGCTGTGATTCTGCTGCTTGGTTGAGGAGTATGAGTTTGAGTGACCATGCGTTGGAGCGTTTGCATAGGGCTGCCAGATCCTCCAGTTTTGACATTTTTTGGGCTTTGAGAGCTGTTACTTTCTTAAAGACCTGATGGGAGAGGTGTTTGCTCCCTGCTTCGGACAGTGAGAATATGGCCTGGGTCTACCGACCACCCCCTCCCTGTCGTGAGCACCACCACATCAATCCCTAAAGTAATTAGTCATGCGAGGAGTTTTTCTTTGGAAGGCGGGGGGTCTCACGACCCCCCAGCCGTATTTATTAAAATATGAAAACAAATTAAAAATTGTTAAAATAAAACATTATTTACACAATCAACAATATGCAAAATTCTGACATAAGATTTACAGCAACGTAGACAGGTATGAAAAAGGGCTAACCTTAACAAATGTCTAATACAGCGTGTTCCTAACCGAATCTAACATCCTATGTATGAATTTTGCATCATAACATTTTTGGGCCTACGGCAAGATCGCTAGCCGGTGTCAGATCCTTATTATACAGCTACACCCTCACGTATGAGTGAGCATGCGCGACAGGGCACGGTTACCGGGAGAGTACGTACCTCTCCTGGTTACTCCGTACGCTCTGTGAACTCCATTAAACCAAAAGGAGGGCCCTTTCACTCGCGCCGTTTGATAACGTCATAGTGTATGTGCGGGGTGTCTAACAGCCAAAGGAAAGCGTGACTCCCTCCCCCGCACCCTTCGAACCAAGCGGATATCCTGCCCCTGAAGTTCTAGGAGAGACCATTGGCCCCTCCCCCTGGGCGACCCCATTCGAGAATGGTGACGCCCCCTAAGGACCTTAAATTACTGCTCACCGATCATGACCTTACCGCCACAGGCCCGCATTGTTGACCGACAATCTGGCCCCCCCAACTCCTACTCAGAAGGTCAAACCTACCTCGCAAAACCCTCCAACCATGCCAACATATTCTTCGTTAGTAATTCATTGCTTGATTCAGTCAAGTGGACCCCATCCCGCAAGTAGAACTGGTCCCCCCAGATGCACCCATGTGGAATACTCTGCAATTGAGGTGTTCGAAATAGTTTCTCTATCTTGTTGTTGATCCTCTTTACCGAGTGATTCAACGCCTTAACAGAGTCCCCCCCTCCACTGCAGTCGAGGGATCAACTGAGACCACACTATGGTGCAGCGTGGACAGGTCTTTTCCAGACAACCCACTACCGAGATAATTTCTTCAACCAGGACCCTCCTGCCCAGTTTACCAAATCGTTACCCCCCAGGTGTATGATAACTACTGAGGGCGGCGGGGTGTGTTTGCCAAGTAACTCTACAAAGAACCAGCTAAACTGGCTGAGGCAGAGCCCCCCCTCCCATGCAAGGAAACCTTGAAACCCCCCTGCTCCGCCCTCCGTCTACATTCACCTGCAAGGAAAACGGATTTAGCACGCCCCATCACCGAGGATCCAGGGGAGGGGAGAAGCCGGGCCCCGCCATACGGGCGTGGGGGCCGAGCGGCCCCCCCTTTCCTTTCTCTCAGTTTGCGATCAAGATTTATCTATAGGATGATCTCTGGTCAGATTGCTCAAGTTCGCACCAGATTAACCTCTGCATGGAATCGAGTGATGCCAGTCTGAGCCTGTGATAGAAGTTGAGAACACAGCTGCCTCTGGCCCAGTACTGTTTTATGATAATATACTTGAGCCTCACTTGTGCCGGTGACGCTTTCTTTGGAAGACGCAGAGTGGCTTTATAAATTCTGGTGACCAGTTTGTCCAGAATCCATCCAATGTAGAGACAATCCCATAGAGAATGGCACTGGCCTTCCGTACTTTCAGTTGGGCATTCCTCTTGAGTAATTCACAAAAACATCTTGATTTTGTATGGTAGTGCATTTCATTGAGCTCCACGTTTCATAGAAAGAGAACATTTTAAAGGTAGAAGCAAGCATGAATGGAACTGTATTTTTTATTTTTGTTTTTTTCCTAGTTTCAAATATCCCTGATTGATGAGTATAAACAGCGTCAAAAAAGACAAAATTGGTTTATTTATAATATCCGCTCTGGTATGTCAATTTCTGACATTTAGTGAGAGAGGCTGGGCTCCATTTATTTATTGTTATCCCTCAGAAAATGAAAGTTCATGTAGACGCAGTATTGCAAATTAAGCAGTTTGCTCGCTAATGTTTAATAACGCTCTAATCCTGTTTGTATGATCTACTGTATTTTTTCTTAAGCAAACATCTTTCAAGTGGTTGTATGTTCCTACAACGCATTCCGTTGCAACGCATGCCTTTACCACGCATGCGTTACAACGGAATGGTTTTTCTACGCACAACCTTTTCCTCGATTTCTTCCATGGTGACGTCAGACGTCGTTAAGAGGAAGCAGAAGTTTCTTTCCGTTTCCTCTTAAACGACGCCGTTTTCCTGCACATCTCGACCTTTCTTCTGGTGAGTTTTTTTTTGGGGGGGGGGGGGGAGACCCCCCCCCCCCCACCCCCCAGCCCCCCCCTTTTTTTTACCCTTTACCACACATGCCTTTACTACGGACCTCGTAGTAAAGGTATGCGTGGTAAAGGCTTTCGTGGTAACCATGCATGCGTTGTAATGCATGCCTGGTTAAGGTATTCGTGGAAATGGCCGCGTTGTAGTGGCCGTTTCCCCTTTCAAGTATCGCTGGCATCATTTTTAGGTCCCACATGCGAACAGATTTAGGTTTCTGTTGGCAGACAGACCTATTGTATTCAATATAGGCTTAGAGAGGGCTTGCGTCCATACCTTGTTTGTGATTTGATTGTTTTCTTGTCTAGCTTATTCCCTGATCCCAGTGGCCCAGCGGGCTCCCAGTGGCCCAGCGCAGCCTCTTCAAACTGGGCTGCCTGATCCATAAAGCCCTCTCTTCCCAGGGACCCTCCTTTATTGCCTCCCGAATCCACCGCTATGTCCCTTCCAGCGTCCTACGCTCTTCCTGCTCCAATCTCTTGTCCCCTGCATTTTCAGACGCAAGAACCATGGTGGCCTGAGATTTTCCACCCAAGCTCCACTCTTCTGGAATTCCCTCCCCCCAGAACTCCGCCTAATACCTTCCTACTCTAGGAAGTCGCTTAAGACCTGGCTTTTCTCCCAAGCGTACAACTAACTTCAATACACTGCCGTGACCTTCAGCCCCTCCACTTAAGCGCCACGAAACCGCTGGTGAACGTGCGCTATATACATAATTTTTATCATATCATTTATCATATCATTATCATCGTTATTCAATGGCTTTCCTCCCTATTGGTGTGCTTATCCCACCCAAGGAGCATTTTGGTCTCACTGCATTTTGATTGAATGAGTTGCATCTTTCCGCTGCTGACTTGAGAGGACGATTTTTTTGTTCTTCGAGTACTCAGAAAGTGTATAACTTTCCTTGCTCTTTTCCTCAAACCATAACCCTAGCTTTATATTTGTATTGATCTTTTTTTTAAACTTTCTGCGAGGGCCACTGCTATTGGGTGTCTTCCATTTACTCCCTGCACACTCCCTTCCTCCCCTGTTCACATTTATTTTTGTTTTTTCAATTATGTGTACTAGGGATAGGCATTTGAACGCTGCTACCCAGCTGCTCGCTTGTCCCAATTTGCACATCACCCAATGCATATGTTATTGTTTAGTTTGTGTACCATTCCTAAATGGGCATCCGCCATCCTCGACAGTAAATTTAGAATTTAACACCTTAGATGCGCGCAAACATCTCTCCCCAGTGCTGCGCTGTCCATTGGAACTAGTGCTGAATGGACGTCCAATGGTCGTGCACAGCACTGGGGAAGTAGTGCTGCCGTCGGCCAACGCCCCGATGCAGCACTTAAAAGGTTAAAGTATAACGATGGTTGCATGTATGCATGCACGCAGACATGACGGCCTCCGTTGAAATATATTTTGCTTTAAGAAAAGTAATTAAAAGATGGCCTTTGTGTACCCATCTTTAAATAATTTTATTTTGCATGTAGGTTAAAAAAAAGTTTCAAAGGCGAAGATTTGCTTTGCCAATATGTGTTATGACTTTTGAAGTTTTGCAATCTCACAAGCCATTTTAGGTGTTTTGGCTCACCACTTTTGGCCATCAAGAGTCAATCCTTGTGTGTCAGTTTGCCCTCTAACCTCAATATAAACATAATAATGTTACTTTCCTTTTCAGAACTCGGGCCTTTACTTTTGCATAGTTTCATTGCTTTACGCAACTAGAATGTTGGCCACAAATTCGCCTAAGGGTTTTCCTTTTTTCTTCTGAAATTAATGTACGTTTGCTTAAACATTTTGCATCTTCTGCTTTTTATTGCAGGTTGATGAAGTGACTGACGGTGCAGTGAAGCCTCCGACAAATAAAATGCCCATTTTCTTTTTTGGGACTCATGAGACGTAAGTTTTAATACCTACCAAACTTGCTGATAATGTTGTTGAAGCCTAGAAACTAAGTGGCCATAGGAAGCTATGATACTACCAGGATTGTCAGGAGTTGCAATGAAAGAATAGGTGTTGTTTCATTTAGTCTAGACATTGTGGATTGGGATTCTCCACAGCTACAAGGAATGACAAAATTCAAGTTTATGACTGGACAGTGAATTGAATGTGCAGTTTGGTTGATGATTATGTTGGTCAGATTCTTAAATTTGCCGTGCGATCAGTCCCAACTATTCAAATGCCCCTTTGTCCCAAAGGTTTGCCAGTCCCAATCTTGCAGATATTATTTTTGATGATTTGTGAGTTTCAGTCTGTGTTTTAAGAAAAAAAAAGCACAATCAAAGCACAGCACTAACTTGAGTGTTTAGCTTTGCTTGGATCTCAAGAGGTACGGCACAGGGCTTGGCTGCATGCCAGTCCCCGCACTCAATCCCTGCCATGCAGCGCCTGCTGCAGAGAGGGTACAGGGCCTGGCTGCAGAGCTCCTCTTCATTCCTTATTATACTAGAGTCCTTCACGCAGATCTGCCTGCTCTGATCTTGTTATGCATTGACTTGCTTTTCTCTCTTCCAATCTGTGAGATTTCTGGATACTTAACTTTGTACTTGCATGTAGACTGAAATGTTATGTTTTATGGAAAGTGCCTTCTCAGGCTTAAGTTACTACTGACCTGTACATCCCAATGTTGCTCCAGGAACAATGTGGAACCTCACGGTCTCTTTCCCTGTGGACAGTGCTCAACACGTCCAAGACTGTGCTCAATGTTGATAGCATTGGGGGCGGAGTGGGCATGAGGATGTGAGAGAAGGCACATGAGATGCCATTGGGTTGTAGTCGCATAGCTCTTGTCTTCAAATGGAGTATCACAGGAGATCTTTAGTCTCGCATACATGATGGCTCTTTTATACTAAACAGAACTCAAGACTACTGCTACTCTCTGCTCTTACATCAATTTTATTTGCATGCAGTTTTTTCATTTACATGGATCTCACATTATAGTAAACACTTAAGGTATTTCACAGTACCTTGCTAGAGCCAAGGGAATCATCATGAGAATACTCCTGTTCTGATGTCTTACAGACTGTTGTTAAAGTTTCACAACTTGAGTTACCGAACAGAAACAAAGGTTCATTCAAGATTTGTAAAAGACTCTGTGAGGGCTGTGACAGTTGTTACAGATGCAAGGCAATTTTTGGAAGTGTTAAAAGGATGTGAGGAAATTCTTTGAGGTGATGTTGCAAAAGAAGTTCCAAAGTTTGCCACAAGTAGAACATTTCAGAGAAGCTCAACTTGATGGCTTGCACAAAGATTATTTCTGCTGGAGGGATAGAAACACTGGTGCAGGGCAGAACCCGAGCAGGAGAACACAGGTGAAGTTCGGAACCCAAACAAAGGCTTTCCTTCATCTGCTGGGAGGAAAGGCAGGCATCTGGCCATAACTAAAGTGTGGCTTTTGTAGAATGAGATCCTCAAATCCCGTAGATCATTGAATCCCGGAACCCACACATTGCGCTCAGCCTGCCTCGAAGATGAGGCAAGCTGTCAAGGCTTTTGGGATGCCAGCATGGTAACAACATTGGCTATGCTGTTGATTCAGAAGGGGCGGGGGACCAAATGGGCAGGACACGTAGAAGCCTCAAACCTTGGTGGCATGACTCCTGTCTCTCAAGCGTGGATGACATCCTAAGTGGCAATGCCCTGAGCAGGGTGTGGAACGGACAGACAATAATGTCCGTTTTGAGAGGTGGATTGGACTTGGGGTAAGTACCTGTGGCAAGCCATAGTCATTCACCTGAAGGTCCATAAGCACTGTACAAATGAAGTAAATACATAAAGTAAATACACCCATAAAGAAGCAATAGCAACATGTTAAAGACGTCCAATCTTTGAAGAAAATCTATTGGTCTTTTCAAGTGTATTTCACATTTTGCTGCTGCTCACCACGGAGTACAGCACGGGGCAGTGTGTCAGCATACTTCAGCCATTGGCACTCCTAACTTGAGTGACAGCATTTGCTTGTGCACATGCCTACAAGTAGTCTGCTGGGGCTAGTGGACATTAAGCAATATGGGTATGCCAGTGCCTGTTAATACTTATGCATATTAGAGTGTCTTTGTTGTCTTCCTTAGCATTCAAGATATTCACTTAAAGTAAAGCTACAATTACTATTTTCATTATAAAGTAGCATTTGCATATTTGTTTACCCTATAGGAAACAAGCACAAATAACTAGAGTAGCAAAAGTGAATATGCACAGCTATATGTTGAGGTCAAGCCCTCTCTTTGAACTGCTGTGCTGAAAGCAAAGGCATAGTCAAAATTATTTTTCCATTATGCTGTCTCACTCTCAACAAAAGGAGACATACAAGCAGGTCTGCTCTTGCCATAATGATCCTGTGTCCTGACATTGAGAGGCAGTGGTGGATTCCTCTAGGACATCTGGTAAGGTCTTATGGAGCTGCAGTGTGGTACAGCAGGCACGTGCATCCGACTCTATATGGACATCTTCTAGTAACGCCTTGTGGCACTGGAGCTTTGTGTAAAACATTTTAAGTACTTGTATCTGACTCAACATTGACGCTTAGTGAAGCTCTGTGGTACTGGAGCTTTGTGAGATGCTAACTGTATTTGCTTTCAGGTCTGGTCTAGGAACATCTTTAGCTGTTTCACCATCCTCTTGTTTTTTAGAAAATAATAATAAAGATATAAACACATACATACATATGGATACCAGTACTTTTAGTCACCCCTCTTAATCTATTTTTCTTTTCGTGCCTGTTACATTTAGCTTTAAACTAACATACAGCATGCGGCGTCAGTGGGTCAGCTCACTTTGATCATTGGCTCTCTTCATTGAGAGTGACAGCATTTTATTTGTGCACAAGTATAAGTCCACCTTAAAGATGGTCCACCAGTGCCAGGGCGTGTGTGCCTAAAGTCACTTTGCATTACCAGTAACTGGCAATACCTTTGTATATTAGGGTGTCTTCATCGTCTGCCATAACATATAAGACAATCACTGAAAGCTGCAGTAATGATTATCAATGTAAGCCATCCTTACAATATCTATTGGCACTTTATTTATTTTGAGTTTAAGCAGCTCTCGACGCGGATCCAGAGCTCCTTTTCTGTCTCTCAGAGACATTAGCCTCAACGTTTCTCATTGTGCAAGGGATATCACTTCTAAAAACAACAAGTTTCAAACGCTTTAGGGACTGTCTCAAACAAATGTGTATTACAGATCTGCCTGTGGTGTTTGAGGCTTCTGGTCCTGACGAAGCGCCAACGACCCTTAAGGCGACGCAGGCGCGAAACATGTTGACCTATGTCCGTCTATACCCAGGCATAGTATGCCACTGGGTCTAGATTTTATTTAGCAGTTGAGTCTGCTCTGGGTACATGATTAAAACAATTGCTGCATGGCTACCCAGTATGAATTTCACTTTACACTTGCACGCACCTTTTATTTCCCTCAAATAACCCACTACCCCGCACACCCGCATGCACCATCCGGCAGTCCTATAAAAGATCTCCGATAAAGAGACCCTTCGGGGGGCCCGTAGGGAATTGCAGCGCCGGCCCTACGAGGAGCAACTGCCCGATGATGAAGCATGACATCTTTCGAGGTGTGTGAGGGCAACAGAGGACACAAAATGTTTCCCACAATTTTTTTGTGGGTCCCCTTACCTAAGGATTCTGTTTTTCTCTTTCTTTTATTTTCCCTTTTTCTCACATTTGGGTGACTTTTGCACCCCCATGCATTTGGTGACCTTTAGCACCTTGCATTAGGAACAGTGTCCCTTTTTTGGTAACTAGTGTTTGAGGCTGAGCCATGACTCCAAGGCTTGCAGCGACTGCATCAATGAACTCTAATGCCACCCGAGTTTGCGAGTCAAAACTTCACATCGCCGAGCATAAAAACATTTTGCTGGGACTGTTCCCAGAGTCCGGTCTTCGTGCAGTCAAAATAGATAAGTCAAAAAAGAAACACAAGAAATCGAGACGGTATTCCGCTCCCTTGTGCCTCGCACATTTGCCTGAGCAGGCGAGAGAGGCCACATCTCTCGATCTCCATCCCAAAGTCGGCAAATTTCAGAACCTATTCCGCAGCTGGTTCCAGGACAACACGATTTCCGGTACCAACAGTCACGCCACATCAAACAAAAAAGTTGTGTGCAGCCATGCTCAGTCTCTTCCGATCCTTGCCACCTCCCTCTGGCATGCAATCAAGCCCCAAGGAGTCAAGTGGTCTCACATCTGGAGTGCGCCAGTTGGGCCCACCTAGCCCTTCTTACTTCTGGCTTCAGTTCCAACCCTGCTTTTGGCACCATGATCCACGCTGGCTCCTTGGATGCCGGAGGAGGAGGTCCTGATTATTCTGTCTGATGCCGGTCTGACCCTGTCCTAAGTCACGCCCAGTTACATCTGAGGTGCCGCTTCTTCCACTTGATTTACGCCTCCACAAGAGAGAACACATACTCGGCATTCCTTTTTTGGAACAGACTCAGACAATGACTTAGACCTGTGTGATGGGTTTCCTCAACCCTACTAGGTTGATAATTGGTCCGAGGACTTAGAGGAGGCTAGTTGTCTCGATACTTCCCTGAAAATTGGTCTCCTCTGGACCGACACAGAGTAATCCACTTCCTACACCATGGTGATGCTTAGGCTGACCGCAGAACTTGATCTTCAGCTCCCACCTTGGGGATTAAAACAAATGTTTGATAGCAGTCATTCAACCAAGGGAAACATCTTCTAAGCATCTTACATTCAACAAATCACTCATGGATACCAACAATTAACAAACTTGCATTCACCATTTCCCTGATCAAGGCAACCCTGCTTTTCTCCTGTAGCACCCTCCTCCTGAAAGCCTAGTGATGCAAGCCTCCACAAAATGCTTTAATCTCAACACATTTCCTAGCACTTCCTTGACAGGCAGTCTTAGCGAGTGTATACGTTTTGCAAATGTGTTTTTTTTCCACCAGTCTAGTACTCCAATCTGTTCATGTCAGCTGCTTGTTGGGATGCTGCTGTCATGCTCCTTTAGATTCGGTGGAACAAGTCCTCTCTAGTGTGCTCAAAGACCTTCGTCCTGTTTTTGCTCAGGCAATTCAGCATGGTGGTGATGCCGCCAAGCTCATGATTCTTTTTGGCTTAGGCACCACAGATTCCATTCGGTGGGCCATCAGCACCAGTGTTGCCATTCGCTGCCATGCATGGCTGCGATCAACTTGGTTTTTGGGTGATATCTAGTCATTCCTGAGGTACATGCTCAAGGCGGATTCCAATCTAGAGCATTATAAGTAGAGCTGGGATACTGCTTTTTTCTCTGGACCTTGCCAACCTCAACAGTTCCACTGCTCCTTTCAGAGATTTGACCAAGGTGCGCCATACCTTCAGCCTGTCCATCCTCTACAAGGAACTTAGCAGTGTTGCACTTGCGCCCCCATGGCTAGGGTCAACGGCCACCTAGTCTACTGCTCTCCTTGCAGCCCCACCAGCCAAATCTCATTAGTGTGACCTTACACAAGCACAGATCCCCTTGGGAGGCACAATCTACCCATTCTACATAGGTTGGCAGGCACTACTTTCAGACAGGTGGGTTCTACAGATCGTTCACAGGGGCTATGCTTTTCTTCCATGTCATACTTTCCACCTTCCCCCAAGCGACTAACTGAGGACCATCTCTCCATTTTGCAAAAGGAAGTGCAAGCCTTTTTATCCAAAAGGTCTGTCAAGAAGGTGCCTGCGCCAGAAGTAGATCATGTGTTATTCCTGCTACTTTCTGTTGTCCAAGAAAATGGAGACCTGTGGCCTGGTTTAAATCTGCGCCCTATCAACACCTTCCTCAAGAAGGAGAAGTTCAAAATCCTCACCCTGGCCCAGGTCTTGTCTCCCTGGACCATGGAGACTAGGCAGTGGCGTTGAACCTGCAGGTCACCTATTTCCTTATACCCATCCTGCTGACCCACCGGCTCGCGACAGGAGCATTTACAGTTTGTGGTGCCCTTCTTTGGTCTCATCAGTGCTTTTTGAGTGTTAACAAAAGTGATAGTGGTGGCAACACACATTTGGAGGTCAGGGCTGTTAGTCTTTCCCTACCTTTACGACTGACTGTGGAAAAAGGGCTCGCCTCAGGCAGTCTACAACCACCTCCAGACTACGGCGAACCTCCTGTCATCTTTGGGGTTCACTATCAACGTGCTGAAGTCACACCTAGCTCCTTCTCTGACTCTTCCCTTTATCGGAGCCGTTCAGGACATTATTCGGTTTCATGCCTTTTCCTTGGGAAAGAGAGTCCAGGACATTCTGGCTGTGATCTCAGTCTTTCAGCCTCGGTCCTGGATTTCACTGAGGATTTCAGTCCTGGATTTAGACTCTGAGGCTGCTGGAACTGAAGGCCTCCTGCATCCTGCTGGTCAAACTTGCCAGGTGGCATAGTCAGGCTCTGCAGTAGGACCTGAAGACTCAGTGGGCCCAACATCAAGGGGGCCTCTCTTACCACATGCAGGTTTTTGAGGAGACTTCAAAAGATATGCAGTGGTGGTGCTTACTGTACCACGATTGGGTCAGCAGCAGACCCTCCCCCTTCTCAACCCAGAGCTGACAGTGATGACCGACTCATTGCTTCCGGGCTGGGGCATCCATCTGGGACAGGAGGAGATCAGAAACATCTGGTCTTCAGCAAAGTCCCAGCTCCATATCAACATTCTGGAGCTGAGGGCCAACCTATTGGCGTTGAAAGCCTTCCTTCCATCCATCAAGAAGAGACTAGTACAGGTACTCAGGGACCCTGTGCTAGGAGGCCTTGTGCCTCTGGAAATGGCTGGATCTTCCTGGTTGTAAACCACTTGGCAGGCTCCTTGAATTCCAGGGCAGACATTGTAGGCCATCGGAGCCTAGCGGATCAAAAGTGGCAATTTCATTCAGAGATGGACCAAGGTCTCTCAAATGAATGGGGACAACCTGGCTTGATCTACTTGCCCCCACCAAGAACACGCAGTGTCATTAATTCTGCACATTAGAGTTTTCAAGGCGCCTCTTGCTTCGAGACTACTTCCGCCTCGAGTGATACCCAGGACTCCTTTGTGCCTTTCCTCTGATTCCACTGCTGCCCCGAGTTCTCAAGATCAGGACTGACAAGCCCAAGTCATCCTGGTGGCTTCTGATTGGGCACAGAAAGTATGGCTTCCAGAACTCCTGTGCTTGAACATGTGTCCTCCGATCAGCCTGCCTGTCCAGGACCACCTGCAGTCGCAGCAACTAGGCAGGGTTCTGCACCCAGGCTTTCACATACTCCACCATCATGCTTGGACATTGAGCGATGACTGCTGAACACATTCAACATTTCTCTGGAGGTGGTTGATGACATCTTGGCAGCCTGGCATCCATTGAAGAAAACTGTATACGCCTGTCATTAGGACAGATTTGTAGCTTGGTGCAGGACTACAATATTGACTCCATCCAGCCATGTTATCTGAATTTGTTTTGTCTCTTGTCCAGCAAGACATTGCTTTGGGCATGGTTAAAGGTTATTTTTTCGCCTTCTTACATTTGCCAGATCAGCCCTCTTTGTTTTAATCACCAGTTGTGATGCAATTTTTAAAAGGGCTTCAACATATGTTCTCCCCTTCTTCCTTTGTGATGCCCAAATGGGACCTTAATCTGGTCCTTACTTATCTGATATGCACTTTGTTTGAGCCTCTCCTCAGCTGTCCCTTATGGCTCGTTGCTGTTAAGAGTTTTTCTTGTTGCCATCACCTCGGCATGGCATGTGAGTGAGTGAGCATCAAGCTGTTTGTGTTAATCCACCATGCACTACCTTGTTACCAGACCAACTGTTTTTGTGGCCGTGAGCAATATTTCTTCTACCATGGATGATCAGGTCTTTATCAGGTTCTCTGAGCGGAAAAAGGCAAGGCAGTGCAGAAGAGAACGACCACCCACTGGGTTGTGCTCTGCTGTAAGATCCGATATGCACTGGCCCAAAAGCAGCCTACAAAAGGACTGCATGCTCATTCTACCAGGGCCAAAGGTGCCACCACTGCATTAGCTACAAAGTTCCTATCCTAGATGTCTAGATGTATGCCAAACCGCTACATGGGCGTCCCTCCATACGTTCATGAAACATTATTGCCTGGACAGTCAGGTTAGCCTAGATGGGCATTTTGCTTTCCCGGACCTGCAGGACTTTTAAGAGTTGAGTCCATTCATAGAGCCGTCTCCAAATAGGTACTCCATTGGTATCTGTTCAAAAGGTGAGGACTCTGCAGCTAGAAGTCTCTGTCAGAAGAACAAATGGCTTGCATTTTGGTAATGTTCTGTCTGGTAGGGACTCTAGCTACAGATTGCTCACTCATTCCTCCCTCACTCCCCATTCTGCGCTTGGATTCTATCCATTAATAAGTTCCCAAATTTAACAATATGCAAACTGGTCACAAACATTTGCTTTTGGGGCTGTGCGTTTGCCAGTGTGGACAGTCTCAAAAGCAACTGACCTCAGCGTGTAGGGGTAGCACCTTTTATAGGCTCTGCATTTCATTTCTGGAGTTAAACGGTTATCAGTTGTTGATCCCCACAGCGCCAACTGGCGGCATGCTGAGGTACTGCTGAAAGTGTCCGGAACCAGTCTGACACCTGGGGAATATTCAAAAGGTGAGGGATCTACGACTAGATAGATTCTCTATCAGAAAGAGTGTTACCAAAGATAAGTAACTTGTTCTGTTCTCCCCCATATGTCTCCTCCAACTGCTAGCAGAAACATTAGTCTAATACTCCAGCGCAAGCATTGGTCTTCCAGCAGATACCTTCTATATGCTGGTCCTCCAGGGTGCCAGTCCCCTAGCTTCATTCATGTATGCAGAGATAGGGAACCCCAATACCAACCACAGCAGCAGTTGGCATGCAGCCGTGCCCTCATATGCTTACTGGTTCCCCCATCAATAGAGCTGTGCATTTTCCCAGTTCCTCAAGGGATACCGAAAGTGTGAGACCATTCACATACTGCATCCTGTAGCAGGCAAACCCTGGCACGCCACAAGCACATGTTCCAGCCTGAGTTCTGACCGTAATAACTGTTGATATCTGTTGACTTTGATAAAATTCCCAGCACTCTGATTCCATCTCAAATTTTGTTCTGACATTGGATTAGTTGTATCTGTATTCCAAGGAAGATGACACTTCTACTTGAGAAATGTGCTAAGTAGAGAGACTGTCAATGGCCAGCTCTGGACATATCTTCCTAGCGTTCACTAGAATTGATACTGTCCTTGAACGTGTGATGTATACCTTTTCCAGCTCCAGTAGGCTGCTCATACCTTTCCCTGCAGTTTCGTAGTGATTAGTCCTCTTGATTTGCACTCCTTCTCTGTGTATGGGCCTCAGGATGCAATTTCCGCAGTTCCAGCCCCACTCCAAGCGGCCAACAAGGGCCTATTGATTCCCAAGTGAAGATTCCCTCATCTGTGAGCTGATAGAGGCGGGCAGACAGGGGTCGGCACCACTATTTGACCCTGATGGGGTGTAAGGGGGATTGCCTACTCAGTAATTCCACCCTAGCAAAGGTCAGTTCTTCTTGCACCGTCTTCCTTTACAGTGGCGCAGGAGATCCTTGTTTCCTGCTTTGACCGATCTGATCTCATTCCACACCCCTCCGCTCATTAGGTGCGATCTTGTAGAAGTGCCATGAAACTCCAATTGCTGTACTCGGAATGGGGAAATCCTGATGGTTAAAATTACTCAAATTCACATCTCATCTCTGTCTGCAGCCTGGAATTTTTAGGTGAGGTAAGATAGCTTAATCAAAACCACCTCCAGTAGAATTCCTTGATGGAAATGTTTTCTACCAGTCTGCTGTTGACCAGTCTGAAGCTGTTATTGTGTTAGGGTTGAGTGTATTGCAGCCATAAACTGCTGAATGAGTAATATGAAAGACAGCCTGGTGGTGGAAGAGGGGGAGAGAGTTAACCCTCATATTGGTTCACAAAAACGCTCTTTAATTTTAAAAACATTGTTTTGAAAAATAAAATGACATTTATTATAAATTGTGTTTCTGGTTGGCAGGGGAAAAACAATCCTAGTCAGGGTAAGTCAGATACACACTAAAAGATAAAATGTGCTCACCCTCTGGTCGTTTAGCCCAGAGCAGTCAGGCTCATTTGAAGAGGCAATGTGTAAACTTTTTGTGCAACACACAAAGACACAGTAACACAATGAAAACACCACAAAAAGACTCCATACTGGGTTAGATGAATAGACAACACTTTTATAAATAAATCAAGACTAAAATGACAAAACTTCAATAAGTACAAGTCGAGATATTATTTTTTAAATAACAAAACAATTCTTAGCGCTTAGAAGCAGTAAGCGCCTATGGGGGTTATCTGGTTGCGCTGGACTGGGGCAAAGTCAACAGTTCGGGCCGACTGTGTATCTTTTGCGAGCGGTTCTGGAGGAAAGAGGTGAACCATTGGAGGAACTTTTCACCAGCACCAACCCTTTCTTGTATGGCCTTGGTGAGAAGTTGGTGATCTACCGTGTCAAAGGCTGCCGATAGGTCGAGGAGAATGAGAAGGCAGCATTGCCCGGAGTGTAGTGACTGGTGGATGTTGTCTGTGATGTTGAGGATCGCCGTCTCAGTGCTGAAACCTTTTCTGAAACCCGATTGGTGGGGGTCAAGAAGGTTGATGTTGTCCATGTGTTGAGTCAGCTGTGAGAGGACGCATTTCTCCAGGATTTTGGATAGGAGGGGGAGATTGGAGATGGGTCTGAAGTTGTTCAGGTCTGTGCAGTCAAGTCTTTTTTTAGTTCTGGGGTGACTTGGCCAACTTTGAGGCAATCGGGTATAATGCCGGATTGCAGGGAGCTGTTGATGATTCTGCACCAGTAAGGAGCTGTGGAGAGTTTGAGATTTTTGGTCAGTTGAGTCGGTATAGGGTCTAGGAGGTGAGAAGCATGTTTGGAGGTTGAGATTAGCTTGATAATCTCGGCTTCTGTGATGGGAGCGAAGGCCTTCCATGTACTTGCGCTGTGAGGGCATGTATTGTCTATAATATCAAGGGGCAGTTCTCGCTCTCTATATAAAGCAGTGTTTTGCCTCTGGTGCATTACATTTATTTTGTTCAGTGTAGTGTACCGTGGTGTTCTGTACTCATAGTAGTTGTGTAATTGTCTTTCCACGAATTCTCATGGTGCATGGTCTGATATAGCTTTATTTCACATTTACCTTGTTCAAGTTTTTGATTAGAGATGTGAATCTTACAAGGAGATCTACAATAACATAATCAAAATTACATCAATTAATACAACTGCAAAAAAGATCTAACAGTTACAATACATTTATTCATTGCCTGGACAGTTAATCATATTCATTGCATCTATTGCCATTGTGAATTGAATTTTTTTTTTAAGTGGTTTTAAACATCTCTGTTGATACGTTTTTAAGGCACGACATACAAATACAACATGTTCAAAGGTCTGAACATCACAAATACATATGGTGTGTAGTCTCTCCTCCCATTTTACATTCTGCTATGCATCGTCACAGTTTTTAATGGCAGACATTTTAATCTGCATAGCATTATGCATTGCACCATATGATCCAGATTCTAGGTCAAATATACCTGGGGAATGGCTGCTTGACAGGATTGTATAATATAAAAGAAACGGCGTTTTGCTCCATATATCTTTACATCATTTTCCATGGAGGAGATTTTCATAGTAACTTTTAAGATGACCGTAACTCATATTTTGAATATCTATTCTGGCCAAAGAAAAGTGTTGTAGTGCAGTTTGCAGTTATTATATATAAAAATGTTCCAGCTTCACTTGTTGGACCTAGGCATTCCAAAGCCATAAGTCTCTGCAAAGTATTTTCTTTATCATACAGAAGGTAGTGGAACCACTATAAAATACACATTTTATTTTTAATACAAGTTCATTAACCTTGGGTGGATTTGTGATCTCTGAGGCAGAAACCAGACTTTTAACATGTTTATTTTTATTGTAATTTTTTTAATTAGTTAAATCCTGGTTTATTTCTTTGCAGTCTGTAGTATACATGACTCGATGCCGCAGTTAGTTACAAGTTTCACATTCTCTCAAAGGTAGAAATCCTTCTTACCTAAATTTTTGGCCGTAGGTGTTCCTTCATAACTTTGCTGGAAATAGTTCCACAATGTATTTGACAAATAAAGTGATTGTTAAAGCTGGAATGCGTTTCTTATAGTTGTGAATCTTTCAGTCTTGATGGGAATGAAGTCCATTTGTTTGTATACATGTAGAGTCTTCTGTGGTCCACAGTTTCGTTTCTAGTAAATGGGCTTTTCTTGGGCATATAAATAAAGTCGCCTGGAGACCTTCCCACCCCACAACAGCTTGGCAAACTCTCAGTGCCTAATACGTATCTATATTCTTTCGATGATCACTCAATTGCACCCCCACCAACTGGACTCTAATTAATCTTCACTTTTCGATAGGAGTTATTTTTGTTTGTGTATTATATCGCAATAAATATGCTGAGTTTCTTACCCATCAGGGTGTCATAAAATCTTGTCATCTATAGTTGTGGTATGTATTGATTTTATTTGTTTGTTTTCGCATAAATTGAAATTGCTTCTTGATGCTGGTGCAGAAAGACATCCTGGTTGCGGTTGTGCAAGGATACTGATTACATTGATAATGAGCTGTTGTTGCTGCTGCATTTCAGTTTTCCTGGCTCCTAAGACCTGTGTAACTTGTGGGGTAGAGCTATTTTTTGGCATTGCTAAGACACCCCAAGAAGCCTGCAGCTACAGACTGTGAGTCTCTCTCACTGGGACTGCCTCCTCACCTGGTCTCATTGTTGTTTCTTTTAACCCCTCTAGCTCTAAATTGCAATCACCTGTCTGAGAATTTGTAGCTTCCTTTTCAAGCTGCTGTACAGTTAGTCAAGTTCAAGTTTTAGTTCTATTATCTTTTCCATCTCCTTCATGGCTGTCTCTTCTTGTTTTTCCCAATCCGTCATGGTTCTTGTAATGTGATATTGATTTAATATCATTCTCTTATTCTTTTGCATTACAAGGACTGGAATCTGGTTGGACGGTGTATCTCTACAAAGTTGTGTTCCTTCGCTTGTTTTCTCACTCCTTCCATTTGTTGATCCTGACTCTACACTCCAGAATATTTACACTGTTGAATAGCTTATTATTTGTTTTCTTCAGGCCTTTAAAGTTTTCATCCAGCAGGAAGGTATTCAAGACTACGACTTTTTCTTCCTGAGAAGGTGGAAGCTTGATAGGGCACTTGCTGCATATTCCTGTGTGTGCTGGACATTGTGGCTTCAGGAGACAGTCACCCATACTTATGGCAGCAGAAAACCCGGACTGCGTTGCACTTCAGTGCAATATATATGTTGATAGGTGTGGGATGAGCGTCGTATCACACCACATATATCAAAAGAATAGAACAGCATCTTCAGTACATTTTTGCTAGGCAGTTCTTCCTGGATAGCTAGACATTGGCCGAGGTCTAGCAAATTCTCCAGAGAAACAGAGTTACAGAGGTTGGGAGTTATGGTTTTGCATTTATTCCTGGATATTAACGATAAGTAGGCTTGAATGGGGCATGGGTTTCGGGAGAGGTAGTGGCATTTGATCTTGTCTTCTGTTTTTAAGTCAATCTCCTCATTACTGAACTTTTGGAAACCTTACTGTTGTGTCCGATAACTTCAGCCATGCCTTTTGCAGAGCACTGGAGAAGAAATTTTACTTACGTTTAAGGACTCACATAGGACTACATATTTCTTTTGCAGAACCAGCTTTCACATAGTGTAGAAAAGTGTACTTGTTTGTTGAGCTACTAGCTTTACAAGAGATTTGTCCCTAAAAAATATTATGCATTCTGCTTTAGGTTTGGCATACTGTAGAGTTGGCATGTTTCTTTTCGCGCTGTAGTACATTCTAGTTCTCTTTTCTGGTATCAGAATATTTTGTCTTGAGACTTGGTCAGTTAGACCTGAATGTTTACAGATGAAGTGGCTTTTGCCCAGGACTGGAAATAAAGGATGATCAATGTAATGCTGTTGGCATTCAGCTTTACAAATTGGCGACGAGTTTCTCCTGGATGGCAATAGAACAAACCACTCCACGGTTCTCAAAGACTTCAAGTACCATCGAGATAATTGTGATTTCACCAGGAAATACACCCAACTCTCCATTGGGGCATGCCTTTTGATTTGTCAAGGAATCTGAGTCATACAGAATAAGGTACCCTGAATGACTTGCTTAAAATTTGTAAGTGAAATGGGCAATAAGTTTAGAAAATAAATTGTCACGCGCCTCCGGCAAGTAATGTTCTTGTGCAACTGAGCACGACGCTGCGTGTATGTGACCTGCCATGTTAGTCATATTGTTTTGTGCACTCTCCTCTCTACATTTCATGAGAAAAGTTGTGTACCACAATGTTTTACATAAACAAGCATTTACAATGCAATGGTCTCGGCATTCTTAAAGTTAGAGCTATTGGCAATGCTCATGACATTATTTTTATTTATGTTTTTTTAAAAAAACATTATTAAATGGCATTGTCATTTACAATGCCAATAGCAGGGCAGGAGAGCAAGCACAACATACGAGGGGGCAGGACAGCAAGCACAAGCAACGAGGGGGGGCAGGAGAGCAAGCACGAGCAACGAGGGGGCAGGACAGCAAGCACGAGCAACGAGGGGGCAGGACAGCAAGCACAAGCGACGAGAGGGGCAGGAGAGCAAGCACGAGCAACGAGGGGGGCAGGACAGCAAGCACGAGCAACGAGGGGTCAGGACAGCAATCACGAGCAACGAGGGGGGACAGGAGAGAAAGCACTAGCAACGAGGGGGCAGGACAGCAAGCACAAGCAACGAGGGGGGCAGGAGAGCAAGCACAAGCAACGTGAACTAGGGGGGGCAGGAGAGCAAGCACAAGCAACGAGGGGGAGGACAGCAAGCACAAGCAACGAGGGGGGGAGCAGGACAGCAAGCACGAGCAATGAGGGGGCAGGACAGCAAGCACAAGCAACGAGGGGGGCAGCAGAGCAAGCACAAGCAACAAGGGGGGCAGGACAGGAAGCACAAGCAACGAGGGCAGGCAAGAGAGCAAGCACAAGCAACGAGGGGGGAGGACAGCAAGCACAAGCAACGAGTGGGGGCAAGACAGCAAGCACAAACAACAAGGGGGCAAGACAGCAAGCACAAGCAACGAGGGGGCAAGACAGTAAGCACGAGGTGGCAGGACAGCAAGCACAAGTAACGAGGGGGGGCAGGAGAACAAACACAACCAGCGAGGGGGGGGCAGGAGAGCAAGGACAAACAATGAGGGGGCAGGGGAGCAAGCACAAGAAACGAGGGGGCAGGAGAACAAGCAACGAGGGTGCAGGACAGCAAGCACAAGCAACGAGGGGCCAGGACAGCAAGCACAAGCAACGAGGGGGGCAGGACAGCAAGCACAAGCAATGAGGGGAGACAGTACAGCAAGCACAAGCAACGAGGGGGCAAGACAGCAAGCACAAGCAACGAGGTGGCAGGACAGCAAGCACAAGCAACGAGGGGGGGCAGGAGAGCAAGCACAAGCAACGAGGGGGCAGGACAGCAAGCACAAGCAACGAGGGGGGCAGGACAGCAAGCACAAGCAATGAGGGGAGACAGTACAGCAAGCACAAGCAACGAGGGGGCAAGACAGCAAGCACAAGCAACGAGGTGGCAGGACAGCAAGCACAAGCAACGAGGGGGGGCAGGAGAGCAAGCACAACCAGCGAGGGGGGGGGGCAGAAGAGCAAGCAGAAGCAACGAGGGGACAGGACAGCAAGCACAAGCAACGAGGGGGCAGGACAGCAAGCACCAGCAACGAGGGGGCAGGAGAGCAAGCACGAGCAACGAGGGGGGGCAGGAGAGCAAGCACAAGCAACGAGGGGGCAGGACCGCAAGCACAAGCAACGAAGGGGGGGCAAGACAGCAAGCACAAGCACCGAAGGGGGGGCAGGAGAGCAAGCATAAACAACGAGGGGGGGCAGGAGAGCAAGCACAAGCAATGAGGGGGGCAGGAGAGCAAGCACAAGTAACGAGGGGGCAGGACAACAAGCACAAGCAACGAGGGGGGCAGGACAGCAAGCACGATCAACGAGGGGGTAGGACAGCAAGCTCGAGCAACGAGGGGGCAGGACAGCAAGCACAAGCGACGAGAGGGGGAAGGAGAGCAAGCACAAGCAACAAGGGGGCAGGACAGCAAGGACAAGCAACGAGGGGAGGCAGGAGAGCAAGCCCAAGCAATGAGGGGGGCAGGAGAGCAAGCACAAGCAACGAGGGGGGGCAGGAGAGCAAGCACGCGCAACGAGGGGGGGCAGGACAGCAAGCACGAGCAACGAGGGGGGGCAGGAGAGCAAGCACAAGCAACGATGGGGGGCAAGACAGCAAGAATGAGCAACGAGAGGGGGCAGGACAGCAAGCACAAGCAATGAGGGGGGCAGGACAGCAAGCACAAGCAACGAGGGGGCAGGAGAGCAAGCACAAGCAACGAGTGGGGCAGGACAGCAAGCACAAGCAACGAGGGGGGCACGACAGCAAGCACGAGCAACGAGTGGGCAGGACAGCAAGCACAAGCAATGGGGGGCAGGAGAGCAGGCACAAGCAACGAGAGGGGCAAGAGAGCAAGCACGAGCAATGAGGGGGCAGGACAGCAAGCACAAGCAAAGAGGGGGGAAGGACAGCAAGCACAAGCAACAAGGGGGGGCAGGACAGCAAGCAGGAGCAACGAGGGGGCAGGACAGCAAGCACAAGCAACGAGGGGGCAAGACAGCAAGTACAAGCAACGAGGAGGGGCAGGACAGCAAGCACGAGCAACGAGGGGGGGCAGGACAGCAAGCACGAGCAACGAGGGGGGACAGGACAGCAAGCACGAGCAACGAGGGGGCAGGACAGCAAGCACGAGCAACGAGGGAGCAGGACAGCAAGCACGAGCAACGAGGGAGCAGGACAGCAAGCACTCACGTGAGGACTCGGCAGCTTCTCGACTTCTTGCTGCAGCGGTCGGCAGAAATGGCGGCAGAAAAGCGCCGACATTTTCGCATTCGGGGGCATGGTTTTTGCTGTTGGATGACGTCACAGAGTTAAAAACTGCAAAAAACAAGCCGCCGAATCTGAAAAAGACGGAGCTTGAACGGAGTGACACCCCTCTCCTCCAATGGCTGGCCTCCGTTTAGTAAGTCAGCCAATGGAGAAGAGGGGCGGGTTCAAGCCCCCATACTAAGAAACATTAAATCTCGGAGACCTAAAAAGAGATTCAGAGACATTCTTTCCTTTACTGCTTTGGTAGCATGTTCGAAACAGAGAAGGATACATTAACCATTAAGTGCTGAGGTGACAGTGTTTCCTTCTGTACATTTGTGCACTGAAGGCAAATCTATAAATGTAATCTACAGTCATGCACATTATGTACACATGTGGGATAGCGTTTTCTTCTGGAGGAGTGTAGGAATTCTGGTTTGTAAGATTTTTGCCGAGGGCTGTATGTTCCCTAGTTTTTCTGTTGCGTAAATGTGTTTCACCCATGCTATGACATTTGCAAGACATTCTGGGTAACAAAATGTACAAGGATCTATGGAAGTTGACCACAGTCCTTAGGGGCGATCCCGCTGGTGTGTGAGTAGTGTGCGACCCCATCCCCATTTGTAATGTTTAAAGCTCCCTCGAGCAGTTGGCTGACGAGCCTGGGACCCCGCACCTGCGCGCCTGAGTGGTACTAAACCTGGCTATATTTGGCAGCCACCGGCAACCCCAAAACATGGCCTAATCCCTGCTGATGAGGGGTAAATACCCCGAAACACGTGTCCAGGGATGGCGAAGATAGCAGATAATCGAAAGAAGATGCATCGCGGAACACGAACTACACTGACCACAGTCCTTAGGGGCGATCCCGCTGGTGTGTGAGTAGTTTGCGACCCCACCCCCATTTGTAAGATCTATGGAAGTTGCACCACAGTTCCCTGGGTGTCTAGTTTGTTTTCAGACAATCCCCAGGTTCCTATGATTCCCTGGGTGCTGAGTAATGGGTGACCCTAATATTACAGCCTGCCTCTCTTCGAAACAGAGAGGAAATTGTTTTTTTTTAGACATAGTTATTATATTTGCATGTCACTGTGGGTAAGACAACGGGCAGGAATCTATCCAAATCTCACCACCGTCCCACAGGTCTCTAATTTTCAGAAATGCCCTAGATTAGTATGGTTCCCTGGGTGCTGAGCGATGCTAAGCCCAAATACTGCGGGTACTTCCCACCTCCATCGAAACAGAGACAAACTTTGTTGTTTTAGTTGGTTTTGATGTTGGCAGGCCATTCTGGCCAGAGGTGCAGTTTCAGAACTTTCATATCCTGCACAAAAAGCACACCCATAGATGTCAGCTACAAATCTTACATCTCCCGCACAAAAAGCAGACCCATACATGTTGGCTATCATTTTGGTCAGGAAAAGTGTTGTAAGGCTTAATGCATTAACATTCTTCATTGGTTGGTAATTTGGGACTCAGAGCAGAGATGCAGAACTTCTGCTAGGGGTGTACACAATTTCCTACTACTTTGTTGTGTGTTGCTTTCTTGTTTGGGCTGTGTAATAGTAGTTTTATAGTAGGCCAGATCCTCACCCAGAGAGTGGGCATATGTTGATCTGATCCTACATTTTAGCAGTGGCCAACTTCTTACTTTGGGTTGTATGGCAATTTTATAGTGCACATCTTCCAGTGCAATGCAGTGGAGTCATTACAGGTGCAACTGTATGTTGAGCTGTGAGGCATAACTGCAAGACCTATTGCATTGCAAATGCTTGTTGTTCCTAGAAATGGATGCAGCCCACCTGCTACTTAGATCTCTCAAGGAGAAAGAAAGGGTTCTATTTTGTTCAAGTTAACACAAAGGTCAAGCTGGGTCAGCTGGGCTGTACTCTAATCTGCTGCCTAGAATGCATTGCTGACTTGTACCAGGGCCAGTAACTTTGTCCAAAAAGCTGACTAGTAGTTGTGAGAGTTTAGAAATCTATCATTTTTTTAAATTTTATGCAACAGAGTAAAGTGGAGTACGAAATTAAGTGAGCAACACCAGGCAGAACACAAATGTGGTTTTTATAGCTGGTGAGACACTGTTTGCCTTTATCTAGCTCACGTCATGCCTATGCTCACCAAGGATGTGTGCTTCACACTGCATTCCTCCCTCCCCAACAGAGACCTAACTTCACTTACACACTACACCCTTTAAACATTTCAGAACTGTTTAAGTTACTAGTCCAACAGTAGTGTTACAATATTTGAGGAAATACTATTTTCGCGTTGGGAGTCACGTGAATGTGACTTCTCCCTTGGACTTATCAGGGTTCCGGTTTAACGTCCGCGTGATAATGTTTCAAGCTCACAACAAATACCTTTAATGAGGATCTAATTAATATTACTTTTTCGTTGGAATACGAGTGCTCATTTTACGCCGTACTTAAATTTGGGTGGTGATTACTACACAAAATTTACGGTGAATGCTTCGACAGTGATATGCAATTATATTGGACTGCCTTAAAGGATCATCTTTTTGTCTTTAAATCATTCCGCCTTTGCCTTGACAAAGTCTAAGGGAATACGAAACACGTGTTGGCTGTTGTTGCTTTGGGAGATATCATTAAAGAAAAATAAAGAATTTACGTATTTTGAAGAGGCTTTTCCATTATACACAGTGCCATACTCATAACCAGTGCAGCTCTATCACAACATCTAATCTGGGTGCCGTATTGAGCCCTCCTTCTAGGTGTATACTCCGTGAAAAGTAGTCACACTTTACACAAGATCAAAGACTCGACTACTACTATATTCTGCCCTGAAGCATATACCTCAGGAAACTTTGCTGAGAAATGTTGCACAACAGGTCTAATTTTCAACAGTTTACCATGGTCTGGATGCTCCCATGGCTGTGCTGCAGTTATTGTAATCAAGTGTGCATTGCACAATCAACAAACGATCTCTGCACATGACAGATGGAAAGCTGGGTTTTACACAAACTAGATAGAAGTCCATTAAAACATACTGATGGTTTGCACACTATGGGGCACATGCATCAAGCTAGGCAATTGCGATTCCTTAATAGCAATTATTAAGGAATCACTATTAAGGAAGTGCAATTGCCTATGCATGTAGGTTTCGCTAAAATATTAGCGAATCCTACCCATTCCTAAATTGCAAATCGCAATGAAGGAATGCCTTCCAATTTATTCCTATGGGCCTAGAGGCCCATGGGAATGAATGGGAGAGCATTCGGAATTGGCGAGTACCAAATAGGTTCGCGTAAACTGCAAATGCAATTTCAAGGGTGCTAGGGGGCATAAAGGCCACCCTTACGCACCCCCAAAACATTCATGTGTGCACATGTGGTGCACACACAAGCATGTGTGTGCGCCACATGGCACTTAGAAAAATGAAATTTTATGCATTTTTCTATGGGATTGCAAATTACCATCAACTTGATGTTGATGTATAATTTGCGATTCCAAATTTCAAAAACCTAATTTGCTATTAACTAATGCATCGCAGTTAGGGAAACACAATTTGTGATTCCCTAACTGCATTCACAAATTAGGTAATCGCAAAAAGTGCGATTACAAGTTTTGCGAATCCCTTTGGGCTTGATGCATCACAAATAGCATTTTACCGGCCACAAACTGGCCGATTCTGAGAATCGGCCCTTTTGCCACTGGTATTTTGCTTGATGCATGTGCCCCCTGATCCATTAGCAATGTAAGTCCTCAAAATGTCTTCAGCTCCTCATATAAGATGATAGTCCACAGATGTACCCTTAAATGTAGTACCAGAGTGTCGTCATGCTCCCTTAAAACCTGGCACACAAACTAGTTTGCTGCACAATTTCATCAAGGGACACATCTTTTACAAAATGTTAGCAGTACTCATTGGGCAAAAAATGCACTGCAGTGCAGATGAGCGTGGGATAAAGAAAAGTGTGAATGGGAATGCGCAAAAGCCAACAACAAATCAAACTCAAAGTTTCTGGTAACAGCCAAGCAGTTCAATAAAGAAGGCAAACTGCTCCTAGAAATGAGACTTCACCATTCATCAGGAATCACCTTGCATAGAAAAAACCTCAAATTACAACACTCACATCAAAAAGCAAACTGTAACGCAACTGCATTTACAAAATCCCAAACCTAAGCAACCGAGTAAACCCCCCTGGCTATTGATTGTGCCCAAAATAGGATTTGCAATTCAATCACAAACTCCTGTGTGCGTTCAAAATAGGATTACAAACAAGTAGAAATGTTGCCCGACACAGGAGTTGGAGCTCGTGGCTTGGTGCGGGAAAATCCTACAGCAAAAGTGGGATAAAGGTGCATAAAATAGCAGTTTGTGTACCAAGTAATGGGTAAGATCATGCACAAATTGCATCCGATTCCCGATTTGTGGATGGGCAAACCGTAATCGGCTGTAAATGGTGCATCTACTGATTTTTGCAGTGCATGCTTCTGCAAAATTTATAGGTACTCCATTTGCTCCAATTTAACCCTTCAAGGCCTACATAACCAACATATTAGTGCTTTATGGTCATCGAATTTGTTTGTGCTTCACTCATATGCTACTTTTGTCTTTGTTTCCTGTGCGTTTTTTTAAGGAGTTGGTACTTCCTCTATTATGTACGCTTAAAAATAAAAAGACGCGGAGGAACACTTCTGCGATCTATTCTGGCTTGCCACTGACAGAAAGGAGAGAGGCCTCTCCTTTCCAATGTGCCCTCTACTGTTTTCTTACCTGCCTTGATGGCAGTGCTATGCACCCAGGCGCAGATCGAAGAAAAGAAATGGCAGCCACCATTTCCCTGGTGTCTAGTGGACCTTTTCCTGGACAGATATGCCTGGGTCCCTCTCCGCTACCAGGGAAATGAAATGGTAAACTATTAATTTGGCCCCTTTGGGCAATTGACCACCATGCAGAGGCGGGTTCTTCTTTATATACCATAGAATGTCCTATCGTGCGGCAGGAAATGTTAGCAAAGTGTCAAAGTACGTTATTGTGCCAGATAATGTTCTACGGTTTTCAGATAAAGTATTTTAAGAGAAGGATTACAAAAGTGAGTTGTGAGTTATAAGACAGTGCAATTTAATTTGGATATGTGGAAAAAAAAATTACGCTATAATGACATTATGCACCATACAACCTCACTTTATCACCCAAGTGGCAACTCGACAGTTGAGAGATGTATTGGTGTAATTATGTTTTTTTTTGTGTAAATCTGTTTATTGCACAGGAAAGCAATCCACTTATTACATGCATATGCAACATGGTAAATACTGAGAGGTATATGTCAAGTCAACGACCAATAATGAGACGCAGCATAGTGGGATTGCAAACGTACAGAATGACAGAGTGCAGTGATACATTTTTGCTTTTTAACGAAACAGGAAATAAAAAGGAAAATCATACAATAACTGAAGAAAAAGTGGTCAACAGTATACATAGAATGTTTCAAGTCAGCGATATTGCGAGCAAAGCCGAGCAGATCAATCGGCACAAAAAGCAGTTCTTTTCTCTGTATGGCACATTGGTAATGGAACATCAAGCCGTTCAGGCATAGACCAATCCTCTATCAAACACCACATCGGTGACATCGGAGTCCCACAATGAGAAAGGCAACACCCAAGGCGGTCTCCGACACCGCTCAGCGAGTTGCCGGAGCGGCTAGTTCTGAAACTTAGCAATGTTAGTCATATATGAACCGAGTGAAAGATAGCGGTGGAGATAGCCCATACGTGGCAATGCCGCCCCTCCTATCCCACCCCCGCAGGAACAAAGGAGTTAATCGATTGGGATTGAGCCTCCTGAACGAGCTTCGCTGTGTATTTCCGGTATGGCCCCCATATGTCAATCGGTCTGGAGGTAATTGGCATCATATCTGAGTATTCAGCGCTGTTTACATTGCAGTAAGCCATACTACGGAGCCAAGCGCGGACTGTTGGAGCGCGCCTAGCACACCAGAGAAGCGCTACTTCTCGTTTAGCTAAAAGGAAGCCAATAAATGCCAGTTTACGAAGAGGGCGTGGGAAGTTGGCAACATAACCAAGCAGCGCAATTTCAAGGGTGGGTTGCAAGTCCATGCCTAGTATGTCCCCCAGAACCCGGTGTATCTGCAGCCAGTAGGTATGTAGTAACGGGCAAGTCCAGGAAAGATGGGCAAAATCCGCCTGTGGGGCTTTGCATTTAGGGCAATTGTGCGGCCTGCTAGGGTCAATTCTGTGAGCTTGTGCGGGAGTGTGGTACGTCCTCCTCAGGAATTTGAAATGTATAAGTTTATGTCTGATGTTAATGGAGACCTCTCTTGTGGTGGCACAACACGCCGCCCACTGATCATCTGTAATCTGGATACCCAGGTCGCCCTCCCAATCTGCACGTACCTTTGCGTCGGAGGAAGGAACTGAGGCAATGCATAGCTTATACAACTTAGATACTACATGTGCCCCCGTTTAGTTCTGTATAATGAAAGTGAGCGCTGGGGTGTCATCAGGAGGGAGTGGAAATGTGGGGAATTCAGCCCTGAGCATTGAGCTAAGCCTAGTCAGCGTGAATAAGTCCATGAACGTCCTGTCCGTGAAGCAGTGATCTTCCGTAAGGGAAAAGGCATGGCCGTCTGGGAATAGATCCCCGACCGTGTGTAATTGATATTTGGACAGTATGCACTGTACCACCGATTTGCCTGTAATGGGAAGCCAGTGAGGGTTGGGCAACGGCAGTGCAGGCGAGCTCAGTTTCTGAAGGTGTAAGAGGCGTCGTAGTTTACCCCAAGCCCAACATGTTGTGGACAAAGGTTGAATGTCTTGCGGGTCTCGAGGGAGTCCTCTAGGGAGGTTGGAAGAGAGGGCCACAGGGAGTGCCAAGTCAGCCTCAGGTCTCAGATGAGGAATCCTGGCATCGGGGTGAAACCAAGGGTATGCGTACGAGCTCTGTGCCGCAAGGTAATACAAAAAAAAATCTGGTACTCCGAATCCACCACGTTCGTAAGGGAGTGTCAATGTGCGTCAGGCCACTCGTGGGTTTTTACCACCCCATACCAAACGCAGAAGTGAGGAGCGAAGTTGTGTAAAAATAATGTTTGTGAGGGGGATCGGAATGTTGTTAAATAAATACAAGAACCGGGGGAGGACAATCATCTTGATGATGGCAATCCGACCAGCCATAGACAGTGGAAGTCGGATCCAGCGCTCCGTGTGGTCTTCCAAAAAGTCAAGGGCGCGGCCGTAATTCAATCGGACAATGGACACTGTGTCAAGATGGATGTGGATACCCAAATATTTCACGGAGTCAGTGCTCCATTCCAGAGGGAACGAGCAGGACCACTGCTCGGTGGAGGGGGTGAGCGGGAAAATGACTGACTTGTGCCAATTTATCTTAAGGCCCGAGTATTCGCCAAAGCGGGAGATCTCCGTCAACAGTGGCTCCAAGTTAGACCGACGAGTCCGAACATACAAAACCGTGTCATCGGCATACAGCGAGACCAATAGTGGCCTGGTGCGAAACTGGAGTCCCCGGTGGATACGTTTCTCTTGAAAATGGCGCACCAGGGGATCCATCGCAATAAGGAACAGGAGCGGGGACAGCGGACACCCTTGGCGGGTGCGTCGTGAAAGCGTGAAGCTTTCAGTAATGGTGCAGTTCAACCGTATCCGGGCGGTGGGAGCCGAGTAAAGTAATTCCACCGCCGCCACGAACATAGCAGGCATCCCCATTCTTCTCATAATCGACAAAAAAAAGGGCCACGCCAGGGTGTTGAACACTTTCTCCGCGTCCAGGAACACCTGTAGAGGGCTCTATTCTGTGTAAAACAGAAAACAGTGTCCGGAGATTGAGGGAAGTGAATCTATGCGGGACAAATCGGGACTGAGCCGGTGAAATGATAGTTTCCACGAGCAGCGCTAAACGAATTGCAAGGACCTTGGCCAAAATTTTGTAATCCAAATTCAAGAGGGATAGGGGTCTGTAGGAACTGCACAACGAGGGGTCACGGCCTTGCTTAGGTAATAAAACAATAACCGCTTCCCGGAGCGTAGGTGGAAGGACACCCGCTTCTAGTGCCTCCGTGTATACCTCGATAAGCCTAGGAACAAGTTCCTCCTTGTATTCCTTGTAGAAGTCAGCTGAGTAACCATCAAGGCCGGAGCAGAGGAGCTCCGCAATGAGTCGATTGCCTCAGTTATAAAATCCGGTTCAATGGGCATGGCCAAAAACTCTTGCATGTTTTTCTCTAGAAACACCATGGCTATTTCATTCAAGTACGGTCCCGGGTTGTGGTGTTCCCCCGTGAGTGTTGAAGTGTAAAGGGTTTTATAGTATGACAAGAAGGTGTTGGCTACATCGGGAGTGGAATGTTGTCATGTACCCTGTGCGTCAATCACTTCAGTAACGTAAGCTGCTTGGTGTGGCGGACGAAGCATGTGCGCTAATAGTTTGCCTGGCCTGTCACCCTCACCGTACTGCCGCGCCGTGTAGTGTTTACCCATGAACTTCACTTCTCTATCTGCTGCGTCCCGAAATTCTAAAAGTAGCCCAAGGCGTTTAGCCTCGCGATCCGCCGAGGGATCCTCCAGGATCTCTTTCTCTAACGTAGTGATATCTGTCTCAATGCGAGACAAGGTGGAGCGAATCTCACGCAGGGACCCTACTTGCTTGGTGATGCAAACCCCACGTATTGTGGCCTTGAAACCTTCCCATAACGTGGCCCAGGAGGTAACAGAGCCTGTGTTTATGTTGAAGTAGTCGTCAATGGCAGTGCGGATGCCCTCTTTAAAGGTCGGGTCCAGCAGAGCCCTACCAGGAATTCGCCACTGCCTTTTGTACCCCCCCAATCTGGGGACCGCTAAGGTTAAAACAATGGGAGAGTGGTCGGACAGGGTGCGAGGCAACGTGGCAAAGCCATCCACCCAGCCCGCAATGCCTGGGGAGAGGAGCCAATAATCAAATCGAGTGCTAGTATTATGGAAGCCAGAGTGATGTGTAAAATCAGGAGTGTGGGGGTGCAGCCTAGCCTCTATGTCCACTAGGAAAAAGTGGGAGCAAACTTCCGCCAGAACCGAGCGGGCCCTGGGTTTGCTGTCAGGAGAGGGAGAAGTACTGTCCCTGACAGGATTCATCAATACGTTAAAGTCTCCCCCCAGAACCAAGAAATCAATGTCTGAGTGGAGCAATGTCATCTGCAGGTCCTGGAAAAAAGTTGAAGAGTCCACATTGGGCCCATAGACTCCCACCATGGCGATCTTATATCCAAACAGCACTCCCTTTATGAGCACATATCTGCCATCCTCATCAGTTAGGTTGCCAGTCATTACAAATGGGACACGTTTATGCACAAAAATTGCTACACCCCTAGCATACCTACTGTAATAGGAAAATACTCTGTGTGACCCCCCAGCCCCTAGCCACTGAGCCCGCTTCCGGCTGCACCAAATGTGTCTCTTGCAGATAGAGGATATCCACCCCATGTCTCGCTGCATAAGCCAGCACCTGTTTGCGTTTCCTTGTGGTGTTTAGACCCCGAACGTTCCAAGACATCAAAGTCAGTCTGGAAGGACCAGACTGTAAGCCTATCCTGGCCATAAGTCCACAGTAAAGATAGTCTTCAGGAAGTGTGCATATGACAGTCTACTCCAATGATACTCGCATCTGCTCATCAACATGTATGACCACTGAAACAAAACATATCCCAACCCCCACCCACCACCCAGCCTCCCAGAATCCCCCGAGAGGCAATTCCCAAACAATTGCTGAACAACAGTGCAGGTTACAAAAAGAAATGACCTTTCAAAGAAACAATATTGCTGCAAAAGAAAAATTGTTAATGCCCCAGGAAATTCAAACCACAAGACCTGCGCCATCGGGGGTAGCAACGCCACTCCAAGCGGGCGACCCAACAAGCGGTTTCCGAACTGGAGACCAGTCAACTAACGTTGGAGAAACTACATCCAATAGACAATGTTACTAGAAGGGTGCAAAAATTAATTAATGCTTAGTGGTCAGCCCTGACCAGTTTCAGCAAAAAGGTCAGCACTGGATTGTGTGTCGTTACGAGGCGGAGTATTCGGCGCTGAACCAGAAGCTGCCGATGAGCCCTGTTTCTTGTAGCCATGGCAGAAATCTTGTGCTTCCGCAGGAGAGTCAAAAATGTGGAATCTGCCGTTCACCTCCATCTTCAACCTAGCTTGGTACAACATACCGTATTTCAGTCCTAAGTTCCGGAGGGTGGATTTGACTCCATTATACTTGCGACGTGCCTCCTGGACCATCAGTGTGAAATCGGGGAAAAAGGACAGTTTGCTGCCCTGCCACTGTATTTCCCCAGCCTCATGCGCCGCACGTAACACTGCGTCGCGGTCGCGAAAGTTCATGATTCTGGCGATAATGGGTCGTGGTAGTTGGCCAGGGCGAGGTTTAGGCCCCAGAGACCTGTGTGCACGCTCAACTACAAAGCCAGCTGTGAAGGTGTGCCTGCCAAATAGTTTGATGAGAAGAGTTTCGACAAATGTGTCGAACCGGCCCGTGGCCGTTGTCTCCGGCACGCCAAGAATGCGAATGTTATTGCGCCGACTACGCGCCTCCAAGTCCTCGTTTTAGATGGCTACGTCTTTAAGTATTTTCTGAACCCGCTCCAGCCTTTTAAGCGACTTCGAGGCGCCATCTTCCATGTCCGATATCCTCGATTCAGCCACATCGAGTCTTCTGTCATGGGCCTGCACCTTGGAGCCCATGTCCGCTAGTTTTTGCTCTAGGCTGTCGAAGCGGGTGTCTAGCGCCTTGAAGCCGGCGCGCATTTTGCCCATCATGGTGGCGACCAGAGCCGCTGCGTCACCCAAGTCCGTTGAATTGGAAGCTCCGGCTGCCGAACCAGGTGGAGGGTCCGTAGCGAGAAGGGGGGTCTTATCGAAGCTAAGCTTCCTCTGGTTAGGGTCTCTCTTCCCCATTTCCACGGTGGCCCCGAGGGCAAAGTTGGGTTGGAAGCGACAGTGCGGGCAACTCGTTAATGGGGGAGAGTGGCCGAGTAACACCAAGCTCCAGACAGTTCCACAAACAGGTAGGCCTCAGCGTCGGACTGTCGAGGTGAATGAGAACCATTTGTTTTTTGAGAGCTTTCTCCTTGCTTTTTCCTTGTTCTCACTGCTTTTGCCTTGCTTTTTCCTCAGTGTTTTGTGTTCCTTCTCTTTGCCAGGAAAGGACTCAAGACCTGGCTGTTCAAATGAACAGATCACCACGAAGCAATTAGCAACTCCTGCACCTTGAGACCCTCATGGGTGATTTGCCGCACTTTATAAATCCTTGATTGAGAAGAATCAGGATAAAAGTGGAAAATTGAACTAAAAGGTGTTGTGGGCATAATACATTGTACCAAATTACCAACAGATTTTAGCCTCTTTGGGATTATGAGAAGGTGGATTCCTTGTGTTTAACGCAATTTGGGTTGGACTACCAGCTTGGAAATAGTGGAACAGTCTCCTAAGGTTGTTAAAGAGAGTGTTAAAAAAGGTTAGTTGGTGTACAGGGAATATTGTGAGAGAAGGTGTGGTTATTATCATAAAAGGATGGCAAATTATCAGGTCAGGTTGAGCGCCAAGGTAACAAACAGAGAGAATGTATTTTTAGAACCAGTATACGTTGTTAAGGTTTTAAACACTGCAGACATTTTTGGCATATGAGCCATTTTGCCATCTGAGCTTCTAATTGGGAAGTAGGAAGTAATGTGCTACCAGTTGCAAGAAGAGTTTGTGGTCATAGTATGGAGCTAATGGAAAATAAATATGGTTTAAATTTGCAAGGAGAGTATAGTCAAGGAGGTGAGGTACATGGTGGTGTTCTTGTGAAAAGTCAAGGTTCTGAATTGCTACATGACAAGAGAGACTATATGAAGCATTCTCCCATAGAGTCAACGGACCCTCCAAGACTGAAGGTTAAAAAAGGTAGATTTTGTTGAATTATTTTTGCTCTCAAAAAGGTTAAAGACTATGGGCGGATATCCCGTCTGCAGTATTACAAGTGCATTATATTCAGTGGCACTTGTAATGGAGCAGACGGGATATCTGTCCCGTTTGTGATGGAGTAACCCGTCCGCTGAACTCTAAATCAGGCCCTACAGTTCATTTAATTGTTCCTATGTTTATGTACATGCTGTGTGTGTAATGTGCAAAGCCCGCTTTTGGCATGGACAAGCTGGGTCCAAGACCAGGGCACCTACAGTTGGAGGGGCGCACAGGCAGCTGGCCGACTGAGCTGCCTTGAATAAATCTTTTATTTCAGACCGCTGGTTCAGTTCAATGCCTTCAAGCTGTGTGTAAAATGAATTTTTCTTAAACTTTCTTAGCCTCCCTCAATTACCTCTCTCCCACTCCCCATTCCTTCTCCCTCAGGCCTCTTCCAGGGAGTTTCAACTCCAGTTTAGCAACTGAATAGGTTATTGAGGTGAGAGAACAAGGTGTAAAATGTGTGTTCACAGTCTGGTCACTGCTCTCAAGTATTCGACCAGGACCTGACTTGTGAGTAGAAAGGTGCCCTCCACTAGGGTAAGGATGGGTACCAAATTTAGTTTTGCCTAGGATACTCTCTGAGGAAAGGGTTGCCCTGGTTATGCATGTAATCATTCTCTAACTAATCCTCAGTAATAGTGACTACTTCGTACACATTTTTCATCTTTTGTTATATTTGATGTTTATGTAATTTTTTTTAACAACATTTATTATTTGTAGGAGGGGTGGTGATGTGTAGTGTTGACATTCTTCTTGTCCTGTTTCTGTTTTCTAGTTCCGAATTCTGCCAGTATGGCTAAACAACCAACAGTGTAATGTTTACAAGTATATTTTGAAATTAACGTATTCAATTAAAAATATAAAATCTATTATGTTTAGCATTTAAGATTATTTTCCATGTGTTCCAAAGACTTGCACTGTTACGTTTCTGTTATAGTAAGCCGAAACAGGGAGATGTTTTCGATTTTTAGAAATTGAATCATTATCAGTGTTTGCAAGTTCTATTTACCACGTGCCCATTGTGTCCCCCTTACTGCTGTTGACCCAAATAAAATATTTACTTCTCAGTGTGGGGAAAGAAATTGCAACACTGTTGTAAAGCCTGCAAGACTATTTTTGAACATCATTTGAAGAAACCTGTATCAATTTTAAAGGTTAATGTATTGTACTATGTTGAACATTACTAGTTGTTTAGTTAGTCCACTAGACCAAGTGTGTGGATTTGTAAACTGAACAGTGTTCCGTTTTCATTGCACATTTTTATTTCTAGCCATTTAAAACGCGTGCATAATATGGTACTAGAAAATATAGTTTCCATTTCAAAGAGGTGTCAAATATGTTTTTAACAGACAGTATGATAAAAATCCATATTTTCTCAATTCCAGCAGCCTGTGCCATAGAAAATGTAGTGAATTTCACAGTGACCTCAATTATGGCTCCCTTTATACCAAACCGGTAGGGCCTACAGAAGAAAACAAAGCACTCAATGTCTTCAAGGTTCACTGTATGCAGTGGTTCCCAATCTGTGCACCGTGGCGCCCAGGTGCGCAGTCAAACTAACAAGGGACGCAATGCACCAAGCACACAATTTGGGAACCACTGCCATATATAATGCAGTTGAACGTATGATCTATACTCCAGAACTTGACATGTACCTCGCCTGCATGCATGCTTACTTCTTGCAAACTATATTCTTACTCAGTTCTACTGGTTGCAGTCCACCTGCACTCTGTGGTTTGCGTTCTAGGAGAGATGCCCACACCTTGTCCATGCTCGATGATGTTGCAGTTACTTGTATACATGTTATCTTGATCATTGCAAAGCTCTCAGATACCCGCAAGGGTCATGTTCATGCTATATAAAACGTAATAAATAAAAAATTATAAAAATAAAAATTACAAACCTTGCTGCTGTCTCTCTGTAGCAGGGCGATATGAATCGGGTTTGGCCTACTGCTAATAGCAGCACTGCTGTCTAGATGGCGGGTGGGGCCCAGCTCTACAGAGGCGGAGATTTGACAAATGGGCAAGGCCTGGCCTTCGCGTGTGGGTGTGGCTTCAGGCGGTGGGCCAGGCCTGCTTTTGCTGGCTCTGTGGCTTTGCCCTGGATTCTCTTCCTATGTCCTCGCATTAGTCGCATAGTAAGCGGTGAGACCCCCATTGCCATCCCCAAGAGGAGCCGACCCAACCTGAAGCAGGAGCAGCTACGTACCCCATTCCCAAGGAAGCACACCTCCAGAGGAGCCAGGAGCTATATTGGGCGTGGGCCCTGGGGCAGCGAACTGTGGGTGAGTGTAGGGCTGGGGCTCTAACAGGCCCGGCTCCAGGAATGTTTGTTTGGGTGGGCCAAGGGCGCATTTGGGTGGGCCACTGCGGGCTCAATGTGTCGCTTCTGGAGGTAGCCTACAAATAGAAAAAACTGTACTCCTGCGTGTGATAGAAGGGGATAACAGGAGATTCAGGGCCCTCCATTATTTTCCAAATCTCTTTCTAATCGTTAACACTCTCAAAAAGTGTTTTGATCCCCATGTAAGGTCCTTTTGATGGGCAGAGGAGGTTTCTGAAGTGGGAGTATCAGGCAAGTAACACTACTCAGCCAGCCTCGTTGCCAGCCTTCAGAGAGAATCTCTCTTCATTATTACCCCCATCTGACCCCAGACTCTGCAGTACACTCCCTTCCAGGCCTGATCATCAATTTTCTACAATCTCTCTACCGTGCACCTTAACTCACAGCTAACCTTGGCCCCCAGCCCCATATCAGGCACCACCTGGTTTCATTCTCCATAATCCCACTAAAAAGATTTGTAAAATCACCTTCAAACTGAAAACCCTGAATATAAGAGTAAATATAACTAGCACACACTTTAAAATATGTTACACAGTGGCCCTAATGACCCAACTGCTAATTAAATAGGCAAAAACATTACAGGGTCTATTATAGCGCCGGTGCAAAAGTATTTATTGGTATCCCACCACTGACCTCTTACTTGATAGACAACTTTACTACCACCCTCCAACAGTGCACTTCATCTCTCCTTAGCCCCTTTCAGTCATGACCTCCTCGTCAGACTCCCTCCCTACCCGCCCCCCACCAGTGCCCCTCATCACTCCAAAGCTCCTCTGCCTCATGACCTCCGCCTCAGACTCCCTCCCTACCACCCTCCACCAGTGCCCATCACTCCAAAGCAACCCCCCTCATGACCGCCTCCTCAGACTCCCCCACTACCACCCTCCACCAGTGCCCCTCATGCTCTCCTCCTCAGACTCCCTCCCTACCACCCTCCACCAGTGTCCATCGCTCAAAAGCAACCCCCCTCATGACCGCCTCCTCAGAGTCCCTCCCTACCACCCTCCACCAGTGCCCATCATCACTCCAAGCAACACCCCCTCATGATCTCCTCCTCAGACTCCCTTCCTACCCCTCCACCAGTGCCCCTCATCACTCCAAAGCAACTCCCCCTTATGACCTCCTCCTCAGAATCCCTTCCTACCACCCTCCATCAGTGCCTCTCATCACTCCAAAGCCCCTCCCCCATGACCTCCTCTTCAGACTCCCTCACAAACAACCTCCACCAGTGCCTTCCATCTCTCTGTAACCCACCCCTCATGATGCCCCCTCGGATTCCCTCATTGCCACCCTCCAACAGAGCCCATCATCACTCCATAGCCCCTCTCTCATATGCATTTTCTTTCTTGTATAGCGCTACTCGTAGTGTAGGGTATCACAGTACTGTACATCACACACACATTATGCAGACACAATGATTCATAAATGTATCCAAATCAGCTTATAGGGAATGTCACATAAGCTAATGAAGATTACCAGGTGTAGGAATCACATCTCATCCATGCTGCTGGTGGCAATATGTATTAAGAGGGTTGGGTCTGGAGAACCACAAACACAGGATTTAAAGCATACCCTAGTGGTTGGCTGTACTGATTAGAAATTATATCTGCCCAAACTCTGTATTGCAACATTAGAATAATGAAATACTAGGAAAATTCGAACTAACTAGCAATACAAAAAAAAAATCTAATTATACCATTCTGGTTTGTATGCACGTCTTTGATCACACTGTCCTATGTATCAAAGGATCTCTGTGACAAAGGCAGTAACCCACTGAGCTATCCACGTTAACTACAGTTCTATTGCATTTAAATACTACAAACCAAAAAAAGAACGCTCTCCAGCAAGATCAACAATCCCCAAGGTTACTTGGACATTTAGTTGTCGTGCATCCTTGCAGAACCACTCATGAATGATACCAACGATTTAAACACACGATGTAAATGAAAATGAAATAAACACGGCGTTCTAAGTATGTCTTTCTCACAGATTTAAAAAACACAATAGCCACACATTCTCTTACCTGCTCCTTACGAACTCTGTCACAGCCAGATCGGTTAAACAAACAGCTCAAGGGGTCAGGAAGGTCAGGAAAACGAAACGGCAAAACAAACTCCTCTTTACCAGCAGAAAAGAATTAATTATCCACAAATCCAGTTCAAACGAAAGGCTTTGTCCCCTTCGCAGTGCCCCTAACGTACCTGCACGAGTCGGCGGGGACACAGCCCACCTGCCTAATAGGAGATGCGTGATTTGGGGGTGCGAGCCCAGGCCCAATCACGCAAACTCCTAAAGAAAGATAACGCTCGAAGAACGTTTTAACTTGCAGTGGCCATATTCTGCTGGCCTTGCTGACGTCATTGCCAGGGCCAAGGGTTATGTTTGGGTGGGCCAGGCCAAAGTTTGGGTGGGCCAGGCCAAAGTTTGGGTGGGCCCGGCCCACCCGGCCCACCCGCTAGAACCGGGCCTGGGCTCTAAGGAGAAGAATGGGGTCACTTTGTTTTATTACACTAATAATCACACATGTGTGAGTACAGAACGCTTCTGGCACTGAAGCCAGGATTGGTCAAAGTGCACTTGTGACGTGGGGGTCACTTGGCAGCTCTACATATACAGTGTCTGGCTGCTGCTGCTTGTTCATAGGTTTCTGGCTCTTGTTTGAGAGAACGAGCAGCGACAGGGAGGCAGCATTGTGCCAAACCCCAATTGGGCTACAACGAGGCATGAGTGCACTAGCAAAGTACATGGAACTGCATGGGCTTGAACTAAATCTAAATAAAACAAAGGTAGTCGGGTTGGTGGATGCAACGTACAAGAAATACTTGTGGTATTTGGATAGTAAAACAGTTGAGGCAGCAGCCTCATTCGTTTATCTCAAATTTAATATCAAAGAAAAACTGAGTTGCAAACAGCAGCTCTCAGCAATGTGGGTCAAAACTCCAAATATGGCTTTAAATTTAAAAAAAAGAAATTAAGCTGTCCATCCTATGGCCATCTATTATCCGTCATGCTTGCACAGCTAATGCCATGTGTGACCTTTGGAACTGAAACAATGAGGGGTTGTGAAATTTCAAATCTAAAAAAAATCCAAACAAAAGTTTATAAAAACGTCATCCATATTCAGTAGTCAGCCTCACCGGCACAAGTTCGACTCATGTTTGACTTGTCCAACCAAATATTCCAGATCAAAGGCGCATTTATTAAACTATGTGGGACGATCCGCACATCTGAAACCGGTTCTATTGAAACCCTGTGCTGGAAGGAAATTGATGCGCAAAAAGAGAATAAAACAAAAGGCTCCTGGGTTTGCTATTTAATTCAGGTTTATAGAGGATCTCTGTGCGCAAGACATCCGGAATTCCTGTATCTGGAAAGAGGCCTTCAACAAAGCAATTAACTTACCAACAAAACTCCTGTCTCATTGTAATTATAATTGTAATTGTAAAGGTTCTTCTATAGCGCATGGCTACTCGGAAGCATCCCAGCGCTTAGGACTAACCAAAGGGAAATAGATTGCAGAAGATGCGGAATTCAACAGACGAGAACACTCTACTACAAAGACGGCATGCTTGGACAGTGATTAAGTCATATGGCACAAGGAAGTTTCAGGAATGTTTATCAGCTAATTTTTCAAAGGCCTTAAAACATCAATTCATGAACTTTGGCATGTGGGAAACAAAGGATCTCATCCCTTCCTGGAAAGACCAGAATCATAATCAAGAATGTAGACTGTGTGGTTATAAACAAGAATCTTTATAACACAATCTCTGTGCATGCCCAAAGTTCTTAAAAGAAAGAAATATTTTATTAAAATAAATATTCACAAATATGAACATTTGTACATGCAGTGAAGCTGTTACCACCTGGCTAGGTGGGACCTCAATCCCCTTAGTTTGAAGGGGGTAACACTTTTAAATCTGTATTTTAAAGAATTAGGTCAAATTAAAACAAATATTTGGAATTAATGTAAATTTTCAAAAATATTTTTTAGATAATGAGCAGTATTTTTCTATTAATGTTCATAAACTCCAGAACAATTAGTCCTATACATAGTTTTTATAATGAGGATCATTTTTAAGGTTAAACCACTTTACGGACAATAGAAAATGAACTTGAGTTCACTAAATGTGGAAGAAGGATTAATGGTTTTAATTTCTACCGATGATTTTTATTAGGACGCTCTATGCATGTAAAATATGTTGTTTTTGTCCGAGCATAGGGTTCGGAATGCATATGATTTATACACTCACTCGACAGTTACAACTACGACTTGACGACGCTACCCTAATTGATGAGCGTCTGGAACATATGTGAATGCTTGAACGTTCATTTGTTTGGTCATGCCCTCACTTCGTGGATACAATTATCTCACACATGAGGGAGCTGGCAGAACAACTAATATTGATATACAATCAAAATCATGACCCCTTTTTAACCCGATTTTGGAGTGTTGGCATGTCCAGAAACGATCAAGATTGACAAAGTTTCCTCCCTTTGAATTTAATGATCGGGAGACATAGCCTCTAGTTGTTTCTGGGTTAACTCAGGTATTAATAGTCACTTCCGGGTCATGTCCCTGTCCGCATACGGAACAAGGAACATGCCCAATGTCTACACAAACCGACAGCGTACTCGCTCACAGTCAGTCTGATCACTGCAAGATAGGTTTACGTTTGTATCATGCCACGAATTTCCAAGTTGACGATCAGAATCCAGTAGAGCACAATCCATTTTACAGGTTAAAGATTTCATCGTGTGACAAGGAACAGGCGTCCCTCACGATTCGGCAACCTAAAAATATGTAAGGACCATACAACAATGGTAACAGCCGCAATTAGACATTTTTCTTCACTTTTTTCTCATTCTTTGATATTTGGCACTAAAAGACCTCGTTACCCATTTAGGTTGGATTTTGTGTTGAAATTGTTTATTAGCATTTTATAAATATAATACAATACAAGCGTATGTAATAGAAAAGCAGAGACTATGTTACAATAATAGTGTTAATAGTTAAATACAATAATTCATAAAGGCATATATATATTAATACATCTGAAAAAAGTTTATTAAATGAACAATCAAATGTATCCTAGTAGAGAACAGATAATATAATAATAAAATAGAGAGGGAATATAGAAATCTAATTGTGAGAAAAAACTCTAGACGTTATGATATAAAATCTTCTAATAATGAATGATGAAGATGGATTTGATAGAGAATAAAATTACAAACTATTTTTGATGAAGAAAGACAGTTAAAATGATTAAATAAGCATGCAATAACAATAGAAGAAAAATATCAATGTATTATAGTATAGAAGAGCAGAATATACATTATGGTACACTATGAAAAAAGCATACAAATACAAGATACACAATATGAAATTGGGGGGAATTCATCAAACCTTTTCAGTGTTATTATCCAAGCCTGTAACAGTAACGTTGAGAAAGGGAAGAAATCACAAAGACAATAGCAAGAAAAGAAGAATAAATGGAAATGAGAGAAAGATAAGAAGGAGAAGCGAATTATGGTACCGTGGTATGTACTATAGAGTGAGCAACATTGTCTATCACAGAATCTGTATTCAGTGGTAAAAAAGGGGCCCAGACTTGATTAAATAAGTCTGTCTGGTCATGCAAAGTATAAAGGACTCTATCATAGGAGGTAGTTTGAACCATAGTCACCAGCCAAGACTCTTGAGAGGGTGGGGGTTGGAGATTTCCATTGTCATAGAATACATATTTTAGCTGTGGTCAGGACCGTATGTAAAAGACAGCATTGTGGTTTGGAAAGGTGTGGTGAAGTTCGTAAATCATGCAGGAGAATGGTAGCTGATGTTAACAGTAAACCCAGAGGCAAAGTATGCTGTAAACCCTGGCCTATAGAGGAACAATAGGATTGTACTATAGGGCAGGTAGGGTCATATAATGTGCATTATGTCGCAACCAGGAGCATCAAATCTCCAACAATTGATATGAGGAAGGAGTCCAGCCTTATTTAATTTTACTGGAGACCAATGCCAATCATGTAAGATTTTGAACAAGCAAAACTTCAGTCGGGCTTCTCTAGCCCCTCTGTTTAAATTTTCCTGAAGTTCAATCCAGTCTTTATCATCATAAGTAACCGATAAACGTGTTTGCCATTTGATACGAAGTGCACATGATAAGGGTTGGGAGAATAGTAATAGTGTGAATAGTTTGTATAAACCAGATATAACCCCCTTATGAGTCCCCCAAGTATATAGGTAGGATACTATTGGTGAAGTTTGGAGTGACCATGGAAGTGATCCTAGAATTTTGTTAATGCAGAGATGAAGTTGTGTATAATTTGTTGCTTGATGGACTGGAAGACCAAATTCTTCAATCAATAGTGCAAAAGGTTTGGGACCACCCTCATGCAGAAGTTGATCAAAAGTAAAAATACCCACTTGTTCCCATTGGGGCCAGGAAATAGTCTTTCCTTTAACCCGTATGGCTGTATTGTTCCAAATTGGGGCTTTGATATGAATACTTGGATTAAAACCCAAAAGGCAGTGAGCTCTGTGCCACGTTCTGCGCATTGCAGCCAATAGTGGATTGTGAGAATCCAGACAGCTGGTACCTGTTCCTTAAAAGGCTGAGAGACCAGATTCAGTGGACAAGAGATGGTGTTCTAAATGTACCCATTGTGGTGTGTGAGAATCATCTTGTAACATATATGTGATTTGAGATAACTGCAGTGCCAGATTGTAATGTTGTATAGATGGAAGACTCAAACCTCCATTAGAGTGATGTGCTTTCAATATATGTACAGCTAAACGCGGTTTGGTAGATCCCCAGATAAAAGATTTAATCTTAGAATCTATAAGGTGTTGCGAGAATAAAGGTATCTAAAGAGGGAGCATTCCAAGTATATAAAGGAAACGCGGAAGCGTGACCATTTTTACAACTTGAACCCTGGCCCACATGGATAATCCCAATACCCTTCATTTATCAAAATCATGTTGCATCTGTGTAATTAACACCTTGGCTGCTAAGGCAATTCCCATCCTGTGCTGGAAATTGCTATTCTTCTTTATTTATGACGAGCCCAGCTCGTCATCAGCACAGCTCAACTGTGCCTCATGACGAGCTGAGCTCGTCATGAGCAGGGAAGGGGTTAAAGGACCGAGATTGTCTGCAACCATTCCATCTGTCCCTTTATTCAATAGAACACCCAGGTATTTTAAACGTGAGCATTGCCAGTGAAAAGGAAAGCCCTGAATAGCTGTTTGGTAGTGCCATCTGATATGGGAAGTGCTTCACTCTTATCCCAGTTAATTTTGTAACCAGAAAAAGAGAAGAAGTCCACTAAGATTTTAAATAAGGGAGGCAAGGAACGAGGTAAATCAGTAATAGTGAGTAATATGTCATCAGCATACAGATACATTTTCGAAATATCTCCCACCGGAAGAGGAATACCCACAATATTGCTTGATTGGCGAATTGCTGCTGCTAAAGGTTCTAGAGCAAGGAGGAATAAAAGAAGAGAAAGGGGACAGCCCTGACGTGTTCCTCTAGAAATTGGAAAGGAGTCTGAGAGGAAACCTCCACAATAACTTGAGTAGTTGGGTGTTGATATAGTAACTTTACTTTTCTTATAAATTGGGATCCCAAACCTAATTTCTCCAAGACTTGAAAGAGATAATGCCATTACACTTGGTCAAATGCCTTTTCAGCATCAAGTGATAATGCCAACGCATCATCCTGAAGGGATTTGGCCGAGTGGAGTGTATGCGCTAAAGTACGCAGATGGTTTCTAGAGGAACTCCCAGGTATGAAGCCCACTTGAGTGTGAGGAATTAAAGAGGGCACGACTTTACGAAGACTCGAGGCCAGGACACTGGCTAAGATTTTGACATCACAATTGAGAAGTGATATAGAGCGATAGCTGCTACAAATTAATGGATCTTTTCCTGGTTTGGGCAGAACTGCAATGATTGCCTTGTTAGATATACAACCTAAAGAGGCTTTACTATCTGCTTCCTGAAAAGCATCATGCAAACTGTCAATTATTTGTTCACCTGACCAACGGTAGAATTCTGCTGGAAAGCCATCCTCCCCTGGAGCTTTTTGATATGGGAGTTTAGGTATAGCTTGTGATATCTCTTCTTTCCTAATATCTCCTTCAAGAAGTTCCCTGCCCTCCTCAGAAAGAGAAAATAGATCAACCTCTGAGAGGAAAGAGAGCATTTTGCTGTGATCTATCTGGGTTCCTGGCATATATATATGTGAGAGTCCGAGGTTCTGAAATGCCTTGTTACTGCTGCTAACTGCTGTCAGATACTTTGTCTGTATTTTTGTCCTCTTACCCGCATTTAAAATCTTGAAGGGAACTGACTGTTCCTCACACTGCATTTTGCACATCGTACTCTCCTTTCTTTTAAATAATTGGTTTAAATAATCGTTTTTAAAAAATTGGAATAAATATCTGCGGTTACTGATATTTTACTTGTATATTTTACTGTTTAACTGTGCTTAGTGGGGCTCTGTCCTTTAGGCTGTTCTGCGCCGGTTGTCCCTCTTCACTTTGGCGGAGGACACACCCCCAACACCATTTTTGTTAGCGCTCTAGTTTTTGAAACCTGCATCTGCTATTTAAACTCTGCAGATGCAAGCGTGCAGCGCGCGTGCCGATGGCGCCTTTGAAACTCTACTCGACGGTAGAGTTAATTGCACTTGATACAGAGAGCCATACCCTTGGGAGGCACGTTCTAAAGAGACTACATCGGGAAAATCTCCTACAGTATAATAAGGCGAACCTTTTGTTGGCTTCTCCACGCCCGGGATATGGTAACATAGTCTCTAATAAATCACTGGGACTAAAAATAATAATTCTTAACACCCGTTCACTCCAGAAACATCATCTGGAAGTTTTTTCTCTCCTTCAGGATAGTGATATAGATGTACTCACCCTCATAGAGACCTGGCTAAGTGGCTCCTCCACTCCCGATATTATTGCGGCATTGCCTGAGAACTTCGACGCTCTCTGGCATACTAGGACAGGGGATTCAAGAGGAGGAGGGTTGGCTCTCCTCTTCAAAAAACACCTAACCGTAACTAAGGTGTTGGCCGAGAATATTGAGGGCGCAGACCTACTGGGAATCAAGGTCAACTTTAAAAATTAATGTTTTATTAATGGTCATCTATCGCCCCCCACATTCTTCAACCAAGTTTATTGACCTTTTACTGGACGTCATTTCGGACTTGTGCTCGAGGTACACACGTTGTCTACTGGTAGGTGACTTAACTTCCAGTGGGATTAGTCACAAAAAGTGCCCGCTGCTAGCCAGCTAGAAGCTGCACTACAATCATTTAATCTTGTTCAATTAGTTGATAAACCTACCCATATTAATGGACATATTTTAGATCTTGTCTGGACCTCAAAGCCACTGATAGTTTTAACCAGTATTAGTCTCTGTGCCTGGTCGGATCATTCAATAGTTAGCTGTTGGGTTTCGAGCGAGAGCCCATCCCCCCAGCATCCACCGGTATGGAAATGGACACGAGACTGGAAAAAAATAGAGGCAGCGCGGTTAATGGCGCTTCTCACCTGTTCCATGTCTAATACTACAGACGGCAGCTTATATCAAGACTAAAATCTCTTTAAAGCCACCCTTTGTAAGGCCTTCGACCAGTTGGAAGATTAAAGTAAGAGACAGAGGCCAGAGGGGCCTTGGTTTAATGAAGCTCTTAGAGTGAGTAAGCAGAATCTCCGCCAGTCCGAGAAAAGATGGCGAAAAGACTATGATCCTACTCAACTTGTTTTATATAAAAACGTAATGACCTCATATAAACAAGCGATCCTCGTAAGGAAGGCAGAGGTTTTTTTAGGATAGGATCTCAGAGGCTTCTAACAAACAGAAGGAAACGTTTAGAATCCTGAAAGAGCTGAGCCAAATTACGACACGTATATACCAAGACGCTCCCAGTGACTGCAATGTTTACCAATCGTTCTTTCTCCGCAAAGTTAAGGACATTCTCCTAGAGATCGAAGATATGGACCTCAGTCGAAGCCCCCCGACGCTGGTTAAATCCCAGCCACTCGCGGCTCCGTCGGGTGCTCAACTCACCCATTTCCCTTGTGTTGATGTCCTAGCCTTTAAATACTTGGTAAACCGGGTAAAATCGGGTTCCCCGGCAGACCCTTGCTCCCGGATATTTTCCGCATGGCTATCGCAGGCATGGAGAAACAGACTCTCTGTCTCCTAAATTCCTCGTTGGAAGCTGCCTATGTACCAGCTGATCTAAAGGAAGCCAGAGGTACACCTTTGTTGAAAAAGATTGGAGCAGATGTGACTGACCTGAAATACTACAGGCCAATTTCTCAGCCCCCATTTGTATCAAAGCTTTTGGAACAACATGTTCTCAAAACTCTTTCCACATTTCTAGAGGACCACAAGCTGCTCCAGGTCAGACAGGCGGGCTTTAGAGCTCATTACAGCACAGAGCTGGTGATGCTACCTGTCCTGGATGAGCTGAGAATTGCTGCCGATAGGAAAACTTTATATGCCCTGATTTTACTCGATCTATCAGCGGCATTCGATATGGTTAGCCATAAAATGTTACTGACCCGCCTTATGGATGCAGGTATTAAGGGACTAGCATACCAATGGCTGGAGTCCTTTCTGTCGGGGCTTACCCAGAGGGTCCAACTGGGCGCACAGATATCAGATAAGGGCTCTCTGACCTGCGGAGTCCCCCAAGGTTCTGCATTGTCCCCTCTTCTGTTCAATCTGTACCTCCAACCACTTCTGGAGAGCCTGGCACGTGTGGATTGCTAGGTTTTCAACTATGCCGACGACACACAACTTCTGCTACAACTTGATAACTCGAGCCTAGCTCAGGAACGAGTTCAAGATATATTACGGTTTACCGTGAAGTGGATGTCGGCCAACTCGCTTAAGATTAATCCCGATAAGACAAAAGTCCTGGCTGTCCCCTCTAAAAATAGCCCGTGGTGTGAGCTTTTTTGGCCACGGGAGCTGGGGTCTGCCCCCTCCCCAGTCCCCGTGGTGAAAATTCTAGGCATAAAAATAGACTCTGATCTCACCATGGCCAAGCAAGTTACATCAGTTGTGGGAACATGCACTTGCCTCCTGAGGTAATTACGTAAACTTGTACCCCTCCTGTCTACGACCTCATTACAGACGATTGTATCTGCTACCATTATCTCAAGGTTGGACTATTGCAATGCCCTGTATATTGGCCTGCCATTAAATCTGAACAGAAGCTTGCAGGTGGTGTAGAACAATGCTGCCCGACTGATCTTCGGCCTTTCCAGAAGGGCGCATGCCTCTGAACTTCTTATTAAATTGCATTGGCTACCGATGAAGCAAAGAGCCATCTTTAAAGGCCTCTGCATCACTCATAAAGCCCTGTATGGCCAGGCCCCTGCCTACATTAAGGAGCGCTTTCACACCTATACCCGAGACCTATTCTGCGGTCCTCGGAGGCGGGTCTTTTAGTCCCCCCTCGGTTTCACCTCGCCTCTAAGGGAGGCAGAGCCTGTTCGACTCTTCTTCCACACCTCTGGAATAACTTGCCGGAACATCTGCGCAAGGAACCAGTTCTTTTGAAATTTAGGAAACTTCTTAAAACTATCCTATTTAGAGAGTCATTAGAATAACTCCTTTTCTTCTCTGATGTCTTTGCACGGTACTAGGACGCTACCTTCCTCTCTGAAGCGCGAAGAGACCAGTCGATTAACCTGCGCTACATAAAAATCCTATAACATAACATAACACAACATATAATGATTAGTAATAAGAAGCAAATTCATTAACAATATCTTGTGGACAGGTCAACATGAGCCCCCCAGATGTTTTTATAGCTGGAATAGCATTGTAACCTCTCGTTGTCGTAATTGAGCCGCTAAAAGGCGTCCTGCTTTTTCCCCTTGTTCATAGTGGCGCCCTTTCATTTTTTGCAAAGCATATTCAGCTTTAGAGGTAAAAAGGCTGTTCAGCGCCATACATGCTTGCTCTAGTAGTTTGCAATGGTGTAAAAGAGGTTTTTTAGTATTTAGTCGAGTAAATGTCTCAATATTGTGTTCGAATTCTTTTTGTCGAGCAGCATTTTGCCTATTGGCCTGTGCAGCATCCTTCATTAGTTGACCCCTCATGGTAGCGTTCGCTGCAGCACAAAAGATTCTACCTGAGTTTGCGGATCCTTGGTTGAGGGGGAGATAGTTTTGAAGATCAGTTTTAAGTTGTGATTTACCCGTAGGGGTTTTATGACGTTGAATATTCATTCACCAGGGGTTATGCCCTGGTGTAGTCAGTCCTGTTTGGAGAGATAGTAAACTGGGGAATGATCAGAAATTATTGACGACTCTAAGATATGGGATTTGTGAAGTAGCTGAACCACCAGATTAAAAAGTAATCTGGCCTGGAGAGTTCCATTAGTGGGGGATATGAATGAATATTCAGTATCAGTCGGATGAGATAAGCGCCAATGGTCAATCAGACCATGATCCTCAATGATATCACCCATAAGAGCTCTATCCGCTGCATTATGCTTATCATCAAAAGGGCCTGTTTTATCCAGAACTTGGTCTCTAACTAGATTCCTATCTCCACCGATAAGGTATTGGGAAGCGCCTATCTCTGATAAAATACAATTTAATTTGAGAAGCATTTTTTTTTCGCACCCGTCGGAGCATAGACTGATCCTACACAAAAGTGTGTGTCTCCGATGCCTAGTTTGACAAACACATACCTGCCATCTGGAACTTCCCACGTTTTCAATATTGTGACTGGTAAAGATTTTCTGATAAGAATTGCCACACCACATTTACGAACTGGAACAATATCTGAAGACCCTTCCGCATGAATACTGCTGTGATATACCTTACCCACCCACTCTCTGCACAGCTTTTTGGATTCTGATACTTCAAGATGAGTTTCCTGGAGTAAAGCCACATCTACTTTTTTGAGTGCAAATAAGAAATAACTTTTTTCCGTTTGATATAGTATGTTAAACCATGAACATTCCATGCTATAACACGTAGAGAATGAGTGTTAGCCATGCTCCAAATGGACACCGGTAGTCTTGCAGAAATTAAGCAAGTAATAAACTAAGATAGAAAAGGGAGTGGGTACAGAGTTGATACAAAATGTATTGATTAACTTGGCCAAGATGTGAGAAAAAAGGGGGGAAATGGAAAATAAGAGAATACTATTAAAATAACATGTAGAGTAATAAGATTTAGTAGGAGAGAATTTCCAAAGGAACATATATCAGAAATAAGAAAATCAAATAAAAAAGTTTAAAAAGGAAAAGTGTAAAAAGGAAAACAAAACCTTTAACTTTAGCCGCGGGTCTGGGCTCACTAGAGCACCGCCGTGGGTAGGAACCCCTTCAAGAGGGTTGAGACTTAATGAGGACTGTGTAGGAAAAAAGTAAGGATCTGAAGAGCCAACTATGTGTAAAGAAGATGTAAAGAGCCAAGCATGTATAGGAATGATTGCTGAAAGAAAGAGATAGAGATTAACAGAATACATAAATATATTTTAGAATACATATGTTTTATATCACCTAAATATAATCCAAAATATAGAGCAAGTTACTAATTATTGGCAACTGTAAGTAAGATACATTAAACAATAAATATGCTTATATTAAAAATAGAACCGAGAAGCGTGACGTAAAACATCTGTAACAAGCATTGAAAATGCAATAGGTCTCGCCTTTTATTAAGTTAAAAGCCATTTGCTTTGCTGTACAATACCATTAGCAAAACAAATGGCTTTAACTGAATCAAAGGCGAGACCTATTGCATTTTCAATGCTTGTTTAAACAGCCAGCGCTGCACATAAGGAGAGCACAAGGCAGAGTGCGGTTGTTTGCAGTGAAGAAACAACAAAAGTTGGCACAGCAGTGATGGGGACGCTTTCTTTCAAGTTTAGATTAGGGAGGGAGAGAGTCGAAAAGATGTAGCACAGGCTCTGAATTAGAAAATAGCATTAGCCAGTGAAACCCCGTGACGCACTGTGTGATCTTGGCCCAAGCCTTTTACACCTCAGTGATGTTTCTCGTCTTCCTCACTAAACCAGAGCCGTCACTCCTACAACCGTCCTTGGGAGGACAGTGGTCTGCCCCCAGAGGTTGTGCTGTGTATGTGAACACCTTATGTTCAGGAAGACTACATTTGATTGATGACCAGAACCCTATATAGCGCTTAAAGTACCAGAAGCTGGAGCTTTAATCACAAGAAGAAACTCTTTACACTATTGGCAACTGAATCCTTTATTAGCCAGTACACAATTAATCCTCTGTAATTGGATTCTTATTCCGTGGCTTTACTCTTCGTGGCTAAACGCTATTTGATAGACCGCCAGGATAATCAATGGCTGCAGGCAGGGGAGCGGTGGACACTAGGGGGCGGGCTGACAAGGTGTGCACGCCCAAACCTGCGGCAGTGCACGTTCTTTACCCACTCCTCTTCCATGCAGACCTGCTGCTGTGTTACTTTTTCTAGACTGTAGTGCTTTGAAGCCGAGTACACTGCCAACATCCGTGTTGATTTTCCAGTTCACTGACATAGCGGATTCCGCCTTTTACCCAATGCTGTAGTCTTGTAAAACAACTCCGCGGGTTATAGTTCCTGTTTCCGAGATCTTCCTGTAACTCATGCCCACTTTCTTTCATTTAATGTTCCTGCCTTTCTTCCCCGTTCCGGTCGGAGTCCCGAAGCCGCATAGGGTTGGCAGAAGCGCTGCACATACCAGGAAGCAGTATAACAAGGCATAATTCTCCGTCCTTGCCTTCCTATCTCTAGGGTCCCCTCCTTTCAGCTCTTGTTCCTCTAGATGCTCTGGAGCAGCTTAGGGTTAAACACCAGCTAGGCAAGCAGGGTGACGTAGCATCATGTTCCCAACTCCAATTCTCTAGACTAGAGTATTCCCTCTCCTCCATGCCCTGTCATTCCCTCATCAGTTGCATTGCAGCGCTTTAAAGATGTCCTAAACGGAATAAGCACTAGACAAGCAAATACATTAAATAAAGTGACATCCTGTAGCGTTCTAGTTTACGCACGTCACGTTGACGTGACGTGTGGCGGCCATGTTGGCGCCGGATGCGCGCGCATCCATTAGCGCGCCGAGAATTGCACGGAGCAGAGCGCCGGCCGGCGCTCCTCGGAATTTACATGCTTGTAATTAAATAAACCAAAGTTCCACAGTACCTACCTGCTGCCTGTGATTATTACACTACTTTACAGTGGCGACGAAGGTGGGATGCACATCCAGACGACCACTAAGGAAAAAAAAAAAGAACATCGAACCCCACGTGGCAGACACAAGGAACAGACGGACCCAGACACGGTCACCTGGCCCACCCAGGCACGGGCAAGGTCTACCTGGCACAGTCCAGCCAAGGAGACGAAGCACCAAGGAACGGCTGGACACAGTGAATCCGAGGAGCGTGGCAATGCCACAGCTACCCACTGAAGCGGCGAATAGGCTGGAGTGGCGGCGCAATCACCCCACAGTCAATAGAAAACACGCACTATATTCCTGAGAATCCACGCCAGGCAGGCGTAGCGCTGGCTACTAAAGAGGAGGAGGTGGGGACTAGCACCAAGAGTCCCCAGGGAGATACGCGCACAGGGTTCAAGGACAGCACCCCAGGCAGCCCCACCGGCAAAGGGACCGACGTAACAGTCAACAGGGAAGTGAAGATGAGCACACCGGCGGGGTATGCAATAGCACCTGTGCAATTCCTGCCTAAACCCGGAGAACCACTGATGAAGTGGGAGGACTGGAAAGAATACATAGACAATTTCATAGGGGTCCTGGAAGATGAAAATGAAGAAAAGTTCACCCCCCAGAGAAAGAAACGTATTCTGTTGCTGAATCTGGGTCCGGAGGGACTCAGAATCTACAAGAGTCTGGTGTCGAAAAAGAGAGAAGACACCGACGACGATGTGTATGCACATGCAGTGTAAGACCTAGATGAACGTTATCGTCCCACCATCGGTGTCTCAGTGGACAGATATTATTTCCAGCAAAGGAAACAAAAGGCGGGAGAAACTATTGAAGAATATGTAGCGGCCCTGAGGAAATTGGCGGCCACGTGCAAGTACGCACTGTGGGAAGACGAGTTCATCAAAGATCAGATTGTCATGCACACCACGAGCGCAAATGTACAAGACAAGCTGTGGGCGAGCGGCGACACCACACTCAAAGACGTGTTGGTCATTGTAAAGAGGGCGGAACTCGCACGGAGGTGCGCCAACACAACCAAGAAGGAAGCGGCCACCCCAACTATGGTAAACAGAATACAAGAAGAGGAACACCGCAAAGACCAGAGAAGCAAGCCACCAGGGACCAAAGGAATCAACAGATGGCAAGGGAAGCAAGCGAACAACGAGAGCAAGAAAACGTGCTACAGGTGCAGAAGTTGGTCCCTTGAAGCACATGATAGAAGATGTCCGGCGTTCCGGGCCAAATGCGTACACTGCGGCATCGTAGGCCACTACGAAAAGGTGTGTCGGAAGAAACAGCAAAAGGGAATGGTGAAATATGTTGATCAAAGCGAAGAAGACCTGGAGGAAGTCGTAGAAGAGGAAGTGGTCACCGTCCTATGCATATACGACCAGATATTTAGTGTGGATGGGAAGAGATCAACCAAACCTGTCCTAGACATGTCCATGGGCGGCATCATCATCACAGTGGTGGCAGACACCGGATCTCCATTTACCATTGTACAACGGGCAGTATGGGAAGTAGAGTTCCAACCCAAGTTGGGCCCTGAATTGGAGAAATTAGACATTCGGCCGGTCACCTACAACGGTGATCGCATTCCCATGTTGGGATTCCGACACCTGTTGTTTGAGTTTAGAGGCCGATCGGCGTGGTGCAAATTATACGTCGCGGAAAAAGGACCCTCCGTCCTAGGATGGCTAGACCAGGGCGACCTGGGAATAAAACTAGACCCAGGAGGGAAAGAACAAATTCTACTCACGGAACTGGAGGAATGGCCGGATATGAACAAATGGGAGGAGAACTACCCGAAGGTGTTCGGAGGTACAGTGGGGAGAATGGAGAAATTCCAACACAGGATTGTGCTCAAGGAAGGAGCCATTCCAGTAGCCCACAAAGTGAGAAACGTACCAATTGCAGTGAGAGAAGCAGTCCAGACGGAACTCCAAGAATTGGAGAGGAAGGGCATAATAGAACCAATCACCTGCGCCGAATGGCTGGCGCCCTTAGTAGTCGTAATGAAGCCCAATGGGAAGGTCAGGCTCTGTGTGGACCTGAGAGAACTGAATAAAAACATCGTAGTGGAGAAATTTCCCCTTCCCAGAATTGAGGAGATGATGGCCAAGACCAGAGGAGTAAGGTGGTACTCCACTATTGACTTGACCTCGGCCTACCACCAAATAGCACTGCATCCGGACAGCAAAAGCCTCACATCCTTCATCACCCCGTTTGGGTGCTACCGGTTCTGCCGCATGCCGTTCGGGCTGGCCTCGGCGGCTGCAGTCTTTCAGAAAATGATGCACCAACTATTCAGAGACTGCGAGGGTGTCCAGTACTTCCAGGATGACATCCTGGTGATGGGATGTGATAGGATGGATCATGATCGGAAGTTAGAAAAGGTGCTACAAACACTGGAAGTCAAGGGCCTTACAGCAGAATGGACAAAGTGCAGGTTGGGCCTGCAATCGGTGACGTACCTAGGCCATGAAATTGGACAACAAGGGGTCACACCAAAGGCGGAGAACGTAAAGGCCATCGCCGAGGCACCCCCCCAAGAACAAGGAGGAAGTCAGGTCATTCTTGGGAATGGCGGAGTACTATAGTAAATTTGTGGTACACTTTGCCTCAAAGACCTACAACATGAGGTTGCTGACCAGGGAGAGCACGGCATTTCAGTGGACACCGGAAGCCCAAGCAGAGTTCGAAACCATTAAAAGGGATATCATAGGAGCCATACCGCTCAAAGGTTATGACCCACAAGGCACCACTGTGCTCACAACCGACGCCAGCGACAAAGGTCTGGGCGCTGTCCTCATGCAAGACCGAGGAAGAGGGGACATGGAGACAATCAGCTTCGCATCCAGGGCATTGACGGATACTGAAAGCAAATACAGCGTGATAGAGAAGGAGATGCTAGCGGTGGTGTGGGCCCGGCAATTCCTATGGGGTACCCGATTCCTACTCAAGACGGACCACAAGCCGTTGGTAAAAGTATTGACATCGAGCGGACATGCCAGTGCCACACCCAGGATATCCAAAATGTCCTTAAAGTTGCTCGAGTTCAGGTACGACGTGGAATACATCCCTGGGAACCGGAACCGAGTAGCAGACTACCTAAGTAGAGCAGCTGCCATGGAGCCCGGAGAGGAAGACCGTGCAGACAGAGGGGAGATGGTAGCCCTCATAGAAGACCAGGAGAAACTAATCAGCCAACAAGAATGGACCGAAGCATATGAGGAGGATACCGACATCAAGGAAGTGAAGACGCACATCATTCAAGGATGGCCAGACAAGAGAAATGTGAAAACGAGTCTTAGGCCATATTACGAAGTGAAGGAGGAACTGTCCGTAGGAGACAAAGGGATATTCATCTATAGAGGAGACAAGTTGATCCCCCCAAGGAACCTCACCAACAAGTTATTGGACTTGCTACATGAGGGCCATTTGGGCATAGGAAAACTCAAAGCCAGATCGAAACAAAATTACTGGTGGCCAGGTATGGACATAAGAGCGGAGAGGCACGTCAGGGAGTGCCCACAATGCCAAGGAGCGGATAAAACATTGAAACCACTACGTCCAGCTCTTGGAAAGTTTGATACTCCCTCCAATCCGTGGGAAGAGCTATCCATAGACATTTTAGGACCTGTGCTAGACGACCAGGGCACGCAGAAGTACGTGTGCGTCCTCATAGATCGATACTCCAAGTGGCCAGAGCTGAAAGTGGGCGAGTCCATGGACACTGAGAATATCTTGAAGTTCCTGTCGGAAACTTTCACAAGGGAAGGAATCCCCAAATCCATCTTAAGCGACAATGGGCCACAGTTCACGTCGGAGAGATGGAACCAATTCATGTTAAGGAATGGCATCACCATCAGACACACGGCAATTTACCATCCAGCTGGAAATGGCCTAGTGGAGCGATTTAATAGGGTAGTGATGGGAGCTATACAAGCCGCCATATCCAGCAACAAAGACTGGGAAAAAGCGCTAGAGAACATGGTGTGGGCTTACAGGATAACCCCCACAGGCACGGGGTACAGTCCGTTTCAAATATTGAGAGGACGTGAACCTTTCACGCACGACAACAGGATCTGGAAGGAAAAGGTTGTCACCAGTGAGTGGTCCCCCGCAGTGGTACGGGCCAACCTGGAAAAAGCACAAACCATCTACACCAACCACTACAACAAACGGAGAAATGGGAAAGAGACTGGCCTGGAAAAGGGAGAGTGGGTGAGAGTAAAGTTAGCCACTCTACAAAAGAAAGGAGACAGCAAGTATAGCAAGCCTATGCAAGTCAAGGAAGTGTATGAGCGAGCGGCCCTGCTGAGCGATGGTAACGTGTGGTCGCAGGACCGCATGGCCCGGTGCAACAAGGTATTGAGGTGGGAGCGACTTGGGACGGAAGGTGAAGACATGGATGATTTGGACGTGGAAAGTAGGCAAAGTGGAAGTGAGCAAGGTGATGGAGCAAGTGCAGCGAAGGCGCGAGAAAGTGAAGAAGTGAGCGAGACTCAAGGCGCTGAGATGGACCGGTTGGGAGAAAATATGAACGGCGACGGAGCGGTGAGTGAAGAAATGGAAGGAACTGGGATGCAGTATCAAGGGACTCAAGAGAACACCGGTAGGGTTACCAGGAGCGGAAGGCAGGTGGTAAGGCCCTCCAGATTTCGAGACTTTGAACTGGATAACGATGTGTAAGTGACTGCTTAAGACTCTGGTAAAAGGGGGAGATATGTAGCGTTCTAGTTTACGCATGTCACGTTGACGTGACGTGTGGCGGCCATGTTGGCGCCGGTTGCGCGCGCATCCATTAGCGCGCCGAGAATTGCACGGAGCAGAGCGCCGGCCGGCGCTCCTCGGAATTTACATGCTTGTAATTAAATAAACCAAAGTTCCACATTACCTACCTGCTGCCTGTGATTATTACACTACTTTACACATCCTCCCTTCGTCACTTCTGTGAATCTCTTCCCTTCACATGGAGTGCTCTGACCTTATCTACATGTGGCATACGTACTATCTATGCAAACTGCTGACATATTACATTGGTTTCTCCTGTTCCCTCTCCCCAATTCCTTCTCTCATTCCCCTTGTTTCTCCTTACCTCACTGCCTCCTTTGAGTACTAAGGTGCACTATAAATTTAGGGCAACTTTATTGCCAACGTGAGATTACTCCCAGGTTCCTTTCTTTTCTCTCCAGCTCCCTCCTGTCTCCACTCCTTCCCTTGCTTGCTCCGCTCTGCGCTTGCGCCAGTTGTTTACAAACGTTTATTAACATAAGGAAAAATAGTCTGGGAATCACAGAGGCGAGTAACAAGGGGATTCTCTAGCAGCCCAGAGTGCATGAAGCTGCACACACACACTACTAAAGACTAAAAATAATGACGTCACATGGGTGCTGGCTCTAAAGATACGTGAAGAAGAGTGCCTAGCAGTGCTGATATGGAAATGGAAACTTTCAGCGCTGAGCAAACTATTAAAAAACGTCTTGTTTACAATGCTTGGTGTTAGATGGAGTCTTTGTACGTCAGAGATGGACAAAGACTTGATGGCATTGCTGAATTCCAGGGCTTTAAGTAGGCTGGTTGTTCTAAAAAACCAGGACTCGTTATAGTTCTTTCACAGCCTCATCAGCTCAGAACAGAACCATTTTCAATGTATACAACAAAGCCATAGTTGTTGCTTATTTATGCAACTAACAACCATTGATGAAGGCAATTATCCTAGCTTCTTGAAGGTGTAACATTACTTGTGTAAAATATACATATGGATGCAATGAGAGAAGCAGCAAAATATCCGGGGGGGCACATTTGCTAGGAATAGATTTTGAGTTTACGTGTTTTACAGCCACATCTCCAATTACATCACCACGCCCCTTTAACAGACCCTCCCCAGTTTTTTACCCTAATGCAGATGTTCAAACTTTACACATGCACGTGAATAGACACAGAGAGAAAAGAAATATAGAGGCATGAACACATACAGAATAATAAAAAAACACACACACGGCTAAACAGGGAAATTCGCAAGTAGAAAACACAATTCACAATAACGTAAACTCGCTTATAAACTTAAAAGAAACTGACATTTTTGCATCTCGCTTTCACTTTAAAGTGAAATCCAGATGCAAAAATAAACACGCCGCATAGCTTGTCTTTATGGGGCCATGTGTTTGAAACACATGGCCCCATAAAGATAAGCTTCAAGAACATCAAGAAAGTGAACCCAGTTTAAATATGCAAGTTTAAAAAGCGGGTCCAATTAAAATTCAACTAAAGAGGAACACTCTTCATTACAATAAAACAGCAGAAACAACATGTATAAAGGAAATGCAACCAGGGTAAAATTTAAAGCTTACACAAAAACAAATGGGGACAACATTTTTTCTCAAACGTGCCGTAAATCTATCTTTCAACGCCTGAGTATTTTTTATAAAATTGAAAAAGAAACTCCACATTTTTGAGCTGAAAAACAGAGCCTCTACTGGCCATGACAAATAAACACCATACCTAAGCTTATAGGCAGGCTGTGGTAATGCTTTTTTATACTAATGATTATTTGATTTAACAACATTTGTGAAATGTTTATGGCTTCAAAACACAACATTTGAAAGGAAGGGAAATGCACGCGATTCCTCTTGTTGCAGAAAGAATGTCGGAATAGGCACATTGTGAGCAACGAAACACAAACACCCTAATGCAAATGTTCAAACTTTACACACACACACAAGTGAATAGACACAGAGAGAGAAAAGAATCATAGAGGCATGAACACATTCAGAATAATAAAAGACACACACGCGGGTAAACAGGGAAATTCGGAAGTTGAAAACACAAATCACAATAACGGAAAACTCGCTTAAACATAAAACAAACCAACATTTTTGCATCTCGCTTTCACTTTAAAGCGAAAGCCAGATGCAAAAATAAACCCGCCATGAGGCTTATCTTTATGGGGCCATGTGTTTAAAACATATGGCCCCATAAAGATAAGAAAAATTAATGGCAGAAGGAAGTCAGACAAGCCTGTCCAAGTGGGCTGTCTGACAAAGAGAAAGTCTACATCAGACAAACCTCTTTCCCAATGGCTGGCCACTGTTTAGCATAAACGGTGACGCCGGCCAATGGGAAAGAGGGGCGGGGCTTGAAGCCCGTTACTGAAAGCTCATCCAAAACATAACATTTTGCCAGCAAGACTGCGCATGTACGCAGCCCACGCAGGCGAGACCTAAAAAGGGAGAGATCAAGCGCTAATAGAATATAACAAATATATATTAAAAAGATGCATAAGTTCAATAACGTATAAGTATAGACACAAAATGTGTAACAATAATTTACAACGTTAAATAAGTACAGTAAGCAATAAATATTTTGGATCAAAAGTAGTAATATAAACTTAGATAAGAATATAAACAGAGATATGGGTGAAAAAGTGAAGGAAAAGAATTGCAGAAAAGGAAAGAATGAAAACTAATAGAATAGATAGTTAGACACAAGATATGTGTAAATTCAGTAGCAGAAGTATAAGCACAGAGTATGGAAAAAAGTGATTACGAATGTACAACTATAAAAATGGTATAGTAAATAAAAAATACACATTGTATTAAAAATAGTAGTATAGACTTAGATATGAAAATAAATATAAATAATATTAAATAAATAATGGAGAGTACAAAATGCAGTCATAAGTAGAAATATTGTCTAATATATAATAATAACATATTTAACATTGACTATTAAAAGGTATTGATCAAAGCTGATAAGACAAAAGGATATAGTAAAATCTAAATAATCCTAAAATATAAAGAAGATTAAGTAAATTACCTGTTGAGAGGTAAACAATAAATTAGAGCACTGAATATAAAATATAATAGATGTTATGTAGGTCAAAATCAGATAGTACATTGCAATTAATGACAGATAATGAGTAATCCTGCAACCGTTCTAGGTTGAGAAACAATGATGTGGATAATGCAGAACCCTCTCCACCCACCCTTATAGGAGACAAACTCTGATGTGAGAGTTGTAAAGAGGATATGAACTATCAATCATATCTGTAGCTAAATATAAATATTATGAAGATTATTCTTCATCCGAAGCAGATTTTAAGGGAGATCAGGGTTTGTCTCTATGCAGATCTTGTGTGAAGGTAGATACTGTCAGAAGGGCAGAGATTTTGTCTTCATGAGTACGAATTGATCATTCAATGTCTCTGCCACAATGACGAACTTCACTAGGGGTGCGTGGTCTAGTATCTGATAGCTGCGGAGGATGTTGAGAACCCTGAAAAGTCTGTTCAATAGGGGTATGCTGGATGTCCATGTCCTTAATGTGTAGTCCATCTATAAAGTGTTGGAAATCTTCAGGATTGTAAAAGTCTTTGGATTCTCCATTTTGGTTATGCGAAAACGGGCAGGATCAAACAAACCATATTTGATGTCCATTTTCCGCAACTGTGGCCTCAATGAGAGGAAAGCCTTTCTCCTTTCATTAGTTTCTAGTGAAAAGTCAGTTTCAATGTGGATTTCATGGCCAGCATAGATACATGAACCTTATGTGCGTGCTGCCATTAATATTTGCCATACTTGCTCATGCCTCAAAAAGCAAGCAATGAGGCGTCGTGGTCGCAAATCTGAGGCAGTACGTGGAGGACCGATTCGATGAGTACGCTGGATTCCAAGCGGTGGATTTAAGGTGATGCCCAGTAGCTTAGAAAGGACATACCATAAGAAGAGTCTGACGTTCTGATATTCAATCTTTTCAGGAAAGCCAAAAAAACGGACATTGTCTCGTCGGCTACGGTCTTCTAGATCAACTTGCTTTCTGCGGATAAGCAAGAGATCTTGGTCATTGTTTTTTATGGAGTCAATCTTGGTTTCTACCACTGATAATCGTTGGTCTAGTCCGTCCATCTTAGTGTTAAATTGTACGATCTCTGTTCGGATGGAATTGTACGATCTCTGTTCGGATGGATTTAGTCTCTGCAGCGAGAGAAGAAATATTAATGTCCATATCTGTCAAACGACAACTGATAGTTGATATTTCTTGTAAAATACAATCCATAGTTTCTCCTGACATTGTAGAGGAGGTGGCCAAAGGTGGATTAGACAATGATGAGGCTGAGCCTTTCATAGTCACACTTTGTGATTGTTTTAGAACTCCTGCAAAGAAGGGTTGCTTGGAAGTTTTGCTCTTATTCTTATGATGAGGCATTTGGAGATAGTCTGCTGTATATTATTATAATATTAATAGCAGTAGCACAAGACCTCTTGTCTGGATTATAACAGTGGCTAAGTCTGACAAATTAAGTACGTGTATTGAAGAGAAATCAGGAAGACAACAGTAATGTGACAGTGAGCTGGGACAAGGTCAGAAAACGCTGGGAATCCCAGGCTAGGTTATTTGTCTCGTATATGCGTAAATCACTGTACCATCACTTTGTAGAGACTACTATCGTAATAGTGATGCAGTTAATGCAAATTGTACAAAAAAGCGTAGCAAATCTTAATATAACAGCAATGTGGAAATTAGTGTGTCTGTCGGTATGTTGCGCATTATATTAGAAGAAACCGCATGAGGAGACACTGTAATTATGACAAGGTGCTAGAGACTCATTATTGAGAATGCGTCACAAATAATTGTTCTTGTCAATACACAGCAGAAATTTTGCAAAAATAATTAGTGTAAAGAGCCGGAAAAAAAAAGTCACCTCAAGACAAGAGCCAGTAGTATCCGAAATTAAGAAATCATTGCAGGAGGCACCATGAGTAGCGCTGTTAATAAATAATGCAGTAGGAGCATTTATTTAATGCAATGTATTAGAGCTCCAGAAAGACATGCACGCTGAAGGAAATGCTCCATGTTCATAAGTTGAGACAAGAAGTGATTTATTAAGGCTCCAGAGAGGCATGCAGGAGCAGGCGATAAGCAGAGCAATAATGTGCAAACTAGTCTGTGAAGAGGCCTTACTAGGATGCAATGAGGATCGGGAGCCAAAGAGTGTGTCGTTTTTCAGCTTGTTTTTCACTGTGGGAAGGGCCCCATTTAAGGAGAAAGTGGCGCGCAACAGTCACGCAAGAGCCGTATATTCACTTGACAGGTAAAGGCCCAGCGCACGTCTTGTGAGGGAAAGACTGCAGCTCGTAATATAGGCACTTAACGAGTGCAGTGACTCGTAAAAATCAGCCCAGCCGCTGCCGCCACACTTCGCTGGTAAGAATTGTCAGTGCCGGGGTCCTAGGCGCGTTGAGGAGAGCGCCGCCTCCTTCCGGAGTTCCACCCGCAGCGGAGTCCGGCGCTTAGGCGGCCATCTTCCTGCGTGGTCAGACCACGCCCCCTTAGGTTAGATTTTGGAGACACCACGCATACTCAATTGAGATTACTAAGACGACGTTTAACATTGGCCAGCCGGGCCGAAATTATAACTGGTGGAGCGGTGAGGGCATTATACTAATATATGACACCTTGAAGCACCATAGATCCTCCTTGTTTTTGAAATTATAGTTTCTCCTTACCATGGCGCAATTCTTTGGTATAGATCCCTCGATTAAACACACACACAAAGTACAGGTAGTATATGTTTGAATTTATAAACAGCTTGAACGGCTATATATATATATATATATATATATATATATATATATATATATATATATTCACTGGAAAAAACATAGGTTTCACACCAGTTATAGTTAGGAATGAGTGATGTCACTGACCATGTCATGAGTGATGTAATATGTGACGTCATCAGCAGTGCATTGCAGGCGCGCAAGTTATAGTGAGTCCAACTAACTATAACGTGGGAATTTCAATGGTTTTATGTCAGTAAAATTTCTAGCTAACTATAACTGGTGTGAAACCTATGGTTTTTTCAGTGAATTTTATAGGTTTTTTAAATGCTAATTCCTATAACTGGTGTGAAACCTGTGTTTTTTTCAGTGAATTTCAAAGGTTTTTTAAATGCTAATTCCAAACTATAACTGTTGTGAAACTTATGTTTTTTTCAGTGAATTTCATAGGTTTTTTAAATGCTAATTCCTAACTATAACTGATGTGAAACCTATGATTTTTCAGTGAATTTCATAGGTTTTTTTTAATAGCAAATTTCTATAGCTATGTAATATATTTTTTTAATGAATCCTATATTGTATACTTATGTAATACTATTTTTTATATGTATATTCTTCATTTTTTTTTTTGCCCTGGAGCGCTCCCGGCGCGCGTCCCGGTGAGCGAACCGGTAAGCGCAGTCTTGCGGCGCGCCCCAGGGCGCGTTCCGGTGAGCGTCCCGTTAGAGCTATTGCTGCGAATGAAAACATCATCGCGTAGCCGCGTCCGCGTGATACGCACGGCGTAAGCGCACCCGGAAGCATCCATGCGCATACGAACGTGCTACGTAAGCGCCGCTGGGCGCGCACCGGGGCGTGTAGCGTAAGCGCGTCGGGTCATGTGACCTGAAAATAACACTTTTCATTGGTTCAGAACAGTTTTGGTTTCCAAATGATGAAAGCCCTGCTCATGTGACCTTAAAATAACACTTTTCATTGGTTCAGAACAGTTTTGTTTACCAAATGATGAAAGCCCCCACCTTTTTTCCTCATTCTCACTTTATTCTTTGAGTGTGGAAGACCTGCTTCTATTGATAGAGAAATGGCTACAGTAGCAGCAGCAGCTGGAGCATCTGCACCACCACCACCACCACCACAAGGACCACCACAACATCACATTGGTGGTGAAGAAGAAGAGGAGGAGGAGGAGAGAAGGCAGTTCCTGCATGAAGACAATCCCCCATATAAACCTAAGGAGCACTTTATATGGGAGTTTTTTAAAATCCCAAGGGGTTTCAAAAAAGTTAATGCTGCAAAGGTGACCTGTCTCATCTGTGGCGCTGAACTTTATATTCATTTGGGAATCACACAATGCTACGCCACATGCAACGAAAGCACCCCAATAACTATTCTGCAGCAGAGGTCAGAGAACTGACCAGAAACCCTCCCCAATCTTCTCCGAGCACCTCTAAACAACCCACTCCATCGGGTCCTGAAACTAGAGAGATGGTCCCATGCATCCAACGCCAGTTTTGAGAATACAAGATTACTTGTATATTTTGTGGGACTACCATTTCTTATGGGGAGCAGAGCATCAAACTTATAAACCTTGCTGGAGACAACCACCGGTGCCGAAAGAAGCCTTAATTGTTCCAGGTTTTTTTTGCTCCAGTTGAGCTGTTTACAATTCCCTGTTTTTTGTTTGTCCCATAAAAAATACAAAAAAAATATAAAACTGTTCATAAAAGCCAAGAAAAGTATAAAATGTTCCAAAAAACAGAAAAAAATATAAAACAACAAAAAGAAGAAAAAAAACAGTTCTTTTTAGAACTACCTCCAATTTATAAAAAAAGGCTACATTTTTTTAAAACTCTGTCATTCTTTTTTCCCCATGGTACGCTCCCCGGTCCGCTCCCCGGTGCGTGTCCCGAACGCTCCCCCCGGGCAAATCGAAAAAAAAAAAAATGTTGTCCCTCTGGGCCCTTTTATGGCCCCCACATCAAACCTAGGGGGTCAGGGGGGTCTATCCTGCCCCCTTTTGGTCATTTCCCTCTTTGTTTTTGCCACCTCTTGTGTCTCGATCCTACCGAGACACAAGATGGCAGCCGCTCCGGACTGTTTCGAATGTTTACAGACACCCGAGAGCCAATCAGCTTTCCGCACGCGAACTCGCGTAGCGCGCGAGTTCGCGCCCCGGTGCACGCTGATAGATATATATATATTTTTTGAACATAAATTACTCAAAATCCACTGGAGCACATATCTTGAGACATAGCAAAGGCACATCGGGCTACCAGTCCCTACAATTTTGCCAAGTTTCATGGAAATCCATTCAGCCGTCGGGCTAAAAGTGAGGTCGACCGCCCTATGGAAATTAACATGGGGAAAACACGTTTTGGGACCCCCCTTTTTTCTCGGCCCCCGCTTGACGAATCCCCCCCAAACTTTCAGGCAAGGACCGGAGCGCCGCGAGGCAAATTTGAGGAAATTTTCAGGCAGATTCCTCAACCGGCGCCAAAGTTATTCCCAATAGAATGTTGCGATTTCCCTATTGAAAATAATCCTAACTATAACTACCTACTGACGACCGCCAGTAGGAAATATATATATATATATATATATATTTATTCACTGAAAAAACCATAGATTTCACACCAGTTATAATTAGGTGGAAATTTTACTTGCATAAAACCATTGAAATTCCCACGCTATAGTTAGTGGGACTCACTATAACTTGCGCGTGCAATGCACTGCTGATGACGTCACATATTACATCACTCATGACATGGTCAGTGACATCACTCATGACATCACTGATGACATCTCAAATGACATCACTGATGACAACATCCTTGTGACAAAGTGGCAGACCTCCTATCAGCAAAAAATAACCTTTGACACACACATTCAAAAATAGAAACTAACATTTTCTTAAAAAAGGAGAAAACAATACCAATTACAACAACTTATTAGGTAATTCCAACATCTACATACACATCCACTCATTCACCAACAGTTCTATATAGTCACTCATGCATGTACTTACTCATCATATGTACTCATATACCTATACATCCTGTTACACACTAATACTCATCCATATAGTTACTCACACACAAATTCACACATGCAAATAAACTATCAAAAAACCATTTACTTGATTATACTGCTATATGCACACCACTTACACATACTTCTACAGAAACGGAAACATATTTACTCTCTTAAACAATCAATTATAAAAACACATACTCACTAACCCACCCATACACACAATCATCCACCCATACAGTCTTGCACACATGCTTTCTTCGAAATACATACAAATAGTGAGTCACTCATTCATGCATCTGTGCTCAAAGTAATATCCCCCACCGAACCATACAGACACTGATACTGATACTCAAAAAAACAACTAATAACCCATATACTCACACATGTAGCTACTCACCAACCCATGCAGCCACTTATACACAAAGTGAGACACAGATACAGATATTTAAATATTTAAACATTACTCGCTAATATATGTATTCACTAAGATACATTTAATAAGTCAGTTAACCAATCAATTTTACACAAAAAAATCCACTTAGACATTTATTTACCCATTTATTCTTCCATCAACCTTTAGATATACATATATAAAAAATATTTATTTTTCAGAAAGATGCACATTCACTAGATGTCATCAGTGATGTCATTTGAGATGTCATCAGTGATGTCATGCGTGATGTCACTGACCATGTCATGAGTGATGTAATATGTGATGCCATCAGCAGTGCTTTGCACGCGCAAGTTATAGTGAGTCCAACTAACTATAACGTGGGAATTTCAATGGTTTTATGCAAGTAAAATTTCCACCTAACTATAACTGGTGTGAAACCTATGGTTTTTTCAGTGAATTTAATAGGTTTTTTAAATGCTAATTCCTAACTATAACTGGTGTGAAACCTATGTTTTTTTCAGTGAATATATATATATATATATATATATATATATATATATATATATATATATATATATTCACTGAAAAAACCATAGGTTTCACACCAGTTATAGTTAGCTGGAAATTTTACTGATATAAAACCATTGAAATTCCCACGTTATAGTTAGTCGGACTCACTATAACTTGCGCGTGCAATGCACTGCTGATGACATCACATATTACATCACTCATGACATGGTCAGTGACATCACTCATGACACCATCCTTGTGACATAGTGACAAACCTCCTTTCACTATAATGTAACCCTTGAGACACATATTCAAAAATAGAAACTGAAATTTTTAAAAAAATGGAGATACCTATATCAGTTACAACAAGCAATTCAGTAATTCCACTATGTATATACACATCCACTCTTTCACCAACAGTTCTATATAGTCACTCATACATATACTCACTCATCATATGAAGTGATACACCTATACATCCTGTTACACACCGACATTCATCCGAAAGTTACTCACACACATATTCACACGTGCAAATAAACTATTGAACATCCATTTATTTGAATATAGAGTTATACACACACTTCCACCTTACTTCTATTTAAAATTACACATATTTATTCTCTTAAACAATCACTTATAGAAACACATACTTATTTAAACAGGAACTCTTACAATCTCTTACTCTCACATATACTCACTTATATACATCAATATTCATATATACTAGATTAAAACATATGTAGGTACTGATAAAGACACTAGTGAGACAGTCATTCACTCACTAACAAACACATATAGACACTCATCCACCCATACAGTCCTGTACATATGCTGTCTTCAAAACACATACAAACAAAGAGTCAGTCACTCATGCATCTATGTGCTAAGTAATACCCCCACTAAACCATATAGACAGTCATACTGATACTAATAAAAATATCTAATAACCCATATACATACGCATGTAGCTACTTACCAACACATGTAGCCACTTATACACAAAGTGAAACACTAATATATATATTTAAATTTTTAAACATAACTCACTAATATTTATTTTTCAGAAAGACACATATTCACTGGATGGTGTCATCAGTGATGTCATGAGTGATGTCACTGACCATGTCATGAGTGATGTAATATGTGATGTCATCAGCAGTGCATTGCACGCGCAAGTTATAGTGAGTCCGACTAACTATAACGTGGGAATTTCAATGGTTTTATATCAGTAAAATTTCCAGCTAACTATAACTGGTGTGAAACCTATGGTTTTTTCAGTGAATTTAATAGGTTTTTTAAATGCTAATTCCTAACTATAACTGGTGTGAAACCTATGGTTTTTTCAGTGAATTTCAAAGGTTTTTTTAATGCTAATTCCTAACTATAAGTTTCACTTTATAAATAAGACTGTTAGCACTCTAGTTGTTCTTTAGAACACTCTGGTACATTCTGTCATTGGGCTACAGTTGGGCTACATCTAGTTGAATTTTGGGCTACATTTTCAATTTTTGATCTCTGGTGGCCATCTTTGGGCTACATTGGGCTACTTTGGGCTACATTTGGGCTACATTTTGACTCTAACATATATTAAGCCCAATGTAGCACAATACATATTTTTCTAAAGTTAATGTTTTTTACAAACCACTTCAGAATAGAGCTACCTGTCCCTACAATTTTCCCAATTTTTTTTTAAAAAATTATTTTGGGGAGCGCTCCCGGAGCGCGCCCCGGGGAGCGCCCTGAAAAGCGTATTTTTACAAAGCGCCCCGGGGCGCGCTCCGGGGAGCGTCCCGTGAGCGCCAATATCGCAAACGAAAACATGATCGTGACGTATCGCGTAGCCGCGACCGCGTGATACGCACGGCGTAAGCGCACCCGGAAGTACTCGAGCGAATACGATCGCACAACGTAAACTTCCGACGCGCTTACGCTGCGCGACCCGGGGCGCGCCCCCGGGCGCGCCCCGGGCGCGTAGCGTAAGCGCGTCGGGTCATGTGAGCAGAAAATAACACTTTTCATTGGTTCATAACAGTTTTGGTTTCATAATGATGAAGCCCCTGGTCTTGTGACCTGAAAATAACACTTCTCATTGGTTCAGGACAGTTTTTTTTCTAAATGATGAAAGACCCCACCTTTTTTCCTTATTCTGACTTTGTCCTTTGACTGAGGAAGACCTGTTTGTTGCTCTGTCTACTTTTTTGCTCTTTGAGTAATATTTTGTACTATAAAATGGCTTCATTAGTAGCATCAGCTGGTGCATCTGCCCCACCACCACCACCACAACCACCAAGAGGACCAGCTCCAAATTATGTTGGTGGTCAAGAACAGGAGGAGGAAGAGGAAGAGGAACAGGAGGAGGGGAGAAGAAGATGGCTGCCTGAAGAAAACACACCTTATAAACCCAAACCACACTTCATTTGGGAGTTTTTTTCAATTCCAGAGGGGAAAAAAAAGGTGAATGCGCCAAAAGTCACTTGCCTCATCTGCAATGATGAACTTTCACGGGGCAACCCAAATAAGAAATATTCTTTTGGTAACTATACCATGATTCGGCACATGACAAGAAAGCATCCAAACAACTACTCTCGTGCAGAGTTCCGGGAACTGGCCAGTAACCTCCCCCATTCATCAAGGACCCGCTCCCAAAGAAACCAACCCACTTCCTCGCAACCAGAAACATCTGAGGTGATGCCTTGCATTCAGCCGAGGTTTGCTGATTTTAAAATTACTTGCAAAGCTTGTGGCAAACTTATCTCCTATGGGGAACAAAGTGTGAAACTCATCGTCCTTGCAGGTGATAATCACAAGTGCCCCAAAAAGAAGTAATTTTTTGGGTTTTTTGTTTTTTTGCTCCAGTTGAGCCAGTTTCAATTCCCTTTTTTTGTTTCTCCCCCAAAAAAATACAAAAAAATATATAAAACTGTTTTGAAAAGCCAAAAAAAGTACAAAAAGTTCAAAAAACACAAAAAAAATATAAAACAACAAAAAGAAGAAAAAAAAAAGTTCTTTTTAGAACTACCTCCAATTTCTAAATCAAAACTTCATTTTTTAAACACTCTGTCACCTTTTTTCATCATAGTGCGCTCCCAGGGCCGCTCCCCGGTGCGCGCACCGTGCGCTTCCCCCGCGCAAAACGAAAAAAAAAAAAATATTTTAAATGCCCCGCGGGGCCCTTTTATAGCCCCCACATCAAACCTAGGGGGTCAAAGGGGTCTATCCCTGACGCCTTATGGTCAGTTCCCACTTTGTTTTAGCCACCTCTTATGTCTCGATTTTACCGAGACACAAGATGGCGACCGCTCTGGACTGTTTCGAATGTTTACAGACACCCGAGAGCCAATCAGCTTTCCATGCGCACCTCGCGTGGCGCGCCTGGAGCGCTCCCCGGTGCGCGCACCGGTGCGCTGCTATAGATATATATATTTTTTTGAACCTAAATTACTCAAAATCCACTGGAGCACATATCTTGAGACATAGCAAAGGCACATCGGGCTACCAGTCCCTACAATTTTGCCAAGTTTGGTGGAAATCCATTCAGCCGTTCGGGCTAAAAGTGAAATCGACCGCCCTATGGAAATTAACATGGGGAAAACGCGTTTTGGGACCCCCCTTTTATCTCGGCCCCCGCTTGACAAATCCCCCCCAAACTTTCAGGGAAGGACCGGACCGCCGCGAGGCCATTTTCAGGAAATTTTCAGGCAGATTCGTCAACCGGCGCAAAAGTTATTCCAAATAGAATTTTGAGATTTAACATTGAAAAAAATCCTAACTATAACTACCTACTGGCGACCGCCAGTAGGTAATATATATATATATATATATATATATATACATATATATATGCGCAAACAGAGGTCTTTCACCACAGAACCACCAGGCAGGCAGCAACGAGGAAAAACCACGCAAGTCCCAGTCTTCTTTCGGCAAGTTTATTTAAAAAGGCAAGTTCACCAAATCTGACGCGTTTCGGGCGTCCGCCCTTGGTCACAGATCGTCAGGCAAATGAAAGAACATCCCCTTTAAAGGGTACATTGCACGAATTTAATTAGTGATTTTTTTCTTTTTGCAACACCATGTGATTAGAAACTGAAAACTGAGGACACACTACATATAGCTAACATAGATAGTCTGTTTTCTAAATCACAATTTGATATATATAAATCGAATAGCGGGAGGTATAATTACAATATTTACATTTTGTTGCCCAAATTTGTGTTAAATTCCATTGTGAGTTGCCATGTTACATATTTTGTAAATTTTATATCAGACAATTATTGTCAGTGTGCATTGAAAATGGCACATGATATCCGCATAAATGCGCTTATATAGTAGATTGCAAAAAAAGACACAGTGTTACTGGTGGTCATTTGTCATGAAAAAGTGCAATGCGCGTAGATAAAGTGCACATGCAATTGTGCAAATAATGCAAAATATTCTGTGCAAGCATAGCATATAAATAAATATAAATATTTATAAATAATTTCATATTAAAATCATCTAAGCTTCTCAATTCATGAAACCTGATGCTAGGCATATGACCATATAAAAATATAATCTATGTTTTACTCTTTTGCAATCTCTCAATTAACTGCATGAATGCAATAGACATGTAACGACAATATGGAACGTAATGATTTACAATCCATTCCTTTATATATATTTAGATAAAGCAACAGATATCGACCACCTTCCAAAAAAATTTACTCTATACGTGATTCAAAAGGAGGAAACAAACTAGAAAATCTATCTTAATGTCTGTGTCCCAAAACTTAAATGGGAAAAGTAATGTGAATCCATTGAACCAGTGAAAAAAATCAATTGTGCATGTGATACTAAAAAAAGGGATGATATACAGTATGTGTAATAAAATTCATAATGAAATTAACAGGGTAAAGGCAGAGAAAGCAGATAATGGCCCAAAATAAATCATTGAACAGGGATTGGTTATAAAAAAACATGTAAGTCTTCCGTTGTGTTCAATCCATTGGGGAATCTGCTGTCTAACTCAATAATAAATTGTGACTCAAGTCTTCTGAGCATTTTTTCCCTATCGCCACCCCGTCTAGATTTAGGGACCGAGGCAATGACATAATATTCCAAGCATTGTAGGTTGTTGTTATGTCTTGCCTTGAAATGTCTGGCAACAGGATAAGTGCCATCGTTATTAACGATGGCACGTAAATGCTGGAGTATTCTGGCATGCACCTGTAGCTTAGTGCTGCCCACATATCTGAGGCCACAGGTGCATGTCAGAATGTAGACAGCAAAATCAGTTTTGCAATTAAATGTGCCCTTGATGTTTTTGGCAATAGGACTGAACGGTGTCAAGTATTGGGAAGTGTTTTTTCCAAATTTACAAGCTCTGCAAGTTGAGCAACGCTTGAATCCCGGCCGGGATTTCAACCAATCATCTTGTTTTGCTAGCTCAGGGAATTCGTGACTGATCTGGGTTTTAAAGGAGGGTCCCCTCCGATAAGTAACCACAGGGTTGTCTAGAAGCCTGGGGGCCAGAACCAAATCTGTTTTTAAAACAGGCCAGCGCTGTTTTATGATGGATTTAATCTGTCTGGCCTGTTTGCTATACCCGGTGATAAGCCTGGGAGTTTGTTCCTCCCTTGAATCAGTTGATGCAATTGATTCACTGTTAGTAAACAGAGACTCACGGGTTCTAGCATTGGTTTTCTGGATGGCAGTTTTTAAGACTGATTCTTTGTATCCCCTACATCTGAATCTGTCTAGGGCTTCATTTGTGCAGGCCTGTAAATCAAGATCAGTGCTACAAATTTGTTTCAACCTGAGCAACTCAATATATATATATATATATATAAAAAAAAAATTGTATGGCAAAATGAAACCCCTCATTTTGTTCCTTTTCAAATTAAATGTATTAAGTGTTACCACTTTATTCCAATCAAGATGACTTCAGGTGTGCCATACTTTTGTCATAAGTAAGACTGTTAGCGTTCTAGTTGTTCTTTAGAACACTTTGGGACATTCTGTCATTGGGCTATAGTTGGGCTTCATCTGGCTGATATTTGGGCTACATTTGGGCTGTTTTGTCCCTGGTGGCCATCTTGGGAGACTGCATATCAGAATGTTTTTAATGAAATATCAGAGGATTTGAGAAGTCACTCAAAATGTGCCCTAATTTTTCTTTCCACAGCACTAATCATAATTTCTATGGCAAAATGAACCCCCTCATTTTGTTCCTTTGCAAATTAAATGTTTTAAGTGTTGCTTTATTCCAATCAAGATGACTTCAGGTGTGCCATACTTTTGTCATAAATAAGACTGTTAGCGCTCTAGTTGTTCTTTAGAACACGCTGGGACATTCTGTCATTGGGCTATAGTTGGGCTACATCTGGCTGATATTTGGGCTACATTTGTTTTTTTTGTCTCTGGTGGCCATCTTTGGGCTACATTGGGCTACATTTGGGCTCTAACCTATATATAGCCCAATATATATTTTTTCAAAGTTAATTTTCGTAAAAACCACTGGAGCAAATATCTTGAGACATAGCAAAGGCACATCGGGGTACCAGTCCCTACAATTTTGCCAAGTTTGGTGGAAATCCATTCAGCCGTTCGGGCTAAAAGTGAGTTTGACCGCCCTATGGAAATTAACATTGAGAAAACATGTTTTGGGACCCCCCTTTTATCTCGGCCCCCGCTTGACGAATCCCCCCCACATTTTCAGGGAAGGAGCGGGCCACAAACTTTGAGAAATTCGCGAAGATTCGTCCACCGGCGCCAAAGTTATTCCAAATAGAATGTTGCGGATTTCCTATGGAAAGTAGATCCTAACTATAACTACCTACTGGCAACCGCCAGTAGGTAATATATATATATATATCACTTATATCGCTCGACGCTGCCGCATCCCAGTTCTGCTACTCCATCTGGACTCAGAACGAACAAGTCAGACCCAGCTCTGAGCAAAAACTGTTTTATTCCATCAAACGTTTAACACCCAAGCAGTTCTGCATGACGCGTTTCGCCTCTAGCCAAAAGCTTGATCACATGATACGTTACTGGAAATAAAAGAGGGTACTTATTGCTTTCGTGAACTCCACAGAGGCGGAACCTGGTGAAAACTTTCCGCCCACATTAACTCATTAATGTCTCTCATTTTGTACATGGTAAAACTTTGGTGTTTTCTTTTTAAATAAAGGGCGCAGTGCCCTATTTTTTCCATTTCTAATCATACAAAAGAGTATATATACAATCCATTTAACCTTCTATATACAGTAGAAAAATAGTTTCTTGCACATATATCTAAAATTCAAGTTTTGAGGAGAAATATATATAATACCTCATAAATATCTAAAATTCACGATACATACATCTTATTTACAATAAAAGACACAGTGCCTAATTAAATAATCCTCTTTTAACTTTCATTCTAGCAGCATTTATATTGTGCAAACTAAAGCAATTTTAGTATAGATTATTACCGAAACTTATTTCTTGTGTATTTCATAAGCCAATCTTATAAACAGAAGTTTGTATAGAGGAAATGTAAATATAAAGTTAGAAAACACCATTTCAAATTTCAAAAACGAGTACATTCAAGCCGTATAAAACAACTTCAAATATCTTAATTCATATTAGCTAAAGTACCATATTTCATCGTGACCCCAGAAAAAAGAAAGACCTAAGTGCATATTGTGCAGATTATAAAACAGTGTAATTCAATTATTTTTCTTTCTTTTTGTTATATGTTTTTTTGAAAACAGATTTTTACTCATTTTCAAATTTCATGGAGTGGGAGGAAGTTAATTCATAATGTATGATTGTAAGTTATTACTTCTACTCAATGCAGCATTTTGAACGCACCAACCTAGATGTAAAACGGTTGTAAGTCCCACAATTTCAGACACATCAATTAGTATATGGAAATCACAGTTGGATTATCACTTGAAATCTGATATCTCCGAATTTTCATTCTCTGATAGACCATATTATTTCTTATTCAAGATACCTATAAGCATGTATACAAATCTTCACTTGCATTTAGGCCCCGTGGGGCCTTACTGTCAAGTTCGATTATATATCTGGTTTCCAACAGACGGAGTTTTGCATCCCTGTCACCTCCTCTTTTCAGAGGCATAACACAGTCAATTGCAAAATATAAGAGGCCAGTTGGATCACTTTTGTGTGCACTTTCAAAGTGATGAGCTACGGGATAAGATTGGTCTTTACAGACTATTGCGCTAATGTGCTGCAGTACCCGTTTGTGTACCGGCAAGCGAGTGCTGCCTACATATCGTAACTCACACGGGCACTGCAGCACATAGACTGCAAAATCAGTTCTGCATGACATGCGTTTTTTAATTAGTACAGGTTTGCTGTTAAAAGGCACTGTATATTGAGTTTTACTACACCCATTTTTGCAGGCTTTGCATACAGCACATTTTTTAAAACCACCTCCGAGGGCCCCCCAGGTATCTGAAATAAGTTTTTCTAAAAAATTGCTCACTAGTCTATCAGACATAGATACAGACTTTCTGAACGTGATGTTTGGTTTTTTCACTACGAACTCACCAATAACAGGATCCCCTGTTATTAAGTTCCAGTTTTTATAGAAGATTTGCCGAATCTCCTTATGTTGTTTACTAAAAGTTGTGATAACTCTGGGTGTAATCACTGTTTCTTTGGATAACCCCTCTTTGGATTTCTCCTTAGCAGTTAAAGCCTCTTCTCTAGATATTGTTAGAGACCTATTAATTGCTCGTTGTATTGTTTTAACATATATACATACATATATACATATATACACGCACACACACCATGTATAGAATTTACATCTCCCCGGTATCATATTCATTTTTAATTATGTGACTTCATTTGTTACACGTTATAGGGTTGACACAGTTGATGAGAGGCACCAAACACATCACTTTAGCATATTGAGATATTACTGCTTCTTTCAAACTCGTTCAAAATAAGCAAGCTAATGGTCTCAATTGGTTCCATAACATGTCTAGGGTTTCCACACTAAAGGTGATTTATCTTCACTTTAAATTGTTGAGAGGCGCGTATTCCTCCCATATTACTCTCCACAATGTGGTACAATGTGTGCATACAAGAATTATTGTATGATTCCCAGCCCTGAAGAAGTCGGGGGATATTTCCCATTGTCAAAACATGGGTTGGCTGGATGCTCTTGGTGTTTACTTAAATAAAAGACAAGAAACTGATCCATTGGAGTTTATTGACAATCGTACTAGAATCACTTGATGAACTTTCATAGAGTATTATAACGTGTGCAAGGGACTTTGGTTTACAGTATTGTGCAAGATTCTTTCTTTCACACATCTAGGGGTCTTAGGGTGTCTCCCCTACCTTTTTGCACCGTACTAATTGGAATTCCCATGCAGAAGCTGCTAGGCGCCACTACTTCCTAAACCCTCAACACCCTACACCGAAATAATTTCTAGCATTCCTGTATCTATCAGGCCTTCACAAATCCTGCTCAGGAACGAGCTAAAGACACACCTCTTCAAAGAGCACTATATCACAATGCAGTAACAGTTCACTTCTCCGACAACCCTGTGTCCCTCCAATCAGTTGTTGACACTGCATCGGGCTCCGCGTGGATAGGATAGGTTTACATCTATGATTATAATACCTTGATACGCATCATCCAGTTATTTTCAGGGAAATAAATGGAAGGACTTTGAGGCCAGGCTTGCATTCACCACCTTCCAAAAAAGTAACATAATAAGGAGCCACGGGCAGTAGGTCAAAGGAGCCATGAGTCGAAAAGGTTTGGGCACCACTGATTGTATGGATTAGAAAAATTATACTGGTCCATTCTGTATGTTTTTTTTTCTGGCTCGCCCCACAGAATTTGAATTTGAGAGACTACAGGAAGTGCTTAGCATTTTATCTGTGCTGTTTAGCAATCAAACCTCCAACCTGAGTGAGCGTGACTAAGACCCCATCTCCCAGGCAATGCGGGTACTAGTGATGGTGAGTGCACAATTATCATTGAGGCTATAGGCTTTTGCCCTGCCTGCCCTGCCCTGCGTTCCTCCTAGCATATACCATCAAAAATCTGTTAAAGGTCTGTTCGGTTCCTTATAGTGTCATTGACTTGTGTTGCTTCACTCTAAGTAGTGGTGGATCTTTGGGTCTTTGTGCATGTGAGTGCAAGATGGTGGTCCTCCTGTGTAGTACTGTAATGTGTCTTTACTCAAAATCAAATCAAATCATTCCTTTTGGGTCATGGGATGGTACACTCCCCATTCTTTAGTTCACATTCGCTTCCCTGTGCGTTGTGTACAGCAGCCTGCAAGGAACCACCCTTGCATACCTATTAAAATTATATGCAATGGTAATTATTTTTGTAATCTATTTTTTATTGCAAATATATGGCTGCCATTTTTGGTGGTTGTGTCTTGTTTATTTATTTTTTTGCTTGTGCTTACAACAACAACAAAAATAAGCGTCGTACTAGATTGCGAAGGCCAGACCGATGACTTTGCCAGTGCTTGTTTAGGAATGGTAATGCAAGGACAGTCGGGGACACCACCACAAGACTTGGATGGTCCTTTTACACCTGCAGCACAGCCAGCACGACGCTGCCCTTGCCCCGCCCATTCCGTGGCACCACAGCCCTAGCCCATAATCTAAATTGGGTCTCACATTAAATGTGTCTAATATTCAGACCTCACTTTATAGTTTAAAGTTTGTATCGTGTGCTGGCAGAAATTTCTGGAGAACGGTAAGCAAAATCTAGCAAAGTGCATAGTAGTGAAATACTGACGGACTATTTAAGGAGGAGCTTCTGTTGCGCACGAAGACCTCTCGTGCCGTGTAACTGTAAATGCTGCTTGAATACTTGCTTTTGGTTTCTGCATCTCCCCGATTAGGTAAGATTTCTTTTTCTTATTTTCCAGAGCATATTTGGGCCCGAATGATATATTTCCATATTTGCCAAATAAAGAGAGATATGCTAAACCCAATAAAAGAAAGGGTTTCAACGAAGGTCTGTGGGAAATAGATAACAACCCAAAAGTGAAATTCTCCAGCCCGCATAAGGTATGTATATATATATTTTTTTTACAACGGATGCATGCAAACATGTTTTTTCAGATTGCAACGTTATTTTCTGCATTTCAACTGCTGAATGCTAAAGCTGACATGGATCGCAAGGAGCGACGGTTTGCTCGGAGCCGAGTTCAGTCCTACACTGACTGCTTGGCTTCTTTGTTTCACACACTACAGAAAACATGGTGAAGGGAGGGGGAGGGCTTGGAGCTGCGAGGTTTGTCCCCTTCCGGTCTGACAGCCGAGAACCGGATTCCAGGGTTGCCGTTTCGTTCATTCACTCCTGGATCAACCGTTGGCTGCTGTTCTTGGCAGAGTTCCCGAGGGGGTGAATTTTTAAAGCCATATTAATATTGCATTGGTGGAGGGGGTTGCCATGGACACTGGTAAGTGAGGCTTTAAGTGCAGCGCGCAAATAAGGTTGCTTATCGTAGAATGTGAAACAGTATTAGGATTTTTATTTCAAAAGTTTTTATTGGACGTTTCAGGGTTATATAACATACAAATCAAAAATTGCAATGTACATACAATCGATACTTGTAAATACACATCATTTAGCATAGGAATGCATTATGACCCATGGTGGTGGTCATTCGGGACGATGTCAGTATTAGGATTTTTGTTGTGGAGAAGGTACGACAAAACGAACGTGTTGGATGAATTAATTTTATTACCTGTTTAGTATTGATTGGTCGCCGCGCAGTCAACTCGAGGTTTGGGTCATAGGTCGTCGCCAGGAACCAGGCTTTTCATTTCGCGCAGTAAAGGCTGTTTGTAGCCATACGCTTTATTAGTGTTTCATTTTGTTATTTTCTTTGGTGATGAATTATTTAGACAACTGGACACGATCCCGAGCTGTTTTTTTCTTACCTTCAAAATGTTTTTGTTTTTTTGGGTAAAAAGGCCGGATGTTTTTCTTCCCTCAATCCAGAAACTTATGTTCTTTTTCCAATGCAAGGAGGCACGTGCAATCTAGAGTTGCTTTCGCTTTCTCCTCCAGTTCAAAACAGGGTTGGCAGGTTGGGAACCGCGTTACCAACTGGACGTGCAGCTGTGGTATTTGCGTGATATTTGGTGACTTTTTGTACTATTAAGCTGGCAAATACTTGTTTCAATGGGTTTACATAGTAATGTTTATTATATAGAAGTATGCTTCTGTAGTTCTGCGACATATCACGTATTGCAGACGGATTTTTTTCGCGTTTTATTGTTTTTTTGTGTGTGTGTATATATATATATATATATATATATATATATATATATATATATAATGTTTGCATGTATGTGTGTGTGTATATATGTGTACATATATATTTATTTTTTTCTCCCCAGACCCATGGTGTGTGTGCTCTCAGTATTAATTACTGAGCTGTATAAGTGTGCACCTAGAAATGATAAAACATCCTGTGTGCTGCAGTATAACCATGCCGTCCCCTTTTCAAGAATAATCAACAGCATCTTATGTTTTGTTGAGCAAATTTGTGGCTCCCGTTTTGGCGCCAGTTGGTATGTTCAATTAAATAGTTCAAACCCAAACACACTGGCTGTGCCATCCATTCCCCTTCCAATTACTTTTTTTTAACTCACTGATTGATCTATCTCAGGGAAATTCCTTTTTTCCCAGGAGACTTGTTGATTTTTCCCCTGAAACATGAGACTGGTCTGGATAGCATTTAATAGTGCCAATATTACTCCCTGGTCGTCCGTGTCTCGTTGACGTGAACTGAACCTCTCTCAGTACTTCACTGACAATTTCCTTAAGCTTCGAGAATCACTAGATCAGATGTCCACTCTGAAGGGTTCAAGCACAAGTGGATTTCTTTATTATATCCGCATGATATCTGCATGTCACATGTTAGATTTGACCATTAGTGACGCTACCTGCAATTTGTTCCCCAGTGCACCAGAAGGCCATCTGCAAGCAGCGGGCCAGGTTATTTTTGTTCTAGTTCTGAAGGGACTTGCCAAGGAGTAGCCTTTTAATTACAGGCAGGTCATCTGTGAGGGAATGATCTCCAAACAGATCTTCCCACAAAAAGAAACAAGCATTAGAAATGCAATAGGTCTCGAAGCATTAGAGTTAGTGCTTTTAGAATTGTTAATGGTTTTTTTTGTAAATCTTTAGCATGAGGGTGAGGGTGGGTGAGGGTGGGTGAGTGTGAGGGTGAGTGAGGGTGAGTGAGGGTGAGTGTGGGTGAGTGTGGGTGAGGGATTGAGGGTGAGGGGTTGAGGGTGAGTGAGGGTGAGGGTGGGTGAGGGGTTGAGGGTGAATGAGGGTGAGGGAGGGTGAGGGGTTGAGGGGTTGAGGGTGAGTGGGGGTGAGTGAGGGTGAGGGGTTGAAGGTGAGTGTGGGTGAGGGGTTGAGGGTGAGGGGTTGAGGGTGAGGGGTTGAGGGTGAGGGGTTGAGGGTGAGTGAGGGTGAGTGAGGGTGAGGGGTTGAGGGTGAGTGAGGGTGAGGGGTTGAGGGTGAGTGAGGATGAGGGGTTGAGGGTGGGTGAGGGTGAGGGTGAGTGAGGGTGAGGGTGAGTGAAGGTGGGTGAGGGGTTGAGGGTGATTGAGGGTGAGGCGTTGAGGGTGAGTGAGGGTGAGGGGTTGAGGGTGAGTGAAGGTGAGGGTGAGGGTGAGTGAGGGTGAGGGGTTGAGGGTGAGTGAGGGTGAGTGAGGGTGAGTGAAGGTGAGGGTGAGGGTGAGTGAGGGTGAGGGGTTGAGGGTGAGTGAGAGTAGTTGAGGCTGAGTGAGGGTGAGTGAGAGTGAGGGTGAGTGAGGGGTTGAGGGTGAAGGTTTGAGGGTTGAGGGTGAGGGGTTGAGGGAGGGTGAGTGTGGGTGAGGGTGAGGAGTTGAGGGTGAGGAGTTGAGGGTGAGGAGTTGAGGGTGAGGAGTTGAGGGTGAGGAGTTGAGGGTGAGGAGTTGAGGGTGAGGAGTTGAGGGTGAGTGAGGGTGAGTGAGTGTGAGGGGTTGAGGGTGAGGCTGAGGTGTTGAGGGTGAGTGAGTGTGAGTGAGAGGTTGAGGGTGAAGGGTTGAGGGTGTGAGGTTGAGGGTGAGTGAGGGTGGAGGGTGAGGGGGTGAGGGTGGGGGGGTGAGGGTGTGAGTGTCTGATTGATTCAGATGCACCGTCCCTCACCACTCCCTTTTGTACCACTTATTTGATAACGGCAAAAGTGCCAACAATGGTCCCTTCACTACAGCTCTAGGCAGAGCCTTGGGGTGATGACGGGCCACAGAAGGTCCCCAGGAAGCTGGACTTTTAAAGAATACATCCAGGAGTCGGCCGGCAATTATTCATCTGTCACCTCCTGCTGTACAGCATTGGTCTCCGTAATGCTGCAGAACAGCAACTGGAGTGCACGCAGGGGCAGCCACAGGTCTGCTCAATGCTAAGCAGACATTGAATCCGACTGGCACTGCCAGACCAAGCCCAACGAAATAATTATTAGGGGGTGTACCACTCCATCCTTGCTTGTGACTGACGCGGAAGACCAGTGAGTGAAGGAGGCGACATTCTGAAAAACACCCGGACCGAGTATCCTGCTGGAAGGCTCTACAAATACCATCTGGGAATGTTCCAGAAGGGAACATGAACAGAATGCCTGGGACCTTATCTTCGTTATTACACGGACACCCAAAGAAGTAAATGTAATAATGAGTGCGTATATTGTCCATTATCACTCAAATATGAAAGCCAAAATACAAGTGAGTAAATACACAATTGCGGCTATTAGGTGGAGTTGGTTACGAGCACAACACATCGAGGGCAGTTTTATGTCCAGTACTGTGTACTGGGCTAGTCAGCAAGGCGAACGTCAAGTCTGTGCTTTCATTTATTCCTCAAGTGCCCACCCTGCCAAGTCTGTCCTGGGCCTGTGCCTTCACAGCCTGCCTGGCCCAGTTCAGCAGTCAGCCCTCTGCTGCGGATATCTACCGGGAATCTCACACGCTGCCCCAAGCAGGCGCAGTGATGACTGCATTAGAGAGCACGGCAGTGATTGGCCGAGTCATGTCAAGAAGACACCACTAATAATGTAATAATAAGCAATACTCATTCACCATGCCTGAACCAAGGTGAGCCTGCATGTTAACACATACCAGCGTTCTCTTACCTAGTTATATTCATTTTGAACAGTTATCAGGAATTCCGACCGCAGGTGAAGAAATGTATAGCCCCGACCCAGTGCAGGGGCAGAGCAGCAGAAACCCCCGGCACAAATTAAGCCCTGCCTGCAGACAGACTCCTGCTCTCCTCTTATGAGCTCCCTCGAGAAACTAAAGTCCAGAGGTCCATCAATGTTCAGTTATCTGCCACTGGCTGAGATCTATCCGGGAAAGAAGCCTCACAGAAACGGATCCTGTAAAGCGTCATGTGTTTAACGAAGGCTCAAGTGGGCGCTGGGATTGTGCTTGAAGAGAAGCTCTCAGCCTCCTGCGGGCCCCTGTGTCCGGTTCTGACACTCAGAGCTCGGCTGGTGTTATTGAATGGAGTGGGGCAGAGCGGGGAGCTTGTTGGTGAATGGTGATGCTGTCGGAGGTAGCAGTCGTCGGGCATGCAGTGGTTTACGTTATGGTATAAGGGGGGTGGTTAGGGGCGGGGTTTATAAAACCATGCCTTGTGGAGTGCTCAGCCTTTCATCCCCGCTCTGCCCCCTTTGACCGGATCCCTCCTCGTCAGCTGCTCCGACCGGGCTTCTGAGGTCATGAAGATACTAAATTGCTATTTATGGATGCAATTTACCAGAGTTCAAGTGACTCGGGCTGTTGTCCGGATCTCGGGAAGATCACTCTAGTCCCGTGGCTGAACGCTTATTAACCAGACACTGTAGAGAACAGAAATATATTTACAAGCCCCCGAAGCACATCAGGAAATACTGTGTGCGTCTCTGTTTGTGGCTGCACATGCTTGTCAGGAGCGGTGCGCGTGGTGAGATATGCATCAGCATCTGCTTGGGGTACAGCGTGTCTTCCTTCGCACAGTCTGCCGTGAGTCACACGCTGCGCCATGCGGCCCGTGGGCGTCTCGTGGGATCGGCTCATTCCTTTTCAAGTCACTGTTTCAAGGGGGGGATTAAGCACTGGGCGGTGTGTGCAGCCCCGCTCCCCTTTGCTGAGATGTATGTGAAAGTCTATGGCCACACATTGTTCAGCCTGTTTCTGAAGGCTCCAAATGTTGGCAGGAGTGAACGCGTCAGGGAGATAGAGGGACCACCCCCAAATTATTCTGAGATCAACCCTGCCCCAGCTTGCTCAATGAGAATCGCCTCCGAGCTACTAATATTAGTGGTGTCTTAATAGCGAACATATCACGAGATTACTTCAGTGGAAAGGCTATTTAAATTACCAGCAGTGATCACCTTGGTGCAGGGTTTCCAAGAGTAATGAAAACAAGACGGAGGGAAGAGAGGGGAGGGGGGAGGAGAAGTGCGACAGGGGAAATGCGAGACGGCGGGCAGGGGAGGGGGCGGAACGGGGGAGGGGGCGGAGAGGGGAGAGGTGCGACACGGCAGGCAGGCAGGGGAGGAGAGGAGGAGGGGGGAGGAGAGTAGGGGAGGCACGGCCTAGCGGCCGTGCAATCAAGTAGTGAGGGGGCGGAGCTGGGGGAGGCTGTGGAAGAGAGTAGGCAAGGCGACACGGCGGGAGGGGGCGGAGCGGGTAAACAAAGACGGACATGCATGCGCCCGTGACTTTTAAGGTCCATGCGCATAAGCTTAATGCGCTTGCGCATTGACCCTAAAAGTCACGGGCACTGCAAGGAATCGCCACGATTCCTTGCAGTGTGGATAAAGAGTGGATAACTCGCAATACTCTCGCCTTGCTCGATGCGCATGCGCATCGACAGGCGAGACCTAAAACTCTGTAGGGAGGAGAAATCCTTTTCCTTGAGGAAACTGCCATTCCAAAACACTGGAATCTTCCTAGTTCCCTGAAGCTGCAATAGTTTGCATCTGCATACCTCGCGCAGGCCAAGGCATTCTGAAAGCGAGGCTGGACATCTTTAGGATCCAATTCTCTCTGGGACTCTCTCAGCATCGGGTCCCCTCTTTTGGGCTTGACTGCTCAGGTCCCTCCACAGGTTCTGTTCTCGGCGCCTAATAGACATTGCTTCTGTCTGTCTTCATCCCCAACTTTGTCCCAGGAGCACACCTCCTGGCCAAACTGAGTCGCTACACGCGCCTTCCTGTAAATCAGCTGAAGTTATCTGTGTGTCACAAAAGAGGTCTGAACTTGCTCTTAGGAGCAGTCTTTTCGTGGGGCCCATAAATTTGCCTGGAGCGAGGAGTTGTTCACCCTGACTGAGATGCCATAACAGTGCTTAATGAGGATTGTGTGCACAGAGAGGATGGTAGTACTCAGACTGACAGTCTGCTTCCTCCTCCTTACTGTGATGCTGTCAATTATGCTGACTTACAAATTGCCGATGACCTAGATACCTCTCTAGGTCAAGGCATCCCTTTATCTCCGGATCCTTGACGGAGGAAGTATATTTTTCTTTAATAGTGTGTTGCCCGAACCTGAAAAAACTTTGTGTCTGGCTTTGCTGACTGAGGAGCAGAAGTCTTAATATTTTGATGGATCTCTTGCAAAATAGTTCTTATGTAGCAGTACGTTTGCTTCTTTCTAAGGAGGCTGTACAGGAACCTGTCTTGCCTGCGTGCAAGAGAAGACCTTCTTGACTCCAGCACTCTTCATACAGACTGGTAGGTGCCCTAGACCATCTCTTGGTGATCTGAAATTATTGTCCTCATACCAGTCGCCAGAGATTGTTTGTTCCTGCTTCAGCCCCCAAACTGAACTCCGATGACTGGAGGTCATCGGCAAGAATGGTTTTGGTTCACACTGAGCAGTGAATGCCATGTGCCTCCTAGGACACCGAGGTCATGCCATTTTGGAATTGGATAATCTGACCGTTGTAAGCATACCTGAACACACAAGGAAGACTTTTTCTCGATTGGTCTGTGATGCCGTAAGACTGATCTGCATGTGTGGCTTGAGCTCTGTGGCCCGGTCCAGAAGCCGAGCCATGTTTTACGCCAGCATGACTTGATGTGTCCAACTGACTTGTCAGGAGATGTTCAGGCCTCTCAGATGGACATGCTTTTTAATGACCCTGTACCAACACATAAACAAAGTGGTTCACACCAGCATCGGGCAAATGAGAAGCCTAAGAAAAATCTTCAAGTGGATTCCACTCGCTTCCCGGCAACCCCCCATCCAGGGCCTCATAATCAGTCGCCTTGATTATTGAAACACACTATTGGCTGATGTGAACAAAGGTCTTTTAACTAAACTTCAGACCCTGCAAAACTCTGCCGCAAGGCTGGTCCTTGACCTCCCTCCCGCACCCCTTCAGCTCCGTGCCTCAGGACTCTCCATTGGTTCCCTATAAGAAAGCGCGTCAAATTTAAGATCTGCCTAGTGCACAAGTCCATAAACGGACAGGGACCAAAGAACTTTAAGAGAGAACTCCAGGGATACTGCCCGGGAAGGACTCTACGCTCTTCAAATAAACATCTTTTGAAAATCCCAAAGGTTACGACTGTCAGAAATGGGGACAGAAGCTTCTCCAAAATAGGCCCCACCACCTGGAATTCCTTACCATTGGCTATTAGAACTGACCTTAACCACAAAACATTCTGCAAGAATCTTAAAACCTGGCTATTTTAATCTGTCTACAGCCCCTGTTCTCTCAAACTTTAAGACTCAGCAAGCGCTCTGAGACCGAACGGTGACATATGCGCTATACAAAAATAAATACAATACAATACAATGCAAGCAATTTTTTTTTTAATTTAAAAAAAAAATCCCCCCCTTTTTTTTTCTTGTGAAAAGACTGACTAATTTCTAGACTGCTATAAGAATAGCACGGCTCGGTTGCAATCTATGTACTTGGCTTCAACTGCAAGGCAGTTTGTTCTGAGGCTATTACGGTGCTTGGCAACCCTGGTAGGGACAACCCTCTATGCCGGTTAAGCCAACTCATCAATTTCAAATGCAGTTGTTCCACTCCTTTTTCAGCAGTGATGGATCTCAAGGTCTCTAGCAACTGGAAATACATTGTTTTCTCCATCTGACGAACCTGCTACCTCTGACTCCTGTCTCCATTCCCCCACCCTTATACCTCTTCTGGAGTGTGGGTGGGCCGCTGACTCCTGTCTCCTTTCCCCCACCCTTATACCTCAATCTTCTGGAGTGTGGGTGGGCCGCTCTCCAATCAGGTGCAGATTTTCCAGTTGGTCCATCCCGTTCTGCACTGTTTTGTGGAACCCCCTCCAACTCCTAAGTGAGTTTTCATTTGAGTCTTTCACATGCATTGGCTACTGTAATCATAGATGCTACCTTGTAGGTCTTCTCATTTGTAGATCGTGTTGGTGGTGGGTTTTTGAGCCTCATAAGATTAGCGGCTGCACATGAACGTGCTAGATCTACTGTCTAGCTGCCTGGCCTTGAATATCCTGTAGTTCCATTCTCATCCTGTCAGATGACACTGTCCATTATATCATCAGGTGAACTGCTAGTAGATTCACCTGTGCCATCTGCGTAGCGAAGGAGCATTTACCTACTAGTGACTCATGACTGTGTGTTTCTGCATGAATGGAGACTTTCAGTGACTTCTAACTGAAAGACCACGAGTGGAAACGACAACCCAAAATGAATGAGGTAACCTCATCTATAGACCTCTTCGGCATTTCCCAGAACAGAAAGTGTCCTCTATTCCTGTAGGATGCCTTCAAGTTCAGCTCATTTCAGTGCTTGCTATACTTGTTTCCACTTATTCTTCTCCCACACATTCTGTGGAGGGTGCAGGAGGATCAAGCACACCTGATCCATTTTGCCCAGTTTGATAAATAGGATCTGGGATGCTGATCTGTTGGCACACTTCTACCTCTTCCACACAAAGTGTACCTGCTCATGCAGCACTTTGGTCAGATCCTCCACCCCAGTCCGAAGAGGATGCATGCTTGGAGATCGAGCAGGATCCGAATCCTTTACCCACTCTGCTGAAGTTGCGAACATCACTATGTCAGAAAACCCTTTACAAAATCCATTTATGTGGGTCGCTGGATCAAGTTTGTTCGGTGACGTGTGTCAAAAGACTTCGATCCCTTTGAATCTTTAAATTACCTTTCTGAAGTCTTGCATTTTCTACTATCTTGTTTAGTGGGGGCTGACCGTTTCTATAGTCCAGGGTTACCTGGCTACCATGTTGGCTTTCAAATGTTTCCTTGCTCAGTCTTCTTTGCTTAGGTAACCTTCAGTGCCACTTTTTAAGGTCGAGCCCTGCGCCATCGTGCACGTGCTACTCTGGGGTTGATCTGTGGTAGCCGACTATGTGAGGGAAACCCGCCCACTTTTTCACTTGCTTGTGTGTTTGTCCTTTAGAAATACTGCCTTCTGATTGGTTGGTTTATAGGCCGCTAGTCCCTCCTTAAGACAGCCATGTCGTCATTTGTATCCTTCCATGGCTACTGGCCCCTTTACTTCGTGTTTCATGACCACTATTTTCTTCCCCTGCCCCCCCCCCCCCACTCCAGTTGTTCGTACCTTCTCGCCCCTTCCCACCCGCACTCCCATTTGAAATGCAATAGGTCATGCGTAAATGCGAGTCCTATTGCATTGTGCATGCTTGTTCTGAAAAGGTTCCTTTACTTAGTTATTCCCTCTTCTTCTTCTTTTTTTTTTTTTCTTTTTTCGTATCAGTGTCTTGGCCCCCAGGGGATTGTAGTTGCTGTCGAGGCAGTAAGGTTAACCTGCTAGATGTCGTAGAGAGCTCGAGCAATGCTAAGATGAAGCTAAGGTGGCCGGAATCGAAAGTGTAGTTTGAGAGGTTCATGGTGGTTTGTGAGCGCTGAAATAGTTGTCAAGAGTGGCCCACATTCGTCTCTGAGGGGGACGCCATGGTGAGTTTTGTAGTGATAAATTGTCAGCTCCTCTTAGGTTAATTACCCAATTTAACCAGCAGGCAAAGGAGGCTTTACGGGTGTCTTTCCAGTTATTGAGAACTACTTTTTCTGCAGCCATGACGATTAGGTCTAGTAAGGCCCTATCAAAGTCAGTAAGGGACACAGCTTTGAGGAAACCAAAGACTAGGGAGGATATTTGTCTGGGGCGGGGAGAATGAGAAAACATTAGTGAGAAACTTGAAGACTTTATCCCAAAAGGGTACCAAGCTCACGCATAGGAGTAGGAGATGTTCTAGGTCACCGCCTTTACAGTTCCAACAGATTGCATCGTCTCTAATGTGAGCAAAAAGACATGGCGGTGTCCAGAAAGCTCTGAAGAGCAGCCAAAATGTTGTCTGGGAAAGTGTAGGGCTGATTTTGTGTCTCAGATTGTAAAAGGGTATGTGACAACCAGTGACCAAAGACCCTTTTGTGTTGCCTGGCGGTGTCGCCTCTATTACCCACAAAATATTAATTAATGAAGAAGCAGGCGCTGGAGACTGAAAGGCAGGAAACTAGGGTTTATTCTCTCCGGAGGAGAACACATCAATTCGGACAGCAAGTATCGTCACGAGGTGCTCTAACCGCATCTCTGAGGCCTGGCCTCTTATACACAGGTTTATTGCTTTATTACATGAAACACATATTTGTCAATACTTTGATGTTCGGAAAGGCATCCTAGGAATCCCCGCTTCAAGCCCGTTCCCACACGTTTACAGTTGAAATCCCCACCCTGGTCACAACAGGTGATGATTATCGCGCAGCTGGACATTCCGCCGATTCACGGAATGTGTGGAGTTGATCGGATCTCATGGGGTGAAGGGTGTTCGATTGACTCGAGGGTCCTTTGATAGGGGGAAGCTTCCTACTGTACGGGGGTGTGATAAGCAGTATCCGCAGGGCCAGGTGGCGGCCTGGGAACAAGGGAGACAAACGGGCACACACAGGAAAAGGGGTTTGTATCAAAGGACTTGGGACCATGAAAGGGATGAAGGGAGGTGTCGCGCTGGGAGCAGGAGGGGATTCCGAGGTAGAGCTGCGCTGAAGGGGGGGTTTATGACCTGAGGCATATGGGAGCGGGAGGGGGGTTGTCAGCGTGCGAGGGATGCCTGCGAGGTTAGGAGAGAGAGAGAGACGCGCTGGCTATCAGCGAGGGCAGGGAGGCCATGGTGCTTAAAATGGCTGCCGCTTACGCGCACGAATGGGCTCGAAAAAGAGCAAGATGGCGCCGATAATGTTGACGTTTGCAGCCTAACTTTTAACAGTCCTCCCTTTTCAACATATCTAGCCAACTTGCCTACTCAATGTCGCTTTTCATCAAATTCCTAACCTCGGCATCATATAATGCTCTCATGCATTCGTTTCCAAAGTCCACAGTCTTAGGGCAAATACAATTTGCACATAATGAACACAGAGGTGGCAGACATTGAATTCCTAAGCATAGACCGCATATTACAACTACAGGAATCAGGATAATGGTGAACAGTCTCCAGCCCCAGTTCTTAACGGTGTTCCAGAACCAACCACCAAGCGACCATTCTTCTTGTTCCTGGTGGACTTCTGAAGAGAGTCTGTGAAGATGTTCGATGGCTTTGTACACTGAGGGTGAGTTGTCCGGTATGTATGTACAGCAGCTAGACCCAATGATGCGGCATGCTCCACCACGGTCTGCAAGAACCACATCTAGGACAAGGCGGTTCTGGAGGGCCACCAAGCGGACCGCTTGAAGCTCGGCGGTGTTATTAGCAAGGATCCCAGCTGTGATGTTCATTGTTGTCTCAACTGCCTGGGTCAGATGTCGGATGGCACGGCTGTTTGCCATCGGGCCCCAGAGTGGAACGAGTCCCTTCATTGCATCGAGGAACTGTGCTCCTGTCGAGTCGGCTTGTTCAATGTCCTTGGCTCGTTTTTGTCTATGATGATTCGCTGGAGCCACATAAGTCGGAGGAAGGATGAAGGAGATGAAACAAGTGCCCCCCCAGCCCTTGGGGAGCCAGGTGTAAGCCTTCGTGCCACAAACGAAATACATATTCGGAGAGGATACAAAGGAAGGTGGATCGGTGGAGTCCAAAGTTCTGGTAAAACGGCAGGCGCTGCGGCCTACCAGCTGTGTCCCAAGTCCTTCTATGCACATGTGGCCTGTGACGTTGATGACTGATAGGGCCACAGTCAGGGTGGCAGCCGTTCGTTTCCGCAGGTAGGAGAAGGTGGGTCTGGTTGAATTGTTGAACACCTGCATTTCAATTCGCTCTTTAGCAGGAATGTCCATGTGGATTGAGTCGTTGGAGGTCTGCGGGCAGAAGTGTGTCTTCGTTTTGTTTCGCCAGACCCCGTGGTAGTAATGCGTTACAGTTTTGCTGGAGGTGGCATTGTCCTTAAAGCTTTCTTGCAGAAGGATCAGCCAAGCAAGGCAGGAGCCGTGAACTGAGAAAGGTGAAGGGATGAATGGTATCGAGTGTCCAGTGGCGTGGGGTAGCAACCCACAGATCCAACAGTTAGTGGCATTGGTGGCGAGGTTGTGCTGGTGAAGTAGCTGTACGAAAGAGTTATTCCAGAACTCCTTTCGCCTCTCTCTGAGTTGAGGAGAGAGCGAAATCAGATAATGTTCCTTCATGGTGGTAGGTTGAGTAGTGGTCAGGAATGTTTCGTGAGCAGGTGCATTTTCTTCCACAATCCAGAGTGTGGTCATGAGGAGAAAGCAGAAAAGGATTGTGATGAAGAGTGCAATTGTCTTTGAGCTGTGGAGTCTGTCTGCTCTTGGGTTTCTGTAGTGGGTATTTCCTGTTGCTTCCATCATCTTCTTATTTGGTGCTTCCATCATCTTCTTATCTGGCGCTTCCATCATCTTCAAGGTGCTCGGTGGTGGGTAGAACCACAGATTTCGTTTAGCTTCTCTCCCGGTAACCCTTGGTTGTGTTTAGGTCACCGTTCTGAGATTCAACTTAGTCCGTGGTCTACTTAGCCGGAGCTCCCTCCCTTCGGCGCAGGAAATACCCTTCTCTGGATGGTACAGTGGGATCAGAGAATTTTGAAAGTTCAAGTGCTTCGGTATCAGGATAGCAGGTCAGTGACGGTCGGTCCTTGTTCAGGAGCTCTTCTTGGTTGTCGATGTTTTCTGTCGTGGCCAGGGTCGAGGAGATCTTCTTGCAGTGGTGCGCATGCACCCAGTTGCGTTTTCCCTCCACTCGAAGTGCTGTTCGGGTGGTGATGAGGACTTGCCAGGGGCCCGTCCACCTGGGTTCCAGACTCTTGGCACGCTGGAAGTTCCGGATCAGAACGAACTCCCCAGGACCCCTGGAAGTGTCAGGGATGGCATGCAGCACCTGTTGATGGATAACAGACAGTGTTTTAGTCAACTGGCATAAGTAATCAGACATTAGGACGTCCGGGACGTCATGAATGGAAGTTGGTTTCGGTGCAGACCAGACATTCATAGGCCGGCCGAATACAACCTCGTATGGGGTCAAGTGGTGTTTGGTAGGGGTGGAACGCATTGAGAGCAATGCCAGTGGGAGTGCGTCTGGCCATTTCAGTCCTGTGGTAGCCACTATTTTGGCCAATTTTAGTTTCAGTGTGGCATTAGTCGTTCAACTAGTCTAGCAGATTGGGGGTGGAAGACTGCGTGGAATTTTTGTTTTACACCCAACCCCTTCAAAATGAGTTGGATAACTTCGGCTACGAAGTGGGGGCCATTGTCGCTCCACAAAATTCGACAAAGGCCGTAACGGGGGAAAAACTCCTTTAACAGAACTTTTGCTGTGGCCATAGCAGTGTTGTCACGGGTTGGATATGCTTTCACCCATTTGCTAAATGCGCATACCACAACAAGTACATATTTCAGGCCTTGATATCTGTCTAGTTGGATGTAGTCCATCTGCAGGACTTCAAACGGGTGATTTGGGACCCCAAACCCTCCCCGGGGTACTACAGTTCCTTTCCCGGGGTTGTGTTGCAGGCATATCAAGCATTGCTGGACCAGACGTTTGGCAGAGTCTGTGATTTTATCATTGTGCCAAACTCTGGAGACAAGTTCAATCATGGGGGCTGACCCTATGTGGGCAGGGGAGTGTGCCATAGTCAGTATGGGAATCAGGTACGAGTCAGGTAGCAACCATTTGTTTGTGTCTTTTGTCCGCCAGCAGCCTTCGTCATCTTTTAATCCCACCCGTGTCCATTCAGTGATTTCGTGTTGTGTTCTAGCCATTTGAATGTCTCTAATAGTGTCCCTCGCATCAGTCCATTTTTCTGCTTGTGACCTGGTCACGTACATATGTGTTGTCGTCCTACTTTCAGCTGTCGTTCGGGCAGTGATGTCAGCTAGTGCATTTCCCTGTCCTATAATGTCCGTCACCTTCTTGTGTGCCTGGCATTTGATGACTGCAAGTTTTTTGGGGAGAAGGACGGCTTCGATCAAGGCGGAGACTTGGTCCCCGTGCAAAATGGGGGTGCCGTGTGAGGTCAAGAATCCCCTCTCCCTCCAAAGGAGCCCAAAATGGTGAACCACCCCGAAGGCATACTGGCTGTCGGTGTAAATGTTCGTTGTGGTTCCTGCTGCTAGAATGCAGGCTCGTGTTAGGGCAATCAGTTCCGCTGCCTGGGCAGATCGTTGAGTGATGCGGGCTGTTTCGACTACAGTTCGAGCCGTGGTGACTGCATAGGCAGCTGAAGTGGTGCCATCAGGGAGTTTGATGCAGGAACCGTCCACCCACAGCTCTCCGTCAGGGTCAGGAAAAGCCGTGTCTCTGAGGTCAACTCTACTTCTAGTCTGTTCGTCCGTAAGGGTCACACAGTCATGCACAGGGTGCACATTGGGATCGTCCTCTGATAAGGGTAACAGAGTTGCCGGGTTCAGTGTGGTGCATCTTTTCAGGGTGATATGGGGTGCGAGCAAAGTCAGTTCGTATCCAGTCAGTCGTGCACTCGTCAGGTGTTGCGTCTTGGTTTGGTTCAGGAGGGTGTCAACTGCATGGGGTACCAGTACCGTGAGGGAATTCGAGAGCACGATCCCCTCACTCTGTCGGATAGAGATTGCAGCAGCAGCTACAGCTCGCAGGCAGGCAAGGCTCTGGCTACAGGGTCAAGAGTGGCAGAGAAGTAAGCGCACGGTCGTTGCTTTGGGCCGATGGACTGGGTCAGGACAGATAAAGCGCACCCCTCCCTTTCGTGAGTGAAAAGGGAGAAGGGCTTCGTGTAATCGGGGGTACCTAACACAGGGGCCGAACAGAGGGCGTCTCGTAGTTGCGTGAAGGAGGTCTGACACTCAGGGGTCCAAGGGAGTGGGAAAGGGACGTCTTTAGCTAGCAGTGAAAGCAGTGGTTTTACTATGAGGCTAAAGTTGGGTAACCACTGTCGGCAGAAGGAGGTGAGGCCTAGTAGGGAGCGAACCTGTTTCTGAGTCTTAGGGATAGGAGTTTCGAGAATGGTTTGGATCCGGTCGGGAGTGAGTTTCCTTCCGTCTTTGGACAAAAGGTGGCCTAGGTAAGTGACCTGGGGTTGGCAGAATTGCAACTTTCTCTTGGAGACCTTGTGGCCATTTTCTGCAAGGAAGTGCAGGAGTTGAATGGTGGCTGTGACAGCTAATGGAGTGGTGTCGGCTGCCAAAAGGATGTCATCGACATATTGCACTAACACCACTCCATCGGGTAACTGGACTTGATCCAGTTGTCTCTTGAGGGCCTGGCTGTAGATGCTAGGGCTTTCTGTGTAGCCCTGGGGTGCTCGGCAGAACCTATGTGAGCGGGCTTTGAGGGTGAAGCCGAAGAGATATCGGCTGTCTGGGTGGATGGGGATGGAAAAGAATGCGTTTTTAAGGTCAATGACAGTGAAGGTAGTGGCAGTAGAGGGAATCAAAGTCAGGATGGTGGTGATGTCTGAGACCACGGGGTACTGGGGTACCACCACTTTGTTGATCTCTCGAAGGTCAATGATAAAGCGGTATGCTTTCTCATCTCCCTCTCCCTGCTTTTTGATGATGGGCAAGATTGGGCTGTTGCAAACGTTGCTAACCACTTCCTCTACCACTCCTGCGTCTATCAGTGACTGAATAATCTTTACCAATGCCTTCTCGCCCTCGGGCAATATCCGATATTGTGGAAGTTTTGGGAGTGTTGCATCTGGTCGGACAGTAATGTGCACTGGGTCAATCATCATGCGCCCTACGTCCGAATCCGTTTTGGCCCACAGATACGGAGGCAGAGTGTCAAGCAGGGATGTGTCAGCGTCGGTGATGGAAAACATGCGTCTGGGAGGGCAATGCCTAAGCAGAACGGGGTTGTCGTAGAGAAAAACTTGAACTCCGTCTTGAGAACATCTAATTGTCGCTCGGAAGTGTTTCAATAAGTCAAGTCCCATAATTGCGTCAGGGCTATTGGAGGAAAGCAAAAACGTGGTGTCAGCGGTGTTGTTTTCTAAGTCGAAGAGGATCGGGGCGGACAAAGGGTTGGTGGAGGGCGTTCCATCGAAACCTGTCGACGTTATTAGTGAGCCAGACAAGGGTGCCCTTGGAATCAGTCGTTTAGATAACGCACTACGTGTTGCGCCAGTGTCTACCAGAAATGGAGACTTTGTACCCAAGACCTTAGCAGTGACGTAAGGGCCTTGCTGGTCAACATAGAGCTCGACTGGATCCCTCCCTTGCCCTGGGCAGTCCTATGCAAAGTCATGGACGTCATCGTAGTCAAATTGTTGGCATTGGTTCTGTCTGGGTCGGTCAAATGTATTTGGCCTGCCTGATCTATCGTTAGTCGTGTCACTTGGGGGCCCTCGCTGCTGTCCCCTATTTCTCGGCCCACTTGCTATGTCCCTAGGGTTTCTGATGATTTCCAAAAGAACTGGGCACTGAGATTTCCAATGGCCCGTTCCTTTACAGAAAGCACACTGGTCCTCTCTAATGTCTGTACGTCCAATGTGGGGAGTCGAAATGCGGTCCCTGGGAGGTGCATTTTTAGGGACGTTCGTCTGATAGTTTCCCCGGTATTGGTCTCGTCCTATAGTCACCCCTTGCAGTTGAGCGATCATCACCCTCTCTTTTAAGTCCTTCTTCTTTCTCTCTGTTGCTCTATCGTTTTCGTTTTTCTGATGTTCATAATATTGGGCCATCTGGAGGATAGCCGTAGGTTTGGAGGCTGCCCAACTACTCTCGCTGGCCTGCAGTTTCTGGGAGACCCCTGGTGACAGACCCTTAACGTAATTCTGGACAAAAAGATGGTGTCCGGTTGCAGTGGTCAAGTCCTGGCCGCTGTAATCGGAGAACACCGTTTCAAACCGGGAGAAGTAGTCCGATACATCCTCCTGAGGTTTCTGGCGACAGGCCGTTACTATCGACCAGTCCACTTTCTTTTCTGGGATCAGGATTTTTAATTTCTGTACGATTTTATCCGGGAGGTCTAAAATGGCTTTCAAAGGCTTTTGTCCGGGTTCTCGTTGTTTATCTATGCCATCGAGTTGTGACCAGTTATGTCCAAACTGCTCAAGGTGGTCGACTTTCCGGATTTGCTTCCACACATCAGCTGGTAGACATAACCCGAAAAACAAGTCGATGTCAGCCAGGGTCATAATCGTTCATCCTAGGGCTGTACCCAACTCAGTATAGAAGGCAGTGGGGTTTTTACGTAGGTCAGGCAGAGATTTCCGGAATGTCAGAATCTCTTGCCGGTCCCATGGTTGATAGACCCAATTGTACACTACCCTTCCTTTTGCATCTTTGTGGTTTGCGTCATCGTGAGTCCCTTCACCTCGTGGAGGAACCCAGTAAGGGGCAGCCTCTCGTATCGGCATCATGGCGTTAGATTGTTCAGTTTGTGGTTCGGTCACTACGGATGTCGCAGGTTCAGTTGCCGGTTTTCGTTCAGTGAGGTGGCGGAAAACCTCAAGCGTACGCGTAAGGAGGTCCGTCACATCACATTCACCCTCATCCCCGATATCGACCTTCCGGTACAGAGTCGTTAGGCTCTGGGGACCTTTGTCTCGATATCGGTCCTCGTATGCGTTCAAGACATGGTAACACAGTTGTACAGTAAAGTGTCGTCTGTGACTCCCTGTATACGAGTTAAACACATCCGTGATGTACTCTTCATCTTCTCTCCTTTCTACCAGTGTCCTTGCTATCTTATCAACCCCTGCTCGCTCATCTTTGCTTAGTCTGCTTGTTCTTGCAGAACCAACCCTTCGGGCCTCTGTGTCGCCTAACGTTGTCGTTTGTGTAGTATCTAATGCAAGGGGTTCGGCCGGCACAGAGGCCATGGGGGCCGAAGCTGTGGCGCTACTCTCGCTGGTACCTGGGGGTGGTGGGTGCTGTGCTAAGGGTTGGGAAGGGGCATATGGAGGGGGCATGTAGATGATCGGAGGACCTAGTAGCAGATCATCGTTGGCTCGTTGTTTCGAGGGTAATTCAGGGTAGAGCGTGGAGGATGTTCTAACCGGACACTGGCTTGACGTTTCTATTTCTAGTTTCAGTTTGGCTTCCTCTCTTTCTTTTATCTCTTCTTCTAGTTTCTGAGCCGCTAGGTGGGCTGCTTTCCGCAGCTCCTTTCCCAACCTACTCTCAGTTCTCTTTTTACGTTGTTCAGTTTCTTTGCGCCACATGCCGAAACTATCAAGCATAGTGGGCGTTGTCTTGTTTTTACCAAGGGCTGTTTCTAGTGCGTTTATTTTGTCATCATCGAAGGATCCTATCAGTGGCCACTGACTTTCTCGATCCTTTTTCGTATATTTATGCCACAGCTTGCTATAGGCTATAGCGATCAATCCATGCTTCATGAACATGTCCTTATTAGGGGTGCCTTCCAGTGGAGCCGGATGGTTCATCTCTAATAAGCGGTCCGGGCTAAACAGGCTACCAATCAGTGGGGAGAAGACAGGCATAACGGATCACAATGGGGATAATAGTCAGCACTACCTATCTTATCACCGCGTGCAAAGACTAGACAGAATATTTCTATTCTACGTTGTTTGCACGCAGTGAATACCTCATGAATCAATATCGGGCAGTTAATGTTTGGTCAATAAAATGGTCAATGGGGAGAATAAGTAGGTCTGCGTTACCTACCCTTTCACTATCTGCAAAGAGGGAACCTATTCTTTCCTGTTTGTAGACAGAGAATCTCCAGAAAAACGATCCGTAACAGTTAATCAATGGGGAGGGGCAATTGATCAGTGGGGGAGAAAGATAGGCACGACGGATGCGTTACCTATCCTTCACTGTTTGTAAAGGGAGAGCCTGTTGTTTCTCCGTTTGCAGACAGCGAATCTCCAAATAAATTAACAAAGAGTAATACTAGTATTTTTTTCAATCAATCAAACAATTTCTTAATTCGTCGTGTCTACACGATCTTACCCGGACCGCATGGACAGTTTCTTGTCTTCCGAATCCAGCGCCCGATCGTCTTCTTTTCTTCGCAATCCTCGCGGCACTCCTGATGGTTCCCAGTCAGGACCGTAGATCACTCGAAAGAGGTCTGTTCGGAACCAGTGAAGTTCGGATGATCGGCTGTCAGACGAGGGTCTATCGGACAGGGTACCTCCCGATCGTTGCAGTCGTTCACTCTGTCGTACCTCTCCCACTGGATCCACGAGTCGCTGATGGGCCCCACGCTTGGGACGCCAATTGTAAAAGGGTATGTGACAACCAGTGACCAAAGACCCTTTTGTGTTGCCCGGCGGTGTCGCCTCTATTACCCACAAAATATTAATTAATGAAGAAGCAGGCGCTGGAGACTGAAAGGCAGGAAACGAGGGTTTATTCTCTCCGGAGGAGAACACATCAATTCGGACAGCAAGTATCGTCACGAGGTGCTCTAACCGCATCTCTGAGGCCTGGCCTCTTATACACAGGTTTATTGCTTTATTACATGAAACACATATTTGTCAATACTTTGATGTTCGGAAAGGCATCCTAGGAATCCCCGCTTCAAGCCCGTTCCCACACGTTTACAGTTGAAATCCCCACCCTGGTCACAACAGGTGATGATTATCGCGCAGCTGGACATTCCGCCGATTCACGGAATGTGTGGAGTTGATCGGATCTCATGGGGTGAAGGGTGTTCGATCGACTCGAGGGTCCTTTGATAGGGGGAAGCTTCCTACTGTACGGGGGTGTGGTAAGCAGTATCCGCAGGGCCAGGTGGCGGCCTGGGAACAAGGGAGACAAACGGGCACACACAGGAAAAGGGGTTTGTATCAAAGGACTTGGGACCATGAAAGGGATGAAGGGAGGTGTCGCGCTGGGAGCAGGAGGGGATTCCGAGGTAGAGCTGCGCTGAAGGGGGGGTTTATGACCTGAGGCATATGGGAGCGGGAGGGGGGTTGTCCGTGCGAGGGATGCCTGCGAGGTTAGGAGAGAGAGAGAGAGAGAGACGCGCTGGCTATCAGCGAGGGCAGGGAGGCCATGGTGCTTAAAATGGCTGCCGCTTACGCGCACGAATGGGCTCGAAAAAGAGCAAGACGGCGCCGATAATGTTGACGTTTGCAGCCTAACTTTTAACAAGTGTTGATTCCCGGGTCTACGTCAGATATTGAGAAAGAGGAGTGTGATTCCCAGAACTGTGTGAGGTGTTTATTAAGTTTTGAGTGTTGCGGGCGTAGTAGTTTATAAATCTAGGACACCTGGTGGCCTAGTCTGTTTAGTCTAGAGAAGTAGGTTGGGAGTGAGGTAGGGCTTGCAGAGAATTTTGCAATAGTGATCGCCTACTTTATCTTCAGAAAGAGATGAATTCAAGTGGAGCAAGGCTGTATCTGGTGTGGAGTTCCCTGAAGGAGAGAGAGTATGATCCCTTATACAATTGGTGTGGGGAAAAAAAGTAATTTTTTAACCCAAAGGTCATTGTGTAATGGTTTGCCCTTGTACAGCATGGCACAGTTATGCCAGATCGATTCCCAACGAGTGTGTCGAATACTGGCGTCTAGGAGTTTATCGACTTTCAGCAGAGCATTCTTGTGTTCTGTAAAATGAATTTCGAGCAAGTGGTCGGTCTACTTGCCTACCTGGTTTTCTCGTTGCGCTAGAGGGTTTCAAGAAGGGTGCTACCAAATTCAATCCAGAGGTATTTAATGAAGCCGGTCTGGCAAGACAGGGCGGAATTTCACCAGCATGTCTCTGCTGCCGTATATGTTCAGGGGTTTAATCTCTGACTTGTCACAGTTCAATTTGTAGCCATAGTGGAGAGAATATCTTTCTATGGTGGTCATGAGAGCCTCGATGGAGGAATCTGGGTGTTCTGTAACCACCTGAATGTCATCCCACATCTAATAAGGTTCTTAAATTGACACATAGCATACTACAGACTATAGATTACTTTAGGGGTTTCTATATTATGTTTATGATCTGGAAAACAAATGTAAATATCAATTTGGGCACAGAGGTGAGCTGAGGCGGTCACTCATTTTAATTAATATGGGAATTCTTGTGTTTTTGGTGATGAAAGTATCAACAGTTATCCATATGCTCATTCAAAAGTCAACACAGAAATTATTGTACAACTTGTATGTCTTTTTCTAATCCCTGAATTTCGTGGCAAATCGCGAAATCCTGGAGGGTCTGATTATAGGCCAGAATCCATTTACTCTGGGCACCAGCTTTGCCAGCTGGTACTTTTATGTTTGATTTATTTATTTATTTAGGTTTTGTATAGCGCGAACAAGACCCTGGTATTCGAGTGCTTTACAGGGTAGACGTTAAGTAAAAAGAAAAAACAAGCATAGAAAATTGTAGGTGAGTCTCATACAAATAGAATAACTGATACCATCTAGCAGCTATATGAACAGTAAGCATAAATAGTTCAGGTATATTTAGCCATGAGAATCGCTCTTTATAATATCCCTATGATACCTCTTGGTCCAAAGTCCATTCATAAGTGTTGTAAAACTCGGAGTAGGTGTACAACATGAGCCCTGGTTTTCCAACTCGTTTTGTACTTGACAACCTTTTGTGTGGTCACTTATGACTCAATAGATTACTTTCTTGAGGGACGCTGGGAGTTCTACTTAAAAACAGCCCTAAAGTGGAATGAGACATGGTCACTGTTTCAACCTGGCCTAGTCAGGCAGGCTGGACGACTCCACTACATCCCATCTAATTGCAATTGATGTAGGAATTCAAAGTCAAAGCATTTTAACCGTCATAACCCTTTAGTTATTGGGTGTTGTCTTCACACATTATTTTACTCCACTATAACAGTTGCAACTAGCATTTGCAATACAATAGGTCTCGCATTTGCGAGAGTTGGAGCTATTTGCATTGTAAATGACAATGCCTTTTATTCATTTGTTTTGAAAACCTGCAAGCGGTGCATAAACATGCACTTTGTATGTATAGTCCTTGCATATGAGAAGCAGAGCTTGCAGTAAAAGAGACTGCCAGCCTTGCTTCTCATAATGAAATGGGGATTTGTAAAGCGCATGGCTGCCCTTGAGCGTCCCAGCGCAGATACCAGGTAGTGGGGGGGGGGGGGGGGGGAGAGAAAGGCAAAAAAATTAGGGAAAGAGCAAGGTTTTCAAGCTCTTGCGAAATGTGAGATGGTTTGGTTCCGCTCGCAGAGTGAGGGGGAGAGAGTTCCACAGTTTTGGGCAATGAAGGAGAAAAGGCGACCTCCTGAGCGGGCCTTTTTGATCCTGGGTACAAATGCCAGGTGAAGGTGAGCAGAGCGCAGATCTCTATTGGTTTCATAAGGTCTGATCCAGTGTTTAAGAATAGGAGGGCAGTTGTTGTGGAGGATTTTGTGGGTCAGACAAAGTGTCTTAAAGTCGACCTGTTCTTGTACCGGGAGCCAATGAAGTAGCTTAAGGGCTAGTTTTGCCAAGCTCCTACGAGTAGTGCCTGTTAGCAGCCGCGTTGTGTACGCCCTGAAGTTTGGCAATTACTTTTTATGGGGCGCCAAGAGTCAGGGCATTACCGTAGTCAAGTCTGGAAATTAGAAGGCTCTGGATAATGAGCTTCCTGGTGTCTTGGGGGAGCAGAGGTAGGATTTTACACGTAGTCCTGAGAATACCATAGCATACGCCTGCAGATTTCCTAGCCTGGGTTGTGAACTACAGATCCTGGTTGAGCCATATGCCCAGACTCTTGATGGAGGATTTAGGGGTTGGGGCTTCACCCATACAGGGACACCACAGCGAGTTTGACTTAAAGTGGGCTGGGTTACCTAGTAACATGATCTCCGTTTTCTCTGCGTTGAGCCTGAGATGGGACCGGTCCATCCAGCATGAGATGTCACAGAGGCAAGAATGGAGGTTGTCAGGGGAACGATCAGGGTGACTGAGAGATATTACAAGCTGCGTGTCGTCTGCATACGTCACTAGCTTGAGTCCATACGGGGACACTATGTCCTGAAGGGGCGACATATAGGCATTAAAAAGGGTGGGGCTCAAAGAAGAGCCCTGGGGGACGCCACAAAGTAAGGGAATGGAGTGAGATTTAGAGGATCCTTCCCAAATTTGGAAGGATCGTTTGTGAAGGAAGGATTTCAGCCATGCTAATGCAGATCCTGAGATACCTAGTGCCCTTAGCCTATGGATCAAGATATGGTGGTTGGCGGTATCGAATACTGCGCTTAGATCCAGGAGGATCACTGCCACTGATCCTCCTGAGTCCAAGATTTTGCGCGCTTCTTCCACGACTGCCATTATGGCGGTGTCCGTCCCCTGACCTGGACGGAAGCCAGTTTGGGAAGGGTGGAGGAGGTTGTTATGTTCCAAATGGGTTGAGAGCTGCTTGTTAACAAATTTTTCAGCCGTTTTGCTCACTAAAGGCAGAAGGGAGATGAAACGGTAGTTGGCCAAATCTGTTGGGTCGAGATGCGGCTTCTTCAGAAGGGGCTTCACAATGGACTTTTTCCAACCTGGGGGTACAGAGCCTTGAGTAAGGGACGTATTTATGAGTTGTACCAAAGGTGGAAGGATAGTTGGTATGACTGATTTGAGAATCTAGGGGGGGGCTGGGTCACATGGAGAACCACTTTTGATGGATGAAAATATGGGGAGGAGGGTTTCTTCCGTAGCGAGGGAGAAAGCTTTAAGACCTAAGCCGGGTTGTAGCTGAGTGAGAGGCAGAGGATCAGGGAGAGTGTCTTCAGTGAGGGAAGGAATTTGCTCATCAAAAAATTCAGCGAATTCATTACAACGGTCCATGAGAGGGTCGGCAGGCGGGGGGGGGGTCTGGTGTTTTTAAAGTTTGTTAAATTATTCGATACGCTTCAAGGACTATAAGTACAATGTGATTGTTTACACACAGCTTTCAGGTTTTCAAACGCATAAATAAAAGGCATTGACATTTACAATGCCAATATCTCAAACTCTCGCAAATGCGAGACCTATTGCATTGCAAATGCTTGTTCTCGCCACTTAAAGCACTGGCTGAAGGGATCACCTGACCGTAGACACAAGCATAACTGCACTTAACCCCTGCTGACCCAAACTCAATGTACTTGGTCTTACATGGGAAGCTGACTATCTTTGCACAGTGTCTTGCGCAGTAGAAGTTCAGTGGTGGGTGGGACCTGATCTCTTTTGTGCATTCCATATAACAGTATGATAGGAAAAAAAATTACACCATATAAGGACTGACCTTCTGTTGATTTGTAGATTGCCGGTTTCTTTGCTGCATTTTTTTGATGAAGATACCTGGGCAAAAGGTTTGTGGAATATCTCCATACAGTGGAACTAAGAATTAGGATGAGTTTAGGGAAAAGGGCTACTCCGATGCAGCCTTGTAAACTCCCAATGTCTAAATTACCTACTGGCTCTGGTATTTGATGCGGACCGTATTCGACGGGCCCAGTTTTACTAGACACAAATGTAAAGTTATTGACCTTCCGCAGAGGGCAGTGCCAAGTAAGGCTTGGCCTGGCAGTCTTCGATTCCCTGATTTGGTAAGACTCCTCCTCCAGTCGACTGTATGTGGGGAAACTGCGTCTAAGGTCGGGAGGGAATGTTCTGGTAGGCCCCAGGTGTAATCTCACATGCATGTGACACAGCATGCAATCAGAATCTGAAACTTATCTGGGAAATGACCTTGTATGCTGGAGGAGACAGCGTGCTTAAAATTCTGAAATGCAAATAACTGATAACCATCTGTAATCCTGAACCACTGAGCATTTGCAGACGCAATATGACTTCCCGGGTCTCATGCTGTCCTTTGTGCAGAGAAACAACAGACATTCACGCGCACAGTTCACACGCTCACCTGTTCGCACCCGCTTGTGGCTCACCCATAACAAAACATTCTGTTCTGCTGCCATTTTGTTTTCGTAGCCTTGTTATCTTGTCCCACTACGGTCCTTGTGTGTGCTTCTTCACATGAGTTGGCCCTGGTGTGTGTTTTATCTTTGCCAAACATCATATGTGGGTCCACGTGAGCGTATTTTCTTGTATGGCGTGCTCCACTCTTACGTTGGCTTTTTATGTGATTTTTAGGTTTCGCCCTTGCCGTAGCACCTGCAAAGCAGGTGCTCCGCCCACGGCAAAATCTTATGTCTCTACATATGGGGCTTTGGTCCCGCCTCTGTCTTCCATTGGCTAGCTCCATAAATGGAGGCTAGCCATTGGAAGAGATTGGCTGTCAATCACGCTTTGCCGGTCTTTTTTTAAGCCCCGCCCCTTGTTGCCGTGTGTCCCGGGCCACGCTGTGATTGGCTGCCGGCCCGGGACACCCCCGTGACGTCATTCCCCGGGCCGCGCTGTGATTGGCTGCCGGCCCGGGACCTGACTTGTCTTATATTCAATAAATTTGTGCTGCGAAGGCTTGTTAAAAAAACGCAACCTCAGCAAAATAGGGGATGTGGTAGTTGCGTCCCTTCTAAATGTCATAAAAAAACGAATGTGTTTTCTTTCACTGGGCTCATCCTTTTCTCCAGAAAAAAACAGCTGCTTAACAATGAACCGTACAGTTCCTCTAATGTGCAATGCGACATTTACGTGGGTTTCTTTAGTGACATATACATCCTCCTGGAGGAGCTATTTCCACCAGCCGCCATTTTAGAAACTGAAGCCAGACTTGCTATGTCGTGTTGTTCGTCTTAGTTCGGGCAACAACAGCGTCCATTTGAGTACGGTTTAAGGTACAACATTACGACTTGGAATGCCACAGTCGCTTCGGATAACGTTACTTCTTCTTTTCCTCCGATTTGCTGAAATATGAAAACGTATAAAGGACTTTTAAAATACAGATGTATTTATTTATTGGTGCTGCAGTGTTAAAATGGACATGTAATATTCAAATAAGTTGCCGGGTTTTTTAGCTGCGCATGACTCCTCCCAATAACACAACACCGAGCAGATTGCCGCTGTTAAAGAGAATGTGGTTGGACACGTTCGGACAAGTCCTTCTTCCATTACGGTGGCGAGACCAGCCACCCGAGTTACTTTTCCCGACTCTGGGTAGGCTGTACACGCACGTTAATCTTATGATCTAGAGTTTTTCCTTCCACAAAAGCAGTCTTAATTACCGCACAGTTAGGCTGTTGTTTGTCTGCAGACGGTGGTGTGTGTAGACTTGGAATTCTGCGAAGGAAGCGGTGAATGAACTGATTACGGTTAAAGACTCTCGCTCCAAAAATACTTATTTATATTACCCTGCCCCGAACACGCCTGCTCCCTCCGTATATATATATATATATATATATATATATATATATATATATATATATATTTTTTACCACACAGCCGTTCCAGTCAGCGTATTTCTAAAGCCCCCACTTTTGAAAACTGAGCAGATGATTGCCAATTTGGTGTGTGGTGCCCGTCATCAATTGAAATGGAGTGCTCTCACCCTGGCAGTTAGCCATCTCGTTGCCCAAATCGGGTGAGGTAGCCTACAAGCCGAAATTCGAGCAGGGAAGCACGATAGCACTTTACTGTATTGTGATTGGTTACCATTGAGCACTTTTGCACTTTATATTCAGCCATACCCTAGGGTAACACCATGTGATCAAGGCCTGTGAGAGGCCGAAACGTTATGCTGCTGTGTTGCTGAAATAAACGATCAACTCACGGAATTACTGGGTCTGCTGTTTTCTTGTGGTAGCACGATGTCAGACTGCTTCAAGTGCTGAATGCCTTGCTGAAAACCCGTGGTGGATTTCCTAGCCGGTTGCTGCTTCTCCGGCGTGGCAGGACCCCTCCTTCGTTTGCTGGCTCTGCGGCAGGAAGCTACGACCTCCGGTGACCCGGAGGCAGTGTCTCTCTCGTTTGGGAGTGACCGCAGAGCGCCGGAATTTCCTGAAAACATCGTTGGTTTGAGAGCGGGTTCCGACTCGGCGTGCCGACGGCGGTCGCACGCCCGGGTTGTTGAGCCTGCCTGAGGATTCTGACGAGCATTGGGATACTTTCCGTGAAGGAGGCAATTCCAGGACTGTCGGCAGGTTGCATTTGCCTTCGAACCGACAAACCAGTGAGTGACGCGAGACTGCGCGTTTAAACAGTATTTTTCTATATTTGCAACATGGCAACTGGTGGAAGAAGAGGGAGGGAGGTGGCTGCCCTCGACGTATTTGACGACTCCCCGGCTGGGGGGTCGGTTGTGTTAGGTCCCACTGTGGAGGTGAATGAGGGTGCCTTAAATTTACGTGGTCTCTATAAGAAACTGGAAAGACTGATTAAGCGCGAACAGGCAAAGTGGTGGGAGCACCGCTCCCTGAGCAGGTACCTAGAAGTCAATCGGATACCAAGGGGGTTACGAGTGCTTTTGGCCCCGAGTTACGACCAACCTGACCCCGAAATGCTCAGGGAGTGGGCAGAATGTAACTTAGATTCCTCGAGGCGTCTTGTACAAATATTAGTGCGCTATGCAGAGTCAGACCGCATCAAGATTCAAACACAAATTGATGAACTAAATCTTGAGATTGAGGGTCTGAGCACTGACAAGGCGGCAGAGAGCTTGAAACTCCGAGAAGAAATGATGGTCCGGGTCCAAAAGGAGGAGGACATCATAATCAAAAGGAAACAGTACAAGTTCCAGAGGGATAAGACAGATTATTTAGAAGGGCGCATTTTTACGTTTGCGCGTAAATATGACGCCAGAAAACTTTCCCAGCCACCAAAAAATCAGGGTGCTCCTAAAGAGCGAGGGGCCCAACGCGCGACATCACCAGCAAGCTCTTCCAATGCAGACCTGAGTTCAAACATTGATAGCGGCTCTGAATATGAAGGAGGCAGAACCCGTTCAGGGTTGGGGTTTACCCGGTTCACGATGGCGCAGGAGTTGGAGTTAGTGAATCAGGACAACAGAGACATACTGCGCCCCAGGGTCGAACGCCCAAAAACATCAAAAACCCCAACACCAAACGAAGACAGCGCCGAAAAGCCAGAGCAAGACGATGCTCCAAAGCGCAAACCCTACAAAAGGCAGTGGAGCAAAAAGAAGAAGCAATAGGAGAACAAACATGTGTGTCGAATTTCTCCATTATTAATCTTACCTCTATGCAACTTACTGACTCTGAACTAACAACATTATCTAAGGGCTTATCTTTCTGTCCACCTCGCAATTTTAATTACGCAGACACGCGGATTGACTTGTTCAAATTTACAAGAAAATTAAAATTGAAAAAGCACTTTATGAATAACAGGTTTCGGAGTCCTGAGGTCAGATCAGATGGTAATATCTCCAACAGTCCAACACTCATTGGCCATGATTTACCTCTGGTTCAAGATATGGAGAGTTTGAGAAATGAACAATTCCTGACACAATTGTCCAACAATGACTTTTCATCTTCTCCCCCTGCCACAGCGAGGGGTTGCCTCACCACATTTAAACCGAAATCAACTTATATTCCTCAGATGCTGCATGATAACATCAATATCTTTGAAGAGGCGGCAGTTAAAGACATTAAGGCACTGCACTCAAGGACATTAAGGAACAGCAAACACCAGTTCAACTGCAATAAGAAATATACGGATTTAGTGAGTAAAATCCAGCGAGATGGAAATGTAATTGTCCGCCAATCGGACAAGGGGGGCAACATTGTTTTATGGTCGAGAGACTTGTACTTAGAGGAAGCGACTGCACAGTTAAATGACAATATGTGTTACAGACATTGTGATCTAGCAGTCATCAAAAAAGCTCAAAGTACGTTCTATTCCATGCTGACAGGCTGGAGGTCATCTGGGCTTATTAGTATGGACGAACTGAAATATCTTAAGAATGACTTTCCCATAATGCCTGTCCTCTACTTGATCCCCAAGATCCACAAGAACTCAGAAAAACCCCCAGGCAGACCCATCATCTCTGCATGTGGGGGCTTACTTGAGAAAGTTACCATCTATGTGGACTCCTTTTTGCAGGAACACGTGGCGGGATTGCCCTCATATGTTCAAGACTCGAGTGACTTTTTAAGAAAATTAAGCACTGTAGTGTGGGATCCCTCTTACCTGCTTATCACACTTGATGTCACTGCCCTATACACCAGTATCATCCATGTGGATGGTTTGAGGGCAGTGGCTCACTATTTGGGGTATCGTCCGATAATGTTGGTGGAACATAACAAGATGCTTTTGTCAATGATAAACTTCTGTCTGAATAACAACTACTTTCTGTTTAACAAACAGTATTTCCAGCAGATTAGAGGGGTAGCCATGGGGGCCTGTTTTTCTCCCAGTTACGCCTGTCTTCATATGGGGTACTGGGAGAGACAGGTCCTCAGTGGCGAGTACCCTGATATCTGCAGGGATCATATTGTTCGGTGGTACAGATACATCGATGATGTTTGTATGATCTGGAAGGGTACTACTGAACAAGCGACAGAGTTTATCTTGAAGTTAAATGTTAACAACTATAACTTGTCCTTTACATCTGACATCAGCCATACTCATGCCACTTTGTTGCAATTGACATTATTAATGGGGAAATCCAAACATCTTTGTTCAGGAAACCCACGGCAGGCAACACGGTGCTGCACGCCAAGAGCCACCATCCTCCACACCTGATCCGCAGCATTCCCTATGGGGAAATGCTAAGGATCAGGAGGGCTTGCAGCACTGATGATCAAAATCAAATAGCACAGGAAGCCAGCAGGCAGAGATTCTTGGCTCGGGGTTATGACGACAAAGTGGTGTTGGCAGCAATTAGAAAAGCCAATGCCATATCCCGACAAGAAGCCCTAGAACACAGGGGGTCTCGTAATTCCACCAAGACCCAAATACAACAGCCTGTGAGACTTATTTGGTCTTTTAGCAACCAGCATGGTGCCTTACGCAAAATCATTAACAAGTATTGGAACTTGGTCAAATGTGATCCAATTATTGGCAATGAATTGCCCGCAAAACCGGCAATCACTTATAGAAAAGCTTTTTCATTGCAGGACGCATTGGTGAAATCCAGCCCTGAACTTGTTATTAGGAAGGACTGGTTAGCTGGTAGCAGGGGCTTCAGGAAGTGCGCCTCATGTAAGGCCTGCATTCAGGGTGTGAACAAGACAGAGTATACCATTCCCTTCTCAGAATCCCCATGTAAGATCAGGAAAAAACTCACTTGTAAAAGTGAATTTTCTGTATATGTTTTGGAATGCCCGTGCGGCCTACGGTACGTGGGCAGTTCCAAATTACAGGTACATAAAAGGATCTTACAACACCTACGGGCCATAAAGACCAACGACCCAGCTTACCCGGTGGCCAGGCACTTCAGGGAGAAACATAACAGCAATAGTGAGCTCCTGAAGTACTATGTGATAGACTGTATTTTACCTATGAGAAGGGGGGGCAACAGAGAAGCAGCATTGAGAAAATTAGAAACAAGATACATCCTCATGCTGGATAGTAAGTCCCCAAATGGCCTGAATGCTTCAGAGGATTTTTATACCTGTCTATAGATCAATTATCGGTTTCTCCATTCAGATATGTTCCTTTAGGGTTAGTTGTTAGGCCAGTTTCAAAGGACCTCATATCATGGTTAAATAATGTATTTCCAGCTTGGCCAGGAGGTTATGCTATGACCTAACGCTTGCTCAATTGTCCAAATAATACACCCAGTGTTCCTATCTTTTCCATTAGACAGATCTGATTATAATTAATTTAATATCATGGTCAGATTAATATTCAGTTGAAAAGGTCTGTCTTGGGATTTTAATCACCGTTCACTTTGCACTTTACTTTAGATATTTTGGTTACGGTAACCGTTGCAGTGCTTTGTGGGGCATGTTCGCCTATTCATGAGACCAAAGGGAAATGGTTCACAATGTTTCTGGTGTATAAAAACATGTTTCAATATTATGGAATTACGCTATATAACTATATATGCATATTCAACATGAGTGTTCACACACCAAATAGGATTTATCCAAATGCTTAAAAATACAGCACAAATAGAAAACATTTTTTTAAATGTGCGTGGTACCATGGGATTATGATTTAATACATTGTGGCTTTTTTCGGTTTGTGATTCTATGGACACATAAACCCCCAAATGGATTTATCCAGTTATTGTTGAAATTCAGGTGTTGTGAATTAATATACACTTGATCATTGGGTCTGAACTGGGATTTATCCCGTTATTGGCGAACTGACCTTATATGTTTACAATGAACTGAATGGTATTTTCTTTATTCCTTTGTCATGTGACACAGAGTATTTCTACCATGTTCATTGCACGATAGCACTTTACTGTATTGTGATTGGTTACCATTGAGCACTTTTGCACTTTATATTCAGCCATACCCTAGGGTAACACCATGTGATCAAGGCCTGTGAGAGGCCGAAACGTTATGCTGCTGTGTTGCTGAAATAAACGATCAACTCACGGAATTACTGGGTCTGCTGTTTTCTTGTGGTAGCACGATGTCAGACTGCTTCAAGTGCTGAATGCCTTGCTGAAAACCCGTGGTGGATATATATATATATATATATATTTTTTACCACACAGCCGTTCCAGTCAGCGTATTTCTAAAGCCCCCACTTTTGAAAACTGAGCAGATGATTGCCAATTTGGTGTGTGGTGCCCGTCATCAATTGAAATGGAGTGCTCTCACCCTGGCAGTTAGCCATCTCGTTGCCCAAATCGGGTGAGGTAGCCTACAAGCCGAAATTCGAGCAGGGAAGCACTATCTTTAGGAAATATCGTGGAAATCTAACTCTTTTTTTTTTTTAAATTACGAGAAAGCCGAAGGAAAACCATTTGTTGCTTAACATTGAGTCTCCCGTCTAATTTTGCACTGTCGGCATTTTTGGCGGCTTCCAGCAATCTCTTGGAAACACAAGAGGGAGATGCAAATTTCTCAATACTAAACATTTGTAAATGAATCGCATTTTACTAGATCCAACGTCAAGGGTTTGCAACTAGCAATGTGATAAATATATTGTGGGAAGTGACATATATAACCATGTGGATGTAGCTTCTTTCGAAAATACTTTTGGAGTTTTTTTTATCTTTAGCAAAATGTCGACACAAAGAAATTGGAGCACTTTACAGGAGCACCAGTTACATTACGCAAGGACATATTTGATTTTAAAGGGATGGGGAGATTGAGCCATACTGTGAGTTTTGGTTATTTATGGCATGTGCTCAGTATTGATACAATGGGGTATTTTATTTATTGTGTACAAGAAATATAATCTATTACGAGTTTGTGGGGAATAAAAGGAGGGTTTTTGGTATTTAAAGTACCAAAATCCGCATGGTACAGTAAATACCATATAATCTCACTATAAGGGTCTCTCTGGAGGAATTCTTACCATTCACGGGACCACTCCATATAATCGGTACTCACATAAGGGTAACCAGCGTAGCTACACTATAAAATGATTATTCTCTGTAAAGGTGAGGGGACAGACTCACACAAGTGTTCAGACGAGAACACTCACTCACCCGAAGGTGACATGCTTCATCATTGGGTTCCCTCTTGCACACTGAGACCGCAAGGCAACCAGTGTAGGCTACAACTCTACCACAGGAGAGGCGCGTCAGGTCTTGTAAGTTATCCAATGTAGGTAGAGTGAGGGGCAGAGTGCAAAAAACAGGAAAAGTGATTTAAAACTTTCTCCTGGATGAGTGTCCCCAGTGGATAGATTAACCTGCACTAGCGTTGCCAATAGGTTTCGCATTTGGAAAGTTGGAGCTATTGGTTTTGTAAATGACATTTTATATTTATATATTGTTATTGACAATGCCAAAAACGATATATAATTATAAAATGTCATTTACAAAACCAATAGCTCCAACTTTCCAAATGCGAAACCTATTGGCAACGGCAGTGCTTGTTATTTTTTTGTCTGTATTTTGTGTTATGCTTGCTTGGGCTTTTTATTTTTTACTCGTGCTCCCTTCATGTGCAAGTTGTGTTACTGATCTGTGCGTATGCTTTTTAAGAATACTTGTTTTTTGTGTTTACATTTCTTATACTCCCGAATTCCTTGTGCATATGAGGTGATGTACAGCCTGCCATTGTTATCACATTGCATTACATTATATGTACATTTATATGTAATTGCACGTCAGAACTTCTGTCTCCTCCCAAACACGTATGATATTGTCAAAAAATCCAACACGAACGCCTCATCACATCCCACCCTCTCCTTTCTAAATCCTTCCTGGCCCTGTGTTCGTTAACTGCAGCCAATTAATCTACACGAAAAAATATTTCACATCTGGTGTCAGCGCAGCGCTCTGCACTGATAAAGGGCAACAGCTTGAAGAATGTCTCCAACCCACAAATACAAAACAAGATCAGAATATGTAAAGGCCTCGTAGGAGAATACAAGAGCCATGGGAGGAATAAAGACATGCTGGACACTCTAATTTTGTTTTTTTGATAGCCAGCAAATGGATAGCATGCTAATGTGTTCCAAACCACAAAGCCAATGTTAAACAACTGACTATTTCCGGGGAAGCTTTTATAATATCCCCAAGATATCTTTGCAAACCAGGCTGCTGTGCTGTCTGTGGGCTTCGAACAAAAACACAAAACATAAGTCGGGCGAGCTGGTACCATTTGTGAAGCTCACTCGACTGATTGCACAGGAATAGTGCTCCCTGCACCTACATTGGAGACACCCCCCCCCTAAGAAATTCTATTCAGAAGCCAACAGTATTGCTTGGGTTAAAATGGGGGGAAAAAAGAAAACTGCAGTGAGAGAGAATCGAGATATCACCTTTCACTTCTGGGGCCGGGTTTTGTAAAGGCATGGACAGATGGCAAGAACGTGTGAAGCTGACGGCCTGAACAAAAAAGTATTCAATGGACCATCTTGGATTAGCCATGTTTGGTGATCTTATACCAGCTGCAGGTGTAACCCGTATAAATATATTGAGTCATGCTTAAGAGAGTATTTGAAATGAAATGAAATGAAATGAAGAGATTCTTATAATGCGTGACTTAGCCCGAAGGCGTCAAGGCGCCTAACAGAAAAAATATATGAACAAATAAAGAGTATCTATGGGTACGCCTTTGCGTTTAGTTGGGGATAACTGATATTCTATTGTGCTGTGCACTTGCATATGCTCTAATGATAATTCAAAAAAGGAAATCTCCTAGTACCTCTTTTTGTGTAGGTAAAATATTTTCTTTTATTTCTGAATGAAAAAGACAATTTTGTTTTTCCCCAGGGAGGCAATCTCACACAGCATGTAATTCTGTTTTTAAGATGGCTGCAGCAAAAGCTTTGCGGCATCCTCTCGATTGCCAGTTCGCAGGGAAACATCCTTCCTTTGTGTTCACTGTTTCGCTGAATTCTTCCGCCTATGATCCGCAAAATTCGTAGCTGAGAAAGTTGAGCGGAGACACGAGTGGGCCCGTGGTCTCCAGGGCAACAAGCCGGAGCGGCCCTAACAGCCCGACCTCTTGTGTAGGTATATTTCTTTTTATCGGCGGGATGCCCCTATGCGACACCTGCGAGGGCAGGGCACCAAAGGATTCAGGGGAAGGAGAGAAAACACAAATGCCGTGAGTCTGTTTAAAATGGCTGGGGGACCTCCTTGTTGGTCAAAGTATGGGGATCAGTGTTGCTCCAATTTCATATTTATCGTACCCGACCCATATAGTTTCCGTGTTTACTAAACGCCCCTGTGAAGAGACGCGCGCAACCCGCTCGCACTAAATTTGAGCACGGCTGAGATGCCGTCCTTCTCCAGCGGGACGTGCAGGCTGGCGGAGTCTATAACCAGCCCTACGCGTGCACATCTGCTTTCCACGCGTGCACATCCTGATGGATAGAGCGAGGGAGAGAGCAAGAGGGTAACGCTGCAAGCCGTACGCGTGCACATTTCCCTCGTCCACGTGTGCACATCTCTTCTCCCCCTTCTGCCTTAAAACCGACGACAATAGGGCTCGCCAAGGCGACAGCGCATGCGCTGCGGCGCTAGACAGACCTAAAAAAGTTCTTCCCCCTTCTGCCTTAAAACCGACGACAATAGGGCTCGCCAAGGCGACAGCGCATGCGCTGCGTCGCTAGACAGACCTAAAAAAGTTCTGCCGTAATAATGATGTGCAGAGTGCTCTTTTACTTTGTCATGCATGGTGCCATTTCAAAGAAAACAAGGTACCAGTGAGCTTCATAGGCCATTGGCTTGGTTACGTTAGCTGCTCAGTAAAAGTACTTCCACTTCTTTGAGGCATACAACTGTGAATGCTCGACAGCCCAATGTAGCATTTGCTGCCCTTCAGCAAAATTTGCTGGGTGACTCAGTAATCAAGTGAACTGTTTACTTTTTAGAAAATTCTGACTGTATTTGATGGGTCCTGCGAAACATTGGGAAACATCAATCATAAGGTGAAATCTCTCTGGCAACCTATTGGCCTTGCTGACGGTGAATATATCTAAAAGTATTACACTTTATTTTGACAGCTATGTGATATGATGTATTTGTAGGGAAGGATCATTAGCTACTCTCACATGGGAAATGTTATGGGATTCCACTGCAGCAATGTGTTGCTTTGAGGACCTCCAGTCTCCATTGAAACACATTGGATCGAACTCCAATTTTGACCTCTGCACCCGGCCGCCCCTGGGCTGCTGATGTTGCAGGTTTGGTACTCACCTGACCTTGCCTCTTGCTGACCTTTTTGTCCTGAAGACTGGAACTGTGTCTACTTGTGAAAGTCAAGGGTATTTTTATTTTAAAACGTACTCACCTTTGCGAATATCTTGGTCTTAACCCCTTCGCTGCGGCGGCTATTCCGCCGCAGCGCTAAGGGGGTGGGGCGGTCGCGCGGCGGTCCCGTACTTTTGACGGAACCGCTCCGTCACGGCTCGCGGGTGAGCTGTCCTTGTGACGGAACGGTTCCGTCACAAACGCGCCCGCTCAATGGAACGCGTCGCGCAGGCGCGCCGAGTGGGCCGTGACGGAACCGTTCCGTCACTAACATAGCTCACCCGAGGCTTGTGACGGAAGGGGTTCCGTCACAAGCATGCAAGGGGTTAAAATAAATTACAAATGAAGTGTATTTTACTAAAATTGTTCTGGATCTCTTTTTTGAGTCGTGGGTCCATTATTGGTCAATGATTTGCAATAAATGTCTTGCACTCCTTTGTGTGAGGCCTAGGGCTGCTTGCCCACACTACCACTAATAGAGCACTATGGGTTTTACACTGAGTTTTGTACACTTCCGGGGAATCTCTGGACTCTGTGCACTGTATAAAACACCTTGTGGTATACGATATACTGAGCCAGCTTCCTACATTCCTAAAAGCAAAATGCTGTTCTCTCCCTACTCCTAACCCTTTGTTAAGCTTACTACATTGTGAGCACGTTGATCTGTGAATTATTTGTATCTTAATTGGCTAGGAAGGTCTTGATGACAACCATCTACCAGAGACCAGTGGCATCCTTTCAAGACATCGTAGATTTGCTTTTTGATGCGCAGGAAGCTATGACCCTGCCGTCCTCTCTCACTTACTTTAAATCTTGAACTTGGTTTTATGTCCTCATTCACCATCTTCCTTTTTGCCAAGTCTTCACACGCTTAGTCTTTGCTGCATTGAAGAGCAATATCTTCACCTGACTGCAGTTGTTGATGTAGTCTGAGCTGTGAGTCATCGGCACTTACTTAGTCCTCACATGTTATACACTCCTTCCTTAGTCATTTTTCATCAAGTCCAGATTATTCCCAATTCTTCTCCCTTCAACCACTTACAATCATGTTTCCTTCTCCCTGTCATTGTCTTCCTTCCACCGCCCACATGTACTGCCGTCATGTCCCTCAAAGGAAAATACTGTTCTCTCCCTACCCTTAACCCTGTGTTAAGTTTTCTACCCTGTGATTTCTTGTCGTTTTCCCGGATAGAGGAAGATGAGAATGAGATTCTTCTGACTAGAGAAAATTTCCCTGGCTGTCATGGCAAGGGACACACACCTGTTTGGGTGGGTAGGAATAGGCATTCGGGATTTCAGAGTTTTGAGCTTAAATGTTAGGCTGTCAAGGAAAAATCTGGAGGCGAAAGCTTGGAAGTTGAAATGATGAAAGAGACGTGTGTAAGGACAAATCCCGAGGTAAAGGGAACAATGCTTCAAACTAATGTGCAATTTTATTATTATTGGTAAGTAAATTGCTCTTCATCACTGGTTTTTAGAAATAAATGACGTTCTCGTAAATAATTAACTTGAGTTTACAAAAAGATTGAGTAGCAGCACCCTGCCTCTTTGTATGCCCTCCACCCCCACCCCTTATACTGACATTTGCTTAGTACACTTTGAAAATATTTATATATTTTTTTTTTTTACAAGATCTTCTCATCTATTATTACGGAGGAAGACGACACTGAGGAAAGTGAAGAGAAGATGGGCCCCAAGCGAAGGAAGAATGCAGTTGTAAAAGTGAGGACTTATTTCAGATTTTCTTTTTTTTTTTTTTTTACAGTATGATGCGGGGCTTCTGTAAAACATATCATTGCTTTGTAATCCAAGAAAGGCCTTGGTAGTGTTGTGTTCTCCAGATATGCTTAGTTTATACAGAGTTGTTTTATTACAGTGATCTTATCCAAGAGGACATCTGGGCAATAGGTTTGTTGTACAAATAAATACACATTTATATAATTGTTACTTGTTTTACATTGAATAACTTAGGTTAGTGTGGGGGTCAATTGAAGAATATTTAATTGAAAGACATTGAAGAGTATAATTCATTTTTGATCTTCCGTAGAGTGGCCTGTCATGTTGGTGGATAACACATTGCCGTCCAGTCGGAATTTTGTTTTACAGATAGCCTTGTAGACTTGAGAAGGTGTGGGGGCTCTTTATGCTTGTAAGGGATTATTAGGTAAAAAGTGGTCTGCTTTGCAAGCGCTGTGCAATCTTGTGAGCAAATGGATGTTTTCCAGGAGTGTGTGTGAAGTTTCTGCTTATCTTCCAGATAAGGGAACAATATAGTGAGAGTGCCCTTGATATCCTTTTTTTTCTAAAGCTAGGCAGTATAGATGTTCTTGTGCACCTTAGGGGAGCTACTGAATGTACAAATGGTGATACTTTCAGCCCGTGGCTAAATTGTGGTGGGTTACCTCAAGGCAGATTCAGGCTTGCTTTAAAGTAGTGCAGACTTATACTTGGAGCAAAGTCGAGGTTTTATTTATAATTTGCACACAACCCATAGACACAAATACATTGCACATGAAAAATATTAGCCTTCGACTATTCTTGAGAAACATAAACACTACACAAATGTGGTTATCTGTAGGAAAGTACCCCTTTTTGACATGGTCATCCCACATTTTCCTGGGATTTGATGCAATTTTGACTGCTAACTAAGTCACCAATTCCAGTGTTCTATCCCTAAAACAAAGTAACTGTGCAATTGTTTCCCAATTGGCAAGACCTTTAGCACCCCTATAAGTCCCTAGTAAATGGTCCACCTGGTACCTTGGGCATGGGTCCTGTGGAGGTTCCCTAAGAGCTGCAGCATGTATTGTGCCACCCTAAGGGACCCACCACTAAACTCACGCAGACTGCCATTTCAGACTGTGTGAAATGGTGCAGACAAGGGTGAGAGCATGGTATGGCACACGCCTTGTGTGCCATGCCCCATCACCCCTACAGCAGGTTTCATAACCCTAAGGCAAAGTGCATCATATTACATGTGAGGACTGTGAGAAAGTGCTCTCTTCCTACGTTGCTTTAGCTCAGGGCAAATGGGGAACAAGGAGCACCAAAGGTGCACCCACAGCAGCACTAGGGCGGCCGGGTGCTGTTTTGACGCCGGGCTCCCTAATGTTTGCAATGGGGAACCTCCGGTTTGCAAAGGCACTGCAGGCTTGGGGACGAAGGTCTTCTAGGTGCGACCACCACTTCGAGAGGTAAGTTAAGAAGTTAGGAGTTCGTTAGGCACTGTCGGTTTGGCCACCCAAGGCTGTGGGCGTCTGGTGCAGGGGGGCTTTTTGTGTTTAGATCTTCTTAACAGCTCCTGGTCGCAGTTGGGGGGACCTTCCGGATTTAGGCTGCAGGCATTGGCTGGAGGTTTGAGACAGGTCAGTTGTCGCCGGATCTCTGGTTAGGATCGCCGTGGGGACCTCCTCATGGTGATTGCCCACTCAAGCCTGGGCCGTGGACGTGGGTGCAGTGTGGTACGGACTTGCGGTGTCCGGCCAGAGCCAGAGGTTGCGGTTAAACAAATCCAGTGTTCAAGGGAGACACAATCTTTGTGGTTGGAGGCAGGCCGGTTCTCCGGGGTTTTAGAGGCTGCTGGCTGCAGGACCCACTGGGATTTTGCATTAGCTGGTTCGAAGTGGAGATAGGCCGTTAGGGCTGGGGCTAAGTCAGTGGGCTTCTTCCTCTTGTTAGCTTCTGCACAGCTGTTCGGCCCCTCTTCTTTTCTTGCAGTTTCTTCTGGTCTGAGGAAGCAAGGTTCAGGGGTGCCCTAAATGCTAGCTTATGCCACCCTCCAGTGGGAGGGTGGCATAAGCCTTTCCCTGGTTGGCTGAGTACCCCCATCTGCAAGATGGCGTGGACTCAGTTGTGCTTCACCTCGCCTCCCCCACCTGAGGGGTGGAGTTGGCAGAGGTGGGCACACCTCTCTTCCTCACTTGTTTTTCCCACCCACAGTGCGGGTCAGAACCAGTGGGCACCAGTTGCTGAAAGCAGTAAGTGGTCTGGGGAAGCTCACAAAGGCGGGACACCTTTTGAAGCTTCTCCTCCATTAACCCTGCCCATCCTGGGGGAGGATGCTTGGCACCTCGTCCCAGGATGTGCATTGTTTCAGGCCCAGAGAGCAGCAGACTCTCGACACGTGTACAGAAACATGTCTGGTGGTGGAAGCTGAAAGCAGCCACTCAGCCTGGACAGTAGTGGGAGGTTAGTTTTCAGGGGCCATCTCCAAGATGCCCTCTGCGTGCATTTTTCATTACATCCCACACTGGCATTAGTGTGGGTTTAATGTGCTGAAAAGTTTGATACCAAACTACTCCGTTTTCTTTGTAGCCATTATGGTGTCGTGGAGTTGTACTGACAAATCCCAGCACCATATACTCTTAATGGCCGCACTGCACTTGCAATGTCTAATAATGGACTTGGACACTGTAGGGGTACAGGGTTCCTCCACCTGTACCCTCATCACTGGTATAGTGCACCCAGCTAGAGGGGTGACTGATCTTTGCCAGGGCTGTGGGTTGTAGGCATGGCACACAGATGTGTGTGCCATGTCAACTCTTCACTTTGTTCTTCACCAAAACACACAGCCTGCAAAGGCAGTGTGTGTGCCAGGGTACAGGGCCTCTTATGGTAGCATTATAAGTGCTGCCGCCCTTAGAGGCCTTCCCTGGTCACACTGCCCTGGGTACTTGTGGTACCATTTACCAGGGACTGACCTGGGGCCAAAGATGCCAATTGGTTTAGTTTTGGGGATAGAACACAGGCCCTGGGAACCTGTGTGGCAGGGACCCAGGGCACATCAAGTCAAAGTGCATCAGTAGTCGACAAAAAATGTGTGTGTGGGGGAGAGGGGGTTATTGCAACAGAAACCCAGCTTCTCATCATATTCATATGCGACCCGCTATTCCCGGTCGGGCGCTCATTGAGTATGTTCTCCGCTCAGACTTTGTGCTGTGAAATCTGAGCTATCGTGGCCCCTGGGGGATTAGAGCTTCCACCTCATGATCTGATGCCTAGATTGTTTCAAATGAGGTGGATTTGCTACTCAACAAACACTTTTGTTGAGGCCTATAGCCGTTTAAAAAACTTTTTATTGCAGTTTAAAGTCATCAAGGATGCCCAGCCTGACGTCTGGGAATGATTCAAGCATGTGAATGTATAGAGGATACATAGGTTGGAGAACTGGAGCTGCTGGTAAATAACCCATTTCTTTAAAGCACCACAAAGCTGCGGTGTGTTACAGGTTTAATGGTTTACTGAAGGGGATGGAAAGGCCAAGAATTTGGCATATAATATCATTAACAAGAACGTTGAATGTAAGGCTGGTGCCCTTGCTCATTCGTTTTTTCTATTGCCAGACTCGCTTTGTCTGGTTTGACAGGACTTTTACTGGACACTCATGTCTTCTATTGACTAGGAAATGCTTGTGACAGAATATGAGTGGTTTAAAAGAAATCCCCTTTAATTTCACTTCCAGAGTTCTTGGTGTTTGAACAAAGTGAAGGAAGGATTTTTGTTAAAATGACCTGGAGTTATTACTGGCACCTTGCATTGTGAATTTCTTGATTTATCACTACAATAAATGCAAACCAAAAACTGTGTTGCTCATTGTATAAGGTGTTACCTAAACAAACGTTACAAGGCTGCTACAAGTCATTTAGGATTTTCGTTACCATATTAAGGCACAAGACCAAAGACTTTAGAAGGTCGCTATACTCCGCAGTGATTTGCACTATCGTTTCAGTGTATGGTTGGAAGGCATTTTGTTCCTTACACTATTTAGTTGTATCTTTCTCCCAGCCCTTTCATAGTTTAAAAAAGAACTGGCCTGTTTGGAGATTGATGCTGAGATTTTAGCCACCCCAGACCTGTTAGCCTAGACCAGATGGAATGCTAGCGATCTTAGCCAAAAATATGGACTTTACTAATGTAAACAACAGATTCCGTAATGCAACAGATTGTAGGCGAAAAAGCCAGAACTGTCTTAAGGGTCACATACGATATGGGACCACTTAGCAGATATACGTTCCCTATTGGGGAAAAAACAAACCTTGGCAAGCGAGTATGTCTAGTCTTTGTACATCTTAAGGCGCTTCTTGATTTAATTTTACATGTGTCTCTGTGTGGCTGGTGGAATGTGAAAGCGCATTAGTACACCCAATCCAGTCTCCCATTTATCCATCCTGTCTGTCACACACTGTGAGAAGTTAGCCTGGTATATGATGTCCACTATTCTAGTGGGCACCCTGCACCAGTCTAAATTACCCTTATGATGGTGGTTGTAAAGTCAACCTTATAGACAGCTATCCTAGTGTTAGCATGGACCTGCAGTCTTAGGCTAAAACTTCAGAGAGCATGTGAAGCAAGCTGTTTTACCAATTATAATCCCTTGAATACCAGATGGAAGGACACCACACAAGGTATATACAAAATATTATCCAATTGAAAAAATAGTTGGTGGTGCCGTGGGCGTCTGGCGAGTTCCTGTTCATATATATTTATTACTAACACAACCCCTCTGAACTCTTTATGAGGTCAGAGATCGAGATACATTACAAGTTACTCATTAGGCATACTTTAAGTTGCACAAATACAATTCTGACCTAGGGGCCTCACGAACCATATACTAAGTAAGTGGTATAAGAACCACTTCAGGAATGGTGAATAGGCCTCGAGCCTAAGGAATCGCTGGGGCTACACCGGACAACCAAGGGATTGGAAGTAGGAGGCCCACGGGAGATGCGTGCAGTGTCTAAACACAGTCGAGGGTTACTATGGAGTTATAATGGGAACGTAAAAGTTACAAAGTAGTAGATTCAGGACACTTCCAGATGGACTACTGTAAAACCCTTTTAAACTAGGACACTTCAATCACCGGAGTACTTGAGTTGCCTCACCCAGGGAAGCCGGGTGCTTAGGTGTTCTTTCTTGTTGGGGGTCTGGGGCTTCTCAAACCCCAATGCACAACTTCGAGGGTACCTCGGTCGTTGCACTGTTAGCAAAGTGCAGGTAGTCCAGGGTGTCTGGTCCCACGTCTCTCGTGTCCGCCACGGGTCTCAGCTTTGCTGTGGATGTGGATCGGAGTCCGAGAAGTCTGGAAGTCCATTCCTGAGTTGCTGAGTCTTCGGGTTCCGGCGGGAGCATCGACAAAGCAAACCGTCAAGTTACTGGTGGTGCCTGTTTGCACAGGGTGGTCATTCCTTGACCACAAGGGAGATTTGTTCAGTCTTCTAGTCGGTATAGAACCTCGAAGGTCCCAGAGTTTCGTTTCAGAGTTTCAGTCCAGGATAATCTAATGTCTCTAGACCCAGCTCCTATCTTTATACCAAATTTAGGGGCTGGATTACCTGCTAGGTCCCTCCTATGGTTGGAACCTGAGAAGGGGGTGGTTACACCCCATTCCCTTTGTCCAGTTACGCGCCAGAGCTGGGGCTTGAGTGCCCCAGCAACTGGTTTGAACCGGGCTATGCATGGAGCACCTTGTGTGCCCCAGGCAGTGTCTTGGAAAGCATCTTTCCATTGAACCCACCCTGCCCCAACACACTACAGGATGTCAGGGGAGGTGCTAGCACCTCCCTCGACAGGAAACCTATTGTCCAGGCCTCCCTTGCCGGAGTTTCGTCCAGCTGCAGGAGGTCAGACTCGTATCTGTGGCAGCAGCATCCATTTTGTGATGCTGAGGCTCTGTTTAACTTTAACCGGGTAAAGCAGTAACTGCATGTCTTCTCCCTCTAGAAGGGTGGAATGCTACCCCCGCCGCCAGGACTGGCGGGGGGGGGGGGGTAGTATTCCAAAGTGTTTGACACCTTACACGACATGTTTTGATAAAGCCAAACCAAAGGTAGAATTAACCGCGAGGATCATAATGCACTTAAGAGTGTATGGTATGGCTATATCATAGAACAGCTATAAGGATATGGTTCCGAAAGCTGCAGACACCCTCTCACATAAAACCAAGCACTCTGCCTTCAGGTTTGTCAAGGCCTGCCATAGGAGTGACGTATAGGTGTATATATATATGTGTGTGTGTATATATATATATATATATATATATATCTATATCTATATATATATATATATATATATATATATATATATATATATATATATATATCTATATCTATATCTATATCTATCCTTGGATGGGGAGACACTGTGTAGATTTGTGAATTGATATATATATATATATATATATATATATATATATATATATATATATATATATATATATATAGGTATACTATATCTAAGCAAGGGGTGATTACACCACCTTGCCCAAGCTGAGTGACCAGCCTGTGGTGTCAGTTTGGATGGCCAGCCAGGGGTGGCATAATACATGCTGCAGCCCCTGGTAGGCCTTGGATGCACCTATGCCCTGGGTACCTAAGGTACACTATACAGGGGCTCACAAGGGTGACCCAATTAAGTATGTACCTAAAGTACATAGTATCAATTTTAGAGAGAACAGCAGGGCTGTGGGTCTAATTAGCAGGCCCACAGCCAAACTAACGTCGAAAAACCAGAGAATCACAGCAAAAAGTGGGGGTGACCATAGGAAGCAGACACCTATTCATTTGCATGACTATTGCATTCACCCGGTCACTAAAACAAAATTGCCAAACAGTACACTTGAAAACAAAAAAAAGTCCAAACTTATTGGTTTTACCAAGTTTTGCTTTTCATTGGCATAAATTTCTCCAAATTGTGCAGGGTCTGTTATCGATCATTTGAAAATCGGTGTGTGATGATATGAACATTTTAGATTTTCGTATAAATTAACTTAAGCCAGAATAATAATTTTACTGGGTGGCTCTGATTTAATGCGAAAAGTCAGAAAAACAGCATGTTTCCAACTTTGCGCGAATTGGGTGAGAAGGAAAGAAACATTCCATCCATCAGTTAAATGAAACCCCCAGTGTCTAAACTCGGTTACTAAACATTTTCTCGCTCTCCACATTTATATATCTGAGACCTGGGCTCCTTTTGATCATTTCTTTCTCTTAATGGTTCTGTATACAAATGAAAACTGTAGGCTGTCTTGCACCGCCGATAAGAGAGCCTTGGATATATGTCTGTTTAGTGCTATCTAACACGTGATCCCGACATCACCGGGCATAAAGCAAGTTTGTTCTTTTAAATTGATTTATACGTGGGAGTCCTTTTCTCTTGGTAAACCCCATTCCACTACGCCCCATACCAATGGGTATGTACCATTTCCTTTGCTATGGAAAATTCCAGCTTTTTAGTGGTCTACTTTGCCCTCATTTTCAGATTTCAAAACAACTTCCAAACTGAGGCAGACAGCAAAGTTACAATTTAGTGTTATCACACTTGGCACAGTCAACTCTACTAACGCACCCTTTCCCATCCAACTCTATACAATTTTGAATACAGACACTCCACATACTTGTAAATCTTCTGCAATGTAACTGGTCTGTAAGCACACATCTACACGGATTCTGCTTCTTTGAATTTGAATCGGGGAATTTCCTATCTCAAATCTTTTCTTTTTTTGCACCTGTATGTTTTGCTTACGCTTGTCCAAGTATACCCACAACCAGGTTGGGAAGTTAAGACTAAAAACAAGGCAAGTAACTACATTCCCTAATCCCGTCTTTACTTGGCTCATTTCCATCTTCCTCTGCTTTGTTCTTGTCAAATATTTTTCCTTCCTTCCTGTTTATTCTCCTTTCCCTCCTCTTCTCCCGTCATTGTTTTAACTGCTCCTCTTAAATACAGCGTCATCGTCCATCATAACCCCCGTTTCCCACTTCCACAGTCTTTCTTCCTTCCATCATGTTGTGCCTCAAAAACATTTCCTACTTCCTGAGAAAACCATCAAGGTGGGGAATCTAAGTCCTAGTATAGGTCAGTGTTAGCATCCGACTCTAAATTAAATCATGTCTTGATAGCCTGCGAGTGTAATCATTCCCTTCAATTAAAGAATACTCACGGGCTGAAATCTTGAACGACCGCTAGGCTCAGCCTCTTGACCCATATCATTCTAAAAATACAGAGGCGTTATTATTTTAATGCCTGTTATCGATATTAGTCTTTAGGTGAGTGCTCTGTCTCCGAACTGTCTTCTGTCAACTTGGATTGACTTAACCACATCAGCGCGGCACAGATTCCTGCGCTGTGCTGAACGTTCTAATGAGCCAACGGGTTCATGACGGAACGGTTCCGTCATGAGCACAGACCAACCGACGCTCATGACGGAACCGTTCCGTCATGAGCATCGAAGGGGTTAACGTGCCAAAAATATTTTGAGTGTAGTATAAAATACCCAAAATGTGATGAAAGGAATGCTTACAAATAGTCTAACAGGAAATTACTCTGGTTTGCACTGCAACCCACGTTTTTTTGCCCACCATGCCACCTCATATTAGATCCAGCTTTATGGAATTCTGCCTTGGTGCTGCACCTGAAGGAACAGGCGAGTCCGAACTGCGAAGCCAGGCCTTTATTTGAACCAAACCGCAAGCAACGCAGGACCTGTTTTGGCCTAATTGTACTCCTTCATTGAGGTGCAGCTTGGTCCAGTGCCACAGCAAACACAGGGCCCACGTCTGATGTAGTGCCCTCCGTGGCCGAAAGGATGCCCAAACATACAAAAAGCGAAGGGAAGAATGCTTGAAAATGTCTAACCAGCAGACGCTTAGAACAGCATTCCAACACATTGTATTTTTTCACCACTATTCTATCTCAGATTAGACCCACCCATGTGCTAGCCTGTCTGAAATAAGCTTTCTGCCGCATATTTTACAATCATTTTGTTTCTGAAAGAAATCTAATTTTCCAAGATAAAAGTAGTGTGTTGGCAGCAGAAGTGCCTGCCAGAGTGGACACAATCAACCCTGGTGTTTTGAGCTGCATCCCATTCTAGCGTGTGGAGGAGGTAGCAGTTACAATGGTGCTTGAGGATGAAGGTTCAGTTATAAAAACATGATTCTGATTTAGTGGGTTACATGCCACTCTGGTTAAGACAATTTTTTAACTCTTCACAATTGATAGGTTTTTCCAATATGTCTCAGAGGGACTAGGTGTGAAAGTGTTCTGAATAGTCTGGGTGGGAGGATTGGGACCGGTTTGTGTCCAAATAGTAGTTTGTCATGCTAACCCTTTTGAAAACTCCATAAAACGGTTAAGATTATAACTACTTACTAAACCTATTATGTTGTCTTATGTAAGTAATGTATGCTGGCTTAGTTCTTACAACAAAAAGTGTTATCCTACAATTCACTTTTGACCTATCTCAAGTTACCATCACAAGCATAAGATAACCTATATTGTACATTTCACAGACCACCAGATGCACTCACCTGCATAACCCAACCTACAGTACACGTTAGACAGACCTCCAGGTACTCTCGGTTGCATAACACAGTACCAATTACATTGTTATGCAATCCAGTATTGAAGTACACAGCAGTGAACCTTCTGAGGCTAAATTCTGTTCTTTGAATTGCAGGTTCCTGCTAAACTGACAAGTATGCCCTCTCCGACCGAGGCACAGGAACACAGTGCTGGAGCTTTGATAGATGGAACTGCAGTTTTTGACCATCCGAGTGGTGAAGTATGTTTTTAATATCTTGGAGGGTGGCAGGTGCTGCTTTTTAGATTTATATTTTAAGTTGCAGGTTATTTTTCCTAACATCCGAGGGTGGGTGGCCTCTTTTCCATAATGGCCTTTGTATTATTTGATTTAAATTTGCCACTGAGATTTTTTTTTTTCCTAATTTCTGTACGATGTGCACATTCTTTTTGTAAGACTATCAGTCATCTAACAAACCTATTCGTCCACAGCTCGATATGAAATGTATTACCCATTCTTTTTGGAATCTAATTTTGTTTTCCTCTGATTACATGTGTAACATTTGAGATTAAGGGGCTGCTGTCACACAAACTATTACCAGTGCTAACTGTAATGGGAATCTTTTTGATTCTTAGGTTTGGTGTCTCATATTTTGAAAATAAGATTGGGTACATAATGGTTTACAAAAGCTAAATGGTTTACAAAAGCTAAAGCTTGCATGAAGACATCTCACAGAAAAAAACATGTTAAAATATTTTGTCCAAAAAATGCTCGTAAGGAATTTCAGCAGCTTGAGTGACTTGGCAAATTCAACGCATCACCCAAGTCTCCCTAAATGCCAGTAGCAGTAGAAGGATAGAAGAGTGTTTTCCACTGCTGTGTTTACCTTCCCCGTAGATAAATGTTTATTTCTATGCGCCCCTTCCTAACCCTGGTGGCTGCTTGTTTTAGCTTTCACTTGCGAGAGTGCTGGTCTTGTTCGGGATTTTTGAAACTCTCTGGTTGAATCGACCAATATATTCATCATTGTCGTATAGTGCAGGGGTGTAGGAAAGTAACCCTTTAGGACATGGTCACCCACAGTGTTTGCCTCGTAACTGATTTTATTTTGACTAGAAGTGCACTGGGTTCCCGCTAACCAGGTCCCCAGTGCGACGACTTTTTCCCAAACCCATCCAGAGGGAACATTAGAGGTGCCCTCTGAAAACTTACTAACCTCTTGTATACTCCCTGACTGGTTTCCGCTAGCCTGCAACCCGGGACACTGTTTGGCCTCCCAGGGTAATGGCCTTTTGCTCTCGAGAGATCCAGAACAGAAACCTGTCTGGGAAGATAGTGTTACACCTCCTCCCACAGGATGACCTTCTGATTAGCCTTCCTAGACTGGCAAGCATCAAAGAGCTGCAGCCTTTGAAATGCAACTCTGGCTCCCCCTCACAGGAGAGGAAGCGGACCCCCATGTCCAGAGTTCCTATGGCACCTGGACAGGCGGGAAAATTAGCTGGTCAGGTGGGCATGCCACCACCAGGCTAGTACCACCCCTAAGGTGGGCTAAACTGAGGTAGATATGATTTTTCAGAAGTAGCCATCTTTGTGATTGCCTACGTAGACTTCTGGGATGGGTACTGCCCATTTCCAACAAGAAGTGGTCATATAGGGGGCCTAGTGACCCCAAGGGTCGGCCCAGTGGCTACTACCCCACACTCGCCTAATGCCCCGAAATTAAGTATTTAGGGGAGCCCCTGGCACCACAACAGGAGACCTGATGACCTAAAAAAAAGAAGACTGACGAGAAGAGTTGCACAGCAAGAACAGAAGCCCCAGCAACTGACTTTGTACTAATCCTGCCGGCCAACCTCCTGACTTCGCCCATTGCACCAAAAGTCAAATTGTCCTACAGCTGTTGAGTCCCCAAAGCCTGGGAGACCTGCCAGCCTTTTCCCAGGAAGCAAGACCTCCTGAGGGACACTGGAACTGCATCCGGCAGACAGGAAAAGAAAGACCAAGAAGACTCTTGTCATGCCAAAATCCGACGGCGCCAAGCACCACTGCACCCAATCCCCCCCCTCCCTTGTCGGAGTGGGCCAACAGTGTCCGCGTGGTCTCCAAGCTCTCAAGGTACTAAGTCCACTGTGGTGTGACTCCTCTTGAACTTTCGACGTCGCCTGCAGCCTCTATTGCCAGGCCCCCTCAACTGCGAGTGTTGCCGGGCGGAGCAACCCGACACCCCAAAGACCGCCTGCATCCAGACGCCACGTCCCGAGAAGAGTACCAAAGGTGTCCCCAATTCCCACAACATCGCAAGAACTGAAGCCATCCGTTGGTTTCACTGGACTGGTCTCACAGTCTCATCCTGCAGCCTCTTTCTACTGTGATCATTCTCAATAGGATAACATTAAGCACACAATGCCATTTTGCACCTCTGCACTTTGACGCCCTAGTATCGCTGGGTGCTCTGCTGATGCTGCCTAGGACCTTGCTTACCACTCACCTTAACTCCTGGAGAAGGGTCCCGAAAGTCGCTGACAAGAACTGGTAAACCACATATCATTTTCTCCTGTAGGTTAATATTGCAGAACCCAGAAATTGCACTGTCGACTGTTTGAACTGAAAAGTAATTCATATTTAAAAACCTATTTACGTGGATGATTTTCTTCTGATGCCTAAACATATAGAAAGATACTTGCTGTTTTTATGAATTGGTGTGAATCTACTTGAATTGCGTCTCATAAAGTAACTATTGTGTGTATTTACAGACGCCTTGCACTTCTCTGTTAAGCCTAAGGCTGCCAAACCACACTACCCCGAACAGAGCACCTTGGGTTTGCCTGAGCAAGCCCCTTGTTCCCTCATAAGGGAACTGCTGCACTCTTTACACAATATATCTCATTTTGCTATATCATATAAAGAGCCCGCTTCCTGCAGAGGCCTTCCTGAATTCATGCAGAAACGGCGTCCTAAGGAAACTTCCAAGTGACAAGGTTAAAACAACTATAGAAAAGGGTGGCAGCAGAGCATAGAGCCACAAGCCCCATGCCACTAAGTTGCCTAATATCTCCACGCACAAGGTCACCTTCGCCCACACAACAAAGCCCAGGCCCATTGGGTGACTGCGATGTGGTCCTTCCAGACACAGCCATAAAACCGCCTGTCCCAGCCAAATCATTTCTCCTACATGATACCTCTTCTTGTCATAATGTGATACAGAGGGTAGCAGAATGTCACAAATTGCCAATGCTAAGTACAGAGAAGACTAATTTTCTGGTAGAGACGCTTTCCAAGATGGAAAGACCAGTGCAGTACCTACCAATGATAGGCTCTATGAGGAAAGTATCTAAAGAGATACTTAAAGACCCAGTTAAATCAAGGGTACTTTCTCCCAAAATTGAAAGGAAATACCGGCCTTCACCTTCAGACCCTCTCAACATCAGAGGTCACCCTACTGCAGACTCCTTGGTCGTGACTACAGTGCGTAAAAGAGCAGCATCACAAAGCACTGGGGATGGTCCACCTCCCGACAAGGAAAGTAAGCGCATAGATGCTGCAGGAAAAAGGGTTGCAACAGGAAAAGCCAATCATTGACCAATTGCAAATTCAGTGGGCCTCCTATCGCGCTTCAATAAAGCTAAATGGGATGAAATGAAAGATCTATTGCAGTATCTTCCTGTGCAATACAAAAAGGAAGGGGAGCCATTGGTTGTCGACGGGAAACTAATATCCAATGTAATAATCTGATGTGCTATAGATCGTGCAGACACAGCTGCAAGATGGATTAATTACTCAGTGATGCTCCGTCGAAATGCATGGCTTCGTATATCAGAGTTCAAGCCAGAAGTGCAATAGCATGCTTTAAACATACCCTTTGATGGCAAGCATCTCTTTGGTCCAGAAGTTGGCAGGCAACTTGACAAAATCAGATAGAAAACATCTGGGAAAGGATATTACAGAGGTGATTTTCAATCAAGAGGCAACGGTACAGGAAGTACACCTGTTGGGGTAAGGAAACAACAATTCCATCAGTTGTGGCTAGCAGTAACATCAGACCAGTGGGTGTTAGACATCAGTCCTGTATATTGCCTAGAGCTAAATACTCGACCACCACACAGCCCACCAAGAAAAAAACACCCTTAATCCTCATCATCTACACCTCCTAAAAGAAGAGGTAAAAGCGTTACTACAAAAAGGGACATGGAACCTGTCCCATAAAAACACCAAGGAAAGACTCCTTATACTTTCATATACCAAAAAAGGAAGGAACGCTTCATTCCTTATTGTACTTGCACCAACTCAAACAACACATCCTATCCGAACACTTTCACATGGTGATACTACAGGATATGATACCACTACTTCAGGAAGGCAGTGCTAACCAGACCTCTGTGCCAGTGTCCAGACCCTAAAATGTATGTTGAATGGGTTTTACCCAGTTAGAAATGGCTAGCTTACCTGTAAGTCCCTAGTTAATGGCACCCTGGTAACCACGGCATATAAGTTAGATGGGGTACACTAGGTCTTGCAGCACTGATTGTGCCAACCTGGAGGTCTCCAAAATAAAACAAGCCCCCCAGTCCTCCAGTGCAGACTGGTAGAACAGTCATGCACTGCTGGCCCAACTTTGCCATTGAAAGAAGCAACGGCAAAGCCACCAGTCCTAGACATGAATATGTCACCCCTCTGGCAGTCCCAGTGAGCTCTAAAGGTAAGGTGCAGTCAGGACACATACTGTGCATCTACTGACAGAAAAACACGCAAAACTGCCATTTGTACTGTGGAAAGACATGGTCTCCTGATTGGCAAGTACAGAGTTAATTGCTCCCCCTCAGCTGTGCTAACTCCTGAACGGTGTGACCAAAGTAGGCACTCCAAGGTATCAAGCAACTCCTTGCATTAAACCCAACCTGTATCTCAAGTCGAAATTAATGCAACTAGTTGTAGTGTGCAACTTAAGCAAAGCTGACACTTTTTTGCCCTTAAAACTCCTGTACCTTCCCAGGCACCCAAGGAGCCTGCTCCACGAGGCAGCTTTCTGCCCTCCTGCAGAGACAGGCCAACGACTCAGGAAGGAGAATAATGAGGGATTGCAGGCCAGTGAGGTGTCCCCTCCCTCCTGCAGGAAGCCACTTAGATGTTAGCCCTAAAAGACAGTCTTCAGAGGTGAAGCCGATTTTGAGGGGCAGATGTGGAACACTATTGGGGAGGGCTGCCCCATTGTTGAGGTAGGCAGGCTGGCACAGGAGGCAGAGAGGGGATACACGTTATGTGGGAAGCTGGCTCTGTATATACTATACCAAAGCAAGGTATTAGTGTGCACAGTGTCCAGTGGATCCCCAAGGGCTTACAGAGTTGCCCCTTCCTTCCCTCTTTTCCTTCCTCTCTCTTTTCTTCTTCCTATCTTTTCTTTCCTTTTACCCTCTCTTTATTTCGCTTCTCCTCACACATTTGCCTTATGAGTTATATTGTTGTGATTTTTCACTTGTACTGATGTAAGGCTTTGTATTGCGTTATCTTAAAATCAAATAAAAATTTCTTAAACTGAAAAAAGTAGATATAACCTTACTTTCTATTTTTGGTAGTGTTGGCGGGCAGTAATGCTTTATCAAAGGGTAGTGTTGAGCATCTATTGTACACACTCGGGCAAGAAATGTCACACACTCAAAGACTGGACTCAGACCAATTGTTTGTATCAAAAATATTTCTTTGTTCCATTTTTACTTGTAGAACCAAGAAGGACTTTATATAGGTAAATATGATTGCACTTTCCAAAAAGTTAAAAAGCAAGCTGGATGAATATTGAGTTTTCTTACAGGTTTGTAAAAATTTGCAAATACAATTGTAGCTACTTCGGTTTACTTTTCAGGATCACTTTCTCTACTCAGTGTGCAATGCCTAGATATCACACTGGGAAATATCCTGGATTAAATGTACGCAGGTCAGTTTTCGTCAAAAGTTTCTTAGGTTTTCGTACAATTTTCAACTCCACACTTTTTAGAATGTTTTCCACAGAAAAATAGTCAGTGGAGTTCCATGAGAGAAAATCAGGTTTTCGGTTTAAAGGTGAGTAATCTGTTTTGGGAGTTGAGTTTCTAGGGGTCAGAACCTGCGTTCCCCCAGTACTGTCTGAGGTTTGCTGGAACACTCAGGAGGCAATTTATCGACCTAGGAAGGATTGGCCTGTGACTGAGACAATGAGCAACTGGTAGCCCAGTGTGGCTGGACTTCGGTCACACTGAAGCGGACTTCTTGGGATGTCAACCCTGCAAGTAGGACCCTATCACCATTTTCGTGGACTGTGGAATCCCTGCAGGAAGACCCCCGACGTCCGCATCGCATCCACAGCATAAGGACCACTCCAAAGAAAACAATTGCAGTGCAGGTAAAGTGCCAGGATATGCTGAAGGACTGCTTCTTATGTGAAGGTAACTGTTTTTGAGAACCTTGCTGGTTCCTCTGATCAGCTCCCTGCTGGTCTTGGTCAGCCCAAGTGCTTATAGCCGAACGCATTGATGCTTACCCAAGTTTTCTTTGAAAACATTTTTAAGTGTCCAATTATTTGACTTTGCCAAGGCTTGTTCACAGTTTAGTGACATTGCTTTGATTTAATATTGCTTGTATACTCTACATCTCTGGAACCCTCCAGTGGATCTTTTTGGTTCTAGTTTCTAAATTCTGATAAAAATGTAGTCTCCTTTTATAAAGTGGTTTCGTATTTCTTGCTTGTTATGCCTATTTCTTTAGCTGTTTTTGACGCTGCTTAAATGCTTTACAAGAAATTGGTGTAAGCCTTGCTGCTGAGTGCTATAGCTACTAGGGTTGAGCTAAGGGTTTTAGAGACTGAACCTGATGGACCTAAAGAGGTTTGTAAGTGTATTGCACAGTGAGGTTGCCCAACCACACCATTTAATACACCTGATTTCCTCACACCAATATATTAAGTATGTATTTTATGCTAATTTTCCTATCTTATATAGAATTTGGTTCTTTTATTTTTGCAGGACGTGACCAAACCAGCTGAAATTCCGGTGGTAAAAGCACGAAGAGGCCGGAAAAGAAAGGTAATCTGGTGTTAACCCTTGTTTATGAACAGAGCGAACTCTTGGTGCAAGGCAGTGCTACACTCCTTGTTAATGTTTTACCAGTAGATGTGCTCTCTGTAAGCTATATTGTGAGCAAGCCAACTGACCCCGTAGCCAGCATTTATCTAGATCACAACATTGCAACAAGAAATTGACACATAAACTGCATGGACGGTCTCAGGCTTATCTGCCGTCTATCTTAGTTATGAGAAAGGGGATACATTGTTTTACTATATTTTGTAGCAGCTTGGATAGATTTCTACTGTTCTTATTAAAGGTCAGCTGCCCCAAATGTTAAGCAAAAGACACGCAGATGGTGGACGTAATGAAGTGCAAATCCACCCAGTCAAGGATCTGGGTTAAATCGATGCTTTCTTTTGCTCACCATACCACCCCAGTTTAGACCCAGCCATATGCAAATTAGTCTTGACCCTGTTCCTCGTGGTAACAGTCCAACTTGAACTGCCCAGCCAGGTCCTCCCTGAACCGGAAACGAGCATCATGGGACTGGTTTTGGGGCATCACCCCTCATCAGCTTGCTTGAATCCAGTGACACAGGGAGCCCGGTACCAACGTCTGGGCATAACCGGCGCTCTTAAAGCGAGAAAGCAAACGACACACAGATGGTGAACGGAATGCAGAGCAAATCAAACATTCACCCCCCCCAGTCAAGAGATCTGGGTTAAATCCATTTGTTCTTTTGCTCAGGCTGGACTGTTTCCATGGGGAACAAGGTCAAGAGTGATTTGGATGTGGCTGGGTTTTAACTGGATTGGCATGGGGAGCATAAAAAATAATGGGTTTAGGCCCAGATCCCTGTACTCGGGTGAATGTCTGACATTGGTCAGCATTCTGTCCATCGATTTGTTGTTCACGTTTTCTTCCTATTTTTTGTGCTCCCTCTTCCTGGTTCAATTTCTGGGCAAATATGCAATATGAATTTTAAATCCAGTTGCTGTTCATTCGTAAGAACGTCAAGTCACATGCTTAAAATGTTTTTTTTTTTACTGTATGTTTTGTAAACTCGAATGATCATGACAACCATGGACTTATTTTACTATTTAGGTTGACATACAAGCTGAAGCAGAGCAGGCGGCGGCAGCACTGGCAGCTGTAGCCGCATCAGCAGCGACAACAGTAGCAGCTTCCCCCAGCACTGTGGTTCCAAAGCCTGGTCCTAAGAGAGGAAGACCAGGTGGGTTTGAGTATTAAAACTTTTTTATCAGTCTTTTCTTTGAAATTGTTGCCATGGATGCCTGCATGTTACAAGTACTGCCATTTTCTTTCAAACATGTTCCTGTTAGGGAGGAAAACGTACGTTTCCTGGCAACTATAGCTAACCTAGATGTATTCCCAAGGTCCACACTTGTGTCTAGTGAGATCAACCCTTACTGTTGTTGTTTCTTTTTTTTTTTAAATACACATTTTGATTATTATATGAATGGACATTTAGGTTTAAAGCATTTTTATTAAGGCATAACATAGAAAAAAAAGGACAGGGAGGGGTATGCGGATTACAAAAGAATACAAGGCATAAGTGGTCAAAGCGTGGTGATAGACAGTGGCAATAGCATATAAAGTTCCGTTGAAGAAGGGCTTGGCATGTCCGCCACTGTCAGTAAAGCTGAAAGTCAAAAGAAAGGAAAAGCAATAAATTGAACCTCCCTCCCCCACCCCCAAACTCCCCGCCCAACTTTCCCCTGTCCAGTGTCTGGGTCATCCATACGCCCTGCCCCCCCCCCCCCCCCCATGAGCCCCCATTCGTTGTCTGTTTAAGCAATCGGGCCTGTGGGAGGCGTCAGTCTCAGGAGTCTAAGGTATCTCGGACAGGTAAGTTCTCTGAATTCTGTGGTCAATAGCGCATGAAAGGGTCGCCACAACTCATCAAATTGTTCCACGTCCCCCGCCACCATAAGCAATAGTTTTTCCATGCCCAGGACATGCCAGAGTCTGTGGAGCCAACCCGTGATGGAGGGGACTGTGGTGGTGCGCCAGTGTATCAATATATTTTGGACCGCCGAACCCAGCGCTATCGCTATTTGCCGACCCCTACGGGACTTCAGCGGGTACAGTAGCCGATTCGGGAGGCCCAACAAAACGTACGCCGGGAAGCGTGGCAATTCTACCTCGAAGTGAGCGTCCACCTCATCAATAACCTCCGTCCAGTAGTCCTTCAACAACGGGCAATCCCAAAGCACATGTGTGAGAGTCCCTGTCTGCCCACAGTCCCTCCAACATGCCTTCCCAATGTTCCTATTCATTTCATGCAATCTCTCTGGGGTATAATACCAATATGTAGACACCTTTGTGAGTGTTTCGGTGAGCCCCGTGTGGTATGCCGAGTGTCTCGCGCGGTATGCAATCTGATCCCATTCCTTACGGCTGAGCGTCCTCCCCAGCTCTCTATTCCAGCGCTCCCTACCAGGATTATAAAAGTGAAATGGGGGAGGTTGCAGGAACTTATATAGGTCCGAGATCAGCTTAGCGTCAGAGGTGCGAGTCACTAACCACCTCTCATACGGCCTCAACTGGCGATCTGCTGTGTCGCGTACCTGCGGCTGAAGCGCCCAATATCTAACCTGCATGTACCTCATCCTCTCTGTTTCGGCCAATTGGTATTCCTGCCTAAGGTGCTGAAAGGGGACCACCCCCTCCGTGTCATACATCTGGAAGAGCGCACGGCAGCCCGCTGCTCTCCAGTGCATAAATGCGCCCGGTTCTAGACCTTGGGTGAAATCAGGGTTCTCTGCTATCGGCGTGATTGGCGAAGGGAACGTGGTGAGATCGTGAACTTCATTAACAGCGTCCCACACTCTCATGGGGACTTGCTTGACAAAGGAAGCGTACAGATTGGGGTGGCGGTGGATCCGTCGCAAGAATGGTATCTCCTGTAAGGGACGCCCCGCTACCGCTTGGTCCTGAAAGAGCCAATGCTTGTCAGATTCCCATTTGCTCCATTCCACCAGGTAGCGCAACTGCGCTGCTTGAAAGTATTTCCGGAGATCTGGGATGCCAAGGCCTCCCGCCTCCGGAGCCAGTGTGGAGAGAACCTTCTTCATTCTTGGCTTGCGACCCCGCCAGATGAAACGTGCAATATCTGCTTGTGTCTGTCTAATCCATCCCGTAGGCGGCTGGAGCGGCAAGGCCCGAAAGAGATGTAAAATCTGGGGCAAGACCGTGATCTTGACCGCAGCTATTCTGCCAAGCCTGGACAACATCCCTTTACCCCAGCGGCCCAACTCCTCCTTGATTTTCTTGCCCAGGTCTGCGTAATTGGCCGTCACCATTGCTGGTAACGTCGGTGCTAACAGAATCCCCAGGTAAGGTACCGGGGACGATGACCACTGCATAGGAAAAAGCCTCTGCAGGTCTCTTCTCGTATCCGCTGCCAGGGACACATCTAGGGCCGCTGACTTGCCCATGTTCATCTTGAAGCCCGCCACTTTCGAGAAGTCATCCAGCTCCTTAATGCATGCAGGTAGGGCCCTCATCGGGTCATCCAGCATCAATAGGACATCGTCCGCATAGAGACTAACCGTGTGGACATATTGCCCCATCTTCACCCCTACCGCATCCGGGTTTTGGCGAATCCTCTGGGCAAACGGCTCCATGTATAGGGCAAAGAGAAGTGGGGAAAGCGGGCACCCTTGTCTAGTGCCCCTTTCTATCTCGAAGCTGCGGGAGCTACAGCCATTAACTCTAACTGTAGCCGATGGGGACTTGTAGCAATTAAAAATCATCGAGCAGAACTTCTCTCCGATACCCATCTTCCTTAGCACCTGTTCAAGATAGGGCCAATGAACGCGGTCAAATGCTTTCTCCGCGTCCACCGCTAGCAACATTCTTTCTCCTGGGATCCGTGAGGCCTTCTCCAAGACGTGCACCACCCTCTTGGTATTATCAACTGTTTGTCGTCCTGGGACAAAACCAGCCTGATCAGCCTCTACCAGGCCTGGCAGATGTAGAGCCAGTCTGGACGCCAAAATCCCCTTGTATAGCTTTAGGTCAACATTCAGGAGGGAGATTGGCCTGTACGAGCCACTGAGGGTCCGGTCCTTCCCTGGTTTCAGAATGACCGATACCGTTGCTCTCAGTAGGTCCGGCGGAATAGCCCCCGGTGCAGAGAAAGAGTTGAAAAGGCGGGCAAGGATAGGTGCCACAACCGGGCAAAAGGTCTTATAAAACCGGTACGTATAACCGTCCGGGCAGGGGCCTTCCCATGCTTGAGCCTGGAGATGGCGGCGATCACCTCCTCCACGTGAATACTATGTTCCAGGTGCTCCGCTTGTGCTGGGGTAAGGGCCGGGCGGGCCACTGACTCCAGGTAGTCCGCTGTATCTTGCAGCAAAGGGGGCTCCCCTGTGTAGAGGTCTTCATAGAACCTACGGAACACCTCCGCTCAGAGACAGCCACCCCATCAGAGTCCAACAGTTCCTTGACCGAGTTCTGCTGATGCGCCACGCGAAGCCTATTCGCCAGGAGTTTGCGGCATCTGTCCCCCCCGTGTAAAACGCATGTTTCAGGCGCAGCGCCGCGTATTCTGCCCTGTCCATATCTAACGCTGATAAGTTTCCTAGCTACCTTCAGCTGTTTCCATATCCTAGGGGCTCCTGTACGGCGATGTACATGCTCCAGTTTTGCAGCGTGAATCTTTCTGGATTCACTATGCTGTGCATTATTCCGCGATCTGGTGGTTGGGTCCGGATTCGTAGTCTTTTTTTTTTCTCTCTTTTTTTTTTTTGTAGCCCAGGTGGGCGTCGACGTCCCACCATTTGGTGCACCTTCGTGACGTCGGCACGCTTCCTGCGGAAGCTCCCACCCTTGGGCGCCATCTTCAGATTCTTTTTTCCGCCGTTGGGTCTGGATCGTCGCATGAAGCTCCGGAGAAGTTTCAGGAGAAAAGAAGGAAATACACCAAGTTTTTGAGGAAAAAGGACCGAGGAAAGTCGGAGAAGAAGACCTCCTAGAGCCAGAACGAAGAAAGAGGAGAAAACCTCGTGATACTCGACGGCCAAGGAGAAAGCGCGCGCAGGGGGCCCCCTGAGCGAGCACATGGACAACACCCCATTCAAGTTCTGCCGTAATTGCCACCACAAGTACGCGCAGAAGGATCAGCATCCGGTCTGCAACCTCTGCCTGCCGATCGACCACTCCAGCGAGGATTGCAACGCCTGTTCAATCTTCACGCCGAAGACTCAGAGTTCGAGAGAGACAGAGGGTGGCCCACCACACGATGCAAGGGAAAGGGACCACGCCGAGCCTCTACCAGCTGGGTGCCTCCTCCGACGAAGAGGAGAACATCGCCGAGGGACCAGATGACTTCACGGTCGTAGAGACCGATGTGAGACCTTCAAAAAAGGTAGGAGAGTCTACGACCCCGAAAACCCAGACAGGGCTGAGAAAGCCTGAGGGAGAACCCCAAAAAGCAGAGGCTAAGTCCTCGAAAGGAGCGCCGGCGACGAAAGTTTCGACTTCCGAAGCAGCATCCTCCGAAAGGCCCAGCGGATCCTTCGAAAAGGACTCCCAGATGGCAAAGACCAGCGAAAAGCAAAGGTCGTCGAAGCAGGCCCTCGAGAAGGGACCCTCGAGCGAGAAGACGCTCAGAACGGCCTCGACGTTGAAGGTACTGTCGAAGAGACCTGCCGAAAAGCTCTACGCCGAGCAAGCGGCAGAGATGGAGAAAAAGAGAAGAAGGCTCGAGGCCGAAATGGAGAGTATGCTCCAGAGGAAGAGAGCCTTCAAAGAAACAATGAAGAACTATACGATTCCCTCGAAGACCTTCTCGACTCCCTCGAAGACCGCTGCGACCGCCGAAGAGGTAGAGGTAGAGGTGCAGGAGGACTTCGAAGCCGAAGAGCCGCCGAAAACTCCAAACCCCACTGATGAGGGAGAAGAGGAGGATTTCTACCGCTCGGAGGGAGATTACCTCCGCGAGAGCTACTACTCAGAATCCTCGGCGTCGCTAGAGGAAGAATGGCAGGATCTCGAGGCCGATAACCCAGAGGAACCTGTGGAGACATACCCTTCGAGGCCTTCGCCGCCAGACGACATCGGGTCTTACTATGAGGTCGTTAAGAAGGCTGCAGCAGTCTACAATGTGAAGTTGGAGGAGGAACAGACAAAGGCTGACTTCCTGCTAGAGACTTTGCTCCCCTCACAGACGAAAAGCAGCTTCCTGCCCATGCTGAAGAGCGTCACGGCCCAAGGGACTGAAGCCTTCAAGGAACCGGCCACATGCAGGTCAGTGACCCCGAGGACGGAGAAGAAATACAAGTTCTCCGAGGACCCCCCTTCTATCCAGGGCACCGTGGCAGCTGACTCCATAATCGCGGCAACGGCCAGAAGAAGGGCCAATGTGCCAACCACATCTGGGCCACCACCTGATAAGGAAAGCAGGAGGATGGACCTCACTGGAAGGAAAATTGAAAGAAATGCTGCTATGCATTGGAGGATGGCAAACTCCAATGCACTCCTGAATAGACACCAATATCCGCACTGGGATGAGATGAGCCAGTTGCTGAAACACATGCCTGAGGAGTACAGGCAGAGGGCAGCCCACCTCGTGGAGGGGGGAAAGGACATAGCAAACGCATGCCTGAAGACAGCCCTAGATGAGGCAGAAACATCTAGCAGGCTGATGGCCATAGGCATCACTGAGAGAAGGCAAGCCTGGCTCAGAATATCAGGCTTCAAGGCAGAAGTGCAAAATAACATCCTGAACACCCCCTTCAACGGGGAGACGATGTTCGGGGCATCAGTAGATGACAAACTGGCTCAGCTGAAGAAGGACAATGAGACCGCCAAATCGATGGGAGCCCTACAATTCAGGGGTATGCGGAGAGGCACCCCCACAAGGAGACCAAATGGTAGAGGGGGAAACCAGCTATCACATTCGCAACAGTCGCACCACCATGGTCAACAGAGTGACAACCAATGGCACCAGGGTCAACAGAGGCAGAATTGGAACTCCCAGAATAGGGGCCAGTCCTTTCAAGGGAGAGGAAACGGACGGGGCCAGAGACGGAGAGGTGGTGATCAACCCCCCCAAAAGTGACTCCGTGAAGGAGGCGCTTACCCACCCAAAGCCTCAGGGGGGAGAGCACCAACAGCTAAGGGGAGGCTCACACGGACACGGCTCAAGAGAACACACACACCACCAGTAGGGGTAAGGTTGATTTTTTTTCTACACGAATGGAGAAAAATAACCACAGACAAGTGGATTCTAAACTTTATACAGCACGGATACTGCATAGAGTTGGAAAAATATCCACCAAGCAGAAAGCCAAAGAGAAGGGGTCACAAGGGCAAAGAACTGCAGTTGCTCCAAGAGGAAGCTCAAGAACTGCTCCTCAAAGAGGCCATAGAACAAGTCCCGCACAGAGAACGGAACAAGGGGATGTACTCTAACTACTTCCTAGTACCAAAGGCGGACGAAAGCCTAAGACCCATCTTGGACCTACGGTTCCTGAACACCTACGTAAAAACTCAAAAGTTCAAGATGACTTCCCTGCAAGAGGTCATCCCACAAATAAGGCCCGGGACTACTTGTCCACGATAGACCTAAAAGACGCATACCTGCACATCCCCAAGAACAGGAAACACAAACACATGTTAAGGTTCAAGGTGAACAAAGACCACTACCAGTTCACAACCCTGGCTTTCGGGCTCAAGTCAGCGCCAAGGGTCTTTACCAAATGCCTCGCGGCGGTGGCCGCACACCTACGAAGGGAGGGTATACACGTGTACCCCTACCTGGACGACTGGCTCGTGAAAGCAAGCTCTTACACGAGATGCAAAGCTCACGCAGAACAGGTCACAAGGACGCTCACGAACCTGGGCTTCTCCATCCACTGGAGAAAGTGCTCCATGGACCCAGAACTAGTGAAAATCTTCATGGGAGCCCTGATTAACACGGTCGAATGCAGAGTGACACCCAGCGAGAAGAGAACACTCAGCCTGCTGAGGGAGAAACGTCACTACCAGAAGGGGCATGTTCTGACAGTGAGGACGGTGAGCAAGATCTTGGGGATGATGGCGTCATGCATCCACCTGGTCCCCAATGTTCGGCTAAAGATGAGACCACTACAGGAGTGGCTGCAACAGCAATGGTCACAAGCAGAAGGAAGTTGGGAAGATCTAGTGGTTGTTACGCACAATGTGCAGGAGGAGATGAAATGGTGGACGAAGGAGAATATAATGATGGGGAAGCCTCTAACGCCACCGGACCCAACTGTGACCATCACCACAGACTCATCCCAGAAAGGATGGGGCGCACACATGAACAGGCTCAGAGTGAGGGGTCTGTGGAACCCAGGAGATGCAGTCAAGCACATCAACTACCTGGAACTGAAAACAGTGTTGCTGGCCCTCAAGGCCTTCCAAAAGCACCTTTACAACAAAAGGGTGATGATACAGACAGACAACACCACAACGATGTTTTACATTAACAAGCAAGGGGGGACTCAGTCATTCCCTCTGTCGAGCTTGGCTCAAGAAATATGTAGATGGGCGATCCCACTCAGGATAGACCTGCTTGCCATACACCTGCCAGGGAAGGACAATGTGGAAGCGGATTGGCTCAGCAGGCAAGCATCGGTGTCCCACGAATGGGAACTGAACAACCAGGAGACAGAGAAACTGTTCAGGAGGTGGGGCAGACCAACTATAGACCTGTTTGCAACACGCCAGAATGCAAAATGCCAACACTTTGCATCGAGGGAACAGGAACCAATGTCCCATGGGAATGCCCTATGGATAAGCTGGTCAAAGAAATTTGCCTACGCTTTTCCACCGACGCCACTGATCCCCAGAGTCCTGAACAAGTGCAGGTCGAGCAACATGACCCTCATCCTGGTGGCTCCCCAATGGGCGAGGCAGACTTGGTACTCTCAGATTATGGAGATGTCGCAGGGCAGAGCACACAAGTTCCCAAAAAGAAGAGACCTTCTCTCCATGGAAGGGGGACAAGTTCTACACCCAGAACCAGAAAGCCTCTGCCTGTCAGCGTGGCTCCTGAGGACTTAGAGTTCGCACATCTAAAACTACCAGAGAGCACACTTCGGGTGCTGAGAGAAGCAAAGAGACCCAGCACGCGGAAGTGCTATGGGGAGAAATGGAAGAGGTTCACGCAGTGGTGCCACAGGAAAAACATGGAGAGAAAACTGACTAGAGAGTCTACAGTACTCAGATACCTCACGCACCTGATCAAAGCTAAACTAAGCTCGTCCTCGCTGAGGGTTCACCTGGCAGCGATTGTGGCATACACAAGAGGAGAAACAGGACGAAGTTTCTTCACTTCCAGAGTAGTGAAAAGGTTCTTGGAAGGAGCGAAGAGAATAGCGCCACCCAAGAGGATGCTGCCGCCGGCATGGAACTTGAACGTGGTACTGACGGAACTCATGAAGCCACCGTTTGAACCCATCCATAAAGCGTCACTAAAAATGCTGACAATGAAGACAGCCTTTCTAGTAGCAATAACATCGCTACGCAGAGTGAGCGAGCTACAAGCTTTGACGCTGCAAGAACCGTACATACAAATACAGTGACAGGGTGGTGATGAGGACAGACCCGCATTTCATGCCCAAGGTAGTATCTAAATTCCACATGAACCAAAGTATCCAGATACCTAGCTTCTTCCAGAAGCTCACGTCAAACGCGGAGAGGGCGCTCCACACTCTGGACGCAAGGCGGGCAGTAATGCACTATATAGAAAGGACGAAAGAACACAGGAAGACAAAACAAGTCTTTGTGTCCTTCGCAAGGAGTCTCCTGGTTAGACCAGTGACTAAGAACACCATAGCAAGATGGATTGCCAAAACAATACAGCTCTGCCACATGCAAGCTGGTGAAGAGCTCACGGAGGGGCAACGAGCCCACTCAACCAGAAAGAAAGGGGCAACGATCGCCTTCCTGGCAAACACGCCCATCCAAGACATATGCCTGGCGGCAACATGGGCTTCAGTGCACACTTTCACTAAACACTATTGCGTAGATGTGCAGATGAACAAGGAAGCACAAGTGGGCCAAAGAGTGCTTCAACATATCTTTAACAACCAACGCACATCTTCCACCCAGCCGCCACATGAGTGACAAAACCGCTACGAAATCTATGCACAGCATAGTGAATCCAGAAAGATTCACGCTGCAAAACAAATAGTTTCTTACCTGTCGGTGTAGTTTTGCAGCTTGAAGATCTTTCTGGATTCACTAGCGAACCCACCCACCTCCGCCAGAAAGATGAGGCTGGAGAAGGTGGAAGGACATGGAGTAAGATAGGAACGTTTAACAAAGACAAATATACGTGAAGAAGTTTACGTTGAAGGAAAGTTTAATACACATAGCCATGGATTCACCACAAAAGAGAAAAGAAAAAAGAATCCGAAGATGGCGCTCAAGGGTGGGAGCTTCCGCAGGAAGCGTGCCGACGTCACGAAGGTGCACCAAATGGTGGGACGTCGACGCCCACCTGGGCTACAAAAAAAAAAAAGAGAGAAAAAAAGACTACGAATCCGGACCCAACCACCAGATCGCGGAAAAATGCACAGCATAGTGAATCCAGAAAGATCTTCAAGCTGCAAAACTACACCGACAGGTAAGAAACTATTCGTTCTCTAACTTTGGAAGTCAACTCCTCCCTCTTGCGCTGTCTCTCCCTATTCTCTGCTGAGGAGATAGAAATAAACTCCCCCCTCAGGACCGCCTTCAGAGCCGCCCACTGTGTCGCCAGCGATGTGTCCAAATTGTCGTTATGTGTTTGATACTCCCGGATTGACTCCTCAATGTGTTTCACTACAGATTTCTTATGTAACAGGGTGTCCCTAAGACGCCAGACACCACGGGAGGGGGAGACCGGCGACAACACAAATGTACCCGCAACCGGCGCATGGTCTGATAATGAGAGGACCCCTATGTCCGCCGTCTTGGCAGAGGCACACATTGGTCCGCTGACCAGCAAGTGGTCTAGCCTCGCATATGTCCGGTGCGCATGCGAACAATAAGAATAGTCCCTATCCGTGGGGTGCAGCGTACGCCAAAGGTCATGCAGGTCCAGATCAGCGAGCCGAGCCTTCCCTGCCTGTGAAAGTTCCCCAGTTTGCGGGTTTCTCTGCGCGGATCTATCGAGTGTGGAATCAAAAACCATGTTCAGGTCCCCCCCATAAATGATGTGTCTGTCCGGGGAGGCCGTCACGTCCATCACCACTGAGTCTAGAAAACGTTCCTGGTGTTCGTTCGGGCTATACAAGGAGCCAATGGAAAACGTCATGCCCCCCAGCTTGAGGCGGTACGCCAACAGCCTCCCCTTCTGTTCTGCGAGTTTGTACAGCACCTCCCCCCTGAAGGAACTCGATATCAATATGGCTACCCCCGCCTTTTTCGAAGTAGTGGAGGAGAAGAACTGCGTGGGAAACTTGCGAGAACGCAGCCTATGACAGTCTTGTGCTAACAAGTGGGTTTCCTGCAGGAGACAAATGTCCGCTTGTGTTCCCTCCAACAGAGACAAAACTGCTCTTTTAACTGGATTGTTTAATCCCTTAACATTAAGGGTCACTACTTTAAGTGTCGCCATGTTCGTGAAGGCCAGTGTGCGCTAAGCAGCGGGAACCCAATCGGGCAGGGTAGGGCACGGGGTGGCAGCGCAGAGGTGCGAAAGTGAAATAATGCAAGAATGTGTAAGGCACTGGACAGTACCCCCCTTTCCCCCCAACTTCCCCCGAACCAACCTCATGGCAACTGGCCAACAATCCAACCTCCCCTCCCAAACTCAAACAACCCAATGTCCCAGCCATGTCCCAGAACGGACAAGTCCGTGGAAAGTACTTAAAGTGGACGTCCGGCCACTCGTTCTTCCCGCCTCCCCCCCCACCCTCCCTTCAGCCCCAAACCTGCTATCTTCAGAAGCTATGTCCTTCTCCCCCCCGCAGCGTTTCTACGCCGTCAAGGCCACGTCGTCTGTGGCAGAGTCCCTGGCCGCCTCCCTCAGTGCGTTGGCCATTTCTGCCCTGATGGTGGATGAATCCGGCCTCCCGGCGCTAGCCACCGATCTCCTTCTCGCCGTTCTTCGGCGTCCTCCTCTATCTGAGCGTCTCCGGCTCGGCGTCGCTCCGTCCTCCGTCGCTGTGAGACCCAGGAACCCACATATCTCCTGCAAGGAGCGCAGTTGGTGCATCACGCCGTTCCAACGAAAGATGAGACGGAAGGGATGCCCCCAAGTATACGGCATTTCGCGCTCCCTCAGGAAGTCCGTCGCAATCTTAAAGGCCCTGCGTTTTTGCAACGTGATGGCAGACAAGTCCTGAAACAGCGCGACGGGGCGTCCTCGGTAGGTTAGTGGTTGCTTTTTGCGTGCCTCCGCCATTATGCGCTCCTTTACAAGGAAATCAGGGAGGTAGGCCAAAATGTCAGGTGGAGGCGCCGTCGATTGTCGCTGACGGCCAACCCTGTGGGCCCTATCGATCCGGATTGGGAAGTCCGCTGGCTCACCCAGGATTTCCCTGAACATGTCCCTCAGGTAGCCAGCAATATCAGCCCCCTCTTCAGCGGACGGGAACCCCCGGACCCGTATGTTATTCCGCCTCGACCTGTTCTCCAGGTCCTCGTTATGCGCTTGGAGGTCCACGTGCTGTTCCCTGAGGCGAAGTACCTCTTGTTGCAGGTGGACAATCTCCTCATCCCTCCCATGGGCCGCCGTCTCCACCGTTTCCATCCGCTCACCCAGGCCCTCCACTTCTCTGCGCACCTCGCTGGCCACCTCCTGTTTTAATGTCTGAAAGTCCTCTTTGAGCGAGCTAAAAAGGGCCTCCATGAAAGATCTCGTGACTGGGGGCTCCCCCCAGCCGAGTCTCCCGAGCTTCTAGAAGAGCTTGGGGACGGCTGTGCTTTATCCCGTTGTTGCTGGGCCCTGCTGAGCATGTCCGGGAGCGTACGATCCCCTTTCTTCACGCTCCGGCCGCTCACCATCTGCTCACTGTGGACCGCGGTACACCGCCCAGTGGAAGAGGGAGTTCAAGACTTCCGACAGCAAGTCCCGGCGTCGCTGGGTCTCCACGTATGGGGTAGATGCGGCTAGGGTGAGACTCCGATACCTCAGGGCCTTCGTCTGTTCCGTACTCTCGAGAACAAAATGGCGGCCAGACGCCACCGTGTAGACCCTCCTTCGTCTCCACCCAATGTCCAGACTGCCAGATAGTTCCTGTGTTTCAGCAGTGAGTCCGCTCTGAGACCTCCCGGTCCGTGGTAGTGCCAACCGTGCTGCATCCTTGCTGCACACTCCATCTTGGGCCGGGGGGTGCGTAGTAGCCTAGGCCGCGACCTCAGGGGTTTGTCTCCGTCGTCTCCAGAGGGGACAAAATGGCGGCTAGACATCTCCAGGAAGGCCATCCGTCTCCAATGGTCACTGCTCAAGTTTCACACAGTCCCAGGGCTATAACAATGAGTCCCCTTCGGGGTCTCCCGGTCTTTAGTAGGGCCAGTTGCTCTGCCCCCTCATTCCGCACTTCTCTCCAAACTTCAGTCGGGACTGGAAAGCGCGTGGCGTTCAAGGCCGCAGCCGTGGTCTCGAGTTTCGCTACACCCAGTCAGCGACAATTCTTCTCCGCAGCGTCCCTCGCGGGCTGCTCATCCGGCTCATTAGATTCAAAGTCACAGAACCGCTGCAAAGTGGCAAACAGACGCCACGCTGTCCAGCCGAGGCCTCCGTGCCGGGCTAGCTGTAAGGCTCCGTCCGCGGGACCCCGCCTCCAGCTGCTCGCACCACCTCAACTCAGTGGCGCTTCGCGGTCAATTCGCCATCGCCCAAATGGTCTCTTACATCAGCACCCGGGACTTCATTTTACCACCCGTGCATGCACCAAGGTTTCCGCCACCCGCCCCGCGGCCGCTGAGCTCCAGCGGGGGGGAGAGAAGCTGCCGAAAAAGGGCTCGGGCTGGAGGAGCTGCGGGAAGAAGCGTCCGCTCGCTCCGCCATCTTGGCCACGCCCCCTGAATGGACATTTACCCCATTTCGTTGATGAGGGGTCTGTGCTGATGAAGCTGCATCTAGTTGCTGATTCCTTGTGATATCGTCTATTCTCCTAGTGAACCCATGATAACACTGGTCCAAGGCTTCTGGTTCAAACCTGGTGGATCTCAAGCAAAATCCCTTCTAGATGTGTGTAGACCTCCAGTGCTGTTAATTATGTCTTGCCTGCCAATGCGCTTGCACATTGCGGGCGAGAGATATAGTAAGGGGAACCTCAAGGCCCGCCATCTTGAGGATGGGGGGACCCAGCCAACCAGGGACAGGCTCTTGCCCTCCTCCCACTGGAGAGTGGCAGAATAGGGGGTGTACCCACCCCAGGGAAGGGACCCATTGGTCCCCGACCTTTACCTAACTGTAACGCTCCTAAATGTAGTATTTAGGGGCACCCTAAACCTTCCTTCCTCATATCCAGCAACCACAAAAGGACAAGAAAGACTGAAAGCTGTGCAAAGCTAACAAGAGGACGACGCCCACTGACTTGGCCCCATCCCCGTCTCCCCTCGAACCTGCTCCTGCGAAACCCTGGCGTGTCCAGCGGCCAGCAACCTCTAAAACCCCAGAGGACTTGCCTGCATTCACTTTCCAAGCTGTTTCTCCCGTGAACACCGGACGTGTGTAAACTGCAGCTTCTGGTGCCAGCCAGAAACCGCAAATCCAGCACACTCTGAACCCGCTGAGCCCGGCCTGTGTTTGAGTGAACAAACACTATGAAGAGGTTCCCCCCCCGGCGATCCTGACCCGAGACCCGGCGAACACTGACCTGCCTCAAGCCTCCAGACAACGCCTGCAGCCCCAATCCAGAGGACGCCCCCTACTGCGACCAGAGAGGGTAAGAAAATCCGACGTCCCAAGGTACCCCTGCACCCGACGCCCCACGGCCTTGTGTGCTCAACCGAGCGGTGCCTAACCAACCCTCTACATCCCTACTTACCCCTCAAATTGTTGGTCGCTCCAGGAAGATCCTCGTCCCCGAGCCTGCTGTGTTTCGTTGTCCCAGAGAATCGCCATTGAAATCAACAGGGCACCCGACCTCAAAACAGCACCCTGCACCCAGCTGCCCTAGCGCCGCTGAGGGTGCCCCTTTTGTGCTACCTTGGTCTCCAACTTGCCCTGAGCTTAACCCCAGGAGCTTTGCTCCCACGACCCTGTGGCCTGCTTGCCAGCAGCCTCCAACAGGAGCCCCCCCTATCCTCCATGGGATAACAATGGGTCTCAACACTCTGCACCTGGCCGTCTGAGTGCCGTTAAGGGTGAAACAACAGTGCTTTACTGACCCTGGGAGAACCCCTGAGTCTAACCCCAGGACCCTAACTCCAAAGACCGATTACCTACCTGGAACCCGATAACCTTCTAAGTATCGACTTTTTAAAACTAAGTGAATTTCCTTCCATTGTATAACATTGGTGATTCAATGTGAAAAAGTTTCAAAGTGTCAACTTTTGAAATGCAATAATACACTTTAAAAATCGTACCTCTAACCAAAACACATTTACTTACCTGTTTTCAGGAAATGTCCCAGGGCTGAATCTAGGATCCAGTCCTGTGTTAGCAAAAGTAATCTGAAAATTAACTGCATTTTTCTTAAAAATCCCATTCATTCGAATGTACTATACCTGCAATGTGTTGTAAACTGCTTACTTAAAACTGTAACCAAAACCAGCACAAGTTACTCTGCAATTTTGAACTGTGTTCATACAAGTAATTTACTACTGAAAAGTATTTTTTTTAAATTTTTTTTTTTTAAAACCTTTATTTTCGGTGTGCACAGTACACAGCGTCTGCCTACAACCCAATCGGGCCGGCCGCTATGACAATAGACATCTGGATGCCAGATATAGAGGCAGTATAGTTAGAACAGAGAGTAGCAGCTTAATGGTGTACCGGCACCAAAACACAGAAAAATAAGAAGGATAAAATAGGTTTCGTTTTATAATTTTGTTGAAAAACATATAACAAACACACCACACAATCACATGGTAGAGCGATTAACTACGGGGACAACAGGACACCAGTAGTAAACTCAAGTGGAGGAGTGCAGATATCTCCACGGTACGCGTTCCACTTGGACCAAATCCTGCCCCATTTCTTAGGACGACCCCGAGCCACATAGACCGTCTTCTCCCATAACATGCACCAGTCCATGTTCTCCTTCCAAGCTGTTATCCCGGGTGGCCTATGGGAACCCCAGAGTTGAGCAATATCCCTCTTGGCAACCATGTTACCAAGAGTGACCCAGAAAGTCGGAGCAGCCGTACAGTCTGTAGGCTCCCAGACATTAAGTAGGCAACAACAAGCCTCAGGCAAAAGAGAGACCCCGGTGACCCGTCCCATAATAGCATGTATTCTGGACCAAAAAGCGGATACGTTCGCCACAGGCTACCCAACCTATCAGAGTCCTACAATGGAGTCAGTCGTGTCATCTTATCGCCCCAGCCCGTAGCAACATTCGCGTCTCTCTACGCACGCACAGCACACTTCGTAGGTCCAGTCAAAGATCGGAATGGCTCCTTCGAGTACAATGCCCTGTTGAAGTTCCCGCCCGGCAAGAGGAACTTGTCCATCGCAAAGGCAGGGACAGGACCTGGGGAGTACGTCACATGGTTAACCGCGCTCAACTGGGAGGCCCAGTAGTAACGCCTGATGTCCGGGAGGGCTTTGCCGCCGTCGTACCATGGCAAAGTAAGTTTAGGCAAGGAGATACGTGCCCGCCCCTCCCAGATCAGCTGTCTCTGAAGGCCCTCGACCTCACGGAAATACAGAGTCGAAAAAATTTTGCAGAGCGTACAAAAATCTAGGGAGGGACATCATCTTGAAAAGAGCTGCACGCCCCAATGGAGATGGGGGCAAGCTGCGCCACCTCTGGACATCCAATTTAAGTCGCCGGAGAGGAGCATATAAGTTGCGGTCATAGCGGACAGAGGGGTCCAAGGAGACGTAAATTCCCAGGTACTTGAACCAAGTCTCAACCACCTGAATCGGGAATCTACTGGGTAATGGCGGAAGGTCCCCTGCTATAGCATATATGCATGATTTAGTCCAATTAATGACGAGACCCGAGTTCTTCCCGAAGGAGGTGAGGACATCAAAAAGCACGTTGAGTGACTTCTGGGGCGAAGTGAAATAAAGGAGAATGTTGTCTGCGTATAACGAGACTCGATCTTCGAGGTCAGGGGCCCACCGAATGCCCCTGATCGAGGGCTCCCATTGGAGCCACTCCGCCAACGGTTCCAGTGCTAAGGCAAAGAGGAGGGGGGAGAGCGGACAACCCTGTCGAGTGCCACGCCCGAGCGGGAACTAACCAGTCACTCTGCCATTGACCACCACCTGGGCCAGTTGTTGTTCATAGAGGAGTTTTACCCAGGCAATAAAGTTAGGGCCAAAGCCAAACTTTGACAGAGCCGCCCAAAGGTAAGACCACTCGATGGTGTCAAAAGCCATAGTGGCGTCAAGAGAAGCTAAAATGGCAGGTTCGGTCAAAGTCACAGCTCTCGCGAGAACCCCGTGGAGTCTACGAAGATTGAGTGCCGTATTCCGATGGGGAATAAAACCGGACTGATCCAGATGGATCAGGTCGCAGATTACCGTTAGCAAGTGATTCGCAAGCAATTTAGCCAGGATCTTGGGCTCAGTATTAACACCTTGGTTGCTAGAGATATTTTCCTCCGGTGCTGAATTGTTGGAAAGCCCATTGTTCATGACGAGCTCAGCTCGTCATCAGCACATCTCCACTGTGCCTCATGACGAGCTGAGCTCGTCATGAGCATCGAAGGGGTTAAGCAGAGAAATGGGGCGGTAGGAGGTGCATTGGTCACGAGGTTTACCATCCTTGTAGATGACGACAATAGTGGCCAAACGCTGATTGAGGGGGAGGAGACCAGCCTCAAAGGCATCCATGAACATAGTTCGCTGATACACCGCCATCTTATCAGGCCGCAGCTTGTAGAGCTCTATGGGCAGACCATTCGGCCCCATAGCTTTACCCGAACGAAGGAATCGTATAGCAATAGCGACCTCCTCCACCGTTATAGGCGCATCCAAAATGGACCTATCCTCGTCCGAAATACAGGGCAGCGCAATATCACGCAAGAGCAGACGGGAATCGGACTCATCTCTATCACTCACCGATCGATAGACCATCCGAAAATGGTCCACAAAGCACTCCACAATCTCACCTCGGTCAGACACACACTCCCCTGTCAACCGTTTAATCACTGGCACCACATGACTCATTTTCTCAGATTTATCCAACCATGCCAGAAGCTTACTCGCCTAATCGCCCACATCATAGAGTCTGCCCAGCTGATTCCTGTTCATAATTTTAGCAGCGTCAGTCACCAGAGCCCTATAATCAGCCTGCTTTAGCGCCAATGAGTGTAGGACTGCAGGAGTATCATTACCACCCAGTTCGCTCTCAAGCGAAGTGATTTCTGCCTCAAGGCGCACTAAGTTCTCCCGTTTGACCTTCTCATCGGCAGCGATCAATGACAGTGCAGATCCCCTTATTACAGTTTTAAAGGCCTCCCACAAGGAGATAGGAGAAGAGACGGACCCCACATTCTCATTGAAGTAACAATCAATAGCCTTTAGAAGCTCGGAGCGCAGCTTAGGATTCCTTAAGTGCCAGGGATGGATAGGGGGAACCCTGCTCTCACCACAAAAACCCATCGAAATCTCTAGCAACAAGGGTGAATGATCAGAAATGCCCCTGGGAAGATGGCGAACCCCACGCACAAAGGGAGTATGAGCGGACAACATCAGAAAATAGTCGATCCTGGAGAGACTGCCATGTGCTCCAGAGTGGAACGTGTATCGCATTTGCATAGGGTGCAGCATCCGCCAGACATCCACCAATCCAAAAGTCTCAATCGACTCAGACAGCCACAACTGAGACGCTGGCAGGACTCTAGGGGGTAATCGGTCACACTCACCAGAGACCACAGAGTTGAAATCCCCACCCAGTACAAGGATACCATCTGGAAGCCCTAGGAGAATTCGTCCGAGATCAGCGTAGGTGGTAGCCTGAAGACCCGGGGGAATATATACACTAACAACTGTGAGCACCTTCCCCTCCCACCGCCCAGAGACAGCCGCATACCGACCCCTATCATCAAGGGCGACCTAGTCCATCTCAAGGGGCAGGGAGGATTTGACCATTATGCCAACCCCTCTGGAGCCAGATGTAAACCCAGCGTGTGCTACCAGCCTGTAGCCTCGTCTATCAAGGGCCCTACACGCATTTCCAATCAGATGGGTCTCCTGTAACAGACTATATCAGGGGAGTGACGTCTGAGAAATTGGAATACAACACCACGTTTTATCTTGTCTCCCAGACCATTACGTTCCAAGACAACAATTTCAAATCACCCCCCCATCCCAGCAAAGCGCCACACCCCACCCCCCCCCCCCCCCCCCCCCCCCTCCCCGAACCCAAGAGCAACAGGATAACAGCAATATACATTGTGCCATGTGATAAAAACTAATACAAAAACAATAACAACCCCCCCCCCCCCCCCCGGAACCCCCAAGCAACAACCCGTTACAACACCCCCCCCGCCCTGCACCCCTGCGTACGACTAAAAAGCCACCCCAAACTGCAGTGTGCCTGTCGCCCCTTCATAATACACTACACAAAGAACCCCAGAGGAGGAAGAGAGACCGCCCCACCCCGCACCACCCTCGGGCCTAAAGCAAGAATAAGTAAATAAAACCAAAACTCAGCCGGTGAATGTGAACCAAAACCAGACACCAAGAACCAAAATGTCATTCCTGTGCCGATGCACCACCTTCCGCGCCGCCAGGGCCGCCACTCCCATCGTCCATCTTCGGCAGCGAGTCCAGCCAGTCGCCAACACTGTCCGGTCGATCAAAAAAGAAAGTACGCTCCCGATATTCGATGCGAAGTAGAGCCGGAAACAGCATCGCATATTTGAGTCCCAAGTCCCGCAAGCGACGTTTCACTCCCTGGAATCCCATCCGCTGCCGCTGGACTTGAGGAGTAAAGTCAGGATATATAGAGATTGAACTGTTCTCCTACTTCAATGGGCCGTGCCTACGAGAAGCCTGGAGGATAGCGTCCCGATACTGAAAGTGGAAGAGCCTAGCAATAATAGGCCTCGGGGGAGCCCCCGGTTTAGTCTGTCCACCCGGGAAACGGTACGCACGCTCGACCGCAAAAAACTTACTAAGTCCAGCGGGGAGCGAGATGAGTCACAATTAAATCCTCCACTAGTAGGTCAACGGTAGTGTCACCGCTGTTCTCAGGTACCCCGACTAAGCAAATGTTGTTACGTCGGGCCCTGTTTTCACACTCGTCTGGCCATCATATCATGAGATGATCGCAGGTTGCCAATCTCCGACTGCGCGTCCGCCATATCCGTAACAAGACTGGAGGCCTTAAGGTCCAAGGCCTTGACCCTCTCGTTGGTCTTAGCCAAGTCCGCTCTGATGAGGGTAACCTCAACGGCCACCGTGTTGATCTTGGAGACAATGGCCTCATATTGTAGCCCCATATCAGTCTTAATCCCAGCGATGGCACGCATTAGATCTTGGAGTGAGACCTCCGATGTTGCCACAAGGTCTGTCCTCGGGTCCTCAAGACTACGGCCAGCACCACTGGGGGAACCCTTTGGTCCTCAAGACTATGGCCAGCACCACTGGGGGAACCCTTTGGTTGTGTATATCGGTCCATAACATTAGTTTGGACGGGACCCCACGGGTCGGCACCTTCGTCTTGCTCTTCTCAGTTTCACGTTAGGTCGCCATATTGAAAGCCGCGCCCCGAAGGGCCCCTCTGGACCTGGTGTAAATGGCAGATATCGGCGGGTCGCTAAAGCGGAGTTGTCGTCCAAAATCGTAGCCTGTGAGACTAGGGATATGGCCGGAGAGCACAGCGGGTCAGGCCACCGCGGTCCGAAGTCAGGAGTACTTTCAAAACAGTCAATTAGGAGGTCGAGGAGAAACCGAAACTGTGACAATGACACCGATGGGAAGGATGTCCTTTGACCGCTGTTGTTGAGTTGCGTCTCGGCCAGGCAGAGCAGGAGAGACCCCGGTCCCGTCCGGGGGCAGGCCAGAAAGTTGAAGACTATGTAAAAACGGTTCCCGAAGTCCGATCTCAGTTCTTGAAAATGTATCAGGATCAGCGAGAGTAGAACTTCAAAAGCCCATAGAAATATTCAGGATATTGGAAGGATATGTGCAAGAGGGCGGCGCGGGTCTCGGGAGCCCTCTGCTCACGCGACCATCTTCGATGCCCGCGTAGCTCCTCCTCCCTGAAAAGTATTTTTATGCTTACCTGTATCAGGCTCGCTTGGTGATAGAAATAAACCAGTATATTTTTTATACAAATCAATTGGCCTAGAGTTCAGTTCTTGAGTGTGTGAATTCATTTGCTGCCAGAGTGTGTACATCAAATGCTTTACACTGTCCTCGGATACTGCCTTACTGCTTGACCAAGCTACCACTGAAGAGAGTAAGGTTTTATCTAACTTTAACCGCTGCCAAATCTCTGGAGACCCTTGGACTCTATACACACGCAGTACCTCACTTTGGTGCCATATATATATAGAGCCAGTTTCTTACACCACCTTTTTCACCCTCTCCCGACTCTTCCGTGTAGTCACACTTACCCAGGCCCCTCCACTTCCTCTTATACAAATCCCCTCATGCGCACTACACGGATCTACAGAATACTCTGCAAATAATTTGAAATCTTTCTATTCCTTTACTCTCATAACCTCCCTTCTCTCCTCCTCTTCTGTTTTCCTCTCTCTCCCCCTCCCCTTTCCTCCTCACTTGATTCCAAGTTCTATGCTTCAGGAAGGGCAATGCAAAATGTCAATTGGAGGGGTAGGAAGGGGCTATTATGGGTGATGCTGCTCTCTACTCTTATAAAAAAAAAACAGCCTTCTGTTAGTTGCTCACCTGGGAAAGATTGACAACATGCAGTTGTCTTCTTGTTCAGTAACCACAGAAATTGTATATTTTCTCTGGCATGCTTTCCTTTCTTTTTTGGTAAAGGAGACTTTTTGTGACTGTTGCATTGTAACTATCTGCAACCGCTGCATGCTGCTGGGACGTATTGTTTACCATTCTCCCCCTGCCTTGCTTAGGAGGGTTCATTCCTTCCTAGAATGGAAGTGAGTTTGCTACTTACCTGCCTTGAGGACCAACTTTATAGCGCGTCCTCCTTATTTTTAGGTCTCGTGCCGAACAGTGCAGTGCGCAGCATTGCTCGCGCAGCGAGAGACTTTTTGTAGGGGGTTTGAAAACAGAGCTAGAAATTGCACATGCTTGTGTTTTTGTGATTCCTTTTGGGCCACTCTACTGGCCTTTGCTTGCGTCTTTTTTATAAAAGACGAATGCAAAAACCACAGTTGATGGACAGAATGCAGAACAATGTCATACATTCACCCCAGTATAGAGATCTGGGCCAAAATTCATCGTTTTTTTGCACTCCACACCACCCCAGTTCAGACATGGCCATATGCAAATCAGTCTGACCCTGTGCCTCATGGGAACAGTCCAGCCCGAACTGCCAAGCCATGCCTTCCCTGGACCGGAAACAAGCTTCCGAGGACCTGTTTCTGTCCATCAACTGTGGTTTTTGCATTTGTCACCCCTAGTGGGATGGGTATGCTCAGCCGTGAGTCCCATGCACTCCACACCACTGATTCAAGCAAACCTGGCTGAAGACGGCTGGAATGCCAGAAACCGGTCCTCGGAAGCTTGTTTCCGGTCCAGGGAAGGCATGGCGTGGCAGTTCGGGCTGGACTGTTCCCATGAGGCACAGGGTCAGACTGATTTGCATAGTGGGAAATTTATCTGGAGGTGCTTTGCTTTCTATTTTAGAAATGGATAACCCTGTTGCTAATTTGGTTTTTATCCGCAAAGCATGTCAAGTGTTCACAGTCCAGATCTTGGCTCTGCAAGCAGTATTGTGGATTGCATTTTTAATTATCTGTAGGACCTTAAATTGCTTGTGTTTCTCCCTTCTGCTTCTTGTCGCTAGAAGTGCTTAAACATCAGCTTGAGATGGAATACTTTTGAGCCAAACGCTATATTTAAGCAACTTTCTGAGACACTGTTCATCTAGTTTCATCCGATTTTCAATATCTTAACTTCTGTTTGCTCTACTGCCTCTTAAAGCTTTAAAACATTAACGCCCAACAGCCTGAATCTAGAAAAATATCTCTTACTCGAGTGATTTGCAGGTTCTCTTTCGTATCTTGGACCACTGTACTGTGTTACGTAAAGACGTCTGTGTTTGCATATGGATCGGCATTAAGGCGAACACCTGGGGTGTTTAGATTATCCAAAAGGAGGGCTAAAGTTCTCACCATACAAGGGTCCCTAAAACTATAGGGCTCCACTCCAAAAAACACTGAAACTATTAAAAGACAAGACAGTCAAATTGTCTGCGAAACCACTGGGGTCTTTTAGTGGAATAGTGGAATAAGAGAGCTGCAAAACCACAGGCTCTAGAAAAAAAAGCTTGCAGTCTAAGGAGCTCAAGTGTCTTTCCTTCCCATTGGTCTACAGAAAAAGTCCTCAGTAAGGAGTTGCTAAAGGTTGTTGGCTCAGCTACACAGTACGATGCAGCTCGAAGACGGACAGGTATCTTTGAAGGAAAAAGTCCCATGGGGACAAGAAATACTTTGACATCCGCAACATTGAGAGGACCAAGAGGCCACTGCAGGCAAAGATTTAGCCACTAGTCTGAAATTAGTTTACATTTGAGGAATCTATGCAGCAGTATAAGGTCCCATGCCCCATAGACCTAAATAGACCAAGACAGGAGACTTAACACTTAAAAATGAAAATCAATCAATCAATCAGTGACACTTATAGAGCGCGCTACATACCCGTAGGGTCTCAAGGCGCTGGGGGGGGGGGGTGCCGCTACTGCTCGAACACCATTAGAGGTGAAAAGTAGACCCAGAGTTGGGGAATAGGACTTGATGCATGTGCAACAAGAATCTGAACTTGAGGCCCATGGCAAGGTAGAGACACTAAAGAAGGACAGTGAGGCTGTCTCTCTTCAAAAGGAGGTAGCCACCTATATCTCAAGGTCCCCTTCCCAAGATGACATCTCCACATGCATAGGGTGGTTAAGAGAGCTGCAGATCCCTTTTTTTTTCTTTTCTTTTTTTTACAAATGGAGATTGAAAGGGAAGACACGTGTTCGAGGCATATGAGCTGCAGATTACACACTGTGCATAGATCGCCATCTAGTGTTGGGCCCGGATGTTTGCACTTGTTTTTGTCCTGAAAAGTTCTTTGGAAGTCACAAGATGGGCGACTCCTCCTTTGGATCACATTGCGCATGGGCATAGGCTCCATACTCAGACTGTTTTTCCCGCCATCTTGCTCGGTTGTGTTTACTGCACTTCGGTTTGGAACAGAGTTTTCATACCGCGCGCAATCCCTCACCCGTTTCCGACGGTACTGTCTCCAAAGCGTTTCCCATCTCCACAATCTCGATAATTTCAAACTCTTCGATTCCTGTCTTTGACGAAGGCCTTAGGGCCTACATAGGCCTTATCTTCTGGCTCATGGAAAGAACGCCATTCAAGAAGTGTCCTCTTTGTGGGTCGATTGTTTCCCCACACCGATCTCCATGAGGTGTGCTGCCTTTGCCTCTCACCGGAGCACGAGGCCAGAGACTGTTCAGCTTGTACCTCCTTCCCCTCCAAGCAGACAATTTGGGACCGACTAGCTCGAAGAACGATTGCTCGCTCATCCGCTTCGATCCCCGACGACATCTTTGAAGAGGGCGTCGATGTGCCAGAACAGCAGCGGGCCGAAGAAAGCGGCAGCTACTCCGATGGCGACGACTCAGACGTCGAGGACATCACTCCAGCTCAGCGGGTCGTAAGTACACACGTCGGCACCGGCCCTTCCTCAACACCCTCCAAAAAGGCTTCGGTCACACACTCCCCTTCGGGTGCACACAGAGAGACTGCTTCCCATGCCCTGCCTTCGGGCTCGGCAAAGAAGCCTACCAAGCCTTCAGGCGGCTCGGGCTCGAGTCAGCCTACTCCCGGTGCAGATACACAGTTGACACCGAAAAAGAAGCCATCTTCTTCCTCAGCCACGCCGACCGCTGCTTTGACATCCAAAGCGATACCAAAGGGGATGATGGACGGAGCGTTTGAGCAAATAAAACACTCCCCCCCAGTCAACTGATCTGGGTTTAATCCATCACCATTCTTTAGCTCACTCAGCCACCCCAGTTTAGACATGGCCATATGCAAATCAGTCTAACCCTGTGTCTCGTAGGAATAGTCCAGCCCGAACTGCCATGGCATGTCTTCCCTGAACCGGAAACCAGCATCCTGGGACCGGTTTCGAATTCATAATCCTCATAAGCCAGGCTAGCCCATCACTTTCCTACACCATCCCCTATTCCAGATGATGATGTAGATACAGATTCTGATGATACAGGTGGGGGTGCAGATGAGCCACCAAGGACCAACAGTCCCCCTCGGTCACCTAACCCATGGGATGATTATAACACCCCTTATGTTCCTCAGGATGATGTATATCCCTCCAGGCCTCCTCCCCCCCCCCATAAGACACTGTAGGTTTTAACCTACTTGTCCATAGGGCTGCCCAATACAATGGGGTTGACCTACACACAGACACTGTGGAGGAAGATTTCTTAATGGACACTTTCGACACCACGCTTCAATTCTGCTAATGCTTAAGGAGGTCATTAAGCATGCACCAGAGGTATTTAAAGATCCAGTCAGGGCTCGAGTCCTCAACTCCCGAACTGAGAAAAAAATACAAAGCTGCCCCCACAGATCCAGCCTATATTAGAGGCCCCGCACGGCTAGACTCCCTTGTAGTCTCCAATGCACGGAAAAAGGCCAATTCCCAAACATCAGGTGAGGCCTCCCCACCAGTTAAGGAGTCTAAACTCCTTGACGCCTCTGGCAAACTAACAGCGTCACAGGCAGCAAACATATGGTGCATTGCCAATACTCAAGCGCTGTTAGCAAGATATGACACGGCACATTATGATGACCTGGAATCCATAATGCAGCTTCTACCACACAAATATAAAAATAGGGCCAATTAACTCATACAGGAAGGTAAAACTATCAACAATACCTCCATCCGTTGTGCCCTAGATGCCGCAGATACTGCTTCAAGGGCAATTAACACCAGCGTCCACATGCCTGGCTACTTATTTCAGGTTTCAAACCTGAAGTGCAGAATTCCATCCTCAATCAACCATTTGATGAGCAACACCTATTTTGCCCTAATGTTGATGTATCCCTAGAAAAGATGAAAAAAGATACAGACACCGCTAAATCTATGGGAGCCTTGCAGTCGCAAGCTCCCAGACGTTCCTTTCGTCGCTCATCCTACAGAGGCACAACAAGAGGCTACTCTTCTGATAGCCCCTCCACTCCTCATAAGACCCCTAGCCAATCCACCTTCACTAGGGTCTGCCAAAGAGGCAGTGGTAACAATAACAAAGGCAGAGGCAAAACTAACAACTCCCGCTCTGCCTCCACTCCTACGCAATGACTTTCCTCCACTTCCCCCTCACCATTCCACTCCAGTGGGGGAAGACTACAACAATTCCTTCCTGTCTAGACCAACATCACATCAGACAGGTGGTTGCGACAAATTATTCAATCAGGTTACTGTCTCGAACTAACATCTGACCCCCCCCTCCCCCCAAACATACCACCCAGACAGCTTCCACTGTCACAAGAGCATCCATTACTGCTAAAGCAAGAAGTAATATCCCTACTAGAAAAAAATGCAATAGAATTAGTTCCTCTGCATCAACAAAACAAGGGAGTTTACTCTCCCTATACTTTCTTATCACAAAGAAGGACTGCTCTCTTAAGGCCTATTCTAGACCTCAGACCCCTAAACATATACATACAGTCAGACCATTTTCACATGGTCACACTCCAACAGGTCCTTCCTCCTCTTTTACAAAACAACTTCCTTGTTTCTCTAGATCTCAAGGACGCATACTTCCACATTCCCATTCAAAATGCTCACATGAAGTATGTCAGATTTGTAATAGACTGTCAGCACTATCAATTCAAAGTACTCCCATTCGGGGTCACGACAGCACCAAGAGTATTCACCAAGTGCCTAGCAGTAGTAGCAGCACACTTACGAAGACATCACATTCACGTCTTCCCATATCTATACGACTGGCTCATAAAAGCCAGCTCCTACAACCAGTGTGTACAACACACTCCTGCCACTATCCAACTGCTTCACGACTTGGGGTTCACAATAAACCATACCAAGTCCCATCTACAACCGTCCCACATACAACAATACCTCGATGCCACAATAAACACCAACAGCGCTAGCTTATCCCTCTCCGGTAAGAATAGCGAACATGCAAGCTCTTCTCACAAAATTTTAACCACAACACTCGCTTCCGGCTCGAGTGTTCATGCAGGTCATATGGATGATGGCCTCTTGCATTTTAATAGTGCCCCATGCAAGACTACAAATGCGTCCTCTCCAAGAGTGCACTGCACACCAATGGAACCAGGCTCAAGGTAGATTGACAAATCTAGTGTTGGTGGATGGTCTTGCTCATCGCTCTCTGCAGTGGTGGAACACCAAAAACCTTTCCAAAGGGCGACCGTTCCTAGAGCCAGTTCCTCAGATAGTCTGACAGCGGACGCATCGCTCTCCGGCTGGGGAGCCCACCTACTGCAACACACCATGCAAGGCAGGTGGACACCACAACAAAAGTTACTCAGTATCAACCACCTGGAGTTACTAGCCATATTCCTAGCATTAAAAGAATTCCAAAAGCAAATATCAAACAAGGCTGTATTAGTCTGCACAGACAACATGACAGCCATGTATTACACACAGAAACAGGGCGGAACATACTCCCTGCAACTCTCTCAGCTAGCACAGACCATTTGGCGGTGGGCAGTGGGCAGGAGTACAAAACACCATGACGGTTCTGTAAAGTCGTCAGACACAACATATCCACGAATGGGAACTTCATCCGCAAGTTCTTTAACCATTCTTTCAGATGTGGGGACAACCTCAGACAGACCTCTTTGCCACCCACAAAAACGCCAAATGCCCAAGATTCGCCTCCAGATATCCACACCCACTGTCCAAACGCAATACGATGTGGATGAACTGGTCAGGCAGATTTTCATCCGCTTTTCCGCCTCTCCTACTCATGCCACTAGTAGTGCGCAAACTACAGCAGCATTCTCTAACCCTCGTCCTAGTTGCTCCAACGTGGGCCAGACAACCGTGGTACACCACACTGCTAGAACTGTCTGTAGTACTGCACCAAAAACTATACCTATCTCCACGCCTTTTAACCCAGAACCGTGGAGAGATCAGACACCCGGACCCAGCTCAGATCAACCTTGCGATCTGCCTTCTGAAATCTTAGAATTCGGTTACCTTAACCTTCCTCCTGAACTGTCCTAAAAGAAGCTAGACGTCCAACCACTAGAGCATGCTATGTAGCCAAGTGGAAACGTTTTGTAATATATTGTCACAACAACAATATCAATACCCTAGATGTGTCTATTCAACACATCAATGGATACTTACTACACCTCCAAAGATGTAACTTAGCCTACTAATCTATTAGACTGCATCTTGCTGCCATAGCAGCATATTTAAAAGATAGACCGCATCTATCTCTTTTCAGAGTGCCTGCTATAAAAGCCTTTATGGGAGGACTTAAGAGAATAATTCCTCCCAGAGTACCACCTATACAAGTATGGAATTTGAACATTGTTCTCACACGGCTAATGGGACCTCCCTTCGAACCTTTACATAAATGTGAACTACAATTTTTAACATGGAAGGTTGCGTTCCTAGAAGCTATTGCTTCTCTACGGAGAGTTAGTGAACTACAAGCACTAACCATTCAAGAACCTTTCCTGCAAATGCATCCTAATACGGTCGTTCTCCGTATTAATCCTAAATTCCTACCTAAAGTAATTTCTCCCTTCCACCTCAATCAATCTGTGGAACTGCCCGTTTTCTTCTCGCAGCCACAGACCGTCGCAGAAAGAGCTCTTCATACCCTAGATGTCAAAAGAGCACTTCTGTACTACATTGAGAGAACACAGCCCTTTCGTAAGACCAAACAACATTTCGTGTCTTTCTCTCCGCCACACAAGGGCAACCCTATATCAAAATCTGGGTTAGCTAGATGGATTGTCAAATGTATGTAATTTTGCTACCAAAAAGCTAAATGTACGTTATCTGTTCCTCCTAAAGCCCACTCTACAAGAAAAATAGGGGCTTCAGTGGCTTTTCTAGGGAACATTCCCTTAGATGACATCTGCAAAGCAGCTACATGGTCTACACCGCACACATTCACAAAACACTGTTGTCTAGATGTGCAAACTAAACAACAAGCTACTGTGGGCCAGGTTGTTCTCAAAACACTATTTCAAACTACTGCAACAGATACGGGTGGTCTCCGCTAAGAATGGTTACTGCTATACAATCTATGCACAGTGTGTAATCTGCAGCTCATATCTCTCGAAAGGAAAATGCTACTTACCAGTATGCATCTGTTCTTGGCATGTAGAGCTGCAGAGTTGCACACATCCACCCGCCTCCCCGGCTACCTTATCTGTTCCAGTATAATCTTAATTAGATACAGCTTACATGGACATCCTTCCTTTTCTTTCAAAGCTTCCAAATTTCCCTAATGGTGAAAAACAATCGGAGGATGTAGCCGATGCCCATGCGCAATGTGATCCAAAGGAGGAGTCCCCTATCTCGTGACTTCCAAAGAACGTTTGAGGACAAAAACAAGTGCAAACATCCGGACACAACATTAGATGACGATCTATGCACAGTGTGTAACTCTGCAACTCTACATGCCAAGAACAGATGCATACTGGTAAGTAGCATGTTCCTTTCTTTAAGAAACCCTGAGCCCTGTATTTAAAACAAATACATTTTTACTTGTGCAGCCTAGCATCTTGCAGCAGTGGTGGGAGGTATTCCAGAAACTCACATCTGCCAAATTGGTTATCTCTAGGGAGGAAAAGGAATGCAGGGAATCCATCCAAGGTCCAAAAAACACACAGACCCATGTAGTGTCAGACTCTCTCTGATTGGGTCTACTGTGAGGAACAGAGCAATGTCTTGTGGGGACTTTAGGCCTTCCCCCAGACAAGAATAGTAAAAGACTAAAAGCAGCTGGTAGAAATTATGGCAGGCACCTGCTACACAATGGTGTTACTGCCAACTCATATGCCCTCCTTAATAGATATCCAACAACAATGGGAAGACATGGAAGGCCTAATGCCACACTTTTTGGAGAAGAAATGAAAGAGCTAAGCCAGTCTTCGAGGAGGGGCAGAACAAAGTCAATTTTTGCCTCAAGTCTGCACTAGAATCAGCTAATGCTGCACCTTGGCAATTTGCTATGAGGACTGTAATGAGCAGACATTCCTGTCTGTGCACGTCAGGATTCAAGCATGAAGTTCAGGCCACTAAGATCAACATGCCTGTCACTGGAAACCATCTTTTTGGGCCAGAGGTAGATAGGAGCCTAGCGGACATCAAAAAGGCAAACAAGACTGCTAAGGCCATGAAAGCATTGTTGAGTTATTCCTACTGAGAATCATTTTGGCTAGACGCAGGAAGATATTTTTTGTGCCAGAGAAAGCAGCCGTCCAATTTACCAAGTGACTTGATGGGTGCACCACTGCCAATGACCCTCTTAATACACCACACAGAGCAAAGGGTCTGTAATTCCAGTTCAGCCTGTAACCCTCTCGGCTGGCTGATTCAAAATGATCAGGGACCTCATATGGTGACCCACAGTGTCGGGGTCGGGATGGGGACTGGTAGTTATTGTTTACATTGAATGGAATTAAGATCATGCTCCTGTCTGATAGGTATCTGTTTTGCAGTTGTGCTTGGCTTTATCTGCTTTGGAAAAGTAGCTTCTGGTCCTGCAGCGTGATAAGGTACCCAAATGTTCTGACTAGTAGAAAGCCAGCAGTATTGTTGCATGTTATGTTATATAAGCAATAAACTACTGTATCAGGTACACTAACTGAAATGTTTCTTAATTTCTGTGAATCCTAGCTTCAAATCCAGCTTCAATTGCAGCTGCGCTTGCAACTTCAACTGCTACAGAGATCAAAGTTCCAAAGCCGAGAGGGAGGCCAAGAATAGTGAGGCCACCTCCTCCAGAAAGCAACATGTGAGTTGTTTTGCTACATTATAAAATGTAAGCATCAGTCCGCATTCATCAGACTGTGGCACACATCTTTACAGTGCCTGAACATGGCTGTGTAATGAAGTGACTGCAGGTATTGTCTGGTTGGTGAGAACTTCTACATGTTAAAAATCTTGGTCCTGCCAATCAGTGTAATGGTCCAGTTTGGTCCCTTAAAAATACATTTCCTTATTAACTTTTAGTCAGAAGTTCCATATATTAGTTATCAGCATCACATATTTGCATTATCGGGCTACCACACTCTTATTCCACCCTACAGTATTTTAGAGTTCCTTTTCCATTGAATTGTATATGTGACAATGCAAATAACAAAAGGAAAACTATGAACACTGCTATTACATTAGGACAGCCTTTTCCTAAATGTTAACCTAATCTATGCCATTGTAGGAGGGTACCAACTAGCTAATCCTAAATGGCTAAACCTCAATACAGCATTGCGGTCAGACGTCCCAAACCAGGTCCCTCTGAATAAATAATAAGCAACTCCATAAACAAAGCTGTCTTTTGGTAAAGTGACTAGACTTTTTATATGAGGAAGGAGCTATGCCTAAATATTACCACTATATTTAGGTAGACCCACAAAACAAATGTGATGCAGATGCTTAAGCTAACACCTCTACGCCACTGGAAATAGACTCTGGGCAGCTTATGCAATATTTTATAACTTCTGTATGCAACTCCTAACATGGCTATTGTAATGCATTTCAGCCCGTAAGGCACTAATCTCATGGATGAAGGAATAGCATATTCCTAACTTGACTGCATTTAAGGTGGTTTTGTTCCAAAGCGTGAAAACATTGCAAAGTGCACAATTAATTCAGAGAATTTGTGCAAGCCTTGTAGCAATGTTGGACTAAAGTCTAACCCACCGGGAAAAGTCAAGAGTGAATTAGTAAATGGTGGGCTAGTCATTTTAACCAGTGTATTAATGTGCTCTTAATGACCACGCACAGGAGTTGGACAGCTTTAAGAAGGCGGACCTTTGCACAACTATGAAAAGTGGTGCTGTTCTGCCCTGTTCATTTTTTTCTGATTTAGCCCTTTGGTTTCCTACAGAGAATTCAACAATTTTGCAATTCCACTGGAGAGTGCTCTCCTGTTCTGCAATCAAAAGATATTCATTGATGGTCATAAATACTGAAAAACAAAAAGTAAAAAAGAACGATTCAATGAAAATATCACACAAAGCCACACAACATTATAGATCCTATTTCTGCTGTCCATGGAAATTGCAGAATACCTGTAGATTTAAAAATGCACACACTTCAAGGAGCCTGCACCTTCCCTAAGACAGCATGTCTTCTACTGGCATGTGACTATGTGCACACCTTTCAAAAGCATAATAAATACCTTTTATATTGAGTTGTACTAAACTTGTACTGGACATTATAATAATAATAATTCACATTTGTAAAGCGCACAATTAATCAACCAACCCATCGGGCCGGACATACCCTCGACCTGATATTCTCCAATATTAACCCTATCTTTATCGCAGGGATAAGACCATTACTGTGGACGGACCACTCTTTGGTCGAGTTTGACATTCACCTACCTGCTAAAAACGCTAGGCCCTCCTGTCAAATAGCAACCCACAGGAGAAGTTATGCTAACTTCAAGGTTGACATTTTCCAGAGACACTTTGTCCATTCCCCTATAGGAGAAATAAGTGTTGACAAAGCAACAGATAGACTTCAGGACCACATCGCAATGGCTCTTGAGCACTGTTCACGACGGCGTCGCGATGCTAAACCCAGGCGCACCATGTCAGAAAAGTGGTACGGGCAGGAACTGAAATCACTAAAAAGGAAATGTACTATGCTCGAACACAAATGGAGGTTAACAAGAACCCAAGAGACGAGGATAGCCTACAAGAAAGAACTGTCGCAATACACTAAAGCCATTAGGAAGGCAAAAAAGGACTACTTTTCTCGCAGGATTATAGAGAATAAAGACTCCTCCAAAGAGCTTTTTAAAATAGTAAAAGAGCTATGTAGCCCTTCCAGTCTCTCATCTAATCTGATTCCCTCACAAATAAGCTGCGACAAAATGAATAACTTCTTCTGCGAAAAAATAGACAAGATCTATTCATCCTTTCCCAACCCCAATGCGGGCTACCCGGTGGACCACGAGCCACCCACCTCCCAAGCCTGCTGCACTAGCTTCGGCCCATTCTCTGAAGAGGAAGTGGGCAAAGCGATGCTTGAAATCAAATCTGGCTCCCCCCTGGACCCTTGCCCTCATCATATTTTCCGACAACTCATCCCTTTAATCTGCCCTGCAGTGACTCAAGTGCTGAATCATTCGCTAGAAGCGGCAGAATTCCCATCCAGTTGGAAGAACGCCACAGTCGCCCCCCTTTTTAAAAAAAAGCAGGCTTAGATATCAACAACCCGGCCAATTACAGACCCATATCCCAACTTCCCTATCTGTCGGAAGTTCTAGAGAAACTGGTCAATAGGCAACTGGCCAGTTTTCTCGAATCTAACAACCTGTTGGATATCACACAAACAGGTTTTAGGGCCAACAACAGCACGGAAACAACACTCCTGGCCGTGCTTGACAACATCAGAATGCATGTGGACCAGGGGAAAACAGTTGCCCTAATACTGTTGGACCTCTCGGCGGCATTCGACACCGTCCCACACAATCTGCTCCTGGATACCTTAGCATCTAGGGGCATTAGGGACAGAGCACTGGGATGGCTGCGGCCTTTCCTATCGGATAGATCACAATCAGTGCACTTGGGCAAGTTCTCATCCCCACGCCGGATCATCAAATACGGGGTCCCACAGGGGGCCTCGCTAAGCCCTACTCTGTTCAACGTTTTTGTGTCTTTCCTGGATGGAATTGGCAGAAAGTGGGGTGTTGAAATCTGTTCCTATGCCGACAACACTCAACTCACTGTAATCCTGGATGAGAAGAACAACCCCAAAGACAGGCTTCTAAACTGTCTCTCTGATTTGGCTGAATGGATGCACAATCACTATCTTAAGCTAAACGCAGACCAATCAGAGATACTGCTGTTTGGGGGCCACACCCAACTGTGAAACGACAGCTGGTGGCCAGAAGCCCTGGGCATTCCATCTGCCCCGACACCAACAGCAAGGAATCTTGGAATAACAATTGACACCTCCCTGTCCATGAAAACTCATGTAGCTGCTATATGCGGTAAGGGCTTTGCAACACTAAAAATGCTTAAAAGAGTCTTTCCATGGATTCCAATAGAGTGTAGAAAGATCCTAGTCCAGTCTCTCTTGATGAGTAGGCTGGACTATGGAACCTCCCTGTTCGTAGGTATGGCAGAGTATCTCTTCACCAAGCTCCAAATGGTGCAGAACGCAGCGGCCAAGGCTATCTGTATGAAAAGAAAATTTGACTCAGCCACGAGTTGTCTGCGTGATCTACATTGGTTGCCAATGAAGCAAAGAGCAACTTTTAAAATGATGTGTATCACACACAGAGCACTGCACAAGACAGGCCCTCTCATCCTTAGAAATAGGATTCAGTTCTACGCTCCCACCAGGAACCTCCGCTCGCAATTCTCGGCACGGGCAAGAATCCCTCTGGTAAAGAGAGCCAGGATGGGTGAGCGAGCCTTTTCCCACATCGCTGCAATCAAGTGGAACGAACTGCCCATGGCCCTCCGACTTACAGAATGCCACTTGGCATTTAGGAAACAACTAAAAACCTTCCTCTTCCCCCACCTTGACTAATCCACTCGACCTATGCCTACTGCACACGCACTTTAGTAATCTTAGCGCCGTGATATCCCATCGGGATGATTGTTAGCGCTCTACAAGAAATTAAAATAAATAAAAACAATCACCCGTAAGGATCTCTAGGCGCTGGGGGCCGTCGGGTAGATTAAGCAAGCTATTACCCAGAGTCACACGGTGCTGGGCTAATCTGCCACCGGTGCCGGGGATCGAACCGTGATCCCAGATTCCCGAGTCAAGCCGCCCTAGCCGCGGCGCCACACCTATTCCCATTGGGTTTTGAGAGTCTCGTTTGACTTCACAGAGTATAGCTACTATACAGAACTTGGAAAATAAGTAGCTTTTCCTTCAATAATGTAGGATGTTCACTGACGGTCAGAAATGGTAGAGCAGAGTAGTAAGCTCATCTCCAATCGAAATGAGAATGGTATATGAAAACCCAAACCACGGGGGGAACCAACTCGGTTCCACCAAGCTGCACAGCCATGCAAGGCTTATATGAATCCAATGTATTAAATTCCATTAATGTTTGTCCACTTTTTTTCCTTATTTTAAACCGTATCATTTTCAACCTTTATGCTTAAACTCTGTATTCAATTTATTATATTCATATCCCTGATTAGCGTTGAGATTCACAAAGGCTCAGGAGCAGTAATAGGTTCCATGTCATGATTTTATTACAAAAGCCCAATGCATTTTGGAAAAGATTCCCTTAGTCAGGGGCATCTAGAAAATACAAACACATATGTTTTACTCATCTTTATCAACATAATTATTACACCAAAAAATCCATTTGTTATACTAAAAGTAATGTTATCAATGAACTGTGACGCTACGCGACTATCTGGCCTGTTCTCCAAGAGTTTGCATCAACATACTGCATCCCTTCCTTAACATCAACATACTGCCTATAGTCCTTTCTATAACGCCCGTGTTGTTTCCTAAGTGTCAAATAAAGCACAGTTACACAGATTGAATCCAACCCCTTAAACTTCAAGTTTAATATCACCTATTCATTAACCCAGCTGCTATTCTAAGACGAGAACTGTTGTTAGTATGTGATTATTATAACCAAAAAGATTTCTTCAAAGCCGCTTCACTGGCTAGAGTGTTTCTCCGGCATCTGAATTCAAACAGTATTGTTTCATTTATGTTACAGACTGATTTCTCTGGGTTTGCAAAATGTATTGTCCTTTGTGTGAGAGGCTGGGTTTCTGTTGCAGTAACATTCCCCCCCCCCCCCCTTTTTGCCAGAGTACTGATGGCACTTTGATTTGATTGCCCTGGGTCCCTGCAAATCAGGTTCCCAGGGCATGTGTTCATTCCCCACTCAATTGACGCACAATAGTCACAGGTGAAGCCTTGGTAAATGGTACCACAGGTACCCAGGGCACTGTGACCAGGGAGGGCATCTAAGGGCTGCAACACTTATTGTGCCACACTTAGAGTCCCTGTTCCTTTAAACTCACACACGGCCTTTGCAGGCTGCATGTTTTGGTGGAGAACAAAGTGAAGAGTCGACATGGCACACATCCCTGTGTGCCAGTCCTACAACCCACTGCCCTGGCATAGATCAGTCATCCCTCTAGGGGGGTGCCCTATACCAGTGGTGAGGGTATCGGTGCATCAGACCTGTACCCCTACAGTGTGTAGACCAATTTTTTATTTTATTTTTATAAAAAAATTTGTAATCCTGTGAACAGAACACAGCTTTATTAAGCCTACAACCCCGGGGCCGGCAGCAATCCAGTTCAGTAAACCAGCATGAGTTACACAGCTTAAATGCCAACATCCCGGAAGTCCGGCAGCGAATGTGTGTCAATGTTGCATCAATAAAAGTATATCCATATTTACAGTGTTAATAAGAGTGAATAGGAATAACTTTGTCTGTTCTCATAAACATCAGCTGTCAATGAGCGTATGAGCTACAACATAACATAACCCCTCCCCCACCCTGTCGGCCATCTTCTGCCTCAACTACCTACATTCTTCTCCAGTTTATGTACCTGTGTATTCTATACAGTTGGGCCTTGGATCCAACAAAGACAGGCTGTTCCCTATCTCACCTCTAAGGCGAGCCTGTAGATCTTCTACTGCTAATCTGCTAATGCTACCGAAATCTGCAGTCCTCCTTCATGTCCCAGTGCATGCTCCTCATTCAACATTGTCTGAACAGTGATTTCCCCCCCCCCCCCCCCCCCCCCCCAGCCGTGTCACCTATGGCTCCCATATGTGTACCGGCTTTGACCTGCTGGGCATCAACTCCCAATATCGAGTCAATTGATCTTTGCAATAAGTGACCGTATGTAGTCAACCAGCAATGGCGAGGCCGTGGCCTCTTCCAGTGTACTGCCACTTGCCGCTTGGCCAACAACAGTAGCATTGCCAATAACTTAGGACTTCCATTTGGAACCTCCAGGACATATCCCAATAACACCACCAGGTGCGTGAGTGGTATCCACACTGTGGTAATATCTCCGATGTGTCTAACTACCTCTGCCCAAAAGTGCGTCACCCATCTACAGGACCACGCTAGGTGTATGAACGTCGCACCTTGGTATCCACATCTCCAGCACGTGGTTTCCGTATACAGTCCCATGCGATGCAACTGTACCGGTGTGCGGTATACCCTATGTAAGAAGTTAAAATGGATCAGTCTGAGTCTGTAATTTGGCGATAAATGATCCAGTTGAGAGCAACAGCACTCCCATTGTTTCTGTTATTGTCAGTGTAGTGTCTCTTTCTCAGTCCGTTTTTGAGGTGCATGAAGTTACTGGAGATGTCGTTTGTGTGATACTGTATATACTGTATATGCGCGTGATCATTTTCTTAGGAGAGGGGTTAGATTAAATATTCTCTAGCGCAGGGAGGGCCTGTGGCTCTTGAGGGTATTCAGTGTATCCTCGCCTTGCAAGCCGCCCGAGCTGGTAGTATAGTAGTGTATCTGAAACTGAGGGTGTTTGTCCTTTACACATTTGCTGTAGTGTCAGGAACGCAGCTTCCGGGTACAAATCGCTGCCAGTCACCAGGCCGTGAGCCCTAGCCCGCATAGCAGTTACCCGGTCTGTCAATGGCGTCAACAGTGGATTATTGTCAAAAGGAGGGAGGAAGAAAAAGTGATCACTTGATCAACAGACACTATTTACCACTCGGGTTGGTGGAAGGTCCAGTCACAGCGTGTGTCCGTACCTAAGAAAACAACAGGGGGTTGCTGGACTGTTTCAATGTAAAACTAGGGAAGATTTCACTGGGGTGACCAAAGGTGTAAGAGTAACACCCTAGGGCATCCATTTTGTTGGATGGATTTGCCTCACACACCCAGAAGGGTGTCATGCTTCATCATCGGCGGTTGCTCCTCGTCGGGGAGGCGGTGCAATCCCCGACGGGCTCACCTCAAAGAGGGGCTCTTTGGCGGAGATCTTTTTATCCAACAGCCTTATGGTGAGGTGTGGGTGTGTGGGCAAGATGGTGTGTGATAGTGAAATGGGATATTAAAATGTAGCTAGGGGTACCGGAATTCACTTTATTCTGGGGGTCCCCTGGCTGCAATTAAAAACAAGGGACTAGCTCACTAGGTGTCAACAAGTTAGGTCAGGTGACCCTAGATGAGACTAGGGGTGAAGATGGTCGACATGTTTCTCGCAATGGGTAATAATTGCCCGCGATTCATCAGGACCTTAAAAAGGTGAAAAACAACATGCTAGTGTCATGTCAACAGTGGATTCCCACCTATGGGCATAGATGGAGCATATAATTCACGTACTCCACCCCGCTTCGCTATACTTTGCCATGCCCAGCGCAGTGCCTCAACCGTGTCAATTTCTTGATGGGGTCGCCTATAACGTTGATACACCGCTGCATTTAATTGAGTCAGGGCAAGCCTATCCAGTTCTATCGCCACGTGTGACTGATACGGCGTCGGATGGTGCCAAAAATGTAGATATTGCTCTTGCGCACTATAGGCGTAAAGTTCAAAATCGGGGGTGCATAGCCCCCCCTGAGCAAAGAGTAGTGTCAGGATATTCCAGAATATCCAAGGTTGCTTGCCTGCCCATACAAGTTCAAGTACGGCCGACCTTAGACGCCTGAAAAAATGCATGTTGAGCGGCATAGGAATATTAACAAAAAGATATAATAATTTGGGTAGCAGGACCATTTTGGCGATCGCTATGCGTCCCATTAGTGATAGCTGTAGGTTTTTCCACCTTTGCACTTTAGTCTCAATCCACTCAATAGCTCTGCCATAATTCGCCGTCCACATGTCCTGTGTAGATCTACTAATCATGATACCCAGATAGCGCGTTTCAGCTCCTGCCCACTGTATGGGATATTCTGCTTCACATGTTCCATCTGTGAGAGCTAATATGGTGGATTTTGCCCAGTTTATTTGAACCCCCGTATCTAATCAATTCCCTCATTAATATGTTAAAATTATCTTTAGGATTAATCATGTAAATCGTCATGTCGACTGCGTAAAGCGAGATCAACAGTCCTCTGGACATGAAGCCTATACTTCTGTGCGTATGATGTTGACGAAGCCTAGCCGTGTAGACCAATTCTTAGACATTGTAAGTGCAGTGCGGCCATTAAGAGTATATGGTGCTGGGAGTTCCGCACGTTAAACCCACTTTGATGCCAGTTTGGGATTTAATGAAAAATGCACACAGAGGGCCTCTTAGAGATGCCACCTGAAAAACGACCTAACACTAGTGCCAGTTGCCACCACCAGTCATGTTTCTGGACCCCTGGATCGAGAGCCTGCTGCTCTCTGGGTATGAAACAATGCACATCCTCGGGCGAGGTGCCACAGCTCTCAGTCCCCGCCATCTTGTAGATGGGAGGACCCAGCCAACTAGAGTGAGGCAAATGCTGGAGGGTGGCATAAAAGGGGGGTGTACCCACCCCAGGGAAGGGACCCATTGGTCCCAACCTTTACCTACCTGTATCACCCCTAAATCTACTATTTAGGGGCAACCCCATACCTTGCCTCCTCAGACAAGAACTGACTAAGAAGAGAAGGACCGAAGAGCCATGCTGAAAACTAAGAGGAGGAGGACACCCATTGACTTGTCCCCATCCCGAACCTGCTCCACTGTCCCCACCTCGAACCTGCTACAGCGAAACTCCAGTGTGTCCTGGAGCCGGTAACCTCAAGAACCCCGAGGACCTGCCCTGCCTTCCACAAGACGGACTTTGTCTTTTGTGAGCACCACTCTGCACCCGTCGCCTATTATCCAAGTTAGAGTGGCCCAACACCACAAGGAGTACTCCCCTGCGATCCTATTCTGAAATCTGGTGATCTCTGACCGGCTTTTGATCTCCAAGCAAAGCCTGCAGCCTCTTTCTGGGGGACCCCCGACCGCGACTGGGGCTGGTAAGAAAACCCTATGCTTAAAGACACCCCTGCACCCGACGTTCCACGACCTTGGGTGGCCCAACAAACGGTGCCCCAGCATCCCAACTTACCTCTCCAACCGGTGGTCACCTCCAGAAGATCTTTGTCCCCGAGCCTGCTGTCTTTGTTGCAACCAGAGAATCCCAATTGAAAACAGGGCACCGAGGCCAAAACAGCACACTGCACCCAGCCGCCCCTGCACCACTGCGGGTGTACTTTGGGTGCTAACTCTGATCCCCCTTTGTCCCGAGCCTATCACCCGGAGCTTTGCTCCCACATCCGCGTGGCCTACTAGTGAGCAGCCACCAACAGAAGCCCCCACCCCCCATTGGATAACATTGGGCCTCAGCACTCTCCACCCGGCCGCCGTAGTGCCGCTGAGGGTGCTGCTTTCTGAGTGCATCCTTGACCCTGGGGGAACCCTTGCTCTAACCCCTGAATACCAACTCCCACAGACTTGTACTTACCTGTAAACTGATAACTCAATTATAGGATTTAATTGACTGCTTTTTCCAAAAAATTGTTGTGTGTGTGTAGTTGGCTTTGTATGAAACATTGAAAAACACCAAATAATAAAAAACTGCTTTACTTACCTTTTCTCAAGGAAACTTCCAGGGTGATATCAAGGCATATCGCACGGAGTATAAAAAGTAATCCTTAAAGTAATCTGTAAAGTAATTGAACAGTAGTTTCCACTGTATTGAAAGCATTTACAATCCTTTAACAGTCCTTTTCATTCAGCTTGCTTATATTGTTCAACATGCCTTGAAAAGTTCAATTTACACTTCCCTGTACCAGGCTTCCGTGGTTCTAGAAAATAGTTTTAATTAAATATTTTTATACAAGCAAAATTGGCCTGAGTTCTGAGAGTGTGACATCATTTGCTGATTGAGTGTGTACAACAAATACTTAACACTACCCTCAGATAAAGTCCTACTGCTCGCCAACACTACCGCTGCCTGCCTTTGGGGTTCCACTGGACGCTGTGCACACTATACCTCATATTCGGTATAGTAGTTACAGAGCCAGCTTCCTACATTCCCCCCACCCAGACTGCATGAGGCCCAGTAAGGTGAAATCCGATCTCAAAAGGCACCCCTGCATTCGGCCGCTCTGCGTCCTGGAGAGGAGTACCTGAGGTGCAACTATGTTCCCGAGTTCTCCAACTTACCTGCACAGCTGTTGGTTCCTCACAGAAGACTTCCTGGACCGAGCCTGCAGCTAAAAACCAAACCGGCAATCTCCATTGAAAACAGGGCACCCTACTCCAATCCAACACTCTGCACTTGGCGACCCCTGTGCCGCTGTGGGTGCGCCTTGTGTGCTAACTAGGATCACTTGGTATAGGAAGCTGGCTCTTTATATACTACACCAAAATGAGGTATAGTGTGCAGAGTCCAGTGGTACACACACGCACTGTAGGATCATATTGCTCATGCAGCTATGCCCTAACCTGCCGGATGATGCATCCGGCCATTAGGTTTTTTAAAGCCTTCTAGAGGGTCGACTTACCTGTGCCGCAGGCAGTGGTCTGTCCATGGTTTTATCGACTCATTAGTCTGCACCAAAACACGTATGTATATATATATATATATATATATATATATATATATATATATACACACACACTAGCAGCCCGTCCCGACCTTGTCCGGGAGCAACAGGCTTCCCCCGCCCCCCTAAGCCCCCCCCCCCCCCCCCTGCCCCCCCTGCCCCGACATTGTCCAGCAGCCCGGGCCCCCGCCTGCCCCGACATAGGTCCCCTTAACTCAGCCACCGCTCCGCTGGCCCGTCTGCTGCTCCTCACGTCACCGCTCCTTCCCCGCACCATGTCCGCCGCTCCCTTACCTCAGCCGCCGCTCCTCCAGCCTGTCCGCTGCTGGCACCTCCGCTGGCCTGTCCGCTCCTCGTCGCGCTCCTGGACGCCGCTCCTCCCCGTGCTCCTGACGTGAGCAGGCACGTCGCGTCCGGCGCTACTTCAGAGGGACTACTTTTTTTTACTGTAAATTTTTTAAATAACGTTTTTTTGAAAATGTACATAGCCTATAACCATCTACACACCCTGACGATTCCAACGGTGTATCGGGTGTGTGGATTGGCGCTGTGGTTCCCGAGTTTACCCGCCTCAAAGGCTGAAAGTTCTTCCTTTATTATAGTAGTATAGATATATACTAGCAGCCCGCCCCGGTTTTGCCCGGGGCAGAAGGGGGCTGGGGGCAGCATTTTTAGCCTCTGAGCACCCCCCCAAACATTGCCTAGACCGCATCCCTCCCGCCCCGACATTGGCCATACCACCTCCCGTCTCGAGCTTTCAGCCTACAGCCTTGAGCCTCCCGCCTGCCGCCCGCCCCGACATTGGCCATACCGCCTCGCGCCTTGAGCCCGCCTCCCGCCTGCCTTTTCCTTACCTGAGCCGCCACTCCTCACCGCAAGTCACCGCTCCTCCCTGCATATCGTCATTACGTTACGTGTAGGTCGCGATCAGCGCTACGTCGCGGCCAGTGCTTGTTTTAGGGGACTACTTTGTTTACAAATTTTAATTTTTGGATTTACGTTTCGCCTATGTCCATCTACACACCCTGAAATTTTCATAGATGTATCGGGTGTGTAGATTGGCGCTGTGGTTCCCGAGTTTACCTTGCCAAAAGGTGCAAGTTCTCTCTTTATAATAGTAGTATAGATATATATATATATATATTTTTTTTTTTAGAGGCATGTGAGATGTAGACCACATGCTTTGCATACTCCTGCCATCTAGTGTTGGGTCCGGATACTTGCTAGTTCTTTTTCTTCAAAGAAGTATTTCAAGTCACGAGATAGGTGACTCCTCCTTTTGGTGATAGTGCGCATAGGCATCGACTCCATTTTTTGTTTTTTCCGCCATTCGGTTCGCATGTGTATTGCAGCTCTCCATTTCAAAACCGTTCTTCGGGTTCCCATTGGTGCACAATACACTCTACAAGTGTTGGTATTATTTACAATGTATATCCCACTACTCTGCGTATTGTATCCGTTGATCAAAACCTCTATTTTGATAGAAAAACTCCAGGAAGGCTGTCCTGCCTAACCGCGTCGGTCCACCTTGCAGTCAATTGAATGGACTCAATTCAAATTCTATCCTCTGTGCCACATGCGTAGTATCTACGCACCGACTCACACGAAATGTGCAACTTGTGCTGGTTCCCGTAGCACAACGAGCAGGACTGCAATGGGTGCTGATCATTTTGATCGAAGAAAATGCTACGCGATTGTCTGGCACCATGTTGTGAAATGCAAAAGTCCAATACACGCCGGACATCTTTGGTCCAGGGGATACTCATCAATAGTCATAATCTCTGAATAATTCCCGCCCATGTGCGGGATCACAGAATATATATATATATATATATATATATATATATATATCCTGGTGGTGTGAAATTGCCGCGGAAGCCAGCCGCGTGTGGAGGACCCGCTTGCAAGTAGCCCGAAGGAAGTCTGGCGCTTTGTTGCGTTTCCAATGAACTTGGTTGTTACTTCGGACCGCCTCACAAACCAGTTCGGGCTGCACTGTTCCCATGAGGCACAGGGTCAGACTGATTTGCATATAGCCATGTCTGAACTGGGGTGGCAGAGTGGGCTAAAGAACGGTGATGGATTAAACCCAGATCTCTTGACTGGGTGTGAGTGTCTGATTGATTCAGAAGCTCCGTCCATCACCAACCCCTTTTGTACCGCTTTTGGCCGCCATAAGTGTGGCAGGGTATACTCAGACGTGAGTCCCTTGCTCACTTTGCCACTGGATTCAAGCAAGCCGGGCTGAAGAAGGCTGGAATGCCAGATACCGGTCCTCGGAAGCTTGTTTCCGGTCCAGGGAAGACATGGCTTGGCAGTTCGGGCTGCACTGTTCCCATGAGGCACAGGGTCAGACTGATTTGCATATAGCCATGTCTGAACTGGGGTGGCAGAGTGGGCTAAAAAACGGTGATGGATTAAACCCAGATCTCTTGACTGGGTGTGAGTGTCTGATTGATTCAGAAGCTCCGTCCATCACCAACCCCTTTTGTATCACAAACCATCCCAGCAACTGGTTATTGCCTAGTGGCAGCCCGGATCTGACGGGGGAGTACACGGACACTGACCTGTTGCTCCGTGACCGTGCTGGGGGAATCAAGTGAGGCAGAGCGTAAGGGGACTCATGTGAGATCGTTTGGCAACAACTGAACATTTTTACGGGAACAAACATCAAACCTCAAATGGCACAGGCAGCGTCAACAGGAGTTAGAGCCCCACAGAAGATGAATGGTACTCTTGTGTCTTCTGGGATAGGTAGTCCTTAACAACGGACTACGAAACGGAAACTACTGACTGTGAATGGGGGCCAGCTGCACTCGGAACATTTGGGAGGAGCCAAGAAGGTTTAAAACCAAAATGTTGCAGGACTTCCCTTTCACTAAAGGCATCTGATGAAGACAGTCGTCGAAATGCATTATGCCGTACCTACCAGTAAATAAACGACCTTTCTCTAATCCCCGCTGTGTCCTCTACGGTTGCTTTGCAAAATGTTGCCTGGTGGTGTGATACATATATATATGTATGTATGTATGTATGTATGTATGTGTGTGTATATATATATGCAAAAACTGTTAATTTTCTGGATATGGAAATCTATATTTCTGAGAACCGCATACAAACGAGATTATACAGAAAGCCCACAGCAGGCAATACCATCCTGCATGCGGCTAGTCACCATCCTAGCCACCTGATACGCAGCATTCCCTATGGGGAAATGTTGCGTATCAGGCGCATCTGCAGCAGTGATGAGGAATGCGAGTTAGCTCAGGAGGCGAGCAAAAGTAGATTCCTTGCCAGGGGATATTCTAGATCCTTAGTTGAGTCTGCACAGAAAAGAACTCAACTGATATCCCGGGAAACTGCTCTGGTCCCTAGAAATAGAGAGGCAGAAATGTCCCCGGCTGGGGATGTTATCAGACCACGCATGATTGCTACATATAGCCGTCAGCACCTAGCCATGAGAAAGATATTCAACCAAAATTGGAACCTCATATTGGGTGATCCGGTCATTGGCAACAAAATATTGAAAAAACCACTCCTCACTTTCAGGAAATCTAAATCTATGGCCAATACTTTGGTCAAAAACACCTTGGAACCCCAAATGTCAGCTACGTGGAAGGCCTTAGGAAGTGGATTTAAGAAGTGCATACAGTGTAAGGCGTGTAAGTATGGGGTCAACAAGAACAATTACGTTGTCCCATTCTCACGAACACCTAAAAACATCACCAAACGCCTCACGTGTAAGACAGACTATGCGGTCTATGTGCTGGAGTGCACTTGTGGACTCAGGTATGTGGGTAGCACCCGCCTGCCGGTCCACAAGCGTGTGCTCCAGCACATCAGAGCCATCATTAATAAAGACCAAGCCTACCCTGTGGCTAGGCATTTCGAACAGGAGCATAGTTCTAATCCGGTGCATCTATCTTATTTTGTTATTGATGCAGTATGGCCAATGAAGAGAGGAGGGAATCGTGATGCAAAATTACGTCTCCTTGAGACGAGATACATCTTAGAGCTAGACAGCAAGCAACCGCAGGGGCTCAATGCGACAGAGGATCTGTACACCTGTTTGTAAAAGATTAGGATACTTGTATATTCAGTCCTCGACAGCATCTAATACAAGATGGATTCTATGCTGTATTATAACTGCACTGCTTAAAGGGTATTTGGTTTTTATCTTGATGAATAATGTTGGTATAACACCTAAATCACCGTCGTCTCCTCATATTCTGACTAAAGAGCTTTTTCAAGTAAGGAGAGGCAACCCCATGGCGCAAGGCCATGGGATTGATTTTTTTAAAACAAAACCTGTTTTCTTTAAATGAATTTTCATTTAATTTTTAGCACTTTATGCACCAGCACTTTAGAAAATCATATAAATTTTGCACTTCTTCAGTTGCCGATGATCCGATAATGCAATAAGTACATGTATGCAATTTTTTAAGGGTTGTTGCCCACTGGGGCTTGATTTTCTCTGCAATGTGCGTTGTACATTTGGGAAGTGATATGAGCAACGTGAATAGTAACATTTTGTGATCTAATAGGATAAGCCATTTGATCACGTTCACTCGTTGATTAACCTGTATTCATACAGTGATTAATAATAGTGTTTTTTTAAATGTGTAAATATATATTTATATATTTTATTAATTAAGCCACTTGTACATATAACATTGTATTTTTGAAAAATGTATACAAATGTTAGCACATGGAAACGCAGTATTTCTTTCATGTTGTCAGAACCCATTTGAAAAATTGCGCGCGCACTGTCACTTTAAAAGATCGGCATTGGCTCTCAGCAACTTGCCATGTGATCAAGCTTTGTAAAGGCGAAACGCGTAATGGCGGCGGCAGGCTTGCTGGAATGAATAAATCACCTCGATTAAGCACTCATCACTGGGTCTGTTCTTTCGTCATTTCTGGATTTTTGTTCTGAGGCGGCTGCTTCAGTTGATGGCGAATTTGAGTGCATATATATATATATATTTGTATATATATGTTCGAGGCATGTGGACTGCTGAATTAATTTCTGTGCATAGATCGCCGCCTAGTGTTGGGTCCGGACGATTGCACCTTGTTGTCCTGGAAGAGTCTTCGAAGTATCACAAGATAGGTGGCTCCTCCCTTGGATTACAGTGCGCATGGGCATCCTCTCCATCTTCAGATTGTTTTTTTCCGCCATTGGGTTCGGATGTTTTTCCTACACTCCAAGTTCGGAATCAAAACAGAACTTTTTTAAAGACCTTCGGCCTCAACAGTATTGTTATCGCTCGGTGCCTATTACCTCGGTTAAACTTCCTACTCCTCTCCGGTCGTCGACGCGGGCAATTGGGCATGTCGACGCCACATTGGCCTATTGTCGATGGAACGAAGTCCATTTAAATTCTGCCCACCATGCCATTCCAAGTACCCGCATACTGGCAGACCTCCAGTATGCAACAAGTGCTTGTCACCGGACCATAAAGAAGATTGCCTGGCCTGTGCTCAATTCCGTTCCAAAAAGACGATCCGGAATCGACGGGCCACTAGGCAAGAGATGCAGAGACCAGCACCAGAACCGGAAAACATTTTCTTCGACGACCAAGACCTCGACGTAAAAGACTCGGATCTAGAGATCGTGGCCGCCAAGGACGATTCGGAAGACTAACCGATCCCGCAGGGGCGAACCGTGACTACACTGCCCCTGAAACCCACTCTACCGAGAACAAAGGCTCCGGTCGAGGCATCGCCAACAGGCCTTAGCCAAGATCAAGACACTGATTCAATAGCCCTGCATTCAAGCTCGGCTACGAATACCAAGAAAAAGCCCTTTGACACACCAGGCCCAAGTTACGTTCTCAAAAAACCAAAGGTTGTCGATCCGAAGGCTGTCGGACCGAAGGTCATCATACCGAAATGTACTAACCTCGAAGATTCAGGAAACCGAATGGGCAACTTTCCTCTCGTCAAAAGGTTAAGAAAATTCAATAAATGGATCTGGGCAGCGATTCATTTCAACACATCTCAATAAAACCAGCAGCGAAGAAGAATGCTGCAGTCAGTCACCAACAACTGACTTAAGGAATACCTCACTACTTACAGCAACATATGGCACCTACTCTGCAGAGGAGATAATTAATATAATTAGAAAGGGCAAAAGTAATGGGGCACCGGGGCCGAACGGTATCCCGCAAGCCACCTATAAACACGCACCTGAATACTGGGGTTCACCTCTGGAAAAACTATTTGCAGATGTGCAAACTTATTACTTGATTCCTGAAAGTTGGCAAGGCTCCATCATCACGCCCATATACAAAGGTGGAGATAGAGCTAACCCTCTTAATTATCAACTAATAACATTGCAGGATGTAGAAGCCAAATATTTTGCATCACTCCTAAAAGATCTGGTAAACTGGTCAGGAGAAAAAGAAATGATCCCAATTAACCAAACTGGTTTCAGAGAAGGAATCGGAACAACCTCAAACATTTTATCTATTACAATGATTGCCGAAAAATGCCAGCGCACTAAAAAGGATTTGAACCTGTGCTTCATAGACTTGCAAGCCGCCTTTGATAGTGTGGGTCGGAACCTACTATGGGCTAAGCTGAGAGCATGGGCTATACCAGAGAGCATATTAAGGGGCCTGCTGTTATTCTACTCTGACACTTGGACACAAATCAAACTATGGAATGGATCACACTTATCAAGAAAAGTTCTTACAGCAACCGGCTAAAACAGGGTTGTGTCCTGGCTCCACAATTATTCAGTTTATTTATCTCAGATCTCTCAGGTAAATTAAACAACTGCAATGCTTACTCGCCGAAACTAGTCAACTTTCAACTCACTCACCTGGCATATGCCGACGACATTGTGCTTATGAGCTTAACTAAAGTAGGCTTGTCCAGACTACTAACAGAACTGTCAGAATTCCTGTCTGCAAACAACCTTGCTCTCAACCTATCCAAAACAAAAACAATGTTAATCACCAACTGACGATCAGCACATCTTAACATCATGCTGGAAGGCAAAAAGTTGGAAAGGGTATCAAGTTATAAATACTTGGGATATTACATCGATGACCAGCTTACCCTAAAAGATCAAAAAAATTATCTGACGGAAAGAGCAGGAGCTTTAATATTTGCACTTAGTACTCTGTCAAAAAAATTGGAAGGCCCATCGCTCAAACCACTACTGACAGTGATTGCTAGCAAAGTACTTACCACCTTAGCATATGCTAGTGTAGCAATGCAGGGTAAGGATGCTATTATTCTTAACAACCTAATTACAAAAATCTATAAAAAGGTTCTTCAACTTCCTAGCTCAGCCTCACCAGCGCAGACGCGCCTAGAATTTAGCCTAATGAATGAAGCACTGGGAAGATTCTACACATGTATCAAGGTGTGGTACCGAATTAACCCCTTCGATGCTCATGACTAGCTCAGCTCGTCATGAGGTACACCTCTCGTGTGCTCATGACGAGCTGAGCTCGTTATGAAAAATGGGAATCAAGCACTTTCAGCACTGAAGAAGAATTCCAATAGCAGCGATGGTGTTAAGCAGAACGCCACTGATAATCTTAACAGATTTTTATGGCAGGAGCTGGAAACACAAAAAAACTCAGAAGCTAACAAATACTTGACTTGCGCTCTGGAGCAAACATGCACTGCAAATTTGTGGGACAAAAACTTGCCATTTATCTCTTTCAAACAGGCATTAAATAAGGCGGCCAAATTTCATTTGTTGATGACTGACAGACATATTCTCAGACCGCTCCCATTCATGGACTGTGATCAACAGTTACAAAATACTTACCCCGGCTGCCTATTTAGACACAACTTATTCTGTTTTCATCAAAAAAAGGCTGATGGCTCTGAGATTCGGCTAACATCCAACTTTGGCCGATGAACCTGCCTGGAAACATACTGAAAAAGTTGTCTGTCGCCTCTCTGGCAACACAAAAGAAGACTTAATTCATATTATATGCCACTGCAAGAAGCTGAATTGGGAGCAAACACTTTTCTTAAAGAACATTTTTCGGGCCAAGAATCTACGCACCTGTAGGACTGCTGTTATTGGTGGTTTGGACTCCACAGCCCCTATAATCAACTGCAAGATGATAACGTTCTTGATGGCCTTTGAAACCGATTGAAGGTTATTCAGCATTTTAAGATTTCATAAGACTTTTCCTTTATTTCAAACTTTTTTCTTTTAAATTGCATTGCATTTTTTAGCCGCTGGAAGAGTTATCAGTAAGATTATACCTTGATGAACTTTATTTCTCTCCTTTATGAGACCTATTTCTTTTTTTTTCTTTTTTATATTGGTTGCTGATTGTAAAGGACATTTGTTATGGTTTTAATTAACTAAACAAAGCTTAAACCACTACTGTCTGGAACTAACTTCTACTCCACCCAACATACCACCCAGACACCGTCCAATGTCCACAGAACACATCGCCCTGTTACAACAAGAGGTTAAAAGCATGCTGGAAAAGGGGGCCATAGAGCCAGTCCCTTTCCAGCACCAAGGAACAGGAGTATACTCACTATACTTCCTCATTCCCAAGAAGGACGGGTTCCTCAGACCAATACTGGACCTCAGACCCCTAAACCAGTACATACTTTCGGAGCACTACCACATGATCACTCTACAGCAATTCCTCCTGTTGCTACAGCAAGGAGACTTCCTAGAGACCTTAGACCTCAAGGATGCATACTTCCACATACCTATACATTCTTCCCACAGAAAGTATCTCAGGTTCACAATACAAAACCAGCTCTATCAATTCAAAGTTCTCCGCTTTGGGGTGACCACAGCTCCGAGAGTGTTCACAAAATATCTAGCGACAGTAGCTGCACATCTGAGGAGACAACACATTCACGTGTTTCCATACCTGGACGATTGGCTGATACAAGCAAAATCGTACGAACAGTGCAGAAGCCATATGTCTCAAACACTTCAGCTGCTACACAGCTTAGGCTTTTCAATAAACTAACCAAAACCCCACCTACAGCCATCCCACATACAGCAATATCTGGGAGCTACCATAAATACCTCGGTGGCAAAGGCATATCCAAACTCAGCAAGGATAGCCAGTATGCAAATGCTCATTCGCACATTCCAACCACAACACTCCCTGTCAGCTCGAGTGTTCATGCAGCTCATAGGCATGATGGCCTCCTGCATTTTCATTGTCCCTCATGCTCGACTTCACACGTGTCTACTTCAGGAATGCCTGGCAAAACAGTGGAACCAAGCTCCGGGACTATTAAAGGACCTAGTGTTGGTAAACAGTCGTGCATACAACCCTCTGCAGTGGTGGAACCCACAAAACCTTTCCAAAGGACGACTGTTCCAAGAGCAGGTTCCACAAATAGTGATAACAGCGGATGCATCACTGTCAGATTGGGGAGCCCACGTACTCCAATACACAGTGCAAGGGCTATGGACAACCCAACAAAAAAAATTGCATATCAACCATTTGGAGTTGCTAGCAATATTTCTAGCTCTAAAAGCATTCCAGAAACACCTGTACAACAAGACTGTGTTGATCCTGGCAGACAACATGACAGCCATGTACTACATACAGAAACAGGGAGGAACGCACTCTCTACAACTGTCTCACTTAGCGCAAAGCATATGGAAGTGGGCAATTCCAAAAAACATCTTTCTCCTTGCAGAACACCTCCCAGGAAAGGACAATCAGATAGCGGATCTGCTCAGCAGACACAGCCAGCAGCTACACAAATGGGAGATTCACCCTCAAGTCCTCCAACCATTCTTTCAAAAATGGGGCACCCAGAAATACACCTGTTTGCCACAAAAGCAAACTCAAAATGCCAGTACTTGGCCGCCAGGTTCCCACATCCATTGTCACAAGGCAATGCGATATGGATGAACTGGTCAGGCAGATTTGCGTACGCTTTTCCCCCAGCTCCACTAATTCAGCTAGTGGCACGCAAACTACGGCAACAGTCAGTCACAATGATCCTAGTTGCTCCAACATGTGCAAGGCAGCAATGGTACACAATGTTCCTAGAACTCTCAGTAGTGCCTCATCAAAGACTAAAACTCACACCCAGTCTTCTGACTCAGAGCCATGGAGAAATCAAACACCCAGATCCCAATCAGTTGAACCTTGCGATCTGGCTCCTGAACTCTTAGGGCCCCATTAGGATGGCGGGCGGATTGCCCCCGCCAGGCTGGCGGTAACCACCGCCAGCCTGGCGGGGGAAATCCGCCCGCCATCCTTCCCTGTATTCCCCCCCGCCATATTAGAATGGCGGGGGGGACCACGGCGGAGCAAAACGCCGCCCGCCACTTTTCCGCCCCGGTCGTCTGTCAGACACCGCCCGCAATATTACAATGGTCATTTGTCAATGCCGCCACGGAAAGTCATGCGGTGTTCACTCTGGGGGCCCACAGGGGGCCCCCAGAGTGAAGGCCAAAGGGGGGTGGCACACGGGGGGGTACCTGTGGTACCCCCATGCATTTACATAATCAAAGCGGTAGGCACCGCGCGGTGCCTGCCGCTTTGATTATGTAAATGCTGCAAAGCATTTTTAGTATTGTGGCGGGCGGAGCACAGAGCTCCGCCTGCCACAATACTAAAAATACAGGATGTGCCCGCCACAGTGGCGGGCACATCCTAATGGTGCGTGCGGGACCCCCGCCCTTAGGGCGGGCGGTCCCGATTTCCGATAGGATGGCAGGCGGGCTTTGCCCGCCTGCCATCCTAATGGAGCCCTTAGAGTTCGGATACCCCAACTTACCTCCAGACTGCATGAACATCATTAAGGAGGCAAGAAGGCCAACTACTAGGGCATGTTATGCAGCTAAATGGAAGAGATTTGTTATTTACTGTAACAATAACCATATCAATCCATTAGATGCTTCGATACAAAACATCATATGCTACCTATTGCACCTTCAAAGGTGCAACGCAGCTTATTCTTCCATAAGACTACACTTAGCTGCTATAGCAGCATACCTCCAAAACAGACAACACCTTTCACTGTTTAGAGTACCAGCAATAAAAGCGTTCATGGAGGGCCTTAAAAGAGTAATTCCTCCAAAAAACCCACCTTCACCAGTCTGGAATCTAAACATTGTACTCACCAGACTTATGGACTCCTTTTGAACCCCTACATTCATGTGAACTAAAATTTCTCACATGGAAGGTGGCTTTCCTTATTGCTATTACCTCACTTAGAAGAGTTAGCGAGCTACAAGCACTAACTATCCAAGAACCCTTTATGCAAATACACGCAAACAGGGTAGTACTTAGAACAAACCCGAAGTTTATGCCAAAAGTCATATCCAATTTCCAGATCAACCAATCTATAGAACTGCCAGTGTTCTTCCAAAATCCACAGTCAGTAGCTGAAAGAGCCCTACACACCCTAGATGTCAAAAGAGCTCTGCTATATTATGTTGACCAGGACAAAGGCATTCAGAAAAACAAAACAGTTGTTTGTTGCTTTCGCACCACAACATAAAGGAAATCCCATATCAAAGTCAGGAATAGCCAGATGGATAGTTAAATGCATTCAAATATGTTATCAAAAAGCTAAATGCACTTTAACAGCCCCCACCCACCCCAAGAGCACACTCCACGCGCAAAATGGGTGCATCCATGGCTTTACTAGGAAATAATCCTCTTGCGGATATCTGTAGAGCAGCCACATGGTCTACCATACACACTTTCACAAAACATTATTGTGTAGAGGTATATTCCAAACAGCAAGCTGCTGTAGGACAGGCTGTTCTTAAAACTCTTTTTCAAACTGCTGCAGCTGGCACAGGTGACCACCGCTAGAGGAGATACTGCTATACAGTCTATGCACAGATATGAATTCAGCAGCCCACATGCCTCGAACGGAATCTGCTACTTACCAGTATGCATCTGTTCTTGGCATGTAGGGCTGCTGACATTCATATCGCCCGCCCTCCTCCCCGGTGCCTGTTAAAGCTGTAGCATTCTCTCTTTTGCATGGACATTTCTTACTGTACTATACTCCATCTCTGCCACAATGGCGAAAAACAATCTAAAGATGGAGAGGATGCCCATGTGCACTGTAGTCCAAGGGAGGAGCCACTTATCTCGTGATACTTCGAAGACTCTTCCAGGATAACTAGGTGCAATCATCCCAACACTAGGCGGCGATCTATGCACAGATATGAATGTTAGAAGCCCTACATGCCAAGAACAGATGCATACTGGTAAGTAGCATATTCCATATATATACTGAAAAAAACATAGGTTTCAGGTCTGATATAGTTGGGAATTGGCATTTAAAAAAACCTTAAAAATTCACTGAAAAAAACATAGGTCATGTCATCGGTGATGTCATTTGAGATGTCATCAGTGATGTCACTGACCATGTCATGAATGATGTAATATGTGACCTCATCAGCAGTGGATTGCGGGCGCGCAAGATATAGTGAGTTCAACTAACTATATTGGAGGAATTTCAATGGTTTTGTACGAGTGAAATGTTCAGCTTACTAAAAAAAAAACCTAAAACCGATGTTTTTTTCAGTTAATTTCTACTGTGTTTTAAATGCTAATTCATAACTATATCAGGCCTAAAACCTATGGTTTTTTCAGTGAATTTCGAAGGTTTTGTAATGACCATTTTTAAATGTATTGTTATATTTATTTTTTTGATACTGATTTACTACATTTTTTAAACTAATTATTTTTAGATTTTTTTTAAATTACATTATACATTACAAAATATACTTTCTCAGAATGAAATACTTTAGTTTAAATACTTTGCAAATAGGCATTAGACTTTTAAGTACAGTAGTTACAGTTGTTGCAATGGGCAACACAATTTCAAACAGTGCAACATTGACCTCAATGTCAATGTCTAGTTAAATGCAATTAGTTACTTTATGGATTACTTTTCTAACCACAGGACTGGATCCTAGATTCAGTCCTTACGGTTGAGTACAAGCGTTTTAGTTACAGTAGTGAATATTAAGGAATATTATTGTATTTTAAAAGTGGTCAAAGAAATGTTTTCACATAGAATCCCCAATGTTATCCTATGGAGGGAAATTCCTTTAGCAGGTAAGTAGTGCTATCGTCACTTTTTCTTACTCAGTGGTGGATCCTCGGTCCAGCACTGGTGCATCTCCTGTAAACAGTTGAAAGAATGCATTTAAGTCATACAGGCAATTTTTTGGGAATATTTTTAGTTTGTGAAAACCAGACAATGGATTCCTATGGAAGGAAATAAGTTACTGGTAAGTATGGTTAGAATTATTTTTCAGGGTTATTGCTGGGAAAAAAGAAGCAACACTGAGGTCACTCCTGATAACAGGTGAGTAAATAGGAATTTGTAGTTCGGCTGATTTTAGAAGAATATTTGTACGTTTGTAAAAAAAATCAACACTTTCTGCGGAAAACCACACAATGGTTTCCTATGGCAGGAAATACAAGTTACTGTAAGTACGCTTAGAATTACTTTTCAGGGTCCGTGCTGGGCTAAAAGATGCCGCACTGGGTTCTCTCCTGATAACAGGTGAGTAGATCGGTATTCGTTGTCCAGCTGATTTTAGAGGAATATTTGTACAATGGTGAAGGAAGGGGGCGGGGCCTGAGGTGGCATGTGTACAAACACGCCCTGTTTTGGTTTTAAGTTGCGTGATTAAGTGCCCTTGAATCCTGAGATCCCCTGGGGGCCAACTAGCCCACCAGGTACCTCCCAATATGCGCCAGGAGGCTGCATTGCAGAGAGGTGTTCAGAGGCCATGCCCCTTTTTACACCTCTTTGCAATGCAGCTCCGTGGCGCTTACTGGAGTTAGCTGGTAGGCTAGTTGGCCCCAAGGGACCCACAGTATTGACAAGGAATTAATTTCCCACCTTTAACCGCCCCACAGGGCGTGTTTGCACACATGTCACCTCAGGCCCCGCCCTCCTCCCTTCACCACTGTGCAAACCCGCCCTGTGGTGCATTTTAAGTGAAGGATTAACTCCCCTTGAATACTGAGGGTCCCTGGGGTGCAACTAGTCCACCAGCTACCTCCAGTAAGTGCCATAGAGCTGCGTTGCAGAGAGGTGTAAAAGGGGCGTGGCCTCAGAACACCACTCTGCAACGCAGCTCACCGGCGCATACTGAAGGTACCTGGTGGGCTAGTTGGCCCCTAGGGGACCTCTGGATTGAAGAGTCATTAATTACCCAACTTAAAATGCCCCACGGGGCGTGTTTGCACACATATCACCTTAGGCCCCGCCCCCTACCTTCACCACTGTGCAAACGCGCCCGGTGGCACGTTTTAAGTTGGGTGATTAAGTCCCCTTGAATCCTGTGGTCCCCTGGCGGCCAACTAGCCCACCAGGTACCTCTACTAAGCGCCAGGGAGCTGCGTTGCAGAGAGGTGTAAAAAGGGGCGTGGCCTCAGAACTCCTCTTTGCAATGCAGGCCCCTGGCACACACTGGAGGTTCCTGGTGGGCTAGTTTGCCCCCAGGGACCCCCAGTATTCAAGGGGAATTTGTTGCCCCTCTGCAAATGCGCCAGGGGGCGCGTTTGCAGGGTGATGCTGGTAGGGGGCGTGGCTTCTGTCCCGATCCAGTGTTTTTTTTTTTTTTTAAAGAAGGGAGGCTGTGTAGCCCCCCTTTTTCTAATTTATTGGCCCTGGTGACTCCATTCCCCCAGGGCCTGCCCCCATTTAAAAAAATAAAAATAATAATTTAATCTGGAAGGGGTGCGCGTGTTCCCCCCCCCCCCCCCCCCCCCCTTCCGAGGCCATAATTTGCCCCTGGGACACCATTCCCCGGGGCATGGCCCTTTAAAAAAATATATATATATCTTTGAGGGGGGCTGCCTTGCCCCCCTTCTATAGCCAGTTCTGACCCGGGGACCCCACCCCCCGGGCCGTTTCTCTTTAAAAAATGTTATTTTTTTTTTTTGGAGGGGGGCCGCGTGGGCCCCCCCTTCCGGGCAACTACTAGCCCCGGGGACCCCATCCCCCGGGGCTGGCCCTCTTCGTTGGGGACCGTGGGGGGGGTCCCCAATCCCCCCACGGTCCCGCCGGCTCCCTGCCTCCTGCGGGAGCCGGCATTGGTTTTCCATATGGGGAGCAGCCGGTTCTGAGGGGTGGCGGTCCCCAGGGCCATCAAGGGCTTCAGGAGTGGGGCCGCGCGTCCCCCCTCCCACATTTTTGATAAGCCCGGGGGCAGTCCCCGGGGCCGGTGGGGCCTGAATACCCCCCCACCCATTTGTTTAAAGCCCTTGGGGTGACGGTCCCCGGGGCTGTGGGGCCCGTGAGCCCCCTGCATACATTTAATTCTTGCCCCGTGGGGTGGCGGTCCCCAGGGCTGGGGGGGCCTGAGAGCCCCCTCCCATTTGAAAATATCCCCGGGGGTTGCGGTCCCCGGGGCTGGCGGGCCCCTGAGCCCCAGCATATATTAATTTAGAGCCCCAGGGTGGCGGTCCCCGGGGCAGTGCGGTGGGTATTGGGACCCCCCTCCCCCCCGACATACTTTTTTTCTTTCAATAATTCCCCCGGGAATTTTACATATTTTCCGCAGGAGACAGTTTTTTTTTTTTAAATATCGCTAGGATTTGCGGATCCTACGCAAATCTTGCAATTTCTTTTTTTTTTTTTTTTAAACTAAAAACATTTTTGGGGTCCTGGGGGTCCTTGTGAGACCACCTGAGCAGGCCTAGGGGGTCAGGGTGTGTCTACCCTGCCCGTGTGTCTACCCTGCCTCCTTTTCGCGTTTTTTGGCGTTTGTTTTTGTTTTCTTGTGCCACGGTTCTACCGAGGCACAAGATGGCTGCCAACACTTCCTGATTTTGACAGTTGTCAGCCAATGAGCATTCAGCTCGTGCACAGCAGGGTTCTTGTAAACTGCGCGTAGGGTTCGCGGATACTACTCCGGAAATTCCACGGCACTGATATATAAATGACTTTAACCGTAATTTTCTCAACTACTGAACAGATTTACACCAGATAAGCGAAAGGCACAAGTCGGAACTGAGGACTACCTCTCTGCCAAATTTGGTGTAATTCCGTTCAGCCGTTCGGGCTGTAGCCATGGCTAAAGGTCCCATGGGAAATTGCATGGGGAAAGCACGTTGTTGGATACCACTTTTTTCTTGGCCCCTGCTTCACCAATCACCCCCAAACTTTCAAGTAAGGAGCGGAACTGAGCTGGCCAAAAGTTTGGAAAATTTTGCGCAGATTCATCAACCGGCGGCAAAGTTATTGTCAATAGAATGTTGCGGATTTCCTATGGATAATAGGTCCTAACTATATCTATCTACTGGCGACCGCCAGTAGGTGTTATATATATCTCCTAGAATGTTTCCAACATGGCAAAAATGCCGAAATTACATAGGTTTGGATTGTAAGAAAAATACCCTCCTAACCCATCAGGAAAAGAGGAAGCACTGAGAAATTGTCATACAACAATACTTTATTGCCTTAAGGAAAGCCTGTAATTGCAGGCAGTTGCCTATAGGCTGCATAGCAGAGTAATGAAACAAAGAAAAAACCGGCACCTTGCCTTTGAGGCATCCAAAGGTTAGGGTACCGTGCCTTTAAGACCTTCAGGAGACCCTCTGCTCCCATGATGCACCACAGGTGACAGTTAGGTTAGTTATTTTTTCCGGCTCCTTCTGTGAGGATCCTGGAGATTGAGCTCTTCAGTTTTTTTAACTGAAAGTGATATAATTTACATTTTAATGGAAAATTCGACATTTTCTGATACCCAGAGGTATATTTTGCTGTTCTATTTTTGTTTTTTTTTCAAAAATACTTTCAGTCCGAATGCCTGCTTTTTTGGAAATGTCCTTCCTGTGGCAAGAAAATGGCACTGTCAGACCCACACTCTGTGTGTATTGTGTACTTTCAAACTTCACACAACCCTGACCAGTATTATCATTGCCAGAAGTTTTGTAAAAGGACTCTGCGTGACAGAGAACGCATCAAGCTTCATGCCCATCTGGAGAAGGATAGAAGCCATCATGGAGGTGGCCATGGAGACTTTAAAGCTACTTCTTCAAGCAAGCAACACCAAAAACGGCGTTGTTCCACCTCCCCTGATTCCAGGAAGAAGCAGGTGACTGAATGGTCAACGTTGAGATCGCCGTGTAAGAGGCTGAGGCCCTCTTCAGCGTCGAGGGACAAGTCATCTTCTTGACGTCGAGACTCTCCGCCGCATGCCAGTAAGTAGGCTTCAAGGCACAGCACTTCGGGTCGAAGGCTGTGGGTCCAGAGAGACCTGCTAAAGCTCCGTCGACGTTGAGGCTTCCGTCGACGTTGAGGCATTCTCCGCCGCCCTCCATGGGGTCAACGTCAAGAGACTCGCCGGCTAAGACCATGCTGCGAATGGACATGTCGACGTCAAGAGTGTCGTCTAGGTCACATCATTCGATGTCAAGGAAATTGACTCCAGCAAGACGTCATGGGCGGTTGAGGTCCCCCACCCCTCAGTCGCCGTCGACGTTGAGGTCCCCCATTGCCGTAAGCGGTGGACGTCGAGACCAACGTCGAGGACAGGACGACGTTCCCACGGCAGATAGTTGCACAGAGCGAGTGCGAAGGTGACACAAACCTTATCCACATTGAGGCGTTCGACGTTGAAGGACAAATCTGCAGAGGCCACTGAGTAGGCCCGGCGCAAATCAACGTCGAGATCCAGATCGACGTCAAGAGCCCAGTCATCTCCAGGGCTGAATATTGTGCAGATTTCTACCGAGAGATCTCCTAGAGCTGGCGAAAAGGGGGTTTACGGTCTGTCGCCTCGGTGGCTGGAGGGCGTCGGAACAGGTGACTGTTGAAGTCCGGGCTCGGATTACTCTCTGACATACTCACCTTCTAGAACCTCGAGACCCTGATAGAGGCGCTCCTGCAAAGCCTTCAAAGTCGCCTCTCAGAAGACCAAGGTTGCCTTCTACATGCAGATCACGGTCAAGGGGTCGTCACAGCTCGCACCACAAACCTCCACACAAGAGGCGCAGAAAATCATCCACTTCGTCCAGGAGGTCTTCTTTTCGGGACTACTCACCAACCTTTTCATCTACGCCACCTTCAAGGGTGTCTCCCATCGATGACCTTTGGACTTTCGCTGACGTGCTTGGTAGAGGAGGTAAGAAACTGAATATCAGTTTGTACACTCCTGTGATCCCTACATCAATTATTTTTGAGACATTGCACCATCGTACAGCTCCCAGACCTCTGCTGCCTTTGGTGCCAGGCTAGTTAGAACCAGCTATGGCCACGTTCCTCACCCCTGCCACTGTGGGGTCGGTTTCGTCGAGGATCGCAAAGAAGTACAAAGCTTCAGACCAGGATCCCTTGTTCCTTGCGGTTGCCAGTCACTGTGGCAACCGCCAGGAAAGGGCACTCCACAGCCTTGTTGGCTTCAGTTCCACCAGAAAAGGAAAGTAAGCAAATGGACTCTTATGGCAGGAAGATGTGCAATACGTCTGCATCATCTATGGAGATTGCAAGTGCCTTAGCCCTTCTTGGGCGCTACAACAGATCTCTTTGGGACTCCCTGGCTAGGTTTACCGACAAGCTCCCCAAAGAAGATCAACAGGACTTTCATGAGATCCTGCAGGAGGGTGGTTTAGTAGCCAACCAGGTCATCAGCTCGGCGGCGGACGCCTCCGATCTTGCAGCGCATGGCTATTCACGTGGCATCTGTTTGCGGCGCTCAGCGTGGTTGCGCCTCTCAGGTCTTAAACTGGACGCCCACAAGAAGATCCTAAACCATCCTTTTAACGGCTCCTCCTTATTCGGTTCTCATGCTGTTGAGATGACAAAGATGAAGACCGAGTTGGACACAGTCAAAGCAGTTGGACTGGAAAAGCGGAACGAATTTCGCAAACTCTTCCGTAAAACGCCCCTTCCAACAGAGGGTTCAAACCCCTCAATGGTCCTCCCAAAACCAGCAGAGGCCCCAATTCTAGCAGAAGCGTCCTGACAGAAGAAGGGGGAACCATAAACAACAGCAGTCCTCCTCCAACATGGCTGTTTAAAAACTAATTAGCCATACAAAGTAAAGTTTTAGTTGGTACTCTAGTTTCCAGGCTATCTCAGCGCCAAGACGCCCTTGGGCATACGTTGCGCTTTATAAAATGTAAAATCAAATCCAAGCAGTCTCCAAAATAGTGAGTCATTGCTTCCTCCTCACCAATTCGCCACTCCGGTAGGAGTGAGTATCTTTTTTTCACCTGGAAGAGTGGGAAACCAAAACAAGAGACAGATGGGTGCTGAATATTGTGCAGCATGAGCTCAAATCTGCACCCGGACGGTCTCCAAGTGCATGGCGGTGGTGGCTGCCTTAATCCGTAAGCGGAAAGTCTTCGTCTATCCCTACCTAGACGACTGGCTCCTAAAGAGTCTCACACCTTCACTACTCCACAGCCATCTCTTACTGTCTCAATCTGCTTCACTCCCTGGGGTTGCAAATCCACTACTAGAACTCAGTCCTCAACCCCACCCAGAAAATACATTATCTGGACACCGCAAGGACAAGTTGTGTCCTTAGGAGGAGAGGTTTTCATCAATGCTGATCAATTGCTGCGCTCTTCTCAGCTCTACAAATCCCACAACAAGGCAGGTGTCATCACTGCTGGGATCGATGGCCTTATGCATCTTAATTGTGCCCAATGCCAGACTTCACATGCGGCCTCTACAGCAGTCCCTGGAAGATCAATGGACACAGAGGTCAGGCCGTTGGGAAGATCGTGTCTCCCTTCCTCAGGCTGCCAGGGACTCCAACAAATGGTGGATGAAACGTTCACATCTTCTGCAAGGGGTCCCTTTTCATCAGGTCCCTCCGACCCAGACTGTGGTTACAGAGGTCTCACTGCAGGGTTGGGGAGCTCACATGGGCCCGCTTCAGGTACAAGGTCTCGGGTCCGAGACAGAGAGAAGTTATCACATCAACTTCTTGGAGCTAAGGGCAGTCCATCTGGCTCTCCAGTCTCTGTACCCGTCCCTACAGTCCAGCTCCATTCAGATTCAGACAGACAACACAATAACTATGTATTTTCTGAAGAAGCAGGAAGGCACCAGGTCATGGGTTCGGTCTCTAGAGACCCAGATTATATGAAAGTGGCTTCTGGCGAGGAGTCTCACGATTGTAGCCGTTCACCTTCCAGGAACCTTGAACGTGCAGGCAGATGTTCGCAGCAGAGACTTCGTAGAAGCGCACGACTGGGTGCTAAACGACGAAGTCGCACAGGAATTTTTTCGGCAATGGGGAGTGCCAGACATCGACCTGTTCGCAGACGCGGCAAATACAAAATGCCCCATCTTCGTGTCCAGATTCCCACAAGAAGAATCACAGGGGAATGCACTTTTGATCAGATGGTCGCAGTCATTGCTGTACGCTTTTCCGCCACTCCCTCTGATCCCGGCGGTCATACAGAAGTTTTACAGGACCAACTCTAGAATGATCCGGATAGCACCAGAGTGGCCGCGCCAGTGGTGGTATCCGAACCTCATGCAGCTGTCCGAAGCTCCACACCGGAGGCTGCCCTGCCGCCCGGACTTGCTGACCAGGAACGAGGGGAGAGTATTTCATCCCAACCTCTCGTCCCTGCGATTGACTGCATGGCTCCTGAAGTCATCCAGTACGGACACTTAGACCTCTCTGCCGACTGTATGAACATTCTCAAAGAAGCAAAGAGACCCTCCACCTGGAAATGTTATGCTTTCAAGTGGAAGAGATTCTACCTGTGGTGCAAGGACAATGCTTTTGATCCAACCAAGGGTCCGGAGCAAGTGATCCTTCACTACTTGTTATACTTGGCAAAGTCAGGCCTGCAATATCCCTCCATCAGGGTTCACCTGGCTGCTATTACAGCTTACAGAAAGTCTCCTACCCAGGGTTCATTCTTTCAAATGCCAGTGGTCAAGGACTTTCTGGAGGTGTTGTGTTCTATGTAGGACCCAGATCAATATTGTGACCTTATGCCCCTATACGGCTATAATCAATCCATACCCCTATAATGGCATAAACGATCAGAGCCATATTTCAGAAACTCGTCTCAGCAGCTCATTGAAGTACATGACACAGCAGAAGCCACTATCTTAGATTCCTAGATTACACACCGAGTTCTTTCAACAGATAAAACCCCCAGCAACCTGGAAAAGCCCCGCTTGCTTTGTTTTTATTAGTAATAGAACTCTAATGAGCACTGTAAGAACGACCAGTTCTTAGTGACATCTTTATTGACGTCTTATGTCCAAAAACTTACGTCAAACAAGGCACCTTCCAGGTATAAATAATACCAGCATTGCCTTAAGCAAATGCGATGGTGGTGGTGAATACAGGAGCAGAACAGCTGTCCCTTGCAGAGCCCAGCAGATGCGAGAAGCCCACACACGCTGCCCCTCCTCCTCCTTGACGCGCTGAGAAAGACGCTGTCTTTTCTCCTGCCGAGAAAATCCAGCCCCAGCGTTTCCAGCCTACCCTTGCGGGTAACTGGAATATCGAGTCCTGAGAGGAGATACAAGACCTCCAACATTCTATTCCAGAGGTACAGTGTTGACTAAACCCTTAGAGAGAATTCTTGAAGCAAACCCTTGGCAAACCAACTTAACTTAAACTGCTACTTACTTACTCCCTCCCAAGTATTAGGCTTAGGTCAGGTACTCTGGGGGAGGCGTAGTTAGAAGCACCAGTTGAGGACGTTAGCTAAATGTATATATGAAAGTATATATTTTATTCATTTTAACTATCGTATGGCTAAGAAACCATATCAATGCTTTTACAGTATTATTTAGCAATCCTCCTTTTACTGTACGCACTTTTTATAATAACAAGTCTTGCAATTGTGGCAATTCATTTCTCTTGCATGAGAAGAAAGACTGTTCAATAAATAATACCTTTTATTGAAAACGCCCGTCTCTCTATTCTCTGCATCCTGGTGAAAATAATTCTTGCACAACTGACTGAGTGAAATAGCTGTCTATTGTTTCACACGACTCTAGAGATTGACTCTTATTCTAAGGAGCAAAGTTGTCATGTTTATGCGGTTGTTTATGCGGTTGTTGGAAAACTGAATCCCTTCTTGTCTGTGCCTGGGAAGCTGATAACTTATTATTCAGTCAAGAAAGTTTCCAGTGACCTCTGAGCTAGTTGGTACAAACCCAATTAAGTCTAACATAGTCTGTAGAGACCTGGAAGACCGCACTTCTACGTCTACACTGCTGTTTGTTATTCCAATGCGCAGGGCCTATAGAGAAAATAGGAACTACACTACAGAGGGACTCAGGAAGGTTTATCCCCCAGTGAGATCTCCTTCTCCGCCTTGGGAACTTAACATTGTTATTACTAAACTGATGGGTGCTCCTTTCGAGCTTATTCATAAGGAGACTTTGCAGCATTTGACCTGGAAGGCTGTTTTTTTTAAGTAGCCATCACTTCAGCCCGCAGCCTGAGTCAGATTCAGGCGCTGTGGTGTAAGGAAGCTTATACTGTTTCTCATGCCAATAGGGTGGTGCTACATACACATCCGAGCTTCCTTCCTAAGGTGGTCTCAGATTTTCACATCAATCAAGTTATTACTCTGAAAAGATACCACTGGTAACCTCGCAGGTTAAGGGCGCTCTAAATATCACCAGGGATTCACAAACGATTCCCAAATTAGTGGTGCGGCAAGGTGAGAAGAAGGGTGGTTACCAGACTACCCTCAATACCCACATACAGTGTTGAAAAGAACATTAGACAATGGGGGCTCCCACCTGCGCTCCTATATATCAAAGTTCAATAGTATACCCAGTAAAGGCTAGCACAATATGGTAATGTACATCAAACGGTCATATCGCACAATAATAGTCCCAATCTCGTGACCAAAAATTCACCGGTCACAAATGAAATGTCAATTCCTCAAATCCTGGTTACAAAGCAATTTCCAATATATCCAAGAAGTTCACAAATAATATCCTTAGACTGTAAATTTGGTCGTAAAGTTCTTCTTTATTCTTGGATTCCTTAGCTTGTCAAGTTCCAATATATTCAATCTACAGCCAACACGTGTTTCGTCTGGCTTTATACATTAGCCATCGACTTCATCAGGGCTGCATACTAAACATCAAAATAAGTATGTATCAATATACATCATAGCTCCAAAGTAATTTTCAGTAGCTTAAAGGTAAGTGAAAAAGTAAAGAATCATAATAATAGATTCCAGTGATTTTTGAGGAATGTGAAGAAAGGAAAGTATCCTGTAACACCAAGATCAGTAGGTCACCTTTGTGCTCACCAAATCACCGAAATGACAATGTGAATGACATTAGTCACCTTTCTAAGTAAAACAGAAATTCGTCCCAGAAGATTTATCTACTCTTCTTGACTGAAGTAAAACTTCTTGTCCTCTGTATAATACAAATACATCAAATAAGTAAAAGTTCCAATTAAGACTACAATACCATGTCCCATTAACCATGTCCCATTAACCATGTCACTCTCTAATCCAGTTCTCCAATCCTCACTATCTCAAGTTGGGCATTATTCATAAATATAAACCCCTTTCTAAGACTCCCCATTTTCATGTATCACCTCCACCTCTTTACGACCGAATTTACAGTCTAAGGATACTATTTATGAACTTCTTGGATATATTGGATTTGAGGAATGGACATTGCATTTGTGACCGGTGAATTTTTGGTCACAAGATTGGGACTATTATTGTGCGATATGCCTGTTTAATGTACATTACCATATTGTGCTAGCCTTTACTGGGTATACTATTGAATTTTGATATATAGGAGCGCAGGTGGGAGCCCCCATTGTCTAAAGTTATTACTCTGCCCACCTTCTTTCCTAAACCTTCAGCTCCCCCTGAGAGATCATTACACTCTTTAGATCTCCGGAGAGTATTTAAATTTTACCTTGCCAAAACTCACACTTAAAAAATCTGCCTGGCTCTTTATCAACTACGGTTCCACTAACACCGGTCTAGCTGCATCTAAAAGATCCAGTTCTCAATGGATTGTCTCTTGTATAGCTTTACCCTACCAGTTAGCTAACAAGACCTTACAAGGCAGACCTAAAGCACACTCTATCAGAGGGAAAGCTACCACTCTCCTTCGCAACGTTCCTATGTCTGAAATCTGCAAGGCAGCCACATGGTGATCAGTGCATACCTTCACACTCCATTACTGTCTAGATTCTGATGCTCAAGCCAATGCCCAGGTTGGGCAGGCTTCTTTAAGGAATTTGTTTGCATGATTGCAATCTGAATATGATGTTTTTTCATGTTCTGTATACTCTGTTGCTCGTCCGGTATGGGCTTGATACTCCATTCATAGATTATGACTAGGTATGTCAGGCTCCGCCCCTTCGCTACACCACTGTGCAAATGCGCCAGCTGGCGTGTTGTAAATTGGGAGATTCATTCCCCTTGAGTCCTGAGGCTCTCTGGGGGCCAACTAGCCCACCAGGTACCTCCAGTAAGCTCCACAGAGCTGTGTTGCAGAGAGGTGTAAAAATGGGCATGGCCTCTGAACACCTCTGCAACGCAGCTCCCTGGCCCATACTGGAGGTACTTGGTGGGTTAGTTAGCTCCCAGGGACCCTCAGTATTCAAGGGAAATAAATTCCTCCACCTACAACGCGCCGGGGGGCGCGTTTGCGGAGTGCTGCAGTTAAGAGGGGCGTGGCCTCCGCCGCAATGCCGGATTTTTTTTTTCTTTCAAGAGGGGCTGTGGGGCCCTAGGTAACCCATCCCCCCAGGGCCTGCTTTAAAAAAAAAAAGGTAGGCCTCCCTCCCTTGGCCTCAAGTGGCCGGGGCTGGCGTCACTTTGTTTTTTTTTTATCATTAATGGAGGGGGGCCGTGTGGCCACCCTCCTAGGCCACTCATGCCCCGGGGACCCTATCCCCGTGCCCTGGCCTCTTTGTTGGGGACCACCAATTTCCCCACGGTCACGCCGGCTTCCCGACGCCTTTTTTTTTCCTTTCTAAAAAAATGCTTTTTTGGGGCCTGGGGGTCCTTGTGGCGCCCCTTGAGCAGGCCTAGGGGGTCAGGGTGTTTATACCCTCCCCCTTTTCACCTTTCTTTTTCAGTTTTCTTGTGACTCGATTCACAGTCACAAGATGGCTGCCAATTCTTCCTGGTTTTGAGTGTTGTCAGCCAATTAGGATGAAGCTCGTGGTCTGGAGGGTTTGCGGATCCTCGGCGGCCCCTAGATATCGATATTTGTTTTTTTTTTACAATTTCTCAGCAACTACTGAACAGATTTACATTATGTTTAAAAAAGTAGTTTCTGAACCAAGAGCTACCTTTTTGCCAAATTTCATGTAATTCCGTTCAGCAGTTCGGGCTGAAGACTAGTCTAAAATTTTTTACGGGAATTAACATGGAGAAAACACTTTTTGGGATCCCCCTTTTTTCTCAGCCCCCACTTGACAAATCACCTTAAACTTTCAGGATAGGAGCTGACCTGGATGAAAGAAATGTTGTGAGAATTTTATGAAGATTTTTCAAATAACGCCAAAATTATTAGCAAATCAAAAAACGCTTTTCGTATGAAAACTAGGTTCTAACTATAACTTCCTACTGGTGACCGCCAGTTTGTGATATATATATATATATATATATATATATATATATATATATATATATATATCTATCTCTCTGGGGGTGGCATAATACATGCTGCAGCCCTCCGAGGCCCTCTGGTCACAAGGCCCTTGGTACCGTTTACAAGGGACTTGCATTTGGTCCTGAGGTTTGTCAATATTGGAGACAAAGGTACAGTTTTGGGAAACGCAGGCTTCATGTATCTGGTAAAAGATCTGGGGTTAACCATACAAAAAAGGGCACTTTCTTACAGCCTGTGGCATATATTGCGGTAGATTCATATGCACCCACCCTCCTCCCCGGACACCTATATTTGTTGCGGCAGTTATCTACATTAAATATCACACTATTACAATGGAGTCGAGGACCATGCGCTTTGGAAGCAAGAGGAGGAGGAGTCACTACATCTCGTTACTCGAAAGACTTCTTCAAAGAAAAACAACTTGCACACTTCAGAGGCCAACACTAGATGGTGAGCCTATGCTAGGCGTGTGCATTTACATCTCTACATGCCACAAACAAATACTTACTGGGTAAGAAACCATTACCTTTTTGTACCAAATAATTGAGGTCTCACCCCACCTAAGTTCTTCCAAAATCGACAGACTGTACTGTGATTTAAGTTTGTTGCCACATCTATCTTTATTCAGTGGATGCCCTGCTTTTCCTAGTTAATCCATGGTTTAAGCTTTGTAAAGCTTACCTTTTCTTATAAGTAAGCAAGCAAGCAATGATAACTTTATTTCGGTCGAAGACCATAAAAGTGCAGATAAGATACATACAAGGCACAGTAATTAAAACAGTAAATATGAATGGCTGATATTAGAGATAAAAAGTTAATTAAACAAATAGTTATCGATTGGGAATTTAGATAAGATAGTATTTTTTTATTTTTTTTTAAAAGAATGAATTCAGGTATATTTACAATGACTTTAAACAAAACCTTTCCTTCGTCGCCACATACCATGTAAAAAGTGATAAACAGCAAAGACAATAGGTGGCGAGGTGTCGTGCAATAAAACTCTACACGCCTGCATATATTGCCTGAAGCCCAAGTTTCTACATGGTGGGATCAACCAGCATTTTCTTATTGCAATATACGCTGGGCAGAAAAACATGGGCAACATCTTCTCGAATGTAATTGCATGCTGGCAGGATACATTTTCTGCTTTAGCCCATTTCGAGGTAAATGCCCTAATTGTCAGGCATCCATGCCTCAATTGAGTATATAATTTCCCTTCAAGAGGGGGTTGGACTACATCTAGGAATTCCTCCTGTCGAGGTACAGATTTCACTAAGAGGAACTCCAGACAGCCTACCCTGGATTGTTAATCGGTGTAATGCAAGTACATTTTTCTCCCTCACCAGGGTTAACAGCTGTGCCCTAGGTATACTCGGGGGTCTCCCATAGCTGGGGCAATCCTACATAGGTGGTGAGGGCCTTAATATGAGATAGCCAAGGAATATTATTTTTTATATGACCCCAGACCTCCAAAAATTCAGCTCTATAGGATGCCAGTTCCGGTGCTGACCAGAACCTCCTCCAGTAGAGCAGTGGCCGGGCAGCTACCAGCTCCTCTATGGACTCTAGTCCCAAATCCAACCTCAAGGGGGTAAGTGGTGTACTTTGTGGTAGACCCACCAAATTCCTCATGAAGGACTGCTCAACCCTCAAGGGGCTATAGGTATTCTTATGTCCCCAAAGTTCAGCGCCATACATAGCTGCGGTCCTCGTCTGGAGTCCATAAATTTCAAGGAATGGAGCTACCGGTTTAAATCCTGATGTTCTGTGGAACTTGCTGATACCCCCTACTATTTGCGATAGTCTAAGCGCTGATTTTGCAATTTGGTGACCCCAGCCAATATCTTCTGTCAACATGATGCCAAGTTAGACAAAAGTCTTGACCCGTTCCAGGGGAATACTGTTCAAGACAGGGTTCGGACGGGTCTGCCTCGGGGGAATGAAGATCATAAACGTAGTTTTGTCCAAGTTGATCTCAGAACCCCGCGAGGCACAGAATGATACAAACCCATTCAGAACACGCTGGATGCCCGATGATGTTTTTGGATAACAACAAAGTGTCATCCGCAAACATCAGAGCGGGCACCCGACCAGAGGCCAACCAGGGAGCGTCATTGTCTTTTACACCATTTAAGGCGTCCACAAGGCCATTGATAAAAAGGCTTAACAACGTGGGAGCCAGGACGCACCCCTGTCGCACACCCCTAGATACGGGAAAGCGGGCTGAAAGATCCCCATGTCTCCCACACCTAACCTGAGCATAATTGCCAACATGCAAACTAGTTAAGATGTTCAATAGGTAAGGTGGGAGACCCAAATCTGCGAGTACTTTCCACAACTTTTCCCTGGGAACCAGATCTAATGCGGCCCGCAGGTCCACAAAGACAAGGTAGAGGCTGCCACCCTCCACTCTTGCTGTTTTCTAGAATAAGACCTGGAGCCGAAAGATCTGGTCCAGGGTTGAGATGCCTAATCTAAATCCAGCCAGGAGAGTAGTCCGTATTTGGTGTTCCTCCATCCACCTTTGTATCCTGTCCAATATGATCCTACCCATTAGTTTTTGTGTTACATCTATAAGGCTAATGGGCCTATACTTTGATGGGGTTAGCGTACAACCCTTCTTGTGAATGGGGACGATCTCAGCTCCCAACCAGGTGTCCGGTAAATCAAACTCCGTAAGAACCGCATTGAACAGGATAATCCGGTATGGTGCCCATATTTTGGTTTGAGATCGGAACAGGTCCCCAGGCAGTTTATCAAGGCCAGGAGCTTAATTGGGGGTCAGCCTTGCTATGGCAGATTCTACCTCCTTTAGGTGATGATCTCTAATATTTCATGGAGGTAAGTCTCTGGAGCTCCCGGGTAATCCACCCGCAACCTCACACCCGAGTCCCACACCATTCGATACTCGTGGTGGGAGTCTGGGACGGGGGATGGCGGAAGGGCCACGTCTCCTTCCTGGAGCGAATTTGTCGTCCTAGTCGTTCTATACTCTTGGGCAGATTTGGAACCTAGGTGATGGGCGTGGCTAGATTCCATATTTGTATAAAGTGCTCTGAAATGCGCCTCCCACACTGAGGGCGCAATATTCGGGAGAACGGCCTCCCCTCCCCCTCTTACATCTGAGCTAACAATGGCCCAGAATGATTTGGCATCCTTGAAAAGGAGTGCAAATCTCAATTCCTCCCACCTAGTTTCCTCCCAATCCCTCTTACCTTTAATAATTGCCTTTTTATAGAGCTGTCTAGATAGCCTGATTCCTAAACTATCTCTAGATTTGATTGCCAAAAGGAGATCCCTTTTTAGGTCTCGTGGCGTTGAACCGCGGCCTCGCCAAAGACCTATTGTTAGGGATTCTTCTTTCCAGGAGAGGGGACAGGAGCTGGCCGCGCGCTCGGAATTGAGCGGGCCACGCGAACGCGCTCGCTGTGGCCAGCTCCTTTCTCCTCTCCTGGAAAGCTCCAACCCGACACACGCATGCGCATACACGGAGACACACACACGAGCGCCCATGCACGCACGCACACATACATACAGAGAACCCCTCCCACCCCCGCACACATACACGCGCACACACAGACACACGCTCGTGCACATCCCCCCTCAAACCCCACTCACCATGTTCTTCTCGCGTGTCCCTCGGCAGCCAGCGGGTCATTCTGGGCAACAGGCGGGGGCCGTGGGGTTCTCCACGAGCACGGGAGCCCCGCTATGAGACGCAAATCTTTCCGCGGGCACAGGAGCGCGGCGGGGGTAGGCTCCCGTCTGCTACCTGTATTTTTCCGGCCCCGCCCCCGTCCCAACAAAGGTTGCCTGGCTTCCTGTTGAAGCAGGGCTGTGGCGGTGAATTTGCTTGTTTCTTGTTTTTAATGTTGCAGTTACACATTTGCTGCAAAATTAGGGACTGCTGCTGCTAAACTTAACAGGCTGTCATCACCTATCCTATTTTTATTTCTTTTAACTGGCAACATCTTAAAGCTGTTGCCTGTGTGAAAAGAGTGGATCTAAACAAATTATGCTTCCCTAATGCCATGCGTTCGTAGCATTTATTGTTTACGGTAAATATATGACTAAGAGCATTTGTAATTGGAGCTGCTCTAATATTTGTAAAATTAAAGCAACGCTGTATTAATGGGTTTTGATTAAATGGATGACCCCCCACGTTCGTATTTTTCAGGGAGCTAACATTAATAGGACACCCCACTCATTCACTTAGATGAATATATATAATGCACGTAGCATTGGAGAGATGAGATCTGTCGACGTGACAAATGCGTTTTAGGCAGCCTTATATACAGTTTTTGTTATATTACGTTTGTTTGAAGCAAACGCAGTTTAGATCTGTAATTACAAGTTTGTGAATCCTAGAACATTTGCCAGCGATCACTAATGGGAACTTTTCATACATACCAGTGTTACACTGTTAATGGTTATATCATGGCGTTGTTCGTAACTTTGCATATATAGCGATCATCCAGCAAAATATAGTATACAAACAATGCTAACACTTTTCGTAACATGACTGTTTTTGTATTATTTGAAAAACAATAAAACAGATTTAAACAAAAAACAGGTCTGCCATAGGAGCAGGGGGCAATACCCACCCATGAAGTATTTCCTGGCAAGCTCAATAGTTAATATTATTTATTAGCAAAAATGCAAAGGGCCTAATAACAGATCTTGAGTGTAATACAACCAGGGTAGAGAGATAAGCATAAAGGAAAACATAAGTAACACTTTCGGTAAAATAGTCTTGTTGTAGGCCCCAGAAGTGCATCATCAGACTGTGTGAATAATAACTGCGTCAGCCCCGTGCGTGTGGTGCATCATCAGAGCTGTGTGAATAACAGCTGTGAGCCCGTGCCGAAGGTGCATCATCAGAGCTGTGTGAATAATAACAGCTGTGAGCCCGTGCCTGAGGTGCATCATCAGAGCTGTGTGAATAATAACTGCGTCAGCCCCGTGCGTGAGGTGCATCATCAGAGCTGTGTGAATAATAGCTGTGAGCCCATGCCTAAGGTGCATCATCAGAGCTGTGTGAATAATAACTGCGTCAGCCCCGTGCACAGTGTGCATCATCCACATTGCTCAGGTCATCCAAATTGCTCAGGTCATCCAAATTCCTGCACTCTCTACCACACTGCTTTCACAAACAGCATACTCTTGCACACACTCTCACTGCTCACCAATTCAAAGTTTGCTAATAATGTTATGCAACGCATTGTCATACACAATTCCAATAACTCAAACTTTAACGCTGCGAGACCTATTGCATTGTAAATGCGTGTTGCTTTCCTGCAGTTGTCATCATACCAGGGGTGTGTCTTCTTAGCCCCACACCGTTTATTCCCACTTACTGGGTAGAACAAATCCCACAGTGAGAGAGCCAACTTCCTATGGATTTCTGCGGCTTGACCGTTGGGGCCAGAGTCACTCATCTCAATAATCCTAGGTACAGCGATCTCGTATATATCGGCAAGCCTACTAGGGAAGTCCTGAAAATGGGGCCATTTAACCCTACGCCTATTATTGGCTACCGTGAGGGGCAAGATCTCAGTATTGGGTTTGGCATCAGGGTTTGTCAACCCGAAGCTCCCTGGCTTGAGTGATAAGACAAGGGCACTATGGTCGCTATCTTGCCTCGGTAGGACCCTAAATTCCATCAAACTATCCCAATGTTTTGCTTCCATCATTATATAATCAATGATTGCAGTTTGTTCTACCCTATTGAATGTGGCTGACCCCGTTCGGTCAGGGTCCAGCTTCCCGTTGCACGCCCGCAGAGACGTTGCAAGGGAGAAAGATTTAATTTGCAAGACCAGCGGGGTCCATGCCCTAACTGGGGGGATCTTAGGGTTAGAGATATGCCAAAACGAGTCTTCATCATCTTGCTCACCCAGCTCGGGACTGGTCAGAGGCTCGAATTGACAGTTAAAATCTCCACCAAGGACTATAGCGATTGAGGGGTCAAGTGCCTGAATAAAGAGATTCAATACATTAATAGTATTTGATTCCTGTCCATTCCTGACTGGTCTTGAGTAAATATTTATTATGGCTAGTTGGGGCATGTTTAGGGGTGTCAGTAGAACACATTGGACGTCTAGAGAGTTAGTTGGCAATTGGGTTGCCTGGACGCCCAAGTGCGTACCTACCCATATCGATACACCACCCGATGGGCGACCTCTACCCCTAGTGGTTGCCAGGATATCAAAGGTTGCATAACCTGGGCTGCCACTCTCCTCCAGTGCCCAGGTTTCCTGCATCAGGCAGATGTCGTGTGATGCCATAAAGGTACCCCACTCAGGTGTAAGTAGCTTATTTTTTAACCCGGCTACATTCCACGAGAGGATTTTTATACTTCTATCAGCTACCTCAGGATTGAGTTGTAGATTCCTGGATCGGGGGAGCTAACACTAGTTATAGTCCCTGGCTGGATTATCCCTTCTCTCATTTCCACACTAGGTACAGCCTCTATGTGAGTACAGTCTTCCAACTGGTACACAATTTTCCCCCATTTCTCCCATTCCCACCTCAGTCAAGGGGTGAGGTACTATTTCTTCCCCCGGGGTAATAGTTATATCATTTTCCTCCAATAAAATTGCAAGGGTAGATGTTCCACTGTAAGTATTTAGTAGGGAATTCTCATTCACAGGGCGTCAATCACACTCTTCTAAGCCTGATAAAACATTAAATCTATTTACTGACAGTATATTTTCAGATGCACACAAGTTAGTTAAACCCCCGTTTTGAAAATTTTCACTATATGAAGGGCCGATGGTACATAGAAATAAGACAAAGGTACAATTGTTGACAAGTCCTTCCTTGGCCAGTCACAAATATATTCCACAGCCTTCCAATCCCCAAAATTGATATCTATGCAGTTCCCCCTCACAGACTTTGGCTTTTTCCCCACCCAACTCACTCTTCTTGCAAAGAGGATTTCTGCACATAGATGCGTTGGCAGCGGGCGATTTCTATTTGAGCCAAAAAATGCACTTATTTTTAAGCTCCGCATAAGATTCCTTTCTGCCCTGAGCCAATGGAGGAACTCCCGCCAGGACCACCACATACGGTGATGATTCAGGGGGGAGTTCCAGAACTGGTAAGACAGGCTCAGTAGGAGCAAGTGGGATCCCAAGCACAGCTCGATTTTAGACAGCTTGCCTACTTGGTTCAGCTTGATGTGTCCTATCCTTCTGTTGTTCTCGTTCTGCTACTCTCGCATTAACTGAGGGGGGATGAGGGCCAGGCCCTGCCGACTTAGTCAGAGCGGTATTTAGAATAGTGTTATCCCTCTGAATAGCGTTAACATTCACATTAGGAAGTACATAAGGAATAACATCTAGTACATGTTCCCTCATACCATTTGACGTCTTACTCTTTGACTCATTGGCTCGGTTTCCCACTCTCCCCTGTATTGAGGCGAGGGATAACTCAAGGCACACAAGTCTCGTGTCAATTGAGTCCAGTCTATCGTAAAGTGGGTGGCATACTCTTTTGATGCTGTATTCCAATTTTGCCCAAAAAGACGGACCCATCTCTTTCAGTGCTTCATCCCCATTACTTGGTGGGCGAGTATCTCCTTCATTTACAAGTTGTGTTCTAGTAGAATTTTGGGGAGAGGTTAGTGTCAAATTCCCCTTAGGTGAGACCACGTTCGTAGTTCTTACTTTCTTCCCCTTCGCTTGAGTTTGAGCCCCGGTACGCTTCCTTTTGGATGCCAAACTTAATGGTTGGTGTGGTTTGCTCATTTTGGCGTTACTAGCTGACTGGGTCTTAATATTTGGCGAACACGCACTCCTTACTAAATTACTTCAATTTTCCATAGATCCTACATCCTTTACAGTAGCCGGGAGATCTAGATTGCATATCAGGGGGTCAACAGATTGGGCTATTTGACTTATCATCTCTACATCCTCCAGTGAGGATATTGTGTCATGGGTATTGATCTGCGAGGGATCTGGTGACCTAGCTTTCGACAAACTTCCCATAGAGGATCTCTTATCAAAAGCGATATCAAGGGATAGTCTCTTCTCTGTTAGTTCGATATCCCGGGCTAGTGCTGAAGACACTCTAATAAGGAAATTGTCCAGCGTTCCCATTAGTGACCCTCAGTGGATTTCCTATGACTCTCGCCATTAAGTGGTTGGGTAGACATAATGTGCGATTGAACAGCTCAGAAACCTCCTTCCCAGTGTGGAGTGATACTCGCTCACTGTAGGGCAATAGTCTTCTCACACACTAACCTTGTTATCGATGTTGGAGGGGTGTCCCGTCCCGTCCTTGGCTGTGCTAGAACGGGTCCGCCCTTGGCGTTCCCACGACGCGGGGGCTGCGCTGGGATTTAAGGCGCCTCCGGGCGCGGAAATTACGATGGCGGATTCAGCCGCAAAGGAGCCTGGGACCCGTAGTCCTCGTCCACCTCTCAGCGGCTGCAGCTGTGAAGTGGTGGCAGGGGCGGAGGGGGGGGTCCGGAAACACAACTGCCCACCAGCAAGGACAACAAGGCGAGGTAGGTTAAAGCCCTGCTCAGTTCGTAGAATGTTTATGTAGATATAGCGACTTTCCCCAAAGCGGGACACAAGCACCACTAAAAGACCACCAAAAGACCACTAATGTATCTCTTTGTGTAAAGCGTTGCTATCAATCCTCCAGAGAGGTGCTTTTCCTCGTTCACTCCTGTTACACCTGGTCACCGAGCATTCAGCAAGCCTTTCGTAGAAGCGGCGTCGTGTACACACAGACAAGCTTGCAGACAAAACCAATCTGCTGCAGACCGCCAAGCACCAGCTGGCTGCCTCCAGGCAATCCGCTCCGAGCCTGGGTGGTCAGAATCGCACACCGCCTCCAGCAAGTTTTCCTCTCCCACCATCCACTCTCGAGCCGCCGTCTGGTCCGCTGCCAAAAAAAACCTTCACCCTGCCGGTCTGAAGGTCTGGAGTACAACCGTGAGTAATTCCGCCGTAATTCCCGCAGTGCTACACCAGTTAGCTACCGTTAGCCAATGAATATTATCAGTGCAACTAAAGACGTTATCATGCCTAATAGCCTCCATCTAGAAGTGTATAATGCATCTAGTGACTTGCTAAGCTCCAATGTAGGAAACTTAGAAATTACCTTTCCATATGTCTGTTTTGGTATAATTGTACACTCCATCAGGGGTAGTAACTGCTGTATAAATGTAATTACAATGATGAAATCGGAGATGGTGTAAATAATGGGGGGCAAATTGGGGGGGGGGGGGAGAAGAGGGGCTGGCTCAATTCCAGGTTTTAAAAATATTTATATATGATTCATTTTGATACAGTGAATGGATATTAACCCCTTGCATGCTGATGACGGAGCGGTTCTGTCATCAGCTACGGGTGAGCTGTGCTGATGACGGAACCGTTCCGTCATGACTCCGCCCGCGCAAGGCGGAGTCAGCATGGGCGGGGAATTCCCGCCGCACGCAAGGGGTTAACCTGCTTTATTTATTTATTTATTTATTTATTTATTTATTTTGCAGTTTATAGAGCGAGGACAAGACCCTTGCGGGTATCAGAGCGCTTTACAGTAAATGAGTATAGTTATATCATTCATGCAAGATATGCAGGATCATAATACATGGCAACAAAAAGCAAATCAAAATGATGCAGAAGGAGCGGCCTGATTAGTCATAGTAGTACAATATTAAGAATGTTAAATCTATAGAACATCACTGAGCACACAAAAAGAAAGGAAGTAAGGTGCAAATCCAGGGCTGGCATGAATTGGCTCTACTGGACCTGCTTGAAGCCCCCTGCTGTAAAGCATGAATGTATTTTTTTTTTTTTTTTTTGCATTTGATGCTGATGGAACGTATTTATTTATTTTTTATAGCATTGATGAGAAACCAAAATCAGAAATTGAAGACCAATTGCAAAAGCAACTGCTAGGTAAACCTGATGAAGTTCAAAAAGAGGAAGAAGAGCAGTCAAGAACTCCTGAAAAGAAAGAAGACCGCATTGGAGGCGAACCTAAGATTACAAATGTGAGAAAAGGAACATCATCAAACACTGATTCTGATGGGGAGGAACAGCAATTACAACAGCAGGAGGAAGAGGGAGAACAGAAGGTACCAATGTATTGTTTGCAAAAAGGAACTTTTATTGGCAGAGACCCTTATGTTGTTTGGATCATTGTGTTGACGCATGATTTTGTTTCCAAGAGGGTGAGAGATAATTTAATACTGCTACAGAATATAATTGTTTTTTCTCTCGCAACACTGATTCAAAGCTCTATCTTGAGCTGAGATCACAAACAGCCCAATGCCGCTGAAGTCCTTTTTTCCTCTCATCAAGCCCTTAAAGTCATTATTGAGAAATACATAATCAATTTGATATTTTGTTAAGCAAAACAACCTCTTTTCATTACACATGGATGTTCTTTTTAGGTCTCGCGACCTATCAATGCGCGCAAGCGCGCGGAGCGAGAATTCAAGTGCTCAAAATCCTCGTCAAACCAAGGGCTTCTTGGTGCGGTTTTCTTTAAGTTCACGTGAATCACGTGACCAAACAAGCACGCGCATCAGCCTCCCTCCCTCCTAATTGCATTTTTTAACGGCCGCACAGCACATCAAAGGGCTTCGCCCAGCGTGCGCTCTGCGGCTTCTCCTCCCCTAATTAATCATGGCTGGCCGGCCGTACTTTCAGTTTCCCGGCCGCTCTTATTAGCACTCGCAGTAGACACAGACTATTCGTATTTATTTGTCTTATTATCTGAAAACTATAATGACATACTCGTAGCCAACGTTTTCACATCGGGTTTGAATGTATGATTATTATGTAAAGAAGACTTCCGAGACTTCAACCTTACAGCTTAATCCTCTAGAGGCATCAACATTGACTCACTCCAGTCCGTGCCCTCGTGACTGAAATGAACGTCGTATAATCTCAGATTTCAGGTCTGCGTTGTCTGTAGTCAAACTCTTTGATCCGCTGTTGAATGCTAATGTTACCTTTTTCGTTCTCACTGGTTTGTATTTCGAGGACTGCTGGTGAGGTGCCACTAACAGAAAACAGTCGCTTTCCATTTTACAGTTTCAAGTTGTGCAACAAGGAGTGTATCAGCCACCCGGCTTGTGGGCTCTCAACCCAGGTCTTTGAAAAGGAAAACCAATGCCAAATCATTTTTAAAATTCACCAGCAGATTTAAATATGCACAAACGTTGACAATCGGGGCTCATGTGTCTCTCGCTGGTAACAAAGTATCTCACCACTTCAGTTGAAGCATTGATCTAGAGACATTCATTTGTGTACGAGCACTTATGGGAAGTGTAAGAAACTAAAACAGCCACCAGGTGGTGCATCCAATCACCTCTCTGTTGTCCGGGTTATAGCAGCTCTCCACCTGCCGAGGCACTCCCGAAGGCAATGCGGAGTGTCAATTGCAGTGCCGCATACAGGTGAGGCTGCTTTCTCAGGCATAAGTTAGATGCACTAATTTATAGGCATATACAATAGCAGCCGCACATATGAGTGCACTACAACTTCACTGCACCCAAAGCAGGGCAGCCCTCAGATGTCGGCGCAGGGCCGGCAGCCTCCCATAGATGCGGCCTCTGTAATGTCCTTTCTTCGGGGAGGAAAGGGCAAACAACCTCCAGCACCCCACCTCGCACACAGGCGGCACAGATGCTGGCTCACTCACTGCACCTCCTTCTCACTAAAACGACTCCGAGCTTTAGGGGAAATGGGTGTAGGAGTCCACGAATGCTGACGCGGACTCTAGCCATCGCCGACCTCCCTGCACCTCACGCTTCATAGCAGGCAGAGAAACTTCACCCCTGCACCGCAACCATCGGAGTCAACGCACGTTGCATCACCGACATAGTCTATCCTGTGCTTCCTTATATGGAAGCTGAGTTGAAGTCTTTGAAAGAGGCGACTGGAGCCCAATCTCGGCTCCATCGCCTGACCGATCGTCTGGGAACCTAGGCACATCTCGTCTGGCTGTTCCTAAATCTAATTTTCCCTTACTTGCTCATTATCCTACCAGTATTTCTTGCAGGGGTGGGGACGCTTTCCTCTATTTGCAAATACCGTAAACATATATCTACCGCTCTACGGTCCATTTCTTATCCTCCTTATGTTTAACATATACCAACCATATCTAACGGGTCACACCCTCACCCACCCTCACACCCTCACACCCTCACTCACCCCCTCATCCCCCTCACAACCCTCTCACCCTCACTCAGCCTCACACCCTCACCCTCCCACACTCTCACCCTCACACCCCCTCACACACCCTCACCCTCACACACCCTCACCCTCACACACCCTCACCCTCACACCCCCTCACCCTCACACCCCCTCACCCTCACACCCTCACACCACTCAGTGCTACAACACATATGTGTGTGTAGGTGAAAATACAATGTTCTTGGATTTTCGTCACAATAAAATACACTGAACATAATCTTGACAACATTTATTTACAAACGTTGAAGCTATTGCCATTATAAATTACAATAACTTTTATTTAAGTATTAATTATTTACAAAATTAAAAGCCATTGTTATTTGTAATATCAATACATCTAAGTCACGTAAATACAACACACATTGCATTGCAAATGCTATAGGTGTCACATTTGCGAAAGTTAAAACTATTGACATTGTAACTGACAAAGCTATTAATTTTGCTATTTTCAAATCAAACACGTAAACTAAAAAAGTGTCATTTACAATACCAATCGCTCAAACTTTCCTAATGCGAAAAGTTAAAAGTATGGGCATTGTAAATCACAAAACAAAAAAATAAAATGTCATTTAGAAAACCAATAGCTCAAACTTTCCTACTGCGAGACCTATTGGCAACGCCAGTGCTTGTCTTTTTAGGCTGGCAAAGAGCCAGCACAAGTTTCAAACATTTTACAAAAGGAGTAATCATGTGCATATTTGGCCTTTTTATGTTCTTGTCTGAAGATATTCCCTCTTACTTTCCTGAGCTAGTCTTATGACACAGTACTTGTTGTTTTTTATTTCTATTATGTTGTGTATTTGCACAGTGACATCTGAGAGAGACTTCTAGATGCAGATTCCTAACCCTAGATTATTCCCCAGGCGTCAAGCTGAATCATGGAATATAGCATGCCTGTAGGAAGCTGGCTCTGTATATACTATACCAGAGTAAGGTATTGTGTGCACAGAGTCCAGGAGATCCCCAGAGGTATAGCAGAGGCTAAATTAGATAATGACTAGTAGCTGTATTTTTGGTAGTGGGGTCGAGCAATTAGGCTTATCAGGAGGGTGTCGTAAGCATCCCAATCTGTGTGCCGAGGCACCCAAGTGCGCCATCAAAACTTGTCGGGGGCGTTGCGAAAAGATGTGCACCAAGCACACAGTTTAGGAACCACTGACTGATAGACAATAAGGGTAATACCGGGGGTGAAGGTCAGGATGCTGCACACAAGAATATTTAAACAGTGGAGGTTTATTCTTGCAGTTCAAACACAGGAGTTCTGGAGGCCGGAACTGTGCAAGCACTGCAGCACCTTGATTAGCAGTTCAGGCAGAACCTTTCTGGGGAGGAAGACCGGGCCTGAGTGGGTCACACAAGGTCTGCAGGCAGGTAGACGGGGCGGCCGGGATTTAGGTCAGTGAACCTGGAATGAGTCTCAGGGGAGGAAATAAAATGTCCTGCACACTAAAAGTAAAAAGGAAATATTTGCAGACAGCCTGCTTTTACACACAACGGCCCCTTGAAAATAATGATTCACAGCGCCTTGAAGCCATCTCTGGTGCAGCACCGCATGAAAAAGGAGGCGGGTGAAAACTTATGGCCACTAGTAGTGTTATCCAATTTACAAATATTATAGAAAAATCGCAGTAGGTTTATGTTCCTGCTGTTAAGAGCTGTGCAAAGCCTTTGACTAATGTACTTTGCTTTCATAATTTTCTTTTTTGCAAATTGTAAACAGTGGGGCTGTGCAAGGACACTGATTGCCTTTCAATCTTCCATCAAGTCCTGGGCGCTTGGACACATCCAGCACCTCCCTCTCCAGGTGCGCCACAGATTGTTTTGAACCAAACTTCTTCTTAAAGTTTGCACAGTGTCACTCCAATAGTCCGTGGACATTTTTTTCCTTGTATATGTCACTGCTTTGAAGGTCCTGTTTGAACAAGCCAGTTTTTGTGTGCCTCCCAGACTAGAATGAAGCAATACAAATAGGCTGCAGTTCTTTTTTCCGGCTCCTGCTAACAGGACCCAGGCATTGAGCTCTCCCTTTTTTCAAGGGTTTATATTGGATTTAAGTTCACTTTTTGATAAAAGTGTTTGCAGTTTATATTCTTGGTGTTTCTCTTCTCTCCTGTGTGTTTGTCAGGCTTTGAGGGCTCTAAAATGCCTGCTCTTTTCGACAAATGCCCAGCATGTGGAAGGAAGAAGGCCAAGACTGAACCACACAACGTCTACATTATTTGTCTCACTGAAGCACATGTCCCTGAAGACTGTGACATCTGCCAAAACCTCTCTGCAAGAACCCTGAGGGAAAGGCTGAAGATTAGGCTTCAAGGCCTGGAAGAGAGACAAATGCAGGCTGCAGGTGGGTCTGGGCAGGCTGGGAAGGTTCCCTCTGCCTCTGCTGAGGCCTCTGGGGGGCTCCCCAGAGGCAGGAAGACAAGCAAACGGTCCCGGTCTCCGTCGGCGTCGATGACGTCGAGAGGGATGACGACGGTGTGTTCCCCATCTCCCCGGCGCTCAGGGTCGAGACGGCGTGAAGATTCGTCGTCGAGGAGCCTGGTTAGGCCTCCGTCGAAAGCACTGTCTACGGCGTCTTCGTCGTCGACGTCAACGTCGAGCTACCGGCGTCTAAGAAGCCACAGGCGTCGGCGCTCGTCGTCGAGGCGATACCGCCGGTCGCCGTCGAGAAAACGGTCGGCGTCGAGGGGATCCTCGGCGTCGAGGACCTCGAGGGAAGAAGACAGCGTCGAGGAGGAGTCGACGCTCGTCGTCGAGAATGGAACGGTCGACGTCGCGGAGGCGACGTTCGACGCCTGAGCCGCGGAGGCGACATCAGACACCGGAAAAACAACGTTAGGAGTCGAGGAGAAAGAGGTCAGCATCGAGGAGTCGTTCTCACTCCCCGAAGCGACGCAGAAGGAGTTCTGGCACCAGAAGTCACTCAGAGTCTGGTGGACGGCGCCGAAGGCGGCGATCACATACTGGAGGGGCTGGTCCGCAGTCCCCTCCCCCGAAGAAGTCACCGGGCTCGGTGTACTCGGTGGTATATACACCACCTCAGCCGAAGACTCCTCCTCCCCCTATACCAAAGGAGAATCCTCCCGTCAACCCTCCTCTACCACCACTTCCTCCCTCAGGACAGCCACCACCACCGCTCCCGCCGCATGGGCCCGCCCCTCGGCCGGAGATACCCCCTGTCCCTCCGCCGAGATCGGTGTCACTACCTCCTCTTCCTACACCACCTAAGGGGACTCCTAAACCACGGCCCCAGGATAAGCCACGGAAGACACCTCCAGGGAAACCTGCGGAGCACCCACGGACCGGGAGGTCACACTCTCGCTCCCGGAGGAGGGAACGATCGCGCAACATGTTGTCCACGCGGTCGAGACGCCGCCATAGGAGGCACAGATCTCGCTCTCGCACGAGGTCCTCAGGGACCAGGTACTACTATTCGACTTAGTCGGGATCGCCAGACACAATGGGTGTCGCCGGTTGATGACCAGGTGGCGTTCCATGATGTCATAATGAGAGGCGCTGCCAAATTGGGCATATGCTTGACGGTGCCCACGCCTAAGACATCAGTCATTTTCAAGACACTGCACCAGAAACACCTGTGTTCGAGGCATGTGGGCTGCTGAATTCATATCTGTGCATAGATCGCCGCCTAGTGTTGGGTCTGGCTGTTTTTTTCCGCCATTGGGTTCGGATGTATATTGCTTCCCTCTAGTCGGAATCGATAAAAAACTTTCTTAAGACCAAAAGGTCTTTAGTTTTCTTCGTCGGTATAGTCTTATGTTCAGGGCCTAACTCTTCCAGCTCGGTTCCGAGCCGGATTCCATACACCCGCATGCTTTTGGCGCGGAGGGCCCAGTCGACGCCTCAGACCCTATCGACTGTTCATCATGGACCGAAGTCCGTTCAAGAGATGTCCCGTCTGCAACTCAAAGTATCCCCACATCGACGTCCACCCGGTGTGCAACAAGTGTCTGTCGCCGGACCATGATGAAGCCAGTTGCATGGCTTGTTCCCGCTTCAGGTCCAAGAAGACGCTTAAGCATCGACGCGCTGCGCGCCAGGAGGCCCAGCACACTGCACCGGCGCCTGCGGACATTTTCGATGCCGGGGATGTCTAAGAGGAAGCTACCCGGGACATCGGTGACAACCTGTCGAATCCTGCGTCAGACGTAGACTACAACTACGACGCCGAAATGTTCGAAGCTGAAGAAGTCGTCGACGAGGTAGGAGACGACGACGGGGCCTTTGGGGCCATGGAGGATAGCTCGGACGATGAGCTACCTCGCACTGACACTGGGGCCGTACCGGTTCATAAGGCTCAGGTCGAGGGATCGCCACTAGGCCTTAGATCTTACAATGGGTTCTACGGCCCCGCCTTCGGGCACGGACATTACTATTGAGCCCCACCCTGCCAAATCGAAACCGAAAGTGAAACCAACGGTCTCGACACAAGCAACAGCACTGGTGCCCACCTCGAAACCAAAAGTTCGCATTACTTTGGTCGGATCCACGGCCTCGGAGCCCTCGGCGCCGAAGAAGCAAAAGGGTGTTGTCGATACGAAGGCTCAAGTCAAGGGTGTCGAGACTAAGTCTGCCGCGCCGAAGGCTAAAGTCATGGTGGTCGAGCCGACTAAATCGGCGCCGAAGGCGGTCGACACCAACAAAGGACTCGGTGATCCGAAGGGTCTCGAGACTCCGCCTCAACAAGACAAGGCCAAGAGCGGCGCACCCCGAGAGTCCATGCCTAGTGGTGCCTCGAAGCATTTGCACTTATTGCAGCAGGAGGTCCTCGTCATGCTGCAAAAAGGGGCAATAGAGCTCGTGCCTGTGGCAGAAAGAGGCACAGGAGTTTACTCACTGTACTTCTTGATACCAAAGAAGGACGGGTCCCTCAGACCCATACTGGACCTCAGGCCCCTCAACCAGTACATTCTATAGGAGCACTTTCATATGCTGACCCTGCAGCAAGGGCTCCCGTTGCTCAGTCAGGGGGATTTTCTTGCAACTTTAGACCTAAAGGATGCGTATTTTCACATTCCGCTGCAACCGTCACACAGAAAATACCTCCGGTTCACCATCCAAACCCAACATTAGCAGTTCAAGGTTTTTGCCTTTCGGAGTCACCACGGCACCCAGGGTGTTTACAAAGTGTCTGGCGACAGTGGCAGCGCACCTGAGGAGACAAAACATTCACATCTACCCTTATCTGGACGACTGGCTCATCAATGCAAAGTCAGCCCAGCAGTGTGCCGCTCACGTGTCCCACACCATTCACCTCCTTCACGATCTGGGATTCTCACTGAATTACCCAAAGTCCCACCTCCAACCCGCCCACATACGGCAGTATCTGGGTGTGACGATAAACACTATGGCAGCCACAGCACAGCCGAATTCAGTGGGGGTCAACAGCATTCAATCGCTGATACGATTCAAACCCCAACACTCGCTTCCAGTGCGAGTGTTCATGCAGTTGATAGGCATGATGCCCTCCTGCATCTCTATAGTCCCGCACGCGAGACTACATATGCGTCCGCTTCAGGAGTGCTTAGCACGTCAGTTGACTCAGGCTCACGGGCAGTTGAAAGACCTAGTGTTGGTGAGCGGTCGGGCATACAACTCTCTGCATTGGTGGAATCCACGAAACTTTTGCAAGGGACGACCGTTCCAAGAGCCTGTGCCACAGATCATCCTGACAACGGACGCTTCTCTCCAGGGATGGGGAGCTCATGTACTCCATTACACTGTGCAGGGACTATGGACACAACAGCAACAGAAGATGCACATCAATGTTCTGGAACTGATGGCAATCTTCATGGCACTAAAGGCCTTCAAAGTACATCTGTGCAACAAGGTCGTGTTGATCCGCACGGACAACATGACGGCCATGTACTACATTCAGAAGCAGTGAGGAACACACTCTCCACAGCTGTCTCATCTGGCTCAGAGCACGTGGAAGAGGGCCATTCAGAGGAACATCTTCCTCATGCACAAGTGGGAGATACATCCATCAGTACTCCACCCGTACTTCCAAAAGTGGGGTCATCCAGAGATAGACCTGTTCGCCACAAGGGAGAACGCAAAATGCCAAAGCTTCGCTGCCAGGTTTCCACTCCTACAGTTGCAAGGCAATGCGATATGGATGAACTGGTCAGGCAAATTTGCGTACGCTTTTCCCCCAGCACCTCTGATACCGCTGGTGGCACGCAAGCTCAGGCAGCACTCGATGACTCTCATCCTGGTTGCTCCAACGTGGGCTCGCCAACCATGGTACACCACCATTCTAGAACTGTCCGTGGTACCGCATCAGAGGCTCCGCCTCACACCCAGCCTTCTGACGCAGAGCCATGGCGACATTCAGCATCCAGATCCGCAACAGCTCAACCTGGCGATCTGGCTCCTGAGGTCCTAGAGTTTGGCTACCTCAACTTACCTCCTGACTGTATGGACATCATCCGGGAGGCAAGGAAGCCCACCACAAGAGCATGCTATGCGGCAAAGTGGAAGCGGTTTGTCATTTATTGTGCAGACCACGACATTAACCCGCTAGATGCATCTATTCAGAACATCATTTATTATCTTTTACATCTGTACAAATGTAATCTGGCCTATGCTTCCATTCGCATACATTTATCCGCAATGGCTGCTCATCTCCAAAACAGGCAGCACCTCTCACTCTTCAGGGTGCCTGTCATTAAAGCCTTTCTGGAAGGACTCAAACAAGTCATTCCTCCGCGGACCCCACCAGCTCCTGAGTGGAACCTCAATGTGGTCCTCACCCGGCTGATGGGTCCCCCCCCCTTTGAACCACTGCATTCCTGCGAGATTCAATTCTTGACATGGAAAGTGGCTTTCCTTATAGCGATTATATCTCTGTGACGAGTTAGTGAGCTCCAGGCACTAACTATCCAAGAGCCATTTATTCAAATTCATTCTAACAGGGTGGTGCTTCGCACTAACCCTAAATTCCTTCCTAAGGTAGTGTCTCAATTCCATATTAACCAGACTATTGAATTACCTGTGTTCTTCCAAAATCCTGAGTCATTGGCGGAGAGAATGCTCCACACCCTTGACGTCAAAAGGGCCCTGATGTATTACATTGAGAGGACCAAGGATTTTAGAAAAACTAAACAACTCTTTGTTGCCTTTGCGCCACAACACAAAGGTAACCCCATTTCCAAAGCTGGTATAGCCAGGTGGATCGTTAAATGTATTCAGATCTGCTATCTGAAAGCCAAGCATACTCTCACCATTCCACCGCGGGCCCACTCCACCAGAAAGTTTGGGGCCTCCATGGCTTTCCTTGGAAATATTCCTTTGGAAGACATATGTAGAGCAGCCACATGGTCTACCACACACACATTTACGAAGCATTATTGTGTTGATGTGCACTCCAAACAGCAGGCAGCTGTAGGGCAGGCTGTTCTAAAAACACTTTTCCAAACTGCTGCAGCTGGCACGGGCGGCGGCCGTTAATGGTGGGACTGCTATGTATTCTATGCACAGATATGAATTCAGCAGCCCACATGCCTCGACCCAAATATGCTACTTACCAGTATGCATCTGTTCCTGGCATGTAGGGCTGCTGACATTCATATTGCCCGCCCTCCTCCCCGGTGCCTGTAGCAGCTACAGAATTCACATGTACTTCTGGCATGGTCATCATTCACTTAGTTTCACTCCATCTTGGCCACAATAGCTAAAAAACAATCTGAGGATGGAGTCGATGCCCATGCACACTGTAGTCCAGGGGAGGAGCCACCTATCTCGTGATACTTCGAAGACTCTTCCAGGACAACAATGTGCGATCATCCGGACCCAACACTAGGCGGCGATCTATGCACAGATATGAATGTCAGCAGCCCTACATGCTTAGAACAGATGCATACTGTTAAGTAGCATATTCGCTCGTCCACTACTACCTCTGGTGCCGTGCCTGGAGGAACCGGCCATGGACCTTTTCCTCACCCCTGCGGTGATCGAGATTGCAGAAAAAATACCGGGCTCCCGATTCGGACCCGGCTTTTCTAAGGGTGGAACCTCCTCCGGATTCTGTGATTGTGACGGCGGCCCGCAAACAGCATGCCACCACCCCGTCATCCACAGTCCCCCGGACAAAGAGTCTAGATGGATGGATTCAGCTGGAAGGAAAGTATGTGGAACATCGGCGACCTCTATGAAGGCTGAGAGTGCCACGGCTTTGTTGTGACGCTACGACCGCGCCCTCTGGGACTCCCTCCAGCAGTTTGCGGAACACTTGCCTCGCAAGAAGCGGGAAGATTTCCAGGAAGTGCTAAACGAAGGGATGCTGGTAGCGAATCAGATTATCAGCGCTGCTGCAGATTCATCCCTCTTGGCGGCACATGGCTTTTGCCATGGGATTAACCAGCGACGACACGCCTGGCTCCGCCTTACGTCACTGAAACCAGACGCACAGCAAAAGGTGGCCAATCTTTCATTCTCTGGCGAAACCCTATTTGGGAAACATGCGGATGACTAAATGGCCCGCATGAAGGCGGAGGCCGAAACACTCACAGCTGTGGGTCTAGAGAAGCCCAAAGAAGTGTAGAAATCGTACCGCCCATTCCAACGGCGGTTCGGTGGGCAGGGCAGAGGACGTGGCCAAGCTTTGGGACAGTCGTAGCAACAACAACAGTTCTGTAAGCCGTTCCAGAAACGCCCGAAGGGCAGAGGAGGCCAACAGTCGGCACCAGCAACCAAAGGCCCGGCCGGGTCTAGGCCCTGAGCGCTTACTTTTCCCCGGATCTGTTACCCTCTCCAGTAGGGGGAGACATTACATTTTTTCTGGCAGAGTGGAGAAAAATTACTCCGGACAAGAGGGTGCTGAATATTGTTTGCAATGGATACAGTCTTCGGTTCACCAGCCCGCCTCCAGAAATTCCACCGGTCAGCTCGCAGTTTCAGCTGCGCGAGCTCCAGGCGGAGGCAGATATCCTGTTAAGGAAAAGGGCGATAGAAGACGTACCTCTGTTTCGGAGAGGAAGAGGTCTGTACTCCCGGTTCTTCCTGGTTCACAAGAAGGACAAGAACGAGTTCAGGCCCATTCTGGACTTGCGACAGGCAAACAGATGGATTCGCAGGGAAAAGTTTCGCATGCTGTCGTTGCATCAGATTTATCCTCAATTGCAACAGGGAGACTGGCTATGTGCTATAGACCTACAGGATGCGTACTTCCATGTGCCCATTGCACACAAACACAGGAAGTTCCTGCGGTTCCAAGTCGGCGCCAATCATTATCAATACACAGTACTCCCATTCGGACTTAAGTCTGCGCCGAGAGCATTCTCGAAGTGCATGGCGGTGGTTACAGCACACCTGAAATAGAACAAGGTGTTGGTCTACCCGTACCTGGACGATTGGTTGATCAAGGCATCCTCCTTCACGGAAGCTCGAGCACACTTCCAGAAGACGTGCGTTCTCTTGAACAAGCTGGGGTTGCACATTAACATGTCCAAGTCTGTCCCGACTCCGGTCCAATGCATACAGTACTTGGGAGCCTCCATCAATACGCTGTCAGCAAGCGTGTCTCCTTCGGAAGAGCGACGATTATCACACCTTAGGAAGGCTCAGACTCTTATGACCACTCCATCTACAACAGTGAGGACGGTGTCTTCTCTACTGGGATCGATGGCCTCTTGTATCTTCCTGACGCCACACGCACGGCTGCACATGAGACCACTGCAGGAGTACTTGGAGGACCAGTGGGATCAGAGGAAAGGATCTTGGGACGACAAGATACGACTGTCTCTGCATGCTCTTCAGTCACTGAAGTGGTGGTGTTCAGAGAGGGGTTCCCTTCCACAAGGATATTCCCAAGCAGACTGTCGTGACGGATGCTTCTCTCCAAGGGTGGGGAGCGCACTCCGGAAACCTACAGATTCAAGGAACGTGGTCCCCGATGGAGGTCACGTATCACATTAATTTCCTGGAACTCAGGGCTGTTCACTTGGCACTGAAGGCCTTTCTTCCAGCCTTTCAGACCAACTCTCTGCTTGTACAGACTGACCATACCACCACGATGTATTACCTCAACAAGCAGGGGGGCTCGAGATCACGCACTCTGTCTCAGGAGGCGCAGGCAATCTGGCCAGAAGACTGACGATAACGGCTACCCATCTGCCAGGTGTGCAGAATGTTCAGGCGGACGCACTGAGCAGACTGATTCAGGAAAACCACGAATGGGTCATAAACAACGAAGTACTAGGAGAAGTCTTTGCAAGGTGGGGGACTCCAGACGTAGATCTGTTCGCCACCGCCGAAAACAGCAAATGCAGAGACTTTGCCTCCAGGTACTACCAGCAGGGGACGCTGGGGAATGCGTTATGTATCAACTGGTCGAACAGCTTTCTGTACGCTTTTCCACCCATTCCCCTTATTCCGGCGGTACTCATCAAGCTGGCCCGGTCCAGGGCTCGGATGATACTCATTGCCCCGGAATGGCCCAGACAGTGGTGGTTCACGGACCTGTTTCACCGGTCTCTCCTTCCTCACATTCGGCTGCCGTGCAGGCCGGACCTTCTCACGAAGTTCGGGGGGCAGATGTTTCACCCCAACCTCTCGTCTTTGAGTTTGGCGGCATGGCTCCTGAGAGAGTGCAATATGGCCATCTAAATCTGCCTGAAGATTGCATGGACATACTGAAGGAATCTGAGAGACCTTCCACTCGGACTTCCTATGCTTACAAGTGGAAGAGGTTCTGTATCTGGTGCCAGTCTAAGAACTATGACCCGACGACGTGCAAGGAAGACGTCATCCTTCCTTACCTTCTACATTTGGCGCAGTCTGGCCTTAATGTTCATTCCATTAAGGTTCATCTTGCTGCATTGACTGCCTACAGGAAATGCCCTTCACAGACTTCCTTTTTCCAGATCCCTGTGATCAAAGATTTTTTGGAAGGCTTGAAGAAAGTATTCCCTATTGTCAGGCTTCCTTCGCCTTCATGGGAATTGAATGTGGTGCTGTCCAGATTGATGAAGGAGCTTTTTGAACCTATTCATAAGGCTTCGTTGCAGCACCTGTCCTGGAAGGCGGCGTTCCTCTTGGCCATAACGTCGGCCCGCAGGGTGAGTGAAATTCAGGCGTTGTGTTGCCAAGAACCTTATAATGTATTTCATGCTGCTAAGGTTGTTATGCGTACTCTCCCTAAATTTCTTCCCAAGGTTATTTCTGATTTTCATGTCAACCAGACCATAACGTTGCCTACATTTTTTCAGAATCCTTCATCTCCAGCGGATAGGTCTCTACATTCCCTGCATGTTAGGAGGGTTGGAAATTTTATCTGGACACTGATGCCAGGGCAGATGCTCAGGTTGGGCAGGCTTCGCCTCGGAATTTGTTCGCACAATAGTGGTTAATTTCTTTTCTCCACCGCCGCTTTGGTGTGGGGATGGGCTTGCCATTCTATTCACTAAATTATGACTATACACAGAGATCCCCTACTACAGAAGGAGTAGTTTCTGTCCTGTAACTCCAGTTCTGTAGTAGGGGTATCTCTGTTATAGTCATAAGCGCCCACCCTCCTCCCCGGTGGAGATAGATATTCATGTAAGGAATGCTACAGGTCTGGCGTGCTACGCCTTCAAAAAGAACTGAAAGTAAAAGGGACCTACTGTGCATTCTGGGATACTGGGAGAAAGATCTGGAAAGTTCTCTTAAAGGCACAGTATCCTATTTAAGCCACATAATGGCAGTCTATAGGGCTTGTCTGTCCATGCCTTCCTCTCTATCATTCCAGAGTCTTTTACTGGTAGAGGCAAGTTTCTCTATGGTAGAAACTGGGCAGGCTGTGTTGTGTGTGGTGGTGTTTGGTGGAATTTCTAGTTGAATTACTGGACAGTGTAGCCTGTGGATATAGGCTGCATTATTTGTCTTTAAATTCTCTCTCTTAAGTGTCTTTGCAGTTTCTGCATGATTTGACAACTTAAGAGATTATTTTTGATTGCCGTGGTCCACGCACATGGGCGGGACTATTCACTAGATTTTGACTATAACAGAGATACCCCTACTACAGAACTGGAGTTACAGGACAGAAACTACTCCTAATTTTATTTCTAGAACCAAGCCAAGCCTGGTGCAGGTAAGTGGGATAATACTTTGCAAAATCTTATGCAGTGATTTACAATTGAATGCAGGTTCAATACAGTTGGTTGAATTACAGGTAAGTCAATAGTTCAAAATTACTTTTCGGTTACTTTACAGATTACTGTGCACTTTACTTTTTAGATTACTTTTGCTAATCAGTGTGACATGCCTAGATATCACACTGAGGCATTTTGTAGACAAAAGGTAAGTAATTCTCTTTTAGTATATTTGCAGTTTTTCAATGTTTCACACAAGCCAACTCCACACTTAAAAGAATTTTCAAAGAAAAACAGTCCATGCAATCCGATGGAAGGAAATGAAGTTAACAGTTGGCAGGTAAGTACTAATTTGTGGGAGTTGGTATTCTGGGGTTAGAACCAGAACACCCTCAGCGGCATTAGAGCGGCTGGTTGCTATTTTGGCATAGGTTGCCATGTTATTTACAATAGGACTTGCCGGTTTTGGATTTTGGCTGCAGGCTCGATAAAAGGAGAGTTCCGGGAGGAACCAACAGCTTGGCAGGTAAGTTGGAGGGCTCTGCGACGTAGTTGCACCTTCGGTTCTCTTCTCCAGGGCGCAGGCAGCTGGATATAGGGGTTTCTTTGAGGTCTGATTTCACCTTACTGGGCCACTCGCGGTTGTGTGGGATCTCCATGCAGAAGCTGCAGGCGGCGTTGGAGAGTCCTGGAGAGTTTAACCCACGGTGGACTCGGACTCTGGGGCGCTGAGTGACTTTGCTGGGACCGGTGGGCCACCTAAATTTGGGCTGTAGGCGCCTGGTGCAGTGGTGGTTCCAGGCGTCTGTTTCTTTGTCCTCAGCAGGCTCAGAGTCTGTCTTTGGAGTTTCTTTTGAACAGAGTTGCTGTTCACAGGAGATCTGGTCTTTGTTGAAGTCAGTCAGTCCTCCCTGTGGTTTGGACGTCGCTGGCTGCAGGACAAGGCGACTTTTGGCCTAGTATCTCTGGATACTGAAGACTGGCCAGTAGGGTTGGGGCCAAGTCAGTTCTCCTCTGCTGGGCATGTTCTTTTGTTCTTCTTCCTAGGTTGTGGGAATCTCTTTTCTTGGCTCAGGGCTGCCCCTTAAGTCCTGTGTTTAGTGGCGTTTAAGGGGTCTGAACTTAGGGTGACTACACTCTTGGTGTGCTCACCCCACATGGGGGAATGGGCACAATCCCTAATCCTGATTGGAGAGTGTCTGCCACCTGCAAGATAGTGGGCACTGAAGAATGGACTTTACCTCGCCTCCCCCACCTGAGGGGTGGGGTTGGCAGAGGTGGGCACACCTTCTTGGCTGCTCTAATTTTTCCCACCGAAAAGGAGGAGAGGCGTCCTGCACCTGATAGCGGTAGGGGGTCGGATTACAAAGTAGGCTGGGTCTTTGAAGCTCCTATGCGACAGATGGCTCTTACTGACCTGGGGAAGGTGTGATTACCTTTGTCCAGAAAAGGCTTTGTGTCTGGGCTCAGGGAGTCATGGCTCCTACCCCAGGGGTCCAGAAACCTGTCTTGTGGTGGCTGGCTGGTGTGTACATGTTTAGTGGCGCTCACAAACATGAGACCGGAATATAGGACGGACCGTTTGTTTTGAACAGACCCCTTCATCTCCTACTTGCAACAGGACTGTACCAATTCAAAGTAAGAATCTTCAGTTTTAATCCTCCACTAGACCCCCGCTTATCCGGCATACTTGTATTAAAAAAAAGATCATGATGGGCGTTGAAGACGAGCACTAGATATTACCAGGAAGGTCTCTCCTACTTTTAAATCAGGAACATCACAGAATTTCCTGTATATTCATCCAATCAAGCAGCTGTTCTGAATACTCCATAGAAGTACATAGTTAACATCGCACAGGTCATACCTACAGGGTGTGTCCAGCTCAAAATAAAGTATCAATGAATTATAGATAACAAATACAGAATTCCTGAGGAAGGCTAACCGCCGAAACGCGTTGAAGAGGAATTGGTTCTGTATTTGTACAAAAGACTGATCAACTTTTTGAAATTTATCTGTGTTTGTAATTTATTGATTTATATATATATATGGTCATTGATCGTAGGATGCTTTCTGTATAGTTTCCAAAAAAATGTTATGTCTAGGAGAATATATGTGAACAAACCGTTTGATACAACTTAATAAAATTAAACAAAAAATAGTTTATATACAAATCCACTAGTACCTGAACCTTCTTTCAGCGTCTTAACTGGACAATTTAAATCCTTTTCACACAACCCGGTGCAAATTACTTCTTTTTCTAAAAACATGTCAGCGACCGCACCAGAGGCTGGTCGTTTTTTAGGGGGCATCTGTAAGATGCCCTCTGAGATGTTTAATTAAATACCACACTGGCATCAGTTTGGGTAACTTCCCAGTTTTCAGTAAAGCCATTATGGTGCTGTTGTAAGAAAGTGGCTCTATATATACTGGACCAAAGTCCACAGTGCCCAAAGATTTGGCAGAGGCTACAGTTAGATATAACCTTACTCTCTAAAGTGGTAACTTGGTCGAGCAGTAAGGCAGCATCAGATGACAGTGTAAAGCATTTGTTGTACACACTTAGTCAGCAAATGGTCTCGCACACTCAAGAACTAAACTCTAGGCCAATTGTTTTGTATCAAAATATATATAATGGGTTTGAGGTATGTGATGTGGGCTGCTGAATTCATATCTGTGCATAGATCGCCGCCTAGTGTTGGGTCCGGATGATTGCACATTGTTGTCCTGGAAGAGTCTTCGAAGTATCACGAGATAGGTGGCTCCTCCCCTGGACTACAGTGCGCATGGGCATCCTCTCCATCTTCAGATTGTTTTTTTCCGCCATTGGGTTCGGATGTACTTTCGGGGCCAGAATAGATGGGGAGGTCAGCAACCCCCCACCAAGTGACTTGGTCAGCCAACGTATGCCCACCCAAATAAGAACTCCCAAGGTGAGGCACGAGGACAGCACGCAGGGGTCAGGCACACTAAGTACCTGCGGGCATGTGAAACCAGTGGGAGGAAGACAAAAACATTACTTCCAGGAGTGGAAGAAAATAACTTCAGACAAATGGGTTCTAAACATCATGCAGTTCGGATTCTGCATAGAGCTGGAAAAGAAACCAACAAGCAGAAAGCCAAAGAGAAGGCAACTAGCAAAGAAAGAGCTGCAGCTACTCCAAAAAGAAGTGGGAGAGCTCCTGCAAAAAAAAAAAAAAAGCCATAGAACCAGTACCTTACAGAGAAAGGTACAGAGGGGTGTATTCTACGTACTTCCTGGTGCCAAAGGTAGACGAAACAATGAGACCCATCCTGGACCTAAGGTTCTTAAACAAATTCATAGGAACGCAAAAGTTCAAAATGACATCCCTGCAAGAGGTGCTCCCTCCATTGCAAAAAGGAGACTTCATGGTCACCATAGACCTAAAGGATGCCTACCTACACATACCAATGAACAGAAGTCACAAACATCTGCTCAGATTCGCCATAGGGGAACACCACTATCAGTTCACAACCCTAGCGTTCGGTCTAAACTCGGCGCCAAGGGTCTTCACAAAGAGCCTAGCAACAGTCGCAGCACACCTAAGAAGGGAGGGGATACATGTATACCCTTACCTGGGCAACCGGCTGATAAAAGCAAGGTCATACCAGATATGCAAGGAGCATGCACAGAGAGTGACAAGAACACTGATGGACCTGGGATTCTCCATATACTGGGGGAAATCCTCAATGGAACCAAAACAAATAAAGATCTTCCTGGGAGCTCAGATCGACACCGTACAGAGCAATGTGGTCCCAAGCGAGAAGAGGTCAGTTGCACTGGTGAAGGAGACAAAGCTCTACCAGAGGGGGCAAGCTCGGACAGTGAGAACAGCGAGCAGGATCATGGGCATGATGGCATCATGCATTCACCTACTGCCAAATGTGCGGCTGCACATGATACCCTTGCAGGAGTGGTTACAAGGGCAATGGTCACAAGCAACAGGGCGTTGGGAGGATCTAGTGGTTGTAACGCACGCAGTGCAGAAAGAAATGGCATGGTGGAACATGGAGAACCTGACAAGGGGAAAGCCTCTAACACCGCCAACGGTGACCATCACCACAGATGCATCCCAGAAGGGATGGGGAGCTCACATGGAGAAACTCAAAGTGAGGGGTCAGTGGACGCCAGCAGATGCGCTAAAGCACATCAACTTCCTGGAGTTGAAGACAGTTTTACTTGCTATAAAAGCCTTTCAGACAAAACTGTACAACCAGAGGGTGTTGATCCAGACGGACAACACTACAGCGATGTTCTACATCAACAATTAGGGTGGAACACAATCGGCCACGCTTTCGAAGCTGGCGCACGAGATATGGACTTGGGCCATCCCTCTCAATATAGACCTGCTAGCCCTTCATCTCCCAGGAAAGGACAACATAGAAGCAGATTGTCTCAACAGACAGACATCGGCAACCCACGAATGGGAGCTCAATGCACAGGAGACGAAAAGGCTGTTCGACAGGTGGGGGACACCGTCGGTGGACTGATTTGCAACACGCCAAAATGCAAAATGTCGAAGGTTCGCATCCAGGCGGCCTGGGGAGGGGTCCCTGGGGAATGCCCTATGGATAGACTGGTCGAGGACATTTGCTTACGCTTTTCCCCCCCCGATACCGCTGATGCACAAGGTCCTCAGCAAGTGCAGAGCGAGCAACATGACACTGATACTGGTTGCACCACAGTGGGCCAGGCAGACATGGTATTCACAGATCATGGAGATGGCACAGAGCGCACCCCACAGATTCGGAAGGAGAAAGGACCTGCTCACCATGCCAAACGGGCAGGTGCTACACCCAGAGCCAGAGAGCCTGAGCCTGATAGCGTGGCTCCTGAGGACATAGAATTTGCGCATCTGAAACTACCAGAGAGCACACTGAGGGTACTTCGGGAGGCACGGAGGCCCAGCACGCGAAAGTGCTATGTATCAAAATGGAAGAGATTCACTCTATGGTGCACAAGAGAGAAGCTGCACAATAAGATGCAAAGGGACTCAACAGTGCTTAGGTACCTCACGCACCTACTAGACAAGAAACTAAGCTCATCCTCCTTGAGAGTTCACTTAGCGCAGCGATAGTCGCTTAAACAAGAGGGGAGACGTGTAAGAGTTTCTTCACCTCACAAGTGGTTAAAAGATTCCTAGAAGGAGAAAAGAGGATTGCACCTCCAAAGAGGGTGCCACCACCTGCATGAAACCTTAACCTGGTGCTAACAGAAGTGATGAAACATCCTTTCGAACCAATTCACAAAGCATCCTTAGAGAGGCTAAAAATGAAAACAGCTTTCCTGGTAGCAATCACCTCGCTGCCTAGGGTAAGCGAACTTCAGGCGTTAACGTTATAGGAACCCTACATCCAAATTCACAATGATAGGGTGGTAATGAGAACAGACCCACACTTCATGCCGAAGGTAGTGTCAGGGTACCACATGAATCAAACTATACAAATACCAAGTTTCTTCCAGAAACCGACAACAAGCGCTGAACGAGCTCTTCACACCCTAGACGCCAGAAGGGCTGTCATGCGCTACATTGAAAGGACAAAGGATCACAGGAAAACAAAGCAATTCTTTGTGTTCGAGGCATGTGGGCTGCTGAATTCATATCTGTGCATAGATCCCTGCCTAGTGTTGGGTCCGGATGATTGCACATTGTTGTCCTGGAAGAGTCTTCGAAGTATCACGATATAGGTGGCTCCTCCCCTGGACTACAGTGCGCATGGGCATCCTCTCCATCCTCCGATTGTTTTTTTCCGCCATTGGGTTTGGATGTACTTTCTCGACTCTAGTTCGGAAACTTTGTATTAACTCTTTTCTAAGGCCAAAAGTCCTTCAAAGCGTCGGTATTGTCTCGTTCGGTGCCTGTTCCTTCTAGTTTCTTCAAAACGGACGTCGAGAGCTGTTTTCTTGCTTCGACACCACAGGCCCAGACTACGACGATGGAACGGAGCCAGTTTAAACGATGCCCCGTCTGTAATTCAAAATACCCCCACATAGATGTGCACACTGTGTGCAATAAATGTCACCCAACCACGACGAGGCCAGATGTATGGCCTGCTCGAAGTTCCGCTCCAAGAAGACGCTTAAACTTCGACGCGCAACGAGGCAGTCGGCGCAACAGTCGGCGCCCGAGCCGGTCAACATCTTCGAGGCCGGTGACGAAGAAGGCGTCTAAGATGAAGAAGACTAAGAAGAAGAGGTTCCTGAAGAGCAGTCGGAACCAGCGTCGGAGCATGACTCCAACTTCGAGGTGGACGAGCAAGCTGAAGAGTACGTCCACGAAGAAGACATAGTCGAGGTAGGGGACGACGAAGGGGCCATCGGAGCCGTCGATGACGACTCCAGTGATGAGCCAGGCCCAACCGCAGTAGCGGGCCTGTTACTGACATTACGCTTCCTACGGCTCAGGTCGAGGCATCGCCAAAAGGCCTTAGCCAAGAGCTTTCTGCACGTTCTATAGCCCCGTCAAGCCAGGCTAAGAACACATCCAAGGAGCCATCGGTCGATTCCTCTAACCCGAAACATGCGGAGCCGAAATCGAAACCGAAACTACCTAAAATGGTGGCAGGTTTGACGTCGACGCCAGTCCAAACCAAGACTGTCGACACCCCTTTGGCGCCGAAAGTGCCTCTCGCCTCGAAGACTGGAGCGTCGAAGCACAGTTCATCCTCGTCGACGTCGACGCAGCAACATAGCGACAAGGCCAAGGGCCTCCAAGCGAAGAAGGCCGTCGAACCAAACCTTTCGGGGCTCAAGCCACTGCTCAGCAAGCACCTCGAGCCAAAGACCAAGGCCGACCCGAAGCATCAGGTCTCGTCGACGCCTAAGGCTGGAAAGGCTCCGAGCCGAGAGCTCGAGTCGACGCCATTGGGTACCCGTCCACCTCAAGCGCTGAAGCAGCTAGAATCGACCACTGCATCCAGCACCAAGACCATCGGACAACCTCCGATTAAGTTCGGTCTTCCGCCAAAGGCTTGAGCGAAGCATCTCGACATCCACAAAGGCGCTGAACCTTCTAAGACGTCGTTGGCGCCCTCGAAGCCCGCCCCCGAAGGGGTTGCGTTCCATGAGCCCTCATACGACAACCAAACGAAACTCTTTATCGACTGATTCGGGCAGGCTCTCCATCCACAAGCGGAAGATCGCACCAGAACATCCCTTAGAGGGTTACAAAATTCCTCTTAAGCGCAAGAAGGACTCGGCCACCTCTCCGGTTCACTTTGAGCACGTTCAGGACTATTCGCAGCAAATGACATATTCTCCAGCACAAAGCGAGGAGGACATGGGTGAAGACTATGGTCAAGCGGCCTTCGCTTATCACGCTGACACTGATCAGGATGAACCACAACAGTGGTCTGAGGCTGTTGATCATACTGTGGACCCTGATGATCCACATGCTGCACCAGACGCCCAGTCCTACAACATCAAAACGTCGCCAACTGAAGACACGGCGGCGTTTAACGCACTGATAGAAAGGGCAGCACTCAACCATGATGTGGAGATGCATGCAGAGCCAGTGGACGAATATTTCTTATTTGACACTTTCTCCACCTCTGAACGTTCCACTCAGTCTTTGCCTATGCTTAAGGGGGTCCTCAAGCATGCTGCAGACATTTTCAAGGAACCCACTAAAGCTAGGGTTATCAACCCACGGATTGAGAAAAAGTATAGGCCTGCTCCAGTGGACCCTACTTACATCAAAGGACAGCTCCCCTTGGACTCCCTTGTAGTGGCCAATGCCCGCAAGAGGGCTAACTCACAAACTAGTGGTGACGCTCCACCTCTGGACAAGGAATCAAAGATTCTGGAGGCGTCAGGGAAGCGAGTGGCAGCGCAGGCTGCTAATATTTGGAGGGTTTCCAATACACAGGCCCTGTTGGCTAGATACGACAGGGCACACTACGACACACTAGAACAGTTGTTGCAACACCTGCCTGACATGTACAAGGAAGGAGCAGAGATGATTATACAAGAAGGGAAACTGATTTCTAATGCGTCCATCAAGTGCGCACTGGATGTAGCAGACACGGCTACTAGGGCCATAAACACTAGTGTGATGCTAAGACGTCACGCATGGCTCCGCATCTCTGGCTTCAAGCCTGAAATTCAAACAACTCTGCTCAACCAGCCGGTTAACCCGGACTTCCTTTTTGGTCCCGAGGTGGACACAACACTCAAAGATACAAAAGGACACTGACAGCCAAATCCATGGGGGCTCTCCAATCTTAGCAGTTTCGGGGCAGTTCCTTTCGTCGCTCCGGTAATAGGGGAGCCTCAAGAGGACAGGTTTTACAGCAGGCCCAGTACACCAAAGGGAGCACGCAATCCACCTACACCAAGAATACCAGGGGTGGATACCGTGGGAACAGCGCCAAGGGCAGAGGACGTGGCCATAACAACGCCAGATCCTCCGCTCCCAACAAACAGTGACGCTTTGTCACTGCCCCCGACCATCTAACACCTGTCGGGGGAAGACTCCAGCAGTTCCTGCCGGTCTGGGAAGGCATTACCACGGACAGGTGGGTGAGACAACTTATCCGATACGGCTATTGTCTAGAATTAACCTCCCCCCCCCCCCCCCCCTCCCCAACATACCCCCAAGGCACCGTCCTATGTCCGCAGAGCACATGCACTTACTGCAGCAAGAAGTACTCTCCATGCTGTAAAAAGGAGCAATAGAGCTCGTGCCTGCAGAAGAACGAGGTACAGGGGTGTACTCTCTGTACTAAAAAGGACGGGTCCCTGCGGCCCATTCTAGACCTCAGACCCCTCAACCAATACATCCTTTCAGAACACTTTCATATGTTAACCTTACAGCAGGTCCTGCCTTTGCTCAGTCAGGTCGACTTCCTAGCGACCCTGGACCTCAAGGATGCATATTTCCACATTCCCATTCACCCAAGTCACAAGAAATATCTCAGGTTCACCATCAATAATCCGCATTACCAATTCAAAGTTCTACCTTTCGGGGTCACCACTGCCCCCAGAGTGTTCACCAAGTGCTTGGCAACCGTGGCTGCGCACCTTCGCAGACAGCATGTTCACGTCTATCCCTACCTGGACGACTGGCTCGTTCAGGCCAAGTCGGCCCAGCAGTGTGCCAGCCACATGTTGCGCACGATTCACCTCCTCCACAGTCTGGGGTTCTCACTCAACTACGCAAAGTCACACCTGCAGCCAGCCCATGTGCAACAGTACCTAGGGGCAACACTGAACACTCTGACGGCAACAGCGCAGCCGAACTCCGCCAGAGTCGCCAGCCTGCAGCTGCTCATTCGGAGGTTCAGACCTCAACAATCACTCCCAGCGCAGGTGTTCATGCAGCTGATCGGTATGATGGCATCCTGCATATTCATAGTCCCGCACGCGAGACTGCACATGCGGCCCCTTCAGGAATGCTTAGCTAGTCAGTGGAACCAGGCTCATGGGCATCAAAAAGACCTATGTTGGTGACCGGTCGTGCTTACAACTCTCTGCATTGGTGGAACCCACAAAACCTTTGCAGGGGACAACCGTTCCAAGAGCCTGTTCCACAGATAGTGTTGACGACGGACGCATCTCTCCAGGGTTGGGGAGTGCATGTCCTCCATTACACGGTGCAGGGACTATGGACGATGCAACATCAGGAGAAGCATATCAACCTGCTGGCAATCTTCATGGCACTGAAAGCATTCAAGTTGCACCTGTGCAACAAGGTCGTGTTGATCCGGACGGACAACATGACTACCATGTATTACATCCAGAAACAGGGAGGCACACACTCCCCGCAGCTATCTCACCTAGCCCAAAGCATGTGGAAGTGGGCCATTCAGCGGAACATCTTCCTCATGGCGGAGCATCTCCCGGGGGTAGACAACCAGATGGCGGACCTGCTCAGCAGGCACAGTCATCAAATGCACGAGTGGGAAATCCACCCCTCAGTACTCCAGCCATACTTCCAGCAGTGGGGTCATCCAGAGATCGACCTCTTCGCCACGAAAGAGAATGCAAAATGCCAAAGCTTCGCCGCCAGGTTCCCACACCCGCAGTCTCAGGGCAATGCGATATGGATGAATGGGTCAGGCAGATTTGCGTACGCTTTTCCCCCAGCCCCACTCATACCGCTGGTATCGCGCAAACTGCGGCAGCACTCCATGACGCTCATCCTGGTTGCTCCAACGTGGGCACGGCAGGCTTGGTACACCACGTTCCTGGAACTTTCGGTGGTGCCTCACCAGCGGCTGCGCCTCACTCCCAGCCTCCTCACTCAGAGCCATGGCGACATTCAGCACCCAGATCCTCAACAGTTGAGCCTAGCGATTTGGCTCCTGAGGTCATAGAGTTTGGCTACCTCAAACTTGCCCCCTGAGTGTGTATAAACCTCATCAAAGAGGCAAGGCGGCCCACAACCAGGGCGTGCTATGTAGCCAAATGGAAACGGTTTGTCATTTACTGTTCCAACAATGACATTAATCCGCTAGATGCATCCACGCAAAACATCATATGTTACCTACTGCATCTGTACCAATGCAGCCTAGCATATGGTTCTATCAGGATACATTTAGCTGCCATAGCTGCTTACCTTCAGAACAGGCAGCACCTTTCCCTTTTCAGAGTGCCTGCCATCAAAGCCATTTTTGATGGCCTTAAAAGAATGATCCCTCCCAGACACCCTCCTTCGCCTGTCTGGAATCTAAACATCGTTTTCACCAGGCTCATGGGGCCCCCCTTTGAGCCTCTTCATTCTTGTGAGATACAGTTTCTTACATGGAAAGTGGCTTTTCTGATAGCCATCACATCGCTACGAAGAGTCAGTGAGCTTCAAGCCCTAACAATTCAAGAGCCCTTCCTACAAATCCATGCTAATAGGGTGGTGTTGCCCACCAACCCCAAGTTCATGCCAAAGGTGATCTTGCAGTTCCACATTACATAAAACTGCCAGTTTTCTTTCCAAACCCTGACTCCGTGGCTGACAGAGCACTGCACACCTTAGATGTCAAAAGGGCTCTCCTGTATTACATCGACAGGACAAAGGACTTTCGCAAAACTAAACAACTGTTTGTTGCCTTCTCTCCACAACATAAAGGCAACCCTATTTCCAAATCAGGTATAGCCAGGTGGATAGTTAAATGCATTCAAATCTGTTATCAAAAAGCTAAACGCACTTTAACAATTCCCCCAAGAGCGCATTCCACATGCAAGCTAGGGGCCTCCATAGCTTTCCTGGGTAACATTCCTTTAGAGGACATATGTAGAGCAGCCACATGGACCACTATACATACATTTACCAAACACTACTGCGTAGATGTACACTCCAAGCAGCAAGCTGTTGTAGGACAGGCTGTTCTCAGAACTCTCTTTCAGACTGCTGCAGCTGGCACGGGCAACCGCCGATAAGGAGGTAACTGCTATTTATTCTATGCACAGATATGAATTCAGCAGCCCACATGCCTCGAACAGAATATGCTACTTACCAGTATGCATCTGTTCTTGGCATGTAGGGCTGCTGACATTCATATCGCCCACCCTCCTCCCCCGGTGCCTGTCGCAGCTGTAGCACTCAGAATACTTTTCAGGCATGGTCATCTCTTACTGTATTACACTCCATCTCTGCCACAATGGCGAAAATCAATCTGAGGATGGAGAGGATGCCCATGCGCACTGTAGTCCAGGGGAGGAGCCACCTATCTCGTGATACTTCAAAGACTCTTCCAGGACAACAATGTGCAATCATCCGGACCCAACACTAGGTGGCGATCTATGCACAGATATGAATGTCAGCAGCCCTACATGCCAAGAACAGATGCATACTGGTAAGTAGCATGTTCCTTCCTTCGCAAACAGCTTCATGGGAAAGCCAGTAACTAAAGGAACAATTGTGAGATGGATCGCACAGGCGATACAATTCTGGCACAAACAGGCAGGGGAAGAGCTGGCAGGGGGATACGGGCCCACTCTACCAGGAAAAAGTTAGCTACAATAGCTTTCCTGGCCAACACACCCATTCAGGACATATGCCTGGCGGCAACATGGGCTTCAGTGCACACGTTCACGAAGCACTACTGCATGGATATACAGATGAACAAGGAAGCACAAGTCGGACAAAAGGTGCTTCAACACATATTCAATAACCAACGCTCATCTTCCGGCCGGTTTCTGGCTTTCAGCCAGGATAGCGTGACTCCAGTGGCTTAGTGAGCACGGGACCCAGGTCTGGGCATATCCTTCCCACATAGGTCCATCAACTGTTGTTTTTGCATTTGTCACCCCGAGTGGGATGGGTATGCTCAGACGTGAGTCCCATGCTCTCCACACCACTGGAGTCAAGCTATCCTGGCTGAAGACTGCGGATAGCCAGAAACCGGTCCTAGGATGCTTGATTCTGGTCCAGGAAAAGACATGGCTTGGCAGTTCGGGCTGGACTGTTCCCATGAGGCACAGGGTCAAGGCTGATTTGTATATGGCCATGTCTGAACTAGGGTGGTGTGGAGTGCAAAAAAACGATAGATTTAGGCCCAGATCTCTGTACTGGGGTGAATGTATGCTGGTGCCAGAAACTGCATTTTGAACAAATCCAGTGTTTACGGGAGATGCAGTCCTTAGACGTGAAGGCAGGCAGGTCCTCCAGGTTTCTTGAGGTTGCTGGCTGTAGGACACACCTGGATTTTGCAGGAGCAGGTTTGAGGGGGAGACAGGCCGATAGGGCTGAGGCCAAGTCAGTGGGCGTCATCCTCTTGTTAGCTCTGCACGGATCTTCAGTCCTTCTTCTTATCTTCTTTCTTGCCTGGATCTGAGGAAGCAAGGTTCAGGGTGGCCCCTAAATACTAGATTTAGGGGCGTTACAGGTAGGTATCATGCCACCCTCCAGTGGGGGGTGGGGTGGAGCCTGTCCCTGGTTGGCTAGGTCCCCAATCCCCAAGATGGCGGGGACTCAAGAGTTGTGCTTCACCTCGCCTCCCCCACCTGAGGGGAGGAGTTGGCAGAGGTGGGCACACCTCTTTCCCTCCCTTGTTTTTCCCGCCGGCAGCCCCCCCCCCCCCCCCAAAGTGGGGGGTAGAACCAGTGAGGACCAGTTGCTGAAAGCAGCAAATGGTCTGGGGAGGCTCACAAAGGTCTTTAAAGCTTCTCCTTTGTGAACCGTCCCCATCTTGGGGGAGGAGGCTTTGCACCTCATCCCAGGATGTGCATTGTTTCAGGCCCCTGAGAGCAGCAGGCTCTCGACCCAGGGGTCCATAAACATGTCTGTTGGTGGCAGCCTAAGCGGCCACTCATTTGGGACACTAGAAGTTGGTCGAGTTTCAGGGGACATCTCTAATATGTCCTCTGTTCTGCATTTTACATTAAATCCCACACTGGCATCAGTGTGGGTTTAATGTGCTGAGAAGTTTGATACGAAACTTCCCAGTTTTCATTGGAGACATTATGGTGTTGTGGCGTTCGTAATGACAAACTCCCAGCACCATATACTCTTAATGGCAGCACTGCACTTACAATGCCCAAGAATGGACTTGGACACTGTAGGGGTACAGGGCTCATGCACCTGCACCCTCACCACTGGCATAGTGCACCCTGCTAGATGGGTGACTGATCTATGCCATGGCGGTGGTTCTCTGGGCATGGCACACAGGGATGTGTAAATTGATCGGGAACGAAATCGCTCCCATTCCGAAAGCACTGTTGCAATACAAAAAGTATATTCCACAATTAATTTCCATTTTATCATTTTATTCTTGGTATTCCAATATTTGAGTCTTTCAATTTTTCAATTCATTCTGACACATGAAATCCATATTATGTATAAACATCTGATGCTGAAGGTATGCCCATCCAGGCCTTTTCCATAAAGCAGGACATATACATATTTCGTCCTCAGTAGTAAATCATTCCCAATGCATCTCGGGCGTCTTCGCCCTTCGTCAGGGGTTCACTACAAATATAAGCAATTACTTTAGACTTTATGTTTAGATTGATAAAACATTTTGCATACTAAACATGTTACATGCTCATTATATATGCATTTGTTAAATACTTCAAGCGGCGTGCTCCCTCTAATGACCAACAACATAAGACCTAGATATAATATCACCACATTCTTCTCCCTCTCGGTCTGGCGTTGTAAACCATGTTAAAACTGTGTAGAAATGCCGCCCACTGCCTTAATTCAGAAATTGCCCCATACTAATTGAGCCAACCATCTAAGAGACGCTGCCATACCTGTAGTACATGTCCTGATCTTGTTACACCTTCTACGAAAAACCATCTAAACCACTCTCTCACACCTGCTGGTATGGACATGCCTTCAACATCAGATGTTTATACATAATATGGATTTCATGTGTCAGAATGAATTGAAAAATTGAGACTCAAATATTGGAATACCAAGAATAAAATGATGAAATGGAAATTAATTGTGGAAAATAATTTTTGTAACGCAACAATGCTTTTGGAATGGGAGCGATTTCGTTCCCGATCAATTTGCTTAACCTTTCACGTGGCCGAAGGGTGGACCGCATTTCCGGGGTGCACGCAACCTAAAATGATTTAAAGTCATAGCAGCATGGAAAAGGTGTGCACTTCAACCCAACACATCACACAGGGATGTGTGCCATGCGGACTATTCACTTTGTTCTTTACCAAGACATGCAGCCTGCAAAGGCAGTGTGTGTGTGTGTGTGTGTCATGGTACAGGACCTCTAATGGTGGCACAGTTAGTGCTGCAGCCCTTAGAGGCCTTCTCTGGTCACAGTGCCCTGGGTACCTGTTGTACTATTTACCAGGGGCTGACGTGTGGCCAGAGATGCCAATTGGGTTTAGGCTTCAATACAATTTTAGGGAAGGAACATAGGCCCTGGGTACCTGATATGCTGGATCCCAGGGCACACTCAGTCAAAGAAAAACAGCAATTCAGCACACAGTGGGGGCATACCATGCAAGTAAGAGGGCACTTTCTCACAACTAGGCAGTCTCACACTTGGGGTCTTGTGATAGTCACTGGGAGTGTGAGCTTTGGAGCAAGTGCCCTCACCCACTCGAAGGTGGCGTGATTTATCAATGGGCTTGCTCCTCGTTGGACTAGTACCGGAAATTGTATAACCGCCAATGACGGACTGGAATGGGAGTTAATTCCAGTTGATGAGTGAGAAGATTGGAGAGAGTGAGTTAGAATAAACTATGGACCTGGTGAAGCTATCACTTTACTATGGGCACATGTGTATGTCAAATTAAAAGCAGTGCTGGAGTCTCATGTACACAGCGATCCAAATATCTTGGAAAAAAAGCCAAAAGTAGATGTTACAGGATCAAGTAGAATCACACTGATCCTAATTATCAGACGACATTTCACCTTCAGATAGGTGAGGATACTTGCGCCTGGAGCACACGCTCCTAGTGACTTTCACCAGACCGTAAGTGTCCGTCTGCCTAGTCAGTGCGTAACAGTATAACCAAATTTTCACTACTGGTTATCCAAGAACACCTTTCCAGATGGATAATTCTCTAACCCCAGCATTGCAACTAATTTGAGATGACATATCACTTCAGTGACCGAGTACATTTTATGACTGGGAGGTAGCTTCATGAAGGGTCTCTAGACAAGTGGCAATCAGAGAAATGTGCAGGGTGGCTTTATGGTCTGGTAAATATATTCTACTGAAATTGCGCTTTCTGCCTTTTGAGGAGGAGGAAATGCGCAACTTGGTCAATAATTTTTAACAAATCTATGTATCTCTTCTTCTATCGCTTGAACTCGCCGGTTAGCAATAGGAAAGCCTGAATATAGATGAGGATACATAATTAGTGATTCTGCTACTCTTCTTTACTGAATACTTGTCCGCCTACACCTCTTCCATCAGTAAAAATACTTATGGATAGACTACTTATTTAAAAGGGAGGGATGCATGTTTGTGCCTCACCCAAGGCAGGGGGGTGATGGACCACATGTTTGGATTGCACTTCGATCCTGTGCAGTTCCTTGGACTCTGGTCATATCTATGATGGCCAATACCATGCTCCAGCATATGGCGTTTGTCCAGCACTTAAAATACTACATGTGGACACATCTTTGGTACATACAAACAGATTTAAGGTCTGGCGCTTGATAGCAATATAGTTTTGCAGCATGAATCCTTTTATGGATTTACATGCTGCTCATCATTCCGCCATCTAGTGGTTGGGTACGGAATTGTCTTTATTTCCTTTTTTATTTTTAATTTTTTTTTGGTGGTAGTTTACCACCATTTGGTGCCAGGTACGTCCCATGAGTGAATTCAGACAGTATCGTGGAGGTCGACGTGCGTAGTGGCCATCTTTAGATTCTTTTTTCCACCGTTGGGTCTGGAAGCAAGACTGGAACCTCGGAAGAAAGTTTTTAATTTTCCCCCAAAACTTCAGAAAAGAAGAAGATTGCTGAGAAATATCATCAATCGTAGACGTCGTAACTGGAGGCAGGAGCAGAGGTTCAACAGCAGAGGACCACTCCTGTCCACAAAGGCGCGGTCAGAGTCATGGACAATACCCCCTTCAAGTTCTGCTCAAAGTACGCTCAATACGACTACCTCGACGTCTGCAACCTCTGCCTGCACGAAGATCACCAGGACAATGACTGTGAGGCCTGTGCACGGTTCCTACCGAAGATGGTAAGAACACGCCAAAATCGTAGACTGGCCCACTACGCCACAATGTCGCAAGCACCGAAAACACCTCCCTGAGAGATCCTGGTTTCTCTAGCTACGAGCGGAGTAGAAGCACAAGGGTTCGGACGTCAAGGTCCTAGAGGGGGACTCCAAAAAAAATCCACACCACAAAGAAGTCAAAGGATCCGAAAAAGCAGACGGAGAAGGTAGGACACCATAAAGATCCATCGGAACAGACAGGCCACAAACATAAGGCGCTCAAGTCCGCTCCTATGCCGAGCAAGAAGGCGATAGGTCAGCCTCGATTAAAAGAACCCCACGGAACCAAACCGAATGTTACTGAAGAGGGAAAATTGTCGAAGACACCGAAACAAAGGGTCGACACTGAACCCACGAAAAGGGCACAACTTTGTGAAAGACTAAAGTCGACGTCGGGAAGAAAAGAAAATCTCTGACTTCCAATGCTGAGAGGGCACTCTAGGTCGAAAAGGAGAAGACTCTAGGAGGAAATGGCAGCGCCCCTACAAAATAAAGAGGATTTTGATGCCTCATTGAAGGATTTTCGAATCCCAAAGACACCGGCTGCCGAACGAAAGAATGACGACGACGAAGAGGTAGGTGATGCTGAAGGAGAGGAAGAAGGTATCTTCGACTCCCCTCCAACACCAGAACCTCGAGGCGAAGAACCAGAGGAATACGGAGACATACCTGAAAAGGAGGAAACCTCTGAACATTTCAAAGACTAGTGGAACGAGCTCGACACCGAGAGCCCAGAAGAACAGATTTGCAGTTACCTCTCGAAGGCTTTAACTCCAGATGATATTGCTTTCTATAATGACGTTGTAAAAAGGGCAGCAAATCAATTTGGCTTACCATTAGAAGAGCAAGCATTTACAATGCAATAGGTCTCGTATTTACACCAGTTTGAGCTATTGACATTGTAAATGACAATGCCTTTAATTTTTGTTTTAGTTTTTAAAACCTAAATAAAAGACATTTTCATTTACAATGCCAATAGCTTAAACTCTCTTATACCGAACACGTAGGTTTTCTATATATCAGCAGTGATGGTGATCTCACACCTTCACCTGCAGTGATGGTGATCCCACACCTGTACCTGCAGTGATGGTGATCTGACACCTATACCGGCAGTTATGGTAATCTCACACCTATACCTGCAGTGATGGTGATCTCACACCTATACCTGCAGTGATGGTGATCTCACACCTATATCGGCAGTGATGATCTCACACCTATATCGGCAGTGATGGTGATCTCACACCTTTTTACTGTTGGCACATCACTACAGCAAGGCCAAGCGAAAAGCGCGAAGGAGCGTCTTGAGACCTCAATAAACAGAAAAGGAAGGATGGACTCTGGTGTTGAGCAGTGACTGGTTGAAGAGTTAAAGGGAGCCTCGGCGGCTGGCAGAGGGGGGAGATGGTGCACATGTGTGCTCTGGAGGCAGAGGGGGGAGAAGATGTATGTAGCATAGATATCTGTTTAAACTAAACATTAGACTTGGTGTGAGAAATACAGTAGCGTGGACTTTTTATTTCAGTGTAGACTGTGAGTGTTGCTATTTTGTAATGTCGTCACTGGCAAACATAATCATATTTAGAAAAAAAAACAGACTTCGAAAACATGATCCGTCACTACACGCCTCCTTTAGATAAGAAATACCCTCACGACAGCCGTTAAGCAAACGATCAGTCCGGATGGGCCGTCCCAAAAGGAGACAGGGCGGTAACAAAGAAGCCTCATTTTCAATCTGAGGCCACCGTTCAGTATAAACGATGACGCCAGCCAATGAAAATAATGGACAGGGCTTCAAGTGCCTTTCTGAAATCTCCTGTACCACACTATGTCTTGCAGAGCGGCAGCGCATGCGTGCTGCAAACCTAGGCGAGACCTAAAAAAGGGGACACATGCTTATTGCTAGAAACCCTGGCACGAGCTTCAAAAGGAACACAATACCTTCCAATGCTGCCCAGTATTCCAGATCAAGGCAAAGAAGCCTTTCAGGAGCCAGCCTCCTGCAAAGGGGTAGTCCCCAAAGTGGGGAAAAAGTATACCCTCCTCAAAGGACCCTAAATATATTCAGGGAAGTACAATAACTGACTCCATTATTGTCACCATAGCCAGGAGGAGAGCAAATGCAGACTCCAACACGGGGCCTCCACCATAAAGGAAAGTAAGAAGATGAATATGATGGAGAGAAGGATAGAATAGGAGGCAGCAACACATTGGGATATTGCTAACTCAAATGCCCTACTGAATAGATATGGCCACCATCAAGGGGAGGACATAGAGGAGTTGTTGAATAAACTACCTGAGGAGGACAAAAAGAGGAGAAAAACGTGGCAAACACCTGCCTAAAGTCCGCTTTAGATGCAGCAGACACTGCTAGTAGGCACATGTGCACAGGAACCATCCTGAGAAGACCTGCCTGGCTCAGAATCTCAGGCTTTAAACAGGAAGTTCAAACCTCCATCATCAACGGACCATTCAATGGAGATGCTCTGTTTGGCAAAGAGGTTGATGAATCTCTTCAACAAATTAAGAAGGACAACAAAACATCAAGGGCAATGGGGGCTCTGAGTAAAGAGGTTCATTTAAAAGAGAGGGGATTCAATAATAGGAAACCCACAGGTTGGGGCTCTTTTGGTCAAGGACAACAGATGGCACAACAAACTCAAGGACAGAACCAAGGTCAACAAATGGTCAGCAGTCAAGCTACCAAGGTTGGCAATAACAGAAGCAGCCCTTTCGAGGAAGAGGCAATGGCAGAGGAAGAGGCCAATCCTCTAGAGGAAGAGAAAATGGCTCTAACTGACTCGATCACAAAAAAGGACCCACACAACACCAGTGGGGGAGACAATTGGATTTAAAATTTGGTAAAATACGGGTATTGTATAGAGCTAACAAAAATATCCCCTACAAATCCATCAAGATAAAATAAATTAATGACATCAGAACAAACACTGCTAAATGCAGAGATCAAGGAACTATACCTAAAACAGGCAATAGAAAAAGTACTGAAACAAGAATGGTTCACAGGAAACTACTCCCCATATTTCCTAATACCCAAACTGGATCAACCTCGAAGACCAATCATGGATTTAAGATTCATCAACAAGTTCATACTAACACAACGCTTCAAAATGTGTACCCTCCAGGAAATAATCCCACAAATAAAAAAGTGGGATTACTTGGCAACAATAGACCTCAAAGACGCCTACTTACATATCCCCATGAACAAAAAATACAGGAAGTATCTAAGATTCCTGCACAACTGAACACACTGCCAATTCAAAGTACTTCAGTTCAGAATAAAATCAGCTGTACGGGTGTTCACAAAATGTTTAGGCGCAGTGGCGGCATATCTAAGAAGAGAAAAGATCCACGTCTACCCCATCTAGACTGACTCATAAGGCAGCATTCATAACAAACATGTCACCATGTTAAAAAAAACAATCAAAACGATACATACACTGGGTTTCTCAATAAACCACAAAAAATCTTCAAGAACACCAGAAAGAGAAAAAACCTTCCTGAGAGCAAGATTAAATACAGTGAAAGCAAATGCATACCCCACGAATACCTGGATACAAGCAATCCATCAAAAAACGACCCTCTGACAGTAAGGAAGGTCATGAAACTAATGGGCATGATGGCATCATGCAACCCACTTGTGCCTCACGCTCGCCTACACATGCGCCCTTTTCAAGAACAGCTTACCAACAGCTGGTCTCAAGCCACAGGAAGTTGGGAGGAGCTAGTGGTTGTTACACAAAGGGTGCAAGCAGAGATACAATGGCATCCAACAACAGCACAGGGGAGACCTTTCAGGGACCCAACTCAATCTGTGAAAGTCACCATGGATGCAACCCTCAACGGTTGTGGAGCACATTGCAACCAGCTGAAATTTGATGGTCAATGGAACAAACTGGATTCCAAAAAGCACATCAACTTTTTAGACATGAAAACTGTCTGTTCGAGGCATATGAGCAGCAGATCGTACACTATGCATTAGATCGCCACCTGGTGTTGGGCTCGGATGATTGCAGGTTGTTGTCTTCTTGGAGAAGTCTTTGTGGTCACGATATAGGTGACTCCTCCCTTGGACAATACTGCACATGGGCTCCATCCTTAGATTGATTTTTTCCGCCACTGGGTTCGGATGAAAGTTTCTCTGCTCCGGCTAGATAAACTTTTCCAGCAACTTCGAAGCGCAAAACTTCCACAAACTTAAAAAAACTACCTTCGACATCGAAGACAAGGCTTTTCGTCGACATAACTCCCATTCCGGTCATCGAAGTGGGCCGTTAGGCCTATCGACACCGTGCGGCCTACACCACATGGAAAGAACTCCGTTCAAGACATGTCAGGCAAAATTCCCGCATAGCGGTCATCACTAGGTTTGCAACCTCTGTCTATCGCCAGATCACAACGAGTCGACCTGCACAGCTTGTGCGTCCTTCTGATCGAAGAAGACCATCCGGGATCGGAGGGCCCATCGACACGAGATGAGGAGATCTGCCCCAGCACCAGAGAATATCTTCGATGACGAGGTTCCGCTCGTTCCAGAAGAAGATGATTCGATGGATCTCCAGATCATATCAGAGGCAGAGGACTCGGACGACTCGAATCCATCACGTCAACCCGTGAGCACCTCTGTCCCTGCACCCCATACACTGACCAAGCCAAAGGGGAAGGTCAGCACTCCGCCCAAGGGGCCCAGTCGAGACCAAGCGCTCCCTCTTAAAGCCCAGACTTCGAGCTCTGCTCCGAGGAAGACAACTACGCATTCAGGTGCTTCAGCACCGAGCAAACCACACGTGCAGATCCCACCACCTCCAACGGCACCGAAGCCAAAAGACTCTTCGGCACCGAAACCGAAAGACTCTTCGGCACCGAAAGATTCTTCGACGCCGAAAGCGAAAGACCCTTCTGTACCGAAATCTAAAGATCCTTCGGCACCGCTGACTAAAGTAGTACCGAAGCCGTCAACTTCCAAAGATAAAGATGGAAAGTCAGCTTCCACTCCGAAGACTGCCACTCCGGTGACAACACCCGTAAGGCCGGATCCCGAGGTTCCGAAGCCCTCGGACACGCCTGTCAAGCCAAAAGCAACACCTTCGGCACCAAGAACTTTGCCACAGGACACTGCAACACCTCCCAAGGCAAAGCGACAAAAACAACCTCTGTCGGAACTGAAAAAATCGACGCCGAAGAAGGTTGTAGAGGAAGAATTGTTCAGACCAGATCCTAAACAAGAGGATCTACATAAACCCAAAGACTGGACATGTGGGTGCTATACCTCATAGGAAGAGCCAAGCAGAAACCCCACCTACACCTGTGGTTCCTGCCAAAAAGGACTGTGCAATTTCCCCTATGCACCCTCCCTCTCCTGTATCTCCTTCCTCTAATATCCCTCCTTACATTTCACCTCAAATCTCTCCTGTAGCCTCTCCTGCATCCTCACATTCACCACAAACTGATGAGGAGTATGACTTAGGTGGTGGGGAGGATCGGTATGCAGACCCAAATACATATCCTTTAGATGAGGAAGTCTGTACTTTTCCACCTCATAATGTGCCCGATCTCCCGGATCCACAGCTATACCCATCAAAGCCCTCTCCTCCAGAGGCCAGCATTGGCTTTAATCACCTCTTACACAGAGCTGCTATCTACCACAATGTTACAATGCACATTGAGGAGGATTTTCTGTTAGATACTTTTGAGCCATCACACAGATCCACTCACATTCTGCCCATGATCAAAGGGGTCATTAAGCACGCTCCAGAAATATTCAAAGATCCTGTACGTGCTAGGGTACTGCATCCAAGGATAGAAAAGAAATATAGGCCTGCACACTCTGACCCAACCTATATTAAGGGACATCCCCCTCTAGACTCCTTTGTGGTGTCCAATGCAAGGAAAAGAGCGAATTCACAGACTTCTGGTGAAACGCCCCCACCTGACAAGGAATCCAAAGTTATTGATGCGTCAGATAAAAGGATTGCTGCACAAGCTACAAATATATGGCACATTGCGAATACACGAGCCCTTCTCTCACGTTATGACAGGGCTCATTACGACCAATTAGAGACACTAATACAGCACCTTCCAGATCATTATAAAGATCAGGCAACTGAGCTCATTCAAGAAGGCACATTAATCTCAAATGCCTCAATAAAATGTGCACTAGATGTCACAGACCCAGCTGCTAGAGCTGTAAATACTAGCGTGATACTCAGGAGACATGCATGGCTGCGCATTTCTGGGTTCAAACAAGAGGTGCAAAGCACAATTTTGAACCAGCCTTTTAACCAAAACCAGTTATTTGGTCCAGAAGTAGACACTACATTGGAGAAAATGAAAAAAGACACGGATACGGCAAAGTCAATGGTAGCTCTACAGTCCACGCAGACTAGAGGTTCTTTTCATGTCTCCTTTTATAGAGGAGGCTCCAAGCAGACTGGAGCAGACACAGCAACATCTTTCAAAACACAAACACCCTCTAACAAAGGATATTTTAGAGGAGGATACAGAGGCAAAAATAACAAGCGAAGAGGACGCCGTAACACCAGCAACTGCTCCTCTTCCACAACTAAACAGTGACTTCCCTCTGCTCCCCCAACAGCATTCCACTCCTGTGGGTGGCAGATTAACATAGTTCCTGCCTGTCTGGAACACCATCACAACGGACAGGTGGGTGAGACAGATTATCCAACATGGCTACTGCCTAGAACTTACAGCAACCCCCCCAAACATACCACCCAGGCAGCGTCCTATGTCTACAGATCACCTGACTCTGCTTCAACAGAAGTCCTAGCACTTCTAAAAAAAAAAGATGCTATTCAACTAGTCCCATTAGAGGAACAGGGGACGGAGGTTTACTCGCTGTATTTTCTAATTCCCTAAAAGGACGGAACACTGAGACCAATTCTCGACCTCAGGCCCCTTAACCATTACATACAATCAGATCATTTTCATATGATCACGCTGCAACAAGATCTCCCACTGTTGCAACAAGGCGATTTCCTTTCAACGCTAGACCTAAAGGACGTCTATTTTCACATCCCAATACATCCTGCTCACAGTAAGTACCTACGGTTTGTAATACAAGAACAACAGTATCAGTTCAAAGTCCTTCCATTTGGTGTCACAACAGCTCCACGGGTGTTCACAAAGTGCTTAGCAGTAGTAGCGGCACATTTCAGAAGACAACAGATACACGTCTTCCCTTAACTGGACGATTGGCTCATAAAAGCCAAATCATTCCACCAATGTGTACGACACACTCAGCTGACAATTCAACTGTTGCACGACTTGGGGTTTCCGATCAACTACACAAAGTCGCCTTCGCATGTGCATCAGTACATAGGAGCTACTATAAACACATCTACAGCTCTAGCGTATCCCAGTCCAGACAGGATACAGAGCATTCAAGCCTTAGTCCCAACTTTTCAACACCAACAGTCTCTCCAAGCAAGATTGTTCATGAGATTAATAGGTATGATGGCATCTTGCATCTTCATAGTGCCACATGCAAGACTGCAAATGCGTCCATTACAAGAGTGTCTAGCACGACAGTGGAATCAGGCTCAAGGTCAGCTCACAGACCTGGTGTTGGTAGACAGCCGTACGCATCGCTCTCTGCAATGGTGGAACACCAAAAACCTGACAAGAGGACGGCCGTTCCTCGAGCCTGTTCCACAAATAGTGCTCACAAGAGACGCATCCCTCACAGGATGCAGAGCCCATCTATCACACCACACGACTCAAGGTCGATGGAACAACCAACAAAAGCTGTTGCATATCAACCATCTAGAGTTGCTAGCGATATTCTTAGCACTCAAAACTTTTCAACTTCAAGTACAGAACAAAGCTGTCTTAATCCAGACGGACACTATGACAGCAATGTACTATATACAAAAACAGGGGGGGGGACACTCTCTGCAACTGTCCCAGCTCGCCCAGAACATTTGGAGATGGGCCTTTTCTCAAAACATATATCTGTTAGCGGAACACCTTCCAGGAGTTCACAATCAGATAGCGGATCTGTTAAGTCGGCAGTCGCAACAGATTCACGAATGGGAACTACATCCACAAGTTCTTCAACCATTCTTCCAACAGTGGGGGCACCCACACATAGACCTGTTTGCCACCCACGAAAATGCAAAATTCCCAACCTTTGCCGCCAGGTTCCCACACCCACGGTCAGAGGGCAATGCAATATGGATGAACTGGTCAGGCAGATTTGCGTACGCTTTTCCGCCTCTCACCCTCATTCCACTAGTGGTGCGCAAGCTCAAACAGTCTCTCAAGCGCATTCTAGTAGCTCCCTCGTGGGCACGCCAGCCGTGGTTCACCACACTACTAGATCTCTCTCTGGTTCCACATCAAAAGTTACAGCTCACACCCTCGATGTTAACACAGAACCATGGGGAAATCAGACACCCAGACCTGAAGTCTTAGAGTTTGGTTATCTTAACCTACCACCAGACTGCATGAATATCATTAAAGAGGCGAGGAAACCCACTACTAGAGCGTGTTATGCCGCCAAATGGGAAAGATTTGCAATATATTGCAAACATAATCACATTGATCCACTGGATGCTTCCATCTAAAATATCATTTGTTACCTTTTACATCTACAAAGGTCTAATTTGGCATACTCTTCCATACGCCTACATCTTGCAGCAATTGCAGCCTATTTACAAAACAGACAACACTTGTCTCTTTTCTGGGTACCTGCAATCAAAGCATTTATGGAAGGATCAAAAAGAATAATCCCTCCCAGGCTGCCGCCTTCCCCAGTATGGAACCTAAATTTGGTCCTTACAAGACTCATGGGACCCCCTTTTAAGCCTCTGCATAAATGTGAACTGTAATTTCTCACATGGAAAACTGATTTCCTTGTTGCCATCACCTCTCTCAGAAGAGTAAGTGAAATACAATTGTTCACTATACAAGAACCATTCTTCAAATACATAATGATAAAGTGGTTCTCAGGTCTAATCAAAAATTTCTTTCAAAGGTTATCACACCTTTTCATTTAAATCAATCTGTAGAGTTACCTGTGTTTTTCCAAAACCCAGACCCGGTAGCAGAAAGGGCCTTACACACGTTAGATGCTAACAGAGCTCTTCAATACTACATAGATAGAACCAAATCCTTTAGAAAGACAAAACAATTGTTTGTATCTTTCTCTCCTCCACACAAATGCAACCCTATCTCTAAGGGTGTAATTGCCAGGTGGATTGTTAAGTGCATACTGATATGCTATCAAAAAGCTAAACGCACGCTAACAGTTCCTCCTAGAGCACACTCCTCACAAGCTAGGAGCCTCTATGGCTTTCTTAGGAAATATACCATTAGAGGACATATGCAAGGCAGCAACATGGTCTACACCACACACCTTCACTAAACACTATTGTGTTGATGTGCAAGCCAAGTGGCAGTAGGCCAGGCTGTCCTTAGAACATTATTTCAGACTACTGCAATGGATACAGGCGACCACCGCTAAGGGAGACACTGCTGCACAATCGATGCATAGTGTACGATCTGCAGCTCATATGCCTCGAACGGAAAATGCTACTTACAGTATGCATCTGATTTCTTGGCATGTAGAGCTGCAGAGTCGTACACGCCCTCCCGGCTTCCCTGGATTGTATCCATTCCAGTTCTCATCTTACTTAGATGCACACGCATGGACATCCTTTTTTTCTTCCTGTATCTTTACTAACTCCATCATTTCGCATCATGGCGAAAAACAATCTAAGGATTGAGCCAATGCCCATGCACAGTATTGTCCAAGGGAGGAGTCACCTATATCGTGACTGCAAAGACTTCTCCAAGAAGTCAACAACCTGCAATCATCCGAGCCCAACACCAGGTGTCGCTCTAATGCATAGTGTATGACTCTGCAGCTCTACATGCCAAGAACAGATGAGATTCTCAGTGCCCCTCAATGGCCAAGGCAAAAATGGTACTCGACCCTCCTAGAACTATCCAGGGGAGAAATTATCAAGATCAAAGGAGACAAGGACCTGCTAACAATGCAACAGGGCCAGATCTTTCACCCATAGCCAGCCACGCTACACCTAGCAGCTTGGCGCCTGAATACATAGAAGTTCGAGGCATGTGGGCTGCTGAATTCATATCTGTGCATAGATCGCCGCCTAGTGTTGGGTCCGGATGATTGCACATTGTTGTCCTGGAAGAGTCTTCAAAGTATCACGAGATAGGTGGCTCCTCCCCTGGACTACAGTGCGCATGGGCATCCACTCCATCCTCAGATTGTTTTTTTCCGCCATTGGGTTCGGATGCATATTTGTTAACTCAAGTTCGGAATCGATTAAAAAAAACTTTCCTTTTGGCCAAAAGGCCATTAGTTATCGTCGGTATTGTCTTTGCGATCGGTGCCCAGTACTTGTTCCAGCTCTGTCCCCGAGCCGGACATCCTGAGGAGCCGCATGGCTTTTCGGCACTGAAGGCCTGGTCGACGCCAGAGGCCTTATCGATGACCCATCATGGAACGGAGCCCATTCAAAAGATGTCCTGTTTGCAACTCCAAGTATCCTCACATCGATGTCCACCCGGTGTGCAACAAGTACCTGTCTCCGGATCACGATGAAGCCAGCTGTATGGCTTGTTCTCGGTTCCGCTCCAAGAAGACGATTCGCCTTTGACGGGCTGCGCGGAAGGAGGCCCAGCAGACGGCACCTGACCCGGTGAACATCTTCGATGCCGAGGAGGATGAGGGAGTCGAGCAGGAAGTTCTAGAGAACCGGTCTAATCCTGCATCGGAGATCGACTCCAGTTACGACGCAGATTTAGAAATGGCCGATAATGAAGACGTCGTCGACTAGGTAGGAGACGACGATGAGGCCGTTGAAGATAGCTGGAGCGAAGAGCTAGGCCCAACCGTTGGTACCGGGGCCGCATCCACTACACTCGATAAGGCTCAGGTCGAGGAATCGCCACATGGCCTTACCCGAGATCGTACACTTGGTTCTACAGCCTCGCCTCATGGCCCGGCTACGGACATTTCTAACGAGCCATCGGTTGACCGATCGAAAGCATCGGTGTCTACACAACCGAAAGCACTGGACGCTAAATCAAAACCAAAAGTGCGTATTGCTTTGGTTGTTTCGAAGACCTCTGAACCGTCAGCACCGACAAAGCAGAAGAGTGTTATCGACCCGGTGAGGTTGCTAAAGGGTGTCGAGCCGAAGACCGGGGCACCGAAGAAACTGGTCAAGGACGTCGACCCAAAGAAGTCGGCGCCTAAAGCCGTCGACACAGACAAGGGACCCGGAACTCAGAAAGTTCTCGATCCTAAGCGTCGACCCGACAAGGCTAAAAGCGGTACAGACCTCGAGTCCACACCTGGCGGTGGCTCGAAGGAACCAGTCTAGTCAACACAGCCGTCCGCCTCCTTTTCAAAGCAGGTGTCGGACTCGCTGAAACGTATTGAAGAAAAGGCTACTACTGTCGGACCAAAGGCTACTCCCCCGAAGCCGGTCAGTAAACCTCCAAAATCGTCGGCACCCATCCAGTTCACACTGCTGCCGAAAGTGGTACCTAGGGCCTTCGCCCCTAGGACGGCCGTCGAAGCGACCAAGAAGGTGTCCACGGAGCCGAAGCCTACAACTGCGGAGGTGGTCACCAAGCATCGACAGCCTCCGCCTGAGGATCAGTCGAGGCAATTCATCGACGCCGAGACGCGTAGACTTTCTATTTACAAGTGTAAGATCACACCTGAACAGCCTATGGAGTCATATAAAATTCCATTAAAGAGAAAGAGGGATTCTGCTAAGTCACCTCTTCTCATTGCACCTATATCACCACATGGGCAAGACACTGCTCCTATCTCGCCCACATACTCAGATGTGGAGGCAAGGGATGGTGACAATGAGTAGTACAGTTACCCTGTAGTCACTGATCCTGAAGATCACACTGAACCCTGGACAGACGCTGCTGACCCAGGAGATCCACACACTGCCCCGGACAGTCATGTCAAAGCTATAAAAACCTTGCCTACTGAAGACACGGCTGCGTTTAATGCACTGATTGAAAGGGCAGCCAAAAATCCTGATGTTCAGCTCCAGGCTGACCCTATTAAAGAGGATTTTTTGTTTGACACCTTCTCAACCTCAGAGAGAACTGTCAAGTCTCTACCAATGCTAAAGGGTGTCCTAAAACATGCTGGAGACATTTTTAAGGAGACCACAAGGGCAGGGGTAATAAACCCCAGAATTGAGAAAAAATAAAAACCGGCACCTGGGGACCCTACGTATTTCAAGGGACAGTTGCCGTTGGACTCCCTGGTTTATTTATTTATTTATTTATTTTCAAAGTTTTATATAGCGCGAACAAGATCTTTGCAGTTATCAGAGCGCTTTACAAGGACATAGGGTGATAGCATAATAGTAGGTAATAGTTGAGGTAGTTTGGTACGATATGCATACTTTCATAGGTAGGTCAAAATACAAGATGTAGGTCATAGTTGAGGTAGTGTAGGTACAAGGTGCATAGTCAAACAGGTAAGCCAATAATATGAAAGTACAAAAAGAGGGAGCATATACTTGTTTAAGCGTGATTAAACAACTTTTGTAAATAGCATAATATAATAGTAGGTAATATTTGAGGTGGTGTAGGTACAGGGTGCACAGTCAGATAGGTACGTCAATAATATAAAATAAGATATACAGAGAGGGAGCGTATACAATCAAGTGAGTCGATAGTACAAGTAATACAAAAAGACGAAGGGGTCAAGAAGGTAGTACAGCGCGGGGCCCCGGGAAGTACAGAATAATAGTTCATGTGTATTTAGCCATGAGGATCGCTTTTACTTCCTTCTTAAAAAGTTTGTTGGAGGAGATGAGCCTGGTTTCAGGAGGGAGTGAGTTCCAGATTCTTGGCGCCATTCCTGAGAAGGAGCGTTTATAGGTTTTTACCTTCCGAAATCTTCGAGGCTTCAGCAGAAGATTGTTGGTGCTTCTAGTAGTTCTAGAGCCGCCCGAAATTGTCAGCTTTTGAGAGAGGTAGGCGGGTGAGTTCATGTGTATAGCCTTGTGTGTCATGCAGGCGATTTTCAGATGTATTCTGGCTTCAAACGGTAGCCAGTTCAGGGATTTAAAGTCAGGGGAAATATGCGAGTTTTTTTGAACCAGTGATGAGTCTCGCTGCAGCGTTAAGAGACGCTCTTAGGGGTGCCGTTGTGGTTAGGGGGAGCCCGCAGAGGGCGATGCTGCCGTATTCTATGTGCGGGATGACTATAGATTGTACTGCAGTTTGCACGTCTTTGGCTGGAAGGAAGGGTTTGAGTTTTCTCAAGGTATTGATTTGGAAGTTCGCTCCTTTGGTTGCCTTGCTGATGTGCTGCTGCATGGTGAGATTGGCGTCAAGTGTTATGCCTAAAGATTTTGCTGAGTCAACGATGGTAGGTTGTACATTGAGAACAGTTAGGTGCTTGAGCCAAGTTTGAGCGGTAGAGATTTTTGCGGGCGGTGAGATCAGGAGGAACTCAGTCTTCATCGCATTGAGTTTAAGGTGATTCTCTGCAAGCCAGGATTGGGTGTTTCTGATCGTGGAGTTCAGAAGCAAGATGTCCTTGGGGGATTGTATTTTGAGATAGAGTTGGGTGTCGTCGGCATACATGTGAAAGTGAACATTGGATGCTTGTAACAGAGTAGTGAGAGGTTCCATAACTAAGTTGAACAGTGTAGGGGAGAGGGAGGAACCTTGAGGGACGCCTAACAATACAGGTACCGAGGAGGACATCAGGTTGTTGCTTTTGAATCGCTGAGAACGGTTGTGTAGAAAGGAAGTGAACCACTTGAGAACAGTCCCAGATATACCCATTCTTGTGTTTAATAGTTCGAGTAGGTTCTCATGTTTAACTGTGTCGAATGCTGAAGAGAGATCAAGAAGTATGAGGAGGCAGGTCTCATTTTGGTCTAGGATTTGGAGGGCGTCGTCAACTATGTGAGTCATCGCAGTTTCGGTACTGTGCCCTGCTCGGAAGCCTGATTGATTGAGGGTTGAGGAGATCAACATTATTTAAGTGATTAGTCAGTTGTAGCTGTACACATTTTTCCAGCAGTTTAGCGAGCGTGGGAATATTAGTAATAGGACGGAGTTGTTTAGATCAGTGGGATCTGCTGTTGTTTTTTTTAGTAACGGTGTGACTTGTCCGACTTTGAGGGCGTTAGGGATGGATCCTTGTTGAAGAGAGCTATTGATGATCTTCGTCCAAAGTGGGAGGAGCGACGGGGTAAAGACTTTTAAAGCGTTAGCGGGAAGGGCGTCGGAGAGGTGATTGGATTGTTTCAGGGTGCTGAGCAGTCTGCCAATATCTTCTTCTGAGTAGGTGCCAAAGGATGACCATGTACATTGTTCTTTGGTTCAGACGGTGCTGTGTGTTGGGGGTTGGAGTAAAGGATAGCGTCATTGAGGAGATCGCTTCTCATGTTGTCGGTTTTTTGGTTAAAGAAAGCAGAGAAGTCTTCACAGGAAGGAGTAGCGCCTCTGGTGCTGAGTGTCTGGGGTTGTTCTTTGGATTGTGTTCTGATTAGCTCAAACAGTTTTCTTGGGCGGTTTTTTGCTTGGGCGAGCTGGAGGCTGAAGAAATCTCTCTTTGAGCGTTTTATTTTCCTGAAGTAGGCGTTTCTCTGTTTTTTCAGAGTTTTTAGGTGGAGTGCAGAGGGGACTGATCTCCAGGTGCGCTCCGCCATTCGCATGGCCCGTCTATCTTCGTTGAGGCTCCCGTCATACCATGGGTTGGAGATCTTGGACGCGACTCTTTTCAGTTGCATGGGTGCAGCCTCATTGATTATTGTGGTCATAGCATTGAAATAATGGTCAGTCAGCAGTTGAACGTCCGTAACGCCGGACGGAGGACGTAAGAGATTGTAGCTGTTAGGCGGTAAGGAGTTTGGGTTGAGTTTCTTCATGTCTCTTTTCCAAACTTTGGGCTTGGAAGGTTGAACTGGGTTAAATTTAACTTTTTCATTGATGAAGGAGACAATATGATGGTCTGACCAGTCACAAGGTTGGATTGACTCAAGTTGAATAGAGTCCTCTTTGGAAATGATGAGGTCAAGGATAGAGCCTTTCTCATGGGTCGGGCTATTGCATATTTGGGTGAGATCAAGGGCGTCGAGGAAATTTTTGAGGCTATTCACCACTGTGTCACAGCGATCATTCCAATGGAGATTGTAGTCGCCAAGGAAAATGTGGGTGTTTTGCCGTCCTGAGTTGGTTGAGATTAAATCCATGAGTTGTTGGGAGAAGGCGAGCTTGTCCCCAGGTGGGTGGTATATGATGTGTAGTGAGCATACCGGTTTGCTTTCGCTGATGACATCAAGGCAGAGGTATTCACAGGATGTAAGAGAGGGGGCGGTCGCTTTAATAACCAAGAGGTTGCTTCTGTAAATACAGGCAATTCCACCGCCTGTCTTTTTGGACCTGTCAAGTCTACTGATACTGTAGTTGGGGGGGACTAGGATATCCATGATAGGTGTAGAAGAATCAGACAACCATGTTTCAGTCAGGATGGCTAGGTCCGGTTCCAGAGACATGATAAGATCGGCGACCCCCGCGGAATGCCTTTGGGCCGATCTGCAGTTGAGAAGTATGCATTTGAGTCTGGGGGCGCAGAGGGTGGAGGAAGGTTTTATAGTGAGGGGTACATTTGTGTTGTTGGGGACGGAGCCTCTGGTGTTAGGCGTGTGGTGCCCGAGGGGGTTAGAGAGAATCTTTGGGATGGATAGGTGGTTGGAGGCTAGGCGATTTTGGGGAGCCGAGACGTAAGAGTGGAGAAGGGTGTGTATGTCGTGGTCTGAGAGCATATTGGTGGTGCGTCTGGGGCGATTGGTGGTATTGTGGGAGGGGATCGAGGTCCGGCGTGGGGCGTGTTGTGTGGTAAGGCGAGTAGGAAGTGAGGAGAGAGTGTTGTTAGGTATAGAGGTGGTGTTGGGGGGGGGGTGTCTGAGGTGTGTGATGAGCAACTCTTTGACGGTGTGTAGTTCTTCTTTCATTTGGAGGAGGGTGGACATAATCATGTCCATCTTGGTGTTGGGTACGGAGTTGGGGAAGGGTACTGGCGGTGAACAGGAATATCGGTTACTGGAGAGGGGGGGGACGGGGTGGAGAGGTGGTGCTGGGGAAGGGGTTGGAAGGGTTAGAGAGAGGGTTGGTGTTAGGGTGGGTGTTGGCGTTATTGGGCAGGGCAACTGTGCTAAGAGGGGAAGGGTAAGTGGGGGAGGTGTGGAGGCTGGGCGTTGCGGGGGTGGAGGTGGGATAGTGTGGAGTGAGAATGGGGGGTGAGAGGTTGAGGGAGGGGTTGGAAAAAATAGAGAGGGTTGGTGTTAGGGTGGGTGTTGGCGTTATTGGGCAGGGCAACAGTGCTAAGAGGGGAAGGGGAAGTGGGGGAGGTGTGGAGGCTGGGGGTTTCGGGGGTGGAGGTGGGATAGTGGGGAGTGAGAATGGGGGGGTGAGTTTGAGGGAGGGGTGAAGTCTAGGCGTGGCGGGAGGGCCAAGTGTGGGGGGGGGAGATAGGAGGAGAGAGAGTCATGTTGTGTGGGGTGCCGTTGGGGGAGGAGGGGTGTTCTGATAAGGTTGGTGTGCGGGCCGGGACGGGAGTGCAGAGTGTAAGGGGGGATATGGGAAGAGCGAGAATCATGTTTCGTTGGGTGCAGTTAGGGGAGGGTGGGTGTTCTGAGAGGCTAGTCGGAGGTGTGATTGGCGGGATATGTGGGGGAGGGGACGAGGCTGTGGCGGTGTGTGGGACGCAAGAGGATGTGTGTTCGGCTTCTAAGGTTGAAGGGTGTGAGGTGTCTGTAGACTGTGCGTGATAGAGTGGAGTATTGGGTGGAGGGAGGGGGTGCGTGTTAGTGTTAGGAGGTGCTGATGAGTCCAGGGTGTTGGGAGAGAAGGCTGGAGGGCGTGGGCTCTGAGGTTTAGAGAAGTATTCTTTGAAGGTGGGGAACAGGATGTCAAATAGGTCTAGGTTTCTGTCTGTGGATTGAATTAAGATGGTGCTGTTGTTGTAGATGGTGATGGTTGCTCTAGCAGGATAGCGTTGTGATGGTGTGATTGAGAGTGTTACCCCATAGGCAGTTTTCCTAGTGGTCGAGACGGTGAGTAGGGTAAGGAGTGCTTTTCTCCATTGTGCTCTGCGTGTAGTGTATAGGATGATATCTGTGCTCTTCGTTCCATTGTTGAGGGAGAAGTAGGTGTCTACAAAGGGGGTTTCAGGGTGGGACTTCAAGAAGTTGTGCTTAAACTTTTTTGCGTTTTTTTTGGTGAGCCCGGTGGGGTAATTTAAGTGTGTTTACCCATGCGTTCCATGTTGGAAGTAGGGGGTAGGTGTAGTGCCGTGTTGTGGGGATAAGATAAACTAGTAATAGTAGTATCAGCAGAGTGGAAGACCAGCTAGTCTAAGATGGCCTCCAAAAAGGAGAAGGGGAGACAAGAAAGGAAGTCCTCTGTCTGTTGTAGTTACAGTCTAGTTCTCTTTCTAATCTGAGGCAGGTCGAGTTAATCCAGCAGCTAAGAGGGGAGGAGAAAGTCTTATCTGTTATTGGAGAACCCTGGCCGAGATGTTGTGCAGCCTCGTGGAAATCTGGGGGCCATGAAGGTGATTAATTGCTCCAGGTTTATGGCCACGGCCATTTTGGGCAGTAGCGAGGACAAGAATGCAATGAGAGTCCGCAGTTACTGTTTGAACGTGCATACCTTGTATTCTCAGCAAACATTGAGGTTGATAACAAACACGATGTCCCAGCCCTATAGTGACGAGCCAGACTATAGTTCTGTGCAGCAGGCAGGCACCCCCACGCCGCAGTTCAGGCACTCCCGAGCTGAATCGTGGACATAAAGTTGCCAAGGGGATCTACACCACGTGACCTGTTTTTTTAGCCAGGAGCCCTTTCCCTGCCGAGCATTTAATGTTCAACTGTAAACCAAAGTGATGGAAAGAGGCTTGCTGGTGGCTACAACCCACGCCTGGCAGACGATGTCACATACGGCACAGAGTAACTCCTGTCCAATATTAGAGGACGAGCTCTGTAAAACCTGCAGTATCTGATGCTACAGCTATTCTCAGCAAAGTAACATCAGTTAAAAGTAACATCAGTTAAAAGTCAAAGTCTTCATCAGTATGCCGCTAGCCGCTTACCGCTTACCGCATAGGGTTACAACGCCGAGCGTGCACGGTAAAAAGTACTCCTCGCGGGGTCATTGGAGGTTGTTTCCAAGCTCCGAAGGTTTGCGTTCCACTGCGGCGGGCATTTTTGTTTTTACGTGGTTCGGTGGAACGCACGCCGTGGTTGCGGTTTTTCTTCTTTGTTGGTCAATTACCCTGCGCCTGTCACCAATTACGGGTATCCACTTGCTCTCCAAGGCATCCACAGACCGGTCCGGTGCAGGGGAGAGGGGGTGAGCTTCAAATTGCCGACACTCCGAGGCTCGTCGGGAGCAGGAGCTCTTCAGCAGATCCACACTTCCGATGCAGGGGTGGGGGAGGGGGTGAGCTTCAGATCGCTCAACAACCCACCGTGGGCACGAGACTCGTCGGGGGCACGAGCCCTTCACAGGATCCACAATCCGGGGTGGGGGGGGGGGGGGGGGGGGGCTTCAGAGCGCCGACCCTCCGCAGGCTCGAGACATCCGAACCAATGGTCAGCAGCCGTCTGTTGAGAGTGGAGATGTCTCCAGGTGACCCGGGCTGAGACGGGTGGCTAGCCGGCTCCAACCATCCACCGGACAAGGTAGGAAGAAATAAAAGATGCGGGTTGCAATCCTGTTACTCTTGTGAGTTCGGTTCCACGGAGCGATGGGCGCTGACAGGGATAAATCCCACAAAAGGGATCTCAAGCACTAGGAGCTCTTAGCAGGCTCTTGCTCCGGTGGCCATCTTGGTATCTTGGTTGTTTCCAATGCCCGGAAGAGGGCGAACTCGCAAACAACGGGTGATGCTCCTCCCCCTGACAAAGAATCTAAAGTGCTAGAAGCATCAGGGAAAAGGGTGGCAGCTCAAGCGGCCAATATCTGGCGCATCTCCAACGCACAGGCACTCTTAGCCAGATATGACAGGGCTCATTATGATACACTTGAAACCCTGTTGCAACACTTGCCAGATGAATATAAGGAGGCAGCAGAGATGCTAATGCAAGAAGGCAAGCTTATATCAAACGCATCTATCAAGTGTGCGCTGGACGCAGCAGACACAGCAGCCAGGGCAATTAACACAAGTGTGATGTTTCGGCGACATGCCTGACTGAGAATCTCCGGTTTCAAGCCCGAGATACAGACCACCATACTAAATCAGCCTGTTAACCCTGATCACTTATTTGGCCCAGAGGTGGACACCACCTTGGAGAAGATCAAAAAGGACACTGAGACTGCAAAGTCTATGGGGGCTCTACAGTCGCAGCAGTTCAGGGGTGGTTCCTTTAGTCACTCCAACAATAGAGGAGCTTTCAGAGGCCAGCTGTCCCAGCACACACAATACAATAAAGGAGGCACGCAGACCACCTATGCCAAACAGAATAGGGGTGGCTATCGTGGAAACAGCACCAAGGGCAGAGGTCGTGGAAACAGCAGCTCCCGATCCTCCACCACTAACAAACAGTGACGCCTTGTCACTGCCCCCCGACCATACCACACCGGTCGGGGGGGAGACTCCAACTGTTCCTGCCGGTTTGGAAATCCATCACTACAGACAGGTGGGTGAGGCAGCTTATCCAGTACGGTTATTGTCTGGAGTTAACATCCACTCCACCCAACATGCCCCCAAGACACCGTCCTATGTCCACAGAGCATTTGCAATTATTGCAGCAGGAGGTAGTCGTCATGCTGCAAAAAGGAGCCATAGAGCTCGTGCCTGTGGAAGAAAAAGATACAGGGGTGTACTTGCTGTACTTCTTCATCCCAAAAAAGGACGGGTCCCTCAGACCCATACTGGACCTCAGGCCCCTAAACTAGTACAGTCTATCAGAACACTTTCACATGCTCACATTACAGCAGGTTCTACCGTTACTCATTCAGGGAGATTTCCTTGCAACATTCGATCTGAAGGATGCATATTTCCATATTCCGCTACACCCGTCACACAGAAAATACCTCAGGTTCACCATTCAGAATCAGCATTATCAGTTCAAGGTCCTCCCTTTTGGAGTGACGACGGCACCCAGGGTTTTTACCAAGTGCCTAGCGACAGTGGCCGCACACCTACGGAGACAGAACGTTCACGTCTACCCTTATCTGGACGACTGAGTTATCCAGGCAAAGTCGACCCAGCAGTGTGCCGCCCACATGTCCCACACCATTCATCTTCACGATCTGGGGTTTTCACTGAATTATCCAAAGTCCCACCTTCAGCCCGCCCACGTACGGCAGTATCTGGGTGCGACAATAGATACTCTGGCAGCCAAAGCACAGCCAAATTCAGTGAGGATCAACAGCATGCAATTGCTGATACAACAATTCAGACCACAACACTCGCTTCCGGCACGGGTGTTCATGCATTTGATAAGCATGATGGCCTTCTGCATCTTCATAGTCCCGCACACGAGACTACATATGCGTCCGCTTCAGGAGTGCTTAGCACATCCATGGAATCAGGCTCACGGACAGTTGAAAGACCTAGTGTTGGTGACCGGTCGTGCATACAACTCTCTGCATTGGTTGAATCCACAAACCTTTGCGGGGGCCGACCGTTCAAAGAGCCTGTGCCACAGATTATTCTGACTACTAACGCATCTCTCCAGGGATGGGGAGCTCATGTACTCCACTACACAGTGCAGGGACTATGGACAGCACAGCAGAGGGAGATGCACATCAACCTTCTAGAACTGATGGCTATCTTCATAGCGATGAAAGCATTCAAGGTACATCTGTGCAACAAGGTTGTGTTGATCCGGACGGACAACATGACGGCCATGTACCACATACAAAAGCATGGAGGGACACACTCTCCACAGTTGTCTCATCTGGCTCAGAGCATGTGGGAGTGGGCTATTCAAAGGAACATCTTCCTCATGGCGGAGCACCTCCCGGGCAAGGACAATCAGATGGCGGACCTGCTCAGCAGGTACAGCCACCAGATGCACGAGTGGGAGATACATCCATCAGTACTACAGCCGTACTTCCAGCAGTGGGGTCATCCAGAGATGGACCTGTTCGCCACAAAGGAAACGCCAAATGCCAAAGCTTTGCCGCCAGGTTCCCACACCCACAGTCGCAGGGCAATGCGATATGGATGAACTGGTCAGGCAAATTTGCGTACGCTTTTCCCCCAGCACCTCTAATACCGCTGGTGGCACGCAAGCTGATGACACTCATCCTGGTTGCTGTGACGTGGGCATGCCAACCATGGTACACCACGTTTCTAGAACTATCCGTGGTACCACATCAATGGCTGCACCTCACACCCAGGCTTTTGACGCAGAGCCATGGCGACATTCAGCACCCGGATCCGCAACAGCTCAACCTGGCGATCTGGCACCTGAGGTCTTAGAATTTGGCTACCTCAACCTGCCTCCCGACTGTATGGATATCATACGGGAGGCAAGAAAGCCCACCACCAGAGCATGTTATGCGGTGAAATGGAAGCGGTTCGTCATTTATTGTGCCGACCACATCAACCCGCTAGGTGCATCTATTCACAACATCATTTGTTATCTGTTACATCTATACAAATGCAATCTTGCCTATGCTTCCATTTGTATACATTTGTCCGCAATAGCAGCTTATCTCCAAAACAGGCAGCATCCCTCACTTTTCAGAGTGCCTGCCATTAAAACCTTTCTGGAGGGACTCAAACGAGTTATTCCTCCCCGACACCCACCGCTCCTGAATGGAACTTCAATGTGGTCCTCACCAGACTGATGGGTCCACCTTTTGAGCCTCTACACTCATACGAGATTCAATTCTTGACGTGGAAAGTGGCTTTCCTAATAGCAATCACATCGCTACGACGATTTAGTGAACTTCAGGCACTAACTATCCAAGAGCCATTCATACAGATTGTGTTAGGACTCTGCACTAACCCTAAGTTTCTGCCTAAGGTGGTTTCACTGTTCTATATCAATCAGACTATAGAACTTCCAGTGTTCTTCCAAAATCCTGAGTCAGTGGCGGAGAGAATGCTCCACACACTAGACGTTAAAAGAGCTCCAATGTACTACATAGATAGGACCAAGGATTTTCAGAAAACAAAACAACTGTTTGTTGCCTTTTCGCCACAACACAAAGGCAACCCCATTTCTAAAGCAGGTATAGCCAGGTGGATCGTTAAGTGCATTCAGATTTGCTATCGAAAGGCCAAGCACACATTAACGGTTCCCCCAAGGGGAGGCCCACTCCTCGCGAAAGTTGGGGGCCTCCATGGCTTTCCTTGGAAATATTTCTTTAGAAGACATATGTAGAGCAGCCACATGGTCTACCACACACACACATTTACAAAACACTACTGCGTAGATGTGCACTCCAAACAGCAGGCAGCTGTAGGGCAGGCTGTTCTTAAGACACTTTTTCAAACTCCTGCAGCTGGTACAGGCGGCCGCCGCTAATGGAGGGACTGCTATGTATTCTATGCATAGATATGAATTCAGCAGCCCACATGCCTCGAACCGAATATGCTACTTACCAGTATGCATCTGTTCTTGGCATGTAGGGCTGCTGACATTCATATCGCCCGCCCTCCTCCCCGGCGCCTGTAGCGGCTGCAGCACTCAGAATTACTCTTAGCATGGTCATCACTTACAGTGTTACACTCCATCTTTGCCACAATGGCGAAAAACAATCTGAGGATAGAGTGGATGCCCATGCGCACTGTAGTCCAGGGGAGGAGCCACCTATCTTGTGATACTTCGAAGACTCTTCCAGGACAATGTGCAATCATCCGGACCCAACACTAGGCGGCGATCTATGCACAGATATGAATGTCAGCAGCCCTACATGCCAAGAACCGATGCATACTGGTAAGTAGCATATTCGTTTGGGCACCTCAATCTACGTCTGCAACCATGGAATTTCTAAAAGAGGCAAGGAAAGAGTCAAGAAGAAAATACTATATAGCAACATGGAATCAATATACCACATGGTGTACCCCTAACAAGAAAAACAGTTCAATCAATACACAAGAAACAGTTATTACATACCTTACTTTCCTCTTTGACAGCAACATCAACTACTCAAGCATTAAAGTGCACATTGCTGCCATAGTGGCATACACAAAAGGAAAATCATGCAAAAGCTTCTTTACAAAATCTGAAACCAAAAGATTTTTAGAAGGGGCAGAAAGAATTTCCCCACCAAGAGCAGCTCTAGTACCCAGTACCCACATGGAGCTTAAATACAATACTTTCTCAACTAATGGCAAAGTCCTTCAAGCCCATGTATACAGCGGACCTAAAACACATTACCCTAAAGACCGCCTTTCTCATTGCAATAACATCACTAAGAGTAAGTGAACTGCAAGCATTAACAATTCAAGAACCGTACTTATAAATCCACAAGGATAAAGTAATCTTAAAAAGTAACCCATGGGGGCGTGGCTAGCAGCCAAACATGGCGGCAGCATAGCGTGAGAGCTCCTGAGGGCACTGCGGCCTAATAATTAATCCGGCGCACTAATCTGCTACATTACCCACCCGAAGCGGCAGCGATCGGGTCCGGGCTCGAAGCGGCATCACCAGACCAACTTTTGGTGAAAACCGAGGACCGGAGCCCACCAAACCGCGCTCTGGCGCACTGGGTCCTGTAAACAGGAAGGAAGCATCGACCTCGAGTGATCCTCCGGCCCCGGCGGAAGTGAGACCGGGCCGGCTTGATTGAGGAGACACTTCCCGGCGCCTTACTTGGAGCACCTAACCGCCCACAACGGAAACCGGAACAGTAGAGGCACCCTCTGAGACGCTGCCGAGGACTGTGTTTCACAAATATACCTACCGGCATCTCCATACGACGACAAAAAGAGAGACAACAGAGACGGACGGAGGGCGGAGCGGCCGGCGGCGCGCTGCGAGGCGGTGAGCTCACCCCAGGGGGAAAAACGATAAGCCCAGAGCGGCCGTGCCTGACGCCCGGCGGCCACAACGGGTGAGACAAACCCCATTCACCCTCTGTGACAGTGCGGCCGAGCACACCGAGAATTGGCCGGTAGCAGTGAATGCGGGTGCCCCCGGGGGACGGAGGGGCACGGCGCTAACACGCATGAGAACACGGAAAGAGCCGGCAGCGCCCATCCTGGCAAGACGATGGTGACAGTCCTGACCCACTAGGGATGGAACGATCTTAAACGTCGAAGCAGGAGACACCCTGGTGGGGCCTCGACCAGACCAGTAGTGATGACACCATAAGTGGCACATCGGCGGTGTTGTGAGCACCCGACAAGACATTCTACCTGGCGACGTGGCGGCTGACCTGATCCAGCCCGAGAGACCCACCATAAAGGCTACTGAAACCGTCCCTACTCGGGGCGCAATCGAAGGCTGACAGCGACACGGTACGCTAGACACTGAATATAGAGGAACGGGGCACCGTAGTCATCACAGCCATTACAGCGGCCTTCCGGACGGAGACAGCATGAAGGTCCGCTATCACTGGTATGAAGCACAACCGAAAAGGGGTCGGTGCAGTGACGGTGGGTGGATGAGAAGAAAGTCCGTCCAGACGCTCGACTTAACGAAGTACACGCCAACCCGCTGTTCCCTGACCCACACGCAAGAGACAAAGAAAATCACACAACGTTGACCACGGCACGGAGAGGGACGGCCCCGGACTTCACAAGCCCCGACGCCATGGCGGGCAAAGGAACTAGGAGTGGATCCACACAGGCCAAGTTGGATAAGTTTGCATACAACCATCACGGACAATCGCAAAACAATGGGCACAACTCCACGGGTGCTACCCCAGAAACGGAAGGGACCAAAAAGGTAACGTTGGAGGACATTATGAGAACCCTTTCAGAAGTAAAAACAACGGTGGGCTCCATCTCCTCTGAAGTCACGCTGTTACGAGCGGACTTCCAAAAAATGACAGAGTATCCCAGGTAGAGGTGGTCACGAAATCTCTTGTAGAAGACACGTCGGAACTACAAATAGCCATGGAACGTATGGAGAAAGTCACCAAACGTTTACAGGATAAGCTGGACGACCAAGAAGGGCGTTCTCGAAGGAATAATGTACGCATCCTTGGACTTCCGGAAACAGAAGGGAAGGGGGCAATGGACCTCTACATCGAAGATCTCATAAAGACCAAACTGCAACCCAAAGGACTATCCCACTTCTTTTCAGTGGAAAGAGCACACAGGGTTCCGGGCGGAACACCTAAGCCAGGAGCGACGCCACGGCCTGTGCTGGCCAGGCTCTTCAACTTTAGAGACAGGGATGCAATCTTACAAGCAGCGAGGGTCTCCCCACCTGTTAAGATTCAGAACGCAACCTTATCCTTCTTCCCGGACTACACGGCGGAGGTGGCCAGACGCCGCAAATCATTTTCGGAGGTGAAAAAAGCACTACGGGACAGAGAATTGCCATACTCCATGCTATTTCCTGCCAAATTACGGATAGTAGCCGATGGAAAGGCGTGGTTCTTCGACACACCGGAGGCAGCCCAAGACTGGCTGGATGGTTGGAGGCAAGTGGAACAGCATCACCGTCCACACAGGGATCGGCCTAATCACCGTAACGGCAAGCAAATGGGCAGCCAGACCAGCCACTCGACTCATCAAGATGGCACGGCGGCAACAGAGTCTGACACTGCACAAGATCCGCTAGACTCTGGACAACTGGCTCCGGTCTGAAGATTGACTATATATGGGAAGAACTGAGAGTGCCGCAATGGATCTTGGACCTGGGACAGCTGAGTAAGGTGGGCGCAGTTGGTGCCTGTAAGGGACTCGCCAACCCCACGAGCAAGTAAGATAGTTGAGGAAGGACTAAAGCACTCTGCAATGTTGGGGAAACGGGCGGGGTTTTGTCTGTGGAGCAGGGGAGCAGGGAGGGGGGACGGGGGTACAGTTTTATTGTTCACGTTTCTATTCATAGTCATCACTCAGTCCACACGTCACAATACCACTCTAAATATCGGCATACTCCTATGCCTCATCACGGAAGGAAACGGCTGCACAGAACCTAACGGCACATTACACACGATATTATCCCAACGATTTCATGGCCCAACCACTTCAAGCTGCACCCACTGAGGGTGCCCCGGTGATGGTAGGGGTGCCCCCATTGCGCATGCTAACTTGGAACGTCAGAGGCCTAGGGGACAAAATAAAAAGGGGCCTGGTCCTGCAAGCCATTAAACGCCAGAGCCCGGATATAGTTCTGCTCCAAGAAACACACCTTGCAGGGACGACATGCAAAGCACTTGATAGGCGCGGATATACAATGGCAATACATGCTGAATTCACTTCCGGGTCCAGGGGGACAGGGATCCTAATGAAAAAGACGTCGCCCTTTATAATTACACATCGCGCGACGGATGACCAGGGGCGTTTTGCAGCTATACATGGCCATTGGGAGGTCAAGCCGCTTAATGTGGTATCCGTATACATCCCCCCGGCACTTCACTCCGTAGCATTGCCTGCCCTGGGCAAATTCCTCCTAGACCTCCCCGAAGGAGACACAATCATAGGGGGTGACCTGAATGCAATAATGGACCCTGCGGTGGACGCCTTTCCCACCAGAACCCGCTCAAGAGGGAATGCATCACTCCCTGACTTTTTAGAAGCACTGGGCATTGTGGACGTATGGCGACATCTACACCCCGCGGCGACCCAGTACACTTTTTACTCCGCCGTACATAATAACCTATCTCGCATAGACTACTTTTTGTTCCTTGGGGTGGGGCTGGGGTCTGTGGACCAAGTAGACATCCTGCCCAGAGGCATATCTGACCATTCACCGATCGTTATAACTCTTACCACCAGAGAAAAGAAATGCGCTAGAATCTACCCAGTTTACCCCAATTATTTAAAAGTCCCTAAAATTAGGAAGAAACTTAAACTAGCGACGACACATTACTTGCTGAAAACGCTGGAACAGTGGCTTCGCCATCAATCCTGTGGGAAGCTTACAAAACCGTCCTTCAAGGTACTGCAATAGCAGCCATAACGGGACACAAACGGGATTCCCGGCGAGAACTCGCAGAATTAGAACTGACACTCCACGATGCAAGCACTGCTCATATGGCGAACCCCTCCCCAGCTACGACACACACACTGCTGTTACGGCAACAACAATACCAGGCCCACCTCAAAACAACAGTGCAGGGTTACATCACAAACACTATACATAGAATTTGATGTGGGCGACAAAGCAGGGAAAATGCTGGCGTGGTTGGATAAGAGAGGGGGAGGTGCAAGAGGTATCCAGAGACTGTGTACTGCTGACGGCCGAGAGCTGACACATCCGGAAGAAATAGTGCCCACTTTGGCAAGTCATTTTCAGAACATATACACCCCAGACCACGTCGTCTCTGCGCAAACGGCAGCAGTGTCACTGGCGGACATTGTCATCCCCAGCATAACACCAGCGAATGTGCAAGACTTAGAGGCAGACCCAACAGAGGATGAAATTCAACTGGCGATTCAGTCACTACAATCAGGCAAAGCACTGGGTCCTAATGGACTGCCTGTGGAAAGGTATAAGTCAATGGCCTCAGAGCTCAGTAGACCCCTACTGGACATGTATATGGAGAGTAGGGAGAAGGCGGAATTGCCGCTGGATCAACGCACGGCCACGATAGTAGCTATACCAAAGCCGGGAAAACCTCCAGCTGAATGCACCTCATATCACCCGATATCATTACTTAATGTAGAGGCCAAGGTGCTGGCTAAACTTTTGGCCAACCGTCTGATGCCGCACCTGCGCACCCTGATCCACCCCGACCAATCGGGCTTTATGCCCCATAGGAGTACAGCGCTGAATCTCCGGAGGGTTCATGGAGTACTGGCTCGTTCACACCTCCTCTCAGAGAAGGCTGTAATTCTCTCCCTTGACGCCAAAATGGCTTTTGACCTAGTAGAATGGGAATATCTCTTTGAGGTACTTGCGCGTATGGGCTTTGGGCCGAAATATATAGCCTGGATACGACTGCTCTACACAAAACCGGTTGCGCAGGTAGTGGCTAATGGCCACATCTCGCCGGCGTTCCCGTTGGGCAGAGGGACTAGACAGGGATGCCCCTTGTCACCCTTACTCTTTGCGTTAGTGCTCGAACCCTTGGCAATCCTGCTTGGAACAACGCCCTTATTCAAGGGCATTAAATGGGAGGAGGGATGGGAGGATAAAATCTGCAATGTGGGGTGCCACAAGGGTCGGCGTTAAGTCCGACCCTATTCAACATCTATGTGGCTCCCCTGGCAAGACTAGTAAGATCGCAGGGGATGGAGGTGGTGTCCTACGCAGACGACACCCAGATAATGGTGTCACTGGCTCACTCCTCCGTCAGGTCATCGGCTGCCAGCTTCAGGGTATGCATGCAGTATCTGTAAATTCCCTGAAGCTGAACGGCGAAAAGACGGAGGTGTTGATTTTTGGGAAGGACCAAGATGCTTGGTCTGATGAGTGGTGGCCATCTTCGCTTGGCATCTGCCCCACCCCCTCCCAATCTGCCAGGAATCTGGGTGTAATATTTGACATCTCGCTCTCAATGACCCTTCAAGCTCTCAATGACCCTTCAAGCCAATAGAACCGTGGCTACCTGCTGGGGTGTGATCAGGATACTCAATAAAATCCGAGGGTATCTCTCCCCCCAAGCTCGTAAACAGGTCGCAGTTGCCTTGGTAGGATCAAGGTTAGACTATTGCAACTCTCTTTATGCTGAAGCTAATAAGTCTTGTTCACCGACTGCAGATGGTGCAGAATGCGGCAGCTCGGTTTGCTCTGGCTCTCCCTAAATCCTCCTCCGCCACTGCAGCCAGGAAAGAACTCCATTGGCTCCCTGTCCACTACAGAATTTCGTTTAAAATTCTATGCCTGGCTTACAGAGCTTTGGTAGAAGGCCCCTCGAGCGCCATTGGTTCCCTTCTCACATGTTACGTCCCTACACGAGATCTTCGCTCTTCGGGACTTTGCCAACTGGTTGTTCCTCGGGCTAAATTAGCCAGATGGGGAGACAGAGCTTTCTCTGTGATTGCTCCGAAGCTTTGGAACTCTATCCCTATCCAAATAAAAACCCTTCCCTCAATTGAAACTTTTAAAAAGGCTCTTAAAACCTGCCTCTTCAAGAGAGCTTACCAATGAGAGAAGGTTGTAGAAGGGGGGACACTGCTGCTATATTTGATTTAGGCGCCTTGACGCCCATTGGGCTAAGTTTGCGCGCGATAAGAACCGGTTCATTCATTCATTCATTCCCTATATGCAGACGACATGCTCATTTATATGGTTGAACCTGACGACGGAATCCCAGCCTTACTGGAACTCTGCAACACGCATGGGAAGTCATCAGGCTATACCCTGAACTGGTCAAAATCGTTGATATACACACTAAAGGGCCTGGCACCGAGGCTACAGGAGGACTGCCCCCTGGCAGCGCCAACGACCTCCTTTAAATACCTGGGCATTGTCGTCACAAATTCTGAAGCAGATTTCTTTGCTAACAACCTCAAACCACCTACGGATCGCTTACGTGCAGACGTTAAGCACTGGGCGACCTTGCCCCTCACCCTCCTGGGGAGGGCAGCCTTGTTTAAAATGATGGCACTCCCCAGGTTCCTATACATATTGGAAAACACCCCACATCCTGTCCCACTGCGATATTTCAAACAAATTGCTGCGTTAGTCTCCAACCTACTCTGGAATAATGGCCCAGCGCGTATAGCCTATGACAAATTGGTGAAAAGTTGGGATGAGGGAGGGATTGTGCTTCCCAATATTCAGCTATATTACTGGGCAGCTCAACTTAAAATATTTAACCAATGGATCCACACCCCGAGAGACGACCCAGCGTACTGGGCAGACTGGTCACAGCTAGGTGTGAGAAGGTGGCCTGATATGCAGTGCTCACTATTCTAGTGAACACTATGTATCAGTCCAGCAACCCTTATTGATGATTGGTTGTAAGTCAACCTTATAGACCAGCTATCCTAGTAGCGTGGATACGAGCAGTCTAAGGCTAAAGACTCGAGAGGGCGTGTTAAGCCAGCTGTTATACCACATATACCCCTTGAACACCAAGTGAAAGGACACCACACAAGTGTTATGAAAAATAAACAGTTATTTATTAAGTATCACAACAGCCCTGTACTCTTTATGAGGACAGGGTACTAAGCACAAACAAAAACTCTTATAAAAATACTTAAGTTAGCACAGTATATACAAATGCCCGAGGGGCACGGAAAACCATATACTTGAAAAGTGGAATGCGAAATTACTAGCAGGTAAGTACAGTACTAATAGCTCTTGGAATCGCTAGGACTTGACTAGGGAATCGTTAGATTACTTCTAGGAGGCCTAGGGGACTCGGGTGCAGTGTGTGCACTCTCAAGCGAGATGCGGACAAAAGTCTATGGTAGCTAGGAATTGCAAAGTTAGTGTTCTCGGGCGAACCCGACCTGGTAGGGAGAAAACGACAGTGGATCCTGACCCTTAGATAGTGAGGCTATGCTGGGGCACCGAAATGCCGAAGTTACCTAGCCCAGGGGCTGCAGCTGCATAGGACTCAAAAGACGTCGGGAATCCTCGTTGACGGACCAGGAGCCTGGAAGGAAGAAGTTGCTGGCAGGCGACCAGTGAAGAAAGTTCGGTGGATCCAAGCCTGGATCGATGGAAGATGACACCTGAAAGCAGAGGGGACCAAGTTCGTGACTACTAGCCAGTAGTCAGTGGGCACCAGGAGGGCACCGGACGGTAGCCACCTCGACTAGGTGAGTGGGTGACGCTGTGCTCGAAGATCTCACGGACCAGGAGGCGTTGTCGGCGACCAGGATGGAGGATCGAGCTGTCCCACGAAGATAGAAGCTGTCGGCGTCGCTGGACCCAGGATTGGGCAACAAAGCCTTGGCAAATTCAAGCCCACGCGGTGGACTCAAAATGGCGTCTGGAGTGGACCAGGAGGGTCCGGGGTGCCTCTCTTCAAGAAGGAAGCAAGGGCCAGTCTGGAGCAACCAGACCAGCAGCAGTGATGTCGTCGGGCGTCGTTCAGAAGGCCACAAGCCAGCCGGCTAGTAGCCAAACAACGCGGTGCACAGCAAACAGCAGAAGGGCCCCACGCAGATCGTGGAGATGCAGGGAGGCTGACCTTGGGTGCTGGAGCTGCGCAGGGTCGGGGCTTCTTGGACCCCAAAGCACTCACCAGTGGAGGACACGGTGGGCTTGCAGTAAAGATGTCGTGCAGTCTTGGCGATCGTCGGTCCCTCGAGGTCTCGTCGCACTCACGGTTCTCAGCTTTGCTGTAGAGGTGAGTAGAGGTCAGAGGTGCCAGGGAAGCCGGGTCTCGTCGAGCTGGGTCGTCGGATTCGTGAAGGACTTGCAGCAGACCGCAGTGTTTCTTAGGATGGTGCCCGCTTGATGCAGGGTGACTACTCCTTGGCCACAAGGGAGAATCTTGATGAAGAAATCGTGAAGTCCTTTCGAAGAAAGTTGTATCTTGATTCCAAAGATGATCTAATTTGAACAGGGGGCCCGCTCCTATCTTTATACTAAAAAAGGGGGCTGACCCGGTGACTAGGTCCTGCCTATGGGTGGGACCAGGAGGGGGGGTGGTTAACCCCCTCTCCCCTGCCGGACTTCCCCAGGCCAGGGGCTGGTGTGCCCCTGGAACTGGTTCTGACTGGCCTATGCGTAGTGAGCACCGGGGTGCCACTCAGCAGTCACCTTCCTGAAAAGCCCTGCCTACCCAGGATACACAAAACCATGTCTGGGATGGTGCTAGCACCGCCCCGGACAGGAAACCCTTTGTCCAGGCCTCCCTCGCTGGAAGGACTCCCAGCAGCAGGAGGTCAGACTCGTGTCTGTGGTGGCAGCATCCATTTTGTGGAGCTGAGGCTTCAGTTAACTTTAACCGGGGTTCACAGTTACATACATGTCGTGTCCCTCTAGAAGGGTGGAATGCTAACCCCGTCGCCAGAATTGGCGAGGGGTTAGTATTCCAATTCGTATGACACCTTACTCGACATGTTTTGATAAAGCAATACCAAAGTTAGCATTTAACCGCGAGGATTATAATGCACTTAAGAGTATATGGTATGCGATATCATGGAACAGCTATTAGGACTTGATTCCGCAAGCTGCAGACAGGCTCAGCTCATGCCAGAGCACCATCTCACACGATTCCAAGCACTCTGCCGTCAGGATTGTTAAGGCCTGCCATAGGAGTGACTGATAGGAATCTGTGTGTCCATTTTAGGGTTAGGTATAGGTATACTACACCTACAGCAAAGGGTGATTACACGACTTTGCCCCAGCTGTCATGCAGCCAGTTGTGTCAAATTTAGGAGGCCAGCCAGGGGTGGCATAATACATGCTGCAGCCCCTGGCAGCCCTGGGTACACCTATGCCCTGAGTTACAGGGTCTGATAAGGGGGCCCAGTACCAATTGGTAAATGCACCTAGGGTACATGATGTAATTTAGAAAGAGAACAGCTAGGCTGTGGGTCTGATTGGCAGGCCCACAGCCAGAGAAAGTCGTAAACCAGTGAAACAAAAGCAAAAAATCTGGGTGATCATAGGATTGCAGACCCTACTCTCCTACATGACCCCCCCCCCCCAAACTTTGGGACAATAAGCTAACCTTGACCAGGTGAGTCTTCTTGTTCTAAGTGGAAATATCTGGAGAGCCCATCGGCATTGCCATGATCAGTACCAGGTCTATGTTCCACTGTAAAGTCCATCCCCTGTAGGGAAATGGACCACCTAAGCAGTTTGGGGTTTTCACCCTTCATCTGATTTAGCCACAAGAGGGGCTTATGGTCGGTCTGAATCTTGAAGTGAGTGCCAAACAAGTATGGCCTCAGCTTCTTCAGGGCCCAAACCACAGCAAAGGCCTCCCTCTCAATAGCTGACCAATTCTTCTCTCTGGGGGTCAGCCTTCTGCTTATAAAAGCAATGGGCTGGTCTTGACCATCAAAATTCAGTTGAGAAAGAACAGCTCCCACACCCAACTCAGAAGCATCTGTTTGGACAATGAATGGTTTGGAGTAGTCTGGACTCTTAAGGATAGGTGCTGTGCACATGGCCTGCTTTAGGTCATCGAATGCTTTTTGACAGCCTGCTGTCCACTGAACCTTTTTTGGCATTTTCTTACTTGTCAGTTCATTTAATGGTGTCACAATGGAACCATAGTTCCTGACAAACTTTCTGTAGTATCCAGTCAGGCCCAAGAAAGCTCGAACCTGAGTCTGGGTGGTTGGAGGAGCCCAGTCCCTGATTGACTGTATTTTGCTCTCCAGTGGCTGAACCTGGCCTCCACCTACAAGGTGGCCCAGGTATACAACCTGTGTCTGCCCTATCTGGCACTTGGTGGCCTTGATAGTGAGGCCTGCTGCTTGCAGAGCCTCTAACACTTTCCTCAGGTGGACCAGGTGATCCTCCCAGGTGGAGCTAAAGACAGCAATATCATCTAGATATGCTGCACAGAAGTCATCCAGCCCAGTAAGGACTTGATTCACCAACCTTTGGAAGGTGGCAGGTGCATTTTTCAGACCAAAGGGCATTACCACAAATTGATAATGCCCACCAGGGGTTGAAAATGCTGTCTTGGGCTTGGCATCCTCAGCTAACCTGATTTGCCAATACCCAGCTGTTAAGTCAAATGTACTTAAGTAGTTGGCAGAAGCCAATCTATCTATAAGTTCATCTGCCCTTGGTATTGGGTGGGCATCAGTCTTAGTGACTGCATTGAGACCCCTGTAGTCTACGCAAAACCTCATCTCTCTCTTACCATCTTGGGTGTGAGGCTTTGGCACTAGAACTACTGGACTAGCCCAAGGGCTATCTGAGGGTTCAATGACTCCCAACTCCAACATTGTCTGCACTTCAGTTTTTATGCAGTCTCTAACATGATCAGGCTGCCTGTAGATTTTACTCTTGACTGGCAGGCTGTCACCAGTGTCAACCTCATGGGTGCACCAATTGGTCTGACTGGGTGTCAGAGAGAACATATGTCTGAAAGACTGAAGAACCTGTTTACAGTCTTTCTGCTGATGTTCAGAGAGGCTGCCACAAAAGACAACACCATCTACTGACCCATCATCAGGATTCTGAGTGAGCAGGTCTGGGAGAGGGTCACTCTCTTCCTCCTGTCCCTCATCTATGGCCATGAGCAAGCTCATGTCCTTCCTGTCGACATATGCTTTGAGCCTGTTGACATGGAGTACCCTGTGGGGACTCCTGGGAGTTCCAAGGTCCACCAGGTAGGTGACCTCTCCCTTTTGCTCAAGAATTGTGTGGGGCCCAGACCATTTGTATTTGAGTGCTGCTGGGGCCACTGGCTCCAACACCCACACCTTCTGTCCAGGCTGATAAACAGTCAGGACAGCCTTTTGGTCATGCCAAGCCTTTTGAAGTTCTTGACTGGCCTTAAGGTTTTCAGATGCCTTCTCCATATACTCAGCCATCCTGGAGCGGAGACCAAGTACATAGTCCACTATGTTGGTTGCAGGCTTTTTGAGAGGTCTCTCCCATCCTTCCTTCACCAAACACAGGGGGCCTCTCACAGGATGCCCATACAAAAGTTCAAAAGGGCTGTAGCCAACCCCCTTTTGTGGGACCTCTCTGTAAGCAAACAGAAGGCAGGGAATCAGGACATCCCATCTACGCCTGAGCTTTTCAGGTAGTCCATGAATCATCCCTTTTAGGGTCCTGTTGAACCTTTCAACAAGCCCATTGCATTGTGGATGATAGGGTGTAGTGAATTTGTAATTGACACCACACTCCTTCCACATAGCAGTTAAGTAGCTTGACATGAAGTTTGCACCTCTGTCAGAGACAACCTCCTTAGGGAAGCCCACTCTGGAGAATACTCCAACTAGGGCCCTTGCCACCACAGGTGCTGTGGTGGTCCTAAGTGGAATAGCTTCAGGATACCTGGTGGCATGATCCACTACCACCAGTATAAACTTGTGCCCTGATGCTGTCTGGGGTTCCATTGGACCAACAATGTCAATCCCCACTCTTTCAAAGGGCACCCCCACCACAGGCATTGGTATAAGGGGGGCCTTTGTTGTGCCACCTGACTTACCACTGGCTTGGCAAGTGACACAGGAGCGACAAAACTCCTTGGTATCCTCATTCATGTGAGGCCAGTGAAAGTGTGAGACAAGCCTGTCCCAAGTCTTTGTCTGGCCTAAGTGACCTGCTAAGGGAATCTCATGGGCCAAGGTAAGTAGGAAACCTCTCTGAGACAAGGGTACAACCAGCCTCCTGGTCATGCCAGGCTTGGGGTCTCTTGACTCAGTGTACAGGAGTCCATCTTCCCAGTATACCTTGTGGGTACCTGTGGCGTTCCCAGCAGCCTCAGCAGCAGCCTGCTGTCTGAGGGGTTCAAGAGAAGGGCAGTCTAACTGGTCCTTCCCCAGGTCTTCCCTTGAGGGTCCCCCTGAACCCAAGAATTCAACTTGATCAAGTTCAAACTCTCTAGGCTCCGTTTCCCTCAATTCCTGTAGGTCAGCCTCCTCTGAGACTTGATCCACAACCTGGGGCAAGGGGGAAGGCACAGCCTTAACCCTACTGCTCTTTTTCTTGGAAGGTGTCTGGTCCATTGTTCCAGGATCCAGCACCTGTTCAGTGGGGCATTTCCTGGCCTGTGACCTGGTCACAGCAAACACATGTGCTGGCAAGTCTAACATTTCCAGGTGAGTCCTCTGCTCCACTTCTGACCATTGTGATGACTCCAAATCATTGCCCAACAAACAATCCACTGGGAGGTCTGAACTAACTACAACCTTCTTTTGGCCAGTTACCCCTCCCCAGGAGAAAGCTACAATTGCCATACTGTGATTGGTAGTGACATTGCTTGCATTGGTCACCAGGAATTCTGTACCTGGCATGATCTGTCCAGGGTCCACAAAGCTAGGTGTCACCATTGTGACACTGGCACAAGTGTCCCTATAGGCCTGAGCCATTTTTCCATTAATGAAAGGTGTCTGTCTGTATTTGCCCAAAGTATTGGGACTTATGTCAGGGGATATATCCATATCCCCTGTACTGACAAGGACAGCCTGAGTAAGGGTGCCAACTAAGTTGTCACTCCCCTCAGAACCCAGGGTTAACCCTACTAAACCCTTGGGAGGTGCACTACCACTGCTGACTGTACTAGGGGGCACAGGTGCCTTAGGGGCTGCAGTGGCAGGAGTCTGCCCTCCTCCTTTCTTGGTGCACTCACTAAACCAGTGAGTTTTACTTTTGCAGTATTGGCACCACCTTTTAGATTGGCCTTCTTTCTTCTTTTGGGGAGCCTGACCCCCACCCTCTTTGGGTTGTTGGGGACCTGTCGAAGACTTCTGGTCATTTTGTTCCCCCTTAGAATCTTTACCCTTCTGGTCTGCTTTCTTCTGACCACCTTGATTCTGGCCCTGGTTCTGTTTAACTCTTGTTCTAACCCATCTGTCTGCCTTCTTTCCCAATTCTTGGGGAGAGGTCAGATCTGAGTCAACAAGATGCTGATGCAACAACTGGTTCTGACAATTGTTTAAAATTTGTTCTCTCATCATCAAATTGTACAATCCTTTATAATCAGTAACCTTACTGCCCAGCAACCAGCCCTCAAAAGCCTTAGTGGCACAATCTACAAAGTCAGCCCAATCTTGAGACTGAGTTTTCTGGGTATCCCTGAACAGCACACTGTACTGCTCAGTGGTTAGGCCAAACCCATCAACCAGTGTATTTTTCAAGACTTGGTAATCATTAGCATCCTCTACCCTTGTGGTGAGGAGCTTGTCTCTACCTTTACCTTCAAAGGAGAGCCACAAGATAGCTGCCCACTGACTCTGGGGAACACCTTGCACAGTGCAGGCCCTCTCCAAAGCAGTAATCCATTTGTGGATGTCATCCCCTTGTTTAAAGGGGGGCACTATCTTACCAAGGTGTTTTGTATCAAAACTCCTTTCCCTATTGCTAGGTACAATGCTGCCACCAGTGGGGACTGCCCCACTCAACTGTTGCTCTCTAGCAAAGGCAAGCCTCTCTTTGGCCAGGGCAAGTTCTTCCCTTTCAATCCTCAGATTGGCTGCCTTATCTTTAGCTGCATACATTCTCCTCTGGGGAGATGTCATTCCCCTCTGAGAGGAGTGTTGAGAGCCATTGGTGTGAAGGGATCTGCCAGAGCCTCTGGATAGAGACCTAGCTCGTCCATTCCCAATGTTAAGCTGACCTGAGAGTGGCCCCAGGGCTCCCCTAGTACCAAGCTCATGTCTGCTTAAGTTGGACCTGGTTAGTCTGCTGACTTCTACCTGTCCCTTATCTGCCTCATCCCCTGATACCAAATCCTCATCCTCATCATCAGCATCATCTGCTTCCTGAAGGGGATGGTCCTGGCTATCAAAGGGACCCTGTAAGGAGGGCATATTGCCATCTGGATTAGAAGGGTCTGGATTACCAGCCCTCCTTGCATCATAAGTCTCTAAGAGACCAATCAGAAAGGCAGTTGTGGGGTTAGACCCCTGCTTAATCTTCCTAGAGGTACACACTTGTCGTAACTCATGGAAGCTAAGCACAGTATATCTTGAAGGGATGACCTGTGGAGGGTCAACTGACACAAGGGGAGACTCAGTGTTTCCTCCTTTGTCCGACATACTGTTTCTAGTGTGGTGTAAGTGATGCACCTACCTACACTATGTGTTACCTACTGATCCCTTGCTAAGAGTTGCAGCCAAGGTGTGCTAGGCCTTGAGGAGCTGCAACAGCTGGTTCAGTAGAACTCAGAGTATTCTAAGCTTTAGTTATATGTACCTAACAGTACTTATGTGATCTTTCAACAAGATATTCTTAGGATACGTGTGGTAAAACAACAGCAGGCTCAAATCCCAACCGCTGCACACCAATGTGAGAAGGTGGCCTGATATGCAGTGCTCACTATTCTAGTGAACACTATGTATCAGTCCAGCAACCCTTATTGATGATTGGTTGTAAGTCAACCTTATAGACCAGCTATCCTAGTAGCGTGGATACGAGCAGTCTAAGGCTAAAGACTCGAGAGGGCGTGTTAAGCCAGCTGTTATACCACATATACCCCTTGAACACCAAGTGAAAGGACACCACACAAGTGTTATGAAAAATAAACAGTTATTTATTAAGTATCACAACAGCCCTGTACTCTTTATGAGGACAGGGTACTAAGCACAAACAAAAACTCTTATAAAAATACTTAAGTTAGCACAGTATATACAAATGCCCGTGGGGCACGGAAAACCATATACTTGAAAAGTGGAATGCGAAATTACTAGCAGGTAAGTACAGTACTAATAGCTTTTGGAATCGCTAGGACTTGACTAGGGAATCGTTAGATTACTTCTAGGAGGCCTAGGGGACTCGGGTGCAGTGTGTGCACTCTCAAGCGAGATGCGGACAAAAGTCTATGGTAGCTAGGAATTGCAAAGTTAGTGTTCTCGGGCGAACCCGACCTGGTAGGGAGAAAACGACAGTGGATCCTGACCCTTAGATAGTGAGGCTATGCTGGGGCACCGAAATGCCGAAGTTACCTAGCCCAGGGGCTGCAGCTGCATAGGACTCAAAAGACGTCGGGAATCCTCGTTGACGGACCAGGAGCCTGGAAGGAAGAAGTTGCTGGCAGGCGACCAGTGAAGAAAGTTCGGTGGATCCAAGCCTGGATCGATGGAAGATGACACCTGAAAGCAGAGGGGACCAAGTTCGTGACTACTAGCCAGTAGTCAGTGGGCACCAGGAGGGCACCGGACGGTAGCCACCTCGACTAGGTGAGTGGGTGACGCTGTGCTCGAAGATCTCACGGACCAGGAGGCGTTGTCGGCGACCAGGATGGAGGATCGAGCTGTCCCACGAAGATAGAAGCTGTCGGCGTCGCTGGACCCAGGATTGGGCAACAAAGCCTTGGCAAATTCAAGCCCACGCGGTGGACTCAAAATGGCGTCTGGAGTGGACCAGGAGGGTCCGGGGTGCCTCTTTTCAAGAAGGAAGCAAGGGCCAGTCTGGAGCAACCAGACCAGCAGCAGTGATGTCGTCGGGCGTCGTTCAGAAGGCCACAAGCCAGCCGGCTAGTAGCCAAACAACGCGGTGCACAGCTAACAGCAGAAGGGCCCCACGCAGATCGTGGAGATGCAGGGAGGCTGACCTTGGGTGCTGGAGCTGCGCAGGGTCGGGGCTTCTCGGACCCCAAAGCACTCACCAGTGGAGGACACGGTGGGCTTGCAGTAAAGATGTCGTGCAGTCTTGGCGATCGTCGGTCCCTCGAGGTCTCGTCGCACTCACGGTTCTCAGCTTTGCTGTAGAGGTGAGTAGAGGTCAGAGGTGCCAGGGAAGCCGGGTCTCGTCGAGCTGGGTCGTCGGATTCGTGAAGAAGGACTTGCAGCAGACCGCAGTGTTTCTTAGGATGGTGCCCGCTTGATGCAGGGTGACTACTCCTTAGCCACAAGGGAGAATCTTGATGAAGAAATCGTGAAGTCTTTTTGAAGAAAGTCGTATCTTGATTCCAAAGATGATCTAATTTGAACAGGGGGCCCGCTCCTATCTTTATACTAAAAAAGGGGGCTGACCCGGTGACTAGGTCCTGCCTATGGGTGGGACCAGGAGGGGGGGTGGTTAACCCCCTCTCCCCTGCCGGACTTCCCCAGGCCAGGGGCTGGTGTGCCCCTGGAACTGGTTCTGACTGGCCTATGCGTAGTGAGCACCGGGGTGCCACTCAGCAGTCACCTTCCTGAAAAGCCCTGCCTACCCAGGATACACAAAACCATATCTGGGATGGTGCTAGCACCGCCCCGGACAGGAAACCCTTTGTCCAGGCCTCCCTCGCTGGAAGGACTCCCAGCAGCAGGAGGTCAGACTCGTGTCTGTGGTGGCAGCATCCATTTTGTGGTGCTGAGGCTTCAGTTAACTTTAACCGGGGTTCACAGTTACATACATGTCGTGTCCCTCTAGAAGGGTGGAATGCTAACCCCGTCGCCAGAATTGGCGAGGGGTTAGTATTCCAATTCGTATGACACCTTACTCGACATGTTTTGATAAAGCAATACCAAAGTTAGCATTTAACCGCGAGGATTATAATGCACTTAAGAGTATATGGTATGCGATATCATGGAACAGCTATTAGGACTTGATTCCGCAAGCTGCAGACAGGCTCAGCTCATGCCAGAGCACCATCTCACACGATTCCAAGCACTCTGCCTTCAGGATTGTTAAGGCCTGCCATAGGAGTGACTGATAGGAATCTGTGTGTCCATTTTAGGGTTAGGTATAGGTATACTACACCTACAGCAAAGGATGATTACACGACTTTGCCCCAGCTGTCATGCAGCCAGTTGTGTCAAATTTAGGAGGCCAGCCAGGGGTGGCATAATACATGCTGCAGCCCCTGGCAGCCCTGGGTACACCTATGCCCTGAGTTACAGGGTCTGATAAGGGGGCCCAGTACCAATTGGTAAATGCACCTAGGGTACATGATGTAATTTAGAAAGAGAACAGCTAGGCTGTGGGTCTGATTGGCAGGCCCACAGCCAGAGAAAGTCGTAAACCAGTGAAACAAAAGCAAAAAATCTGGGTGATCATAGGATTGCAGACCCTACTCTCCTACACTAGGGACGGACTGCATGCTCTCGGTACTATATAATAAATCACAACTCAAACATCTGCACGGTCCGACACAGCACACGGCGGCCCTCTGGCATATAGCACAGGCACGACTAGGCTGGAAAGGAAGAATCACCAAAATGACACCATTATGGGACACGAGGTCACTAGGAAACCTTAGATTGTGTAAAGGATTTTCGCAGTGGGACTCTGAGTATTTCCACGGTGGGGGACCTCTGGGACAAGGACACGGTAGTAACGTTCCCACAACTCCAGCAGCAGTATGGCCTCAGACCCACTGAAACGTTTAGGTACGTACAAATTAGACACGCACTTCTCCAGGCGATCCCAACGGGCACTGATTTGCCGGAATCCTCACCACTTGAGGATAGACTATTAACAGACTTCATGCAACAGAGCGCGACTTCCCTCACATACAAAAAACTGATCAACAACTTAGAGGACCCCACGCTGAAACTTAAAGAAAGATCGGAGGGAGAGATAGGTGTAGCGGATGAATCGAAATGGAATGAAGCTTTGGCCTCCCCGAGAGAGGTGGGCATCTCGGCAAAGTTTAGACTGGTGCAACAAAAAATTTTACACCGCATCTAATACACCAGGACACTACTCCACAAAATACATAGAGCACCCCATCCCTTTTGCTTGAGGGGTTGCGGGGAGGAGGGAACACTATTTCATACACTATGGGACTGCCCGCAAATACAGGAATTCTTGAGGCAAATAATGCGCACAATCTCCCAAACACTCAAGATTTCCATTTTGCCAGAACCACGTAAGTGCCTCTTGAACATCTGGGACCCCAACGACCTAGATAGGTATGGGATACTTTGGGCTACACTAGCCATGACAGTGGCTAAGCGTGATATTGCACAGAAGTGGGGGCTCCGGACTTGCCCACTGCGAACAGATGGGCTAAAAACATGGATATCCTGATGGTCACGGAGAGAGCGGTCTATGTCCTTCGGGCTTCCCCCGCAAATGGAACAAAGTGTGGGCAGCATGGAATGTTTATAGGGGTGAGATTTGTGAACCTTTGCCAGAAGGAGACGACCTGGACTCCGAGGGGGAAGATGAGTAGCGGATGGGGTTGGGGGTGGCGGCCAGAACGGACCAAATGCAGCAACGTATTGGAATAACTCACCTGAGAGATAACAAAGGGGCATGGAGACTTGCTGATGGGAAGAGATGTGTGGAAGCGTACTTAAAAGTGATGACTCAAGTTTGGGGGGGGGGGCTTTCTCTTGAAACTGTAAGAGGGGTGCTCATGTTAGGTAGCACATAGCGGGAGAAAATTGATAAACTCTGATGACTAATGTATGGATATACGGAAGAGCATATACAGATTTTAGATGGGTAGATCGAGTCTCGGATGAAGAATATGTAATGCAAACTATAACTTCCAGAAATGTATCACACAAATACGAATATAACAGCTTGAACATACCATAATAACTGTATACTATGCCTTCATGTTAATAAAGATTTTCAAAAAAAAAAAAAAAGTAACCCATAGTTTTTTACCAAAGTGGTGTCTAAGTATCACTTAAACCAAAACATTCGCTTGCCGGTTTTCTTTAAAAACTCAACCACTAAGGGAAAGAAAAGCCTCCTTACTCTGGATATAAGGAGGGCTTTATTGTATTATTTACAAAAACCAGAACAAATCAAAAAGACAAAGCAATTGTTTGTCGCCTTCGCGCATGCCAGCACAGGATCACCTGTCACAAAGGCAACTATTGCAAGATGTATAGTACAAGCCATCCAATTCTGTTATGCCAAGGCCAAAAAAGAACTAACAATTCAACCAACAGCTCACTCCACTAGAAAGAAAGGAGCAACGCTAGTCTTTATGGCCAATGTACCCCTTAACTCAATTTGCCCAGCAGCAACATGGGCATCACCACACACCTTTACAAAGCATTAGTGTGGATTTACACATGAATAAGGAAGCTCAAATTGGACAAAGGGTGCTTCAACACCTGTTTGCAAGTTTGTCCGTTCACGACAGCCTCTCAGAAATGGGAGAAACTGCTACATAATCTGATGCACAGCAAATCCAGAAAAGAATTTATGCTGCAAAACAAAATGGTTACTTAACAGTAGGAGTAGTTTTGCAGATTGAAGAATTTTCTGGATTCACATGCGACCCACCCGGCCTCCCCTAGAAGGAAAACAAACCGGTGGGGAAGCAAAGAACTACATCAGTTATTCAATAACCATCTCAAGGATTACAAAAGAGAATAAGAACAGAAAAAAGAATCCGAAGATGGCCTCCACGCACGTCAACCTCCAGGATACTGTCTGACTTCACTCAGGGCACGTACCTGGCACCAAATGGATGTCGACTGTGACAAAAACAAGAAAAAAATAGACAATTCCAGACCCAACCACTAGATGGCAGAATGATGCACAGGATCTGACTCTAGAACAAAAAAGTCAAGCTGCAAAACTACTCCTACTGGTAAGTAACCATCCTTTAGAGATAGTCATGTCACAGTAATTCCCCACTGCGTTTTGTCCTAAGATGCAGAACAAAGAATACAAGTAACTATTTCTTGGAGAATGAGAGCCTATGGAGGAGTTCACCAGAAAGGCATCATTATCCTTTGTCATTGTGCTGTCTCACAGGCCAGTATGGTAACTCTCTTTCCCCTTCAAACCTTTTTGAAGTACCCGACAAGCACTGTTTAAAATAGTCAATCTTTTTTGACAGTGCTGCTAGTCGTTCTCATGTTCCTCATTCTTTACTATTAATATGTAAACTTCTGTAGCTTGAAGAAGGGTCTGTAGATTGAATTGCCAAGCATTTGACTTATGATTGAGATGCTGTTATAATGGTTGAGATGCTGGTATAAAAGCATGGATTTCTCATATGGCTTTTAGCAGTGCAGTCATAACAGAAATTGGTGTTTTTTTGTTTTTGTAATTGAAGTGTTTGATTTTCTCATCTATTTTGTTTCAGAAGGGAAAAGCAGGCAAGCAGGTGCAGGGAATCCCAAGGCGAAATGTATTAAAAACACTGCATGAGAAAGAAGCAACTGAGAAAAAGCGGAAAGAGGAGCAGGTTGAAACAGAAACGTGAGTGTCCCTTTTAGAGGAACAGGAACCGAATAATCTATTGTGAACACATCAGTCAATGAACCTGCGACTAGTAACTTTAGTCTCGTTAAAGGTTCCTACTAACCATATTCATTCCTTTTATAGTTAGTCTCGTATGTAGCTTTTAGGGGTTCCCCTATATTCAGAAAAACTGTATTTTGCTAGACCAAAGCACTTGATTTTGTTTTCTTATGCTTTCAAAGGTACAGTTGCGGTTTTAGTTGGTTTTTTTGGGGGGGGGGGGGGGGGTAAATAAAACTTCCTATTTAACCTCTGGCCTTTAGCAACATGGAGGACTAGGGCTCAGAATTAGAATTTAGATAGTTTTTCACAAAGCTTTTTTGTCTGTTGTCCGTAGTGGATGTTTCTGAGATCAGGACCCTTTACACAACAGCACGGAAAAGCTGTCTTGTTGGGTTTTCCTCAGATTTACATTTCATCAGTTGGGGATCAGATAATCATTTTTGTGTCCTAGGTGACAGTTTTGTTCCATGCGTCAGTCGTTGCTATCTCATGCACATTTGTCTCCTGGGAAAAGCTGGTGTTAGCTTGGCACAACCGTGAAAATTACAAACACTTCACATTAAGAATTAATCCTATTTTATCATTTGAAAAATGTTGCGAGTTGTATTCCTTATCATTTTTGGGAAGCACATAATAATGAGGAAGAAGCATTGATCACAACTACATATTACTGCAGTGCTGAGGTCATTTGTCCCAACGCTTCTTGTGGGTTCTGTAAAGGCTAGGAGGGCTTGGAATGGTTGTGACTTTATGTTCAGTTTATATTTCTGCTCCTGTGCACTCTTTTCCCCACCTGGTTTAGTTCACTGCTGATCTTGCCCCTTCTGACCTACTACCTTAGATGTCCAGTTGTCAGCAGCTAATGCCACCTGCTTTGGATCAGTCAGCTGCAAGACACAAAGATGCTGCCTGCTCTCCACTGAGTGCTCCTCTGCTAAGAGCATAGCTAACTGCGGTCAATTGCATTTACCACTCTTCAACCAGCTTTCCTTGTTGAATTTTGCTCCATACAGCTAGATCGCAAAAGACCTGGTACTCCTGCAGTAGTTTTCAAAGTGGTTGTTTTTTGGGCTAGAGTTAATGCAAACCTTCTTACCTATGCACACATTCATACGTTGGCCTTTTTTTTCTCTTATAACTTGATATTGGCATTGTTCACATTGTGAGCAAGACTGCTCATTTGAGCAGCTAGTTCACATGCACAGATGGTGTCAGTGGGAATTTTCTGTATGAACAGAGATGCAGAAAAGGGGGGTTTGCAGCGTGAATCTTTTCTGTATTCACATGTGCATTATTCTGCCATCTTGTGGCTCGGTCTGGAATTCTCCCTTAAAAACCTTTGTCCTTCTCTTTTGTTTTTTGTTGTTGGTGGGCGTCGACTGACCTCAGTTTGGTGTCAACTTGTGACTCCTTCCAGAAGCTAAAAAATGATGTGGGCAATGCACTGCGTTTTGAAAAAAAAGTTTAGGTTCAATGTTTTAGATAAATTGTTATTTTTAGAGGTGCTCCAACTGGTGGCGTAACCGTCCGTTTGTCCCAAAAAATGTAGACCTTAATGATGTGTGTACACGGCCTGTGTGCACATCCCAGTATTTGGGCACTCCCTCTGGTTCATCAAATATGAATAGACTCCATTGAGTTTCAAAATTTCTTTAATTTAAGGATGCTGTCTTTAGCCTTTCATGATTAGATTAATTTCATCAACTTCAACTGGCTTTATCATGGATCATAGTCGCTCCAATGCATTTCGGGCCAGATGCCCTTTCTCAAGGAGCTCTGAAAACAAGAACGATCTGCATTTGCATCAAAATGCATAATAATATAACAATTGTGTTCAATGTGTGGGTCAGAAACACCCATTTCCCAGTGGTAGTGATGAGAACATATGAAAAACAGACGGTGCATATGTGAAATGTAAGGTTGATGCAAGGTAAAAGACCGGGTGACTTGATAGTGCAGGTGTATTACAAGGGCGCACCCCGGGTGAATAGGAGCGGGTCGTTTAACAAATCAGAGAACGGGGGGGTAAGATGAACGCTAAAAGAAAAAGTAAAACGCTCACGTGTTTGCTCAGCGATCATTAGGGCTGAAAGGAACAAGGTAGAAAAAAAGGTCAACGTTTAAAATAACAGTAAATGCGACATGTATTTACACTAGATAGGTCGGGTGGCAGGGACTGGGCTTAACGCTTACCGAGAAAGGATTCAAGAGCGGGACTGACGAGGTCTCCGTGTCTGCTAACTGCTGGGTGCAGCTACCGAACCGGTGTGTTTGTTAGTCGTGGGGAAGCGATGAGTAAACATAAACTAAGGACTCGAGTTTAGCGTGTAAGAGTGAAGATCGAAGAGGGACAAGGTCCTTAGGTGAGATGGATAAGCCATCTTAAAACAGGCATAGTGGGGACGAGGTGAAAGGGATAATAAACAAGAAGATGACAAAAGAGTAAAACAAGTGGAGATGCAATAAATGATATACAGAAACATGATGTAAAAAACATGGAAATAAGTGAGAATGATTAATGGTATCATAGATGTGATGAAGTAATGCAAATTAATAAACCTGGAGTATAAATGACATTGTAATGAATGCGCACAAGAGATGTGTGTCCTTAAATACCACACCGGGTATTTATAGAAAGCAACTCAGTTCAATACGGTCATTAAGACCAAATGGTTTGCAAGATTGCAAACGATAAATCCATGCAGTTTCTCTTTGTAGAAGGAACTTGTTGTTGTCCCTTCCTTCTTTCTTCTCGACGGTTTCAAGGACCATGAATTTCAACTGTGCCACGGTGTGATTGTGTTCCATAAAATGTGTGGCCACGCTGGATTTTGTTTGTTTAGTCCTGATGTTGGATTTGTGTTCATTCAACCTGACCTTTATTTTTCTCTCTGTTTTTCCTACATAGATTTTTCCGCAAGGACATTTGAGTAGGTATATGAGGTTGGATGAATCACACGTTGCATTGACTTTCACTTTAATTTCTGTGCCTCTCATTGGATGGTTGATTTTGTTGCCAGTGATGATGTTGTTGCAATTATTGCAGTTGAAGCATGGTTTCGTGCCTTTATGTGCGATTGGACTTGGTGTTTCTCTAGACAAAATCTCCTTTAGATTGTTGGCTCTGGTGTATGCAAATATGGGGGGATTCTTGAACATGTCTTTGAAATCCGGTTCGGATGCTAGGATTCTCCAATGTCCTAGAATGATTTTTTTGTATCTCCCACTCAATGTGGAATACTTAGAAACAACTACCATCCTGTTTTCTTCACTCTTAGTTGTCTTTTTTAAAGCCGTTTCTCGTTGGATTAGGGAGACTTTTTTTCATAGCTTCATTTGTTGTTTCTGGCGGATACCCTCTCTCGATGAATCTCAGGTTCATTTCATCTATCCTTTGTATGCACGTTTCTGGATTGGATACTATGCGCTTGACTCGCAACATCTGACTAAAAGGGAGATGGCGTTTAAGTGAATGTTGATGGAAACTAGCAAAGTGCAACGTATTGTTGCGGTCAGTGGGTTTCCTGTAGAGGTCCGTTACTAGGCCAGTGTTTGACCTGGTGATGGATACATCCAAAAAGTTGATGTGAAATTCATTCAAATTCCATGTTATTTGAATTCGATGATCTTTGGTGTTTAAGATATTCAGCTCTTTTTCCAGCATAGTTTTTGTACCCTTCCACAGAAAAAATAGGTCGTCAATGTACCTAACGTACATCAACAAGTTGTTGGTCCATTCAGGGTTACCGTAGATGTGGGTTTGTTCAAAGTCAGACATGTATATATTAGCGTACGCTGGCGCGGCGCAATTGCCCATGGACATGCCAGATAATTGTTGAAACCATTTGTTGTTGTGGCAGAAGTAACTGTGATAGAGAGTAAAAATCATAAGCTCCATAAGGAAAATTTGCATGGGTTCAGGGATATCACTGTGTAACAGGATTTTTTCGATGGCTTCAATTCCTCCACCATGTGGGATAGATGTGTATAAACTATTCACATCCGCAGTACAGAATGAGGTTGTCATTTTGATTGATTTTGATTTCCGATAGTTTGAGCAAAAAATCGGTCGTGTCTTTTACATAACTTTTGAGTAGTTTAACAAACGGCTGAAAATAACGATCAAGAAATTTTCCTACGGGTTCATGGAGTGACCCCTTGGTAGACACGATCAGCCGCATCGGAGGAGCCGTAAGATTCTTGTGTATCTTCGGGAGTAGAGTTATGGTGGGACTTCTTGGAAAATCAACCAGTAAGAATTTCTTGGTGCGTTCATCGATTGTTCCTGTATCGTATGCTTTGTGGATGATCGATGCTAGTATGGCTTTGTATTGATTGGTTGGGTTGGATTCTAGTGAGGTGTAAGTTTCAGATTCCCAAATGTGTTCGTTCATTTTCGCTTCATACATACTAGAATTCATAACGACGAGTGCCCCGCCTTTGTCAGCTTTTATGCATTTGATTGACATATTGTCGGCGATCTTTCTTAGTGTGTCGTTGTCTTTTTGTGTTAAATTCATTGTTTTTGTTTTTTTCTTGAAATTGATTTTTCCCAAGTCCTGTTTTACTAATGTCTCAAAGGTGTCAATGCTTTTGTGACTAACCGGTGGTAGATATGAGCTTGGTGGGCGCAGTCCACATAGTTGAACCGGTTTTTTATCTGTGGTCGGACGAAGCACATTTTCAAAAAAATGACGTAACCTTAATTTCCTAGTTAGCTTAAATGTACTGGTCTCCAATTCAAGTTGGTTAGTGAAGGTAGTTGGGATGAACGATGTACCTTTTTGTAGGAGGTTGGTCTCGTGTTCAGATAATTCCATGTCAGAGATATTGATAACTAGCGATTTGTTTTCTTTTTGTCCTTCTTGGAGCCTCTTGTGTTTGGAGCTTCTGATTCCTTTTCTCTTGCTCCGCCTGAGTCGTCGGTTTCTTGGGGGCCTTTCTCTAAAAAAGGACCAGATGTGGTAGCAGTCTCATCCACTTGTGTTCTCATCTGTTCTTGATTCCTATTTGCTTCAGAAGTCGTCTTTCTTGGTGGCCTGTTGGATGCGTCACTCCCAGAGGAGGAGGTATCTGTATATTGACTAGATGGTTTGTTTCGTCGGCATTGGGCATAGATATCAGCCCAGGTATAAACCTCATCCAATTGATAGTCCAGTGTATCGCGTCTAAATTTCCTGATTTTCCTATCATTAATATCCTTAGAGTGTTCTCTACTTGTATTTTAACCTCCTCTAGCATTTGAGACAAGTCTTCAGATGATTTGAATACTTCAAGTTCTTTTTCAACTTCTTTAATTTCGTTAGTCAGCTCAATCAGGATGGTGGACAATTCCTCAATGATGAGTAATATTAAATCTAGACTGCATTTGTTTAGGATGGCATTCCATTTGGCTTGGAAGTTTTTAGAATTCTTACAAAGACGGTTTGAGTGCGATTCTGAGTCCACGGGGAATGCGAAGGGCTTGATGGTATTTCACTAATGTCTTGGCGTGTAGTTGCTGGTTAATTCGACGTTTTGACAGGTATAGAAGATGTTTGACACATTGTTCTCTTGTGCGACTACTGGATTCTTGTGATACATCGTCTTGAATTAAAGCGTAGATGCGTTCTTTTTCGTCGTCTCCGTATGCTAGGAGGTCTGCTCTGGCTTCTGTTGATTTTGAAATGGTTTCGTATTGCATTTTGAATGCGTGTTATTGCCTTGAGGGCGGAAGAGGTTGAAGTAAAAAATGATGTGGGCAATGCACTGCGTTTTGAAAAAAAAGTTTAGGTTCAATGTTTTAGATAAATTGTTATTTTTAGAGGTGCTCCAACTGGTGGCGTAACCGTCCGTTTGCGCCAACAAATGTAGACCTTAATGATGTGTGTACACGGCCTGTGTGCACATCCCAGTATTTGGGCACTCCCTCTGGTTCATCAAATATGAATAGACTCCATTGAGTTTCAAAATGTCTTTAATTTAAGGATGCTGTCTTTAGCCTTTCATGAGTAGATTAATTTCGTCAACTTCAACTGGATTTATCATGGATCATAGTCGCTCCAATGCATTTCGGGCCAGATGCCCTTTCTCAAGGAGCTCTGAAAACAAGAACGATCTGCATTTGCATCAAAATGCATAATAATATAACAATTGTGTTCAATGTGTGGGTCAGAAACACCCATTTCCCAGTGGTAGTGATAAGAACATATGAAAAACAGACGGGGTGACTTGATAGTGCAGGTGTATTACAAGGGCGCACCCCGGGTGAATAGGAGCGGGTCGTTTAACAAATCAGAGAACGGGGGGTAAGATGAACGCTAAAAGACGAGGTCTCCGTGTCTGCTAACTGCTGGGTGAAGCTACCGAACCGGTGTGTTTGTTAGTCGCGGGGAAGTATATCATTTATTGCATCTCCACTTGTTTTACTCTTTTGTCATCTTCTTGTTTATTATCCCTTTCACCTCGTCCCCACTATGCCTGTTTTAAGATGGCTTATCCATCTCACCTAAGGCTTGTCCCTCTTCGATCTTCACTCTTACACGCTAAACTCGAGTCCTTAGTTTGTTTACTCATCGCTTCCCCGCGACTAACAAACACACCGTTTCGGTAGCTGCACCCAGCAGTTAGCAGACACGGAGACCTCGTCAGTCCCGCTCTTGAATCCTTTCTCGGTAAGCGTTAAGCCCAGTCCCTGCCACCCGACCTATCTAGTGTAAATACATGTCGCATTTACTGTTATTTTAAACGTTGACCTTTTTTTCTACCTTGTTCCTTTCAGCCCTAATGATCGCTGAGCAAACACGTGAGCGTTTTACTTTTTCTTTTAGCGTTCATCTTACCCCCCGTTCTTTGATTTGTTAAACGACCTGCTCCTATTCACCCGGGGTGCGCCCTTGTAATACACCTGCACTATCAAGTCACCCGGTCTTTTACCTTGTATCAACCTTACATTTCACATATGCACCGTCTGTTTTTCATATGTTCTCATCACTACCACTGGGAAATGGGTGTTTCTGACCCACACATTGAACACAATTGTTATATTATTATGCATTTTGATGCAAATGCAGATCGTTCTTGTTTTCAGAGCTCCTTGAGAAAGGGCATCTGGCCCGAAATGCATTGGAGCGACTATGATCCATGATAAAGCCAGTTGAAGTTGATGAAATTAATCTACTCATGAAAGGCTAAAGACAGCATCCTTAAATTAAAGAAATTTTGAAACTCAATGGAGTCTATTCATATTTGATGAACCAGAGGGAGTGCCCAAATACTGGGATGTGCACACAGGCCGTGTACACACATCATTAAGGTCCTTCCAGAAGCTCCCATCTTTTGGTTGCCATCTTCAGATACTTTTTTTCTCTCAATTGGTCTGGATGCATGCTGAAGGCTCCACAACAATTTGGAATTAAAAGAGAAGTTCACCGTAAGTAGATAACCAAAGAGATTCTATCAATATGGAAAAGTGATTTATTTATTTTGTTTTTAGGTGGAAACTTTGTGTCTAATGAAAGTGTGCTCTCTTTGTGGGTTGTCGAAGGAGAGCACTATGTGCTTTTAAAATACCCCTCACACACTATGAATCCCATAGTGTCATGCTTCATCATAGGGGTCTTCCTGTCCCTTTACGGGGCGGGGCGTGCTACGACCTACGAACTACGCGGGAGCACTAAATGGTGACGATAGGCTATGTGTGGTGTAGGGGTGAGAGGTGAAGGTGGGGACTTACTAAGGTGTAGTGATAATACTAAAAAAGTTGAAAAATTCCCTGGCTAGTAGAAAAAACAATGTTCGAGGCATATGGGCTGCAGATGGTACATTATGAATAGATCGCCATCTGGTGTTGGGCTCGGATGATTGCACTTTGTTTTTCTCTTGGAGAGTCTTTTGTATCTTGGTGACTCCTCCCTTGGTTGGTAGTGCGCATGGGCATCGGCTCCATCCTTAGATTGTTTTTTTCCGCCATCGGGTTCGGATGAGGATTGAGACGCTCCAGATCAACTTCAGAAGAAAGTGATTTATCGGCGCGTATTCCCTTTCCAATTCGACGGTATTTTATCGAACGCGTTCATTTCCATTCCGACGCGTTGCAAATAAAAAATCGAAGAGAAAAACTTGGATCTACGTCGAAGAACAGGAGGCCTTTCTCGACGCAGTCAAGCCCGGAGTCCATGGAAAGGACTCCATTCAAAAAATGTCCAACGTGTGGTGCTAAGTTCCCACACAAGGACCTACACGAGGTGTGCAACCTTTGTCTATCGCCTGAACACGAATCCAGGGACTGCGAAGCCTGTGCAGCATTCTCCTCCAAGCTAACGATTAGAAATCGTCGAGCTCGAAGACACGAGGTTTCCAGAATGCAGGCGGAAGCGATCCCGGAGTTGTTCGGAGACGAGCAAATCGAGGAAGAAGAACAGTCGGGGTCGGAAGGGGACCAGTCTGAGACCGAAGAACTCATCGATCAACAAACCGTGAGTGACGACGTCCCCTTACCGAAAAACCGACCCCGTGCGGTAACGACCCCGCCCTCGGGCCCGGTCAAACCGCTGAAAAAAGTTTCCGACGCCCCGCCCTCGGGCCCGGCAACGAAACCAAAACTGAAACCGAAACACTCGGACTCCCACCATGTCGGATCCGAGAAAAGGGCGACATCGACTTCGGCACCGAGGCTACATGCAAGGGAGAGCTCGGTATCGAAACATTCCATGTCGAAACATAAATATGACTTATCGCCCAAGAGACACTCGATACCAAGAAAGTCGGAATCGAGCAGGCATTCGGTGTCGAAAACAACAAGATCTGACGATCGAAAACAAAAGCACCTCTCGGAACCAAGACCTTCGGTACCGATTCAGGAGCAACAGACAGATCCCAAACAAAAGATCTTGTTTATTGATCCACAAACTGGGAAAGTGGTCACAAAGAAGAGAAAGAGTGAACAGTCAGAAGATAAACCTCTTCCTTCAAAAAAGAGATCAATGGGGACGAATATAACTCCTCCTGCTTCTCCTCGTCCTAGAGTCACACCCTCTTCTCCTATTCCTCACAATAGGCCAAATATTCCTACACCTTCCACACCAAGACCAGCTACACCTCAGTCAGATGTAGACAGTGATCTAGGGGAGGGAGAACCTCAGGGGGATGACGAAACTATCCCAGATGAGGAGGACCCATGGGAAAATTATGATGTAGGGTCAGATGAGGACAACGACCCAGAGCTATATCCCTCAAAGCCTTCACCACCTGATAACACAGGGTTTGTGCAGCTCATTAATAGGGCAGCAAAATATCACAAACTAGATATGCACACAGAACCTCAAATAGAGGATTTCTTGTTAGAGGCTCTACCTAATGCACAGAGAACATCAGGTACTCTTCCTATGTTAAAGGGTCTTCTTAGTCACACAGAGGAAATATTCGAAAACCCAGTGAGAGCCAGGGTGTTAAACCCGAGAATTGATAAAAAATACAAAGCGGCTCCAAAGGACCCAATATTTATTAGAGGGCATGTACCTCTAGACTCGCTGGTGGTCTCAAACGCTCGTAAAAGAGCAAACTCATTATCTACAGGAGAGGCTCCTCCACCAGATAAAGAGTCGAAGTTAATAGATGCATCAGGCAAAAGAGTAGCATCACAGGCAGCGAATAGCTGGCGTATAGCCAATACACAAGCACTACTCGCACGTTACGACAGGGCACATTACGATGAGTTAGAAAAACTTCTCATACATCTCCCAAAAGAACACCAGAAAAAGGCAGATCAATTAATACAGGAAGGTAAAATAATAACCAATACTTCCATTAAGTGTGCATTAGACGCAGCAGACACTGCAGCAAGGTCTATTAACACCAGTGTGGCGAAGAATCTCCTTGTCTGTTTCGGAGAATGCATGTGCAGGGGGCTCCCTGTAACGAGTAATGGAGAAGACACCATTCCAGTTTTGCAGAAACTGCAATCACAAGTTTGCACAAAAGGACAGGCACCCGGTCTGCAACCTCTGCCTACCTGTACATCACTGTGGTGAGGATTGCAACGCCTGTTCCACATTCGCTAAGAACCACAGAGGCAAGCCCACCACAACATGCAGAGCCAGACAAACTCCCTTACCACCTGTCTCTACGAGATTTGGTGTTACCAAGCGATTAAGAGGACCAGAGGGGAATTTGAGATAGTCATACAGATTGTTGACGCTGAAACACAGGGGGCCAAAATGACGGCTTGAACAGAGGCAGGATCTCCATAGTCTTCAAATCTTACCCGATTCTCAAAAAACTGACTCAAAATCCTCAAAAAGAGCCGTGACGTTGAAGCACTTGGCGCCTGCAGATGCGACCGAGTTAAAGACACCCTCAATACCTTTGAAAAGGAGACCGTGTAAGAAAGTGGCATCTTTCTTGCATTGGTATGCCCCCACTTTTTGCTGAACTGCTGATGTGCTTTGACGGAGTGTGCCCTGGGCTCCTGCCAACCAGGTGCCCAGGGCCCGTGTTCCTTCCCTTAAAACTGTGTTGAAACTCAAACCCAATTGGCATCTCAGGCCACCTGGCAGCCCCTAGTAATTGGAACCCAGGGTATGGTGATCAGAGAAGACCCCTAAGGGCTGCAGCACTTATTGTGCCACCCTTGCTGTACCCTGACACCCACACAATGCCTTTGCAGACTGAGTGTCTAAGTACAGAACTAAGCAAGGAGTCGACATGGCACACATCCCTGTGTGCCATGCCCACAAAACCCACTACCCTGGAATACCTCGGGACACCCCTCTGGCTGGGTGCCCTATGCCAGTGGTGTGGGCACAGGTGCATGAGCCCTGTGCCCCTACAGAACCCAGGGGTATGCAACTGTTACCACAGATTTTTTACAACGCATACCATTACAACGGATACTATTACAACGCAGGCCATTTTACAACGGATACCTTTACATCGCATTACACTACAACGCACATACTATTACAACGCATACCATTACATCGTAAGTATAATTATAGGTAAGTTTATCTTTTTTTATAAACATTGGGTTTTGGGGTATAGGGGTATTTTTAGGTTTTAGGGTTGTCTTTGGGTTTTGGGGTACAGGGGTATTAGGTTTTAGGGCTGGGTTTGGGTTTTGGGGTACAGGGCTATTTTTAGGGTTGGGTTTTGGAGTACAGGGCTATTTTTAGGTTTTAGGGCTGGGTTTGGGTTTTGGGGTACAGGGGTATTTTTAGGTTTTAGTGTTGGGTTTGGGTTTTGGGGTACAGGGGTATTTTTAGGTTTTAGGGTTGGGTTTGGGTTTTGGGGTACAGGGGTATTTTTAGGGTTGGGTTTGGGTTTTGGGGTACAGGGGTATTTTTAGGTTTTAGGGCTGGGTTTGGGTTTTGGGGTACAGGGGTATTTTTAGGTTTTAGGGCTGGTTTTGGGGTACAGGGGTATTTTTAGGTTTTAGGGCTGGGTTTGGGTTTTGGGGTACAGGGGTATTTTTAGGTTTTAGGGCTGGGTTTTGGTTTTAGGGTACAGGGGTATTTTTAGGTTTTAGGGCTGGGTTTGGGTTTGGGGTACAGGGGTATTTTTAGGTTTTAGGGCTGGGTTTGGGTTTTGGGGTACAGGGGTATTTTTAGGTTTTAGGGTTGGTTTTGGGGTACTGGGGTATTAGGTTTTAGGGCTGGTTTTGGGGTACAGGGGTATTTTTAGGTTTTAGGGCTGGGTTTGGGTTTTGGGGTACAGGGGTATTTTTAGGGCTGGGTTTGGGTTTTGGGGTACAGGGGTATTAGGTTTTAGGGCTGGGTTTGGGTTTTGGGGTTGAGGGGTATTTTTAACCTATTTTTACAAATTAAAAAATTAAAATTAATTTAATTAATAATTTTATTAAAATAATATATAACAAATAATTAAATTAAATAATACATTAATAAATAATTACAACATATTTTAAAATTATATATTATCATCATATACTTACCTATACTTACGTTGTAATGGTATGCGTTGTAATAGTATGTGCGTTGTAGTGTTTTGCGTTGTAATGGTATCCGTTGTAAAGTGACCTGCGTTGTAAAAAATCCGTTGTAATGGTATGCGTGCTAAAAGTACGCGTTGTAACATCATACATCCTACCCAGGGCCATTCCTGGGCACTGTAAGTGCAGTGATGCCATTAACAGTTTATGGTGCTGGGAGGTTGTCATTACGAACTCCACAGCACCATAATGGCTACACTGAAGACTGGCAAGTTTGATATCAAACTTCTCAGCACATTAAACCCACACTGATGCCAGTGAGGGATATAATATAAAATGCACTACAGAGGGCTACTTGGAGATGCCCCTTGAAACCAAACCTACAATCCATGTCTTGTCTGAGGGGCTGACTAGGCTGTCACAAGCTGACCTGTTGCTGGACCCCTGGGTGGAGAGCCATCACTCTCCTGGCCTGCAACAATGCACATCCTGGGACGAGGTGCCAAGCCTCCTCCCCCAGGATGGGCAGGGGGAGCTTCAAAGGCATTCTGCCCTTGTGTACTTCTCTAGACCATTTGCTGTACCCAGCAACTGGCCCCCACCGGTTCTGACCCCCTCACTGGCGGGAAACCCTACGGCGGGAAGGGGGGTGTGCAAACTCGACCCCTCAGTTGGGAGAGGCGAGGTGAAGCACGACTCCTGCCCCCGGCCAGGAACCGCGAATCCAGCCCACTCTGCACCCGCCGAGCCCTGCACCGGCCCCGCCCCGTGCCAGAGTGATCCAAGACCATGAGGTCGTCCCCCCAGCGACTGGGACCTGAAGTCCCTCCTCGAAGACCCAGACGACGCCTGCAGGCTCAGAACCAGGAACCCCCCCTCAACCTCGACCAGCAGAGGTTAAGATTTCCCGACACCTCTGGGGTACTTACCTCTTCTCCAAGAACTCAACTTACCTCTCTAAGTGGTGGTTGCACCTGAAGAATCTTGGTCCCGAGCCTGCAGCCTTTGTTCACTTTGTAACTTTCCCATTGGATAACATTGAGCTCCCGACTGCTCAAAAGCACCCTTTACCCTGCCCTTGGAGTGCCGCTGGAAGTACAGCTACTACCCTACTCTACTTCTCCACTTGCCCTGGGTAAGTGACCAGGAGCTCAATTCCCACAGCCGCGTGGCCTGCCTGCTTGCAGCCACCAACCAAAGGCCCCCTACCCTCTATTGGATTGCATTGAGCCTACTCTCTCTGTACCCGGCTGCACCTGTGCCGCTGAGGGTTTAAACACTGTACCTTTCCGACCCTGGGAGACCCCCGAGTCTATGCCCAGAATCTTAACCTCACCAGTCGAGTACTCGCCTGAAAGCCGATGACTCACTGTTCGAGGCATGTGGGCTGCTGAATTCATATCTGTGCATAGATTGCCCCCTAGTGTTGGGTCCGGATGATTGTACCTTGTTGTCCTGGAATAGTCTTCGAAGTATCACGAGAAAGGTGGCTCCTCCCCTGGACTACAGTGCGTATGGGCATCCTCTCCATCTTCAGATTGTTTTTTTCCGCCATTGGGTTCGGATGTTTATCCTACACTCCCAAGTTTGGAATCGAAACAAAACTTTTTTAAAGGCCAAAAAGCCTTCGGCCTCGACGGTATTGTTTCGCTCGGTGCCTATTGCCTCGATTAATCTTCCTATTTCTCTCCGGTCATCGACGCGGGCCGTTGGGCCTTTCGACGCCACCTGGGCCTATCGTCGATGGATCGAAGTCCATTTAAATTCTGCCCACAATGCCATTCCAAGTACCCGCATACTGACAGACATCCAGTATGCAACAAGTGCTTCCCACCGGACCATAGAGAAGAAGATTGCCTGGCCTGTGCCCAATTCCGTTCCAAAAAGACTATCTGAATCGACGGGCCGCTAGGCAAGAGATGCAGAGACCAGCACCGGAACCGGAAAACATTTTCGATGACCATCAAGACCTCGTCGGCGTAGAAGACTCTGATCTAGAGATACTTGGCCGTCGAGGACGATTCGGTAGACTAACAGATCCCGCAGGGGCGAACTGTGAGTACAATGCCCCTGAAACCCACTCTACCGAGAACAGAGGCTCCGGTCGAGGCATCGCCAACAGGCCTTAGCCAAAATCAAGACACTGATTCGATAGCCCCGCATTCAAGCTCGGCTACGAATACCAAGAAAAAGCCTTCTGACACACCAGGCCAAGTCACGTTCTCAAAAATCCGAAGGCTGTCGGACCGAAGGTCATCGTACCGAAAGTCGCAGACCCAAAGGCCACTGAGCCGAAGCTCGACGTACCACGTAAGCCTATACAACCAAAGGCTGTTGACCCTAAAAGGGGTGTCGACTCGAACATCGCACCTAAAAAGGCGGTCGAACCGAAAGTCAACAAACCGAAAGCAGTCCATCAGTAGAAGGCTGCGCCAAAGCCTATCGACCCGAGCACAACTGCTCCGAAAAAAAACAGTCGAACCGAAGAAACCAATCGATTTGACAAAGGACAAACAAAGGTCGAACCTCAGAAAAAACCTGTCCGGCCAAAAAGTCGGTCGATCCAAAAACAAGCCTCGACCCGAAGAAATCTGAAAAGACACCTAAGCATATCAAACAGACAAAAATTGTCGATCCAAAAACAAAAGTCGATCCAAAAAAGACAAAACCAAAGGATTCGACTCCGAAACCAAGGACAGTGGAAGAAGAACTTTAACCTGATCCTATCGAAGAGGAACAAACAAAACTGTACATAGACCCTGAGACTGGAAAAGTAACAGTTAACCGCAAGAAGAAGAGACCAGTGGACACTGAACCTTCTTCACCAATTCCTCTAAAGAAAAAGAGACTCTGCCACTTCGCTACTTAGACCTTTCGAACCTGTCTCTCCTACTATGCCTACCACGCCTTTTGCCCCTTACTCTCCTACACACTCCGAGTATAATGTAGATTATGCAGAAGATGATCCTCAACAGGATTATAACTATCCACAGGACCCAGACACACAAGATAACACATGGGACAATCAACAAGACCCATATGATACACATCCCATCCCTGACACCTCCTACCCAGTTAAGCCATCACCCACATATGATACAGTGGCATTTAACCTACTAGTGGATAGTGCCGCACTATACCACAATGTTGATATGCATAGTGACCCAATAGAGAAGGATTTTCTATTTGATACATTTGCCTCTTCTGATAGAACAGTTAGAACACTCCCTATGTTAAAGTGTGTACTAAAACACGCCACTGATATATTTAAGGATACGGCTAGAGCACGTGTTATCAACCCTAGGGTTGAGAAGAAATATAGGGCTGCCCCTACAGACCCTACATACATTAAAGGGCAACTACCACTTGATTCACTAGTTGTAGCTAATGCACGAAAGAGGGATAACTCTCATACAACTGGAGAAGCACCACCTCCCGATAAAGAACCCAAAATTCTTGAAGCCTCAGGAAAAAGAGTAGCTGCACAGCAAGCCAATTCATGGCGAATTGCGAACACACAGGCTCTACTAGCTCGCTATGATAGGGCACACTACGATAGACTAGAGAGCATACTGCAACATTTACCTGGGCTATTCAAAGAACAAGCTGATGCTCTTATTCAGGAGGGAAAGTTCATTACAAATGCTTCCATTAAATGTGCATTAGACGCAGCAGATACCGCAGAAAGATCCATTAATACTAAGACTTGCTAAGACGGCACGCATGGCTACGCATCTCAGGATTTAAAAGCGAGGTGCAATCTACTATTCTTAATCAGCCGGTCAATCCAGACTTCCTCTTTGGCCCAGCAGTAGATCATATTCTTGATAAAATGAAAATAGACACTGAAACTGCAAAATCAATGGGTGCACTGCAGTTCCAACAGCATAAAAGTTCCTTTTGGCGCTCATCATACAGAGGAGCTGCACGAGGCAACCGGTCACAAGGTGCCTTGACATATAAAGCCAATACCCAGTCCACCTTCAATAAAGGTTCAAATCAAGGTGGCTACAGAGGAAATAGCAATAAGGGTAGAGGACATGGAGGCAATAACAGAGCCTCCGCTGCCACAAAACAGTGACTTCAATACACTACCTCCGGACCACATAACACCGGTCGGAGGAAGAATACAAGAGTTCCTACCACTCTTGAAATACATTACCACAGACAGGTGGGTAAGACAAATTATCCAGTATGGCTACTCTCTGGAACTTACAGATAACCGAGCAAGGGATGGAGAGTATTACGGAAGGATTCGTACTCCCTGAACTGGTTTACATAAACAAAAGAAATCCACCTAATGATGTCTGGAAGTGTTCCTCACAGTGGTGTGGGAGCACTTAGTGTTTTTATAAAATACCCCTCACGCACCTAAAGGACCCTTGGTGTCATGCTTAATCATAGGGGTCTTCGCACCCCTCTAGCGGGATGCGGCGTGCTATGACCTACGACTACGCGGGAGCACTTTTAGTAAATGACTATATGTGGTGCATGTGAGTGTGGTATTTCTATATGTGAGTGGTGGGATTAGCGAAATCATTAAAAAGCACCTGGCTCGTGGGTTTAGAGAAAAAATTGTATTCACGTCCCAGGCTGGTACTGTTAAAAGAAGTGAAGTGCAAGGTGTGGACGTCGTGATTATGGACATCACCTCGTGTGTGCGTCGACATGTTTCGGAGACCAAGCTCCTTCTTCAGGACGGGGGCACAACTTCCCCACCTTACTCACGTATCACTATGTAAAAAATTGTCATTTGGTTCTTTACAAAAAGTGACAGAAAATAAATGTGTATGGCTTTATAGGCTATAATGTACCTACAGCGGTATAGCTCAAGTAAAATGCAATTTGCATAACCTGAGAGAAGAAAATGAGGAAAAACATTGGTAACCCTCACTATAGACCGTCTTAGCAGGTGCAATCGCCTAGAAAAACTACATGCGGGTTAGCCCTGTAAAAAAGTGACACATACAAGACATACATACATATAACAGAAAACACACTCTTATCAGGTCTTTTTTTAGGATATAAATAAGGGAAAAAGATTTTTAGTCATACTTGTCTTTTTGAAAAAACTGACTTGATGAGCCTTGCCAATATGCAATCTGGAGAAAAGATATGTTTGTTTAGGTGAGCATGGTAAACCACTTACTTTGGGGTAGGTTCACAGAAAAACAGCTAACACCATACTCAAGAACTCAGTAGGAGTCCTCGATGTATCCCCATACGCAGCTCTGCTGGACTGGTGATTTAGCCCAGGGTGTGTGGTATTTAAACTACGAAGATCGAGTTAGTTTAGGAGTTAATTGGCTGTTAGCCCCACCTCGGCGGATGCGATGAGATGCCCAAATATAGGTAATCCGAAGTCCCGTTAGTTAAGTGCTAATTAGGTGCAGCCTCATATGGTCAAGACAAATGCCCAAATTAGGGGGATCCGGATAGACCGGGAAACACTGTTCAGCCCCTTCGATTGTGTGCCGTTTAAGCTCATGCGCGGTACTTCAGATCGCTCTGAGCGTGCGCGAAGGTGTAGTGACTCGGTATTGCCATCCGCGCATGCACGGATCGTCTGGAAATTTTTGAATGTTGCATGCACTCATGTTGTTAGGATGATAGAGAGAAGTCACTGTAAATGACTCGGGTCAGCAGCCCAAGGGGGTGACCACGAAATTAACAGTGAAGGTTTGTGGGATTGTGAGAGTAACCAGATTGTTCCTCTGTTCCATCAAGGCCCCTTAGATGTATAAGAGAATGCAGGTGTGACCTAGATATTAAAAGTGCTCCCGCGTAGTCGTAGGACGCCGCTTCCCGCTAGAGGGGTGCGAAGACCCCTATGATGAAGCATGACACCAAGGGTCCTTTTGGTGTGTGAGGGGTATTTTATAAAAACACTAAGTGCTCCCACACCACTGTGAGGAACACTTCCAGACATCATTAGGTGGATTCCTTTTGTTTATGTAAACCAGTTCAGGGAGTACGAATCCTTCCGTAATACTCTCCCTCCCTTCCTCTGTTTATCTGTATGATCTAGGCAGCGCACAGCTGCGGGAGTTTTTTCTGACACTTTTTTGACAAACACATAGGAACACACACTCTATAAATAAGAAGCCAGCGGTCGTGCAACGATGGAGGACGAACATGGCCTCACCTTTGGGGAAGATGAAATAGACAGAATTCTGGCGGCAATAAACCCTTTCGAAGGCTTGAGCAATCCTGACACTGGTCCCAATGTGGCGGACTGGGATGAAATGGTTAACCTAAGACGCACTCAGATCAAAGCGGCTCTTCTCCACGAACTGCTCATGACTGAGTACTTAGGAAATAAAATGGCACCTTCAGGGTTAATTGTGAAGAATGAACCATTCATCTTTCAGACAGACCTGCTGTTCAAAAAAGAATGGTCTCTGATCTCATGGCACTGCACAAGAGATTGGTTAGTGCTGATAGTTAAAACAGTAGCAAGAATTACCCAAGAACTCAAAATTGAAATCCAAAAGATAGAGGTCCAGCTACAAAGGTATATAACACCAGCAGCCTTGAAAAAGAGACTAGATGAGTTGAACCAACAAATGGACGAATTTGAATTCACCTTGAAACAAAGCAAATTCAACAAATTAAGGAAAGACTAAGACCGGTTCACACCAGAAGGGGTGTACCCGTACACAAAGACCGACTATGTCTCTAAAAACATGAACAGCGACATTGATAGTGACGGCTCTGACAATGCCACATCCGGCTCAAACTCTAGTGGCAATCACAGATATAAACAACCGAGAGGAGGTTGGAAAGGCTATCTGGCACCACCACAATACCATCAGTACATGGGCCCCCCACCATTCACACATTTCCAGTACGATCCACCGGCAACTGGACATGGAACACAGAATGTGAAGGAGGTGTTTATGGTCCTCAACCTTTTATAGGGACCCGCCCCGGATCACGGGGAAGGGACAGAAAGGGCAACAACGTAGCATGGGAAGACCCGGAACAGAGCGACCCCAAATGACCAGGAGCATGACAGGGGCCCTAACAAACCAACCCTCAACCTCAACTAACAAGAGAGGGACCTAGTCGTTAATCTAACCCCTTGGCGCGTTCACAGACCTACAAAAGACTGTACTAAACAAAGGTCTGGGTTTTGTGCCAACCAGCAGACCAAACATATTTAAACTCAACACAGAAATACAGGATTTCATCAGGAACCGGAAACTACAAGTCTTTTTCCAAGATAAAGTATCGACCAGTGTGGCTACTGACACAGGTCTGAGACCGAAATCCAAATTCACCCCCCCTGACTCAATGTTACCTATCGAGCTTTTAACATTCGAAAAAGCAATCATGAATGAATTGAGTAAACTAGACCCGACCAACACCAACACCTTTTACAACACATGCCAAATAGAGCAACAGGCCATTAGAGAATTGGCCAATAACAATGATATGATAATAAAACCTGCCGACAAGGGGGTGCCATTGTTTTGCAAACTGAGGATGCATACGACACGGAATGGTAGGCAGACAGAATTACACCGTTCTACCTGATGACCCAACTGAATCACTCCGCATCAGGATAGGAGGCATGATAGAAGAGGGACTGGCACATGATTGGCTCAGTAAAAAAGAGGGAGAATTCCTGGTACAGACATCACCACGAATTCCCTACTTTTTATTGTATCCCCAAGATACATAAGAACATTGAAAACCCGCCAGGAGTACCCATAGTCTCGGGTATTTGCTCTATCCTAGAGCCCCTATCAAAATTTGCTGATGCCTTCCTATGCCCCATAGTACAGGCTACAGACACCTATCTGAAGGACACGAAAGCGATCCTCCAACTCCTTAAAGACCTACCTTTTGATCCAACGACGCAACTCTTACTAAGTTTGGATGTGGCGAGTTTATACACTAGTTTGCCACATGACGAGACACTCTCAATCATTGAGGAGGTACTATTCACCACACCCTGGCAATACCAAACACCCAGGGGGCTGGTCTTGGAATGTATCTCTCTGCATTGCAGAAAAATTTCTTCCGGTGTAAATCTACCATCTACTTACAAAGCCATGGTACCAGCATGGGCAGTACTTTCGCCCCAAGTCTTGCTGGACTCTACGTACATCACTTGGAAACAAACAAGATCCTAAACACACAAAATCCCTACAGATAGAACATTAGTATCTGGAAAAGGTACATAGACAACGTCTTGGTCGTTTGGCAAGGCGATCGGCAGTCACTAAATGATTTTATGACCTGGTTGAACAACCAGAATACCTTTTTGAAATTCACCAGCTCTGTCTCCAACCAATCCCTAGTATTTTTGGACTTGAATATATTTACACTGAAGGAGGCAGGCTAAAAACGACCACCCACTTCAAACCGACAGCAAGGAACTGTTTGCTAAGGTTCGACAGCTTCCATCCAAGGCACTTAAGTGAGTACCTACCGTATGGACAATTTTTACGCCTACGACGCAACTGCACTGAAGTAGCGGAGTAAGGAAAACAGGCAAAGGACCTTAAAGAGAAACTAAAATTGAGACAATGCCCTGACAGAATAATCAACAATTCCATGAAGAGGGCAAGAAACAATAAGAGACGCACTTCTGGAGGACAGGGAACGCCAAAACTCTGAAGAAAGACGGCCAATATGTGTCACAACATATAACATCCTATTTAACAAGGTCTCAAAAATAGTCAACAAACATTGGGGAATCCTCACATGTGGTACCTTAGAACTGGAAAAACCTATGTTCGCTCACCGACGGGGTAGGAACTTAAAGGACATACTGGTACACACACGCCACCGAATAGCACAAGATCCCAACCAATCCACCTTGGTAATCCAAGGACATTTCCCTTGTTGAAATTGCAGCAGTTGCCACTTGACACAGAAAAGCAAAAAACTCCCATTCAGAAACTGGACCATTTGGGAACAGAGAAGGATGACCAATTGTAACAGTAAGAATGTGGTCTACCTAATCAATATCTAGGTCACACCTGCATTCTCTTATACATCTAAGGGGTCTTGATGCAACAGAAGAACAATCTGGTTACTCTCACAATCCTTCACTGTTAATTTCGTGGTCACCCCTTTGGGCTGCCGACCCGAGTAATTGACCGTGACTGCTCTTCACCATCTTAACAACAGGGGAAGATCTAAATCCAACGAAAATTTCCAGATGATCCTCGCATGCGCATATAGCAATACGCCTTCGTGCACGCTCTGAGCGATCTGAAGTACTGCGCATGCGCATAAACTGCACACAATCGACGGGGCTGAACAGCGTTTTCCTGTCTATCCAGATCACCCTAATTTGGGCATTTGTCTTTACCGTACGAGGCTGCACCTAATTAGCACTTAACTAACGGGACTTCGGATTACCTAGATTTGGGCATCTCTTCGCATCTGTCGAGCCGGGGCTAACAGCCAATTAACTCCTAAACTAACTCGATCTTCGTAGTATAAATACCACACGCCCATGGCTAAATCACCAGTCCAGCAGAGCTGCGTATGGGGATACATCGAGGAGGGCTCCTACTGAGTTCGTGAGTATGGCGTTGTTTGCTGTTTTTCTGTGAACCTACCCCAAAGTAAGTGGTTTACCATGCTCACCTAAACAAACATATCTTTTCTCCAGATTGCATATTGGCAATTAACCCCAGACGATCCTAAAGGCTCATGAAGTCTGTTTTTTCAAAAAGACAAGTATGACTAAAAATCTTTTTCCCTTATTTATATCCTAAAAAACGACCTGATAAGAGTGTGTTTTCTGTTATATGTATGTATGTCTTGTTTGTGTCACTTTTTTACAGGGCTAACCCGCATGTAGTTTTTCTAGGTGATTGCACCTGCTAAGACGATCTATAGTGAGGGTTACCAATGTTTTTCCTCATTTTCTTTTCTCAGGTTATGCAAATTGCATTTTACTTGAGCTATACCGCTGTAGGTACATTATAGCCTATAAAGCCATACACATTTATTTTCTGTCACTTTTTGTAAAGAACCTAATGACAATTTTTTACATAGTGATAGGTGAGTAAGGTGGGGAAGTTGTGCCCCCGTCCTGAAGAAGGAGCTTGGTCTCCGAAACATGTCGACGCACACATGAGGTGATGTCCATAATCACGACGTCCACACCTCGCACTTCACTTCTTTTAACAGTACCAGCCCGGGGACGTGAATACATTTTTTTTTTCTCTAAACCCACGAGCCAGGTGCTTTTTAATGATTTCACTAATCCCGCCACTCGCATATAGAAATACCACACTCACATGCACCACATATAGTCATTTACTAAAAGTGCTCCCGCGTAGTCGTAAGTCGTAGCACGCCGCATCCCGCTAGAGGGGTGCGAAGTCCCCTATGATGAAGCATGACACCAAGGGTCCTTTTGGTGTGTGAGGGGTATTTTATAAAAACACTAAGTACTGTCTGGAACTGACTTCTACTCCACCCAACATACCACCCAGACACCGTCCACAGAACACATCGCACTGTTAAAACAAGAGGTGAAAAGCATGCTGCAAAAGGGGGCTATAGAGCCAGTCCCTTTCCAGCACCAAGGAACAGGAGTATACTCACTATACTTCCTCATTCCCAAGGACGGGTCCCTCAGACCAATACTGGACCTCAGACCCCTAAACCAGTATATACTTTCAGAGCACTTCCACATGATCACTCTACAGCAAGTCCTCCCATTGCTAAAGCAAGGAGACTTCCTAAGACCTCAAGGATGCATACTTCCACATACCTATACATCCTTCACACAGAAAGTATCTCAGGTTCACAATACAAGACCAGCACTATCAATTAGAGGTTCTCCCCTTTGGGGTGACCACTGCTCCGAGAGTGTTCACAAAAGTGCCACTTTTCCACTGGATTCAAGCAAGCCGGGCTAAAGACGGCTGGAATGAACCTCCCACTGGCTTCGGTGGCGGTCTCTCCTTGCCCCTGGTCCGATCATGCCCTCATCTCTTTCTCCATCCCCCACAACTCATCCCCCAAAACCCCGCTTGCCAAAAACACCTGGGCGCGGAACTGGAACAGGCTGGATCTCCCCTCCCTGACCTCCCTGCTTCACAACTCCACCCCCCCCCTCTCCGGCTTACCATCGGCCTCACAGGCCAAGGCCATTAACACCTGGCTGGCTGGAGCTTGCGACTCAGAGGCCCCCTTACGACGCATCTCCATCCGCCGGCTTAAGGACTCTAACCGATGGTTCAACGACCACCTAAAAGAACTTAAACTGAGCGTCCGGAGGGCGGAGAGGCAGTGGAGGAAGGACTACAGCCCGTTATTAAAAACCCACTTTCTGACACTGTTGGCTGATTACAAATCAGCAATTCTAGCTGCAAAGACCGACTATTTCTCCACAAAAATAACGTCGGCCGCCAACAAACCCAGGGCTATCTTTGACATCGTAAACGACCTGGCGTTTTCAGATCGAGCCTCGCCCCAAATCCCTCCCTCCCAGCTTCTCTGCGACCAACTAAACAACTACTTCGTGGACAAGATCACTAATATCAAGGCCAATATCCCTTTACCCTCGCCTACCTTCGTCGATCCTTCCCCCCCCCCCAGTACAAAATCATTTCACTGTTATCCCTCCCCTCACTCAGGAATCCTTTCTGTCGATTCTCCCCAAAGTTAAATCAGGGTCCCCGGCGGATGTCTGCCCCGCACGCATCCTACAGCAAATCTATTCTAGCTGCCCTGATCCCCCGATTGCCTTCCTCAACAGCGCCTTGGCACAGGGTGTGGTGACCCCGGTACTAAAAGCAGCCACCATAGTACCCCTGCTGAAGAAACCCGGCTCGGACCCTTCTATCTCGTCCAACTTTCGCCCCATCTCCCTGCTGCCCTTTCTGGGCAAGGTGATGGAACGCCATGTTACCGCGGCTCTGAGCACTCACATCGAGGCTAATGGGGGGCTGGCTTCTCGTCAGGCAGGATTCCGCCCCAGGCACTCAACAGAATCGGTCGTAGTCGCCGTCCTAGACAACCTCAGAAAGGGCATGGATGACAACAACCACCAGGCACTGGTCCTCCTCGATCTCTCCGCCGCCTTTGACACGGTGGACCATACCATCCTACTCACCCGTGTCAAGGCGGCCGGCATCGGGGGATCAGCCCTTGTCTGGCTCTCCTCCTTTCTGAGGGACCGCACCCAGGCGGTCCGTCTAGGCGACTTCACCTCCACCCCCCTCCCTGTCACCTGCGGTGTTCCCCAGGGTTCCTCTCTCTCCCCCCTTCTCTTCAACCTCTATATCTTTCCTCTCATCTTTGCTCTCCAGCAGCTGGAGGTCACCGTTTTCAACTACGCGGATGACCTCCAGCTCATCTTTGATCTGTCCCCCTCTTCTCTCTCGGTCTCCAATTTCCAGTCTACTATGACATTCATCAGGGACTGGATGAATCACAACCATCTTAAACTGAACCCTGATAAAACTGAGTTGGTTCTCACTGGTGGTTCGTCCAGCCCCTGGAACTCTTCTTTCTGGCCCCCCTCCCTTGGCCCTGCACCCTCCCCCTCCACCACTGTCAAAACACTGGGTGTCAAAATGAACAATCAGCTCACTCTTCACTCACACATCAGCTCCGTGGTCTCTTCCTGTTTCCTCACTCTTCGAACCATCCGCTCTGTCTCCCGCTTCTTCACCCCTCAGGCTCTCAAGACCATTATGGCCGCTCTGGTAATCTCGCGTTTGGACTACGCCAACGCTCTTTTCCATGGCATCCCTGCCTACAGTTTGCGTAGACTCCAAACCATCCAGAACCAGGCGGCCAGACTGATATATGGCCTCCCACGTTATCACCACTCCACCCCCCTCCTAAAGAAACTCCACTGGCTCCCTGTGAAACAACGTTCCCTCTTTAAAATCGGGTGCATGGTCTTCCAGGCCCGTCAGGGCACTGCCCCTGCTTTCATCACTTCACTTATCAAACCCTACGTCCCCGCAAGAAATCTCCGGTCCTCCTCCAAGTCCCTTCTCCTGATCCCCCGTTTCTCGCGCAAAAAGTGGGGTGGATCCAATTTCTCTACTCTGGCCCCCTCCTTCTGGAACTCTCTCCCTGATAACCTCCGCTCCGCAACTCAGTACCTCTCCTTCCGTGGAGACTTGAAAACCTTCCTATTTAGCCAGGCTTTCCCCGCCTAAATTTCCTCCCCGGTCTTCCTTCCCCTCAGCCACTGAACCTTCAGCGCCAAGAAACCGCAAGGTGTATGCTGCGCTCTATAAGTATTTTAAATTAGAAATTAAATTAAATTAGAATGCCAGAAACCGGTCCTCGGAAGCTTGTTTCCGGTCCAGGGAAGACCTGGCTTGGCAGTTCGGGCTGGACTGTTCCCATGAGGCACAGGGTCAGACTGATTTGCATATAGCCATGTCTGAACTGGAGTGGCAGAGTGGGCTAAAGAACGGTGATGGATTAAACGCAGATCTTTTGACTGGGTGTGAATGTCTGATTGATTCAGATGCTCCGTCCATCACCAACCCCTTTTGTACCACAAAATGCCTAGCGACAGTAGCTGCACATCTAAGGAGACAACACATTCATATGTATCCATACCTGGACGATTGGCTGATACAAGCAAAATCGTACAAACAGTGCATAAGCCATATGTCTCAAACACTTCAGCTGCTACACAGCTTAGGCTATTCAATAAACTACCCAAAATCCCACCTATAGCCATCCCACATACAGCAATATCTGGGAGCTACCATAAATACCTCGGTGGCAAAGGCATATCCAAACGCAGCAAGGATAGCCAGTATGCAAATGGTCATTCGCAAATTCCGACCACAACACTCCCCGTCAGCTCGAGTGTTCATGCAGCTCATACGCATGATGGCCTCCTGAATTTTCATTGTCCCTCATGCCCGACTTCACATGCATCCACTGCAGGAATGCCTTGCAAAACAGTGGAACCAAGCTCAGGGACCATTGAAGGACCTAGTGTTGGTAAACAGTCGTGCTTACAACTCTCTGCAGTGGTGGATCCCACAAAACCTTTCCAAGGGACGACTGTTCCAAGAGCTGGTTCCACAAATAGTGATAACAGCGGACGCATCACTGTTAGGTTGGGGAGCCCACGTACTCCAATACACAGTGCAAGGGCTATTGACAATCCAACAGAAAAAAATGCATATCAACCATTTGGAGTTGCTAGCAATATTTCTAGCTCTAAAAGCATTCCAGAAACACCTGTACAACAAGACTGTGTTGATCCGGACTGACAACATGTCAGCCATGTACTACATACAGAAACAGGGAGGAACGCACTCTCTACAACTGTCTCGCCTAGCGCAGAGCATATGGAATTGGGCTATTCCAAAAAACATCTTTCTCCTGGCAGAACACCTCCCAGGGAAGGACAATCAGATAGCGGATCTGCTCAGCAGACACAGCCAGCAGCTACACGAATGGGAGATTCACCCTCCAGTCCTCCAACCATTCTTTCAAAAATGGGGGCACCCAGAGATGGACCTGTTTGCCACAAAAGAAAACTCAAAATGCCAGTACTTTGCCGCCAGGTTCCCACATCCATTGTCACAGAGCAATGCGATATGGATGAACTGGTCAGGCAGATTTGCGTACGCTTTTCCCCCAGCTCCACTGATTCCGCTGGTGGCACGCAAACTACGGCAACAGTCAGTCACAATGATCCTAGTTGTCCAACATGGGCAACGCAGCCATGGTACACAACGTTCCTAGAACTCTCAGTAGTGCCTCATCAAAGACTAAAACTCACACCCAGTCTTCTGACTCAGAGCCATGGAGAAATCAAACACCCAGATCCCAATTAATTGAACCTAGCGTTCTGGCTCCTGAGGTCTTGGAGTTCGGATACCTTAACTTACCTCCAGACTGCATGAACATCATTAAGGAGGCAAGAAGGCCAACTACTAAAGCATGTTATGCAGCTAAATGGAAGAGATGTGTTATTTACTGTAACAATAACCAAATCAATCCATTAGATGCTTCTACACAAATCATCATATGCTACCTATTGCACCTTCAAAGGTGCAACCTAGCTTATTCTTCTATAAGACAACACTTCGCTGCTATAGCAGCATACCTCCAAAACAGACAACACCTTTCACTGTTTAAAGTACCAGCAATCAAAGCGTTCATAGAGGGCCTTAAAAGGGTAATTCCTCCAAAAAAAACACCTTCACCAGTCTGGAATATAAACGTTGTACTCACCAGACTTATGGGGCATCCTTTTGAACCCCTACATTCATGTGAACTACAATTTCTCACATGGAAGGTAGCTTTCCTCATTGCAATTACCTCACTTAGAAGAGTTAGCGAGCTACAAGCACTAACTATCCAAGAACTCTTTATGCAAGTACACGCAAACAGGGTAGTACTTAGAACAAACCCTAAGTTTATGCCAAAAGTCATATCCAATTTCCATATCAACCAATCTATAGAACTGTCAGTGTTCTTCCAAAATCCATCCACAATCAGTAGCTGAAAGAGCCCTACACACCCTAGATGTAAAGAGAGCTCTGCTATATTATGTTGACAGGACAAAGGCATTCAGAAAAACAAAACAGTTGTTTGTTGCTTTCGCACCACAACTTAAAGGAAATCCCATATCAAAGTCAGGAATAGCCAGATGGATAGTTAAATGCATTCAAATATGTTATCAAAAAGCTAAACGCACTTTAACAGCCCCCCCCCCCCCCCAAGAGCACACTCCACGTGCAAAATGGGGGCATCCATGGCTTTCCTAGGGAATATTCCTCTTGAGGATACCTGTAGATCAGCCACATGATCTACCATACACACTTTCACAAAAAATTATTGTGTAGAGGTACATTCCAAACAGCAAGCTGCTGTAGGACAGGTTGTTCTTAAAACTCTTTTTCAAACTGCTGCAGCTGGCACATGTGACCACCGCTCGAGGAGATACTGCTATACAGTCTATGGACAGATATGAATTCAGCAGCCCAGATGCCTCGAACGGAATATGCTACTTACCAGTATGCATCTGTTCTTGGCATGTAGGGCTGCTAACATTCATATCGCCCACCCTCCTCCCCGGTGCCTGTTACAGCTGTAGCATTCTCTTTTTGCAAGGACATTTCTTACTGTACTATACTCCATCTCTGCCACAATGGCGAAAAACAATCAGAAGATGGAGAGGATGCCCATGCGCACTGTAGTCCAGGGGAGGAGCCACCTATCTTGTGCTACTTCGAAGACTCTTCCAGGACAACAAGGTGCAATCATCCGGACCCAACACTAGGTGGCGATCTATCCACAGGTATGAATGTTAGCAGCCCTACATGCCAAGAACAGATGCATACTGGTAAGTAGCATATTCCTTCTTTCTATAGGCTAACATTGACTGTTTTTCACTGAAATTTCTGCAAAGGGTGGAGTTTTGAAACTTTAAAATATTCCTCTAAAATCAGCCTAATAACGGTTTCTGAAATACTCACCTGGGATCAGGAGAGAAGGCAGTGCTGTACTTTCTAGCTCCGTACTGAACCGCAAAAGTAATAATAACATCCCAAGACAACAGTGTTAAATTACCGCATGTCACACGGGCCACTGCTGATGAAATTGCTTAATTATCATGTTCTTATTCTCTCTGGCTTTACCCTGGACTTATCCTCTGTTTTTTTCCTCTTGGTTCTTCTGTTTTGTATTGCTATTTGATTGATGCTGCACTGCTGGAGTGAAGGTGGGGGGGCCTTGATATGTTGTTGTGCGCCCCTGGTTGCAGTGCACTGAGTTGATTGGGGCATGGCAAGAGGGATTGTAATTTTGTGTACTTCCCAGTTAAATCCATTTTCTTCCATAGGAAACCATTGACAGTTTTTCTCTGAAATTTCTTCTAAGTGTCGATTTTTGCAAATTACAAATATTCTTTAAAAATCGTACCAACTACAGAAACGTAAATACTTACCTGTCTTAGGTAGAGGTCCCAGTGCTGAACCTAGGAGTCCAGTACTGGATTACAAAAATAAGGAACTTAAATGTCCTTCCATAGGATAACATTGCTAGTTTTTCACTGAAAAGTTTTTAAGTGTCAACTTTGAAAATATATTTATATTCTTTAAAAATTACAACTGTAACCAAAACGCTGTAACCAGGCCAGCTTCTTTTGTGCGAGGCTTGGTGTAATCATTGGACCCCGGTCCAATCTCGCCATGCTTAATGCTACTCCCAACCAGTTCTCATACTGCGATCGTCTGGGGTCTTTCCACAACCTACAGATCTCTTTACGGGCCATTAGTATAAAAAAAAGGAATAAACCCATTAATTTATTAGGTAGTCGGTTTGTAAGATTGCCGGTACCGAAAACAACTAATGGAAAATTAAGATTTAATTTAACTTTAAAAATTCCCTCCAGTGCCCTCTCCTCATTCTCCCACACAAACAAAAAACATATGTAGATAGTCAGCCTCCACTACACCACACCTTGGACACTTAATGGATGAGTTTGGGGCAAACCTTGCAATTTTTTTGGGCGTATAATATAACCTATTTAAAACAAAGAAGTGATTCTTCTTTAAAGAAGCTGACTTGACATACTTGTATAGGTTTTGAAGGGAAAAAGATAAAAATCAACAGATGCATCTTCCAGGACTGATTAATTCCATACTGAATAGGGGGGGAGGGAGACCTACGTCCTCCGCATGCAGGAGACACCTATACCATAGCCCTACCTCCTTCTTTCTGGGATTTTCGTTTTGGATTGTGTTTTCAATCTCCCAGTTTCCGCCTATAAGGTCCTTCTCAGCAGCATACCAAGAGCATATTTGTAAATATTTAAAGCGAGAGAAGGAGCCACCTATTTTTGCCCTTAACACATCCCATGAATGGACTCCTTCCGAAGATATTAAATCGGACCAGATAGAAATTCCTGCCCTCTAAATAGGGATGGGCAAGTTATCATTTTGGCAAACGGGAAGCCCCAGAGAGTCCCAAATTGGGGCAAAATCAGAATAATATCTTATTCCCCATCTCGCTTCAATGTTTTGCCATACACTGAGAGCTGACATTATTACTTTAAAAAGTTTTTTTGAAAAATCTGAGAGCCCCAAATTTTTATAAAAACCCAGTTCTGCCTCCCTCGAGATGGACCATGGCATTCAGAATCTTCCCCCAGTAAGATCTAGCAGGGCTAGAGAGTAAGCAACAGATGTTTTTAAACTGAAAGGCGAGGGTGTACAGAAACACATATGGGAGGGCAAGGCCACCCTTTAGTAGCCTCCGTTTTAACTTCTTCCTGGATAAACTGGAATTTTTATTAGCCCATATGAAGCTCCCTAGTTTGCTTTGGATTTTCCCCAGAAGTTTCCCTGTAAATCCTAGAGGAATGGCACCAAACAAGTCTGTCAACTTCGGCAGAATAACCATTTTAACCAGGTTTACCCTGCCAAAAATGGTAAGGGGGAGATTCTGCCATTTCAAGAAAAGATGGTCAATTTCCTTGGACACTTTCCTCAGGTTAATCACGGGGATATCCTCTATATCTTGTGTTATGGTAATCCCCACATACCTGAACTCCCCACGGCACCTCCCGGTCCACCCCTCGACGCCACAGCACATTACCTCGGTCTTGGAGGAATTGACTGAGTATCCAGAGTACAGGCTAAACTCGTCCAAGTTATCCTCCACCGTGGGAAGCACCTCTGCTGGGTTGTTAGTGTATACCAGCAGGTCATCTGCATAGAGGGCCAGCTTACAGTTGTAGTCAGATACCTGAAATGGGTGGATCTGCACATCAGATCTCAGGGCTTGAGCCTGGGGTTCAATGTAGATGTTAAATAACTGGGGTGAAATGGGATACCCCTGACGTGTTCCCCTTTAAATACTAAAGCTCAATGTCAATAAACCATTAAGTAGAATGACTGCAGAAGCCCCCTCATAGCACCTAGTAAGGGTACCTACAAATGATGGTTGAACCCCATTACCTTTAGGGTCTCCCAAACATATGTCCAATTGACACGATCAAATGCCTTGGCGGCGGCGTAAGCGGCCAAAGGTTCCGACCCTGCCACCGTCAGGTCTATACAGCCAATTAGTTGTAAGGTTTGCTGTTGAATGTATCTTCCGGGCAAAAAAAACTTTTGGTCTACATTAATCAGATGGGGGGAGGGGAGGAGGGGGGGCAACCCTAACCAACCTCCATGCCAGAATGCTAGTTAAGATCTTATAATCTGCATTCAAGAGGGAGATTGGTCTATAAGAGTCAGCTCTAAGCGGGTCTTTTCCGGGTTTCAAGATTAGCACTATTATTGCTTCCTTCCATAATGGAGGGATCCTACCTTCAGGGCTATAGATAAAGTTAAACAGCTCACTAAGTCTAGTCACTATGACGTCTTCCAAGATCTTATACATTTGGCCCAGGAGAGCATCCGTCCCTGCCGCTTTATTTTTGATCCTTTTTAAACCTCTCTTAATTTCTTCTTCTGAGATGGGGACTTCTAGTAAGTCCCATCCCTCTCTTGTCAGACTAGGTAAAGTTTTGCTTTTTAGCCAGTCTTGAATTAAATCGGTGGAAGTACCCTCTCTTCTTTATAGAGCTTTGAAAACTGAGACAGGAGGCACCTCTGCATATCCTCCTGGTCACATGGGGTTGTGCCAGTTTCATCTACAATCAACTTGTTGATGTTATCCCTCACTGTCGGTTTTAATCTTCCATGCCAAAGTGGCTCCTGCCTTTTCGACATATTCATAGTTTTCCATTTTGTGGACTGCCCATTGACCTCTAATTTTTTTGGTCCAGTTTACCTCAATAGGCCAAACGTTGGCTCTCCAAATCCTTAAGGAATTGTGGCAGATGATCAGGTGGGCAGCTGGATCTGAATTTTTCCAACCTGGATATCTCCTTCTCCACCTTTTTAAGTTCTACCATTTCTTACCTATTTTTGGAGCATATCCAACTATGTAGCACTCCGCGAATATGGGCCTTGAATGCGTCCCAAACATACTCCAGAGATGTTGACCCTATATTCTCGGCAAAGTACTCTGCAGTCGATGTTTTGATAACTTGTTAGCTCCTCATTCGACAACATTGCCCTTTTTAGTGTCCACCTTGGAGTGGGTTTCGGTTTACCACTTAAGCATATGAAAGTTATTGGGGCATGATCGGATAGAATAGATGGCTGGATGGAGATATCCACTAAGTGCTCTAAACCCCACCTATCAGTAAGGATGTAGTCTAATCTTGAGGAGTGGCCATGACCTGGTTCCCCGTCCCTCTTCGATCTCCATAGATCTACCAACCCGAGCTCATGCATCATATTAATCATTACCCGACGCGTGCGCTGAGCTACCATATGTCGTCTATGGTAAGACCTATCTTTGGAGGGGTTAAGGAGGACATTAAAATCGCCACGATTATTATTGGGACAGTAACTTCAACAAGTTTGGCCTGCACTCTGAATAGACAAGCCGGGTCGTCGATCTTGGCACCGTTATAAGATACTATAGCAAGTTCTGCCCTCCGTATAACCACCTGCACCAGGATCCACCTCCCAGATTGGTCAGTTAACGTGAACTTAATGAAGCTGCCTAAGTTTCGTCTAATCAAGACCTCTACTCCTTTACTATGTATTGTCTGCTCAGAGCAGCGAAAGCACCCAACCCATTTATATTTACCGAAGACAACTCTAGACAACTCAAATGAGTCTTTTGTAAAAGAAAAACCTGGGCAGAGGATTGCTGCAGGTATTTCATAATCAACCTTTGTCTTCGAGGGAATCGCAACCAGTTAACATTCCATGACATAAACTTTATTTTTGTAGTCTTCATACTATACCGGGTTTTTCTCCGACCCCCTCCTTCCTCCATAGGCCAGGCAAACTAAGAGACAGCTTACTCTTCAAAATATAATGTAAAATGAGGATGTTTTTTATATTTTGCTCCCATTGCAACCCCACCTACCCCTGTGAACCCATCGATCTTCCACACCCTTGGGGAATCCTCCCTTTTCCTCTGGGCATACGTCCTTGGCCAGAAACCCCCTTTAAGGTGTGGCTATAGGAAAATATTTGTACACTTGATGCTAAGGGACTGACCCTTTTTAACTGCATGGCCTTATCATTATTCTGTTTCTGTAGTAGGGGATCTCTGTGTAAAGTCATAATCTAGTGAATATTCCCGCCCATGTGCGCGGTCCACGGAGCAATCAAAAATAATCTCTTAAGTTGTCAAAAAATGCTGAACTGCACAGCCACATAATAGAGAATTTAAAGACAGATAATGCAGCCTATATCCACAGGCTACACTGTCCAGTACTTCTACTAGAAATTCCACCAAAAATCCACAACAGCACAGCCTGTCCAGATTTCTCCACAGAGAAAAACTTTCCTTTTCCAGGAAAACCCTCTGGAATGATAGAGAGGAAGGAATGGACAGACAAGCCCCATAGGCTGCCATTATGTGGCTCAAAACAGGATACTGTGCCTTTAAGAGAATCTTCCAGAACTCTCTCAGTATCCCAGAATGCACAGCAGGTCTCCCTTACTTTCGGTTCTTTTTTCCGGCTCCTGCTAGCAGAACCCTGGAGCATTAGCTCTTCTTCTTTTTTTGAGCTTTTTTAATTCAATTTTTGTGATAATTTTGGATTTTTGCAGCTTCACTCGACGTCTTTGGCCTTTATCTACATTCTGCTGTGTTTGTTTTTGGCAGAATTTCTGCAGTATTCTTGTCTTTGTACTATTTCTGTCTGACAAGTGCTTTGTCTGCAGCTGAATTAAAGACCAAAGCTCACAGGGTTTATATTCTGTGTTTCCTTTGTCTTTTGACACCTGTCTTCTCTGTAACTTCTTTTCTAGGAGGCTTCGGCTCCCAGGTTTGGAGCAGGGAGTTTGAAGCCATCTTCAGCCTCTGGGTAAGGAGAGGGTAGGTCCTTTACCGGTCCCCATGCTGTGACCTCTGGGGTTCTCCCCAGTAGGGGCACGTCTGCGCTATGACGCGGTTCCGGTCAGCGTCGAGGATGTCATGGAGTGCCTCGACGTCATGGAGTGCCTCGACGTCATGGAGTGCCTCGAAGTCATGGAGTGCCTCGACGTCATGGAGCAGTGATGCTCGACGTCATGGAGCAGTGATGCTCGACGTCATGGAGCAGTGAGGCTCAATAGGCTCCGCTATCTTCCGTTAGGCCAGACGTCACCGTTATGGATGGCTCGGCGTCTCGGTGCAGTGCTGCTTGATGTCGATGTACAGCAATGTCGTAGAGACAGTCACTGTCTTATTAATGGTGATGTCGTAGTGAGGTCGACGTCATGGGTTACATCCGCGGAATACTTGCCGGCGCTTGACGCCTGGGTCTTGTTCCAGGCCTCGCTCTGTGGTGAGTCTCTCTTCGTAGGAGGGGACTTTGTGTTCCCGGCAACGTCCACTCACGACGCCTTGCAGTTGATCAGCGTCTAGAAACCCTTCTGATGGAGAGTCTGTGGCTACTTACCACGTGTAAGCGGAGGACGTTGGTCCTTTTGCTTAGTTTTGAGTATTTGCATACCTACTCAGCGTCTGGGTCGCCTCCTGCTCTGCTACGATTCCCTCTCCCACCCACCACCCCAGGGGCCTTTGGCCCCTCAGTCTGCGATCCCCCCCGTGCCTTGATGCCAGGGAGGCGTCTTCCATGAGTACGGGGAGGCTCTCTCCTCCTCTTAACTGGTTGGCGGTACTTAACTTTCGTCCTCTACCACCTGTCAGGAGGTTCTGGCTTCGACCGTACCCTGACTTGGTCACTGGGGTGGCGGCATACAGACAGCATGCTGTGGCCCGCTGTTGCTGGGCCGTTTTGGTAAGACCCCTGTGAGGGGGTGTTTCTCCACCGATTTGTGGTTCCACTGCCGAGAGACAGGAGGGAGGCCTTACAAGAGATAGTCTAAAGGGCCTGATAGTTTCAGATCTAAACATCTGTGTCGGAGCAGAGTTTTTTCTCTCCTGCCGACCCCCAGGTAGGGTGGATTTGTCCTACGTTGCCATACTTGTATTGGTCTGACGTCTCTACAGCCTGCGGCTCAGCGGTGTGCTTCTACTCTCCCGTTCTTTGGGCAACCCTTGGGCTGCCATGAGGGTAGTGAGTGGCCCGCACGAAGTCTGAATCAGATTTTTAAAGGCTGTAGGTTTGGGGCGTGGAGAACGGCTTAAGGCCTTTCGCCCTTTCCAGCGGTGTCTTTTCCTCCCAGAATTTGTTTGTGGTCCCAGGCCGCCATTTATAAATTCACAAGTATATTGTGCGCATACGCGGGAGAGCTTGATGCTCCTCGGCGAACAAAGGCCGTCCGGGTCTTCCCTTTGGAAGGCTCAGGCTCTCTTAGCTACTCCATCTACAACAGTGAGGACGATGTCTTCTCTACGGGGATCGATGGCCTCTTGTATCTTCCTCACTCCGCATGCGCTCCTACACATGTGGCCGCTACAGGACGGTTTGGAGGACTAGTGGAACCAGAAGAAAGAGTGTTGGGACGACCGGATTCAGTTATTTCTTCACGCCCAACTGTCCCTGAGATGGTGGTGCTCAGCAGAGAATATCCTCAGACGGGTTCCTTTCCACAGGGACTTCCCGACTCGGACTATCGTTACGGATGCGTCTCTCCTGGGCTGGGGAGCGCATTCAGACCATCTACAGATCCAGGGGGCGTGGTCTCAGACAGAGTCCACGTCTCACATCAGTTTCCTGGAATTCAGAGCTATTCACTTGGCACGGAAGGCCTTTCATCTGTCCTTCCAGATCGACTCCTTACTTGTGCGGACAGACAATACGACCACGATGTTTTACCTTGACAAGCAGGGGGGGGCGCGAGATCACGCACACTGTCACAGGAAGCGCAGGCAATCTGGCACTGGCTGTTAGCCAGAGCAGTGACGATAACGGTGTCTCATCTGCCAGGTGTGCAGAATGTTCAGGTGGACACGCTGAGCAGACTGATTCAGGAAAACCGCAAATGGGTCATAAACGACGAAGTACTAGGAGACTTCTTCGCAAGGTGGGGGACTCCAGACTTAGATCTGTTCGCCCCCACCGAAAACAGCAAATGCCGAGACTTCGCCTCCAGGTACTACCAGCAGGGGACGCTGGGGAATGCGCTATGGATCGACTGATCGAACAGCTTTCTGTGCGTTTTTTCGCCCATTCCCCTGATTCCGGCGGTGCTCATCAAGCTGTCCCAGTCCAGGGCACGGATGATCCTGATTGCCCCGGAATGGCCCAGGCAGTGGTAGTTCACGGACCTGCTTCACCGGTCTCTCCTTCCTCACATACAGCTGCCGTGCCGGCCGGACCTTCTGGCGAAGTTGGGGGGGGGGGCAGATGGTGCACCCCAACCCCTCGTCTTTGAGTTTGGCGGCATGACTCCTGAGAGAGTGCAGTATGGCCATTTGAATCTACCATAAGATTGAATGGACATTCTGAAGGAGGCTAAGCGAACTTCCACTAGGACTTCCTATGCTTACAAGTGGAAGGGATTCTGCATCTGGTGCAAGTCCAAGAACTATGATCCAATGACGTGTACGGAAGATGTCATCCTTCCGTATCTTCTATATTTGGCGCAGTCTGGCCTTAATGTTCATTCCATTAAGGTTCATCTCGTTGCGCTGACTGCCTACACAAAATGCCCTTTACAGACTTCCTTCTTGCAGGTCCCTGTGATCATGGACTTCTTGGAAGGCTTGAAGAAAGTGTTCCCTCCTGTCCGGCTTCCTTCGCCTTCATGGGACTTGAATGTGGTGCTGTCCAGATTGATGGAGGAGCCTTTCGAACCTTTTCATAAGGCTTCGTTGCAGCACCTGTCCTGGAAGGCTGCGTTCCTCGTGGCCATCACATCGGCCCGCAGGGCACCTTCATCAAGTGCGCCCTAGATGCAGCAGACACAGCAGTGTGTGCAGTGACACCAGCGTATTGCTGCACAGACATGCATGATTTAGAATTTCAGGTTTCAAACCGGAGGTACAGTCCTTTATTCTCAACCAGCTATTTGACAAAGATATTTCTACAGAAAAACCCTCCTCCTCTTACAAGGGTAACAACCCATCGCCCTCATCAAGAGACTATTTCCGAGGAGGTTTTAGAGGAAACAATGGTATGGGAAGAGACCGAGGCAACTCCACATGCACTTCCCCTGCAAATAACAAGCAGTGACTTCCTTCCGCTACCCCCGATCATTCCACTCCTTTTGGGGTACATTTCTCACAATTTCTCCCTGTCTGGAACACAATCACGTCAGACAAACAGGTTTTTCAAATGATCCAATATGGTTACTACCTGGAACTTACACACACTCCCCCAAACATTCTTCCAAGATCACACGCAATGTCACAAGAACATCTTACCCTTATAAAGCAAGAAGTTCTCTCTTTGTTACAAAAAGGAGCTATAGAACCAGTTCCATTAAGATATCAAGGGGCAGGGGAAAACTCCATCTACCTCTTAATTCCTAAGAAGGACGGCTCTCTAAGGCCTATACTAGACCTCTGAGAACTAAATCTATACATTCTGTCGGACCACTTTCACATGGTCATATTCCAGCAAGTGCTCCCGCTCCTTCAACAAGGAGATTTTCTGTCCACTCTGGACTTTAAGGGCGCCTATTTCCATATCCCAATGCACCCTGCTCACTTCAAGTACCTCAGGTTCGTAGTAGCAGGCCAGCACTATCAGTTCAAGGTGCTACCAATTGGAGTAACTATCACACCCATGGTTTTCACCAAGTGCCTGGCAGTAGTCGCAGCTCATCTACAAAGACAACACATTCATGTCTTCCAGTATTTGGACGACTGGCTCATAAAAGCCAACTCGCAAAAGAGCTGCCTACGTCACACTCACAAAACAGTGCAGTTGCTCCACAATCTTGGATTCACAGTAAATCTGTCCAAATCCCATTTACAACCATCCAACACATAAGCGTATCTAGGAACCACAATAGATACACAAAAAGGCTTTGGCCTACCCCAATCCGGCCAGAATTCGCACCATGCAAACTTTACTCCGTCAGTTTCAGCCTCAACACTAATTACCAGCTTAAGTGTTCATGCAGTTACCAGGAATGATGGCTTCTTGTATTCTAATAGTCCTTTACTCAAGAATCCACATGCGTCCAGGAGTCCTTAGCACATCAGTGGAACCAGGCTCAGGGTCTCTTATCCGATCTAGTTTTGGTGGGCGGCCGCACCCATCGCTCTCTGCAATGGTGGAATACACAAAACCTTTCTAAAGGCCGCACTTCCTCGGCCCGGTTCCGCAGATAGAGCTAACAGCAGACTCCTTGTTCACTGGTTGGGGAGCTAATCTCCAGACGCATACAATTCAGGGCCTGTGGAGCCTGCTGCAAAAGAAGTTTCACATAAATCATCTAGAGCTGCTAGCATTTTTTCAAGAGCTCAAAGCGTTTCAAGTACATTTAGTAGGCAAAGCCGTCCTGATCCGTACAGACAACATGACAGCAATGTACTACATACAAAAAACAGGAGACACACTCTCCAGCTGTCACAAGTAGCACAGACCATCTGGAAATGGGCTATACGTCACAAAATGTATCTCCTTGCAGAACACCTCCCAGGAGTAAACCATCATATTGCAGATCTGTTCAGTCGTCAAAGACAACAAATTTACGAATGGGAAATCCATCCTCCGGTTCTCCTCCCATTCTTCTAAATGTGGGGTTTTCCGGACATAGATCCGTTTGCCACAAACCTAAACTCAAAGTGCCCAAGCTTTGCATCCAGGCATCCATACCCATTGTCCAAAGGCAATGCACTATGGATGAATTGGACATGGATATTTGCATACGCTTTTCCACCTCTCCCACTCATTCCATTAGTGGTTCGGAAGCTCAGACAGGCGTCCTTGACACTAATCCTAGTTGCTTCCACATGGGCCCGGCAACCCTGGTTCACAACACTGTTGGAGCTCTCAGTAGTTCCTCACCAAAAACATCTCGCTCCCAATCTTCTCACTCAGAGCCATGAGGAGATAAGACATCCAGATCCCAGTTATCTCAATCTTGCGATCTGGCACCTGAAACTTGGAGTTTGGCTACCTTAATCTCCTGCCAGACTGCATGAACATCATCAAAGAGGCTAGACGTCCTACCACAAGAGCTTGCTATGTAGCAAAGTGGAAAAGATTTGTAATATACTGTAATAAAATAAAATCGACCCGCTGGACGCTTCAGTTCAAAACATAATTTGCTATTTGTTACATCTGCCGCGTTTCAATTTAGCGTACTCTTCCATACGCTTACATCTTGCTGCAATAGCTGCATACCTACAGAACAGACAACATCTGTCTTTCTTTAGAGTGCCTGCCATTAAAGCATTTATGGAGGAACTTAAAATAATCATTCCTCCAAGACTTCCACCTGCTCCAGTGTGGAATCTCAACATTGTCCTTATCAGACTCATGGGTCCACCCTTTGAGCCATTGCATAGATGTGAACTGCAATTTCTCCCTTGGAAGGTAGCTTTCCTCATAGCTATAACATCACTGGGGAGAGTGGGCGAGCTTCAGGCACTAACCATTGAAGAACCATTTTTACAAGTAAACCAAAGCGAGGTGGTTCTTAGGACCAACCCTAAGTTTCTACCAAAGGTAATTTCTGCCTTTCATATTAACCAATCTGTTGAGTTGCCTGTGTTCTTCCCTCAATCAAATTCTGTGCAGAACGTGCTTTGCACAGTTAAGTTGTGAAAAGAGCACTACTTTACTATGTAGAAAGGACAAAATCTTTCTGAAAGACAAAACAACTGTTTGTCGCGTTTGCGCCACCACATAAAGGCAATCCTATATCAAAATCGGGCATTGCAAGGTGGATAGTCAAGTGCATTCAGACATGTTATGCAAAGGCAAAACAAACAGTTCCCCCTAGAGCGCCCTCCACACGCAAACCAACAGGCTTCTATAGCATTCTTAGGGAATATAACTAGGCTTTCCAGTTTTCAGTTTCTATTTTTGGTCAATTCTGGTGGGGTTTTTTCAGTGTTTTCAAGTGATTTCAATACCTTAAAAAACAATTCTTCATTAACTCTGAAGATTGTAAAGATGCTTTCAGCATACCATCTTAACAAGTGGCAAGGATCTCTTACAGGGAAGCACTTCAGCTCAGGTCATCTCACAACATTTTCATATACGTAGCTGAATCACTGCAAATACAAACAAAATCACTCCAATCTTTGTTGAACTTGGAAAGAACCTTATAGCAGCAACATTGCAAGTGACACTGCGTTCCATGTTTTCCAAAAGTCTGGTGTCATGTTTTCACCACAATCCCATATGCTTGGTGATTGCACTCTTATCACATATACTTGTCCCTATACCTTGCATTGAATGTTTAAAGCCTGAGGTATTAGCAATTCACCTACTATCAATACTGACTCACAAGAAACTGGGGGCTGATGTATCATGGGGTTTACCCATTTTCTGTGGGTAAATGTGATGGCACATATTGGGAAAGATTCTTCTGAAGCCAGCCATTTTACCTATCATTGAAAGACCCAGAAGCAGCCAAAATATCAAATATGATTTTGATATTTCCTGATTCTCTACAGTTTATAAAATAATTGAAGACCTAAAATGTGCTTCTTTAGAACAAAGACCACAGAACCGAAAATAGAAAAAGGAAGAAAAAACAATATTTTAGTGACATCCTCAAGCAGAATAATTTTAGCTCAGTCTTTCTTGATGCTAGCTTGTATAACAAAGTTATAATGTATTGGCCCCTTCAGGAAGGAAAAAAATTACTCTTTCACTCTTCTTTTCCTTTCTTTGAATGGCATTGATTTTGTGGTTGAGAGGTGCTTTTTCGGTGTTTATATGTTTACACTGGTGAGGGCTATTTCCCTTTCGGTGGGGTTTTATCAGTTATTGTAGGTTTAAACCTAAAACCAGACAGCCTAAATATAACCATAGATGACCTCTGCAAAGCTGCAACATGGTCTACACCTCACACATTCACAAAACATTATTGTGTGGATGTGTTAGCAAAACAGCAAGCTAGTGTGGGCCAAGTCGTTTTACGTACACTAATTCAGACAACTGCAACAGCTACAGGTTAGCCACTGCTTTGGGAAATAACTGCTGTATAGTCTATGCAAAGCATGTGATCTACAGCTTAAATGCCTCAAATGGAAAATGCTACTTACCCAGTATGCATCTGTTCTTGGCATGTAGAGCTGTAGTCACATGCGCCCACCCGCCTCCCAAGTACCTATACCTGTTGCATTAATATCTTACTTAGATACACATTTACTTGGACATCTCTTACTACTCTTACTAGCTCCATTATCACCCTCTGCGGCAAACAATCTAACAATGGAGCCGATGCCCATGCGCTCTATCACCGAAAGGAGGAGTCACCTACCTCAAGACTGGAAATGACTTATTCGAACAAAAACAAAGTGCAAACATCCAGGCCCAACATTATATGGCATGCTATGCAAAGTATGTGACTATACAGCTCTACATGCCAAGAACAGATGCATACTAGGTAAGTAGCATTTTCCTTTTTAAGAGCTGTAGGCTGTCAGCCTGTTATTTGAATACAAATACTAATGTTGCTTCATTAAAAAATAAGCACTCAATAGACAAAATTAGTCCAGCACTAGAGATCTTCTGTTTTGAATTTTGGCAGGAGTCACAAGGAGGATACCAAGAAAGTTGACATCAAGAAAATGGACAAGAAAAAAGGTAGGTTGCCCATGTAATGATTGATTGTGAATGCCTATGGTTGGTTTGAGAATGAGTTACTACTCGCCGAATTATTTTCGGTTCTAAAAATAAAATGCACTACCAGAATAGTTTTTGTTAGAACACCGTGGCGAGCTTCTCGTTCAGTGAGCAAAAATGTTAGGAACAGTGAAGTCTTACAAACTTTAGCAGAGTAGTCACACTGTGAAATTAAAATCTTTTTTAGTAAAATAAAACAAAGAGCTATACCAATTAATGTAAGGACAACCCCTTTACTTGGACTGGTAGGTTTGGCTTAGGAAGCAGAAAAGATGCAAAAAGCTTATGCTCTAGTTAAAGGGCATGAGACTCATGGTAACCCATGTCTCCTGCTCCACCCCAAAAGAATGATAAACCAAAATATATTAAAAATACTTGACAAGAATGACCAATAAAAAATAAAGGAAAACATAACAGTGCAGTATCAAGAATGATGACCAGTTAATGTCTTGTTTGGGACACAATTCACAAAATCCACCCTTTTAAGTCAATGTAAAGAATAAATCCTGACGGAAAAGGTGACCTCAGATTTCTCCTCAGTAGCCAAAACAAACACAGGAGGAAATGGGTGCTGAGTTCGGTTGCATGTCTGTCATACGTCACATTTAGGGGCTTATAATTATGATGATAAACTTTGATTAGTGATGTTTCTGTGAAGTAATAGTTTTAAAATTATTGGCTCTGAACATTCCAGTCTATAGAAATCCAGGTAATAATAATAAAAATACATAACCCATCAAAGAAGTGTTATGTTCAAGGCATGGGTGGCTGAAGATGCACGTTGTGCATACTCCTGCCATCTAGTGTTGGGCCTGGATGTGTGCAAGTTGTTTATCTTCGAAGAAGTCTTTCGAGTCATGTGGTACTGTGACTCATCTTGCTGGTAATGCGCATGGTCGTCGACTCCATTGTTAGATTGTTTTCTTTCTGCCGTCTTGTCCAGACATGTGCTCGGGTTCAACATAGTTGAAGTGTTCTGTTCGGGTCAACGGTTGCTGTTTCAACTGTACAGCTCTCCGTCAAGCTGGCTTCATGTGGGAGTTCACTTTTCAGGGCCTTGTTTGATGTCCCCCCAACATGTCTCCACAGCGATGGAATGGACGCCATTTCGCTGCTGTCCTTGCTGCCATGTCAAATACCCTCTGGCTGATCTCCGTCAATGCATTCTTTTGAGTATTGCTGCATTCCTCTACCATCATTTGTTTTTTGTATTTCATTTTTTATTTTGAAGTCCGCATATAAAACGAAATCAAGCCATTGTGGATACAATGCACCTGGAATTCACTGACAGTATTAAACCTGGGGTCGCAGCATAATCCTCAGCCACCAAAGCTCAATTTATCATTGACTTGGGTAGCCCTTGCAACTGGCGCATTTCTAACACCAAAGCCCTTTTATCCAGGTACGATAGGGCACATTAGGACAAAATGGAGCAGTTGCTCCAATTCCTGTCTGATTAGCACAAGTCAAAAGCTCAAGACCTAGTACATGAGGGAAAGCATATCTGTAACAGTTCTTTTAGGTACGCGTTAGGTTCAGCAGACACTGCGGCTAGAGCCGTCAACACCAGCGTGCTACCTAAGATGGCATGCTTGGTTAAGAATTTTTGGGTTTAAACCAGAAGTTCAAGCTTCTATTCTTAACATGCTGTTTGACAAACAACACCTCTTTGGTACTGTTGTAGACACATCCTTAGAAAAGATGAAAAAGGACACAGACTTGGCAAAATCTGTGGGGGCCCTACTGTCCCCTTCTGGCTGAGGTTTCTTTTGGCGCTCCTTCTATCGTGGAGGGTCCAAGAATACCTCCTCAATCAGCCCTCTACTTCCAAGGTTTTCTTCAGCGGGAGCTACTGAGGCAACAATGGCAGAGGTAGAGATTCCAACACATGCACATCCCCCTCCAATACCAAACCGTGACTTGACCCCCATCCCCCAGATCATTTAACACCTGTTGGGCGTTTTTCACAATTCCTACCCGTCTGACAATCAATAACTACAGCCGAATGGGTGCTAGGAATTATCCGTTCTGGTTATTGCCTGGAGCTTACCAACAATCCTCCAAACATTCCTCCACCTTCACACAAGATGTCACCAGACCATTTACACATCCTCAAACAAGACGTACGATCTCTCCATTGGAAGGGAGCCATAGAGCCTGTACCACTACAATATCAGGGGTTGGGCGTATACTCCCTGTACTTTCTCATATCCAAAAAGGAAGGTTCTCTCAGACTTTTTTTGGACTTCAGAGAATTAAACCTTTACATACAATCAGATCACTTTCACATGGTGACGCTTCAACAAGTGCTCCTACTGTTACAACAGGGCGACTTTATGTCTACTCTATACTTAAAGGACGCGTATTTCCACATTCCAAGACATCCCCCTCATCGCAAATTTCTCAGATTTGTGGTAGCGGGGCAGCATTACCAGTTGAAGTTACTCCCATTCGGAGTCACCACTGCTCCCATAGTCTTTACTTTACTCCCTCAAGGTAGGGCAAGTCACGCCTATACTCAAGAAACCTACAGCTGACCCGGCTGACCTAAACAATTACCGCCCTATTACCAATATCCCCACCCTGGCCAAACTGCTGGAAAAATGCGTACAACCTCAACTGACAAAACACATTGATCAGTTTGACCTCCTCAACCCTCATCAATCAGGCTTCCGAGCAAAACACAGTACGGAAACGGCTATGACGCACATAATTGATGACACCCTCCAAATCCTTGATCACAACGATTCCTGCCTCCTCATCCTACTTGATCTCTCCTCAGCATTTGACACTGTCAAACACGAGAACCTACTGGAGCTGTTAAACACCAGAATGGGTTTATCCGGGACTGTGCTCAAATGGTTCACTTCCTTTCTACATAAGCGGGATCAAAAGTTCAAGATCCACAACGTGCTGTCCTCATCTTTGCCTGTAACATTAGGCATCCCACAAGGATCTTCCCTATCCCCCACTTTGTTCAACCTCGTCATGGAACCACTCACCACCTTGCTTCAAGCTTCTAATGTACACTTTCACATGTACGCCGATGACACTCAACTTTACCTCAAACTACAATCCCCGGATGACATCAAACTTCTGAACTCCACGCTCAGAAACACCCAATCATGGTTGGCAGATAATCACCTCAAACTAAATGCTCTGAAAACTGAGTTCCTGCTGATCTCACCTCCTGCGAAAATCGCCATCACCCAAACCTGGCTCCAGCACCTAACTGCACTCAATGTCCAACCCACCATCGTGGACTCCGCGAAATCCTTAGGCATCACACTTGACGCCAATCTCAACATGCAGCAACACATTAGCAAAGCTACTAAAGGAGCTAATTTCCAAATCAACACTTTGAGGAAACTTAAGCCCTTCTTCCCAGCTAAGGATTTCCAAACTGCTGTACAAGCCCTAGTCATCCCTCGCATAGACTACGGAATTGTGGCTCTCAGCGGACTCCCCCTATCAACAACCTCACCCCTAAGAGCCTCCTTGAACGCTGCAGCGAGACTTATCACTTGATCAAGAAAACATTTGCATATATCCCCTGACTTAAAATCCCTGAACTGGCTGCCTTTTGAAGCCAGAATACAGTTGAAAATTGCCTGTATGACACACTTGGCCATACACCACAAGTCACCTAACTACCTCACTCAAAAGCTGACTATATCAGGAGGCTTCAGATCCAATAGAAGCACAAAAAATCTCCTCCTGAAACCTCGAAGATTCCGGAAGGAAAAAACATGCAAACGTTCCTTCTCAGGTATGGCACCCAGGATCTGGAATGCACTCCCTCCTGAAACCAGACTTATCTCCTCCACTGCATTTTTTAAGAAAGAGGTAAAAGCCATCCTTATGGCTAAATTCACTTGAACTCTATTTTTGTTGGAACAAAGACTTTGCACCTTTTTGTATTACTGGTTACCTGATTGTCTATCGGTTTTAAGTTTTTATCTGACTGCTATCCTATGTTGTTACTCACGTACTACCGACTACTATATTGTACCTAATAGTTTGTTTAAACACCCTCTTATTTGCCCCTACCCCTTGTTTCTGTAAAGCGCTCGGATATCTGCAAAGATCTTGTTCGCGCTATATAAAACTTTTAAATAAATAAATAAATGTCCAGCAGTGTTCGCTGCTCACCTACGAAGACTACACATTCATGTATTCCTGTACTTGGACTGGCTTACAAAGCTAGTTAATACCCAAAGTGTCTCCAGCACACTCACATAACACTGTCAGTACTGCATCAACTGGGGTTCACAGTCAATGTGTTGAAATCGCAGTTTCAACCTTCCAAAACTGAAAACTATCTACGAGCCACTTTAGATATTCGAAGAGCTCTAGCCTTCCCCACTGCAGCCAGAATTTGCAATATTGAGTCACTGACTCATTAGTTTCAGCCCTCTCACTCAATACCAGCTTGAGTATTTATGCAGCGGTTCAGAATGATGACCTCTTGCATCATGATTGTTCCCCATGCCAGGCTTCACGTGCGTCCCCTTCAGGAATGCTAAGCACGTCAGTGGAACCAGTCACAGGGATTCTTAGCTGATTGAGTGTTGGTAAACAATTGTACTCATCGCTCTCTGCAGTGGTTGAACAACAAAATGTATAAGGACGGCCTTTCATTGTAGGAAAGTGAGTTTCTGTTGCAGTAACCCCCCAACTTTTTGCCAGACTAGTGATGCACTTTCACTTATTGTGACCTGGGTCCCTGCCTATCAGTTTCATAGGACCTGTGTTCTTTCCCACAAATGAACCCAATTGGCATCTTTGGCCACAGGTCTGCCCCTGGTAAATGGTACCACAGGTATTCAGGGCACTGTGACCAGGGAAGACCACAAAGGGCTGCAGCACTTATTGTGCCACCCTTAGAGGCCCTGTACCCTGACACACACACTGCCTTTGCAGGCGTGAGTGTGTTATCACACCCAAGTCCCCACAAGGATAGTAACACACACACACACCCACACATACCCTTACCAGGCTGCGTGTTTTGGTGCAGACATGGCGCACACCTCTGTGTGCCATGCCTACAACCTACTACCCTGGCATAGATCAGTCACCCCTCTAGCTGGGTGCACTATACCAGTGGTGAGGGTACAGTTGCATGAGCCCTACGCCCCTACAGTGTCTTAAGTCCATTAAGAGTATATGGTGCTGGGAATTTGTCATTGCAAACTCCTCAGCACCATAATGGCTACACTGAAAACTGAGAAGTTTGGTATCAAACTTCTCTGCACATTAAACCCAAACTGATGCCAGTGTGGAATTTAATGAAAAATGCACACAGAGGGCATCTTAGAGATGCCACCTGAAAACGAACCTACCCCTACTGTCCAGGCTGAGTGGAGCTTTCAGATGCCACCACCAGACATGTTTCTGGACCCCTGGGTCAAGAGCCTTCTTCTCTCTGGGGCCTGAAACAATGCACATCCTGGGACGAGGTGCCAAGCCTCCTCCCCCAGGAAGGGCAGGGTTCACGATGGGGAAGCTTCAAAGGCTTGCCGCCTTTGTTATGTTGTTATTATGAGCTTATATAATTTGTGAGCTTCCCCAGGGCACTTGCTGCTCTCAGCAACTGGTCCCCACTGGTTCTAACCCCCACTTTGGGCAGGAGAACTGGTGGGAAAACCAGATGAGGAAAAGGTGTGTCCACTTCTGCCAACTCCACCCCTCAGGTGGGAGAGGCGAGGTGAAGCACAACTCTCAGTCCCTGCCATCTTGCAGATGGGAAGACTCAGCCAACCAGGGACAGGCGTATGCCCCCCTCCCACCTTAGGTTGGCATAATAGGGGATGCACCCACCCCAGGGAAGGGACCCATTAGTCCCTGCCTTTTACCTACCTGCAACACACCCTTAACTCTAGTATTTAGGGGCACCCTTGAGCCTTGCTTCTTCAGACAAGAAGAAGTACCAAACAGACCTGCAGCAGCTAACAAGAGGAAGATGCCCACTGACTTGGCCCCAGCCTTATCGGCCTGTCTCCCCCTCGAACCTGCTCCTGCGAAATTCCCGGTGTGTCCTGCAGCCAGCAACCTCGAAAACCCTGGAGGACCGGCTTGCCTTCAACTACAAAGATTTTGTCTCCCGTGAACACCAGTTTTGTTCATCTGAAACATCTGGCCCCAGCCGGACACCGCGAATCTGCCCCACTCTGCACCCACCGTCCACCGCCAGAGCTCGAGTGGGCAAACACCACAAGAAGGGACCCCCACCGGCTATCCTGACCCGAGATCCGGCGATTCCTGACCTGCCTGCAACCTAAATCCGGAGGATTACCCCCCCAACCGGAACTAGGAGCTGGCAAGAAGATCCGACCCCAAAAGGCACCCCTGCACCAGACGCCCCACGGCCCCAAACCGACTGTGCCTAACCAACCCCTAACTTCCCAGCTTACCTCTCGAAGTGGTGGCCGCACCCAGGAGACCTTCGTCCCCAAGCCCGCAGTGCCTTTGCAAACTGGAGGTTCCTCATTGAAAACAGGGCGCCCAACTTTGAAACAACACATTGCACCCGGCCGCCCTAGTGCCGCTGAGGGTGCACCTTTGGTGGTACTTTGTGTTCGAGGCATGTGGGCTGCTGAATTCATATCTGTGCATAGATCGCCGCCTAGTGTTGGGTCCGGATGATTGCACATTGTTGTCCTGGAAGAGTCTTAGAAGTATCAAGAGATAGGTGGCTCCTCCCCCGGACTACAGTGCGCATGGGCATCCTCTCCATCCTCAGATTGTTTTTTTCCGCCATTGGGTTTGATGTAATTTTCTTTACTCCAGTTCGGAAACTTTTCTAAAGGCCAAAAGGCCTTTGGGGCGTCGGTATCGTTTCGATCGGTGCCAAGATCTTGTTCCAGTTATTCTTGAGCAGGACGTCGAAGAGAGCCGCATGGCCTTTTCGACACCGGTGACTATAGTCGATGGAACAGAGCCCGTTCAAACGATGCCCGCTTTGTAACTCTAAATACCCGCACATCGATGCACACCCGGTGTGCAACAAGTGCTTTTCACCAGAGCACAATGAAGACAACTGTCTAGCTTGTTCTCGATTCAGGTCAAAGAAGACGCTTAGACTCCGACGTGCAGCGAGGCAAGCTATGTCGAAGCCAGCGCCCGACCCGGTGAATATCTTCGACGCAGAAGGCGATGAGGTCGTCGATACTGAGGATCCAGAACAGCAGTCGGATCCCGGCTCGGAGCATGACTCTCACTATTCTCAAGACGACTAGAAGAACGTCAAGGATGAAAACGTTGTTGAGTTAAGGGACGACGTATCCCCCCATTGGAGCCGTTGATGACGACTCAAGCGATGAACCAGGCCCAGCGGTGGGTACAGGGCCCGAAACAGACACTCAAAGACTTCCAAGGGCTCAGGTCGAGGCATCGCCAGAAGGCCTTAGCCAAGATCTTCAAGAACATTCTATAGCCCCGCGTCAAGGCCCGGCTAAGAATCTATCACATGAGCCATCAGTCCATCTACTTAAAACAAAACCGAAAGCCCTTGAGTCAAAACCGAAACTGCTGAAATCAGTCTTCGGATCGAAGAGCTCCCTCCCATGGGAGTCGACGAACAAAAGAGGTGTTGACGACCCTGCGAGGTCAAAGGTGAAGAGTGTCGAACCGAAGATCGGTGCGCTAAAGTCAACCATCAAATCCAAGCATGTCGAGCCGACTAAGTCAACGTCGACGGACAGCGACACAAACAAAGGACTCGAGTCTCAGAAGCTTCTCGATCCGAAGCATCTAGTCGACAAGCTCCAGCTCGTCAAAGGCCTCGAGTCGAAATCCAAAAGCGCCTCGAAGGACCACGTCGAGCCGAGACAGAAAAGCGTGCCTCCGACGCCACGAGCGCCGAAGTCGACGCAAGGACATAAACTTACTGGCGAAAAGGCAAAATCGGTCGGGCCTCCATCGACGCCAGCCCTCCATCGACGCCGGCCCCGAAGAAGGTCAGTCTGTCTAAAGACCCTGTGCCGCCAATAAATTTCGGTCTGCCCCAGACTGCGCGCCCTAAAGCGATCGATCCGAAGCCTGGGGTCGAAACATCCAAGAAGGTGTCGTTGGGGAAAAAGGGCACATCCTCTAGAAGAGGACGTTTTGTGTCAGGAGCCCTCATATGATGACCAGTCGAAGCTACATATCGACTCCGAATCTTGTAGACTTACTATCTATCAAAGGAAGATAAGGTCAGAACATCCTCTGGCGTCATACAAAATCCCACTCAAGAAGTAAAGAGATTCTTCAACGTTGCCTGTCCTTTTTGAGACTGTAAGGTACCATGCCCAGGACACTTCTGCATACTCTCCCACTACTGAGGATATGGGGTATGACCATGATGAACAATATCATTACCCTGCGGACACGAATCAGGATGACCAGACTCAAGCCATGACTGACCCTGCTGACCAGGGGGAGTCACAGACTATTCCGGATACTCCTTCTTATCCTGTTAAAACTTCTCCAACAGAAGATACAGCTGCGTTCAACGCTTTGATTGAAAGGGCAGCGCTAAATCATGATGTGGACATGCACGCTGACCCAGTTGAGGAGGACTTCCTGTTCGACACTTTCTCCACTTCAGAGAAGTCTGTTAAAACTTTACCAATGCTAAAAGGTGTCCTTAAACACGCAGGGGTCATTTTCAAAGAAACCACTAGAGCAAGGGTTATCAACCCCAGGATTGAAAGAAAATACAGACCGGCGCCTGTGGACCCTACATTTATTAAGGGACAGTTGCCATTGGACTCTCTGGTGGTCTCAAATGCTCGTAAGCTAGCCAACTCGCAAACTACGGGTGATGCTCCTCCTCCAGACAAGGAATCGAAAGTATTGGAAGCTTCAGGGAAAAGGGTGGCTGCTCAAGCAGCTAATATCTGGAGAATTTCTAATACACAGGCCCTATTAGCCAGATACGATAGGGCGCATTATGACACTTTAGAGCAACTGCTTCAACATTTGCCTGAGGCCTACAAAGAAGGAGCAGAAATGCTAATCCAGGGGGGGGAGCTCATAACAAACGCATCCATCAAATGCGCGCTAGACGCAGCAGACACCGCAGCCAGGGCCATTAACACAAGTGTCATGCTCAGGAGACACACTTGGTTGCGAATCTCTTGGTTCAAACCTGAAATTCAGACCACATTACTAAATCAGCCTGTAAACCCAGATTTTTTTATTTGGTCCTGATGTGGACACAATCTTAGAAAAGATTAAAAAAGACACAAACAGCCAAGTCTATGGGTGCCTTGCAGTCTCAACAGTTCAGGGGTGGTTCCTTTCGTCGCTCCAGTAACAGAGCAGCCACGCGGGGCCAGGCATCACAACAAGGTCCATACAATAAAGGGAGCACGCAGACCACCTGTAATAAAAACAATAGAGGTGGATACCGTGGAAACAGCAGCAAAGGCAGAGGACGAGGGAACAACAACACCAGGTCCTCCGCCAATAATAAACAGTGACGCCTTGTCACTGCCCCGGACCATGTAACACCGGTCGGGGGGTGATTACAACAGTTCCTGCCAGTCTGGGAGAGCATTACCACAGACAGGTGGATGAGACAACTTATTCAGTACGGCTATTGTCTAGAGCTCACTTCCACTCCACCCAACATACCCCCAAGACACCGTCCTATGTTCGCAGAGCACATAGCCTTATTGCAGCAAGAAGTTAGCATGCTGCAAAAAAGGGCCATAGAACTCGTCCCCATACAGGAACAAGGCACAGGGGTATACTCGCTGTACTTCTTAATACCCAAAAAGGACGGGTCTCTCAGGCCAATACTGGACCTCAGGCCCCTAAACCAATACATCTTGTCAGAACATTTTCACATGCTCACTTTACAACAGGTTCTGCCATTGCTCACTCAGGGAGACTTCCTGGCAACGCTAGACCTAAAGGACACATACTTCCACATACCAATGCATCCTGCACACAGGAAGTATCTCAGGTTTACCATACAAAATCAACATTACCAGTTCAAGGTACTACCTTTCGGGGTAACAGCCCCCAGGGAGTTTACCAAGTGCCTAGCGACGGTAGCAGCGCACTTAAGAAGAAACCATGTCCACATCTACCCCTATCTGGACGACTGGCTCATCCAAGCAAAGTCAGTCCAGCAATGTGCCAGCCACATGTCTCGCACTATTCACCTCCTCCACAGCCTCGGATTCTCATTGAACTATGCAAAGTCCCATCTCCAATCCGCCCACGTACAGCAGTACCTGGGTGCAACGACAGACACTCTGGTAGCAAGGGCACAGCCAAACCCAGCGAGAATCAACAGCATTCAATTACTGATTCAGAAATTCAGACCCCAACACTCGCTCCCAGCAAGTGTGTTTGCCCCAGTATTGGAACTTTCATAGATTCACATGCTTTGTATCATTCCCCGTCGTCGGAATGGGAGCCTCGGTAAATAGTAAAAAACCATAGTAGTAAGCACAAAGTGAAAAATAGGCCTAGGCCTCATCTCATTTTGTAGCTTATCCACCTCTTTTTGTAAAAGAGACCAAATTTCTGCAGCAGCCAATCAGAGCAGCCTCACCCCATAGAACCTTCCTGAGAGAAGCTCAGAGCCTCAGATTTTCTACCGCACGTTGTGCAAGGGAGTCTCCATTGAGCTCTGCTCAGTTTTCTTCAGTTTTTTCTTCAACTACTTGGATTTTTTCTCAGCATGTCGGAGAGGAAAGCCCTTTTTAGAGCCTGTGCCACCTGCTCTAAGAAGAGGTTGTTTATCGAGGATAAACATGAAGATTGTATCTACTGTTTATATCCGGACCATAAACCAACAGACTGTCCGATTTGCAGATCCTTCTCAGCCAAGACCCAGAGGGACAGGGAAGGACGTCTCCTCACATGGCTCCAGAAGGTGAAAGACCGGAAAGACATTATCTCTTCGGACAGTGAGGGCTCCTCGTCTATGGTGTCATCCAGAAGGTCTCAAAAAAGGGGTAGGTCCCCCCTTTCTGCTTCAGACGAGTCCCGTCACAAGGCCTTACCAGGGACCTCTGACAGGTCTGACAGGCCGGCTGCCCAAAAATCTCCTCACCGAGGTGAAAAGGAGAGGCAGGGTAAGCCTGAGGAACTTCTTGCCTCAAAAAAGGTGAGAAAGGCTTCTACAGTCTCTTCGCCTTCCTCAGAAAAGGATTGTGGGGTCAAAAGGCCTTCAACCCCGACTAAAGAGGTCGTTTCAGACAAGAAGCAGAAACCGTCGACGACTAAACTCCCAGGTACGTCGTCTACGAGTGTTAAAAAGGACAGCTCTACCAAGGTTGCCTCGTCGACGGGCTCGTCGACGACGGCTGCGTCGACGCCTACACCGTCGACTGTTTTCAAGGCTCCGGAATCTGCAAAGCTGCCGTCGACGGCTGTGTCGTCGACAAGAACGACTTCGACGACGCCGATGTCGACGACGCCGGTTGCCATGTTGAAGACGACGAGCTCGTCGACGGTCCCGTCGACGATTCCACCATCGTCGACGATGAGCTTCACCTCGTCGACGACGCTATCCTCGTCGACGAAGACAGTTTCTATATCTACTCTTCCACTGTCGACACAGACACAGAAGACCTTCCCGTCGACGACGGCCGCGTCGACGAGGACCTCGTCGACGACGACCTCGTCGACGATGGAAATGGCGGGAAAACAGGTTTTTTCGCGGAAAAGGAAGCAGATCACGCCAGAGATGACGTCTCCTCGCCAGGTTCAGAAGCTACCACCATCACTACTATTGGAGGATGACTCTGAGGAAGAGACTTTCAGTGAATTTGGGCAGGCCTATAGCCCTTCTGACCTCCAAGTTAAGGTGCAGGAGTTTAGCTCTGAGGAGGAGCAGATGGAACGGCAGCACTATGCTCCAGAGCATTATTATGGGGAGGAACGTACTGCTACCAGGCACGTGCCTCCACAACAACCGATGCGTCAGTTACCTGAGGGTATGGTGGCAATACCATCCACTTTAGTGGCGGATTTACAACTTATGTTGCGGGATTACAAGCAACGTTTCCCGGCGCCTCCGGAAGCCCAACAAGTGCGCCCCACGACACCTCCGCCTCAGACATTACGTCCTGTGACAGACCATTCTTTACCCCCAAGAGAGCGTGCCACTGCGCTGGAAGGGCGCCCTCAAGAGGTGGTACAGGTGCAAGACACTGATGATGATGATGACGCTGCGTCTTCAGATGCAGACCAGCAAGCGGATCCTGATCAAGATCAACAGGCTCCATGGAATACTGCGGACCCTATCGATCCGGACAACACCGACCCGGATAATATAACTTCGCCTCCAGCGGACGTTGGAGGGTTTCACAACTTAATGGACAGGGCATCCAAAAGATTTGGTCTCCCAGTGACCACAGTGCAATCGGATTGCTTTTTGTATGACTTTAAAGAACCATTCAGGAAGTCAGTGAGGTCCATTCCAATCATTGAGCATGTCTGGTCTGAGGGCTTGAAGGCTATGCATAATCCGGCCACAGTCCTTCCGGTACTTCCGAGACTGGAAAAGAAGTATAAGGCACCGGATGGCAGTCCAGCATGTTTACTTGGCCAACCGAAACCGGATTCGGTCATTTCGCAGGCTGCCCAGAGCAAGTCCAAGAATCCTTCTGCGCCGATGACTACGCCGCCGGATAAGGAGGGCAGGCGCCTAGACAATGTGGGCAAAAGATTTTCAGCTATGGCCAGTCTCCTGGTTAGGGCAGCCAATGCGTTAGCGATTCTGGGACGCTATGATCGACAAATGTGGTGCGATCTTGCCCCATTTGTAGACGAACTGCAAGATTCGTCTAAGGAAGATGTGAAGAAGATTTTGCTCGAAGGGGAGCGAGCCTCTTCGGAGGTCATTGATGTGGCAATGGATATTGCAACCACCGCATTCCGAGCACTAGCCGGCTCGACGGTTCTGCGACTCCAGGGGTGGTTAAAGGCCACATGGTTCAGACAGGAGGTTCAGAATAAGATCTTGGATCTACCATATGACGGTGAGATGCTATTTGGCAAGCACGTCGATGAGGCCCTGCAAGGAATCAAAAAGGACACGGACACAGCTAAGTCCTTGGGTACATTGCAGTATCGTAAGGTGCCCTTCAGAGGAGCTAGAGGAAGAGGTTTTTCTTCTTATCGTGGAGGTAATCCAAATCGCTACTCTTCTAGTTCTCAGTCCAGCCAGTCGTATAAGCCACAATACTCTCAAAGAGGCTCTTTCTCTCGCCAGCAGCCTAAAGGACGTCAGGGGCAGCAAAGGAGAGACAACACCAGGAAACAATAGCGGCCAGGTGGCTCTTTCCACTGTTCCTGTCCCCTCATTCACATCTGTGGGGGGCAGGATTTCCCATTGCCTACACAACTGGATGATTATTACATCGGATCAGTGGGTCCTCCAAATTGTCAGAGAAGGACACACATTGGAGTTTCAAGACCTTCCTCCAACAAGAGCGCCGGATGCCTTCCCTCCGAAACATCTCAGACTCCTCCATCTCGAAGCCCACCAACTTTTCACCAAGGGGGCAGTAGAACTTGTACCCCTTTCGCAGAAGGGGAAAGGGTTCTATTCCAGGTTCTTCCTGGTTCGGAAGACAAGGAACAAGTGGCGTCCAATTTTAGATCTACGGCAGCTCAACACTTATCTCGTGAAGTTGTCCTTCAGGATGGTCACTCTTCAGGACATCCTTCGTCTGCTCAATCCGGGGGATTGTATGGCGACCCTCGATTTGGAGGACGCCTACTTCCACGTTCCTATCCATCCAGCTCACAGGCAATATCTGCGCTTTACGGTGGACAAGAGTCACTTTCAATTCAAGGTACTGCCATTTGGTCTCCGATCCGCCCCACGGATCTTCACAAAGGTTCTAGCTCCGGTGGCAGCTTTTCTCAGAAAACAAGCTATTCAGGTGTTTCCATACCTGGACGATTGGCTGCTGAAAGCTCCATCTGTTCAAGAAGCGTCCAGTGCAGTCCGGACGTGCAAGGATCTGTTCGAGCGGCTAGGTCTTCGACTCAACAGGGAGAAATCAGTTTTATGCCCATCCAGGTCAGCAAGGTTCCTAGGAGCCATCCTGAACACGGACACTTGCTTAGCCCTTCCATCGGAGGAGCGCCAGACCAAACTAATGTGTTCAGCTCGTCTTCTCCAATCTCGAAAGACACTGACAGTTCGCAAGTACAAATCACTGCTCGGATCGATTTCATCTTGCATTCCTTTAGCTCCGCACTGCAGGCTCAGGATGCGCCCACTACAAGAGCAACTGGACAGACAGTGGCGGCAGGTCACAGGATCCTTCGACGACAAGGTTGTCGTTACCAAAGAAATGAGAAAAGCAGGCGGCTGGTGGCTGGAAAAAGACAATCTTTCCAGGGGCTTATCGTTCCTCATTCCTCCATCTCCCCTGATTGTAACAACGGATGCTTCCATGGAAGGATGGGGAGCGGTCCTCCAGGAGCTGAAGGTCAGCGGTCACTGGAGTCCAGTGCAACGCAAGTTCCATATCAACCTCCTGGAACTTCTCGCGATCCGCTTGGCTCTTCAAGCTTTTCTTCCGAGGATTCAAAACAGGACAGTGCTGGTTCGTACGGACAACACTACAGCCATGCACTACATAAACAAACAGGGTGGCACAAGATCCTCCACCCTCTCCAAGGAAGCCCAAACGATATGGAACTGGTTAATACAGAACAACGTCTCCCTCTCAGCGGAACATCTAGCGGGGACGCTCAATGTCAAGGCGGACGCTTTGAGTCGTCAGAGGACAGTCTCTCACGAGTGGGAACTGGATCAGACCGTTCTGGAGGAACTCTTTGCTCGTTGGGGGACACCATCAATCGACCTGTTTGCGACTCCCCAGAACGCCAAATGCCTGTCCTTCGCAAGCAGGGTTCACCATCGGGAATCCTTGGGGAATGCGCTTTTGATTGCCTGGTCAGGCGCCTTTGTTTACGCCTTTCCTCCCATTCCACTGATTCCGAAGTTGGTCAGCAAACTCAAGGTGGAACCGTGCAGGATGATTTTGATCGCTCCAGCATGGCCCAGACAAGTTTGGTACTCGGAGCTTCTTCTCCTCTCCCAGGACCAACCAGTTCTCCTACAGCCTGTTCCAACGTTGCTAACAATGTCTCACGGTCAGGTTCTACATCCGGACTTGAAGTCCCTGCGATTGACAGCGTGGCTCCTGAGTTCAGAGAGTTCCAGGGGTTAGATCTCTCAAGTGAATGTAGAGACATTCTAGCTCAGGCTCGAGCCCCTAGTACCAACAAGACCTATCGAGCCAAATGGAAGAGATTCTGTGTTTGGTGCCAGAAGGAAGGTTTACACCCGTATACTTCTTCTCCACACAAGCTCTTACCTTACATTCTTTCACTGGCGAAATCGGGATTGGCTCCATCGTCGATAAAGGTCCATCTGGCAGCCATCTCTAGATTCAGACGTTCATCTTCAGGGCCTTCCCTATGGTCGGCCAGGATTGTCAAGCAATTCCTGAAAGGTTTATTCAGGGTTTTTCCGTCCGGCCACCACCTCCGACCTGGCACTTGAATCTAGTTTTGTCATCCCTCATGAAAGCCCCTTTTGAACCTGTGCATAAGTCGGACCTTAAGTTTCTTTCCTGGAAGGTGGCTCTTCTCTTAGCCCTGACATCGGCTCGCAGAGTAAGCGAGATCCAGGCTTTCACGATTGAGGAACCATTTCTCCAATTTAAAAATGATGTGCTGATTCTACGGACGAATCCTAAATTTATCCCGAAAGTCCCTTCGGAATTCCACCTAAATGAACCCGTGGTTTTGAAACCATTTTTTCCAAAACCTTCTTCACCTGCGGAAAGAACTCTACACTCTCTGGACATTCACAGATGCCTGAAATTCTATCTGGAGCGCACGAAGCAGTTCAGGAAATCTTCACAGCTCTTTGTTTCCTTCAGTGCTCCACGCAAGGGTTGTGCAGTTTCTAAGGCTTGTATTTCCCGTTGGATTTCCAGTGCTATACAATTTTGTCACCAGGCGGCTGGGAAACCTCTGCAGCGAGCAGTTCGTGCTCACTCTACCAGATCCATGGCTTCCTCTGCGGCGTTATTCGCAGGAGTCCCTATCAAGGACATTTGCAGGGCGGCAACGTGGAGCAGTGTCCACACCTTCACCCGCCACTACTGTCTGGATTCTTCTGTGAAGGAGGATGCAGCAGTGGGCCAAGCAGTCCTGAGGAATCTATTCCAATAAGTCGGTGAGCTTTTCCTTTCTATCCCGCCTTCCTATTGCATATTTTGTATACTGCATTATTGTCATATTTCATGATCCTATGTGTTCTGCTGTTCTTTACAGAGATGTGTCACATTTTCAGGTTCAGGTATGGCAAAATATGTTTTTCTTTACTGCTAGTTACTCTGATACAAAGCATGTGAATCTATGAAAGTTCCAATACTGGGGCAAGAAAACAAGTTACTTACCTGTAACTTTGGTTCCCCAGTATTGGTAACTTTCATAGATTCACATGCGCCCACCCACCTCCCCTGGGAAAGCTCACTCTTCTGATCTTGGTGGATAGCTGTATACAACGGCTTCGAAAATCTGAGGCTCTGAGCTTCTCTCAGGAAGGTTCTATGGGGTGAGGCTGCTCTGATTGGCTGCTGCAGAAATTTGGTCTCTTTTACAAAAAGAGGTGGGTAAGCTACAAAATGAGATGAGGCCTAGGCCTATTTTTCACTTTGTGCTTACTACTATGGTTTTTTACTATTTACCGAGGCTCCCATTCCGACGACGGGGAATGATACAAAGCATGTGAATCTATGAAAGTTACCAATACTGGGGAACCAAAGTTACAGGTAAGTAACTTGTTTTCTTATGCAGTTGATATGCATGATGGCCTCCTGCATCTTCATAGTCCCTCAGGCGAGACTACACATGCGTCCGCTTCAGGAGTGCTTAGCACGCCAGTGGAACCAGGCTCAGGGACAATTGAAAGACCTAGTGTTGGTGACCGGTCGCGCACACCACTCTCTGCATTGGTGGCACCCACAAAACCTTTGCAGGGGACGACCGTTCCAAGAGCCTGTGCCACAAATAGTGCTGACGACTGACTCATCTCTCCTGGGCTGGGGAGCGCATGTCCTCCATTACACAGCGCAGGGACTATGGACGACACAGCAAAGGAAGATGCATATCAACCTATTGGAACTGATGGCAATCTTCATGGCAATGAAGGCGTTCAAGGTGCATTTGTGCAACAAAGTCGTGTTGATCCGGACGGACAACATGACTGCCATGTACTACATACAGAAGCAGGGAGGTACACTTTCTCCACAGTTGTCACACCTAGCGCAAAACATGTGGAAGTGGACCATTCAAAGGAACATATTCCTCATGGCGGAACACTTCACAGGCAGGGACAACCAGATGGCGGATCTGCTCAGCAGACACAGCCACCAGATGCACGAGTGGGAGATACATCCCTCAGTGCTGCAACCATATTTCCGGCAACAATGGGGGTTCTGGCTCAAACGCAGTAAGGCTGCGCCAATAAGAGAATCAACAAAGAGATGCCAGTACTGCACTTCAATTCAATAATTTCAAATAATTGAGTAACATTCCTCAATTCGGAAAGACCAATCTTTTAGTCTAGTTTCTTATGAATACTTCTATTCATAAGAAACTAGACTAAAAGATTGGTGTTTCCGAATTGAGGATTGTTACTCAATTATTTGAAAATATTGAATTGAAGTGCAGTACTGGCATCTCTTTGTTGATTCTCGCAACCATATTTCCAGCAGTGGGTTCACCCAGCGATAGACCTGTTCGCCACAAGGGAAAACGCAAAATGCCAAAACTTTGCCGCCAGGTTTCCACATCTGCAGTCTCAGGGCAATACGACATGGATGAACTGGTCAGGCAGGTTTGCGTACGCTTTTCCCCCAGCCCCGCTCATACCACTAGTGACACGCAAACTGCGACAACACTCATGACACTCATCCTAGTTGCTCCAACGTGGGCGAGGCAACCATGGTACACCACGTTCCTAGAACTTTCCGTGGTGCCTCATCAAAGGATGCGACTTACACCCAGTCTTTTAATGCAGAGCCATGGAGACATTCAGCACCCAGATCTGCAACAGTTGAACCTTGCGATCTGGCTCCTGAGGTCATAGAGTTTGGTTACCTGAACTTGCCTCCTGACTGTATGGATATTATCAAAGAGGCAAGAAGACCTACAACCAGAGCATGCTATGCGGCGAAGTGGGAACGATTTGTCATCTATTGTACCAATAACGACATAAATCCGCTAGATGCATCCACTCAAAACATCATATGTTACCTGTTACATTTACATAGATGCAATCTAGCCTACAGTTCCATACGTATACATTTGGCTGCGGTGGCCACTTATCTTCAGAACAGGCAACACCTTTCACTCTTTAGAGTACCTGCTATTAAAGCTTTTATGGAAGGACTCAAACAAGTGATTCCTCCAAGACACCCACCTTCACCTGTCTGGAACCTCAACGTGGTTCTAACCAGACTAATGGGTCCACCTTTCCAACCTCTACACTCGTGTGACATTCAATTCCTAATGTGGAAAGTGGCTTTCTTAGTGGCGATTACATCACTTAGGAGAGTTAGTGAGCTACAAGCCCTAACTATTCAGGAGCCATTCATACAAATTCATGCGAATAGGGTAGTGCTGCGTACAAACCCTAAATTTATGCCGAAGGTAGTCTCCCGGTTTCACATCAATCGAACTGCCAGTGTTCTTCCCAAATCCAGATTCAGTGGCAGAACGGGCTCTACATACCCTGGATGTTAAGAGAGCTCTCCTGTACTATATAGACAGAACAAAACCCTTCAGGAAAACTAAGCAACTGTTTGTTGCCTTTTCACCACAGCACAAAGGCAACCCCATTTCAAAATCAGGTATAGCCAGATGGATTAAGTGCATACAAATTTGTTATCAGAAAGCGAAACGCACATTAACAGTTCCCCCAAGGGCGCATTCCACACGCAAGTTAGGGGCATCCATGGCTTTCCTGGGAAACATTCCTCTAGAAGACATATGTAGAGCAGCCACATGGACTACCATAAATACATTTACCAAGCACTACTGCGTAGATGTACACTCCAAACAGCAAGCAGCTGTAGGACAGGCTGTACTCTAGACTCTTTTTCAGGCTGCTGCAGCTGGCACGGGTAACCACCGCTAAGAGGGAGACTGCTATACATTCTATGCACAGATATGAATTCAGCAGCACACGTCTCGAACTGAATATGCTACTTACCAGTATGCATCTGTTCTTGGCATGTAGGGCTGCTGACATTCATATCGCCCTCCCTCCTCCCCGGTGCTTGTCGCAGCTGTAGCACTCAGAATTATTCTATAGCATGGACATCACTTACTGTATCATACTCCATCCCTGCCACAATGGCGAAAAACAATCTGAGGATGGAGAGGATACCCATGCGCACTGTAGTCCGGGGGAGGAGCCACCTATCTCGTGATACTTCGAAGACTCTTCCAGGACAACAATGTGCAATCATCCGGACCCAACACTTTGCGGCGATCTATGCACAGATATGAATGTCAGCAGCCCTACATGCCAAGAACAGATGCATACTGGTAAGTAGCATATTCCTTTCTAGAACCAAGCAAGCCTGGCACAGGGAAGTGATAATTACTTTGTAATGTACAGATTGTAACACAGTTTGGTTTGCAATTGTAAATGCACTTTGTTTTGGCATACAGCATTGTTTCTGAGAAATGCAATGCTTTTGTAAATACAGTACATATATTTTGTATAGGATTTACAGTAAGATTATACACTAGTTACTTTTGAGATTTCTTTTCTTACACAATGTAGTATGCCTGGCTACAACACTGGGACATTTCCTGTAAATAGGTAAGTAAAATCGTTTGTTAGTTCAATTTTAAAGAATTTCAAACTCCACACTTAAAAACTTTTCCAAGAAAAACATTGAATGTTATCCTGTGGAAGAAAGTTGTGTTATCGTTTTTAGGGTAAGTATTCAGTAGTGGGAATTGAGGTTCTGGGGTTAGACTCGGGGATCCCCCAGGTTCAAGCATGCACTCTTGTTACACCCTCGGCACCACTAGGGCGGCTAGGTGCAGAGTGCTGAGGCCCAATGTTATCTATAGGGGGATAGGAGGTCTCCGGTTGGTGGCTTCTGACGAGCAGGCCACAAGGTTGTGGGAGCCACTGCTCCCGATAGCAGGAGAGGCTGTCAGGCCTTTGAAGCTCTCCTACCACTTCCCGGCCTGGGGGAGGTGTGAACACCTCTGCCCAGGAAAGGCTTTGTTTCTGGGCTCAGGGAGCAAAGGCTCCCATTCTAGGGGTAGGGAAACATGTCTTGTGGTGGCAGTCTGGTGTGTACCCGTCAGGGAACCCACCAGAGGCTGGTCGTTTTTCAGGAGGGCATCTCTAAGATGCCCTTTGTGTGCATTTCCCATTAAATTACACACCAGTATCAGTGTGGGTTTAATGTGCTCAGAAGTTTGATACCAAACTTCTCCGTTTTTAGTGCAACCATTATGGTGCTGTGGAGTTCGTAATGAATGACAAGTGGACACAGGATTGGTTGGTTGGTTTAAATCAAGAATTTTTTTTTAAGTATCTAGGCTTGATAAGGTACTACTATTCCCCCACATCAATTTTGGAAATTCCCAGGAAGAGTTTTAAAAAATCGTGTTTATCATCTCGAACAACTACGGCTGACCTCAGAGGCGTCCAAACATACCGTCCAGCATGTTCTAACAATTCTAACAATTCAAACTACTCTGAACATGCAACCTTACCTAACGTTTGAACTGAACGGCTTTGAAAAATTCCTGTTAACACGCTTCAGGCTGAACATATTTCACCATTTGGTGTCCTTCCCAAAAACAAATGATTGGTCACCTACCTTGATGCTGTGTCCCTGCGATAACATTTCGCCCCAATCAACAATACATGCAGTTATTCTTTGTAAGTTTTACATAGAACCTAAAGTGTGGTTGATACCCTTGTTAAGAATCTTGGGCTTCAGGAGATGTCGTCCGGCTTATCTTGCCTTACAATTCTTGGAAGATCCTAGCTTTGCAAAAAACGTAGCCCCATTCTTGAAGTTTTGTATGAAGTACAGGCAAAATCTAGGTTAGGTGTTGTAACCTACTCAGCGTATTAACTTTTAAAAAAAATTCATGAAATATGCACATTTTCTCACCATCCTTTGGACTATCCTGCGCTACTGTTCTCGATGACACTGGTTGAAATTTTTTAACTTGGTACCTTTTTTTTAGAATGATTCTTTTATTGAAACTATTTTAATGCAAATTGTATCTGTACTTTTATGGTGTTTATATATTTGAAATACCGAATAAAGGATCTTGATTGATTGACTTTTTACTTTGTTCTGCACCATAACATACAGCCTGCAAAGGCAGTGTGTGTGTAAAGGTTCAGGGCCTCTAAGGGTGGCTCAATAAGTGCTGCAGCCCTTGGAGGTCTTCCCTGGTCACAGTGCCCTGTGTTACCTGTAGTACCATTTCCCAGGAGCTGACCTGTGACCAGAGATGCCAACTGGGTTCGTTTTGGGGAAAGACACAGTCCCTGGGAACTTGATTGGTAGGAACCCAGGGCACATAAATCAAAGTGAATCAGTAGTCTGGCAAAAAGTGTGTGTGTGTGTGTGTGTGTGTGTGTGTGTGTGTGTGTGTGTGTGTGTGTGTGTGTGTGTGTGTGTGTGTGTGTGTGTGTGTGTGTGTGTGTGTGTGTGTGTGTGTGTGTGTGTGTGTGTGTGTGTGTGTGTGTGTGTGTGTGTGTGTGTGTGTGTGTGTGTGTGTGTGTGTGTGTGTGTGTGTGTGTGTGTGTGTGTGTGTGTGTGTGTGTGTGTGTGTGTGTGTGTGTGTGTGTGTGTGTGTGTGTGTGTGTGTGTGTGTGTGTGTGTGTGTGTGTGTGTGTGTGTGTGTGTGTGTGTGTGTGTGTGTGTGTGTGTGTGTGTGTGTGTGTGTGTGTGTGTGTGTGTGTGTGTGTGTGTGTGTGTGTGTGTGTGTGTGTGTGTGTGTGTGTGTGTGTGTGTGTGTGTGTGTGTGTGTGTGTGTGTGTGTGTGTGTGTGTGTGTGTGTGTGTGTGTGTGTGTGTGTGTGTGTGTGTGTGTGTGTGTGTGTGTGTGTGTGTGTGTGTGTGTGTGTGTGTGTGTGTGTGTGTGTGTGTGTGTGTGTGTGTGTGTGTGTGTGTGTGTGTGTGTGTGTGTGTGTGTGTGTGTGTGTGTGTGTGTGTGTGTGTGTGTGTGTGTGTGTGTGTGTGTGTGTGTGTGTGTGTGTGTGTGTGTGTGTGTGTGTGTGTGTGTGTGTGTGTGTGTGTGTGTGTGTGTGTGTGTGTGTGTGTGTGTGTGTGTGTGTGTGTGTGTGTGTGTGTGTGTGTGTGTGTGTGTGTGTGTGTGTGTGTGTGTGTGTGTGTGTGTGTGTGTGTGTGTGTGTGTGTGTGTGTGTGTGTGTGTGTGTGTGTGTGTGTGTGTGTGTGTGTGTGTGTGTGTGTGTGTGTGTGTGTGTGTGTGTGTGTGTGTGTGTGTGTGTGTGTGTGTGTGTGTGTGTGTGTGTGTGTGTGTGTGTGTGTGTGTGTGTGTGTGTGTGTGTGTGTGTGTGTGTGTGTGTGTGTGTGTGTGTGTGTGTGTGTGTGTGTGTGTGTGTGTGTGTGTGTGTGTGTGTGTGTGTGTGTGTGTGTGTGTGTGTGTGTGTGTGTGTGTGTGTGTGTGTGTGTGTGTGTGTGTGTGTGTGTGTGTGTGTGTGTGTGTGTGTGTGTGTGTGTGTGTGTGTGTGTGTGTGTGTGTGTGTGTGTGTGTGTGTGTGTGTGTGTGTGTGTGTGTGTGTGTGTGTGTGTGTGTGTGTGTGTGTGTGTGTGTGTGTGTGTGTGTGTGTGTGTGTGTGTGTGTGTGTGTGTGTGTGTGTGTGTGTGTGTGTGTGTGTGTGTGTGTGTGTGTGTGTGTGTGTGTGTGTGTGTGTGTGTGTGTGTGTGTGTGTGTGTGTGTGTGTGTGTGTGTGTGTGTGTGTGTGTGTGTGTGTGTGTGTGTGTGTGTGTGTGTGTGTGTGTGTGTGTGTGTGTGTGTGTGTGTGTGTGTGTGTGTGTGTGTGTGTGTGTGTGTGTGTGTGTGTGTGTGTGTGTGTGTGTGTGTGTGTGTGTGTGTGTGTGTGTGTGTGTGTGTGTGTGTGTGTGTGTGTGTGTGTGTGTGTGTGTGTGTGTGTGTGTGTGTGTGTGTGTGTGTGTGTGTGTGTGTGTGTGTGTGTGTGTGTGTGTGTGTGTGTGTGTGTGTGTGTGTGTGTGTGTGTGTGTGTGTGTGTGTGTGTGTGTGTGTGTGTGTGTGTGTGTGTGTGTGTGTGTGTGTGTGTGTGTGTGTGTGTGTGTGTGTGTGTGTGTGTGTGTGTGTGTGTGTGTGTGTGTGTGTGTGTGTGTGTGTGTGTGTGTGTGTGTGTGTGTGTGTGTGTGTGTGTGTGTGTGTGTGTGTGTGTGTGTGTGTGTGTGTGTGTGTGTGTGTGTGTGTGTGTGTGTGTGTGTGTGTGTGTGTGTGTGTGTGTGTGTGTGTGTGTGTGTGTGTGTGTGTGTGTGTGTGTGTGTGTGTGTGTGTGTGTGTGTGTGTGTGTGTGTGTGTGTGTGTGTGTGTGTGTGTGTGTGTGTGTGTGTGTGTGTGTGTGTGTGTGTGTGTGTGTGTGTGTGTGTGTGTGTGTGTGTGTGTGTGTGTGTGTGTGTGTGTGTGTGTGTGTGTGTGTGTGTGTGTGTGTGTGTGTGTGTGTGTGTGTGTGTGTGTGTGTGTGTGTGTGTGTGTGTGTGTGTGTGTGTGTGTGTGTGTGTGTGTGTGTGTGTGTGTGTGTGTGTGTGTGTGTGTGTGTGTGTGTGTGTGTGTGTGTGTGTGTGTGTGTGTGTGTGTGTGTGTGTGTGTGTGTGTGTGTGTGTGTGTGTGTGTGTGTGTGTGTGTGTGTGTGTGTGTGTGTGTGTGTGTGTGTGTGTGTGTGTGTGTGTGTGTGTGTGTGTGTGTGTGTGTGTGTGTGTGTGTGTGTGTGTGTGTGTGTGTGTGTGTGTGTGTGTGTGTGTGTGTGTGTGTGTGTGTGTGTGTGTGTGTGTGTGTGTGTGTGTGTGTGTGTGTGTGTGTGTGTGTGTGTGTGTGTGTGTGTGTGTGTGTGTGTGTGTGTGTGTGTGTGTGTGTGTGTGTGTGTGTGTGTGTGTGTGTGTGTGTGTGTGTGTGTGTGTGTGTGTGTGTGTGTGTGTGTGTGTGTGTGTGTGTGTGTGTGTGTGTGTGTGTGTGTGTGTGTGTGTGTGTGTGTGTGTGTGTGTGTGTGTGTGTGTGTGTGTGTGTGTGTGTGTGTGTGTGTGTGTGTGTGTGTGTGTGTGTGTGTGTGTGTGTGTGTGTGTGTGTGTGTGTGTGTGTGTGTGTGTGTGTGTGTGTGTGTGTGTGTGTGTGTGTGTGTGTGTGTGTGTGTGTGTGTGTGTGTGTGTGTGTGTGTGTGTGTGTGTGTGTGTGTGTGTGTGTGTGTGTGTGTGTGTGTTTGTTTGTTTGTTTGTTTGTTTGTTTGTTTGTTTGTTTGTTTGTTTGTTTGTTTGTTTGTTTGTTTGTTTGTTTGTTTGTTTGTTTGTTTGTTTGTTTGTTTATCCTTGTGGGGACTTGAGTGTGATAACACACTCACGCTGTGGGGACTTGATTGCACTGTGGGGACCTGAACCCAAGTCCCCACAAGGTAATGTCTTCTAAATGATTGGAAATGACTTCAAAACCCTCTGTGCCAATTTTTACAACTTTTTCAAAAATTGCCTTGTGGGGACCTGTGTTTCACCAAGTGTGTTTATTTTCTTTGCTCGCTCTGCCCCTGTAGACAGGAGGTGGTACTGCAGCCTTAAACACACTTAGCATATTAAACACACTTCAGCAATTGGATCCTATCTAGCAACACAGAGGATAGCGATTTTAAAGAGCCATACCTATCAGAAAACAGAATATCTTAATACAATGACATTTTTAATTGTATGCAACCTTTTTTCCAAAGTTATAAACCACACAAATAGAAGCATGTGGGTCATATTGCATTATTTCTTAATTATAATTAATTGTATTCAGCTAGTTTCATTAACAGTTATTTGCTGCGCAAAAATGTTTCTTTATCTAAGCTGCCATTTATTTCATTCTGTGATGTAGTTGTAAAAGAATTAGAAAGCTGAATGCGTTTTTACTTTTGTTTTGTGACAGTATAGCTTGCAAAAGTGCAATTTCAGGAGCACATAAAACAATCTTTCTAATCCCATTTAAGTTTCATAGGAATTACCAAGAATTAATTCCAATTGGGTTCCTGTACATGCAGTTAAAATCGGCAAAAACACCACCCTCCTGATGCATTCTCAGGAATGAAGTGAAACCAGTCAGGCTGTTCGAGGCCAAGGTCAATTTGCATGTGAAAGCTTAGGAGCAGCTCGCTCACGGTGCCGTAATTGCTCTGTTCAAAATGAAAAGCCTGTCATCCCCTCCTCCCACGGCCTCAGGTTAAAGGGCACCCATCACCTTTGACTGCAAGGAGCCTGCTAACTCCTTAACTCCCTTAAGCATCTTCAGCCGTGTCCTGCTTCAGAACGAATAACTGGAGCATCAACCCAGTGGGTATTTCTCTGTTCTCACATGTTAACATTAAGCTATTGGAAAGTTATCTACACGCATGTTCTCTTAGGGAAGTCAATGAAACTTAGGGAACTGCATACTCATTTAGCTCATTATTTTTGTATCTATTTTTCAGTTTTATGGATCGCAAACTTGACCCGAAGGTACAAGAGTGCTTAACATGAGCACCATTTACATTACAGATGGACACATTTGTTTTAGAGGCACCGGGAGATTGTCTCCTAGATGTATCAAGCCTTTTGCGAATCGGCTTGAATTTCGGACTTTGCGAATCGCTAACAGTCTTTTTGCATGTTTTGGCATGCATCAAAAATTCGCAATTTAAGGAATCGCAAAAATTTGCGATTCCTTATTTTGCCATAGCATTTAAGGAATCGCATATTTGCGATTCCTTAAATGCTATGTATGTAGCATTTTTCATTTGCGAATTTTGGTTAAGAAATCGCAAATTACCACCAACTTGTAGTTGATGGTAATTTGCGAATTCTTTTAAAAATGCACAATTTGGCATTTTTGAAGGTGGCATGTGAAGCACACACATGCCCATAGGGCATGTATGTGCGCCATATGCACACACATGTACATTTCAGGAGTGTAGCAGGGTGTCCTTGAGACACCCCTGCACCCTTGAAATAATTCTCAATTTGCGAATCGCAAATTGCGAATCGCAAATTGAGATTCATTTCACAATGATTTCTATGGGCCTCCTGGCCCATAGGAATGAATGGGAAATTATTCCTTATTTGCTAATTTGCAAATTGCGAATTCGCAAATAAGGAAGACTAAGAAATCGGTAAAAAATAGCGATTTTCTACATACATTCCATTTTGCGATTTCTAAATAGCGATTCCTTAAAAATCGCTATTTAGAAATCGCAAATGGAATCTTGATACATCTGCCCTTAAGTGATTTGCCCAGAATTTTGAACCGTTGCAGAGACTCGAACAGGATTCCACAGTTCCAAAGTCAGCAGTTTTGACCATGACAACAATTCATCTCACCATCAGATTATTCATTTTGTTTTATTAGCAGAATAAGATCGATAGGGAATATGTTGAATGTTCAATGCAGACGATTAATATTTTTGCAACTTGTGCTATTGTGTATTGCATATAACAACGCAATTCAAAGTTTGAAAACTTTTACCCTTCCCTGATATACCTGAAATACCTAAAAGGCCACGCCACCTTTGTTCCAGTGACAGAGCCCTTAGGGCACCCACACACTAGAAGGTGTACATTTTTGTAAAATGAGTGAATAACAACAATTAGGGGCATATTTACAAGCATTTTGCGCTGGTTTAGCGCCACAAAAGTGATCCTAACCAGTGCAAAATGTTGTTTTGCTATTTACTTTCCAGCGCAAATCTTGTTTTGTGTTGGAAAGCACCCTCTAAGTAGCGCAAAGCACTACCTTGTACTACTTTGGGCCAAGTGGGCGTTCCATGGTTGGTACATGGGCGTTCCAGTGCAACCACCTGTGCCTTTTGACGCAAAACCATATTTACAAAGATTTGTAAATATGGTTTTGCACCAAAAGTTAACGCCTCTTCAAAGGAGGCACTAACAGGAGAAATGCTTTCATTTCTCTGTGCTTTTCTGACTTTGCATGCTTGCTGCAATGTGCAGCATGCATACAAAGTGGGAAAAGCTAAGCATCCTGCCTAGCATAGTGTTTTGGACAGGTAGGGTACCCTTCCTGTACAAAACCTATGCTAGACTCACAGACAGACCCTAGCCCTACACAAAGTGGGAAAAGCTAAGCATCCTGCCTAGCATAGTGTTTTGGACAGGTAGGGTACCCTTCCTGTACAAAACCTATGCTAGACTCACAGACAGACCCTAGCCCTACAATGCTAAGGTGTGTGCATGGTGCACGGCAGCTTAAATCAGCCCCGACGCAAGGGAAAGGGGAAGAGAGTGCCATATCTCTGAAGATATGGCACTCTCCTGCGCCCTCCCTGACTCACAGACAGACCCTAGCCCTACAATGCTAAGGTGTGTGCATGGTGCACGGCAGCTTAAATCAGCCCCGACGCAAGGGAAAGGGGAAGAGAGTGCCATATCTCTGAAGATATGGCACTCTCCTGCGCCCTCCCTGTCACACAAGGCAGCGAAGCCTCACGGGGGGCTGCACTGCTTTGTACATTTTTTTTGTAAATCTCCCCCATAGTGATATATTCATTTCAGAAAGAAAATATGAGAACCAGATTTCTCTCTCAGCATACATCTTTAATCTGCTGCTATGATCTTGGGACAATGACCCGTACAGGATCTCAACTAAGTAACAATTTGGAAACTTGCAAAGCACCCGATAATGCTCTGCTTTTCCTTGCTCCAGGAACAGTAGTTTCTTGGGTTGCTTTCACTATTTATGTGCCAGTGTCCATCTATACTAGGCTTTTCTGCCCGTCACTTTCAGTAGTAACCATAAACATAAATTTAATGACACTGGCAAAAATGAGGAAAATCCTGTATGTTGTACTACACACTTTTTTCACAGTACATCATTTCTCATATTTTTGCCAATATAAGACTGGTTTATGCAGAAAATGAAGGCAGTCTAATATCTGAGGCATTAGAAGAGGTGAAAGAGTAGGAAAAACAGGTTTTGTCTGCATAAATGTCTTAGCAAACACAAACCAGCAGATCACATCCCTAAGGGAGGTGGTGTAAAGCAACAAAAGGAGAGGACCAAACTCAGAACCTTGGTGGACACCAGCTGGTAGTTAGGGGGGGGGGGGGTGAGAGGATTTGATGGATTGCCAGTCCACAGACCAGCCAAATAGTTAGGAGAACCAGTTCAATGTCGAGCCTATGAAGCTTAGGGAACTTAGAATGTCAAGTGAGGTAGGTGGTTAATGGTGTCAAGTGTGGCAGAGAGTCCAGGACTATGATAGCGGTAGGATGATTTTATTAAGTTAGCTATGTGAATGAGGCTTATTTCAGTGGAGTGGAGGGCTCAGAATACCATCTGGAAAACATGGAGCAAGTTGTAAAAATTGAAGGCGGTTGAAGACTAGACATTAGATTTTTGGGAAAAGGAGGGCAGAAGACACATTGGATGGGGATGCATGGTTTGCTGTTTTTTTGTAAGGGCACCTCCATCACAGTTTTAAAGTATGAGGGGTAAGTACCAGATACGAAAGAGTGAGGAATATGGATGTCAGGATGTCAGACAGAATCATACTGTAGAAGTTCGAGCAGGAAGTTTTATGTTTGTGGATTACAAGGTTAAAAAGCTCATAAAGCGTTACTAATTTTGAGTATCGGAGAAAGGTGCGGAGGTTTGTACAGGCAAAGTCACAAAGTGTGCAAAGAGGAGAAGTTAGTAGTGAGGCTAGGGCTTATCTGAAGGTGATATTTTATGAGAAACTGGTTGCATAGTCTGATGCGGAGAGTAAAGATGCAGGAATAGCTGTTCTAGGAGGAGCAAGAAGATCTTGGGTGTAAGTGCCTGGCTGATTTCGGAAGTAGACAGATTTATCATTGTTAAGCATTCTAAATAGCTTGTCCGGTGTTTCTTAGTATGTATGTAGGTTTTGATTAGTCTTGTTCATCTGCCATCTGCAGAGGAGTGTTCTTTGTGCTGCCTTGCCTTACTTTTTTTCATGGCTTTTTAAATCCACAATGGATTTTGCATTTCGACTGTGCCAAATAAGTGATGCAAACCCCAAAACAATATCTTAATAAATCTGGGCCTGGATATTGTATAAATCCATCTCTGAGATGAGCGTGTAGTGACGGAGCATTCATTTATTAAACTAGAACTGGTGAATTTCTGTGGTTTTATTTTAGTTAAAAACGTTTGTTGTCACTGAGAAACTCACCTCGAAAAACAAAGGATAAAGTAATGTTATAGTTAGGTGAATTTCTCAGTGACAACATTAATATTTTGAACTATAAAAAAAACACAGAAATCCAGCAGTTCTAGTCAGCAGTGCTAACTATTACTTGCACTCCGGACATGCATTGCCCATGACCTCACATGTGACATCACTCATGACATGTTCTATGACATCATGAAGGGCAGAGATCATGGATAATATTACAGCAAAGTTTCGTCATTTTGGAGTGTATGTCAAATGGTGTACTTATAACAAAATTACAACCAACTAGGTGCCCAAACCAACGCCCAGGACAGAGCATCGACCACTATGTATTTTGTTATTGTTTGGTGTCAAATTGAAGTCGGTTGCTAGTGGTTTGATATAATTCAAGAGCAAAACTTGCAATGTTCATGCGTTTTCAATATGTTGCCACAGGGGCGCTTTATTTATTTATTATTGTTTGAGGGTTTATGCTCCAATTTGGGCAAAACAGGTGTATTATGGGTGGTGTCAGAAATGGGGGTCACGAGTGTTGGACTTCGCATCACCTCACCAGAACCGACACCTTTCCGCTAACGCAACTGACTTCCCCTGTCCTGGACTTGACAAGTCGCCTCCTTGCGGACACAACCCCTCACCTCCCCTGTGGTAGCCAGTGAACCGACCTCAACCTCGTAACCGATGGCTCATCTCCATGATGCCGTGCATTCTCCAAAGACTTTGTTGCAATTGGACTGTTGTTTGGGGGGTCCGTTGCCAGTAATGAAGTCGTAACAGCCCCAGGTGGAGCTATTCGTTTGCTACAAGTACGGTTTTTGAAATAACTAGTCTGAAGTCGTATTTTACTACCTGCATGCTGGATTTGTTGTTGTTTTAGTCTTGATTGGTTTAGAAAGGTACTATATTTTTCTAGACAGGTGTGGTGTCCATTTGTGGTGTTTTCACTGTATTAGTGTGTGTTCTGAGCACAAATATTTTACACATTGCCTTTGGGATAGGTCTGTCTGCTCACACCAAGCTACCAAGGGGGTGATTAGGGGTTATCTAGAGAGTATAGCCCACTTACCCTGACTAGAAGATTACATCTGTCAACTAGAGACCCCCAGTTCTAACAGGTGGTGGGTGACAATGCTTATTAATTGTCACCCACCATGGAAAGGCTGGTGGGGATGGACTTTGGGGGCCCGTTGCAGGCCCTCCTTGAGCAGGAACAGTTTGTTAGTGCAGGGAAATGCAAAACTTGCATTTTTTATGATGCGGCGGGTGCTGCAGCCAGCAGCACCCACTACAATGGAAAACATGGCACTTAAGGCCGCCGTGGTGGAGGCCGCATTGTAATGCCAGATGTGGGAGCACCGCCTAATAGGCAGGCGGTCCCCAACTCAGGGACGGACAGAAGTCCATCCCCCATCGTAATCAGGCCATAGTCTCTGAATACCAGAAGGAACTGCTTCAGACAAGTGAAGAAATCAGCTGAGGCTTATAAGTCTGCCCAAAAGACCCAGATTTTTGTTTAATGCAATGGTATGTTTCACCATTTTTTCACTTTTTATTTTTCCGTTAAATCAGTTTGATAAGGAACTTTCAAAGTTCTTACATGACTTTATGTACACTAGGCCGTAGAATGTAAAGTATTATGTGTATTTTGTTTTGTATTGTCTCGTCAGAAATGACAAAGTATTTATATTGCCAAAATAATTTCAGTGATCAGGTTACCATGACTCCTTGGGGTGGAAACGCGTTCTCCTCATCTGAGGTAAACAGATTACTGAACCGCAGTTTGGAATTGGCTGGTTTCTTCTTTCCTTGAACACGGAAAGCTGAATAGCAAAGGTTAAAGAGTATGTATTTGTAAGTACGTAGGTAAGGTACTTAGGGCCTGATTACAAGTGCAGGGTCATAACACCACCTTGCTGACGGAGGTCCGTCCACTGTATTATGACTTTAATAATTTCTGCAGCAGATGACCACCAGCTGCGCTAGGGAAGAGTCATTCCCTGGCAGTGGCAGAGCTGCACCACAATGTAACATGCTCAGCAAGGCTGGTGCAGTCCCGCTAAGGATATTATAAGTTCCCGCACCACCAGCCATTTCTCGGCAGGTGCCCACATGCCCCCCCCACCATGGGGATACATTCAGGTGAGACACACCCGGTCTATATGCCCCCAAAGTTCCAGCATGGCATGGATGTCACCGTCCCTGCCGTGCTGGAACTTTTTTGAAATTCCCATTGCCGCACCTGTTTTCCAGGCACCGCCATGGAGAAGGCAAAGGGCTGTTCGCCTTACATGATTTCAACAAGTCCTTCCGTGGCATTGGTGGTGCCGCATCGGTGGAGAGCTGGGGCAGCACCCCCAAACTCGTAATCAGCCCCTAAGATTTTAACTTTAATTAAAAACATCAGAAGTTTGCAACGAAAAATAAAAGGTTATAGTGGAGTTATATGCATCTTTAGTAATAATATAAAACCGAACATTAAAAAAAAAACACTGAATTCAACCAGTTATACGTAACTTGTACCCCATACATTTCAGACATCATCAGTGATTTCATCAATGATGTGATTAAACATTTCATGAGTACATTTATATATGAGTCCATGCGCACTGCTTCCTGAGAGTGTAAGTTAACCTAAGGTCAGATACTTGTAACTGGTGAATTTTATTATCTATTTGGTTTTTAAATGTTAGTTTTTATATTATCACAGTAACATCACTTCAACTTTTGTTTTTTTATGTAAGTTAAAATCTTAGTACCTTACCTATGTGTAACTCCACTTTAACCTTTTTTTCTATCATGGAATTTTTAGTGTTTGTTTTGCATAATGTAAGATCTTATTACTATAGCAAAATACACTTTAGCTGCGTGTGGTGGAGTGAAGAGCGCAGGACATGGCGTGTGTCCAAGCTCCGCACACAACCCATGTGGGTAGACAACATCACCTGCTTAGTCTTTGGGTGTGCACAACAGGGGCTTATATTTTTTTACTAACTCAAAATGGCGGCTGTAACATTTCAGTTGACTTTGTAGTTTGTCATCAAATTAATCAAACACACCAAGATATAACTAACTTTTGAACCTTAATGTCACACAAATGGCTGAACAGATTTACACCAGAGCACAAAAAGCATGCTTTCAGGGTAAAGATCTAGAGTTCTGCCAAATTTGTTGTAACCGTATTTACCCATTTTAACTGTATTGCTGTCTAAAAATCCTATGGGAAGTTAATTGGGGAAAACATGTTTTAGGACTTCTGTTAGACGGACCGGGAGGGTCGGCCGAGATTACTGGGAGAGGTCTCCAGGGAGAGCCGTCTCCAACGACTGTACAGACAGGTAACTTCCCCCCCACAGACGGACACCACACAGGACGGAAGATTAACGAGACTTTATATGCAATTCTTAGATTACGATGGTATGATACAAGGAGGTCTGGACTCAGGGGTCCCCTCGAGTTTAGTCTTTGGTTGAGGAAAGGGGTAGCGGGACAGTCTTTAGTTACCAATGAGTACAAAATAGCTCTCAATCCTCGAGCTCGGTGTTCTTAGATGGTCGGGCCGTGGAGGAGCCAAGCAGGTCCCGAGATGGACGGATGAAAGACGACGGTCCGCGGCAGAGCCTGCAGGTCCCGGTGAAGGTTAAGGTTACAACGGTCCGCGGCCACGCCAGCAGATCCGGACGACGATGAAGGATGAAGGTTACGACGGCTGTGGCAGCGCCGACAGGCAGGACGATGGTGCACAGGATAGAGCTACGGCAGCGCCAGTAGTCTGTCCAGGATGAGTTCCTCTTTACGTCTCTCGACTCCAAGATACAACTGCCTTCCTGCTCTGGAGCTGCCCCAGTTATAGGGCTGGCGTGCTTTGATGTCCGGACCCTCGCACTTGGAGGTCGGGAGGTCCGGGATGAGGGAGTCCAGACACCCAGCAGGGGGGTGGAGCCAGCGCCCGGGGAGGCGATGGGCGAGCGGCACTTGGCGGGGGAGAGCCATCGGCACCTCTTTCTCCCATTGACTTGCCAAGTAGCCCGCTCACCTCCTGGGTGGAGGGTGGTGCCGGAATGTCTGAGGCCGGGCTAGGCCCAGGGTTGAGGTCGATCGGGGGCCAGGCGGCCTCGTGGTGAAGTGTCCAAGATGGCGGCCCAGGCTGGGCGCGTGGGCCGGCAGTGGATCGGACCCACGAGGTTAACATGCTCGAGGGCAGGGGTCCCTGAGGGGACGGAGGACGTGCAATGGTGGTGTGTGGTACTTGCGTGACCGGGCTCGGGCCTGGTTGAGCCGGGGGAGAGTGGCCCTTCATGTGGCCTGTCCAACATGCGTCCCCCCCAGCTGAAGGCGGGGAGAGTTACCCATTCCCTTGGGGACTCTCTTCGTCGAGGCGGAAAAACCGGGACAGGCCATCCGCGTTGGCGTGATCGGGCCCAGGCCGGTGTTCGACTGTGAAGTCCATACCTTGCAAGGAGATGGACCAGCGTAGCAACTTTGGGTTTTCCCCCCGCATATGCATCAGCCACTGCAAGGGTCGGTGGTCGGTCTGCACCCGAAAGTGGGTGCCAAAAAGGTAGGGCCGGAGCTTCTTGAGGGCCCATACCACAGCGAAGGCTTCCCTCTCTATGGTGCTCCAGCGTTGCTCCCGGGGTAGGAGTCTCCGGCTGATGAAGGCCACCGGTTGATCAAGGCCTTCGGTGTTCACTTGAGACAGGACCGCCCCAATGCCCTGGTCGGAGGCGTCCGTCTGGACGACGAACTCCCGGCTGTAGTCTGGGGCCTGGAGCACAGGAGCGGAACACATGGCGGCCTTCAACTGTTCGAATGCCGTTTGACACTCTGGGGTCCAGTTCACTTTCTTGGGCTGATTTTTTGATGTGAGTTCTGTGAGGGGCCCCACTATGGTACCATAGTCTTTCACGAACCTTCGGTAATAGCCCGTGAGGCCCAGGAAGGCTCGTACCTCAGTTTGGGTGATAGGGGGCTGCCAGTCCTGGATGGCGGCAATTTTCAGCTGTAGAGGGGCCACTAGGCCGCTTCCCACCTGGTGCCCGAGGTAGGTCACAGACCCTTGTCCAATTTGACACTTGCTGGCCTTGATCGTGAGGCCAGCTCGCTGGAGGGCTTGTAGCACTGCTCGGAGGTGGTGGAGGTGCTCGGTCCAATGGTGGCTGTACACAGCGATGTCGTCCAGGTAGGCGGCGCTGAACCCTTCGAGCCCCGCCAGGACCTGATTGACGAGCCGTTGGAAAGTTGCTGGGGCATTCTTCATGCCGAAGGGCATGACCGTAAAATGGTAGTGGCCATCGGGGGTGGAGAAGGCAGAACGTTCTTGTGCTCGGGGTGTGAGGCCGATCTGCCAATAACCTGCTGTCAGGTCGAAGATGCTGAGGTAGCGGGCAGCTCCCATTCGGTCGACCAGTTCATCTGCCCGGGGGATGGGATGTGCGTCTGTTCTGGTGACTTCATTCAGGCCCCGGTAGTCGACGCAGAACCGGAGTTCTGGTGTGGTTCCGGGGGCGGCTGCTTTGGGGACCAGTACGACCGGGCTGGCCCATGGACTGTCTGAGGGCTCGATGACCCCGAGCGTGAGCATCTTGGCCACTTCCGCCTGGATGCAGGCCCGTACCCGATCAGGTACGCGGTAGGCCCGGTGGCGGATAGGAGGGCTATCTCCGGTGTCCACATCGTGTACACACCAGGAAGTGACACCTGGGGTGAGGGAGAATAGGCTGGCGAACTGGGACAGGAGGGCTTGGCACTCTTGGCGTTGTTCTCTGGTGAGGGTCTCCGAGAGTCGGACCCCATCTACGGAGCCGTCTTGCTCCTGGGTCCGTAGGAGGTCAGGGAGAGGCTCGGAGTCGTCTTCAACCCCATTGTCTGTGGCCATCAGTAGGCTGAGTTCTGTTCGTGCAAAGTGGGGTTTCAGCCTGTTGGTGTGGAGGACTCGGAGTGGGTTCCGGGAGGACTCCATATCGATCAGATAGGTGGCAGGACCCTTGCGCTCGATTACCTTGAAGGGCCCTGTCCATTTGTCTTGGAGAGCGCATGGCTCTGTGGGGGACATTACCCATACCTGTTGCCCCGGTTCGAATTCAATGGATGAGGCGTTCTGGTCATACCATTTTTTCATATCCTCTTGACTGGCCTCTAGGTTGGCTTTTGCTAGGTCTCTGAACCGCTGGGACTGGTTGCGGAGGGTGAGGAGGTACCGGAAGACATCTGGAGGGTTCTTGGCCGGAGGCATCTCCCAGCCTTCTTTGATCAGGCTGAGCGGCCCCCGCACTGGGTGCCCGTATAGCAGTTCAAATGGGCTGAAGCCTAGGGATTTTTGTGGGACCTCTCGGTAGGCGAAGAGGAGGCACGGCAGCAGCACATCCCACTGGCGACGGAGGGGCTCTTCCAATCCCCCGATCATCCCTTTTAGCGTGCGGTTGAACCGCTCAACAAGTCCGTTCCCTTGGGGGTGATAGGGAGTCGTGAATCGGTAGGTGACCCCACACTGTTGCCAGAGGGACTTCATGTATTTAGAGATAAAGTTCGTGCCTCTGTCGCTGACGACTTCTCGGGGGAACCCCACACGGGAGAAGATCCCCATCAGGGCCCGGCCGACCACTGGGGCTGTCACGGTCCGGAGAGGAACAGCCTCAGGGTAGCGGGTGGCGTGGTCCACTAGCACCAGAATAAAGCGATGGCCTTGTTTTGTACGCGGGTCCAGGGGTCCCACAATGTCTATTCCGACCCTCTCAAATGGGGTCGTGACTACTGGAAAAGGTTGCAAGGGGGCCTTTAGTTTGCGGCCGCTCTTCCCACTGGCTTGGCATGTGGGGCAAGACCGGCAATGCTGGTGCACATCGTTTCTCATTTTGGGCCAGAAGAAGTGGGTCACTAGGCGACTGTAGGTTTTATCTTGTCCCAGGTGCCCTGCCAGGGGGACATCGTGGGCCAGGTTTAGCAGGAAGGTTCTAAAGCGGAGGGGCACTACTAGTACTCGGTTGGCCCCCAGCTCGGCGATTCTTTGCTCGCTGTACAACAGATCATTGTCCCAGTAGACCCAATGAGTTCCGGACGTATCCCCTGCGCTTTGGGCGAGCGCTTGTTGGCGGAGTCCCTCTAGGGAGGGACAGGTCTTTTGTTCCTGGCGAAATTGTTCTTGTGTGGGCCCCCCCTCTTGGGCCCACTGGTCAAGGTTAGCGAGGTCGGAAGGTTGAGCAGGTTCGAGGGGGGTGTCATGGTCAGTGGTCTCGGCTGGGGCGACCGGAGGCGGTGGCGCCGGCCATTCTGGTTCTTCCGGGTGATGGTTGGCACGGGCGGCCATGGACCGGGTGGTGACGCACGCCCAGTCCGGGACGCCTAACATCCCCAAGTGTTCTTTTCGCTCCACGGCTGCCCACGGGGAGCTCTCTAGGTCATTTCCGAGGAGGCAGTCCACGGGGGAGTCGTCCCGGACCGTCACCTTCAACATGCCGGAGACCCCTCCCCACTCAAAGGGGACGCAGGCCATCCGACACAGACTTTCCGAGTTGTCGGCTGATCGCACAGGGCAGAGAATGTTCGGTAGATATTGTTCTGGGGTCACCAGGTGACAGCGGACGGCTGTCACACTGGCCCCGGTGTCCCGAAGGGCTTCGGCCCGTCGTCCATTGATGCTCACCCATTGGCTGTACTTCTGGGTGTTAGCGGGTAGGGGGACCCGCGGGACCATGTCTCTTCCCCCTAAGCACGCGAGAGTCATGGCGGCTGGCTCCCACTCTTGATACTCTTGCTCGTTTGTTTCTTGCTCCTCGGAGATCTGTTCTTCCCCTAGTGCCGCGGCGGCCACTTGGCGGGGTTTTGGACTCTGATACTGCGGGCAGCTTGGGTCATTTGCATAGTGGCCGACTCGTTGGCATCGGTGACATGTGACATTGGCTCTGTACCCCGGTCGCGCCGGGGTGCTGCCCCGGTTGGCCGGGGGGGTGGTGCTGGTAGCGGGGACGGCCGGAGTGTTGTCTCTTCCTCGTCCTTGGCCCCCTCCTCCTCCTCTGGGTCGGTAGTGACCATTGTTGTTCCTGTTCTGCTCGTAGGACCCATTCCGGCCCACTCTGGTGATCTCCCACCGGTCAGCTTCGGCTGCGAGCTGCCGGGGATCGGTTAACTTGCTGTCGAGGAGGTGTTGGCGTAGTTCAATGAAGCAATTGTTGGACAGATGCTCCCATACCATCAGATTGAACAGCTGCTCGTAGGTCGTGACGTTGTTTCCTCTGATCCAGCCTTCGAAAGCTCGGCTAAAGTACGTTACATAGTCCACCCAAGTTGTACCCGGGATGCGTGTGCAGTCTCGGAACCTCTGACGGTACATCTCGGGCGTGAGGCCATAGCGGGTGAGGAGGGCCGCTTTCATATGGTCGTAGGAGGTCATCTGGTGGTCTGGGAGCTGTAACAGGGTATCGCGGCCTTCATTGAGGAATCTGCCCCATAGGCCGGCACCCCAGTCGTTTCTATCGATCCGGTGCGCAGTCATAGCGATTTCATAGGCTTTAAACCATTGCTGGATGTCGTCCTCTCGGAAATATTCTCGGACCACATCCTTGGGGATGTGTACTTTTTTCTCCGTGGTTCCTGGGGTGTGTGGTCTCTCGGGCACCCCTAACTCTTTATTCTGTTTGCGCAGGTTGATCTCGGCTAGGTTCCGTTCGTGCTCGTACGCCAGTTTCTTTTCCTCGAGCTCCCTTTGTCTCTGTTTCTCCTCTCTTTCTTCTCGGAGACGTAGGTGCTCTAAGTTGATTTTTTGTTCGGCCAACTTGAGTTCTACGTCCATCTTGAGTCGGGCCATTTCTAGCTCGTGTAGTCGGGTTTTTTCTCTTTCTTGGATCTCGTCTTGCGAGAGACCGGTTCTTTGCCCTTCAGGGACCGTGTTGGTTTTTTTCGCGGTGCTTTGCTCAGGGGCTTCGGTATCCCCGGTTTCTGCCCAAGATTCTAGGGCATGCTTAAAATCGTCCTTGGTGCTTAGTCCGGTGGTAGCGATACCTAGTTCGATGCAGAACTGCTTTAGTTCACGATGGCTGTACTCCTCTAGTTTTTCCATTTGGAACTTCTCAGTTGATCCGCTTTCTTTAGTTGTCATTGTGGTTCGTTGTGGGGTGAGCTACTCTCTGTACGTTATGCGGTGATTCGGATCGCGCCGCTGGCCACCAATGTTAGACGGACCGGGAGGGTCGGCCGAGATTACTGGGAGAGGTCTCCAGGGAGAGCCGTCTCCAACGACTGTACAGACAGGTAACTTCCCCCCCACAGACGGACACCACACAGGACGGAAGATTAACGAGACTTTATATGCAATTCTTAGATTACGATGGTATGATACAAGGAGGTCTGGACTCAGGGGTCCCCTCGAGTTTAGTCTTTGGTTGAGGAAAGGGGTAGCGGGACAGTCTTTAGTTACCAATGAGTACAAAATAGCTCTCAATCCTCGAGCTCGGTGTTCTTAGATGGTCGGGCCGTGGAGGAGCCAAGCAGGTCCCGAGATGGACGGATGAAAGACGACGGTCCGCGGCAGAGCCTGCAGGTCCCGGTGAAGGTTAAGGTTACAACGGTCCGCGGCCACGCCAGCAGATCCGGACGACGATGAAGGATGAAGGTTACGACGGCTGTGGCAGCGCCGACAGGCAGGACGATGGTGCACAGGATAGAGCTACGGCAGCGCCAGTAGTCTGTCCAGGATGAGTTCCTCTTTACGTCTCTCGACTCCAAGATACAACTGCCTTCCTGCTCTGGAGCTGCCCCAGTTATAGGGCTGGCGTGCTTTGATGTCCGGACCCTCGCACTTGGAGGTCGGGAGGTCCGGGATGAGGGAGTCCAGACACCCAGCAGGGGGGTGGAGCCAGCGCCCGGGGAGGCGATGGGCGAGCGGCACTTGGCGGGGGAGAGCCATCGGCACCTCTTTCTCCCATTGACTTGCCAAGTAGCCCGCTCACCTCCTGGGTGGAGGGTGGTGCCGGAATGTCTGAGGCCGGGCTAGGCCCAGGGTTGAGGTCGATCGGGGGCCAGGCGGCCTCGTGGTGAAGTGTCCAAGATGGCGGCCCAGGCTGGGCGCGTGGGCCGGCAGTGGATCGGACCCACGAGGTTAACATGCTCGAGGGCAGGGGTCCCTGAGGGGACGGAGGACGTGCAATGGTGGTGTGTGGTACTTGCGTGACCGGGCTCGGGCCTGGTTGAGCCGGGGGAGAGTGGCCCTTCATGTGGCCTGTCCAACAACTTCCCTTGGTACTCGCTTGACAGATTACCCTGAAACATTCAAGGAAAGAGCTGAGGTGGATGAACTTTTTTTTCATGGGCCCGATTACGATGCCGGTCGGACCTGCATCTTTGTGGTAAAGGGATCGGCCGACAGGTAGTCTGAGGTCCTGTCCACCGTTGCATTGAGGCTTGTGCTGCGGCCCGAAAAAGGTCCACAGCACAAGCCCCAATGCTAAAAAAGCATGTTTATAAGCATCACTGCACCATTTGCCAGGCACTACATGATGCCTGCCCCAAGGGGCATGGATGTTTGTGGGAGCACCAGAGGTGGCCCCCTGGCCTCATAGTGGAGGCGGCGGAGGGTCGAGAGCCCTATAGGGCGCCCCAAAGTGCCTTTCCATCTGACTTTCTATGGCAGTTGGACTGCCATATGAAGGCAGACGGAAAGGGACATTGTAATCCCTATGGCGGTGCCTCAGCCCTTATTGTAGGGATTACATTCTGACCTCTGGGTCAAAGGGCGGTGGGGACGATACCGATGTGCTTTCAATGTCGGTCCCACTGACATTTTAATGAGGCCCTTTATTTTTGAGACAATAGTTGTGTCACTCAATATTAATGTTCATGATATTGTGTCAGTGAACAACCCCATGCATTCCATTACCCTTAAATCTCCTTTCATTAGAAATAATTATATAATAATTATGTAATTTAAAAATAAATACTTACCCAAGTTGTTCATTACTTACTTGTAAACTACCAGGAAAAGGCCAAAGTGGTACTTACCTGTGTGGTAAATGCATATGTGATAACTTCCTGCTGATTAAAGATTGCAAGGCAAAAACTGTATGTTCACACGCTCCTTCTGTGTGACTTGAACATGCCTATATATGTTCACACGCTCTTTCTGTGTGACTTGAACATGCCTATAATGATGCTGTATCTCTATGGTGAACTGAAAAACACCATTATAATCACACTTTATAACATGCAATATGTGTGGAGACATGAGCATGCAATTTTAAACTTTTAAAAAAACACTCCAATTCAGCACCAAGATTCAAACATGTGAGTAGGAGTTCAAACACAGATCCCTCAAGTGAATATATTAGTTTACAAATCCACCAGATTAACATAATCTGTTTTTCATCTTTACATTGCTATCATTACACACAATACTGCGGAGTCCCCCAGGGCTCCTCCCTCAGCCCAACGCTCTTCAACGTCTACATGGCTCCACTTGCATCCATCGTCCGAACCTACGGACTCAACATCGTGTCACACGCAGACGACACCCAGCTCATCCTCTCCCTATCCAACGAGCCCAACCGTGCCAGACGCAACTTTCGAGAAGGCATGGAAGCCGTCGCCAAATGGATGAAAAACAGCTGCCTACAACTAAACACCAACAAAACAGAAGTACTCATCATGGGCCCAAACCCAGACGCCTGGAGCGACACCTGGTGGCCCACCACCCTCGGAAACCCGCCAACCCCCACAGACCACGCACGCAACCTGCGAATCATCCTGGACTCCGAGCTCAAAATGGACCGCCAGATCAACTCTGTCTCATCTTCCTGCTTCCACACCCTCCGCCTCCTTCGTAAGACCTTCAAATGGATCCCCCTCGAACACCGAAAGACAGTCACTCACGCCCTGGTCACCAGCAGACTCGACTACGGCAACGCACTCTACGCCGGAATACACAAAAACCTCATCCGCAAGCTACAGAACATCCAGAACGCCGCCGCAAGACTGGTCCTCAACCTGCCAAAACACTGCCACATCTCCCAGCACCTGCGCACACTCCACTGGCTCTCCGTCGAGGCGAGAATCACCTTTAAGATGCTCACCCACGCACACAAGGACCTCCACGGCACCGGACCAGCATACCTGAACAGCCGGCTCAAATTCCACGCACCCCAAAGGACCCTACGATCAGCCCAGCTCTCCTACGCCGAGGTCCCCCGCACCAGAAAGACCAGATCGGGAGGCCGCTCCTTCTCCTTCCTCGCGGCCAAAGCATGGAACGCCCTTCCGCTCCACCTCAGACAGACAACATCGCTCCCCATCTTCGCAAGAAACCTCAAAACCTGGCTCTTCGACAGACCCCCTCCTTGATGGAGTGGAACCTGCACCCCCCCCCACCCCTAGCGCCTTGAGACCCTTTCGGGTGAGTAGTTGCGCTTTAACAAACTCCTGATTGATTGATTGATTGAGACTTGAATATGACTATGATCACACACTATCAGGGTGGGGACCTTGTCATCCCTATAATCACACACTATCTCTGTTGGGGACCTGCAATCCTTATAATCACACACTATCTCTGTGGGGAACTGGCTTCTCTATAATCACACACTATCTCTATGGGGACCTGGCCATCAGTATTACACTCTGTCTCTGTGGGGAGTTGTACTTCATTGTAATCCCACACTATGGGCCTTATTACGAGCACAGCATACCTGGGACTGCCTTACTCGCGATGGCAGTCCGACCGGTACCACCCCAGTTTGTCTGACTGCCTTATTACAATGATGGCAGCAGGTCTGTCACAAAACCACCACCAGGATCCAGGATCCCACAGTGGTGGTGTTGTGGAAAGGAGGCGGGAATTACAGCAGTGCTGATGCTGGGACCGTTGAGCACATTCTGACCTGCCTTTCCACCACATATTTCATGGTGGGGACCCTGCCATGAAATTATTGGAGGAAAGGCAAAGAAAGGGGCCACCAACAGGGCTCCCGGGCAAATCTGTCCATTGGATTTGTGCTGGGGGACCATGATGTGCCACCCCAAAAGTGCAGTGTCGTAGGTGCACTGTGTGGCATGCACAACATATTGCATGCAACACAGTGCATGGGAATGTGCTGTAGGCACTGTCATGGTGGCAGTATTCTGTTTAGGCTCTCCTATGAGCCTAACATACCCTTGTCATGACACTGACACCGCAACACCCGCTGCACACTGGATTCAACTCGGAATCCAGTGGGCAGGTTCAACGTGGGCTTTATGGTCTTCCTAGGACTGCTGTTTTGATGGGCCTACAGGAAGACCACCAATCTCGTAATAAGACCCTGGGGAGTTGAATTTTACTATAATCACACACTATCCGTATGGTGACCTAGGCAGCCCTATACTCTCACACTATCTTTGTGGGGACCTGGTCATCACAATGCTCACACACTATATTTGTTTGAACCTGGCATCAATATAAACAATCACATGCTATATTTAGGGGGCATTGAACTTACTATCTTCACACACTATCTCTGTGGGGAAAGTGGTAACACTGTACTCACACACCATCTCTGTAAGGACCTAGACATCCCTATAATCTCACACTATCTCTGTGGGGAACTGGGCATCAATATGATCCGTCACAAACAATTTTTTTAGTAATTGAAAATGACTATCATCATCACACAGTATTTCACTGGTGACCTTGGCATGTCTATATTCACACACTATCTCTGCTGGGACCTGGGCATCAATTTAATCACATTATAACTTTGTGAGGACTTGAACATTTCTATCATCACACAGTATCTCTGCGGGGACATGAGCATGTCTTTCATAAAACATTTCCGTAGAGAGACATGAGCTAGACAGTTATGACACACTTTCTCTGCAGGTCTACCATCACTATATCGGTGGGGATTTGGGCATCCCTATTATCACACACTATCTCTCAGGAGGCCTAGACTTCACTATAATCATACAACATCCCTGCAAGACTTGAGCATGACTATAATCACAAACTATCTGTGCTTGCAACTGGACATCACTATAATAACATACTATCACTACAGGGACCTGATCATGACTATCCTAATGCACCATCTCTCTGGGAACTTGAACATTACCATCATAACACTCTATGTGGGGACTTGAACATAACTATGATCATTCACTATCTTTGTGGGGATGTGAACATAACTATCATCACACTATATCCCTGAGAGGACTTGAACATGAATATAATCACACACCGTCTCAATTTGGACTTCAGAGTGACTATAATTAAACACTATATTTGGGGACCTGGGCATTAATGTAATGACACTGTTTTCGCATGAACATCAGTATGACTAGCATCGAACACTATCTCTACGGGACTTGAATTTGACTATCATGACACTTTCTATGTGGGACTTGAAGATAATCATAATGGCATACTCTCTCTGCGTGGACTTGAACATGACAATAATAGCACATTATCTGTGTGGGGACTTGAACATACAAATAATCGCACACTATCTCTGTGGGGACATGAACATGACAATAATTGCACACTATCTCTGTGGGGACTTGAAGATGACAATAATCACACACCATCTCTGTGGGGACCTGGACACTTCTTTAATAACACACTATATTAGTATGAACTGCAGCAAGACTATCATTGTACACTATCTGTAGTGGGACCTGAACTGGATTATAACTATACATGATTATAATCAGGCAATGTTTTGGAGGATTTGAACATGTCTAAAATCACACACTATCTGTGCGAGAACCTGGGCATCCCTCTATTGACAAACTATCTCATGTGATTGAAATATAACTACATGAAACACCATCTCTGCGGGGACTTAAGTATTAGTATAACCACACATTATCTATGCGGGGACTTGAACATACAAATAATCACACTATGCCTAGGAACTTCAGAGTAACTATATTTAAACACAATTTCAATATAATCACACACTATCTCTGTGGTGGCTTAAAAATGACTTTCAACACATACTCTCTGGATCAGCTGCAGAACTTTACTATAGTATTATACCATACCTTTGGGGATTATTATTGCACAGACATACAAAGAAAAGGATGCTTATTGGTGTGGTTGATGATAAGGAACAAGGTAAACTCAACTTGACTCTTCTATTAGACCACATCACATGATCTTTGGCCTCTAAATTAATGTAACGTTGAGTTGATTCCTTATTTCTAAAAGTTTGTGAGCACTCGGTAACAAGCTAAATATCTGTAAATCCCTTTCCAGTGACTTCATATGCTATAGGCTTCTGCTGAGAAATGCATTATCATCACTGTCCATTTTCTGTGTGCTAGTAGGACACAATGAGCTATTCATATATGACCAAACTGTCATGTAATTTTAGTACAGCATTGAAAGCATTCAATCACAAATGATAATTATTGAGGAAGTCCCCACTAGGAGGGTAACACACGTTCAAGTCCCCACAATGAGCGTTCTGTGTAATATATTTGCAAATGTGAAGCAGGATCTGTTAAAGGAATCTCTCCAGTTGCTTGAGCTGCCCACCCTACTGCGTCGGTGGGGGTGGGCGGACCTGTACAACAACTCTTGCCAGATCTCAGCCCTCTAGACAGCGACACTTTGGGCACCACTACTGGGGGGTCTTTCTTGCCTGCTGGGAAGGGGGTCTCAAGGATTCTAGCAGATGCCTGTTCGGGACCCAGTTCACCCCTTTGGGGTAGAAAGACTGAGGTAACGGGCCCGTGCCTCACTGTGCGGATACACGTTGTGCATCAGCCTATCTACATAACCAGATCAATGGTAAATGGTAAATGGTCCCCCGGCTGCTCATGCTTCTTCCTTGACCTCCGTGTGGCAAGCTGGAAAGGGGAATGCGTGGGTTGCCTCAATTCAAGGGAGAGTCTGCGGGTGCTGCCTCCCACCAATAATGTCACCATCCCCAGGCACTGGTGTGCCACTTGCTAACATCGGCAAAGACACCCAAAAGGCAATTACTGACTTAAAATCTGATACATCTATCATTATAAAACAGGCGGACAAGGGGGGTGCGGTGGTCTTATGGCCCCGACCCATGTATCTCACCGAAGGACAACAGCATGTAAACAATAAGGATTGGTACAGACCATCTAAAGAGGATCCTGTCCTTATGATTCGGGGAAAAATAGCACAAATCACTCAAAGAGCCTTGGATGAAGGCTTCTTAGGACCAAAAGAGCATGAATATTTAAACAAAAAGTCACCCAGAACGCCAATTCTCTACTTCTTACCTAAGATCCATAAGAATGATCAGACACCCCCGGGTAGACCCATTGTGTCCGGATGCGACTCAGTGCTTGAACCGATATCCAAATATATCGATTTTTTCCTGAAACCATGCATAGAGCAAGTCAAATCGCATCTGAGAGACACGACTGACTTCATTAACCGAATTGAGGGACACTCATTTGATGAGGCAACGGAATTGATGGTGACACTAGATGTCGCTTCTCTTTATACACAAATACCTCAAGATGAGGCTTTAGAGGTTATTGAACTATACCTAGAAAAACGTGAGAGACCCCACCGGGTTCCAACTGCATTCATTGTGGAATTGGCTGAATTGACTCTTCGGAGCAACTATTTCAGATTTGAGAGTGATTTTTATATACAAATCAAGGGGACAGCCATGGGCTGTCCTTATGCGCCGGAGCTGGCGGTGCTTTACATGTCCCAATATGAGGAACGATTTATCTATAAGGACAATCCCTTTTTACATCACGTGACTCACTGGTTGAGATACATAGACGACGTCTGGCTCCTGTGGCAGGGGAGCCAGAGTGAACTTGATCAATTCCACGTATGGCTTAATTCAAGACACCTAGACATCAAGTTCACGATGAACTCAAGTTCCAAAGAGATGACTTTCCTGGACGTCCTAGTAGGTACCAGTGCATCTAGACTGACGGCCTCTTTGCACAAAAAACCAACCGACAGGAATACAATCCTGCACTATACCAGCTCACACCCACAAAGCCTTAAGGATAATCTACCTTATGGGCAACTGCTTCGAATAAGACGTAACTGTACTAGTTTACAGGACTTTGAATCACACGCAACAAGATTCTGTAATGAGATGGCTGCTAGAGGATACCCCAAAAAATTGTTAAAATATGCCAAAAACAGGGCCAAGTTTACCCCTAGGGAGACACTCCTACAGGTAAAAGAAGCAATCAGATCAATTGGTTTGTGTGACTACCTTTGGTCAACACACGAACCAATTTAAAAATATCATCCGAAACAATTGGCACTTGTTGGAAACAATGGAGCACCCTCTGCCCAAACCGATCTTTGCAATGAGAAAGAACACAAGTATTGGACAGCATCTCATCAAAGCAGATACCCACATTCCGCCGCCCAAGAGTGACCTCATATCACAGCGGAACCTCAAACCAATCAGTGGGCACCACAAATGTGGTAACTGTGTTTCATGTTCTTCTACAATTGAAGGGGACACCTTCATTAATCATGGCATCAAATGGACACATGATGCATTTACAAACTGTAAAACAAAAAATATCGTTTATGCAGTGGTCTGTCCTTGTGACAAGGTCTATATTGGCAAGACAAGTCAAGCCATCAATGCCCGCATCACGCAACACCGATCTCGGATAAAGAAACGAGTAATGACTGCACCAATGGTTGAACACTTTGTAAATAATCAGCACACTGAAAACGATTTTAAATGGACACCACTTGTGTGGCTGGACTCCAAACGCTACCCTGATGTTGAAACTATGCTGTTGCGCAAGGAGGCATACCTCATATTGCGATTCGATAGCGTGAATAAGGGTCTAAATACTCTTAGTGAAATCAATCGAGCTTGACTTCATTCCCGGACTTCAGTTCCCACAATGCATTAGTACCCTCGACTCATCCCATTGGCTGTTAGCGCACACATGCTTTTATTGCCACAAGCACCGGCAGTGCCTTGGACAACTAAACTCTTTGTGTGCCGGTAGAACTCAGAATGCAGTCATAGCAGAGCCCTCTGCGGCGACTTTTGGTAAGCGATTGACCCCTTGTTCACCTGTCATTGAGTGTTAGCCTACAGTTAATAACTGCGTGATTCAGCACATCATAGCTAGCCTCCTTCTCCCTTTTATTCCATAGAACGGACAGCGTTCCACAGCAACACCGGTCCGATCCCTGCGCCCGTGTTGAACTTTTTAAAAGTAAGTGTTCCCATCGGAGCGGCGACGCTTTTGCGCCCGTTTCTCCACCGCTTTGGCACAACTACTCAAAATATCGCTATCTTTCATTTCTGTCCCCACAGCGAATTTAATTTGAAAAATAACTCTGCCACCGGCCATTCTGACTTAAGGTTCTAAAGACCCAAGGTAAAATTAGTTTTTTCACTACATTTTCTTCAGCGCGTATTTTGTCATTTTCAAATCGGTGACACCAGTTTTGCTCTTGTTACAGCCCAGACCCGCCTGCCCTAAACCGCTAATTTCAAAATAGAAGCCACACAGGCTACCACTCTCAAGGTATGCCGCACTCCTCTGCGGTTTTATTTTGCATTTGAGTAATATGGCGTTTGTATGAAGTTTGCTTAAACAAACTCTTCATTTTTTCAATTTCTTTGGAAAACAGTTCCCATGGACTAGACTCCCGCCCTGATGAAAATCCTGTAAATAACTGACAGGATTGGAAACGCGTCGGCATTTGACTTCAGGCATTTGTCTCCACACCAATGGCTCTTGTTAGTCATATATACAAAATGGGCTTATTGTGATCATTCACACAAACGAATTCAGTTTATGAGCTAGGAGGTGTTTTGTTTGAAATATTCACCCCTGCTCTTATACGTTCTTGCATTTATGATTCTCAAACTGTGAAGTGTTTATCTGTTTGTTGAAAAGTTTCTTTTGATTTATTAATGTCCATGAACGTACGATTTAGTGCAATGTTTTTGCTTTAAATTTTCTCACTGTAAATATATACACATTGTCTGATTGATTTCCATACGGCTAGAAATGAAGTTGATGGTTTTCTCTTTGTCTGCTCTTTAAAAAGCAAATTTTGCAACTTATGTATTGATTCAATGACAAAAAGTTTTGTCGGGATAAACTAATAAACTTATGGTTTATCTTCACACATTCAGTGTTTGCATTATTGCGAATTGGAGGCATAGGCACATTTTTTGGATTTCACTTGCTAAGAATCGGCACAAGACTGTGGAGTTGCTACCTGCCCAGCCATCCACACCAGAACAGGGTAGCTCCCACTATCCTCATGCAAAGAAAGTCTTGGTAGCCAACCAACTCCTGATGTGCCTACCCTGCAGTGGACATGGGGAATGCCCCTCTGTCAGTTCCAACTGTGCCTTTCATGCAGGTTTTAGTCTGGGCTCCAGAGGGGTAGCCATATTACTCCAGAAGCACTTCCCACTGTTGGCCATGTGGTTCATCCGCAACCCACAAGTTCTCTACACCAGAGTGGTGGAGACACTGGAAGGGAAACAATACAGCATCCTTAGCATTTGATTACCACCCCAGCTACAGCAGCTGACCCTCGAGAAGCTTACAAAAGTGATCCCCAAGCTGCCATCTGGGACAACAGTTGATGGCGTTGACTTTAACACTGCACTTAACTGAGACAAAGATGAGTCAGTCAAACCACCAGACACCATCTGAATAAATCCACGGCGCTCATCGCTTTGATGGACTACCTGAAATTATGCAACATTTGGCAGACATGGCACCTGAGAGAGGGCACACATGCACACATCTTTATCCCACCTCCATCTCATAGTTCTTCCTGCCACTGGCATGACGCACATGACAGTGGCAACAATTCTTCCCCAAGGTATCTCTGACCATTCACCAGTTACTCCCCATGTGGGGATCCCTATTGACCATAAACGGCCACTCTGGTGTCTTAATGCCTAGTTCATTATAGATAATTGATCACTCCTACTTTGAGATAGATGTTGAGTTGGTCACTGAGGTTGGGACCCTGTGGGCAGCAAGTAAAGCCATGATCAGAGAGTTGGCCAAACACACTGAAAGGGACAAATTCAGCCATATACCAGACTTTGAGCCTCACATTTTAATGCTGGAGACCAAAGCAATAACTGATGTGTCTGACTTCCTCCACCGCTGACTCGAACTCAATAGAGTGTTTCTGTAGCAACTTGAGTTTAATGAGGCTTGTGAATGCTGGAGGGACTCCACCTGGAACATATATGGGCCAGGGGATGAAAGCATTAAACTCCTCTACTGGATAGCCACCAGAATGATACCTCCAAATTGAACCGCTCCATTACAAACCCATGAAGACACCCACTGCACACATCAGTCGAGATAGCAGGGGCCTTTGCGGACTATTTCAATTGGTTATATGACCCCCAGCCAAGGTCCACCTGAGATCAAGCCAGCCGCTTCCTTGACAGACTACTACTTCCTCAGCTCACAAAGCCTCAGTGGAAAGAACTGGACTTCCCTCTTACAGAGGATGAAATATTTTCCACAATGCGTGGCTGAAAAGCGGGAAGACTCCTGATGTGCTTCCTCTTGAGTGCTGCTTTAAATTCAGAGTCATTTGTGCCTCACACTTGCTCCAGTTCTATACCAAAACGGCGTGAAGGGGCTCCTTCCCATAACTTTGAAGTAGCTTCTATAGTGGTACTTCCCAAAGATGGACACCCAGAAAACTGTTGTTCCTCATACAACCCTGTTTCCCTGATAAACACAGACATAAACATTTTTTCCAAAGCATTAGCAAATAGGCTTCAGCGAGTCCTCTGTACCCTAATAGACCTGGCCTATGTGGCTTCATGCCCAACCGCAGTACCCACCACTGCATTTGGCACATCCACTACAACAGTCTATGGTGTGTATTCCACTCCAGTGTACGCCCATCTATTCTATGCTACTCCACTCTACACTATTCCACTCTACAACACTACACTGTATGCTACTCTACGCAATACAACTCTACTGCACACCATTCAAGTCTAAACCTCTATACTATACACTATTCCACTCTATGCCACTCTGCTGTATGGCAATCCACTGTATGCCACTCCACTGTACGCCACTCCAGTGTATGCTTTTACACTGTATCCCACTACACTGTACCTCACTCCAGTCTACACCACTCCACAGTATGCCACTCCACTCTATGCTATTTCACTCTATGCCACTCCACTCTAACCCACTCCAGTGTATGATATTCTACTGTATGCCACACCACTATACACCACTACACTCTATGCTATTTCAATGTACACCACTTCATTCTACCTCACTCCGCTCTACGCCACTCCATTCTATAACACTACATTATGCCACTGTACTGTATGCTATTCCACTCTATGCCCTTCCATTGTACACCAGTACACTCAACGCTATTCCATTTTATTCCGCTAGGATTTTCTTCGCTTACCACCAATTTGTGGTGAAAATTGTATATTTTCATTGAAGCATTCTCAGCTTCTAGAGAGTTAGCTCCATCATTGGAATAATTTGATAGATATAGCTCTGCTGACGAAATCTCCAGTGAAAATCAGCCCGTAAAGAATGATTTAGTGTTGGGTAATTACAGAAAATACTTTGATTTATGGAGTACATGGGAAAATGACAGTCCGCAGACGGAATTTCCATCTTCATAAGGGTTCATAGAAAATTCACCATATGGTTAGTGTGGATTGTCCAGCATTACATTTTCCTTCCCTCATTGATTCTGTTCATTGAAAATTCTGCTGTTGTATTGGGTTCTGAATTAGCTGTTCATTCGCCAACCAACAGCAGCTCTTAGCATGCACAATTGTGGCAGATAATGAACCAAGATTCAAGGACATTAAGGGCCATATTCAGACATGCATGTAAATTAAAAATCTGCCTATTAAAGAAGGAAGTCCTATATCTGCAGTTTGAGAATTCCCACCTTGTGGAAATTCCAGAAGAAGAATTACCATGCCCATCGATCCCTAAGGCAGAGATAATGCTGCTAACAGATACCCCTAATATCAGACAATATCCCAACTAAGCACTGAGGAGCTTTATTATGAGCCCCTTGCGGTACTTTTAGGCCGCCGGTCCTTCACTTTGTTGACGCACTGGCGGCATAAATCATGCACCACATTGCGCCATAATTACAAAGGGATGCATCTAGGCAGGTTTGTAAACCCCTGTGTTACATTATACCTTCGTCAGGTATAATGTATGCAGGGTGGGCGTTCCGTCGCTAGAAAGCCTCATAGAAGTGACGCAGTGAAATCTATCATATTTCACTGCATTACTTCTAGGACCTCACTGCGTCAAAACCTTACAACTGCTTCACAGCCAGCATGATGGTGACGAGAGTGCACAGGCCTCCCCCATGCATTGCTGGAGTTACATCATGCTTATGACACAACTCCAGCAATGCGTGGGTCTTACGTTGACAGATATGTCCGGATTTAGGACGTATCGGGCAATCTTTGCATCATGGAGTGCTGTACAGTAAATACAGCATATCCATGGTGTCGCAAGGAGGGCGCACTGAAAAGTGTTGCATAGCTGTCGTCACGAAGTCATAAATGAGGCCCTTACTATTTTCTCTTTCATCAATTAGTAGAATTTCTGTTACTGACCAATACTCAAAAAGGCCTTTAAGGATTTGTTCACATTTGCACAATTTTGAACTGGAGAAGCAGGCAAACAACACAAACTAAGTAAACTATTTTTTTTATTTTAGCTCACCATTTTACAAAAGAGGCAGCACAAAACATTGCAGAAAAATCACATAAAAAGCACATTAAACATTTTAGCGACGGAAGCGTTCCTGGGAAATGCAACAATGAATACTTAAATAATGAATTTGATTGAATTTCATAAGCCACAGGCGAAATAATGATTTGATTGTCTAAGAAAAATAACAGACATTTTTGCGGCGTAAGTATTCCTTAACATAAATTACATATATGGCATTGACCGTATATCGCACTAAATATAAACTATGTCTGTTCTTAGCTGTGAACTTCAACTCCGTTTAAACTGCCAGGTAAATTCGGCCTACTGTTCTTAAGCAAGGGGGAGTAAAGGGAGTGAAGAACTTCCCTCGGCCACTGAAAGATGTGCAAACGCCCATTCCTGCATAACAAAGGGCGTCTTAACGAGCGCTGCTGCTACCACCTTCGGTCAGTGACTGTCCCAGACGGGAGGATGGGCGAGCTGCATCAGAATACACACCTCGGTTAAGGAAGCCAGCCAGCAGCAGCTGCAGGTGTGACGGGCCTGAAAGTTCCACAGCAACCAGAATGAACAGGAGGCATGTGAAAATAGGATTTTTCATTTTACAGACACCTGCTCGTAATTCAATGGGAGCTGAACACTCTGTATATTTTCTTATCAGACCAATTTGTCTGCACAAACGAAGGAAGTAAATTAAAATAAATAGCTTTGTTTTGTTTAGATTGTCCGTGAACTTTTCAGAATCATTACAAAGTTAGCATTTACGTTTTTTTGATATGTAAATGACAACGGCTTAGGTTCTGAAAATGATCAATCTGCTGAGGATTTGTTCTATTTTAAGATGTTATTGACCCTTTATTTGCTGGAACATGTTTACCGTTTTTGCTTGTAACATTATAAGTGCACTTATTTTTCCTCAACACACTTTGACCCAGGGCAAGACAGAGCAAAAAACAAAAGGGGGAAGAAAATGGAAGAGAAAGATGGAAAACCGGTGTCAAAAGGAGGTATCAGGGATCAAAAAGAATCTGTAAGAGTAAGATTAAAACGGCAGGGAGCGTGGGAAGTGGTGGAATCAAGACTATGCAGCCTTAGTATTCCAACACCCCCGACCTAGATAGTGCGGGCTGTGGCTTCTGAGCAAAACTTTGGGTACAACACTTAGGGGCAAATTTACTAACATTTTGCATTGTGTTTGCATCACAAAAGTGACGCAAACCCATACAAAATGTTTTTTTCATTATTTACTTTCCAGACCAAAACTTGTTTTCCACTAGGTATTGACTAAAAGTAACGTAAAGCACTGCTTTGCATTACTTAGTGTCAATGGTCGTTCCCATGCAGCCACCCTTACGCTTTTTGATGCAAAACTCTATTTGTCAAAATGTGAGATAGGGTTTTGTGGAAAAATAAATGCCATATGATAGCAGGTGTTAAAAGGAGAAATGGTTTCATTTCTCTTTTCTTTTCCAACAGTGCTTGTGTGCTGTGCTGCACATCTACAAAGTAGGAAACGTTTTAAAAGTTGTGTAAGAATAGTATTTTGTACTGGAAGGGCACCTTCCCAATACAAAGCCTATGCTAGACTCCTGTACAAACCCTTTCACTATGGCACAAAGGTGTGTGCGTGGCACACAGCAGCAAAGTTCTGCGCAGGTGGTAGAAAGAGGGAAAGAGAGTGCCATATCTCTGTAGACAAGGCTCTCTCCTGCTCCCTCCCTGTCATGCAATGCGGTACAGCATTTTGGGCAGCTGCATTGGGTGACACTTTCGAAAATCTGCCCCTTATTATTCACAAATTTAGGGCCAGATGTATGTAGTGTGTGGTTTTGCAATTACCAAATAGCAAATTTTTATGATTCGCTATTTGGTAATCACAAACACCTATGTACCAATGTGTGTTTAACACATTTTGCAATTCCCAGTGGGTCGCAAATCAACCTACCTCATGAATATTAATGATGTAAGTCGCAATTTGCAACCCATTAGGATTCGCAAAAATCATAAGGATGGATGGCCATGCTGGAATCAGCAGACTACCATGTCCGTGATTGCTTTTATATAATGTAATATTTTTTATTTGTAAATGCAGCACATCTTCCTTGAAGGAAAACAGGTCCATTTGAAGAAGAAGAATGAAAAATGTTCTTTTAATTTTTTAAGAGCAGGTTGTGCCCCTGTGATTGTGCCTCTCTCCCTGCTTGCTGGTTGTTCTAATACCGGTTGCGTGCCCAGTTTTCCCGCTTCCGCCTCCCAGCTGCGCTTTCCTCCCTGTCCCATATTTAACAGAGATATTCCCCTTGTCGTGCCGCCCCTGGAAAGGCATAATGTTTTGGTGCATTCCCAGGCTTACCAGTTTTGGTAAATCTGGTGATGCATCAATAACCATGGGAGTTGCGAGGGAACATCCATGCAACGCCTTCCCAGGGCAGAGTAACGCATTGCAGCAATTCGCAATTTGCATTACTCCAGGTTTTTGGAACCACTCAGGGCCATGCAAAGTAGCTTTCCATGGCTTCAGAAATCTGACGTAGAAGTTTGTGTCATGCATGTACCATGTTGAGTGGTGCAAACGCAATGCAAGCCTCTCATCAATGTGCCCCATTTGCTTTTAACAGTGCCTTCTGTGCCAGACAGAATGTGTAGGAAGGTGTCCCTTCCTGCACATAAACAATCCTAAAATGCCATTTTGTCACTTTTATGTGCGCTGCTTCATGTAGTACACATAAAAGTCACACAATGACATTATTTTACAGACTGTTTATGTACAAGAAGGGGGACCTTCCTGTACATAAGAATCCATGGCTGTTTGCTTTTTCCATGTGTGTTGCACAAGGCAGCACACATGGAAAATGCAAAAACGAGGAGAAATAATGCATTTCTCCTCGTTTTGCCAAATTAAGACCAGGTCTTTCCTAGTATTAATTTTGGCACTGCCGCCTATGTACGCTGCCCTTGTACATAGGGGGCAGCGTCAAAATCAATGGGTGTTGCGGTGGAACGCCCCCCAACACCCACTGCCCAACCCTTTCACACTAAAAATAGCATGAAAGGGAGCCTTATTTACCAGGCAGCGTTAAGCCACGTTAAGTGGCTTAACGCTGCCTGGTAAATAAGGCTAAGCCCCTAACGCCACCACAACGTCAGAAAAAGTGATATTGTGGTGGCGATAGGGGCTTGTACATATGCCCCTCTGTCTGTTATCATTCTGAAAATTTACTAATAAACTAGATCATTGAGAACCCAGTAGGATCACCATTGCAAGTGTACTGCAACCAATACCAGTTATAAAATAATACCTCTCAGTGTGGATTCCACCCAACGATTGGACAGTACTACTGACTACTAGTGAATTTTTCAGTTTGGAATAGGCTACCTATTTTCAGTTTTTACTGATTTTAACAGATAAATATAGACTGAAAACATTTATTTTCTTGTCTGTATTTATTTTTAAATGTGGATAAAAACAGACATTGTGTTACTTTTTGAGTAATTCTAAACACTGTCTGCCATGACTGCCAGGCGCCTAGCTGTGTAGATTGATAGGTAAGGGAGCTAAAAAAGAAAGGAATTTTAGTAAAGAGGCTTCAACAGCAGTAAATATACACAAGATTGATACTGAAAAGTGAATATTTTCTTAAAAGTGCATTAATTTATCTTCTGCGGGTGTTTACTGCAGTGAAACCTAGTAGACATTCAAGCATGAGTGCATATTTACCGGTTAAATACATGTGGAAATATACTAATTTCAGCTTCATATTTCCACATAACCCAAAATAAATATGGATAAATACAGATAAAATTAACAAAAAATAAATACGGATTTAATACAGACGGAAATGTCAAAAAAATAAATACCATAAAACCGGGATTATTTTATGTGCTACCTAGTGCCAACGCAGGCACCTTTGTGCCGTAGTGAAAGGGTGTCTGTGTTGCAGGAAAGATTGTTTTTATTGAGGAAGGGACACCTTCCCGCACAGAGGCATTCCTTAGATGCATTTTCCTCTTTGTGTGCTGTATTCTGAACAAACGAGAAATAAAGATATTTTTCCTTGTTACGCCTCTATCAGGAAGGCATACAATGTTAATGCATCCCCAGGTTTACTTGTCGTGGTAAATCTGGAAATGTGCCAGAATATATGGGTGGATGCATGGGAACACCGAAACTACACCTATGAAACACCTTTCTGGCACTGACTAATGCAAGGCAGTGACTTGCACAGCTTTGCATTACTCCAGATTTACCAAGCCACACATGGCCACGCAAGGTGGCCTTGCATGGCTTGATAAATCTGACTCAAGGATTGCATTGCCCTTGAGTCACCCTGCATGATGGACGGGCAAGCAATTCTTTGGCAAATCTGGGCCTTTGTCTCTTTTTTGGAAGTCAAAAATCTACAGCAGACGAGGCTGCAGCTGGGTCAGATGAGGGCTCCAGGAGGTTGGATCCCCTTCCAGAGAGAGACCACTGAACAGGTTTTTCAGCAATGCAGAAGAATGTAACAAAGCTACCTCAAAGTCAGGCTGACGGAAATGCGCCATGGGCAGATCAGTGAGAAATGCACGTTGGTCTTCTCTCAGTCCTCAGGGCTCTTTTGGGAGGGAATTTTTTAAGTCCCACGTTTTAGATTTTCAGCACCATTTCTAAGGGTCCAGGACTGAAGGAGAACCACTCTGAGGATCATGACACACTCAGGCTGGGCCCAGCTCCAGGTTCAAGATGGTTCTCATTGGGTCATTTGAGTGCATGGTCAGCCAGAGGGTGTTCTTGTTATTGATGGCGGTGCCTCCTTCTGGTAGGTCGGTGCAGTCCTTGCGGGTGATTTTGTAGCCATCGGGGATGGTGATGGCGATTTCCGGTCCGAATCAGGGGTTGATCAAGGTGTCCGTGAAGAAGGTGATATCGGGAGAGGCTGCGTCGAGGAGGTCCCAGATTTCTTTAGCATCTTTGTGGAGGAATTGCACGTTGAAGAGGATGCAATTGAGTCAGTCTAGTGTGCTGTTTGTCGGTTTGGAGGCCGAGGATCTGGCATGCTGGCGTGGGTGAGGATGTGGCTGCAGTTCTGGCAGGAGAAGGGTCCTTGGGTCTTCTTTGGTGACGCGAGATGGCAGGCAGTATGGCGTACTGAGTTGTGGGCGAGGAGGGTGCTGGCGTCTTAGCGGTGGAAGATACGAGAACCAGGGCATGGACGGGTGCAGACAGGCCTGCCTTTGGCGTGCCAGCCGTGCAGCCACGCAGCGGCTGCCATTAGGTTGTGCTGGGGGACTAGACAGCTGGGAGGCAAGAAATGCAGGAGTGGGAAGGGTCACTGGAGGGGGCGGGCCATGGGATCACAGCAACATGGGTAAGGGCGGCAAACAAAGGAAAGAAAAAGGTAAAAAAGTTAAAAGCTGAATAAAGGCAGAAATCAGAAAGAGAGGCAGAGGGACATCCCAGCAGCAGAACGGTGAAGCTCTACCCCATGACCACCAGATATGAGGCGCCGGCAGGGGTCTGCAGGTGGAGGTGGGCTTTGACCAAGGGTCAGCAGCAGCAACCGGGGCAGCAGCAGCTACCAGTCGGAACTTCGCTGTGAAAGGAGCAAGTCCACTAAAAGGTCAGTGTTTGCTACTCCCACTCCAATCTAAGTAACAGTAGGGAAAGTATTGTACTTCAGAGGGGTTCAAATGGCTATTTCCACTCCAGACTAAACAACAGTAGGGAAGGTGTTGAACCTCTGAGGGGGTCAAATTTACTATTCTCATTCCACCCTAAGCAAAAGCAAGGAAAGTGCCGAATTTCGGAGAGGTTCAATTTACAATTCCCACTGTAATGTAAGCAACAGCTGAGAAAGTGTTGGACTTCAGAGGGATACGATTTGCTATTCCCACCCCAATATATACAAAACAGAAGGAAAAGAATTAGACTTCAAAGGGGTTATATTTACTATTCTCACTCCATCCTAAGCAACAGTAGGGAAAGTGTGGGACTTTGTAAGGGTTATATTACCTATCCCCACAATAGCAATAATACGGAAAGCATAGGAATTAGATGGACTTGATTTACTGTTCTCACTCCAATTCAAGCAACAGTAGGGAAAGTGTTGGACTTCAGAAAGGTTACATATACTATTCCAATACAGTAATTTCCCCCAAAATATTTAAACACCTAAAAACATAAATAGATTAACCATAGTTAAACTAGAAAATATATATTGTATAAATTTAAATAAAATGCACAATTTATTGTAAATATACAAAATAAATGGATAGTTAAATTAAATATTTAAATAAACATACGTAGAATTCACTTATCTCGCTACTACTGAAAAAAACAGAAACAAGAAGATAAATTAAAATAAGAATACAATATAATAAAATGAAAATAAATGAAACATATAAAAATAATAAATATAATACACACTTGCTGATATATATTACCAATTTCTTGCATAGTCTAAATAAAACTATTTTCTAATTTAAATATTCAACGTAAACATTATGATATATAAATTAAATATCTAAATAACAACAAATGAATAAAGTAAACTGTTTTTATTTAAATAATGACTCACCCTATTCCCCTACAAACTGAACATGCTGCTAAATTAGCCATAACTATTTATACTATACAACATATAAATTAGAAATCTGAAATGAAACCCAAATAAATGAAAGAACAATTAAACAATTAAAACATTACACACTAACCATTTGTATATTGATTTTATCTTACATTACATAACATTAAAAATAATTAGTTAAAATGTAATTAATCTCCCACCATATTACCCCAAAAAACTAATATCCTGCTACTAAATTATAAGCTCTTAACATGGGTATTTGTAGATCGTACATTAACTCCTTGGCATTAACAGATGTTTATTGTTACCCAACAGTACTCATTTTATCGACCTCAGATGGTTGAAAGACTGAGTGGACCCGCTGGGATTTGAACCTATGACCATCAGATTGAACACAGGGCCCTGCAGTGGACACATTAGTACACTGAGCCACCAGACCCATCTGATTACTGTTTTAAAAATTCAATTACACATTTAAAATTGCATACTATATTAAAAAAACACTTTTACCATTATTATAAGTATATATATATATATATATATTTAATAAAAGCAATGTTTATTACAAGTATACTAAAGTACACAATATTGATTGAGTTCATTTTATTCGGTTTTCATTTTGAAACATAGAAAAAACCATAAAAGCACAATTTTACAATATCAATTCACAATTATTATACAATGATCGTAAAAGAAATGGGTTAAAATATTAACATAGTTTTGCAGTTACATATCATCATTATTATACGATAAGCATAATAAATATTAATTAAAAAAGTTAGGACAAACTTTAAAAAATCTGAAAGATTATTATAAAAAAAAGTGAGGCCTTGGAACCTACTTTAACATAGAGCATAATTCATAGGTGCTTCCTGTGACTAAGTATACTCAGTCAATATCTAAGATTTGCAGTGCAAGGTAGGCTGGACGACATTGCCTCATACCCCATATTTTCAATATGGGTTTAATCCATCTTCTCCTTTGTTTCGAATAAAATTTACAAAACACGATTACGTGTATTGATGTTTGGGATGAAACTCCAATTTTAGTCCAATCGTTCATAGTTGTAAAGCGATGGAATACATCAAATCTAAGACGTGTAACAACAAATCTATAATATCCACTTAATGTGTATGTTAAATATGGTTGGATACCAATGGTGGACCGCATCGTTTGATCACTTTGAACCGTGGGCCTTGATGCCTCCATGGCAAATCTGTTCGCCTCCATAGGAGTCATGCATTGCTTTTTAAAAAGTTTTCTGGAAATGGAGCCTATCAATGTAGGATTGTAATAGAAGTCAGGTTGGCCCAGGTCAATCATAAAAGCTTTTATATATTTGGAAGACCTAATCTCTGGAGCGTAATCTGACATAAGGCTATCACTTAGTACATTCCGGTTAAATATAGTTTTTGGTGAGGTCCAGATCCGGTGCCATAGCAATACAGGTTGGACTTTTATTGTGTCTGTAATGTAAGGTAGCCTCAACTCTCTATGGCAAATGCGGGTTGAGGTACTCGTGGGACCACCAATAAATATCTTAAATATGCATTCTCCACTCTCTGAATTTCAGTTACGTCACAGTATCCCCATATCCCAGCCCCGTAGATAGCCATATTAACACACTTGGCTTAATAGATTTGTAACATCTCTACTGGAGGCCTCTTTCCTAGCTTTGAGTAGTACACAATATTAATTACAACAATTGTCTTCATTACCATATTGTATACAATAAAACCTGCATTCTCAAATGTGATATTCTGTTCCACTATATTTTTGCAGTGGTTGATATTTTTGACAACATATTTACGTCACATGATATTTTGGCATCAATATTGGTTTCATTGACCATATTTAACATGTACACATTTTGAAAATGTCGCTTTTCTCATGAAAAGAGTAGTTACATAACTATTTGTTATTTTCTCTACTCCAGCACAAAGGGACCACATATCTAATTGCAAAATGAGGAGCTTATTTATGAGCCCCTTGTTACACTTTTGCCCTGCTGTTGCGTCACTATTTGTGAGGCTGCAAAGGCATAAATAATGTGCCATGTTGCACCATATTTACAAAGTGACGCATCTTAGCATATGAGTCACTTTATAAAGCCCTGCGACACATTATACCTGCTTCAGGTATAATGTATGTAGGGTGGGTGTTCCCCCGCAAAAAGCCTTGTAGAAGTAGCACGGTAAAATCGATCAGATTTCACTGCGCCACTTCTAGGACGCTACTGCGTTACAACCTTATGCCTGCCTCACAGCAGGCATAAGGGTGACACAGTGCAATGGGAATTGGCTTCCCCCATGCATTGCTGGAATTACATCATGCTTCCGACACAACTCCAGAAATGCATGGGTTTTGCACCGACAGATACGTCAGGATTCCTGACATATGTCATTCCTTGCAATATGGTGCGCAGTACAATAAATGCGGCACATCCATCATGTCGCAAGGAGGGCGCACTGAAAAGTGTTGCATCACTGCGTTCACGCAAAACATATATATATATATATATATATATATATATATATATATATATATATATATATATATATATATATATATACACACACACACAGGTATTTATAGAGTGTGAGCCTGGTTAGCTAGAAAGTCCCAGGAGCAGGTAGAAGGAATAATTTGAGAGAAAGAAGAGCTTTGTGAGGAGAGGACCATTTCATTCTTGAATTATAGAGACAAAAATTATAAAGATGTACCAGTTCTGAAATCAATTTCTTTATTGTAATAATCCTAAAGTGTCAGAGTGATTCGGTATGGGGAGTTTATTGCAATCAGAAATACAGTTGTATCGTCTTAATGGAGACTAGAGTTGATAAGATGGGAGCTGGAAAAGAAAATTAGAACTCAGATACTTGGATTTTTAAGGAAGTGTAAATCTTCCTGGATGAACACAGTTTAAATCAGTTCATGCTGCATTTGAAGTGGGATTCATAGATGTGGGATAATTCCAGTCTATATCCAGTGGTGGCTTGAGTCCAACCATTATCACATCATATCATCTTATGTCTATATATAAAGTGCACATTCACACCTGAGGGTATCTTGTTGCTGAATACCATATGTTTTTGTTTGCAAGTAAATAGTACTTATTGTACCTTGGAAGGAATAAAGACTGAGTGGTAGCATCAGGATTTAAACATGTGAGAGAGAGGTCAAACACATATCCCTCAAGTGGATTCATCAGTTTAATAAGCCACTAGACTAATATGATCTGTATTATTACGATCGGTATGGTTTCTTCAACATACCTATCATTACACACATTACTGTGGAGACTTGAATATGACTGTAATCACAAATTATCACTGTGGATACTTAAACGTCACTGTAATCACAAAATATATTTGTGAGGACCTGTACATGGCTTCAATCATGCACTATCTCTGTGTGCTATCCCTATTCATCAAAATAATCACACGCTATCTCTGTGGGGCCCTGGGCATGTCTGTAATCACACACATTCTCTTTGGCAACCGTGGTAATACTGTAGTCACACACTATCTCTAAGGGGACCTGGGCAGGTCTATAATCACACACCATCTCTGTGGGGACCTGGGCATGTCTATAATCACGCACTATCTCTCAGAGGACCTGAGCATATCTTTAATTATACTCTATCTCTGTGGGACCAAGACATCTCTATAATCACACACTATCTCTGTGGGGACCTGGGCAGGTCTATAATCACACACTATCTCTGTGGGGACCTGGGCAGGTCTATAATCACACACTATCTCTGTGGGGACCTGGGCAGGTCTATAATCACACACTATCTCTGTGGGGACCTGGGCATGTCTATAATCACACACTATCTCTGTGGGGACCTGGGCAGGACTATAATCACACACTATCTCTAAGGGGACCTGGGCAGGACTATAATCACACACTATCTCCGTGGGGACCTGGGCATGTCTATAATCACACACTACCTCTGTGGGGACCTGGGCAGGTCTATAATCACACACTATCTGTGGGGACCTGGGCATGTCTATAATCACACACTATCTCTGTGGGGACCTGGGCATGTCTATAATCACACACATTCTACTGGTGACCGTGGTAATACTATAGTCACACACCATCTCTGTGGGGACTTGAACATTCATTTAATTACACACAGGCTCTGTTTTGGCTTGAGCATCACCAGCTTTGCATTCTCTGTATGGGGCTTTGTGAATACAGACAAGTAGTAAAGTTAGAGTTTTGGTCTAAGTTTACATTGTTGAAACTGAAAAGTACAAAAGTTAGAATATTTTGTCTACGCTTTCCCATTGTGAATCGGGCCCTATTTTAATGAGGACTTAAAGACAATCATCTTTGTGCACTATCTCTGTGGGGACTTAAACATCACTATAATAACACTGTATTTGTATGGGCTTAAAAAAACTATCATAAAACACTGTCTTTGTGGGGACGTGAACATCACTATAAAAACATACTTTCTCTGTGGCGACTTGAGCATTCACGTAACTAAACACAAGTTCTGTTTCGACTTATAGCACCAGGGGGTGCCATGAGGCATGGGGTCAAGACTGATTTGAATACAGCTGGGTCTCAACTGGCGTGGCAAAGTGAGCTAAAGACCGATGATGGATTCAACCCAGATCTGTGACTGGGGGTGAGTGACTGAAAAGTTTCAGTACTCAGTCCATCATCTCCTTGTGTTTGTTTTGTTCGCCCTAAGTTGGGACCCAGACGTGAGTCCCTTGCTCATTTTGCCACTGGATTCAAGCTAGCCTGGCTGATGAGAGGGTGTTATCCCAGAACCAGTCCCAGTATGCATGTTTTCGGTCCAGGGAAGACCTGGCTTGGCAGTTCGGGCAGGACTGTTCCCATGAGGCACAGGGCCAAGACTGATTTGCATATAGCTGGGGCTGAACTGGGGTGGCGAAGTAAGCTAAAGAACGATGATGGATTCAACCCAGATCTGTGACTGGGGCTGAGTGACTGAAAGGTTTCACCACTCCGTCCATCATCTTTTGTTTGCTTCAACTCGAACCTCATCAGCTTCACATTCTCTTTATGGAGTTTTGTGAATTTTGAAAAGTAGTAAAGTTAGACTTTTTGTCTATGTTTACCTTTGTGAATCGAGCCCTATTTTAATGATGACTTAAACACAATCTCCTCCATGCACTATCTCTGTGGGGACTTAAACATCGCTATAATAACACGCTATCCTTGTGGGGACTTGAACAACAATGTAATAAGACACTATCTTTGTGGGGACTTGAACATCACTATAATAACACACCATCTCTGTGGGGACTTGAGCATCTCTATGATAACACACTATATCTGTGGGGACTTGAGCATTTCTATAATTACACACAACCTCTGTGTGGACTTGAACATCATTAGCTTCACACCCTTTATAATGGGATTCAAGCTTTGAATGTACACACTATTTCAATATTTCACTATCTCTGTGGGGACTTAAGCATCTATTTTGGTAAAAATGTAAGCAGCTACTCAAGCTCTGGATTCCACTTGACCATATTTCTTTGTTCCATATGTTAATTTCTTTATGTGTTAGTTCCTTTATCTCCTAAGATTTTAAGCACTAATAAATCGGTTTAATGCAGCTTTAAGTGTCTTTCATTAAGCATGATATGATATTTTCTGGCCCATTAACATAATCTGCCTTTAATGTATACCCATATTATATATGCAGGAATTTATACATGAACATATTATAATGTTGTTTGTGTATATTGTCGCTAAAATAAACATTTAGCCATGTGCCTTCAACTGTATTCAATCACAAATAGTTTTACTGACTAGGTCCCCACAAGGATGGTAGCACGTGTTCAAGTCCCCACAAGGATGGTGCTGTGCGCACGGTTAAATAACAATATATTTTCAAATTTGAAGCAGGATCCTGTATCATGAATTTTTTCTTAACATTTTTCTGTTAGTTGTGTGTTTTAAAAACATTGGGAAAGGTTAGTCCCCACAAGGCTGGTATTCACACATAGTCCCCACAAGGATGGTAACACGTGTATGTGTGTGTGTGTGTGTGTGTGTGTGTGTGTGTGTGTGTATATATATATATATATATATATATATATATATATATATATATATATATAGGGGTGGGGGAAGTTACTGCAACAGAAACCCAGCTTCTCGCAACCCCCAGAGGTAAGTTGGTATCTTGAGGGTTGGATAGGCAGTGTTGGTTTGCTCACCCAAGGCCGTCGGGTGCAGGGGTGCCTTGTAGGGCTGGGTCTTCTCACCAGCTCCTGGTCGTGGCTGGGGGAACTTCTGGATTTAGGCTGCAGGCCTCAGTTGGAGGTTTGAGGCAGGTCATGGGGTCGCCAAATCTCGGGTCAGGATTGCCAAGGGGACCTCCTCATGGCTTTTGCCCACTCAAGCTCCGGCTGTGGACGGCGGGTATAGAGTGGTGCAGATTAACGGTGTCCAGCTGGAGCCAGAGGTTGGAGATGAACAAATCTGGTGTCCATAGGAGACGGTCCTTGAGGTTTAAGCCAGGCAGGTCCTCTGGGGTTTTCCAGGTTGCTGGCTGTAGGAAACGCCGGAATTTAGCAGGAGCAGGTACGAGGTGGATACAGGCCGGAAGGGCTGGGGCCAAGTCAGGAGGCGTAGTCCTCTTGTTAGCTTCGGAACGGCTGTTTGGTGCTTCTTCTTTTCTTGTTGTTTCTTCTGGTCTGAGGAAACAAGGTTCAGGGGTGCTCCTAAATACTAGATTTTGGGGTATTACAGGTAGGTAAAAGGTTGAGACCATTGGGTCTCTTCCCTGAGGTGGCTACACCCCCTATTATGCCACCCTCCAGTCGGAGGGAGGCATAAGCCTTTCCATGGTTGGCTGAGTCCCCTCATCTGCAAGATGCTGGGGACTGAGAGTTGTGCTCCACGTATCCTCCCCCAACTGAGGGGTAGAGTTGGCAGAGGTCAGCACACCTCTCTTCCTCACTTGATTTTCACGCTGGTTCTCCCGCCCAAAGTGGGGGTCAGAACCAGTGGGGACCAATTGCTGACGGCAGCAAGTGGCCTGGGGAGGCTCACAAAGGTGGCAAGCTTTCGAAGCTTTCCCTTTGTGGACCCTGCCCATCCTGAGAGAGGAGGCTTGGCACCTCGTCCCAGGATGTGCATTGTTTCAGACCCCCAAGAACTGCAGGATCTCGACCCAGGAGTCCAGAAACATGTTTGATGGTGGCAGCTAAAAGCAGCCACTCAGCCTGGACACTAGTGGTAGGTCGTTTTTAGGGGCCATCTCGAAGAGATGCCATTTGGGTTTAGGCTTTAATGCAGTTTTTAGGGAAAAACATTGCCCCTGGGTACCTGATCGGCAGGAGCCCAGGGCACACTCCGCAATTAAGCAAAAAGTGTAGGAAACCATGTAGAAAGAGGTCACTTTCTCACAGTTACTTACCCAGTAAGCATCTGTTCTTGGTATTAAGATTTGTAGATTCACATGTGCCCACCCGCCTTCCCGGGTACCTATAGTTGTTGCAGTTCATAATTATATATTCATATGCATGGACATCTCTATACTACACTTACTCCATTCTCACCCTCTTGTGGGATAACAATCTAACAATGGAGTCGATGCAAATGCACACTGTCACCGAGAGGAGGAGTCACCTTACCTTGTGACTAGTAAAGACTTCTTCGAAGAAAAACAACTTGCAAACAACCAGACCCAAAATTAGATGGCAGGAGTATGCAAAGCATGTGAATCTACAGCTCTACATGCCAAGAACAGATGCTTTCTGGGTAAGTACCATTATCCTTTTATTCTCTGTTTTGTGTGTCCCAGTCACCAAACCAACAAGCAGGCAAACCTTTAACACCATCGCTGCTGATAGTATCCTTCTCCTGTGCTGGGCCCTAATAAAAATGGGTGCGGTCATGACAAGCTCAGCTCGTCATGAGCACACGAGAGGTATACCTCATGACGAGCTGATCTCGTCATGATCATCGAAGGGGTTAAGAGAAAGATGTTCTTGTTATTTTAAATTAATTTTTGGGGAAATTAAAAATTGGAACTAGAGACTATTTCATTATTAATTTGCATGCATTTTTTATGCTTTTTATTTAATGATCTATATTATTTTATCACTAATTGCTCAATGCATGTTTAATACACAGAGCCTTCAACAGACTCCAGAATTCAACGGATACATGCAGAAATAAAGACCTCTCTCAAAATTGATAATCTTGTAAGTCCTTTGGTCACTCAAGATAGTCCAGCATTTCAAATATTAATAGTATCCAATTACAGCATGTGTGTTGCCAATGTATTCAAATCGTTGCTAATTCTGTTCTTGCTGACTTAATAGACTGATGAGCACAGTGAGGTAGATGTTGGTTCTTTCTGTACAGGACATCGACAGATGTATCAATGCCTTGGATGAGCTGGCTTCCCTTCAGGTTACAATGCAGCAGGCTCAAAAACACACAGATATGATCACCACCCTGAAAAAGGTAAGTCGAGTGAGAGACGAGTTGCTTATCATATTTCTGATTTGAATTTTTCTTTTTTGAAGCCTATCTGCTTGTATTTGTTTGATTTTGTATAATTTATTTAGTGGTTATTACATGTACCTTTGCCAATGTATTCCTTGATTGGCTGATCTGGAATAAGGCAATAACTGAAGTGACGTGCCCAATACTTATAGAGTCAACCGTGAAACTGTTACATTGTTTATTTTGTTATTTTACAAGAGTACTTTAAGGCTATTACTTTGCTTATTAGGTTCTGGGTTGTATTGCAAGCAAAGTTAAAATAAGGTAAACATGTATTGATTAAAGTGCAATATTTTAAAATGTCACTGCAACCAGTCAAGTATAAAATAAAGTAATATGCTATCACCAATTAAATCTTGCTTAGATTCGAAGATTGAAAGCTAGCCAAATAATCATGGAAAAAGCAACAATGCTGTATAATAAGTTCAAAAACATGTTCCTGGTGGGTGAAGGCGACTCGGTCATCACTCAAGTCTTGAGCAGATCGTTAGCTGAGCAGCGGCAGCATGAGGAAGCCTACAAATCTAAAGATCCTGGCAAGCGAGGGCCGCAGAAAAAAGTGGAAAAAGAACCGAGTGCAGGTAGGTTAATGTCCGCTCTACAGGGTTTGTTTTTTGGATGATTTTAGTAGTTGACTGCCGTTGTTCATTCGAAACAGACACTGCAGGGTATACCAATTTGCAAACAATCTTAAATCCTCGCTTTCATAAAAATATCTGTATAGTACTATAGTTAAAAAAGACCTCTCTGTTCGAGGCATGTGGGCTGCTGAATTTATATCTTGTGCATAGATCGCTGCCTAGAGTTGGGTCCGGATGATTGCACTTTGTTGTCTTGGAAGAGTCTTCGAAGTATCACAAGATAGGTGACTCCTCCCTTGGACTACAGTGCGCATGGGCATCTTCTCCATCCTCAGATTGATTTTTTCCGCCATTGGGTTCGGATACAAACTCCTATACTCCAATTTTGGAATAAAAAACAAAACTTTTCTAAAGGCCTTCGATTCAACGGTATTGTTCTCGCTCGGTAACTCTCTACTCTATCCAGCCTTCCATCTCGAATCGGTCGTCGACGCGGGCCGTTGGGCCTTTTTCGACGCCACGTGAGTCGACCGTCGATGGAAAGAAGCCCGTTTAAAAAATGCCCACAATGCCAATTCAAGTTCCCACATACTGATAAGCACTCAGTATGCAACAAGTGCTTTTCCCCAGATCATAAGGAAGAAACCTGTCGAGCCCGCACAGTTTCGATCGAAGAAAACTATTCGAAACCGACGTGCCGCTAGGCAAGAAATGCAGCGACAGGCACCGGACCCGGACAACATCTTCGATGATGACCAGGATCTACAGGAAGCTCCAGACTAGGACCTAGAAATCGTCACCGTCGAGGACTACTCGGACTCCGATTACGCCATCCCACCGGGGTAAATCGTGAGTACCCTGCCCCCGACACCTCCAGTCAAGGCATCTCCAAAGGGCCTTAGCCAAGATCAGAAAAATGTTTTGCAAGCCCCGCCATCCGGCTCGGCACCGAAACCTTCTGAAACCCCAGGGCCCAGTACCATTGTCCCAAAGAAGGTTCTAGAGCCAAAGAAGGTCGTCGACCCGAAAGGCGTCGATCAGAAAACGGCCGTACAGCCAAAGAGCGTTGAGCCGAAAAAGACTGTTGACCCCAAGAAGGCCGCACAGCCCAAAATTGTCATGCCAAGAGTGGTTGTCGAACCGAACAAGGGCACACAACCAAAGGGCGCCGAATCAAAAAAGGTCACCGACCCGAACAAGCCTTCTGTTCCAAAATCCGTTGACCCGGCAAAGGGCGCCGTACCGAAACTCGCGCCGAGGCCAGAAAAACCTGTCGACCCAAAGACACCGGCTCCAAAAACACCAGTCGATCCAAAAAATACCATCGACCCTGGAAAAGACACTCATCCAAAAAAAGCCAAAGTCACCAGTCGATCCGAAAAAGAGCATCGACTAGGAAAAGTACACTCCTCCAAAGAAGCCTACGGAGCACAAAAAACGCGCCGAACCGAAAGTTCCGGTCGACCGGAAAAAAGGCCCGAGCTGAAAAAATCCGTTACTACGCCAAAAGTCGTCCAAAAACCAAAGTCTAACACTCAATCCAGGACTGTAGAGGAAGAACTCTTCCACCCAGATCCCTCTGACGACCAGGCAAAGATGTACATTAATCCAGAGACTGGTAAAGTTAACATCTGCATAGGAAAAAGAGGCCTTTGGACTTTGAACCCAAGTCCCCTATTCCATTAAAGAAAAAGGACTTTGGGACTTCTCCCTCTAGACCCTTCATTCCTTTTCAGCCTATAATGCCTACTACTCCTTTTAATCAATACTCTCCTTATTCTCCTTCTCAACAAGGGGACAATGAAGGTAACACAGGGGATGAGCCACAGCCTCAATAGGATTTCCCACCAGATCCTGAACCACAAGAGGAACCATGGGAGGAGCCAACAGACCCTTACAACACCCATCCCATCCCTGATATACCCTCTTATCCTACTAAGTCGTCACCTACTGATGACACCGTAGTCTTTAATCAACTCATAGACAGGGCAGCACAATTCCACAATGTAAATATGCATAACGGCCCTGTTGAGGAAGACTTCTTGTTTGACACCTTCCCTACATCAGAAAAATGTGTCAAAACACTTCCCATGTTAAATGGAGTTTTGCAGCGTGAATCTTTCTTGATTCACTATGCTGTGCATTATTCCGCGGTCTAGTGGTTGGGTTCGGAATAGTAGTCTTTTGTTGTTTTTTTTTGTTTTTCGTATCCCAGGTGGGCGTCAACGTCCCACCTTTTGGTGTCCTTCCTGTGGCGTCGGCATGCTTCCTGCAGAAGCTCCCACCCTTGGACGCCATCTTCAAATTCTTTTTTACGCCGTTGGGTCTGGATCGTTCCCGAGAGGGCTCCAGAGATTAGGAGAGAAGAAGAAAGACCAGTCTGGCTCAGAATATCAGATTTTAAACCGAAGGTGCAGCATAACATCCTGAACACTCCGTTCAAACGCTGAAACTCTGTTCGGAGCACCAGTGGACCACAAGCTCTCACAGCTCAAAAAGGATAATGACACCGCAAGATCCATGGGGGCCTTGCAATTCAGAGGAGCGAAGAGAGGGACCCCGTCACGGAGACCACACGGGAGAGGGGGAAACCAACCGGGAACATAGCATCAGACCTTCCAACATTCCCACCAAAGCGACACCCATACGCAACAGGGCCAGCAAAAACAGCAGTGGCAATACCAACATAGGGGCCAGTCCTTTCGCGGGAGGGCGAGTGGACGTGGAAACAGCAGGAGGGGTGGATAGCAAACCACCTCCAAGTGACTCGGCCACATTGATAGTGCACACCCTATAAAAAACAAAAAACGGGAGTGTTCCGCACCGAAAGACCACGAGCACGTAACACCATTGGGAGGAAGATTTCTACAGGAGTGGAGAAAAATTACAACAGACAAATGGATCATCAACACAATACAGTATGGGTATTGCATAGAGTTAGAAAATACACCACCAAGCAGAAAATCAATAAAAAGAGCGCTAGCAAAGAAGGATCTAGAGCTTCTTCAGAGGGAGGCAGAGGAGCTCCTACTAAAGGAGGCTATCGAGCCTGTACCTCCCATGGAAAGGAACAAGGGGGTGTACTCTACGTACTATCTAGTACCCAAGGTAGACGAAACAATGAGACCCATCCTGGACCTAAGGTTCCTCAACAAATTTGTAAGACACAAATTTCTAAATGACATCCCTGCAAGAAGTACTTCCACAGATACAAACAGGGGATTTCATGGTCACCATAGACCTAAAGGATGCCTACCTACACATCCCAATGAACAGACGTCACAAACCTCTGCTACGTTTTGCAATCCACTCAGATCACTATCAATTCACAGCATTGGCCTTCGGACTAAAATCAGCACCGAGGGTATTCACAAAGTGTCTGGCAGCAGTCGCAGCGCACTTAAGGAGGGAAGGGATACACGTATACCCTTACCTAGACGACTGGTTAATAAAGGCAAAATCATACAACACGTGCAAACACGCTCAAAAAGTGACACACACACACTAATGGACCTGGGTTTCTCCATCCACTGGAAGAAATCCTCGTTAAACCCAGAACAAGTCAAGATATTTTTGGGGGCAAAAATCAACACCGTGCAGGGGAAGGTGTTCCCAAGCGAGAAGAGAACAATGGTACTGTTGAAGGAGGCGCGCCTCTACCAGAAGGGGCAAGCTCTGACAGTGAGGACAGTGAGCAAAATGATGGGCATGATGGCCTCATGCATCCACATAGTACCAAACATACGATTACACATGAGACCACTCCAGGAGTGGCTGCAGGACCAATGGTCACAATCGACAGGGTGTTGGGAGGACCTAGTGGTTGTGACGCACGCAGTGCACAAGGAGATATCATGGTGGAACAAAGGAAACATAACAATGGGGAAGCTTCTAACACCACCAACACCAACAGTGACCATCACCACGGACGCATCCCAAAAGGGATGGGGAGCACACATGGAAAAACTCCGAGTGAGGGGCCTGTGGTCACAAGCGGATGCGGTCAAGCACATCAATTACCTAGAACTAAAGACCGTTCTCCTAGCTATGAAAGCCTTCCAGACGAAGTTGTACAATCAAACAGTGCTGATCCAAACGGACAACACAACAGCGATGTTCTATTTAAACAAACAGGGAGGAACACAATCAGCCCCGCTGTCAGACCTAGCTCAGGAAATATAGAAATGCGCAATACCACTGTATATAAATCTACTGGCGATACATCTGCCAGGAAAAGACAACGTGGAAGCGGACTGTCTCAGCAGACAGACATTAGCCTCACACGAATGGGAGCTGAATGCACAAGAAACAAAGAAGCTGTTCGACAGGTGGGGAACACCGTCAATAGACCTATTTGCAACACACCAGAATGCAAAATGCCAACACTTCGCATCGAGATAACCAGGGGAGGGGTCCCTGGGGAATGCCCTATGGATAAGCTGGTCAAAGACATTTGCTTACGCTTTTCTGCCGATTCCCCTGATACACAAGGTACTCAGCAAGTGCAGGGCAAGCAACATGACCCTGATACTGGTCGCACCCCAGTGGGCCAAGCAGACCCGGTATTCACAGATTATGGAAATGACAGAGAGTGCACCACACAAATTTGGGAGAAGGAAAGACCTACTCTCCATGCAAAACGAAGAGGTGTTGCATCCTGAGCCAGAAACTCTCAGCCTAGCAGCCTGGATCCTGAAGACATAGTTTGCACACCTAAAGCTACCTGAGAGCACCCTGAGGGTACTACGAGAGGCAAGAAGACTAAGCACACGTTAGTGCTACGTGGCCAAATGGAAGAGGTTCAGATTATGGTGCAGAAAGGAGGGACTGCACAACAAGATGACAAGAAACTCTACAGTGCTTAAGTATCTCACGCACCTGCTAGAGACCAACCTGAGCTCATCATCGCTAAGGGTACACCTAGCAGCCATTGTCGCATACACTAGAGGAGAAACTGGCAAAAGCTTCTTTACTTCTATAATTGTAAAAAGATTCTTGGAAGGTGCAAAAAGGATCGCACCACCTAAAAGGTTACGAGCACCTGCATGGAACCTCAATATTGTCCTGACAGAACTCATGAAGGCACCTTTTGAGCCAATGCATAAAGCCTCCCTACAGATGCTAACGTTTAAAACTGCATTCCTAGTGGCAATTACTTCGCTGCGCAGAGTAAGCGAGCTGCAGGCGTTAATGCTACAGGAACCCTACATACTAATTCATAACGATAAGGTGGTGATGAGAACGGACCCAGACTTTATGCCAAAGGTGGTGTCAAAGTTCCACATCAACCAGACAATTCAGATACCAAGTTTCTTCCAGAAACCAATAACAAAAGCAGAAAGAGCACTGCACACTCTAAACGCAAGACGGGCAGTCATGCATTATATAGAGAGAACTAAAGATCACAGGAAAACAAAACAGTTTTTTGTATCTTTTGCTGAAAGTTTCATGGGCAAAGCTGTTACTAAAGGGACAATTGCACGATGGATCGCGCAAGCTATACAATTCTGCCACAAACAAGCTGGACAAGAACTAACAGAGGGGCCACGGGCCCATTCAACAAGGAAAAAGGGAGCTACAATAGCCTTCCTGGCAAACACTCCCATTCAAGACTTATGCCTGGCGGCAACATGGTATTCTATGCACACGTTTTCAAAACACTACTGTGTGGACATACAAATGAACAAGGAAGCACAAGTGGGACAGAAGGTGCTTCGGGACAGAAGGCGCTTCAGCACATATTCAAGAACTTAAGCTCATCTTCCACCCAGCCGCCACAATAACAACAAACCGCTACAAAGTCTGCACAGCATAGTGAATCCAGAAAGATTCACGCTGCAAAACGAATAGTTTCATACCTGTTGGTGTAGTTTTGCAGCTTGAAGATCTTTCTTGATTCACTAGTGAACCCACCCACCTCCGCCAGAGAGATGAGGCTGGAGAAAGTATGTGGTAATATAAAAAATAAAAAAAATAGACTTTAACGGAACTTCAAGAGGAAAAGCGGTAAAAGATATAGACATTGCCATACAATTCGGAAACAGAACACAAATGGGAAAAGAAAAAAAGAATCCGAAGATGGCGCCCAAGGGTGGGAGCTTCCGTAGGAAGCATGCCGACGTCACAGGAAGGACACCAAAAGGTGGGGGGAAAAAAAAGACTACGATTCCGGACCCAACCACTAGACTGCGGAATAATGCACAACATAGTGAATCCAGAAAGCTCTTCAAGCTGCAAAACTACAACAACAGGTAAGAAACTATTAGTTCTGAAACATTCACCTGAAATATTTAAGGATACAGCCAGGGCACGGGTAATCAACCCCAGAATAGAAAAAAGGTATAGGGCAGCTCCTACAGACCCTACTTACATCAGAGGGCAGTTAACACTAGACTCCCTGGTAGTGGCCCACGCACGGAAAAGAGCCAACTCCCAAACGACTGGGGAAGCATCTCCCCCCGACAAGGAGTCAAAAATACTAGAGGCATCAGGCAAAAGGGTAGCAGCACAACCCTCCAACTCATGGAGGATTGCTAATACACAAGCCCTGCTGGCTCGTTACGACAGGGCGCATTACGATCAGCTAGAAAACCTAATGCAACACCTACCTGAGCCTTTCAAAGCACAAGCCCAGGATCTTATACAAGAGGGAAAATTCATAACATACGCCTCCATCAAATGCTCGCTTGACGCAGCAGATACTGCAGCAAGTTCAATCAACACTAGCGTCCTACTACGCAGACATGCATGGCTGCGTATTTCTGGTTTTTAAAAATGAGGTGCAGTCCACCATTCTTAACCAGCCTGTTAATCAGGATTTTCTATTTGGACCTGCTGTCGACACCATTTTGGATAAAATGAAAAAGGACACCGAGACCGCAAAATTAATGGGGGATTGCAATTTCAGCAACATAGAGGCTCCTTTCGTCGCTCCTCATACAGAGCGACTACACGAGGAAATACCGCACAAACATCTGCCTCATACAAAAGTAACACACAAGGTTCTTTCAGCAAGAACACAAAAAGAGGAGGTTACAGGGGGAACAACAATAAGGGAAGAGGACATGGAGACAATAACACCAGAGCCTCCACTGCCACAAAACAGTGACTTCATTACGCTACATCCAGACCACCTAACACCAGTCGGAGGCAGACTCCAACAGTTCCTGCCTGTCTGGAACGCAATTACCACAGATAGGTGAGTGAGAGAAATTATCCAGTCTGGCTATTGCCTAGAACTGACTTCCACACCACCGAACATACCACCCAGACATCGTCCAATGTCCAGGGAACACATCACCCTGCTACAACAAGAGGTGAACTGCATCCTAGAAAAGGGGGCCTAAGAGCAAGTCCCTTTCCAACAGCAAGGGACAGGAGGCATACTCCCTAAACTTCCTTATTCCCAAGAAGGATTGTTCCCTCAGACCAATATTGGACCTCAGACCCCTAAATCAATCCATACTATCGGAGCACTTTCATATGATCACACTAAAAGTGCTCCTGTTGCTACAACAAGGAGATTTCCTAGCAACACTAGACCTCAAAGATGCGTATTTTCACATACCCATCCAGCCCACAGAAAATACCTTGGGTTCACAATAGGTCAACACTACCAATTCAAGGTTTTGCCCATTGGGGTTACCACGGCTCCAAGAGTGTTTACAAAATGTTTAGCGACCGTAGCAGCACTTCTCAGAAGGCAACACGTCCATGTGTACCCTTATCTGGACGATAGGCTCATACAAGCAAAATCGTGTGCAGCACACGCGTCTCAAACAATCCAGCTGCTACACAGCTTGGGCTTTTCAATCAACTACACAAAATCACATCTGCAACCGTCCCACACACAGCAGTACCTGGAAGCCACTATAGACACCTCAGTGGCAAAGGCATATCCAAACTCAGCAAGGATAGCCAGTATGCAGACTCATTCGCAAATTCCTGCCAAAACACTCTCTGCCAGCTCAAGTCTTCATGCAGCTCATAGGCATGATGGCCTCCTGCATATTCATTGTCCCCATGCCAGACTTCCAATGCGCCCATTACAGGAATGCCTAGCACGGCAATGGAACCTGGCTCAAGGACAACTAAAAGACCTAGTGTTAGTAGATAGTCGCACTCGCAACTCTCTGCAGTGGTGGAACCCACAAAACCTTTCCAAGGGGCGACTGTTCCAAGAGCCAGTTCCACAACTAGTACTAATAACGGACGCATCACTGACAGGCTGGGGAGCCCACCTCCTTCAATACACAGTACAAGGGCTCTGGACAAACAAACAGAAAAAGCTGCATATCCACCAACTGGAATTGCTAGCAATATTCCTAGCCCTAAAAGCATTTCAGAAATACTTGTACAGCAAGACGGTGTTGATCCGGACGGACAACATGACCGCGATGTACTATATCCAAAAACAGGGAGGAATGCATTCTCCACAGCTGTCCCATCTGGCACAAAGCATATGGAAGTGGGCGATTCCGAAAAACATTTTTCTACTAGCAGAACACCTTCCAGGGAAGGACAATCAGGTTGTCGACCTGCTCAGCAGGCACAGCCAACAACTACACGAATGGGAGATTCACCCCCAGGTTCTCCAGCCATTCTTCGAGGAGTGGGGTCACCCATAAATAGACCTGTTCGCCACAAAAGAAAACTCAAAATGCCAACACTTTGCCGCCAGGTTCCCACATCCATTGTCACAGGGCAATGCGATATGGATGAACTGGTCAGGGAGATTTGCGTACACTTTTCCCCCAGCACCACTGATCCCGCTGGTGGCACGCAAACTGCGGCAACACTCCCTCACACTAATCCTAGTTGCTCCCACATGGGCGAGACAACCCTGGTACACAACTGTGAGAAGTTGGCCTGATATTCAGTGTTCACTATTCTAGTGATCACTATGTATCAGTCCAAACAACCCTTATTGATGATTGGTTGTAAGTCAACCTTATAGACCAGCTATCCTAGTAGCGTGAATACGAGCAGTCTTCGGGCTAAACTCTAGAGGGCGTGTTAAGCCAGCTGTTATACCATCACATATACCCCTTGAACACCAAGTGAAAGGACACCACACAAGTGTTATGAAAATAAACAGTGTATTTATTTAGATCACAACAGCCCTGTACTCTTTATGAGGACAGGGTATTAAGCACACAACAAAACTCTTACGAAAATACTTCAAGTTGCACAATTTACACAAATGCCCGAGGGGCACGACAAACCATATACTATGAAAGTGAAATGCGAAATTACTAGCAGGTAAGTACTGGACTAATAGGCTTTGGAATCGCTAGGACTACGTTACTGAACCTTCAGATTACTAGTAGGAGGCCTAGGGGACTCGGGTGCAGAGTGTGCACTCACGCAGGATGCGGGACAAAGTCTATGGAGGCTAGTAAAAGCAAAGTTAGTGTTCTCGGGCGAACCCGACTAGGTAGGTCAAAAACGAAAGTGGATCTGGACCCTTGGATAGTAAGGGTATGCTGGGGCACCGAAATGCCGAAGTTACCTAGCCCAGGGGCTGCGGCTGCATAGGTCTGAAAAGACGTCGGGAATCCTCGTTGACGAACCAGGAGCCTGAAAGGAGTTGCTGGCAGGCGACCAGTGAAGATTGTTCGATGGATCCAAGCCTGGATCGAAGATGGAAGACACCTGTAAGCAGAGGGGACCAAGTCCTTAATCACTAGCCAGTGATCAGATGGGCACCAGGATGGCACCGGATGGTAGTCACCTCGACCAGGTGAGTGGGCGACGCTGGGCTCTGCAGTCTCACGGACCAGGAGGCGTTGTCGGCGACCAGGATGGAGGTGCAAGCTGTCCCACGATGGTTGATGCTGTCGACGTCGCTGGACCCAGGATTGGGGCTACAAGTCTTGGCAAATTCAAGCCCACGTGGTGGACCTAAAATGGCGTCTGGAGTGGACCAGGAGGCTCCGGGGTGCTCCTCTTATGGAAGGGAGCAAGGGCCAGTCTGGAGCAACCAGACTAGCAGTGGTGATGTCGGTCGTCGTCGGGAAGGCCACAAGCCAGCGGGCTAGTAGCCAGACAACGCGGTGAGCAGCCACAAAGCAGAAGGGCCCCACGCAGATCTCGTGGATGCTGGGGGGGCTGGACTTCGGTGCTGGAGCTGCTCAGGGTCGGGGCTTCTCGGACCCCAAAGCACTCACCAGAGGATCCCTCGGCGGTCGTGCTGGATAGAAGTCGTGCAGTTCTGATGATGGCCGGTCCCTCGAGGTCTCGTCGCACCTACGGTTCTCAGCTTAGCTGTAGAGGTAGGTAGAGGTCAGAGGTGCCAGGGAAGCCGGGTCTCGTCGTGCTGGTTGGTCGGATTCCGAAGGAAGGACGTGCAGCAAACCGCAGTGCTGTTAGATGGTGCCTGCGGGTGCAGGGTGACTACTCCTTAGCCACAAGGGAGAAATCTTGAGAAGAAGTCGAGAGTTCCTTTCGTAGAAAGTAGTTTCTTGATTCAAAGATGATCTAATTTGGAATGGTCCCCGCTCCTGCCTATATCCTAAAGAAAGGGGTGGGTACGCGACTATGTCCTGCCCTTGGGGTGGGACCAGGAAGGGGGTTGGTTACACCCCTCTCCCATGCCGGACTTTCCCCAGCTCAGGGGCTGGTGTGCCCCTGGAACTGGTTCTAGCCGGCAGATGCGTAGTGAGCACCGGGGTGCCACTTGCAGTCACCTTCCTGTAAAGCCCTGCCTACCGAGGATACACAAAACCCTGTCTGGGATGGTGCTAGCACCACCCCTGACAGGAAACCCTTTGTCCAAGCTCCCCTCGCTGGAAGGACTCCCAGCTGCAGGGGGTCAGACTTGTGTCTGTGGTGGCAGCATCCATTTTGTGATGCTGAGGCTTGAGTTAACTTTAACCGGGGTTCACAGTTACATACATGTCGTGTCCCTCTAGAAGGGTGGAATGCTAACCCCGTCGCCAGAATTAGCGAGGGGTTAGTATTCCAATTCGTATGACACCTTACTCGACATGTTTTGATAAAGCGATACCAAAGATAGCATTTAACCGCGAGGATTATATCTGAAAGAGACACGTTAGTGATAGATTCCTTACCTTAGAATATCCCCAGGCGTCAGACTGGATCCGGAAATTTTTGCGTAGCAATACCCCTGCGCGCTGGTAGGCGTCGTCTGCGGCTCCGCGTCCGTCGTCGGCGTCGTGAGCGCCGGGATGACGTCATCGGAGTATATAGACGGCGCCCATGCGCGCTGACGTCAGTTCTTCTTTTTTCCGCGCCAGCTAGCGCAGATCCGGAAGAAGCTCTACCCCCAGTCACTTTTTGACTGAAAACTTTTTTGATCTTTTTGATCCTCTATTTCGTCGCTTCTCGACTATCGGTGCCAGGGATGCCCGGGTTCAAGCCTTGCTCGAAGTGCGGCCAACTCATGTCGGTCACGGACCCCCATCGCCGGTGCCTGAAGTGCTTAGGCCTCGACCACGACGATCGAACCTGTGACGACTGCCGGGCCCTGACGTCGAAGGCTAGGCGGGAGCGGCGGACGTGGCGCAAGGTCTCTTTCGACAGTGGGGAGAGCCTTGGTTAGATCTATTCGCCACAGAAGAGAACGCGCAATGTCAGCAGTTCTGCGCGTTGGAGTTTCCAAGGCGGCACTCGCTCGGAGACGCTTTTCGTCGCGAGTGGAGCTGCGGTCTGTTGTACGCCTTTCCGCCTATACCACTTCTGCCCAGAGTGCTGAAGAAGATCAGGCGCGACCGGGCCCAGGTCGTCCTTGTGGCTCCGGACTGGGCACGAAGATACTGGTATCCCGAGCTACTCAGCATGTCAGTCGATCCCCCGATTCGTCTGCCTCTTCGGGAGGACCTTCTGTCGCAGCAGCAGGGGACGGTCCTGCACCCGAACCTGTCCAGTCTCCACCTACAAGCTTGGAGATTGAGCGGCGGCAGTTGAGGCCATTTGACTTGCCTCCCGAAGTCTGTGACATCATTCTGGCAGCCAGGCGTCCCTCCACTAAGTCGGTATACGCCTGCCGGTGGAACAGATTTGTGGCATGGTGCGCAGCAAAGGCTGTGGATCCCCTCTCTGCACCCCTTTCGGAAGTGCTGCTCTTTCTTCTTTCCCTTGCCCAGCAGGGCTCTGCTCTGGGCACTCTTAAAGGGTACCTTTCTGCTCTTTCAGCCTTCTTGAGGCTACCAGATCAGCCCTCTTTATTCAAGTCCCCTATTGTGAGTAGATTTCTGAAGGGCATCACGCACATGTTTCCTCCTGTTCCCTTCGTGATGCCCCAGTGGGACTTGAATCTGGTTCTCACCTATCTGATGTGTGCTCCCTTTGAGCCACTTCATAACTGCCCTCTTCGTCTCCTTACTCTAAAGACGGCATTCCTGGTTGCCATCACCTCTGCCAGGAGGGTGAGTGAGCTCCAGGCTCTTTCTTCTTCTCCACCTTTCCTGTCTGTTCATCCTGATAAGGTGGTGTTACGTACACGGCCTTCTTTTCTGCCCAAGGTTGTCACGGCCTTCCACATCGGGCAGTCCATCACTTTGCCAACCTTCTTTCCGCCTCCGCATCCCTCGAAAGAGGAGGAGAGGCTCCACCGTCTGGATCCAAAACGTGCGCTCTCCTACTACCTAGATCGCACACGCCAATTCCGGGTGGATGACCAACTCTTCGTTGGTTACGTGGGCACGAAGAAGGGAAAGGCTGTGCACAAGAGGACCATCTCAAGATGGATCATCTTGTGTATTCAAGCGTGCTACTCCATGGCGAGGAAGGAGCCCCCGGCTGGATTGCGGGCTCACTCCACTCGGGCCACGGCAACGACAACTGCCCTGGGCCGCGGTGTCCCCCTGCAGGACATCTGTCAGGCAGCCACGTGGGCCTCGCTGCACACGTTCGCAAGACACTACTGCCTGGACAGTCAAGTCCGGAGGGATGGCTTCTTTGGCCGTTCCGTCCTCCAGGACTTTCTGGTGTGATATTGGTTCGCAGACCCACCACCGGGGTTGGTATTGCTGGGGTATCTATTCTAAGGTAAGGAATCTATCACTAACGTGTCTCTTTCAGATGCACAAGTTACTACTTGTGTAACGATATATCTGTAAGAGACATTAGTTAGTGATAGATTCCTTACCGCCCTCCCATCCTCCCCGTTCTGCGAACCGATATTTAGGGTTAAGGTCATCCCCTTTCAGGGCCCTAGTTTCATGGCACCAGTGTTAGTTCTATCATGGCTCTGCGTATCTGGCGCGGAAAAGCTGTGTTATCAGAACTGACGTCAGCGCGCATGGGCGCCGTCTATATACTCCGATGACGTCATCCCGGCGCTCACGACGCCGACGACGGACGCGGAGCCGCAGACGACGCCTACCAGCGCGCAGGGGTATTGCTACGCAAAAATTTCCGGATCCAGTCTGACGCCTGGGGATATTCTAAGGTAAGGAATCTATCACTAACTAATGTCTCTTACAGATATATCGTTACACAAGTAGTAACTTGTGCAATGCACTTAAGAGTATATGGTATGCGTTATCATGGAACAGCTATTAGGACTTGGTTCCGCAAGCTGCAAACGGGCTCAGCTCATGCCAGAGCACCATGTCACACGATTCCAAGCACTCTGCCTTCAGGATTGTCAAGGCCTGCCATAGGAGTGACTGATAGGAATCTGTGTGTCCATTTTAGGGTTAGATATAGGTATACTATATCTAAAGCAAAGGGTGTTTACACCACCTTGCCCCAGCTGTCGTGCAGCCAGTTGTGTCAGATTTAGATGGCCAGCCAGGGGTGGCATAATACATGCTTCAGCCCCTGGTAGGCCCTGGGTACACCTATGCCCTGAGTTACAGGGTCTGATAAGGTGGCCCAGTACCAAATGGAAATGTACCTAAGGTACATGGAATCCATTTTAGCGAGAGAGCAGTAGGCCTGAGGTCCTGATTGGCAGGGTCCCAGGTCAACTAAGTCGGAAAACCAGCAAAACACCAGGCAAAAAGTTGGGGGCAACCATAGTCGGGTATCCACCTTCCTACAACAACGTTCCTGGAACTCTCAGTAGTTCCCCATCAAAGACTGTGCCTTGCACCTCATCTTCTAACTCAGAACCATGGAGAAATCAGACACCCAGATCCCAATCAAATGAACCTAGCGATCTGGCTCCTGAGGTTTTAGAGTTTGGATACCTTAACTTGCCCCCAGATTGCATGGACATCATTAGGGAGGCAAGAAGACCAACCACACGAGCGTGCTATGCACCTAAATGGAAGAGATTTGTTATTTACTGCAACAATAATCAAATCAACCCCTTAGACGCTTCAATACAAAACATTATATGTTACCTGCTGCATCTACAAAGATGTAACTTAGCATACTCTTCAATACGACTACACCTCGCTGCTATAGCAGCATACCTTCAAAACAGGCAACACCTTTCACTGTTTAGAATACCAGCAATCAAAGCCTTCATGGAGGGTTTAAAAAGGGTGATTCCTCCTAGGCACCCCCTTCCCCAGTCTGGAATCTGAATATAGTACTTACCAGACTCATGGGCCTTCCTTTCGAACCTTTACATTGATGCGAACTACAATTCTTAACGTGGAAAGTTGCATTCTTGGTTGCCATCACCTCACTCAGAAGAGTGAGCGAATTACAAGCACTGACAATTCAAGAACCTTTCATGCAGGTACATGCCAACACGGTGGTTCTTAGAACAAACCCTAAATTCATGCCTAAGGTTGTATCCAATTTCCATATCAACCAATCAATAGAACTGCCAGTGTTCTTTCAAAATCCACAGTCAGTAGCTGAGAGAGCCTTGCACACACTAGATGTAAAGAGAGCTCTACTTTATTATGTGGACAGAACTAAATCCTTTAGGAAAACAAAACAACTGTTTGTTGCTTTTGCACCACAACACAAAGGGAATCCAATTTCAAAATCAGGAATAGCCAGATGGATAGTTAAATGCATTCAGTATGCTATCAAAAGGCAAAACGCACTTTAATCGTCCCCCCAAGAGCACACTCCACAAGAAAAATTGGGGCATCATTGGCTTTCCTAGGAAATATTCCTCTTGAAGAGATCTGTAAGGCAGCCACTTGGACCACCATACACACTTTCACAAAACACTACTGTGTAGATGTGCAAACAAAATAGCAAGATGCTGTAGGCCAGGCTGTCCTCAAAACTCTTTTTCAAGCTGCTGCAGCTTGCACAGGTTGCCACCGCTAGAGGAGATGCTGCTATACAGTCTATGCACAAGATATGAATTCAGCAGCCCACATGCCTCGAACGGAATATGCTACTTACCAGTATGCATCTGTTCTTGGCATGTAGGGCTGCTGTCATTCATATCGCCCGCCCTCCTGTAGCAGCTGCAGCATTATCTCTGGCATGGCCATCTCTTACTTTGCTATCTCCCATCTTTGCCACAATGGCAAAAAACAATCTGAGGATGCATAAGATGCCCATGCGCACTGTAGTCCAAGGGAGGAGTCACCTATCTTGTGATACTTCGAAGACTCTTCCAAGACAACAAAGTGCAATCATCCGGACCCAACTCTAGGCGGCGATCTATGCACAAGATATGAATGTCAGCAGCCCTACATGCCAAGAACAGATGCATACTGGTAAGTAGCATATTCCTTACAGGCTGCGAGCTGCCCGATAGTCAGCGAAAGGAATATGAGCAACAGGCTATCAGGCAGCAGAGGTGTTTAACGTTCTCTGTTATCTATCTTTGAAATGCACAGATCCCCTTTCATTGCAATTAGCCTGTGGCCTGACCCCTGCTTAATCTCATGGCTCTTGGATCTCATTCTTGCCCCCACACCCTCCACTTCACTTTCTTACTCTTCCTTTGTCACGCTTCCTCTACAGCTTATTCACCCTGTGCTTCCACCCAGGCCTCATTTAGAGGTTTCTTACCGGAAAAATTGCTTCATTTTTTTCACCACAAAATCCAAGGCGTTCTGCATAATTTAAACCTTAAGTCAACATATTGTTAATATGAATCTTGCCCTAAAGATTTAGTTCACATAACTGTTTAGAATGTTCCTCTTTTGAATCTTCTCAGATTCTGCTGTGGGCCTCATTTTCAAGATTTCTAGCGTACTTTATTAGGCTGCTGTTAAATGCTTCATATTTTCTGATGAGAAAAGTCTGCAAACTTTCACAATACCTTTAATATAGTCGGATTTCTTGGCAGGGACCTTTATGTAGATATTGTAATCTTTTTACTCCTAAAATGCCTGCTTTTCATTTAATCATATTAATGGTGATATTTCTATGCCGCAGGTAGCAAATATAAGCATCAATACACATATTTAATTCCACTTAAGCACCTGCTTGCTTCAATGCTTGGAGCCTGGAATTTGTTGCACCCTAGGCATAATTTTGGTGCACAGTCCTTACAAACGTTACTCAAACCCCTCTTTGGCAAAAACTGGATTCTGTGGATTCTTGCAGTCTGCTCCTAAAGTGGTTGGGTATTATTATTATTATTCTTTCCACTTGTGTCAATCGGGAATGTTCTGCATATGCCCAGAAGGGCTGGATCAATAGGAGACTTTCAGTATATTCTGTTATTATATACATGCTTTCCATATGCATTATTAGATGTGAAGTTATCTTAATTGGATGCTGTAAAAATCTGGCATGGGTCTGGCCTTTCAAAATTGTTACTCATGTCATATGGTGGAAAGGAGGAGACATTCACAAGACTATAATGTACTGATTCTTGTGCCCCTAGATGGTATCTTCATTCCTTGCTGTAAATTACTCAACCACTATCCCTGCTTCTTATAGAGATTAGATGTGAGCAAATAATTGTCAGGACTATATGAATGCTAGCTGCAGCAATTAAGAGAAATATAGACCTATTGTGGTAAAGGAACAATTATCTCAATCCCTTTCCTCCCTTAATATGTTAGAAGATACTATATGGTCATAAACTGCATCACGATTCCTACAAAGTCACTTGTTTCGATATTACATGCTTCATAATTTCCAGAGATTCCTAGTGGATACTTCTGTGCTACAGCTCTTAGAGGCCTTCACTGGGCATTGCCCTTGGTACCTTTTACAAGGGACTTACATGTGGACAGAGTTTCCATTTGGGTTTTGCAACAGTACAGTTTAGGGAAAGAACATAGGCCTGGGTTCCTGGTTGGCAGGAATCCAGGGAACACCCGGTCACAGTACATCAATAGTTTGGCAAAAAGGGGGGGTGCAACCATGCAAAAAGGGGCACTTTCCTACACTTGCTGATTCTCTTTTGGGCTCCTGCGGTCACCCCTGTTCAAGGGCACTCGTTAATAGACCAGTTGCTGATCACCATTGTGAGAAAAAAGACTGTATTTGGTGTGGTTGTGCAACCATGCCGTGTAGTACACTTCCAACCCCTTTAGGGCCAATGGGTTTTGTTTGTGAAACCCTTATCTCAATCTTGAGTAGCTATGGTTCCGAGCAGTCAGACCTACATAAAGGGGCACCAAAATAATTGAAATTCAAGCCCCTCAAGAAGTCCAACACCAGTTAACAAAAAAAATAGACTGTATCTTTGTTTTGTTAGACACCACAATGAAAAAGATCCATTGGAGGGTCCCACACCAGTTACAAGGTATATTCACTTTTTCACTTAATCCTGAGCAAGCATTGGCAAATTCAATAACACTTCAGAAAGTTTTTCAAGAAAAACTTAGGTAAAGTATCCATGTGGTTACTTTGGATAATCCACTCCCGCAGGGAGCTTGTCAGAGGGACCAGCAAGGTTGTCCAAAAACAATTACCTAGGAGGAAGAAGCAGTTCTCAAGAAGGCACTTGTATCTCTTTGCTATTAGTTTGTATGGAAGGGGTCCTGATGCAAGGGATACAGGATGCTAAATGTAGGAAGCTGGCTCTTTGTGATATATCCGAAATCTGATATATTATGTAAAGAGTCCAGGGATTCCCTTATGAGTGGACATGAGCTTGCTATGCAATCCCGAAGTTCTCTATTAGGAGGTAGTGTAGTCGATCAGCCTTAGGCTTAACACAGTGCACAACATTTGCAGATACACACAATGATCAATAAATGACAAGACGACTCAAGGAGGAGACCCACACCATTTGTTAAAAATAGCAAGTATCTTCATATATGTTTTGGCATCAGAGAACAATCGCTCAGGCAAGTACGTTTTTAAATATAAATTCTGTTTATTTTAAAAATCTGACACTGCAATTTCTGCAATGGTATCCTGTGGAAGGAAGAACACGTTCTGCAAACTGGTATAGTACCGCAACTTACAAGACCAATCTCCAGGAGTTAAGATGAGTGGTGGGCGAGGTCCAATGCTGCACCACTAGTACTTCACCAGCGGCTGGGTGCAGGTGCAAAAACGCATTGGGAGCCCAATGTATTTAAATGGAGAACGGTCACTATGTAAAGGGGCAGCAGGCTCTGGCCAGGAGGCCAGTCTGTCTGAACCAGCATGGGGGGAATCAAGACTTAAGATGCTCGGGGACAAAGGTCCAGGGTGACGAGTGCAGAGGTGCCTTTAGGTATCAGGTTTTTCCTTAATGGGTGAGGGGGCCTGCATGCAGAGGTTGCATGTGACTTTAGGAAGTCCAGGAGGGGTGAAACTACGATGGACTAGAGGGCTGAGGGACCTTGTTGACACTGTTGGCCCACTTAAATTTGGGCCGGAGGTGACCATTTAGGATGCTCACCCACTTTTTAGGTCGAGCTGCAGGCATTGCTTTAGCAATGCTTGTTGGCGAGATATTTAGTGGGGCTTTCAGAAATGCACCCAAAGTGCGGATCAGGTACAGTTCATGTGAGCCAGGCGCGTGCACATCTCCAGCCACATCACACACCATTTGTTTGACCCTCGGCATCAGACTTCAAAGGAATCCGTCCCCCCACGCCACGCAATGCCATGCCGAGAGCTTGTTATGACCTAGTCCCGACCACCTATCTCTGAGTGCACTTTCCTTGCTCCCTAACACCGGCTTCTCCACTATAACCCTCTGTTCGAGGCATGTGGGCTACTGAATTCATATCTGTGCATATATCGCCGCCTAGTGTTGTGTCCGGATGATTGCACATTGTTGTCCTGGAAGAGTCTTCGAAGTATCACGAGATAGGTGGCTCCTCCCCTGTGCGCATGGGCATCCTCTCCATCCTCAGATTGTTTTTTTCCGCCATTGGGTTCGGATGTATATTTGTTAACTCAAGTTCGGAATCGATAAAAGGCTTTATATTTGGCCAAAAGGCCTCTAGTTATCGTTGGTATTGTCTTAGCGATCGTTGCCCAGTACTTGTTCCAGCTCTGTCCTCGAGCCGGACGTCAAGAAGAGCCGCGTGGCTATTCAGCACTGAAGGCCCGGTCGACGCCAGAGGCCTTATCGATGATCCGTTATGGAACGGCGCCCGTTCAAGAGATGTCCCGTTTGCAACTCCAAGTATCCTCACATCGATGTCTCCTCACATCGATGTCCACCCGGTGTGCAACAAGTGCCTGTCTCCGGATCACGATGAAGCCAGCTGTATGGCTTGTTCTCGGTTCCAATCCAAGAAAACAATTCGCCTTTGACGCGCGGAAGGAAGCCCAGCAGACGGCACCTGACCCGGTGAACATCTTCGATGCCGAGGATGATGAGGGAGTCGGGCAGGAAGTTCAAGAGAACCTGTCTGATCCTGCATCAGAGATTGACTCCAGTTACGACGCAGATGTGGAGATGGTCAAAAATGAAGACGTCGACGAGGTAGGAGACGACGATGAGGCCCTTGGGGCCATAGAAGATAGCTCGAGCGAGGTGCTAGGCCCGACCGTTGGTATGGGGGCCGAGACTAGAACACTCTATAAGGCTCAGGTCGAGGGATCGCCGCATGGCCTTACCCAAGATCAAAAGCATAGTTCAATAGCCTCGCCTCAAGGCCCGGCTACGGACACTTCCAAAAAGCCATCGGTTGATCGATCAAAATCGAAACCAAAAACATTGGTGACTACGAAACCGAAAGCACCGGAGACGAAACCGAAAGTACACATTACTTTGGTCGGATCGAAGGCTTCTGAACGATCGGCTCCGACGAAACAGAAGAGTGTTATCGACCCGGAGAGGTTGCTAAAGGGTGTTGAGCCGAAAGCCGGGGCACCGAAGAAAAAGGTCAAGGACATCGACCCAAAGAAGTCGGCGTCGAAGACCGTAGACACAAACAAAGGACTCGAAACACAGAACGTTCTCGATACTAAACGTTGACTCGACAAAGCAAAGGTCAGTAAAGACCTCGAGTCCAAAACTATCAGTGGCTCTAAGGACCCCGTCGAGTCAACACAACCATCCGTCTCCTTTTCGAAGCAGGTGTCGGACTCGCTGCAACGCATTAAGGAGAAGGCTAATGCTGCCGGACCGAAGGCCACTCAACCCCCAAAGACAGTCAGTAAACCTCCGAAGTCGTCGGCACCGATTAAGTTTACACTGCCGCCGCCAGTGGCACCTAAGGCGTTCGCCCCTAAAACGGGCATCGAAGCGGCCAAGAAGGTGTCCATGGGGCCAAAGCCTACAACTACGGAAGGGGCCACCAAGCATCGAAAGCCTCTGCAGGACGATCAGTCGAGGCAATTCATTGACGCTGAGACTGGTAGACTTTCCATTTTCAAGCGAAAGATCGCCCCAGAACAGCCTATGGAGTCGTATAAAATTCCATTAAAGAAAAAGAGGGATTCTGCAACATCCCCTCTTCTTTTTGAACCTCTACAACAATATGGACAAGAACCTGCTCCTTTTTCACCCACACATTCAGATGTGGATGTAGGGGATGGTGAAAATGAGGATTACAGTTATCCTGTGGACACTGATCCAGAAGACCACACTGAACCCTGGGCAGACACTGTTGACCCAGGGGAGCCACAAAATGCCCCTGACAGTCATACCTATGCTGTTAAAACCTTACCTACAGAAGACACGGCTGCGTTTAACACACTTATTGAGAGGGCAGCAAAAAATCACGATGTCCAACTCCATGCTGACCCTATTGAAGAGGATTTTTTATTTGACACCTTCTCAACCTCAGAGAGAACTGTCAAGACTCTACCCATGCTAAAAGGTGTCCTGAAACACGCTGGAGACATCTTTAAGAAGACCACAAGTGCAAGAGTGGTAAACCCCAGAATTGAAAAAAAATACAAACCAGCACCTGTGGGCCCTACGTATATCAGGGGACAGTTGCCATTGGACTCGCTTGTTGTTGCAAAAGATCGTAAAAGAGCGAACTCTCAGACCACGGGTGATGCTCCTCCCCCTGACAAGGAATCTAAAGTGCTAGAAGCATCAGGGAAAAGGGTGGCAGCTCAAGCGGCCAATGTCTGGCGAATCTCCAACAAACAGGCACTCTTAGCCAGATATGACGGGGCTCATTATGATACACTTGAGACCCTGTTACAACACTTGCCAGATGAGTATGAGACAGCAGAAATGCTAATACAAGAAGGGAAACTTATATCCAACGCATCTATTAAGTGAGCGCTAGACGCAGCAGACACCGCAGCCAGGGCTATTAATACAAGCGTTATGTTACGAAGACACGCCTAGTTGAGAATCTCCGGCTTCAAGTCTGAGATACAAACCACCATACTTAATCAGCCAGTTAAACTTATTTGGCCCAGAAGTGGACACCACCTTAGAGAAAATTAAAAAGGACACAGAGACTGCAAAGTCTATGGGGGCTCTACAGTCGCAGCAGTTCAGGGTTGGTTCTTTTCGTCCCTCCAACAATAGAGGAGCTTCCAGAGGCCAGGTGTCCCAGCAGACAATACAGTAAAGGAGGCACGCAGACCACCTACAACAAGAACAATAGGGGTGGCTATCGTGGAAACAGCACCAAGGGCAGAGGTCGTAGAAACAACAACTCCCGATCCTCCACCACTAACAAACAGTGACGTCTTGTCACTACCCCCCGACCATATAACACCAGTAGGGGGGAGACAACAACAGTTCCTGGCGGTCTGGAAATCCATCACTACAGACAGGTGGGTGAGGCAGCTTTTCCAGTACGGTTATTGTCTGGAGTTAGCATCCACTCCACCCAACATACCCCCAAGACACCGTCCTATGTCCGCAGAGCATATACAGTTATTGCAGCAGGAGGTAGTCAGTATGCTGCAAAAAGGAGCCATAGAGCTCGTGCCTGTGGAACAAAAAGGTACAGGTGTGTTCTCGATGTACTTCTTGATCCCAAAAAAGGACGGGTCCCTCAGACCCATACTGGACCTCAGGCCCCTAAACCAGTACATCATGTCAGAGCATTTTCACATGCTCACATTACAGCAGGTTCTACCGTTACTCAGTCAGGGAGATTTCCTCGCAACACTTGATCTGAAGGATGCATATTTCCATATACCGGTACACCCGTCACACAGAAAATATCTCAGATTTACCATTCAGGATCAGCATTATCAGTTCAAGGTCCTCCCTTTCGGAGTAACAGCAGCACCCAGGGTGTTTACCAAGTGCCTAGCGACAGTGGCTGCACACCTACGGAGACAGAACATTCACGTCTACCCTTATCTGGACGACTGGCTTATCCAAGCAAAGTCGGCCCTGCAATGTGCCACCCACATGTCCCAAACCATTCACCTTCTTCACAATCTGGAGTTTTCACTGAATTATCCAAAGTCCCACCTTCAGCCCGCCCACGTACTGCAGTACTTGGGCGCGACAATAGACACTCTGGCAGCGAAAGCACAGCCAAATTCAGTGAGGATCAACAGCATGCAAATGCTGATATGGAAATTCAAACCACAACACTCGCTTCCAGCACGAGTGTTCATGCAGTTGATAGGCATGATGGCCTCCTGCATCTCCATAGTCCCGCACGCGAGACTACATATGCGTCCGCTTCAGGAGTGCTTAGCACGTCAGTGGAACCAGGCTCACGGACAATTGAAAGACCTAGTGTTGGTGACCGGTCGCGAATACACCTCTGCATTGGTGGAACCCACAAAACCTTTGCAGGGGCCGACCGTTCCAAGAGCCTGTGCCACAGATTATTCTGACGACGGAAGCATCTCTCCAGGGATGGGGAGCTCATGTACTCCACTACACAGTGCAGGGATTATGGACAGCACAGCAGAAAAAGATGCACATCAACCTTCTGGAACTGATGGCTATCTTCATGGCAATGAAAGCCTTCAAAGTACATTTGTGCAACAAGGTAGTGTTGATCCGGACGGACAACATGACGGCCATGTACTACATACAGAAGCAGGGAGGTACACCCTCTCCACAGTTGTCTCATCTGGCTCAGAGCATGTGGAAGTGGGCCATTCAGAGAAACATCTTCCTCATGGCAGAACACCTCCCGGGCACGGACAATCAGATGGCGGACGTGCTCCGCAGGCACAGCCACCAGATGCACGAGTGGGAGATACATCCATCAGTACTCCAACCGTACTTCCAGCAGTGGGGTCATCCAGAGATAGACCTATTCGCCACAAGGGAAAATGCAAAATGCCAAAGCTTTGCCGCCAGGTTCCCACACCCACAGTCGCAGGGAAATGCGATATAGATGAACTGGTCAGGCATATTTGCGTACGCTTTTACTTACCCCAGCACCGCTAATACCGCTAGTGGCACGCAAACTGAGGCAACACTCAATGACTCTCATCCTGGTTGCTCCAACGTGGGCACGCTAACCATGGTACACCACGTTTATGGAACTCTCCGTGGTACCGCATCAAAGGCTACGACTCACACTCAGACTTTTGACGCAGAGCCATGGCGACATTCAGCATCCAGATCCGCAACAGCTCAACCTGGCGATCTGGCTCCTGAGGTCTTAGAATTTGGCTACCTCAACCTGCCTCCTGACTGTATGGATATCATAAGGGAAGCAAGAAGGCCCACAACTAGAGCATGTTATGCGGCGAAATGGAAGCGATTTGTCATTTGTTGTGCCAACAACGACATTAATCCGCTAGATGCATCTACTCACGACATAATCTGTTATCTTTTTCATCTATACAAATGCAATCTGGCCTATGCTTCCATACATATACATTAATCCGCAATAGCAGCTTATCTCCAAAACAGGCAGCATCTCTCACTTTTCAGAGTGCCTGCCATCAAAGCGCCTGCCATCAAAGCTTTTCTGGAGGGACTCAAACGAGGTTTTCCTCCCAGACACCCACCGGCACCTGTATGGAACGTGAATGTGGTCCTTACAAGACTGATGGGTCCACCTTTTGAGCCTCTACCCTCATGCGAAATACAATTCTTGACATGGAAAGTGGCTTTCCTAATAGCGATCACATCGCTACGACGAGTTAGTGAACTTCAAGCACTAACTATCCAAGAGCCATTCATACAGATTCACTCCAACAGGGTGGTACTACGCACTAACCCTAAGTTTCTGCCTAAAGTAGTTTCACAGTTCCATATGAATCAAACTATAGAACTGCCAGTGTTCTTCCAGAATCCAGACTCGGTGGCAGAGAGAATGCTCCACACTAGACGTCAAAAGAGCTCTAATGTACTACATAGATAGGGCAAAAGATTTCAGGAAGACTAAACAACTGTTTGTTGCCTTTTCACCCCAACACAAAGGCAACCCCATTTCAAAAGCAGGTATAGCCAGGTGGATCGTTAAGTGCATACAGATTTGCTATCAAAAGGCTAAGCGCACATTAACGATTCCCCCAAGAGCCCACTCAACACAAAAGTTAGGGGCATCCATGGCTTTCCTTGGAAACATTCCTTTAGAGGAAATCTGTAGAGCAGCCACATGGTCTACCATACACACATTTACCAAACACTACTGCGTAGATGTGCACTCCAAACAGCAGGCAGCTGTAGGACAGGCTGTTCTAAAAACACTTTTTCAGACTGCTGCAGCTGGCACGGGCAGCCGCCGCTGATAGAGGGACTGCTATATATTCTATGCACAGATATGAATTCAGCACCCCACATGCTTTGAACCGAATATGCTACTTACCAGTATGCATCTGTTCTTTGCATGTAGGGCTGCTGACATTCATATAGAAGAAATTCTCCAACACTTACCTGATCCTTACAAACAACAGGCAGATTAACTTATACAGGAGGGAAAGCTCATCACCAATGCCTCAATTAAATGTGCCCTAGACGCGGCAGATACAGCGGCCAGATCCATCAATACAAGCGTGCTGCTAAGGCGACATGCATGGCTCCGCATATCTGGCTTTAAGAATGAAGTTCAATCCACAATTCTTTTTATTTTTTATTTTTATTTTTATTTTTAAAACCTTTATTTTAGCATTAAGTAGAAATACAAGCATGGGCCTACAACCGCGGGGGCCGGGCGCTAGACAAATTAAAAACGCTGACATCACAGTACGACACAGCTCATCAGCCGACAACCCAGAGGTCCTGCAGCGATTCAGGATAAAACTTGTATGAGAATGCATAAATGGAGTCCAGGATGAGACAGAGGGTCATTTTATATTATATAAGAGAGGATCAGGTGCCATACAATCAAACAGGAGAATGCGGGGGACAGGGTAAGAAACAGGATATGCATGTAATGACCACTATAATGGAGAATTGGCGCCAGAGCATATAGTTCGGTACAAAAGAACACACTATATACATTCCATGTTGCGCCAATACTCAGGCCTGCCCACCCAGAATCAGGATATCATAAAAGCATAAGCACAAAATACAAGCATACGATAAGAATCCGAATGATTCGTAGCTATACTGATCCTTTGAGAAAAGAGAAGGAAAGAAAGACCATAGAAAATAAAAAAGGCAAAATAAAGAACCCCCCTCCCCCCTTCAGCCCTGCACCCCTGCAAATGGCTACAGCCTAACCCCACTAGCAGCGTGCCTGTCGCCCCTAATAACTAAAACCCCAAAGGTAGGAAAAAGAACCGAGGAGGGCATATCCATGTGGGCTCCCAGCCCCTTTAGACCCCCCGCCTGAAACAGCCACCCCCTATCACTAAAAGACAAACTTATGGCAGCAATATAGAGAAATTAGAGGGTACCGTGAGACACCGCCCAGCCTCTTAGAGCAAACAGTTGCAGTTCCAACACTTGTAAAAGCCACGCCAACCCTTCCCAGCCCAGCCGATCTTAACCTTGGCCCTACCGAACGAGGACACAAACCCCTCCCAGCGAGAACCAAAGGCACACAAAAAACGATAAAGAAGAGTCATCAGAAATCAGCCCATGGCTACCGGCAGGCAGTGAGTCCTCAGTAACTGTAGATGCAGACGAACTCTCCCTCCTAGATGAACAGTCCCAATGTGTCTTGCACAGGAGTCGTAGCGTCACCAGGAAAGGAGAAGATGACCACAAAATGGATGGAAAGTCACAGACAAAAGTCTCCGGGAGGGGAATGCCTGACGATATCTCCAAAGCCGGTAGTGGTGGAAGGTTCAGCAATACCATGACATCCTCGGGAACACCGTCTACCAGGGCACCATCCGATGGTTCCGATACTTGTTTCTTCACGGGGTTCTCGCACGGAGTCAAAATGGCCGCGGTTGGAATGGCTGCAGATTCCTGACTGGGCCCGGTTCCACCAGGAGCATTTCAGATAGGCGCGTGTCCAATTTGCTCAACAAAGTATCCACATGTGAGCGAAATGACCAAAGTTCTGCCAGTAATAATCTCAGCGATGACTCATGCACCGTTCGATCCATGTTCTCATGCCCGATATCAATCACTATCACCTCCCCGGGTGAATCCGGCATCCTCGGGGGGGGGGACAGACAGGATCACAAACGTGCAAATGCGAAGGGTGACCAGTCTTTGTTCGCAGCCACGGTCAACCCAGTTAAGGCTGCAGGCCAGAGACCCTGAACCACCGAACCCCGGCGGGCGCAAACCGGGTCCGCGGGACGGGTGCCCTCACTCGCAGCAAGCAGACTCACTCCTCCGTCGATACTGAGCAATGAAAACGATTGCCGCTAAATTCGGGCTGAAACAAAGCCTCCACTCCGGTCGACCGGACCCAGCCTGATTCTCCTAGCCGATGTTGTTGCACTACAGCCCGACTGTGAAAGTACTCCAGGCCCCGGCTTCACCGCTGGAGTAGGCCGCAAACTTAAACTCGATGGAACATCGTCAAACAAGCCGATAAAAGTTTCCGGATTCCACCATCGGAGTGCGGAAAAGTTCATTCACACAGAGACTAGGCGTAGTCAGGATAATGTGCATCGTGGCGGGTTACGGAGGTCGGCGGAGCCAGGGGCCTAAGCAGCCATCTTGCTTGCTGACGTAGCTCCTCCTCCCAATCCACAATTCTTAATCAGCCCGTCAACCCGGACTTATTATTTGGTCCAGCAGTTGACTCAATTCTGGACAAGATGAAAAAGGATGCAGAAACAGCAAAGTCCATGGGAGCTCTCCAGTCCCAACAACACCGGGGCTCCTTTCGTCGCTCCAATTATAGAGGAGGAGCGCGAAGTAATACATCACAGCAATCCTCCAGCTACAAAAGTAACACGCAATCCACATACAACAAAAACACAAACGGGGTGGATACAGAGGCAATAACACCAAAGGAAGGGGTCGTGGAGGAAATGCAAATAGATCCTCCACTAACACCAAACAGTGACTTCTTGGCACTACCCCAGACCATATAACACCGGTCGGGGGACGACTACAACAATTTCTGACAATCTGGTTAAATATCATAACAGACAAGTGGGTCAGGCAAATTATCCAACATGGCTATTACCTAGAACTCACCTCAACCCCACCCAACATACCACCTGTGCACCGTCCAATGTCACAGGAACATATAACACTACTGCAGCAAGAGGTCATCAGTATGCTGCAAAAGGGGGCCATAGAACCAGTCCCACTACATCAGGGAACAGGAGTATACTCCCTATACTTCCTGATTCCAAAGAAGGACGGGTCTCTCAGACCAATATTGGACCTCAGTCCCCTCAACCTGTACATTTTGTCGGAGCATTTTCATATGCTCACTCTCCAGCAAGTCTTACCATTGCTTCGCAAGGGAGACTTCCTAGCAACTCTAGACCTCAAAGACGCATACTTTTATATACCAATACACCCTGCTCACAGAAAGTATCTCAGGTTCACCATTCAAGGACAGCACTACCAGTTCAAAGTCCTACCAATCTGAAAGAAACACGTTAGTATTAGATTCCTTACCTTAGAATATCCCCAGGCGTCAGTCTGGATCCGGAAACTTTTGCGTAGCAGTACCCCTGCGCGTCGGCAGGCGTCGTCTGCAGGCGTCTCCTGCGGCTCCGCGTCCGTCGTCGGCGTCGTGCGCCATGATGACGTCGCTAGAGTATATAGACGCCGCCTCCGCGCGCTGACGTCAGTTCTTCTTTTTTCCGCGCCAGTAAGCGCAGATCCGAAGAGCAGTACTCCGGTCTTTTGACCAAGTTTTGTAAACTTCTTTATACTTTTTTGGTGCCGGTAGGATGCCTGGTTTCAAGAATTGTGACGGTTGTGACCGCACGATGTCGGTCACGGACCATCACCGACTCTGCCTCCGGTGTCTGGGCCCCGACCACGTCGTGGACGCCTGCGTCAATTGCCGGGCCTTGACAAATAAGGCTAGACGGGAGCGGTCCCGCAAGCTGCTCGAGCTCCGGGTGTCGGCCCCGCGTCGAGAGCGGTCCCGGTCCGGCCGGAGGTCCAGGGAGCGTTCGAGGGAGCGGGCGCGGAGCCGTGCCGAGCGCTCCGGAAGTCGTCACCATTCATCTGGTTCCTCAGGTAGGAAGCACAAGAAGTCGGGGCGTCGTCATCGTACCTCCGACTCCCCCCGACGCTCGCGCGACGCAGCCGGGGGTTAGGGTGACCCCACCCCGCGGCTCCGCGAGAGTCGCCGGCGCGGCCTGCTCCATACCCTCCGGTCCCTGGGCTAGGCGCGACGCCCGAGGAGATTGAGGCGTTCCTCATGGCCATGAGGGCGCTCACTCCTCCGACGGGGCCTACGGCGCCTTCGGGCCCAGTGCTACCGTCCGGGGGCCCTAGCGGCTCGGGTGTCCCTGACTCGACGCCATCGGGTGCTCCGGCCCCGGCGCCGCAGGGGCCTTCGGGGTCGACGCCGGCTGGTCTACCGGCCTCTCCGGCGCCGATTCCATCGGGGTTACCCCCGGCGCCGGTTCTCCGGTGCCGGCTCCGGCCGGCGCTCCGGCGCCGGCTCCGGGCGGAGTCGGGCTCGACGCCGATGGGGCCTGTGAACCCCGAGGAGCCGGTCTACATTGTTGACTCCGAATATGGAGATGATGTAGAGTACGGAGAGGGTTAGGAGGGGTCTGAGGACTCTGTCACGTGAGTGTCAGTACGACGTGGACTGGACAGGTGATTTGGGTGATGCCAGTGGTCTGGACGACTCTCCTAACCCTGGCTTTGTCTCGCCTCCTACCGTGGCATCGGAGGAGGGGGCTGCTTATTCAGTGGTGTTGATGAGGGCTGCCAAGGCCTTACACCTTGAGCACCCCGTCGCGGTCGTGAGGACTAACATCCTCACTGAGGTCTTCAAACCGCAGTCATGTCCACAGGAGCCACTGCTGCCGTTTAACGAAGCCTTGTCGGACGTTCTTTTGGGCACGTGGTCCAGGCCCTCTTCAGGTTCGCCTGTTGATAGGAACGTGGCCATACGCCACCGTCCGTGCCCGGACGACCCCAAGTTCCTGTCCACCCATCCCACCCCTGAGAGTCTGGTGATCCAGACCTCCACTTCCCAGACCGCATTCCCGTCGGCCCCGCCCGACCGGGAATCTAAGAGGTACGACCAGTATGGCAAGAAGGTCTTCTCGTCCCTGAGTTTGGGACTGCGGTCTTGCAACACCGCTTGCCTCTTGGGCCGCTACACCCACTCTGTGTGGGATACGGTCGCGGAACTGCTGCCAGAATGCCCCATGGAGGTGCGGGCGAAGCTCGGCAAGGCTGTGGCTGACGGCCGAGACGCAGCAAAATATTCCATACGGTGTGGTCTTGATACGACCGACTCGCTGGGCAGAGCGATGTCCACGACGGTGGCTGTGAGAAGGTGGCCTGATATGCAGTGCTCACTATTCTAGTGAACACTATGTATCAGTCCAGCAACCCTTATTGATGATTGGTTGTAAGTCAACCTTATAGACCAGCTATCCTAGTAGCGTGGATACGAGCAGTCTAAGGCTAAAGACTCGAGAGGGCGTGTTAAGCCAGCTGTTATACCACATATACCCCTTGAACACCAAGTGAAAGGACACCACACAAGTGTTATGAAAATAAACAGTTATTTATTAAGAATCACAACAGCCCTGTACTCTTTATGAGGACAGGGTACTAAGCACAAACCAAAACTCTTACAAAAATACTTAAGTTAGCACAGTATATACAAATGCCCGAGGGGCACGGAAAACCATATACTCTGAAAGTGGAATGCGAAATTACTAGCAGGTAAGTACAGTACTAATAGCTTTTGGAATCGCTAGGACTTGACTAGGGAATCGTTAGATTACTTCTAGGAGGCCTAGGGGACTCGGGTGCAGTGTGTGCACTCTCACGCGAGATGCGGACAAAAGTCTATGGTAGCTAGGAATTGAAAAGTTAGTGTTCTCGGGCGAACCCGACCTGGTAGGGAGAAAACGACAGGGGATCCTGACCCTTAGATAGTGAGGCTATGCTGGGGCACCGAAATGCCGAAGTTACCTAGCCCAGGGGCTGCAGCTGCATAGGTCTGAAAAGAAGTCGGGAATCCTCGTAGATGGACCAGGAGCCGGAAGAAAAGATGCTGGCCGGTGACCAGTGAAGAAAGTTCAGTTGGATCCAAGCCTGGATCTTGAAGATAGATGACACCTGAAAGCAGAGGGGACCAAGTTCGAGACTACTAGCCAGTAGTCAGTGGGCACCAGGAGGGCACCGGATGGTAGCCACCTCGACAAGGTGAGTGGGTGACGCTGTACTCGAAGATCTCACGGACCAGGAGGCGTTGTCGGCGACCAGGATGGAGGATCGAGCTGTCCCACGAAGATAGAAGCTGTCGGCGTCGCTGGACCCAGGATGGGGCAACAAAGCCTTGGCAAATTCAAGCCCACGCGGTGGACCTAAAATGGCGTCTGGAGTGGACCAGGAGGGTCCGGGGTGCCTCTCTTGAAGAAGGAAGCAAGGGCCAGCCTGGAGCAACCAGACCAGCAGCAGAGATGTCGTCGGGCGTCGTTCAGAAGGCCACAAGCCAGCCGGCTAGTAGCCAAACAACGCGGTGCACAGCAAACAGCAGAAGGGCCCCACGCAGATCGTGGAGATGCAGGGAGGCTGACCTTGGGTGCTGGAGCTGCGCAGGGTCGGGGCTTCTCGGACCCCAAAGCACTCACCAGTGGAGGACACGGTGGGCTTGCAGTAAAGATGTCGTGCAGTCTTGGCGATCGTCGGTCCTTCGAGGTCTCGTCGCACTCACGGTTCTCAGCTTTGCTGTAGAGGTGAGTAGAGGTCAGAGGTGCCAGGGAAGCCGGGTCTCGTCGAGCTGGGTCGTCGGATTCGTGAAGAAGGACTTGCAGCAGACCGCAGTGTTTCTTAGGATGGTGCCCGCTTGATGCAGGGTGACTACTCCTTAGCCACAAGGGAGAATCTTGATGAAGAAATCGTGAAGTCCTTTCGAAGAAAGTGGTATCTTGATTCCAAAGATGATCTAATTTGAACAGGGGGCCCGCTCCTATCTTTATACTAAAAAAGGGGGCTGACCCGGTGACTAGGTCCTGCCTATGGGTGGGACCAGGAGGGGGGTGGTTACACCCCTCTCCCCTGCCGGACTTCCCCAGGCCAGGGGCTGGTGTGCCCCTGGAACTGGTTCTGACTGGCCTATACGTAGTGAGCACCGGGGTGCCACTCAGCAGTCACCTTCCTGAAAAGCCCTGCCTACCCAGGATACACAAAACCATGTCTGGGACGGTGCTAGCACCGCCCCGGACAGGAAACCCTTTGTCCAGGCCTCCCTCGCTGGAAGGACTCCCAGCAGCAGGAGGTCAGACTCGTGTCTGTGGTGGCAGCATCCATTTTGTGGAGCTGAGGCTTCAGTTAACTTTAACCGGGGTTCACAGTTACATACATGTCGTGTCCCTCTAGAAGGGTGGAATGCTAACCCCATCGCCAGAATTGGCGAGGGGTTAGTATTCCAATTCGTATGACACCTTACTCGACATGTTTTGATAAAGCAATACCAAAGATAGCATTTAACCGCGAGGATTATAATGCACTTAAGAGTATATGGTATGCGATATCATGGAACAGCTATTAGGACTTGATTCCGCAAGCTGCAGACAGGCTCAGCTCATGCCAGAGCACCATCTCACATGATTCCAAGCACTCTGCCTTCAGGATTGTCAAGGCCTGCCATAGGAGTGACTGATAGGAATCTGTGTGTCCATTTTAGGGTTAGGTATAGGTATACTACACCTACAGCAAAGGGTGATTACACGACTTTGCCCCAGCTGTCATGCAGCCAGTTGTGTCAAATTTAGGAGGCCAGCCAGGGGTGGCATAATACATGCTGCAGCCCCTGGCAGCCCTGGGTACACCTATGCCCTGAGTTACAGGGTCTGATAAGGTGGCCCAGTACCAATTGGTAGATGCACCTAGGGTACATGTTGTAATTTAGAAAGAGAACAGCCAGGCTGTGGGTCTGATTGGCAGGCCCACAGCCAGAGAAAGTCGTAAACCAGTGAAACAAAAGCAAAAAATCTGGGTGATCATAGGATTGCAGACCCTACTCTCCTACAGTGGCGATTCGTCGCCACGCCTGGCTGAGATCCGCCAACTTTTCGGCAGATGTCCAGAATGCCTTGATGGACATGCCGTTTGATGGCTGTCGCCTGTTTGGTGACAAGGCGGACCACGCGCTGGAGCGCTTCAAGGACTCCAGGGCCAGCAAACGGGTTTGTTTCGCTCCTTTCGTGGCCAAGGAAGGGGCGTCCCCACACGTGCTGCCAGCCACGCGCCGCAACAATCTTTTCAACGCGGTGGCGGCCGTGGAAACCGCCGTGGAGGCGGTCGGGGTCAACGGCGGGGTCAGGCCACACCTCCCCCCGCAGCATCAGCCTCCAAATCCTCCTAGTCCGTGCTTTCAGGCCCATGCGACGCCAGTGGGTGGCAGGGTTCGCCATCACCACGCCCGCTGGCGCGCAATCACATCGGACAGGTGGGTGCTGCAACTCGTCCGAAGGGGCTACTCCCTCCCCTTCGAGACCAATCCTCCAGCCATGCCACCGCAGAACCACCGTGTGTCGGGGGACCACTTGACACTTCTGCAGGAGGAAGTTACGGCCCTCTTGGCCAAGGGGGCCATCGAGCGCGTTCCTGGGCCAGAAGTAGGGCGTGGTTGCTATTCCCACTACTTTCTGGTGCCCAAGAAGGACAAAGGGGGCCTACGTCCTATCTTGGATCTACGGAACGTCAACGGCTTCCTCCGGAAGGAGAAGTTCAAGATGTTGACATTAGCTCAGGTCTTGGCTGCTCTAGACCCGCAAGACTGGATGGTAGCGTTGGACTTGCAGGATGCGTATTTTCACATCCCCGTCCTGCCGGCCCACCGGCGTTACCTGCGGTTCATGGTAGGCCAGGAGCACTTTCAGTTTATCGTGCTCCCCTTCGGCCTTACCAGCGCCCCACGGGTGTTCACAAAAATGTTGGCGGTGGTTGCAGCCCATCTGCGCAGGTTAGGGGTTTCAGTCTTCCCCTACCTAGACGACTGGTTGTTGAAGGCGGGGTCGCCCCAGACAGTCGTCCACCACCTTCAGATGACGGCAGACCTCTTGCACGAGCTGGGGTTCTCCATCAATGGGCCGAAATCACACCTGTGTCACTCTCAAAAGCTCATTTTCATCGGAGCGGTTCTGGACTCGGCGCAGTTTCGGGTTTATCCTCCGGAACGGCGGGTCCGGGATATTCATGCTTTGATTCCCATCTTTCAGCCGCTATCCCGGGTTTCGGTCAGGTTGACGCTGCGGCTGCTGGGGCTGATGGCTTCCTGCATCCTTCTGGTGCATCACGCCCGGTGGCGGATGCGGGCTCTGCGGTGGGACCTGAAGTTTCAGTGGGCCCAGCATCAGGGCAACTTGTCCGACCACGTCTTGATCTCGGAGGGCACTGCGCGACTGCAGTGGTGGCTTACGGACCGCGATTGGGTCAGAGGCAGATCCCTCTCCCTTCCCCAACCGGAGCACGTTGTCGTGACGGACGCGTCCCTCCAGGGCTGGGGAGGCCACTTGGGAGAGGCGGAGATCAGAGGCATCTGGTCTCCGGCGGAGTCCCGGCTCCATATAAACCTGTTTGGAGCTACGGGCGATTTGTCTAGCACTGAAGGCATTCCTCCCCTTTGTCAACGGGAGTGTAGTGCAGGTGTTCACGGACAACACCACCGCCATGTGGTACTGCAACAAGCAGGGCGGGGTGGGGTCGTGGACCCTTTGCCAGGAGGCCCTGCGTCTCTGGCAATGGCTGGAACGTCAGGGCGTGACTCTGACGGTTCAACACCTGGCAGGTTCTCTGAACGCCAGGGCGGACGAACTCAGCCGTCGGTGCTCGATGGATCACGAATGGCGTCTGAACTCGGACGTGGCGCAAGGCCTCTTTCTGCAATGGGGAGAGCCTTGGTTAGATCTATTCGCCACAGAAGAGAACGCGCAATGTCATCAGTTCTGCGCGTTGGAGTTTCCAAGACGGCACTCGCATGGCGACGCCTTTCGGCGTGAGTGGAGCTGCGGTCTGTTATACGCCTTTCCGCCTATACCACTTCTGCCCAGAGTGCTGAAGATCAGGCGCGACCGGGCCCAAGTTATCCTTGTGGCTCCGGACTGGGCTCGAAGGTACTGGTATCCCGAGCTACTCAGCATGTCAGTCGGTCCCCCAATCTGCCTGCCCCTTCAGGAGGACCTTCTGTCGCAGCAGCAGGGGACGGTCCTCCACCCGAACCTGTCCAGTCTCCACCTCCATGCTTGGAGATTGAGCGGCGACAGTTGAGGCCATTTGACTTGCCTCCTGAAGTCTGTGATGTGATTCTGGCAGCCAGGCGTCCCTCCACAAAGTCGGTATACGCCTGTCGGTGGAACAGATTTGTGGCATGGTGCACAGCAAAGGCTGTGGATCCTCTCTCTGCCCCTCTTTCCGAGGTTCTTCTCTTCCTTATTTCTCTTGCCCAGCAGGGCTCTGCTCTGGGCACTAACAAGGGCTACCTTTCTGCCCTTTCGGCCTTTCTCAGGCTACCTGATCAACCTTCTTTGTTCAAGTCCCCCATTGTAACAAGATTCTTGAAGGGCATCACACACATGTATCCACCTGTTCCGTTTGTGATGCCTCAGTGAGACTTGAACCTGGTTCTAACATTCTTGATGTGTGCTCCCTTTGAGCCACTTCATTCCTGCCCTCTCCGTCTCCTGACTTTAAAGACGGCCTTCCTGGTTGCCATCACCTCTGCCAGGAGAGTGAGTGAGCTCCAGGCTCTTTCTGTTCAACCTCCTTTCTTGTCCATTCATCCAGACAAGGTGGTTCTGAGGACTAGACCTTCTTTCCTGCCCAAAGTAGTTTCTGCTTTTCACATCGGGCAGTCCATCACCCTCCCCTCCTTCCCGCCTCCGCATCCTTCAAAGGATGAAGAGCGGCTCCATCGTCTGGACCCAAAACGTGCGCTTTCATTTTATATGGATCGCACACGCCAGTTCCGGGTGGATGACCAACTGTTTGTTGGCTACGTGGGTGCGAAGAAGGGACGGGCGGTACATAAACGGACCATCTCTCGGTGGGTCGTTCTCTGCATCAAAGCGTGCTACTCTTTGGCTCGGAAGGAGCCCCCTGTTGGGCTAAGGGCCCATTCCACTCGGGCCACGGCGGCTACTACTGCCCTGGGCCGGGGAGTCCCCTTGCAGGACATTTGCCAGGCGGCTACGTGGGCCTCGCTGCACACCTTTGCGAGGCACTACTGCCTGGACAGTCCAGTCCGGAGGGATGGCTTCTTTGGCCTTTCTGTCCTCCAGGACTATCTGGTGTAGGAATGTATTGGTTCGCAGACCCACCACCGGGGTTGGTATTGCTGGGGTATCTATTCTAAGGTAAGGAATCTAATACTAACTTGTTTCTTTCAGATGAACAGGTTACTTACCTTCGGTAACGATATATCTGTAAGAAACATTAGTTAGTATTAGATTCCTTACCGACCCACCCATCCTCCCCGTTTTGCGAACTGATACCTAGGGTGAAGGACATCCCTTTCAGGGCCCTAGTTTCAAATGGCACCAGTGTTGGTTCTCACGTGGCTCTGCGTGTTCTGGCGCGGAAAAGCTGTGTGCAAAGAACTGACGTCAGCGCGCGGAGGCGGCGTCTATATACTCCAGCGACGTCATCACGGCGCACAACGCCGAAGACCGACGCGGAGCCGCCTGCAGACGACGCCTGCCGACGCGCAGGGGTACTGCTACGCAAAAGTGCCCGGATCCAGACTGACGCCTGGGGATATTCTAAGGTAAGGAATCTAATACTAACTAATGTTTCTTACAGATATATCGTTACCGAAGGTAAGTAACTTGTTCTTTGGTGTCACAACAGCTCCACGAGTCTTCACCAAATGTCTAGCTACAGTGGCGGCACATCTCAGAAGGCAACACATCCATGTGTACCCATATCTGGACGATTGGCTAATACACGCGCCATCAGCCCAGCAGTGTGCCAACCACATGTTAAAAACCATCCATCTCCTGCACAGTTTAGGCTTCTCGCTAAACTACCCCAAATCACACCTGCAACCCTCCCATGTACAACAATACCTGGGAGCAACTATAGATACACTGGCAGCAAAAGCATATCCCAACGCAGCACGCATCAACGGCATGCAAGCATTGATCCAAAAGTTCAGGCCCCAACACTCAGTACCAGCTCGAGTGTTTATGCAACTAATAGGCATGATGGCCTCGTGCATATTCATAGTCCCTCATGCCAGACTACACATGCGTCCGCTCCAAGAGTGCCTAGCAAGGCAGTGGAATCAGGCTCAAGGGCAATTACAAGACCTAGTGTTGGTGACCAGTCGGGCATACAACTCTCTGCATTGGTGGAATCCACAAAACCTTTGCAAAGGACGACTGTTCCAAGAGCCTGTCCCACAAATAGTGTTGACTGCGGACGCATCCCTACTAGGATGGTGAGCCCATGTCCTACACTACACAGTACAGGGACTCTGGAATGTGTATAGAATGGAAGTAGATGCACATCAACCTTCTAGAGCTGATGGCTATCTTTCTAGCTCTAAAAGCGTTCAAGACACACTTATGCAACAAAACCGTGTTGATGCGGACGGACAACATGACAGCTATGTATTACATTCAAAAACAGGGAGGAACACACTCACCACAGCTGTCGCACCTAGCTCAAGCAATGTGGAAGTGGGCCATTCAAAGGAACATGTTTCTTATGGCAGAGTACCTCTCAGGCAAGGACAATCAAGTAGCCGACCTGCTCAGCAGGTACAGTCAACAAATGCACGAATGGGAGATTCACCCCACAGTGCTCCAACCATTCTTCCCGAAGTGGGGACACCCGGAAATAGGTCTGTTTGCCACAAGCGAAAACGCAAAATGCCAGTACTTTGCCGCCAGGTTCCCACATCCGCAATCGCAGGGAAATGCGATATGGATGAACTGGTCAGGCAAATTTGCGTACGCTTTTCCCCCAGCTCCATTAATACCGCTGGTGGCGTGCAAGTTGTGCCAACATTCGCTGATACTGATCCTAGTTGCTCCCACATGGCCGAAGCAACCATGGTACACAACGTTCCTAGAGCTGTCGGTGGTGCCCCATCAAAGACTGCGACTCACGCCCAATCTTCTAACTCAGAGCCATGGAGAAATCCAACACCCAGACCCACAACAGCTGAACCTGGCGATATGGCTCCTGAAATCCTAGAATTCGGATACCTGAACTTGCCTCCAGACTGCATGAATAATATCAAAGAGGCAAGAAAACCCACTACCAGAGCATGTTATGCAGCAAAGTGGAAACGTTTCGTCATTTACTGTTGTAACAACTATATTAACCCACTTGATGCTTCTACTCAAAACATCATTTGCTATCTCTTGCACCTACAACGCTGCAATTTAGCCTATTCATCCATCAGGATACATTTAGCTGCGTTAGCAGCATATCTTCAAAACAGGCAACACCTTTCACTATTTAGGGTGCCAGCAATTAAGGCGATTTTTGGAAGGACTCAAACGCGTAAATCCTCTAAGACGCCCACCTTCACCAGTCTGGAATCTCAACATTGTTTTAACCAGACTTATGGGACCACCTTTTGAACCACTACACTCATGCGAAATACAATTTCTTACTTGGAAGGTGGCTTTCCTTATTGCCATTACTTCGCTTTGAAGAGTTAGCGAGTTGCAAGCCCCAACTATTCAAGAGCCATTCATTCAAATACATGCAAATAGAGTAGTTCTCAGAACAAACCCTAAATTCATGCCAAAGGTGGTATCCCATTTCCATATAAATCAAACCATCGAACTGCCAGTGCTCTTTCAAAATCCACAAACAGTAGCTGAAAGGGCCTTGCATACTCTAGATGTTGAGAGCTCTGCTATACTATATAGACAGAACTAAGGCATTTCGAAAAACAAAAGTTGTTTGTTGCTTTCTCACCGCAACACAAAGGCAACCCTATTTATGTTATTTAAAAGCCAAACGCACCTTAACCGTTCCCCTTAGGGCGCATTCCACACGCAAGGTAGGGGCATCCATGGCTTTACTGGGTAATATTCCTTTACACGAAATTTGTAAAGCAGCCACATGGTCAACCACACATACATTTACAAAACACTATTGTGTAGATGTACATTCAAAACAGCAAGCTTCTGTAGGACAGGCTGTTCTCAAAACTCTTTTCGAGACTGCTGCAGCTGACACAGGTAGCCACCGCTAAGGGAGATACAGCTATACATTCTATGCACAGATATGAATTCAGCAGCCCACATGCCTCGAACGGAATATGCTACTTACCAGTATGCATCTGTTCTTGGCATGTAGGGCTGCTGACATTCATATCGCTGTAGAACTGACGGCTAGCCTGCCGCAGTTCAGTTGGAGCAACTTGTCTTATCCCCCACTCACGTTAAAGGCCACCTTTTGGACCCGGTATTCAGTAATTGCGCGAACCTTAAAGTGAGCTCCCATCAGTCGTCTGCCTTGGACTGACCAATTTTTGATCTCTTTTACCTGGACCTCACCTAAATCCTTACCCTGCACCCCCATTCTGCGGAGAATGAGAAACTGGTCCAGACTTTCTCTGAACCAGTGGACCAACACCCTTGCATCCTCCAGACCCTCACTTATCGGGGATTCTTTTCCAGATAACAAGGAGTATGACCAGTGGACTGTGGACTCACTTGACTCTATACTTCCCCTTCATAACATCAACTTTAGAAGACAGCAGAAAATTGCTCCCTGGTACTCGGAAGAGCTCGGAGAGAAAAAGCGCTTCTGTAGGAAGCTGGAGAGGAGGTGGTGCCTGGGATACGCTGCCGCGGATAAAACCACATACAGGGAGGCTATTAACGCCTACAAACTAGAAATAACAGCAACTCAGAAGGTCTACTATAGCAAAAAATCAGGTCGGCTAGGTCACAACCTAAAGAAATGTACCTAGTAAAAAGCTTGACTAGGCTTCGACCCTCCCTGGCTGCCAACTACAACCCGCTCTCTCGTTGCAACGACTTGGCGGAATTCTTTTATCAAAAAATAAATAACATCTACCTATCATTTCCAGACTTGGATTCAGACCCTACCACTCAGGGACCACATCTCCCTATGGAAGCTGAACAATTGGGTCAAAATATCTTAGATCACTTTCCCTTGTTAGACTTGGAAACATTGGACCCTCTGTTACGCCAAGTGAAGTCTGGCTCCCCATATGATCCTGCACCCCCTCGCACTTTGGCTCTAGCTAGTCAAACCTTTCTGCCCAAGATTATGGAGTTTTTGAACTCCTCCATAGCGACCAGCACTGTACCTCTCACCTGGAAACAGACCATGGTGCGAGCACTCCTGAAGAAGCCTACCCTTGACCCTGGCAACCTTAACAACTACCGCCCAATTTCTCTGCTCCCCTGGGTGAGCAAAATCCTCGAGAAACACATTAACATCGGTCTCACTAGGTTTCTCGAGAGTAACCACCTGCTGGATGTCACCCAGACAGGTTTCCGCCCAAAGCATGGGACGGAAACGGCTTTGCTGGCGGTCACAGAGGAAGCTAGGCGGATCTTGGATCAGGAAAGATCAGTGGCAGTTATCCTCCTTGATCTAAGCGCCGCGTTTGATACTGTGAATCATAAAACTCTATTGCGCTGGCTCCATAGCTTAGGAGTGTCAGGGGAAGCTCTGGCCTGGCTCAAGTCCTTCTTAAGTGATAGGACTTCAAGTCTTTGAGGGGTCTCATGTTTCCTCAAGCAAGCCTCAGGGCTGCGGGGTACCGCAGAGTTCATCTTTGAGCCCGACGCTATTCAATGCGTATATGAGACCGCTGGCTGAGATCATCCGTCCACATGGCATTAAGATCATTACATATGTGGATGATACTCAGCTTGTGGTCTCTCTTGCGCAGAGGAACTGCCAGCAACCACAGACTGATCTGACAACCTGTCTGAAACAGGTTAAGAGCTGGATGACGATGTCTTACCTCAAGCTTAACGGTGATAAAACCGAGCTTATACTTCTCGGTCTACCAGCCCTGCCCACCATAGACCTGTTATGGCCCACTATTATGGGTATGCCTCCCACGCCTAGAGGTGACATAAAAAGTCTTGGGGTGTGGATGGATAAAACCCTGACCTTCAACATCCAGGCAACTAAACTGTCAGCGACCTGCTTTAAACTTATCCGGATGCTGAAGAAGATTTTTCCACTCCTACCTTTCGAAGCCAAGCAAGTCGTTATGCAGGGCTTAATTCAATCCCGCCTCGACTTTAGTAACGTCCTGTACTTGAGTGCGCTTGAATACAGTCTACAAAAACTTCAGCGGATTCAGACCTGCGCAGCACGAACACTGCTTAGTCTCCCACGCAGAGCCTCGGCGGAGCCTAGGCTGAGAACTTTGCATTGGCTACCTGTTAGGGAGCGAGTCAAATTTAAGTCCATGTGCATTTCCCATCAAGCGTATTGGAAAACTGGCCCAGAAATCAACCACTCTCTGATCAGTCCCTAATGTTAAAATAAACAGCTTTGTTCCGCTCATGCCTTCTTGGCAACAGTTCCCCGCATCAGAAGATCTAGAGCTGGTGGCCGATCCTTTTCCTATAACGCCGCCAAGTTATGGAGTTCACTCCCCCTCCATTTAAGATCTAATTCCAACTTGACAACCTTTCGCAAACCGCTCTAAACCTTCTTTTTTTTTTTTTTAAACCTTTATTGTAGCATTCAATAAAAATACAAGTATGGGCCTACAACCGCGGGGGCAGGCCGCTAAGAAAATTAAAATCTCCAATATCACCCTACAAAACGGCTCATCAGCCGACAATCCCGAGGCCTGGCAGCGGTTCAGGATAAGAATTGTATTTAGAATGCACAGATGGGTTCAGGATGAAACAGAGGTTTAATTTTATATTTTATTCGAGAGGATCAGGTGCTATACAGTCAAACAGCCATGCTTTTGACGCAGAGCCATGGCGACATTCAGCATCCAGATCCGCAACAGCTCAACCTGGCGATCTGGCTCCTGAGGTCTTAGAGTTTGGCTACCTCAACCTACCTCCTGACTGTATGGACATCATCCGGGAGGCAAGGAAGCACACCACAAGAGCATGCTATGCGGGCGAAATGGAAGCGGTTTGTCATTTATTGTGCAGACCACAACATTAACCCGCTGGATGCATCTATTCAAAACATCATTTGTTATCTCTTACATCTGTACAAATGTAATCTGGCCTATGCTTCCATTTGTATACATTTATCCGCAATGGCTGCTTATCTCCAAAACAGACAGCACCTCTCACTTTTCAAGGTGCCTGCCATTAAAGCTTTTCTGGAAGGACTCAAACGAGTCATTCCTCCGCTGACGCCACCAGCTCCAGAGTGGAACCCCAATGTGGTCCTCACCAGGCTGATGGGTCCCCCTTTTGAGCCACTGCATTCCTGCGAAATTCAGTTCTTGACATGGAAAGTGGCTTTCCTTATAGCGATTACGTCGCTACGACGAGTAAGTGAACTCCAGGCACTAACTATCCTAGAGCCATTTATTCAGATTCATTCTAACAGGGTGGTGCTTCTTACTAACCCTAAATTCCTGCCTAAGGTAGTGTCTCAGTTCCATATTAACCAGACTATAGAACTACCTGTGTTCTTCCAAAATCCAGAGTCACTTGCGGAGAGAATGCTCCACACACTTGACGTCAAGAGGGCCCTAATGTACTACATTGATAGGACCAAAGATTTTAGGAAGACTAAACAACCATTTGTTGCTTTTGCACCACAACACAAAGGTAACCCCATTTCCAAGGCTGGTATAGCCAGGTGGATCGTTAAATGTATTCAGATCTGCTATCAGAAAGCCAAGCGCACTCTCACCATTCCACCACGGGCCCACTCCACCCGAAAGTTGGGGGCCTCCATGGCTTTCCTTGAAAATATTCCTTTGGAAGACATATGTAGAGCAGCCACTTGGTCTACCACGCACACATTTACAAAACATTACTGTGTTGATGTGCACTCCAAACAGCAGGCAGCTGTAGGGCAGGCTGTTCTAAAAACACTTTTCCAAACTGCTGCAGCTGGCACGGGCGGCCGCCGCTAATGGAGGGACTGCTATGTATTCTATGCACAGATATGAATTCAGCAGCCCACATGCCTCGAACTGCAAATGCTATTTACCAGTATGCATCTGTTCTTGGCATGTAGGGCTGCTGACATTCATATCGCCCACCCTCCTCCCCGGCGCCTGAAGCAGCTGCAGTATTCATTTACATATATTTATATGCTCTTAGCATGGGCATCACTCACATACTTCACTCCATCTCTGCCAATTGCTAAAAACAATCTGGGGATGGAGGCGATGCCCATGCGCACTGTAGTCCAGGGGAGGAGCCACCTATCTCGTGATACTTCGAAGACTCTTCCAGGACAACAATGTGCAATCATCCGGACCCAACACTAGGCGGCGATCTATGCACAGATATGAATGTCAGCAGCCCTACATGCCAAGAACAGATGCATACTGGTAAGTAGCATTTGCATTTCAGCACAGCTTTAGGGAAGGACCAGAGGCCCTGGATACCTGGTTGGCAGGAACCCAGGACACACTCAGTCAAAGCACATCAGTTCAGAAAAAAGTTGGGGCATACCAAGGCAAGAAAGATGGCACTTTCTCACAACCAGCCTGCCACTTCCAGACATCTTTCTGACCATCTCATGTGAGAGCCTTGTTCTCTTGTGGGTCATCAACAAATCCTGCTCTTGTTGGAAGTTCTTCACACCTATCCCCCCAATGGCCAAGCCCCATTTTTGGCGGCAAGGTCGTCAAGAAAGTTATTAAGCAGGAGAGGTGTGTCCCCTCTCAGCCAGGACCACCCCTAAGGTGTCCTAACATGAAGTTACCCCCTCCTTTGAAAGGGAGTGGATATACAAAAGGTGTAGAAACCCTAAGGGTAAGTAGCCGATTGACTACCACCTGCCAGAACTTGTAACACCCCTAAACGTAACCCTGATCCTTAGATTCCTTGCGACCTCAAGAAAAAGGCAGTGAAGACTCCAGACGATAACCGACTTGGCCATAGCCCTTTCAGCCTGTCTGCAGCCCTCGAAGAAACCTGTGCCGAAAAGTGACTCATCCTGGGAGCCCAGCGACCTCCGCAACCTTGGCAGCACTGCCTGCCTTCTCTAAAGACCAGGTACTCCCTAGGACAGCGACCCTGCCCACAAAGAACCCAACAAGAAGAGCTCCAGTGCCCTCTGTACTGCACAACCAGATGTCTGGAACTACCTCTTCCCCGACACCTCTGGCCCGAGTCAAAGTGGTCCACTGGTCCTAAGAAGGTTCCCCAGCAGTACAAAGCTCGAGTCCACCCTGGAGTGACCTCTCCTGGACTCCACAATCACGCCTACAGCCTCAACACGAAGTACCCCTAACCGCCACCGGCTCCAGTAAGGATCCGGGGAGGACACCTGTGCGCCCCAGCCCCCAGGCCTTGGGTAGCCAGACCAATGGTGCCCAGGTGTCCCTCTGCATCCCAACTTACCTACAGAACCTTTGTTCGAAGCCTTCAGTTTCCATTGCTTTGCATTGGGCGCCCAATGCTGTGTTGGCACTCTGCACCCGACTGCCTGTGTGCCGCTGAGGATGTGTGTTTGGTGCTGCCTCATGGTCCCCAGTGCTTGTCCTAACCCCTGGAGATTGACCCCTGTAGGAAGGTACCTCCTGACTATGGTTGCCCCCAACTTTTTGCCCTGTGTTTTAGCTGGTTTTGGACATAGTCGACCTGGGACCCTGCCAATCAGGACCCCAGGCCTACTGCTCTCTCTTTAAAATGGATTCCATGTACCCTAGGTACATTTCCAATTGGTACTGGGCCACCTTATCAGACCCTGTAATTCAGGGCATAGGTGTACCCAGGGCTGCCAGGGGCTGCAGCATGTATTATGCCACCCCTGGCTGGCCTCCTAAATTTGACACAACTGGCTGCATGACAGCTGGGGCAAAGTCGTGTAATCACCCTTTGCTGTAGGTGTAGTATACCTATACCTAATCCTAACATGGACACACAGATTCCTATCAGTCACTCCTATGGCAGGCCTTGACAATCCTGAAGGCAGAGTGCTTGGAATCGTGTGAGATGGTGCTCTGGCATGAGCTGAGCCTGTCTGCAGCTTGCGGAATCAAGTCCCAATAGCTGTTCCATGATAACGCATACCATATACTCTTAAGTGCATTATAATCCTCGCGGTTAAATGCTATCTTTGGTATTGCTTTATCAAAACATGTCGAGTAAGGTGTCATACGAATTGGAATACTAACCCCTCGCCAATTCTGGCGACGGGGTTAGCATTCCACCCTTCTAGAGGGACACGACATGTATGTAACTGTGAACCCCGGTTAAAGTTAACTGAAGCCTCAGCTCCACAAAATGGATGCTGCCCCCACAGACACGAGTCTGACCTCCTGCTGCTGGGAGTCCTTCCAGCGAGGGAGGCCTGGACAAAGGGTTTCCTGTCCGGGCGGTGCTAGCACCGTCCCAGACATGGTTTTGTGTATCCTGGGTAGGCAGGGCTTTTCAGGAAGGTGACTGCTGAGTGGCACCCCGGTGCTCACTACGCATAGGCCAGTCAGAACCAGTTCCAGGGGCACACCAGCCCCTGGCCTGGGGAAGTCCGGCAGGGGAGAGGGGTGTAACCACCCCCCTCCTGGTCCCACCCATAGGCAGGACCTAGTCACCGGGTCAGCCCCCTTTTTTAGTATAAAGATAGGAGCGGGCCCCCTGTTCAAATTAGATCATCTTTGGAATCAAGATACCACTTTCTTCGAAAGGACTTCACGATTTCTTCTTCAAGATTCTCCCTTGTGGCTAAGGAGTAGTCACCCTGCATCAAGCGGGCACCATCCTAAAGAACACTGCGGTCTGCTGCAAGTCCTTCATCACGAATCCGACGACCCAGCTCGACGAGACCCGGCTTCCCTGGCACCTCTGACCTCTACTCACCTCTACAGCCAAGCTGAGAACCGTGAGTGCGACGAGACCTCGAGGGACTGACGATCGCCAAGACTGCACGACATCTTTACTGCAAGCCCACCGTGTCCTCCACTGGTGAGTGCTTTGGGGTCCGAGAAGCCCCGACCCTGCGCAGCTCCAGCACCCAAGGTCAGCCTCCCTGCATCTCCACTATCTGCGTGGGGCCCTTCTGCTGTTTGCTGTGCACCGCGTTGTTTGGCTACTAGCCGGCTGGCTTGTGGCCTTCTGAACGACGCCCGACGACTTCACGACTGCTGGTCTGGTTGCTCCAGACTGGCCCTTGCTTCCTTCTTGAAGAGAGGCACCCCGGACCCTCCTGGTCCACTCCAGACGCCATTTTAGGTCCACCGCGTGGGCTTGAATTTGCCAAGGCTTTGTTGCCCAATCCTGGGTCCAGCGACGCCGACAGCTTCTATCTTCGTGGGACAGCTCGATCCTCCATCCTGGTCGCCGACAACGCCTCCTGGTCCGTGAGATCTTCGAGCTCAAGCGTCACCCACTCACCTTGTCGAGGTGGCCACCATCCGGTGCCCTCCTGGTGCCCACTGACTACTGGCTAGTAGTCTCGAACTTGGTCCCCTCTGCTTTCAGGTGTCATCTATCTTCGAGATCCAGGCTTGGATCCAACTGAACTTTCTTCACTGGTCACCGGCCAGCATCTTTTCTTCCGGCTCCTGGTCCGTCTACGAGGATTCCCGACGTCTTTTCAGACCTATGCAGCTGCAGCCCCTGGGCTAGGTAACTTCGGCATTTCGGTGCCCCAGCATAGCCTCACTATCCAAGGGTCAGAATCTACTTTCGTTTTCTCCCTACCAGGTCGGGTTCGCCCGAGAACACTAACTTTCTAATTCCTAGCTACCATAGACTTTTGTCCGCATCTCGCGTGAGAGTGCACACACTGCACCCGAGTCCCCTAGGCCTCCTAGAAGTAATCTAACGATTCCCTAGTCAAGTCCTAGCGATTCCAAAAGCTATTAGTACTGTACTTACCTGCTAGGAATTTCACATTCTACTTTCAGAGTATATGGTTTTCCGTGCCCCTCGGGCATTTGTATATACTGTGCTAACTTAAGTATTTTTGTAAGAGTTTTGGTTTGTGCTTAGTACCCTGTCCTCATAAAGAGTACAGGGCTGTTGTGATCTTTAATAAATAATTGTTTATTTTCATAACACTTGTGTGGTGTCCTTTCACTTGGTGTTCAAGGGGTATATGTGTGGTAAACAGCTGGCTTAACACGCCCTCTCGAGTCTTTAGCCTTAGACTGCTCGTATCCATGCTACTAGGATAGCTGGTCTATAAGGTTGACTTACAACCAATCATCAATAAGGGTTGCTGGACTGATACATAGTGTTCACTAGAATAGTGAGCACTGCATATCAGGCCACCTTCTCACAACCCCCAACTCTGATTTTACTTTTCTGCTAGCGGCGCCTCTTTGCCTGCTACTAGTCCCCATTGACTAATATTGGGCCCAAGTGACTGAACTTGACTTCTACATTTACCTGACCCTTGCCTAGTGTTGGTCCAAAAATCCGAAGACTGGATTTTTAAGTCTTGTACTTCCTGTGAAATTACAATGTTGTTATTCCTCCATAAGAACATTGAACTGTTTGAAAAATTCACTTTTTCCTTTACTTAAAAATTGTGATATTGCAAAATGTATTTTACTGCAACTAAGTATCTTTGGTTCTAAGTAATAAACATACAAAAAGTAATATTTTTTACGAACAACTGGTCTTGGATTAAATCGTTGAGTGTGTGTAATCATATCTTGCATGAATTTATACAAGAAATGCTTAACACAGCCCTCTGATGAGCCGAACTGCTCAACCACACTACCGCAAAACAAAGCATTAGTATTATCTACTTTTAGCCTATATAAAGCCTCTGCGGCTCCACTGGAGTCTATTCCTTACTTTGGTATAGTATATGCAGAGACCGCTTCCTACACACCCATAGAATAGAGAAAACATATAAACCTTGCCTATCGGACCCTGCATACATCTGAGGTCAGGTCACCGCAAACTCCCTAGTAATTCATACTCCTACAAAAAAAAGCAAATGCTCCTCCCACTGACTAGGGGAGTAAAAAATATGATGCTGCTGGTAAACGCTTTGCTGCACAAGCCAAGCCCAAACTCCGTTGGTTTAATCTCCCGCTACAATTGTGCCCAATGTGACAAAATGAAGGAGCTATAGCAACACTTCCCAGACCAATACCAACAAGGTGGGACTTTGTTAGAGGAAGGTAGGGCAATATCAAATACTATCTTACAATGCACATTTGGTTTCTGAGGATACCAGTGTGCAAGAGGTAAATGCCAGTGTCCTCATTAGATGCCATGCATGGCTCAGGGTTTCTGGCTTGAAGCCAGATGTACAACATCATTTCTTATACCTCCCTTTTGAGGGTCTGAACTTATTTGGACCCAGTGGCGGCCACCACAAACAAAGGCTGGTGAAGGGAACGCAGGAGGGGAAGTGCGTGGAGGAGGGTGTTAATAATAATATTTAAATAAAAGAACTTGGTTTAAGCTGCCAGCCCCCTCCAGCGTAGCGTCGCACCTCCTGTGCTCTTCCTGATCTCAGCAGTTCCTGGGACAGAGTCCCTGTGCACTCCCCACTCTACACTCCTGCTATGAGAGCAGCACAGGGATTGGCCTGAGTGGGCTTAAAAGACGCTCTGCTCAGAACAGTGAGTTTGTGGGTTTTCTCCAGCCCGGCTGTTCAGTGCAGCGGGGATAGAGAAACCTAAGTGTGCATGTGTGTTTGGCCGGCCTGAGATGACCAGCCAAACACACATGGGCACTTAAAAGTGCACATAGCACTCTTCCTCCCCCCCCCATCCTCAGTCCCGCCCCATATTGCACGCGCTAGCTCAGAACCGGTAAATGAAAGATAAAACAATGAACATTTTATTTTTCACCTTCCAGCTCTGAGTCAGGCAGTGAAGTGAGGTGGCGTTCCTCCGCCATTGTGAAGGAGCTGCCGCTTTTTGGACCACAAGTCTATGAATGCAATAGAAACTAAAGAAGACTACTGACCCTGCTAAAGCTATGGGAGCCTGCCAGACATTACAGCACAGAGGATCTTTTCGAAGGGGTCACTATATAGAGGGTCAGCAAAAGCAGTAGCAAAAGCAGTAACATCCAGCGACTCAGGCAGCGGCCAGAAACTGCAAGGTTTCTATCAAGCACACTTTTGAAGAGGTGCATACTAAAGGGCACTCTAAATAAACAATAGAGGTTGAGGGCGTGGGTCCGCCGCTAAAATTCCAAAACCTCTAAAAAAGTGCACACCTAAGCCTCCCCTTGCAACATATTACACCAGTCGGGGGACAGCTACAATTAATACCACCATCAGTGGACAAACATCACCACAGATCAGTGGGTACTCTCAATAATCAAGGAAGGGTGTTGAGAAATCAGACCCATCTCCTACAATACCACCAAGGCCGCAAAACATGTCACTAGAACACCTGGCACTACTACTGTAGGGGGATGTCGAAGCTCTCCTTCAGAAGAGAACTTAACTTTAGAAATAGTTCTAAAACAACATCGGTACAAGGGGTATACTCCCTATATTTCCTCATTCCCAAGAAGGCCAATTCTAGACCTAAGACCACTCAATAGTTACTTCACCATCTTTACCATTGTTACCTCCCACCAGGCAATCTCTGTGGCTGGATGATTATGGTCGCCGGTTTTTCGCCTCTGCTAGCGCAGGCGTGCGGGCTTTGAATAAAGCCTGTGTGTTCGCCCTCACATCCTCAGCTCTTTAGGACTAAGTTGCCCACATTCTCCCTTCTATTCCTGAAGGGCCTTGGACAGAGTTGCTCCGCCTTCTTCTGAATGGCAGAAGCATGGCACAATTTTCCATTAGGTCCTCTCTGAATACCACTGACTCTATTGAATGGGTCCTGGCTCACGCTGTGGCTTTACACCACCATGCTTAGATGCGCGACAGTCGCTTTCCGGATCATGTCGGGATGCCCTTGGGATCTTTCATTTAATGGGGTAGATCTGTTTAACCGCCACGCGGATTCGGTTGTCTCCCGTGTCCTATCAGGGCTGAGATAAATCTTGTTGCTATATCTCTGCATTCTTTTCCGATGCCCAACCTAATGCACAGGTTGGTTTTATTGGCCTGTTACGGTTCATGGCTGGTTAGCCCTATATTTGTTCGTTAGGCAGAGCCGTTTGGCTGCTGTTCTTTTCAGTCCTCTGACTGTGCTTAGCCAAAGAGGACACCCCTACTGGGGATTTGCCTTACTCTATGTGGGGTATTCATGGCATTCTGTTCTGCCATTGCCTTGGTATGCTCCTATAGGCTCTGAGCAGACACTCTGCTGGTAGTCACTTGTCGATTCCTAGAGTGTTCCTAGTGTGACTTGCTTTATTGCACGTTGGGGTTCTCTGTCTGTATTGCATCGGAACTTGGCATACGTATCCTACCCAATTTCCAAATGTCTGCAAGTATGTTCTGCATACTCTAGACTCTTGTTGGGTCACGTTTTCATTGTGTCAACGTTTTTCTTCCTGCTATGGATCTGCTCTGTGTGCTATCCCGCAGATTTGTGCGGGCTCCTTCATTCAGATAGTGTCCGTTGTCCCTGCGCCGGTCTATTTGTTCCACCGGCTCTCGGGGTGCCTGGCTGGCTGGTGCCCTTTTTGTGCCGTTGCCTTCTACTATTTGGTACCTCAGGCTACTGCGCGACCCTATAGGACATCTTTGCTTCCTTCGTATGGCTCCTGTGTCCTAGTGGCATGCTTAGGTCCCTTCCGGTCTTCGCTCTTGGTTGTTAATGCACAACTACTCGTCTTGTGGGCATGGACTGGCATTTTGCCACTGCTGTCTCTCTTGTCTTGCTAGTGCCTATTTCAGCAGGACTTCTTTTTGCTATTGTTCTTATTGAACTGGTGTACAATGTCTCTGTCATAACCATCTCTCAAAACTTGGCTGCGGTTGGCATACTGCGTCTGGCGGTTTTTTCAGTCTTTCAGTTCTGCTACACTTCTTGCGAAGTCATGGCCTCTCTTTACTCCATCATATCTGCTGTATGGTTTCTTTTCCATGCTGGCACTTGCTGGGTATTGCCTATGCTGTCCACTTGCCTTTGCAGGTACAGGTCCACCGTGTGTTTTTAACACTATTTTCTTGTTCGACTGGTAATTGCTTGCTTCTGTAGCCAGTTAAGATCCTGTGAATCTTCACATTCTGGATTGATTTGTCTTCTTTTGAAGTTATGAACTCTCACTTCGCCACGGGCATCTGGCTTTGTTCTTCTTTCTCTCAACCCAGTATACATAGAGGGGTCTTCTGTGCTGTTCTTAACGCTTCTACTGCCTTTGCCTCCCATTGCTTTCTGCTATGTGTAGTAATCGAGACAACACAGGTATGATGAAGTCAACGTAGTTTTATTGAAGAGTAGATAAAGCTGGTAAGATCGCTGTAAGCTCCATCAATAGTCTTTCAACAGTCTCTCCACAGTCCCACCGGGAGTAGCCTCCTAGCTGCTCAGTCCCATCCATTCATCTGTCACTCTGCTCCAGTCACCCAAGCATTCCACACATAGCCCACACTCCAAACATTCCACTCAGAACATTCACACAGGCTGAGCAGCTAGGAGCAAGTTAACATAAGCGATAAATAGAGATAGGAGAATACTACACTCTCCTTAGAGCTTCTTAGTCTGGAAGTTAACTGGGCTACCTTTCATAGCCTCACAATGATTTGTCTCTAAGGTTAACAGTGCTGTTTAGTCACCTTACAGACGAATCAGTTCATTCACAAACTGGATGGGGTTCAGTTGCAGACCCGCCTCTTATATGGGTATGGCTTTGGTATCTATTCTAAGTTAAGGAATCTGCAGCTAGACCTCTCTATCAGATGAACAAGTTACTTACCTTCAGTAACAATGTATCTGGTAGAGACATAGTCTAGCCGCAGATTCCGTAACGCCCGCCCAGCCTCCCCGTTCTGCAAGGACCTTTTCTGGTTGAGGCATTCTATACTCGCTTCCTTTAGGGTGGTTTGCCTCTTCCTGGGTGCTCTGCTGTCAGTCCAATACAGACTGATTTGTTCTGTTTCTCTGTTGCTTCCCGCCATCCTCTGAAATTAGGCGGTATGTTAATACATCATATGTTCTTTCCAGCTCTAGACCTGGATTGTGCGGTGTGAAATCTATTCACGCTTTTTCCCGCCCTTCCATTTTCCCCATGGCCTTGTGGTTGTTGCCGCCTCGGCGTGGTTTTCCTTCAGGATATTAGCTATGTCCAATTATGGATCTTTAATGGAGATTGCGTGGTCTCCTTCTGGTGATGTCTTGTGGTGCACGCTCCATACTTTATTGTTCTGGACTTGTTCTCCTTCAGAATTTTACTTCCCAGATGTGGACTTTCTTCCTCTGCCAGGCTGTCTTCCTTTCACATTGATTGAGCCTACACTTTTGCGGGGTGGTTTTTCAGAGCGCTGCTCTGTCTCTCCTGTCAATTTCTTCTATGTTTTCATCATTTTTGCACACTGTTCCCATATTCTCACAGTTTTTGGGTGATGGCTCCGCGCTCTGATGCGGAAACGTTTGACGAAAACTGACGTCTGCACGCCGGTAGGGGCATATATGGCTCCACTGAAGTCATGTCCATGGACGAAGTCAAAGCAGAGCCGCCGCACAGAGATGCTGCATGAAAGTTTTTCAGATACAGTCTGACGCCTGGGGTTATTCTAAGTAAAGGAATCTGCAGCTAGACTATGTCTCTACCATATACATCGTTACCGAAGGTAAGTAACTCGATCTTTAGTCCCAAAAACCCAGTTTTCAAATATCCTATGCGTGTCCAAGAAATACATGGGTAATCAACACAATGAAGCCTGGTAATTTCTGTTTTGTGATTTACTACTCTTCCTTTAAGATGGAAAGACAGTAAATGGAGGGCGAGATTCACAAGACAAGACGCATCAGAATGACGACAGCAGTGAGGAAAATGAAGACCAGGAATTGAGTAATGCTAAAAAAACGTAAGGCATCATTATTACTCAGCTATCTCTTAAACAATTATGTAGAACTGTTTGTAAAGGTGGGATAAAAATGAAATGTACCGTGGGGTTGAAAGTTGGCTTCCCAAGGACTTGACAGATTTGGCTGTACAAATGCAAAAATGTCCTGTTGAGGTTTGGGCATGTATTTCAAAGCGGATTAGTTCCTTAAACTTTTAATGTGGTTTTTGGAAAATTATGTTCGAGGCATATGAGCTGCAGATTGCACACTGTGCATAGATCGGCACCTAGTGTTGGGCCCGGATGTTTGCAGTTTGTTGTTGTCCTGAAAAGTTCTTTGGAAGTCACAAGATGGGTGACTCCTCCTTGGACCACTTTGCGAATGGGCATTGGCTCCATCCCCTGATTGTTTTTTTCCGACATCGGGCTCGGATGTGTTTCCTGCACTCCGGTTTGGAACAAAATTTCCTTTGGTGCGCAATCCTCACCCAGTTCGACGGTGTTTCGATCGCGTTCCATCGATGCGATTCTTCACCACTCCGAAGTCTTCGATTCCGGTCGTCTGCGAAGGCCTTCGGGCCTACTTAGGCCTTACTTCCTTGCTCATGGAAAGGACGCCATTCAAAAAGTGTCCTCAATGTGGATCAAAGTTTCCCCACATCGACCTACATTAAGTGTGCAACCTTTGCCTCTCACCGGAGCACGAGGCCAGAGACTGTTCTGCTTGTGTCTCATTCCGCTCCAAGAAGACAATCCGGGACCGACTAGCTCGAAGAACTATGGCTCGTTTGTCTGCTTCCATCCCCAACGACATCTTCGAAGAGGGCGTCGACGTGCCAGAACACCAGCACGCCGAAGAGGGTACCAGCTTCTCAGATGCCGAAAACTCCGACGTCGAGGAAGTCACTCTAGCTCAACGGATCGTAAATAAGATAGTCGACCCCAACCCTTTCTCGACACCCTCAAAAAAGGCTTCGGGCCCGGGTGCACACGAGAGACTGCTTCCCACGCCCCGCCTTCGGGCCCGGCAAAGAAGCCTACTAAGCCTTCAGGCAGCTCGGGCTCGAGAGAGACTTTCCATGGCTTCCAATCCTATACCGACACAGAAGAAAAAGCCATCTTCCTCAACCACGCCGACCGTTGCTCCGACACCTAAGCACACTGTGCCGAAGATTGGCAGCGGCTCATTGATGCTGAAACCGCATTCTGAGCCGACTAAAAGAAACGCCTAAAGCTCAAGAACACGCTTCGGAACCAAAAAAACACCTGGAACCGAAGGAACAGGTCCGGTAAAGGACATTTCAAAGGGCACACTTCTAAACTAAAAAATCCAAAACCAGCTACCGATGCGGTGCCGAAAAACCTGCGGAGCCAAAATCCTCGACGCCGAAGAATTTGCCCTATTCAGAGACTGGTCAATTGACTCTCAGCTCCAAGAAGAGCCCACTAGAGGCGCCAGCACCTCCTCCCCCTCCAAAGAAGAGAGACATTGCAACCGCTCCATTAAGGGTCCATTCTCCACCACCTCCCCATACTGTTCCTCCTCCTACACCTCCACCGCCTCACCATTCCCCTACACATCCCCTAATCCAGACGATGATGCAGATATAGACTCTGATGACACAGGTGGGGATGCACATGACCCAGGAGGGACCAATAGTCCCCTTCAGTCACCTAATCCATGGGATGATTACAACACCCATGATGTTACTTATGTCCCTCGAGACCATATATACCCCTCTAGACCTTCCCCACCAGAAGACACTATAGGTTTTAACCTACTAGTCCAAAGAGCTGCCCAATATCATGGGGTGGACTTACACACCGATGCGGTTGAGGAAGATTTCCTACTAGACACTTTTGATAACACACAAAGGTCTACTGCCATTTTGCCAATGCTTAGGGGTGTCATCAAGCACGCAACAGATGTTGTTAAGGATCCTGTCAGGCCTAGGGTCCTCATATCCTCGTATTGAGAAAAATATAAAGCTGCCCCTACAGATCCAGTCTATAATAAAGGTCCAGCACCATTAGACTCTTTAGTGGTGTCTAATGCATGTAAACGTGCTAATTCTCAGACATCAGGTGAGGCCTCACCACCAGACAAAGAATCTATGCTTCTTGACGCCTCCGGCAAAGGAACAGCGTCACAAGCAGCTAATATCTGGCGCATTGCCAACACCCAAGCGTTGCTGGCCAGATATGACATGGCACATTATGATGAACTAGAGTCCATAATGCACCATCTACCAGACAAATACAAAAATAGGGCCAATGAACTTGTACAGGAAGGTAAAAATATTACTAATACTTCCATTCGTTGTGCCCTAGATACCGCCTCAAGGGCAATCAATACCAGCACCCTACTACGTAGACATGCTTGGCTACGTATTTCAGGTTTTAAACCTGAGGTACAAAACTCCATCCTTAATCAGCCATTTGATGAGACACATTTATTTAGCCCTAATGTTGACGTCTCTTTAGAAAAGATAAAAAAAGACACCGATACAGCAAAATCTATGGGAGCCTTGCAGCAGCAAGCTCCCAGACGTTCTTTTTGTCGCTCATCATACAGAGGCAACACTAGAGGCTACTCCTCGGAAAGTCCCTTCACTTCTTACAAAACCCCTAGCCAATCCACATTCACTAAGGGCTACCAGAGAGGGGGTTACAGGGGTAACAACTACGAAGGCAGAGGCGAAACAAACAACTCTTGCTCTGCCTCTACCCCTACGTTCCACTCCTGTGGGGGGAAGACTGCAACAATTCATTCCTGCCTGGTCCAACATCACATCAGACAGGTGGGTGCGACAAATTATTCAGTCAGGTTCTGTAGTAGGGGATCTCTGTGTATAGTCATAATCTAGTGAATAGTCCCGCCCATGTGCGTGGACCCCGGAGCAATCAAAAATAATCTCCTAAGTTGTCAAAAAATTGCAGAACTGCAAAGACACTTAAGAGAGAATTTAAAGACCGATAACGCAGCCTATATCCACAGGCTACACTGTCCAGTACTTCAACTAGAAATTCCACCAAAAAAACACCACACACAGCACAGCCTGCCCAGTTTCCTCCACAGAGAAACTTGTCTTTACCAGCAAAAGCCTCTGGAATGATAGAGGAAGAAATGGACAGACAAGCCCCATAGGCTGCCATTATGTGGCTCAAACAGGATACTGTGCCGTTAAGAAAACTTTCCAGAACTCTGTGTCCCAGAATGCACAGCAGGTCCCTTTTACTTTCAGTTCTTTTTGAAAGCGTAACACGCCAGACCTGTAGCTTTCCTTACATGAATATCTTTCTTCACCGGGGAGGAGGGCGGGCGCTTATGACTATAACAGAGATGCACAACAAAATTAGAGTAGGGTCAGAGACCAGCGTTTAACGACTCAGCAGGATATACAGCCCCAAACTAACATCATAAAATACAAAGAATATCCTGCAGTCAACAACTATGAAGACAGAGAATAACCGTGCGACTACATAGACTGATCAGCAAGAAATACGCAAAATTTGTACGGATTCCCATCACTCACCGGTCCCGGTGACATGCTTCATCATCTGGGTCTCCTTTGTAGGGCTACTACTCCACCATAATGATGGAGGAGCCCAAGGATGTTTTACAAAGTATTAATCGCTACAGATGTGAGCAAGTATGATGAAAAGAGTGTATGGGAAGAAGGTGCAGTGCAAAATGTTATGTTCAAAGAGTTTATATAGCGCTCTCCTGCCGCAGCAAAGGGGCGTCCCGGCGCTTTAAAGAAAAAAGGTGTAGCTGCAGATGGAACTTGCAATGAACATAACAATACCAGCTTAGCAGAAGAGGTGGGTTTTCAATGCCTTTCTAAAAGATAGATCGTTCAGGCCACGGACCGGGGAGGTAAGGCATTCCAAAGCTTGGCCGCAAGATAACGGAAGGAGCGACCACCCATCCGGGCTAGCTTAATGCGGGGGACATTTGCCAAGTTCTGGCCTTCTGAGCGGAGGGTGCGTCTGGGTAAGTAAGGTGATAGAAGGGGAGTAAGCATGGGCGGTGATGCAGTTTTCAAAATTTTAAACGCCATGCATAAGGTCTGGAAGTGGATCCTCTTCTCCACCGGGAGCTAGTGCAGTTTAATTAAGGTGCTTGCCACTGACTGGTGCCGGGGGATACCGGTCAGCGCTCTGGCTGCTGCATTTTGGACGCGTTGCAGCCTTGTTTTTTCCGCCAGATTTGCTCCAAGGAGCAGGGAACTCGCGTAGTCCAGCCAAGAAAGAATGGCAGACTGAACCAATATCAGCCGGGTTTTTGGGTCAAAGAACTTTAGGATTGGCCTGAGATTTCGGAAAATCCCAAAGCAGGTGGCCGCGACCTTTTTTGTCTGTTGTGTATAATTCAAGGCAGAGTCAATCCAAACTCCGAGATTTTTTACGTGGTTTTTGGTATCTGGTAGATTGCCAAGAGCTTCAGGCCACAATTTGGCGTCCCAGGTACGTACTTCTTTGCCTACAAAAGAATGTGATGTTAATCTAAAATTGAAGCGGAATCAGACTATAGTTTTATTCTTGTCTGATCCGAACAAACATTAAAAAAGTGCAAAAGACAGGGCGGGTTCAACAAATAACTGTCCATTTACAAGAATTGGTCGACATGTTTCAGCACAAGCGGGTAAAAATTAACCTAGTGCTTTCATCAGGACCTCTTGAGTATAGAATGCTACTGCCATACAATTCAGTGATATGATCAAGTGATAAACAAAAAAGGATACGCTGCGAGTCTAGCTTCTCACAGTTTCCATTCCTCTTGCCTCTTGGAAAAATCTCAAGGGTATGGAGGAAAAACCTCAACCCACCTGGCAACAGCTCAGGGCAAAGGAGGCACCGCTCTAACCGTCGGTACCTCAGGCGGTCATCTCAGTCATCGGCAGCGTATCCTTTTTTGTTTGAATTGAACAGAACGCCGTCGAAGTCTCCTGTGACTATTTCGTCGTCGTTCTCGTTGAGTGATCGACGTCAAAAGGCTTGGCACTCGCCGCCGAGGCGACACCGCCGTTCGCCATCGGCTAAAAGGAGAAGATCGTCGTCGAGGAGATCCTCGTCGTCTAGGAGTAGATCGCAGTCAAGGCGCAGATCACCGTCAAGGCGCAGATCACCGTCGAGGCTCAGATCGCCGTTGAGGCGCAGGAGGTCGCCGTCTAGGCGCAAGAGGTAGTCGTTGAGGCGGACGAGGTCGCCGTCGAGGCGTAGACACTCTCCGTCGAGGGGGAGACGATCGACGCCAAGGAAAAGACGCTCGACGTCGAGGAACCGATGCTCGATGTTCTTCGACGCCGAAGAGACTTGGAAGGAGGCCTGACACCATGGGAGGTTCGCCAACGTCCCAGGCTGGAAAGGAAGGCGGATCACCGGGCTCGGTGTACTCCGAGGTGTATACCCCGTCACAGAGGCCGATTACACCTCCGCCTCCATTGCCGAGGGGTCTCCCTCCAAGGGGCCCTACTCTTCCTCCTTTACCACCACTTCCGCAACCCGGACCTCGACCTCAGTTGCCTGAAAAGCCACCTCTGGTCCCTCCAAGGTCGGTCTCACTGGCCAGGCTTCCAACCCCTCCCAAGGGGACTCCTAAGCCGAAGGTCCCGGCCAAACCAAAGGCGCCCGCTCCGGTGGAACCGGCGGATCGACAGAGGCCTAGGAAGTCGCGATCACGCTCCGGACAGAGAGGAAGATCGAGGAGTCGACGTAGATCCTCCACTAGATCCGCCACAAGCGTCAAAGTCGACGCAAGGACATAAACTTACTGGCGAAAAGGCAAAATCGGTCGGGCCTCCATCGACGCCGGTCCCGAAGAAGGTCGGTCTGTCTAAAGACACTGTGACGCCAATAAAGTTCGGTCTGCCCCCGACTGTGCGCCCTAAAGCGCTCGATCCGAGGCCTAGGGTCGACACAACCAAAACGGTGTCGTTGGGAAAACGGTCACATCCTCTAGAAGAGGATGTTTTGTATCAGTAGCCTTCGTATGATGACCAGTCAAAGCTACATATCAACTCCGAGTCTGGTAGACTTACTATCTATCAAAGGAAAATAAAGTCGGAACATCCTCTGGAATCATACAAGTTCCCACTCAAAAGAAAAGGGATTATTCGACGTCGCCTGTCCTTTTTGAGACTGTAAGGTACCATGGACAGGACGCTTCCACATACTCTCCCACGCCCACTACTGAGGATATGGGGTATGACGATGAGGAACAATATCATTACCCTATGGACACAGATCAAGATGACCAGACTCAAGCCTGGACATACCCTGCTGACCAGGGGGAGTCACAGGGTATTCCGGATACTCCTTCTTATCCTATTAAAACTTCCCCAACAGAAGATACAGCTGCGTTCAACGCTTTGATTGAAAGGGCAGCGTTAAATCATGATGTGGACATGCACGCTGACCCAGTGGAGGAAGACTTCCTGATCGACACTTTCTCCACTTCGGAAAAATCTGTTAAGACTTTACCAATGCTAAAAGGTTTCCTTAAACACGCAGGGGATATCTTCAAAGAAACCACTAGAGCAAGGGTTATAAACCCCAGGATTGAAAGAAAATGCAGACCAGCGCCTGTGGACCCCACATATATAAAGGGACAGTTGCCGTTGGACTCTCTGGTGGTCTCAAATGCTCGTAAGCGAGCCAACTCGCAGACTACGCTCCTCCTCCAGACAAGGAATCAAAAGTATTGGAAGCTTCAGGGAAAAGGGTGGCTGCTCAAGCAGCTAATATCTGGAGAATTTCCAATACACAGGCCCTATTAGCCAGATACGATAGGGCGCATTATAATACTTTAGAGCAACTGCTTCAACACTTGTCAGAGGCCTACAAAGAAGGAGCAGAAATGCTAATCCAGGAAGGGAAGCTCATAACAAACGCATCCATCAAATGTGCGCTAGACGCGGCGGACACTGCAGCCAGGGCCATTAACACAAGTGTCATGCTCAGGAGACATGCTTGGCTGCGAATCTTTGGGTTCAAACCTGAAATTCAGACCACATTACTAAATCAGCCGGTAAACCCTGACTTTTTATTTGGTCCTAATGTGGACACAATCTTGGAAAAGATTAAAAAAGACACAGAAACAGCCAAGTATATGGGTGCCTTGCAGTCCTTAACAGTTCAGGGGTGGTTCCTTTCATCGCTCCAGTAACAGAGGAGCCACGCGGGGCCAGGCATCACAACAAGGTCCATACAATAAAGGGAGCACGCAGACCACCTATAATTAAAACAATAGAGGTGGATACCGTGGAAACAGTAGCAAAGGCAGAGGACAAGGGAACAACAACACCAGATCCACCGCCAATAATAAACAGTGACGTCTTGTCACTGCCCTCGGACCATGTAACACCGGTCGGGGGGAGATTACAACAGTTCCTGCCAGTCTGGGAGAGTATTACCACAGACAGGTGGGTGAGACAGCTTATTCAGTACGGCTATTGTCTAGAGCTCACTTCCACTCCACCCAACATACCCTCAAGACACCGTCCTATGTCCGCAGAGCACATAGCCTTATTGCAGCAAGAAGTTATCAGCATAGAACTCGTCCCCATACAAGAACATGGCACAGGGGTATACTCGCTGTACTTCTTAATACCCAAAAAGGACGGGTCTCTCAGGCCAATACTGGACCTCAGGCCCCTAAACCAATACATCTTGTCAGAACATTTTCACATGCTCACTTTACAACAGGTTCTGCCATTGCTCACTCAGGGAGACTTCCTGGCAACGCTAGACCTAAAGAACTCATACTTCCACATACCGATACATCCTGCACACAGGAAGTATCTCAGGTTTACCATACAAAATCAACATTACCAGTTCAAGGTACTACCTTTCGGGGTGACAACGGCCCCCAGGGTGTTTACCAAGTGCCTAGCGACAGTAGCAGCGCACCTACGAAGAAACCATGTCCACGTTTACCCATATCTGGGCAACTGGCTCATCCAAGCAAAGTCGGCCCAGCAATGTGGCAGCCACACGTCACACACTATTCACCTCCTCCACAGCCTCGGATTCTCACTGAACTACCCAAAGTCCCATCTCCAACCAGCCCACGTACAACAGTACCTGGGAGCAACAATAGACACTCTGGTAGCAAGGGCACAGCCAAACTCGGCGAGAATCAGCAGCATTCAATTGCTGATTCAAAAATTCTGACCTCAACACTCGCTCCCAGCACGGGTGTTTATGCAGTTAATAGGCATGATGGCCTCCTGCATCTTCATAGTCCCTCACACGAGACTACACATGCGTCCGCTCCAGGAGTGCTTAGCACGGCAGTGGAACCAGGCTCAAGGACAATTGAAAGACCTAGTGTTGGTGACCGGTCGTGCATACAAATCTCTGCATTGGTGGAACCCACAAAACCTTTGCAAGGGACGACCGTTCCAAGAGCCTGTACTACAAATAGTGCTTACGACGGACGCATCTCTCCTGGAATGGGGAGCGCATGTCCTCCATTACACAGTGCAGGAACTATGGACAACAAAGGAAGATGCATATCAACCTATTGGAACTGATGGCAATCTTCATGGCAATGAAGGCGTTCAAGGTGCATTTGTGCAACAAAGTCGCGTTGATCCGGACGGACAACATGACTGCCTTGTACTACATACAGAAGCAGGGAGGGACACACTCTCCACAGTTGTCGCACGTAGTGCAAAGCATGTGGAAGTGGGCCATTCAAAGGAACATATTCCTCATGGCGGAACACCTCCCAGGAAGGGACAACCAGATGGCGGATCTGCTCAGCAGACACAGCCACCAGATGCACGAGTGGAAGATACATCCCTCAGTGCTGCAATCGTACTTCCAGCAGTGGGGTCACCCAGAGATAGACCTGTTCGCCACAAGGGAAAACGCAAAATGCCAAAACTTCGCCGCCAGGTTTCCACATCCGCAGTCTCAGGGCAATGCGATATGGATGAACTGGTCAGGCAGGTTTGCGTACGCTTTTCCCCCAGCCCCGCTCATACCACTAGTGGCACGCAAACTGCGGCAATACTCCATGACACTCATCCTAGTTGCTCCAACGTGGGCGAGGCAACCATGGTACACCACGTTCCTAGAACTTTCCGTGGTGCCTCATCAAAGGCTGCGACTAACACCCAGTCTTTTAACGCTGAGCCATGGAGACATTCAGCACCCAGATCCGCAACAGTTGAACCTTGCGATCTGGCTCCCGAGGTCATAGAGTTCGGTTACCTGAACTTGCCTCCTGACTGTATGGATATTATCAAAGAGGCAAGAAGACCTACGACCAGGGCATGCAATGCGGCGAAGTGGAAACGATTTGTCATCTATTGTACCAATAACAACATATCCGTTAGATGTATCCACTCAAAACATCATATGTTCTGTACTAGGGGATCTCTGTGTATAGTCATAATCTAGTGAATAGTCCCGCCCATGTGCGTGGACCCCGGAGCAATCAAAAATAATCTCTTAAAGTGTCAAAAAAATGCATAACTGCACAGACACTTGAGAGAGAATTTAAAGACATATAATGCAGCCTATAAACAGGCTACACTGTCCAGTACTTCAACTAGAAATTCCACCAAAAATCCACAAACAGCAAAGCCTGTCCAGATTTCCCTTGCCTTCAGCAAAAACCCTCTGGAATGATAGAGAGGAAGACATGGACAGACAAGCCCCATAGGCTGCCATTATGTGGCTCAAAACAGGATACTATGCCTTTAAGAGAACTTTCCAGAACTTCACAGTATCCCAGAATGCACTGCAGGTCCCTTTTACTTTCAGTTCTTTTTTCCGGCTCCTGCTAGCAGGACCCTGGAGCATTCAGCTCTCCCTTTTTAGGGTTTTTGGTGATTGTTTCACTGTTTTTCCTCAAGTTGAGTGCTTTATTGTACTTTGGTGCCTTTCTCATTGGTTCTTGCACTCTGTTTTGTGTCGAATATGCCTGCTTTATTCGATAAATGCCCGGAGTGCTCCAGGAAGAAGGCCAAATCGGATCCCCATGAGGTGTGTATCCTCTGCTTTCCCTCTTCACATATCCCTGAGGAGTGTGTGATATGCCAAGGCTTCTCTGGAATGACCCTGAATGACAGGAAGAAGATCAGACTTCAGGGCCTCAAAGAAAGAAGATTGAAGGCAGAAGGTGGGTCTGGAGGGGCTTCTTATGCCCATGCTGAGGCCTCTGGGGGGCTCCCCAGGGGCAGGAAGGTTAGCAAACTCCACCATTCTCCGCCTGGGTCCATTGCGCCCACTACGGCGTCGAGGGGGATGACTACGGTCTGCTCCCCGTTGTCGGAGACCAAACGACGTCGACGCTCGGCGTTGAGGGATGTTACTAGACCTTCAAAGTCCCCGGTGACTGTTTCTTCGGCGTCGAGCTTTCGACGTCGACAGGCCAGGCGTCGGCGCTCGCCGTCGAGGCGACACCGCCGTTCGCCGTCTGCGAAGAGGAGGCGTTCGGCGTCGAGGGAGTCCTCGTTGTCAAGGTCGCCGTCGAGGCACAGATCGGCGTCGAAGCACGGGTCGACGTCGAGGCCCAGGTCGCCGTCAAGACCCCGATCGCCGTCGAGGCATGGGAGATCACCGTCGAGGCATGGGAGATCGCCGTCTATGAAGCGTGGAAGATTGCCGTCGAGGCGCAGACGGTCGCCGTCAAAGCGCAGAAGGTCGCCGTCGAGGCATAGAAGATCGCAGGCGAGGCGAAAGCGTTCGTCGCCGAAGAAGAGGCGCTCGACGTCAGGAGGCCGGCGTTCGCCGTCTGGTCGCCGTTCCTCGACTCCGAAGAGAGGTGGTGAGAGGCCTGACGCTGTGGGAAGTTCGCCAATGTCCCAGGCTGGTAGAGGTGGAGGATCACCGGGCTCAGTGTATTCCGAGGTGTATACCCCGTCGTGGAAGGTGACTCCCCCTCCTCCGTTACCGAGGGGACTCCCTCCGAGGACCCCTCCCTACTCCTCCTCCGTTGCCCCCGCCGCACCCTGGACCAGGGTTGCCAGTGAAGCCGCCTCCAGTTCCACAGAGGTCTACTTCGCTGCCTGTTCTTCCTACACCCCCCAAGGGTACGCCTAAACCGAAGGCTCAGTCCAAGCCCAAGTCACCCGCTCCGGTGGACCCGGTTGACCGCCCTCGGCCGAGGAGGTCACGTTCACGCTCCGGACGGAGAGGAAGATCGAGGAGTCGTCATAGATCCTCCACCAGATCAAGGCGTCTCCATAGGAGGCGGGGGTCGAGGTCCCGAACGGACTCTTCCAGGACCCGTTCCTACTCCCCGACCTTGTCGGACTCCCCAGAGACCAGGGTTTCTCCAGTGGATGACATTGCCACTTTCCAGGAGGTCCTCCTGAGGGGGGCCACGATGTTGGGTTTCGTTGTGACGGCTCCTACACCTTCAACTTCAGTGCTATTTGAGACACTCCACAAGAGGCATCTGTCTCGCCCTTTGCTTCCGCTAGTACCTGGATTGAAGGAACCCGCAGAGGAGCTGTTCCTCACACCGGCTGTGGTGAAGGCCGCTCCATCCCAACTTCTAAAGAAGTACAGGGCCTCGGATTCGGACCCTGCCTTTCTGTGAGTTGATCCGGTACCGGATTCGGTGATAGTGACGGCAGCCAGGAAGCTACACTCTACCTCCCCGTCCTCCACAGTGCCTCCAGATCAAGAGAGTAGATGGATCGACTCAGCTGGATGGAAGGCGTGTGGGACCGCTTCCACAGCCATGAAGGCGTCCAGTGATACAGCTCTGCTGGGGCGTTATGACCGGGCTCTGTGGGACTCCCTGCAACAGTTCGTGGAACTGCTACCGAGAGACAAGAGGGAGGACTTCCAGGAGATCCTCAAGAAAGGGATGCTGGTGTCCAATCAGGTCATCAGCGCAGCGGCGGATGTCTCCTTGTTGGCTGCCCATGGTTACTGCCATGGCATCAATCAGCGACGACATGCCTGGCTCCGGCTCACGTCACTCAAGCCGGAGGCCCAGCAGCGGGTGGCCAACCTGCCTTTTTCCGGGGATACTTTGTTCGGAAGCAGCGGGGGGCCAACCTGCCTTTTTCCGGGGATACTTTGTTTGGAAAACACACTGATGATGAGATGGCCCGCATGAAGGCGGAAGCGGAGACCCTTACGGCTGTGGGCTTGGAGAAGCCCAAAGAGAAGAAATCCTTCAGGCCTTTCCAGAGGCGCTATGGCGCACAGGGAAGAGGACGGGGGCAGTCTTCGGGACAGCAGCAGCAACAACAGCAGCAGTTCCGGAGACCCTTCCTGAAACGACAGAAGGGTAGAGGGGGACAGCAGTCCTCTACCGCGAACAAGGGCCCAGCCGGGTCTCGACACTAAGCGGTTACTTCCCCTTCATCCGTTACCTGCTCCGGTGGGGAGAAGCTTTCAATTTTTTCTGGCAGAGTGGAAAAAATTACTCAGGACAAGTGGGTGCTGAATATTGTTTGCAATGGATACAGTCTTTGGTTCATCAGCCCTCCTCCAGCGATCCCTCCGGTCAGCTCGCAGTTTCAACTGCGCGAGCTCCAGGCGGATGCCGATATCCTGTTAAGGAAAAGGGCGATAGAAGACGTACCTCTGTCTCAAAGAGGAAGAGGTCTGTACTCCCGGTCCTTCTTCCTGGTTCGCAAAAAGGACAAGAACGAGTTCAGGCCCATTCTGGACTTGCGGCAGGCAAACAGGTGGATTCGCAGAGAAAAGTTTTGCATGCTGTCGTTGCATCAGATTTTTCTTCAGTTGCAACAGGGGGACTGGCTATGTGCTATAGACCTACAGGATGCGTACTTCCATGTGCCCATTGCACAGAAACACAGGAAGTTCCTGCAAAGTTGGCGCCAATCATTATCAGTACACAGTACTGCCACCATTGGGGCTGAAGTCTGCGTCCAGGACGTTTTCGAAGTGTATGACAGTGGTAGCGGCACACCTGAGGAAGAACAAGGTGTTTGTCTACCTGGACGATTGGTTGATCAAGGCCTCCTCTGTCTCGGAAGCTCAAGCGCACTTCCGGAGGACGTGCGTTCTCTTGAACAAACTGGGGTTGCACATCAACATGTCCAAGTCTGTCCCGACTCCGGTCCAGTGCATTCAGTACTTGGGAGCCTCCATCAACACACTGGCGGCAAGCATGTCTCCTTCGGAGGAAAGACGATTATCACTCCTTCGGAAGGCTCAGGCTGTAATGACCGCTCCATCTACAACAGTGAGGACTGTGTCTTCTCTACTGGGGTCGATGGCCTCTTGTATCTTCCTCACGCCACATGCACGGCTGCACATGAGACCGCTGCAGGAGTGCTTGGAGGATGAATGGGATCAGAGGAATGGGTCTTGGGACGACAAGATACGACTGTCTCTGCATGCTCTTCAGTCTCTGAAGTGGTGGTGTTCAGCGGAGAATCTCCTCAGAGGGGTTCCCTTCCACAAGGACATTCCAACACAGACTATCGTGACGGATGCATCTCTCCATGGCTGGGGGGCATTTATGGGGGGGGGGGCGCATTCCGGAGACTTACAGATACAAGGAACGTGGTCCCCGACGGAGTCCACGTATCATATCAATTTTCTGGAACTCAGAGCTGTTCACTTGGCACTGAAGGCCTTTCATCCGTCCGTCCTCGACCAACTCTCTGCTTGTACAGACAGACAATACGACCACGATGTATTACCTCAACAAGCAGAGGGGTTCGAGATCGCGCACCCTGTCGCAGGCGATCTGGCACTGGCTGCTAGCCAGAGGACTGACGATAACGGCTACCCATCTGCCAGGTGTGCACAATGTTCAGGCGGACGCACTGAGCAGACTGATTCAGGAAAACCACGAATGGGTCATAAACGACGAAGTACTAGGAGAAGTCTTCGCAAGGTGGGGGACTCCAGATGTAGATCTGTTCGCCACCGCCGAAAACAGCAAATGCCGAGACTTCGCATCCAAGTACTACCAGCAGGGGACGCTGGGGAAAGCGCTATGGATCAACTGGTCCAACAGCTTTCTGTATGCTTTTCCATCCATTCCCCTGATTCCGGCGGTGCTCATCAAGCAGTCCCAGTCCAGGGCACGGATGATCCTGATTGCCCTGGAATAGCCCAGGGAGTGGTGGTTCACGGACCTGCTTCACCGGTCTCTCCTTCCTTACATACGGCTGCCGTGCCGGCCGGACCTTCTCACGAAGTTTGGGGGGCAGATGGTGCACCCCAAGTTTGGCGGCATGGCTCCTGAGATAGTGCAATATGGCCATTTGAATCTTCCTGAAGATTGCATGTACATACTGAAGGAGGCTAAGCGTCCGTTCACTAGGACTTCTTATGCTTACAAGTGGAAGATATTCTGCATCTGGTGCAAGTCCAAGAACTATGATCCAACGACATGTAAGGAAGATGTCATCCTTCCATATCTGTTACATTTGGCGCAGTCTGGCCTTAATTTTCATTCCATTAAGGTTCATCTTGCTGTGCTGACTGCCTACAGGAAATGCCCTTCCCAGACCTCCTTCTTCCAAATCCCTGTGATCAAGGATTTTTTGGAAGGCTTGAAGAAAGTGTTCCCTCCTGTACGGCTTCCTTCGCATTCATGGGAATTGAATGTGGTGCTGACCAGATTGATGAAGGAGCCTTTTGAACCTATTCATAAGGCTTCGTTGCAGCACCTGTCCTGGAAGGCGGCGTTCCTCGTGGCCATTACATCGGCACACAGGGTGAGTGAAATTCAGGTGTTGTGTTGCCAAGAACCTTATACTGTATTTCATGCTGCAAAAGTTGTTATGCGTACTCACCCTAAATTTCTTCCAAAGGTTATCTCGGATTTCCATGTTAACCAGACCATAACTTTACCTACGTTTTTTCAGAATCCTTCATCTCCAGCGTAAAGGTCTCTACATTCCCTGGATGTTAGGAGGGTGTTGAAATTTTATCTGGATAAAACCAAAGATATTCATAGATCAGACCAATTGTTTATCAATTATGGATCAGTCAGGACCGGTCTTGCTACCTCTAAACAGTCCATTTCGAGGTGGATCGTGTCCTGTATACAATTGTGTTACCAGAAGGCTAATAAGACCTTAGGGGGTAAACCGAAGGCTCATTCCACCAGGGGCAAAGCTGCCACGACGGCTTTGCTACGTAATGTTTCCATTGCAGAAATCTGCAAGGCGGCCACTTGGAAGTCGGTCCATACCTTTGCTAAGCATTACTGTCTGGACCCTGATGCCAGGACAGATGCTCAGGTTGGGCAGGCTTCGCTGCAAAATCTGTTCGCACAGTAGTGGTGTTATTTCTCTTATCCTCCACTGCCGCTTTGGTATGGGCTTGCCATTCTATTCACTAGATATGACTATACACAGAGATCCCCTACTACAGAAGGAGTAGTTTCTGTCCTGTAACTCCAGTTCTGTAGTAGGGATATCTCTGTTATAGTCCTAAGCGCCCGCCCTCCTCCCCGGTGGAGAAAGATATTCATGTAAGGAATGCTACAGGTCTGGCATGTTACGCCTTCAAAAAGAACTGAAAGTAAAAGGGACCTGCTGTGCAATCTGGGATACTGAGAGAGTTCAGGAAAGTTTTCTTAAAGGCACAGTATCCCTGTCTGAGCCACATAATGGCAGCCTATGGGGCTTGCTGTCCAACCCTTCATCTCTATCATTTCAGAGGCTTTTGTGAGAAAAGGGAAAGTTTTCTCTTTGAGGAAAAACTGGACAGGCTGTGCTGTTTGTGGTTTTTGGTGTAATTTCTAGTTGAAGTACTGGACAGTGTAGCCTGTGGATATAGGCTGCATTATCTTTCTTTAAATTCTCTCTTGAGTGTCTGTGCAGGTCTGCATTTTTTGACAACTTAAGAGATTATTTTGATTGCTCCGGGGTCCTCGATCATGAGCAGGACTATTCACTAGATTATGACTATAACAGAGATACCCCTACTACAGAACTGGAGTTACAGGACGGAAACTACTCCTTCTCGTTTAGACTCCAGTGGCCAGTAATGAATAGCTGAGATTTGCTTGTTATCTCTGGGAAATGGGTGATATGTGAAGGTGCGGCCTATAAAGTGTAACACCGCAATTTATTTATGTCGAGCAAGTCTTTAATGGTCGACTTTGTGCATCGTATCTCCTCCTCCTCGACGCAATGTGCATGATCAACTGCTCATTTGTTAGATTCTTTTTTTCTGCCATCGGACTCTGACGAACTGCATCGGAACGGTCTCAGTTTCAATGCCTTTGCAGCCCAAGGATGCTTAATGGAGAAAAAAGAGAAAAAAACTAGAGCATAAACGGACTTAGTGCTCCTACAACTGTTGGAACGGTGTAGGAGTCAATCGGAAGCAACCAGCTTCGACATAATCGTCTTCCACACCCGTCGAGAATAATCGTCTCCAGGTAATGGAGGCTAAAAAGGACAGTGTCTTTAGAAAGTACCCTTGGTGCGGGGCAAAGTACACCTACTCAAACACCCACAACTCTGTAACCTGTGTGCTGAAGGAATGTTTGCTGTAGATAGACATGTTTTGCATACTCCTGCCATCTGGTGTTGGGTCCCGATGAATGCAAGTTATTTTTCTTTGAAGTAGTCCTTTCCTGTCACAAGGTAAGGTGACTCCTCCTTTTGGTGATAGTGTGCATGGGCATCTATTCAATTTTTAGATTTTCGTCCCGCCATCGGGTTCTGATGTGGTTTGCTGTGCTCCAGTTTGAGATAGTTTGTTGGTATCCCTTCGGTTTGCAACACACTGTAGCCACGTCTGTATTGTTTCAAACACGTTTCCCATCCTCCGCTTGTCGAAAATGTTGAAACTTTCCTAGTTGGATCGAGTGCTCCAACTGCGGCCTTCTGGCCTACCCCATTCCATTTCACTTCAGAGTAATCTGCTATATAACGAACTCAGTTTCAATTAAAATATCCACGCACCGACCTTCTTCACAAGGTCTGTAACCTGTGCCTGACTCCAGAGCAAAAGGAAGAAAAGTGTGACACCTGCCACTCATTTCAATAAAAAAAGACCGTCCGGGACAGTGGCTATACGGTAAGACATGCAGCAACAAAGTGTAGGAGAGTAGGGTCTGCAATCCTATGATCACCCAGATTTTTTTGCTTTTGTTTCACTGGTTTACGACTTTCTCTGGCTGTGGGCCTGCCAATCAGACCCACAGCCTGGCTGTTCTCTTTCTAAATTACCTCATGTACCCTAGGTGCATCTACCAATTGGTACTGGGCCACCTTATCAGACCCTGTAACTCAGGGCATAGGTGTACCCAGGGCTGCCAGGGGCTGCAGCATGTATTATGCCACCCCTGGCTGGCCTCCTAAATTTGACACAACTGGCTGCATGACAGCTGGGGCAAAGTCGTGTAATCACCCTTTGCTGTAGGTGTAGTATACCTATACCTAACCCTAAAATGGACACACAGATTCCTATCAGTCACTCCTATGGCAGGCCTTGACAATCCTGAAGGCAGAGTGCTTGGAATCGTGTGAGATGGTGCTCTGGCATGAGCTGAGCCTGTCTGCAGCTTGCGGAACCAAGTCCTAATAGCTGTTCCATGATATCGCATACCATATACTCTTAAGTGCATTATAATCCTCGCGGTTAAATGCTAACTTTGGTATTGCTTTATCAAAACATGTCGAGTAAGGTGTCATACGAATTGGAATACTAACCCCTCGCCAATTCTGGCGACGGGGTTAGCATTCCACCCTTCTAGAGGGACACGACATGTATGTAACTGTGAACCCTGGTTAAAGTTAACTGAAGCCTCAGCTCCACAAAATGGATGCTGCCACCACAGACACGAGTCTGACCTCCTGCTGCTGGGAGTCCTTCCAGCGAGGGAGGCCTGGACAAAGGGTTTCCTGTCCGGGGCGGTGCTAGCACCGTCCCAGACATGGTTTTGTGTATCCTGGGTAGGCAGGGCTTTTCAGGAAGGTGACTGCTGAGTGGCACCCCGGTGCTCACTACGCATAGGCCAGTCAGAACCAGTTCCAGGGGCACACCAGCCCCTGGCCTGGGGAAGTCCGGCAGGGGAGAGGGGTGTAACCACCCCCCTCCTGGTCCCACCCATAGGCAGGACCTAGTCACCGGGTCAGCCCCCTTTTTTAGTATAAAGATAGGAGCGGGCCCCCTGTTCAAATTAGATCATCTTTGGAATCAAGATACCACTTTCTTCGAAAGGACTTCACGATTTCTTCTTCAAGATTCTCCCTTGTGGCTAAGGAGTAGTCACCCTGCATCAAGCGGGCACCATCCTAAAGAACACTGCGGTCTGCTGCAAGTCCTTCATCACGAATCCGACGACCCAGCTCGACGAGACCCGGCTTCCCTGGCACCTCTGACCTCTACTCACCTCTACAGCAAAGCTGAGAACCGTGAGTGCGACGAGACCTCGAGGGACCGACGATCGCCAAGACTGCACGACATCTTTACTGCAAGCCCACCGTGTCCTCCACTGGTGAGTGCTTTGGGGTCCGAGAAGCCCCGACCCTGCGCAGCTCCAGCACCCAAGGCCAGCCTCCCTGCATCTCCACGATCGGCGTGGGGCCCTTCTGCTGTTTGCTGTGCACCGCGTTGTTTGGCTACTAGCCGGCTGGCTTGTGGCCTTCCGAACGACGCCCGACAACAACTCTTCTGCTGGTCTGGTTGCTCCAGGCTGGCCCTTGCTTCCTTTTTCAAGAGAGGCACCCCGGACCCTCCTGGTCCACTCCAGACGCCATTTTAGGTCCACCGCGTGGGCTTGAATTTGCCAAGGCTTTGTTGCCCAATCCTGGGTCCAGCGACGCCGACAGCTTCTATCTTCGTGGGACAGCTCGATCCTCCATCCTGGTCGCCGACAACGCCTCCTGGTCCGTGAGATCTTCGAGCTCCAGCGTCACCCACTCACCTTGTCGAGGTGGCTACCATCCGGTGCCCTCCTGGTGCCCACTGACTACTGGCTAGTAGTCTCGAACTTGGTCCCCTCTGCTTTCAGGTGTCCTCCATCTTCGAGATCCAGGCTTGGATCCAACTGAACTTTCTTCACTGGTCACCGGCCAGCATCTTTTCTTCCGGCTCCTGGTCCGTCTACGAGGATTCCCGACGTCTTTTCAGACCTATGCAGCTGCAGCCCCTGGGCTAGGTAACTTCGGCATTTCGGTGCCCCAGCATAGCCTCACTATCCAAGGGTCAGAATCTATCTTCGTTTTCTCCCTACCAGGTCGGGTTCGCCCGAGAACTCTAACTTTCTATTTCCTAGCTACCATAGACTTTTGTCCGCATCTCGCGTGAGAGTGCACACACTGCACCCGAGTCCCCTAGGCCTCCTAGTCGTAATCTAACGATTCCCTAGTCAAGTCCTAGCGATTCCAAAAGCTATTAGTACTGTACTTACCTGCTAGGAATTTCACATTCCACTTTCAGAGTATATGGTTTTCCGTGCCCCTCGGGCATTTGTATATACTGTGCTAACTTAAGTATTTTTGTAAGAGTTTTGGTTTGTGCTTAGTACCCTGTCCTCATAAAGAGTACAGGGCTGTTGTGATCTTTAATAAATAACTGTTTATTTTCATAACACTTGTGTGGTGTCCTTTCACTGGGTATTCAAGGGGTATATGTGTGGTAAACAGCTGGCTTAACACGCCCTCTCGAGTCTTTAGCCTTAGACTGCTCGTATCCATGCTACTAGGATAGCTGGTCTATAAGGTTGACTTACAACCAATCATCAATAAGGGTTGCTGGACTGATACATAGTGGGCACTAGAATAGTGACCACTGCATATCAGGCCACCTTCTCACACAAAGTATCAAAGAAGATATTCAACAGGAAGAAATGGAAGCTTCCGCTGCAAAAGTGGCCTTCTCCGTCAATGACGGACTCCGAGCTGGAGATAGAACTGGAGTCCCATGATGTGCCTGCCGTGAGTACCAAAGCCCCTTTGCCCACAAGACCCGCTTCCGGGCCACCACTGCCATTTAGCCATGGTAGGCACAGAGACTCCAGCTTGGCACCAAAAGCACATGTCAAGCCTTCCGGCTCTGGCTTGATTTGAGATACCGCACCTTACGCACCTAAAACATCTGTTCCGAAAGACAAAAAGGACAAATCTAGTTCGACACTGAAAATGTAGGTACCAAAACAGAACGATGCTCCTCAAAAGCCTCTGGAGCCAATTCTGGAAGCCATGCAAGAAAAGTAGGATCCAAAACAGAAGAAGGTTTATATTAATCCAGACACTGGATGTGAGAAGTTGGCCTGATATGCAGTGCTCACTATTCTAGTGATCACTATATATCAGTCCAAACAACCCTTATTGATGATTGGTTGTAAGTCAACCTTATAGACCAGCTATCCTAGTAGCGTGGATACGAGCAGTCTTCGGGCAAACTCTAGAGGGCGTGTTAAGCCAGCAGTTATACCATCACATATACCCCTTGAACACCAAGTGAAAGGACACCACACAAGTGTTATGAAAATAAACAGTGTATTTATTTAGATCACAACAGCCCTGTACTCTTTATGAGGACAGGGTACTAAGCACACAACAAAACTCTTACGAAAATACTTCAAGTTGCACAATTTACACAAATGCCCGAGGGGCACTGTAGGAAGGTACCTCCTGACTATGGTTGCCCCCACCTTTTTGCCCTGTGTTTTAGCTGGTTTTGGACATAGTCGACCTGGGACCCTGCCAATCAGGACCCCAGGCCTACTGCTCTCTCTTTAAAATGGATTCCATGTACCCTAGGTGCATTTACCAATTGGTACTGGACCACCTTATCAGACCCTGTAACTCAGGGCATAGGTGTACCCAGGGCTGCCAGGGGCTGCAGCATGTATTATGCCACCCCTGTCTGGCCTCCTAAATTTGACACAACTGGCTGCATGACAGCTGGGGCAAAGTCGTGTAATCACCCTTTGCTGTAGGTGTAGTATACCTATACCTAACCCTAAAATGGACACACAGATTCCTATCAGTCACTCCTATGGCAGGCCTTGACAATCCTGAAGGCAGAGTGCTTGGAATCGTGTGGGATGGTGCTCTGGCATGAGCTGAGCCTGTCTGCAGCTTGCGGAACCAAGTCCTAATAGCTGTTCCATGATATCGCATACCATATACTCTTAAGTGCATTATAATCCTCGCGGTTAAATGCTAACTTTGGTATTGCTTTATCAAAACATGTCGAGTAAGGTGTCATACGAATTGGAATACTAACCCCTCGCCAATTCTGGCGACGGGGTTAGCATTCCACCCTTCTAGAGGGACACGACATGTATGTAACTGTGAACCCCGGTTAAAGTTAACTGAAGCCTCAGCTCCACAAAATGGATGCTGCCACCACAGACACGAGTCTGACCTCCTGCTGCTGGGAGTCCTTCCAGCGAGGGAGGCCTGGACAAAGGGTTTCCTGTCCGGGGCGGTGCTAGCACCGTCCCAGACATGGTTTTGTGTATCCTGGGTAGGCAGGGCTTTTCAGGAAGGTGTGACTGCTGAGTGGCACCCCGGTGCTCACTACGCATAGGCCAGTCAGAACCAGTTCCAGGGGCACACCAGCCCCTGGCCTGGGGAAGTCCGGCAGGGGAGAGGGGTGTAACCACCCCCCTCCTGGTCCCACCCATAGGCAGGACCTAGTCACCGGGTCAGCCCCCTTTTTTCAGTATAAAGATGGGAGTGGGCCCCCTGTTCAATTTAGATCATCTTTGGAATCAAGACACAACTTTCTTCGAAAGGACTTCAAGATTTCTTCTTCAAGATTCTCCCTTGTGGCTAAGGAGTAGTCACCCTGCATCAAACGGGCACCATCCTACGAACACTGCGGTCTGCTGCAAGTCCTTCTTCACGAATCCGACGACCCAGCTCGACGAGACCCGGCTTCCCTGGCACCTCTGACCTCTACTCACCTCTACAGCAAAGCTGAGAACCGGGAGTGCGACGAGACCTCGAGGGACCGACGATCGCCAAGACTGCACGACTTCTTTGTAACAAGCCCACCGAGTCTTCCACTGGTGAGTGCTTTGGGGTCCGAGAAGCCCCAACCCTGCGCAGCTCCAGCATCCAAGATCAGCCTCCCTGCATCTCCACGATCTGCGTGGGGCCCTTCTGCTGTTTGCTGTGCACCGCGTTGTTTGGCTACTAGCCGGCTGGCTTGTGGCCTTCTGAACGACGCCCGACGACATCACTGCTGCTGGTCTGGTTGCTCCAGACTGGCCCTTGCTTCCTTCTTGAAGAGAGGCACCCCGGACCCTCCTGGTCCACTCCAGACGCCATTTTGAGTCCACCGCGTGGGCTTGAATTTGCCAAGGCTTTGTTGCCCAATCCTGGGTCCAGCGACGCCGACAGCTTCTATCTTCGTGGGACAGCTCGATCCTCCATCCTGGTCGCCGACAACGCCTCCTGGTCCGTGACATCTTCGAGCACAGCGTCACCCACTCACCTAGTCGAGGTGGCTACCATCCGTGCCCTCCTGGTGCCCACTGACTACTGGCTAGTAGTCTCGAACTTGGTCCCCTCTGCTTTCAGGTGTCATCTTCCATCGATCCAGGCTTGGATCCACCGAACTTTCTTCACTGGTCGCCTGCCAGCAACTTCTTTCTTCCAGGCTCCTGGTCCGTCAACGAGGATTCCCGACGTCTTTTGAGTCCTATGCAGCTGCAGCCCCTGGGCTAGGTAACTTCGGCATTTCGGTGCCCCAGCATAGCCTCAGTATCCAAGGGTCAGAATCCACTTTCGTTTTCTTCCTACCAGGTCGGGTTCGCCCGAGAACACTAACTTTGCAATTCCTAGCTACCATAGACTTTGTCCCGCATCTCGCGTGAGAGTGCACACACTGCACCCGAGTCCCCTGGGTCTCCTAGAAGTAATCTAACGATTCTATAGTCAAGTCCTAGCGATTCCAAAGGCTATTAGTACTGTACTTACCTGCTAGTAATTTCGCATTCCACTTTTCAAGTATATGGTTTTCCGTGCCCCTCGGGCATTTGTATATACTGTGCTAACTTAAGTATTTTTGCAAGAGTTTTGGTTTGTGCTTAGTACCCTGTCCTCATAAAGAGTACAGGGCTGTTGTGATACTTAATAAATAACTGTTTATTTTCATAACACTTGTGTGGTGTCCTTTCACTTGGTGTTCAAGGGGTATATGTGTGGCTTAACACGCCCTCTCGAGTCTTTAGCCTTAGACTGCTCGTATCCACGCTACTAGGATAGCTGGTCTATAAGGTTGACTTACAACCAATCATCAATAAGGGTTGCTGGACTGATACATAGTGTTCACTAGAATAGCGAGCACTGCATATCAGGCCACCTTCTCACAGGCACGAAAAACCATATACTCTAAAAGTGGAATGCGAAAATACTAGCAGGTAAGTACTGGACTAATAGGCTTTGGAATCGCAGGACTACGTTACTGAACCTTCAGATTACTAGTTGGAGGCCTAGGGGACTCGGGTGCAGAGTGTGCACTCTCATGCGGGACAAAGTCTATGGAGGCTAGTAAAAGCAAAGTTAGTGTTCTCGGGCGAACCCGATAAGGTAGGCTGAAAACGAAAGTGGATCTGGACCCTTGGATAGTGAGGCTATGCTGGGGCACCGAAATGCCGAAGTTACCTAGCCCAGGGGCTGCGGCTGCATAGGTCTGAAAAGACGTCGGGTATCCTCGTTGACGAACCAGGAGCCTGATGAAAGAAGTTGCTGGCAGGCGACCAGTGAAGATTGTTCGATGGATCCAAGCCTGGATCGAAGATGGATGACACCTGAAAGCAGTTCTTTAATCACTAGCCAGTGATTGTGTGGGCACCAGGATGGCACCGGGCGAAGTCACCTCGACCAGGTGAGTGGGCGACGCTGGGCTCTGCAGTCTCACGGACCAGGAGGCGTTGTCGGCGACCAGGATGGAGGTGCGAGCTGTCCCACGATGGTTGATGCTGTCGACGTCGCTGGACCCAGGATTGGGGCAACAAGTCTTGGCAAATTCAAGCCCACGCGGTGGACCTAAAATGGCGTCTGGAGTGGACCAGGAGGGTCCGGGGTGCTCCTCTTTTGGAAGGGAGCAAGGGCCAGTCTGGAGCAACCAGACCAGCAGTGGTGATGTCGTCGGGAAGGGCACAAGCCAGCGGGCTAGTAGCCAGACAACGCGGTGAGCAGCCACAAAGCAGAAGGGCCCCACGCAGATCTCGTGGATGCTGGGGGGCTGGACTTCGGTGCAGGAGCTGCTCAGGGTCGGGGCTTCTCGGACCCCAAAGCACTCACCAGAGGATCCCTCGGCAGGCGTGCTGGATAGAAGTCGTGCAGTTCTGATGATGGCCGGTCCCTCGGTCTCGTCGCTCCTACGGTTCTCAGCTTAGCTGTAGAGGTAGGTAGAGGTCAGAGGTGCCAGGGAAGCCGGGTCTCGTCGTGCTGGTCGGTCGGATTCCGGAGGAAGGACGTGCAGCAAACCGCAGTGTTCTTAGATGGTGCCTGCGGATGCAGGGTGACTACTCCTTAGTCACAAGGGAGAAATCTTGAGAAGAGTCGAGAGTTCCTTTCGTGGAAAGTAGTTTCTTGATTCAAAGATGATCTAATTTGGGAGGGTCCCTGCTCCTGCCTTTATCCTAAAGAAAGGGGTGGGTACGCGACTAGGTCCTGCCCTAGGGGTGGGACCAGGAAGGGGGGTGGTTACACCCCTCTCCCATGCCGGACTTTCCCCAGGCCAGGGGCTGGTGTACCCCTGGAACTGGTTCTAGCCGGCAGATGCGTAGTGAGCACCGGGGTGCCACTTGCAGTCACCTTCCTGTAAAGCCCTGCCTACCCAGGATACACAAAACCCTGTCTGGGATGGTGCTAGCACCGCCCCTGACAGGAAACCCTTTGTCCAAGCTCCCATCGCTGGAAGGACTCTCAGCTGCTGGGGGTCAGACTCGTGTCTGTGGTGGCAGCATCCATTTTGTGATGCTGAGGCTTGAGTTAACTTTAACCGGGGTTCACAGTTACATACATGTCGTGTCCCTCTAGAAGGGTGGAATGCTAACCCCGTCGCCAGAATTGGCGAGGGGTTAGTATTCCAATTCGTATGACACCTTACTCGACATGTTTTGATAAAGCGATACCAAAGATAGCATTTAACCGCGAGGATTATAATGCACTTAAGAGTATATGGTATGCGTTATCATGGAACAGCTATTAGGACTTGGTTCCGCAAGCTGCAAACGGGCTCAGCTCATGCCAGAGCACCATCTCACACGATTCCAAGCACTCTGCCTTCAGGATTGTCAAGGCCTGCCGTAGGAGTGACTGATAGGAATCTGTGTGTCCATTTTAGGGTTAGATATAGGTATACTATATCTAAAGCAAAGGGTGATTACACCACCTTGCCCCAGCTGTCGTGCAGCCAGTTGTGTCAGATTTAGATGGCCAGCCAGGGGTGGCATAATACATGCTGCAGCCCCTGGTAGGGCCTGGGTACACCTATGCCCTGAGTTACAGGGTCTGATAAGGTGGCCCAGTACCAATTGGGAATGTACCTAAGGTACATGGAATCCATTTTAGAGAGAGAGCAGTAGGCCTGGGGTCCTGATTGGCAGGGTCCCAGGCCAACTAAGTCAGAAACCCAGCAAAACACCAGGCAAAAAGTTGGGGGCAACCATAGTCAGGTATCCACCTTCCTACACTGGACATACTACAACATACCATCTTCCATGTGTATATATGTATGTGTGTGTATATATATATATATATATATAATATATATATTCCAACCAAGTCGATCCGTTCATGCACGAGAGCGCTCCACAGTGTGTGCTCGACCCAAGGGCTGGATCAAAGCCCCGATTTTCAATTTTGGAACACAGAGGGCGGCACAACCGGGTACTAGTTAGAAGTTCTTTATTTCACCAACACTCCACCGACGCGTTTCAGCCTCACAGCTTTTCTCACGGTCAGTGAGTCCTTTTTTGCTTTCCTCTTAAATACTGCCCCACTTGAGCCTTTAAGTGGCATTGTGGGATACGTAGTTTTTAAAGCAAAATTTGTTACAAATTATATAAATGACAGACAAAGGACTTGTGTGTTCAAATTATAAGTATAGTACTTAACGTCCCAAGTTGTGTTCAATCAATCAATCAGTGACACATAAGGGGCGCTACTGCTCGAACAGCCAGGTCTTCAGCTTCTTCCTGAAGGAGAGGTGGTCTTGGGTCAGGCGCAGGTCGGTCGGGAGGGAGTTCCAGGTCTTGGCGGCCAGGTAGGAGAAGGACCTTCCTCCTGTAGTCGCTCTTCGGATGCGGGGGACGGCGGCGAGGGCGTGGTTGGCTAATCGGAGGTGGCGTTTGGGAGCGTAGAAGTTGATCCGGCTGTTGAGGTAGCTCGGGCCTTGGTCGTGTAGGGCTTTGTGTGCGTGGGTGAGGAGGCGGAAGGTGATTCTTTTGTTGACGGGGAGCCAGTGAAGGTCTCTCAGATGTCCGGTGATGTGGCTAGTTCGTGGGATGTCGAGGATGAGTCTGGCTGAGGCGTTCTGGATCCGTTGGAGTCTCTTCTGGATCTTGGCGGTGGTACCGGCGTAGAGGGCGTTGCCGTAGTCCAGTCGGCTGGTGACGAGGGCCTGGGTGACGGTCTTCCTGGTCTCGGTGGGGATCCACCAGAAGATCTTCCGTAGCATGCGTAGGATGTTGAAGCATGCCGAGGAGACGTTGTTGACTTGCCTGGTCATGGAGAGGGAGGAGTCCAGGATGAAGCCCAGGTTGCGTGCATGGTCTGTCGGTTTGGGTGCGGTGCCCAGGGCGGGAGGCCACCAGGAGTCGTCCCAGGCGGAGGGTGAAGAGCCCAGGATGAGGACCTCCGTCTTGTCAGAGTTCAGTTTCAGGCGGCTGGTCGTCATCCACTCGGCTACCTCTTTCATCCCTTCGTGCAGGTTGGCTCTGGCGGAGGCGGGGTCGTTGGTCAGGGAGAGGATCAGCTGGGTGTCGTCGGCGTAGGAGATTATGCTGAGGTTGTGTTTGCGTACGATGGCCGCGAGGGGGCTCATGTAGACGTTGAAGAGGGTGGGGCTCAGAGATGATCCTTGAGGGACGCCGCAGATGACTTCGGAGGCCTCTGACTTGTACGGTGGTAGGCGGACTCTCTGTGTTCTTCCGTCGAGGAAGGAGATGATCCATTCCAGCGCCTTGTCCTGGATTCCGATGTTGCTGAGGCGCCGTACTAGGGTGCGGTGGCAGACCGTGTCGAATGCCGCGGAGAGGTCTAGGAGGATGAGGGCCGCTGTGTAGGAAGGTACCTCCTGACTATGGTTGCCCCCAACTTTTTTTGCCCTGTGTTTTAGCTGGTTTTGGACATAGTCGACCTGGGATCCTGCCAATCAGGACCCCAGGCCTACTGCTCTCTCTGTAAAATGGATTCCATGTACCCTAGGTACATTTCCAATTGGTACTGGGCCACCCTATCAGACCCTGTAACTCAGGGCATGGGTGTACCCAGGGCTGCCAGGGGCTGCAGCATGTATTATGCCACCCCTGGCTGGCCTCCTAAATTTGACACAACTGGCTGCATGACAGCTGGGGCAAAGTCGTGTAATCACCCTTTGCTGTAGGTGTAGTATACCTATACCTGACCCTAAAATGGACACACAGATTCCTATCAGTCACTCCTATGGCAGGCCTTGACAATCCTGAAGGCAGAGTGCTTGGAATCGTGTGAGATGGTGCTCTGGCATGAGCTGAGCCTGTCTGCAGCTTGCGGAACCAAGTCCTAATAGCTGTTCCATGATATCTCATACCATATACTCTTAAGTGCATTATAATCCTCGCGGTTAAATGCTATCTTTGGTATTGCTTTATCAAAACATGTCGAGTAAGGTGTCATACGAATTGGAATACTAACCCCTCGCCAATTCTGGCGACGGGGTTAGCATTCCACCCTTCTAGAGGGACACGACATGTATGTAACTGTGAACCCCGGTTAAAGTTAAGCAAAGCCTCAGCTCCACAAAATGGATGCTGCCACCACAGACACGAGTCTGACCCCCTGCAGCTGGGAGTCCTCCCAGTGAGGGGAGCCTGGACAATGGGTTTCATGTCTGGGACGGTGCTAGCATTGCCCCTGACAGGAAACCCTTTGTCCAAGCTCCCCTCACTGGGAGGACTCCCAGCTGCAGGGGGTCAGACTCGTGTCTGTGGTGGCAGCATCCATTTTGTGGAGCTGAGGCTTTGCTTAACTTTAACCGGGGTTCACAGTTACATACATGTCGTGTCCCTCTAGAAGGGTGGAATGCTAACCCCGTCGCCAGAATTGGCGAGGGGTTAGTATTCCAATTCGTATGACACCTTACTCGACATGTTTTGATAAAGCAATACCAAAGATAGCATTTAACCGCGAGGATTATAATGCACTTGAGTATATGGTATGCGATATCATGGAAGAGCTATTAGGACTTGGTTCCGCAAGCTGCAGACAGGCAGGGACACGACATGTATGTAACTGTGAACCCCGGTTAAAGTTAAGCAAAGCCTCAGCTCCACAAAATGGATGCTGCCACCACAGACACGAGTCTGACCCCCTGCAGCTGGGAGTCCTCCCAGTGAGGGGAGCCTGGACAAAGGGTTTCCTGTCAGGGGCGGTGCTAGCACCGTCCCAGACATGGTTTTGTGTATCCTGGGTAGGCAGGGCTTTACAGGAAGGTGACTGCTGAGTGGCACCCCGGTGCTCACTACGCATAGGCCAGTCTGAACCAGTTCCAGGGGCACACCAGCCCCTGGCCTGGGGAAGTCCAGCAGGGGAGAGGGGTGTAACCACCCCCCTCCTGGTCCCACCCATAGGCAGGACCTAGTCACCGGGTCAGCCCCCTTTTTTAGTATAAAGATAGGAGCGGGCCCCCTGTTCAAATTAGATCATCTTTGGAATCAAGATACGACTTTCTTCGAAAGGACTTCACGATTTCTTCATCAAGATTCTCCCTTGTGGCTAAGGAGTAGTCACCCTGCATCAAGCGGGCACCATCCTAAAGAACCACTGCGGTCTGCTGCAAGTCCTTCATCACAAATCTGACGACCCAGCTCGACGAGACCCGGCTTCCCTGGCACCTCTGACCTCTACTCACCTCTACAGCAAAGCTGAGAACCGTGAGTGCGACGAGACCTCGAGGGACCGACTATCGCCAAGACTGCACGACATCTTTACTGCAAGCCCACCGTGTCCTCCACTGGTGAGTGCTTTGGGGTCCGAGAAGCCCCGACCCTGCGCAGCTCCAGCACCCAAGGTCAGCCTCCCTGCATCTCCACGATCTGCGTGGGGCCCTTCTGCTGTCTGCTGTGCACCGCGTTGTTTGGCTACTAGCCGGCTGGCTTGTGGCCTTCTGAACGACGCCCGACGACATCTCTGCTGCTGGTCTGGTTGCTCCAGGCTGGCCCTTGCTTCCTTCTTCAAGAGAGGCACCCCGGACCCTCCTGGTCCACTCCAGACGCCATTTTAGGTCCACCGCGTGGGCTTGAATTTGCCAAGGCTTTGTTGCCCAATCCTGGGTCCAGCGACGCCGACAGCTTCTATCTTCGTGGGACAGCTCGATCCTCCATCCTGGTCGCCGACAACGCCTCCTGGTCCGTGAGATCTTCGAGCTCAAGCGTCACCCACTCACCTTGTCGAGGTGGCTACCATCCGGTGCCCTCCTGGTGCCCACTGACTACTGGCTAGTAGTCACGAACTTGGTCCCCTCTGCTTTCAGGTGTCATCTATCTTCGAGGTCCAGGCTTGGATCCAACTGAACTTTCTTCACTGGTCACCGGCCAGCATCTTTTCTTCCGGCTCCTGGTCCGTCTACGAGGATTCCCGACGTCTTTTCAGACCTATGCAGCTGCAGCCCCTGGGCTAGGTAACTTCGGCATTTCGGTGCCCCAGCATAGCCTCACTATCCAAGGGTCAGAATCTACTTTCGTTTTCTCCCTACCAGGTCGGGTTCGCCCGAGAACACTAACTTTTCAATTTCTAGCTACCATAGACTTTTGTCCGCATCTCGCGTGAGAGTGCACACACTGCACCCGAGTCCCCTGGGTCTCCTAGAAGTAATCTAACGATTCCCTAGTCAAGTCCTAGCGATTCCAAAAGCTATTAGTACTGTACTTACCTGCTAGGAATTTCGCATTCCACTTTCAGAGTATATGGTTTTCCGTGCCCCTCGGGCATTTGTATATACTGTGCTAACTTAAGTATTTTTGTAAGAGTTTTGGTTTGTGCTTAGTACCCTGTCCTCATAAAGAGTACAGGGCTGTTGTGATCTTTAATAAATAACTGTTTATTTTCATAACACTTGTGTGGTGTCCTTTCACTTGGTGTTCAAGGGGTATATGTGTGGTAAACAGCTGGCTTAACACGCCCTCTCGAGTCTTTAGCCTTAGACTGCTCGTGTCCATGCTACTAGGATAGCTGGTCTATAGGGTTGACTTACAACCAATCATCAATAAGGGTTGCTGGACTGATACATAGTGTTCACTAGAATAGTGAGCACTGCATATCAGGCCACCTTCTCACACGCTGTTTCTCCATTGTCCATCAGGGCTCGGATGTCATCGGTGGCGGCGATGAGGGCGGTCTCGGTGCTGTGATTGGCTCGGAAGCCGGACTGTGAGGGGTCGAGGGATCCGTTCGTCTCGAGGAAGGCTGCCATCTGCTTGTTGACGGTCTTCTCGATGACTTTGGCTGGAAACGGGAGGAGCGAGATGCGGCGGTAGTTCTTGAGGTCGGTGGGGTCCGCTGTTGGTTTCTTGAGTAGAGCGCTGAGTTCGGCGTGTTTCCAGCTCTCAGGGAAGATGGTGGTGTCGAAGGATGTGTTGATGATGTCTCGCAAGTGGGGTGCGATGACAGCGTCGGCCTTGTTGAAGACGTGGTGAGGGCAGGGGTCGGTCGGTGATCCGGAGTGGATGGAGTTCATCGTGCGGATGGTGTCTTCGGTGCTGATCGGGGTCCAGGCGTGGAGGGTGGTGGTGGGGGGTGGTTGTTCGGTCATGGTGTGCGTTGGTTGGTTGTTGAAGCTGTTGTGTATGTCCGCGATCTTGTTGTGGAAGTATGAAGCGAGGGAGTTGCAGAGGTCTTGCGATGGGGTGATGTCGTTGTTTCCTGCGCTGGGGTTGGAAAGCTCTTTCACGATGTTGAAGAGTTCCTTGCAGTTGTGTGCGTTGTTGTCCAGCCGGTCCTTGAATGCTGTTTTCTTGGCGGCGCGGATCAGCTGGTGGTGCTTCCGGGTGGCAAGTTTGAAGGAGGTCCTGTTGTCCGGTGTTGGTTCCCTTCTCCAGACTTTCTCGAGGGCTCGGCAGTTCTTTTTGGAGCTCTTGAGTTCGTTGGTGAACCACAGGGCTTTCTTTCTGCCGGGTCTGCTGGGCGGGGTCCTCAGCGGGGCGAGCTCGTCCGCGCAGATGCTGATCCACTTCGTGAGATTGTCGGCGGCCTGGCTGGGGTTCGCTGAGCTGGCAGGAGGGTGCTGGCTCAGGGAGGTGGCGAGCTGGTCTGCTGTGATCTTGTTCCAGCTTCTGCGGGCGGCCTGTTGCTGGTGTTGGTGGGTCGTCGTTCTCTTGAAGGTGAAGTGGACGCAGCTGTGGTCCGTCCATTGAAGCTCTGTGGCGTGGCTGAAGTCGATGTCTGTGCTGGAAGAGAAGACTGCGTCGAGTGTGTGTCCGGCGAGGTGGGTGGGGGTGGATACCAGTTGCTTGAGTCCAAGGTTGGCGAGGTTGTCGAGCAGGGTGCTGGTGTTGCGGTCGTTGTTGTTCTCCAGATGGAAGTTGAGGTCTCCCAGGAGGATGTAGTCAGCGGAGGGGAGGGCATGCGGGCTGACGAAGTCGGCGATGTCCTCGCTGAATTGTGTGCGTGGTCCAGGGGGTCGGTAGATCAGGGTGCCTCTGAGGGTGGTGTTCGGGTTGGTGTGGATCTGGAAATGCAGGTGTTCGGCGCTGGTCAGGGTGTTGTCGGTGCTGGTCGTGAGACGGATGGTGTTCCTGTGGATGATGGCGATGCCTCCTCCCATCTGGTTGGCGTTTCGGTCCCTCCGGACGATCTTGTAGCCCTCTGGGATAGCGATGGCGATGTCGGGAGCTGAAGAGGCGTTCATCCAGGTCTCCGTGAGGAAGGCAACGTCAGGGGCTGTGGCGTCTAGAAGGTTCCAGAGTTCGATGGCGTGTCTGTGGACGGAGCGGGTGTTGAGCAGGATGCACTTGAGGTGGGTGCTGCTGGTGTTCGACTTGGCTGGTGCTGGTGCGAGGCTGGTCCGGATGCAGGTGAACTTGCAGGCGTGGCAGCTGAAAGGTCCGTGGGTACGTCGTGGAGTGGCTTGATGGCATTCTGGGAGTCGGCCGGTGTTGAGTGCGGTGAGGGTGGCGGCGGAGTACGTCAGGCGGGTCGGTCGGGGTCCTCGTGGGCCAGGGGTCCTGGCACTGGGCGCGGTCCAGGCGCAGACGGGCTTACCTTTGGCGCGCGTTCGGCGCACAAACGGCGCACCCGCTGCGCGTGACCGCTGCGCGTTCGGTCGCCATTTAAGGCGAAGTGCGCGGGTGGGCGGAGCAGCTGGGAGGCGGGAGCGGGGAGGGTACAGAATAGACAAAGGGGCGGGGAAAAGCGGCGGTGGCGGGAAGGGAGAGCGGAGGGCGGCGAGGTGTTCACTCAAGGGCATATCTTATTGCATTGGTTTCAATGATTGTTCGTTTTCAAGTATTGGGTATAGTACCCAAGTTCATATATTGTCAATTAGCTGAGTTCATGTTTACTCCAGATGTATCTGGAGATCTTCTCCAAAGTTCATTCCTCTGGGCTGTTTGGTGCGGAATCCAACAATGAAGCGTGATTCCATTTGTCGAAGAAGACGGACTGTGTCACCTCCTCTCTCTGATTTGGTCAGCATCTTCAAGCCATAGAAATTCATGGCTCGCCAGTCCTCATTTTGGCAAGTGCTCAGATGTTTTGCTGTTGCATATAACATGTTCAGATTCTTTACAGCTCGAATGTGTTCCAATATTCTTTTCTTTAACATGCATGTGGTAGATCCTATATATTGCATTCCACATTTACATTCTATCACATACACCACATTTTTTGATGTACAGGTGATGTACTGTTTGATAGGCATGTGTTTTCCATCCGGTTCCAACACAGTCTTCATTTTTTTCCTATTTTGCATGCTTTGCACGTAGTACATGGCTTAAAGCCTACATTTTGTTCCGTCCACCATTTAGGCTGTTCTTTGGTTTGGAAGTAGCTTTTGACTAATAGGTTCTGAAGAGATGTGTTTTTCTTATAAGTGATGGAAGGGTGTTTTCCAGCCAATGGTCCCACATCCGGATCACTGCTTATCAGATGCCAATATTTCTTCATTTTTTTGGCTATGATCCCGCTTTCTTTGTTATATGTCGTTATGAATCTCGGTGGATCTTTGTCTTGTGGGGGTTTTTGTTTTTCGACCAACGTCTCCACTCTGCTGATTTTGTCTGCCTTTTTTTTGCAGTCTTTTAGCACATAGTCCTTATATCCCCTCGCTTGGAATCTTGCTTTGCTTTCAAGTATCTTGTTTTCGGCATCTTCGGGTTTTGAGCAGTTTCTTTTCAATCGTACATATTCCCCATATGGGATGCTTTTAAGTAGCGATTTCGGATGAAAACTATTGCCACGGAGTACACTGTTAGTTGCAGTTTTCTTCCTAAACAGTGTTGTTTCCAATTTACCATCTGAGACATAGACCTTGGTGTCTAAAAAGTCTATCTCCTTGCTGTTAGTTGAGCATGTGAATTGGAGACCTTCCTCATTCTGATTGAGATTAACAAAGAATTTCTGGAACTGTTCGTTGGTGCCATTCCAGATCAGAAAGAGGTCGTCGATATATCTGACCCATAAAATTATACTATCTAATTCTTCTTGGTCAGTTTTATTCCATACTATCATTTTTTCCCAGTATCCCATGGTGATATTTGCATAATTGGGAGAAAATGAAATTCCCATGGCTGTTCCACATTCTTGTCTGTACAGATTGTTATTGAAAAGAAACACATTGTTTGTGAGACAAAGTTTTATCATTTGTAGAAGCATGGATGTGTGTTCCATTTCTTTTATGCTTCGTTGTTGTAAGAAATATTTACATGCTTTTAACCCTACATTATGTCTTATAGATGTGTACAAAGACACAACATCTATTGTCACTAGAAGATAGCCTGGGTTCCATGAGATGTCCATTAGAATTCTCCGAAAATCTCCGGTGTCCTTCAGATATGATGGCATACTCTGGGCAATGGGGGCAAGGAAAGTATCAACATACCTAGAGACCTTTTCGTACAATGAATCACAGGAGGACACGATGGGCCTGCCTGGTGGATTGATCAGTGTTTTGTGAATCTTCGGCAGGAAGTAGACACACGGAGTGATGGGAAATTCCGTGGTCATGTATTTCATCTCTTCCTCATTTATTAAGCCTTTGGTATGCCAGGTTTTTAGTTGTTCATTTAAGTCGGACATCATTTTCAATGATGGATTTGATTTTAATTTGCTATAATGTTGAGATACATTCAGCTGTCGTTCCGCCTCCAATATGTAGTCACTCGTGTCTTGAATAACAATATTTCCCCCTTTGTCGGCGGGTTTTATTGTTATGTTGGCATTGTTCATCAGATTTTGTATGGCCTTCCTTTCTTTCATCGATAAATTTTGTCGTTTGTTGTCTTTGACTTTTACCAATTTATCAATTTCTTCTGACATGGCATCTGCGAACAAGTCAATTTTATTGCCTGGTGACAAGACTGGGCAGTAGCGAGATTTTTTCTTTAATCCAGTGTTTATACGGTGATTTGTTGGAATGTTCATTTGTTGTAGCATTTGTGTGTCCGTTACAGTATCACCCTCGGGGTTGTACATTGTTTCAAAGATTACTCTTAGGTCAGGCAGTTGTTCGATTGTAGTTATACATTCCTCTTCCACTGCTTGTTCCGTCATCTCGGTTGCGTTGTTAGATACCACTTTGTTTGCATGAATTTTTGCCAATTTGAGTTTCCTCACAAATTTATATAGATC